>NC_135378.1:85875947-87180436 GCF_049243985.1 Paroedura picta
GTGTGGGGAGTTGCCCCCCCCTGACTGAACAGCTAGGGCTGGCTGGGGTGGGTCTGAGGGTCTGGCAGTGCAACCAGCTCCCTAATCCCCCCGAACACATGTGTAATACTGCCAGCCCCAGGTGGCAGGGGCTCATGGGAATTGTAGTCCATGGATATCTGGAGAGCTTTCGTTTGGTCACCTACAACATACCCGTCTCCAACCTGTGCATCGATCGCTACATAAACGCCAGCTGCATTATTTCCCAGTAAAAAGACACAAAACGACCCAGCTAACACGAGGAGAGCTGCCCCCTGGCCCCTTGGAAGGAAGTGGGGGTTCCTAATGAAATCCGGTATTCATGTACACCCCTCCAGCCCCCTGGCTGCGCCTGCTCAGTCACCAGCAACACCAGCCACTGGAGCGGACGGGAAGGCGAGGTTTCTTCCTCGAGCAGAGAGCTGGCAATGACAGCTCCACGCCCCGTGTCCCTACTCGAATCTACTTGAAACGTTTAGCCGGCCATTATCAAATCCCGACTCCGTGAGCAATGCGCATCGAGCCGTCCCGTGACTCGGCACACGTGAGCGCAAAGCCGAGCCACCTGGCGACGTAACGGCCGCCAGAAGGCAAGTGCCACGAGGAGGGCTCGGGACAAGCTGCAGGTCGTTTTCCTTCGCTGTTTTCCCAGGATTTCTAAAATGTTTGCTGGCGAGCGTTTCGTAAGGCAAATGTACTAACATGCCCCAAATATAGCTGTGCTAGTCATAGAATAATTATTAGCATCATCCATTTCTTAGCAGGTGTGCAAGCTTCCAGTTCTTTAGAGCAGGGGTGGTCAACCTGTGGTCCTCCAGATGTCCATGGACTACAATTCCCATGAGCCCCTGCCAGCTAACGCTGGCAGGGGCTCATGGGAATTGTAGTCCATGGACATCTGGAGGACCACAGGTTGACCATCCCTGCTTTAGGGGACTGCTAACATCTATTTCAATTCTGCTGTGACCCAACCTGACCGCGGAAAGATTGCACACCATCGGAGGAAAAATTTGGGCCAAGATTTAAGGAATGACACTTGGCGTCACTGAAGCTGGGGGTCCCCAACGCGGCGCTCCAGGGGCACCATGCAGCTTGATGACAATTTTCCTGGCAGCCACTGAGTATTTTTAGAAAGGATCAAGCCAGGTGTGCTCCTTCCTAATAGGGCTTCTGATTGGCCACACAGACAGCTAGCCCTGCAGCCTGGGTTTTATCCTATCCCTGTCTCTTCTTCCACAAATTTTTAGCATTCATCTTTTTATTATTAAATTTATAAGGTGCCTCTCACTGCTAAGCAGTCTAGAGGCAGCTGCTAATGGTAGCTAAGATATTAACTGATCTTATCAGTTAAAAACATAACACTAACAAAACAATGCACATAAACAGATCCAGCGAATGAAAAGCTAAACGGAAGAGCTCTGCTTTGCAGGCCCCGACTGACTCTGATGAGTCCTGCAGGGCCCATGTACCATCGGACAGCCGGTTCCAGGATGGGGTCACCGCAAAGAAGGCCCTCATTGTGGTAGATGCCGGTTGAACATCCCAGGAGCCAGACACCCTAAGCAGTGACAGGTTGAAGAACACAGAAGTCAAGGGGGAATATGTCAGAAGAGCTGGTCTGCCAGGTATGAAGACTCCAGACTGTTTAGGGCTTTAAAATGAATTTGATCCGGAACTCCACCAGCGGCCAGCAAGAAAGGATCGCTATGGACTCTCCGAGAAGAACATTTATGTTCAAACTGTGCAGGTGGGTTTGTAATGCCAGCTGTCAATAAGCCTAGCTTCCTTCTGTGATTGAGTCTCCTCTTCCCTATCAGCTTTGGTCATGAACAGTAACGATTCCCTCCTGGGGAGATCCAACATTGAACATGGATGCAGCCAAATAGGTAGCAAGAGCTTGGCAAAGGATTTGAGGGAAGGGGAGGGGAGAGGAGAGGGGAGGAGAAGAGAGGGGAGGATTGGACCCCCACTGGTGAGAAAGGTGGAAAATAAGTATGAGCTTTTGGCACTACCAGGAAATGCAAGTGGGAAGAAACAAGCTACAAGGATTTGAGTGAGAGCCTAGTGCAGGGGGTTGGACTAGATGACCCATGAGGTCCCTTCCACCTCTATTATTCTATGATTTGGTGGGGGGGGGGAGAGAGCTTTGGTAGAGAAGGATTTTCCCCTGCTCAGTTTCGTTTCAGCTTTAAACCCGGGCAAAGCTAAGCCTGTTAACCACTAGAACGAGAGAGAGAGAGAGAGAACAGGGAGAGAGATATAATAATTCATAAGAGGTCGGCCAAGAGGAACACACACTCATATTTAAAGAAAATCATCATTCCCATTCGGAACCTGCTTTTTCACATTTAAAAAATGTTTAGAGAGCAAGGCACAGCTGTGATCACCAAAGTTAAAGTCTTCAAAAGCCAGCCCTGAACCACAAACAGTCAAGAGTTATAAAGCAGCTTGTGTGCATTTAAGGCGTTACCGAGCCTACCCAGTAGCGGAGTGTGTGTTAAGTTCAAGGCATGCTGCCTTCTGGACGCCTCGCCTGGAGTGACCGGACCCCCTTCCAAAGTTGGAAACTCCATCAGAGCGGAAGTCCCGCTGGTCTGCCCGAGCCGTCTCCCCAGGGCCGCTCTCAGAGCGCTGGCTTCAATCTCCGTGTAAGGCTGGCACCATGTTTCCATGTCCTGGAGCAGAACGGGAAAGGAAAAAGGCAGACTTCTTCAAGGCAAGCTTTATGCAGCCTTTGGGTTTCTTGCACTACAGAGCAGCATTCAGACCGAGAGCAAAGGCAGGGAAACACAAGGCTCAGAGCTGGGAACCAGGCCCAGATACCTGTTAAAATACTAACCGCCAAACTTCCCCTCCCACGCTGCAGGCTTGATTCCCTGGCTATGGGAATCAAATCCAATTTCTTTCCTCCCAGATGCCCTGGCACAAACTCATTTTGCCCTACACTCCAAGCAGCAGCAAAAGCAGTCCTAATCCTAACGGGCCACCCCGGAAAATAAATTCCAGTCACTTTAAATGCAAATTGCTCCTAGCACACCTGGAAACACTTGCAGGTACTAGGCGCTATTTGGCGTACCTAGGACACCACGCACCTGCATTTCTTCCATCCTTACATAATCTGTTTCGGTTCGGGTTCGATTTTCACATCTTGTGTTGGGTGCAGCTACAAAAGGACGGCTGCAGCAGGAGGAGCCGGCAACAAAATGCATGCTGCAGCTTGCCTTCACTTGCACAGGGAAGGCTTTTGTGTTGTGGTGACAGCTGTTGTCGGAGCAACTTTTCCAAAAATCTGCACAGCCACTCAGAGCTCCAATGGGCAGTCAAAAGCCCTGATGAACAAAGGCCTGAGCTGTTTTAGGATGCTTAGGACTGATCCTGCGTACAGCAGGGGGTTGGACTAGATGGCCTGTGTGGCCCCTTCCAACTCTATGATTCTATGATTTTGTTGTGGGAGGGTGGCATGGAAAATAATAATAACAATAATATTTATTTATTTTATAAACTGTCCCCCAAAAGGCTCAGGGCGGTTTACATAAAATGGGAACAGTACAAGTATAGTGATGTTGTCCTTGTTATTGTTACAAGATAGTGATAGTAATACACATTGTAGAACGGTAGAATACAAGGAACACTGATTAATTTGTACTGAGGCCCAGTGGTTTGGGCGGATGGTTGGAGGGAGGCTTGGGGGGCTGGTGGGAAGAGGTAACTCGGATTGACCTCAACCCAATGTCTGGTGTAAGAACTTCCTTTTGCAGGCCCTGCGGGGGGGGGGGTGATGGCTCCACCCACTTTCTAAAAACACTCATCAAGCGCTAGGAAACTGCAAGCTGCTTTGGCACCCATGGGCAACACGTTGGGCACCAGAGAGCCTGATCAGCAAACCAGACACGTTTATGACTTTCTCTTACCCTTTGTGTTCTTGCCCAACGCAACCAACTCATTGGTTGCTTTCTACATTTATCTGTTTTAAAAAACGTTGCTTTTTTGCCTAAAATCAATTATTGCTACATTCCTTGGAGCGTTCAGTCTGCGACGCGTCCCTCAAACTCCCAAGCACCGCTACTGTAGGGGAGGAAGGAAAGGGGGAACTTTCCCTGCAGAGGTCCAGTAACCATTCAAGCCAAAGGATGAGTAGGTTGTTGCCGAACTCCTCACTTACAGCCAAAAAGGTGGAGCTCTGTGCCTTTCCCAAATCACTGGCTGCTGGTAGCAGTGAAAGACTGCTCCCCTCCACTTTTTTGGGGAGAGTCCCTTTTCTTGCAACGCCAACTGCGGGTGCTCCCCCAAAGTCAGGCGCCTCCAAGATTTGAGCCTGCGGGCATCTTTGGCATTCGGACACCGCCACAAAACAGCTGCTGCCGCTGACTGGCCCTTGTGCTGGCAGCTGCAGCCAAAGTAATATTATTTTTAACGACTGGCACGGCTCGTCAATCTCCGGTGCCCGATCAGAAGCCTTGCTTGACAAAATCCCCACAGGACCCTGCCCACTTTCTGGAAATACTTGCTGGGCACTAGAAAAAGGCATGGGTGGAGACCCTTGCCTTAAGTCAGGGGTGGCCAAAAGATGACCATGGACTAGTCCAGGGACAATTGGTGCTGCTGGCAGGGGCTCATGGGAATTGCAGTCCAGGGACTTCTGCAGAGCCACCGTTTGGGCAGCCCTGACTCAAGTCATCACAGACCCCCCCGCCTCCCTCCAGCAACAGGCCGACAGCAGCACGGAAGAGTTACCCGATTAACGGCTGACTGATGTCGGATGGCTTCTCCCAAAGAGATCCCGCTGGCGTTGGAAAGGTGGGTCACGCTGCTGCTTTGGCTGACCAGCTCTTCCGTCCATCCACGCCGCGGGGGAGTCGTTGCAATCGGCTGAAAGGAAAGTTATTTTTTTAAGAAAGGAGGAAGGGGGGGGGGCGGAAGACTGCATTTGGGGAAATTTCAGTCTGCAGAGCCATTACGGTGGCCACATTCGGTTGACGCTTCAGAATATTTTCACTTATTATTCAAGAGCCCTGCAGGAAGTTAAGCTGCCCAACGCAATCAACGGAACAGTTGTGGGCACACAGAACCCCCAGAACTCAGATAAAGAGGAGTACCGCATGGGCAAAGGGCTATAATGACATGGAAATTGCAGGAGGAACAGCAAAGTTTCAAAAAGCCCATCAGGTAATGGCTTCGCTGTCGGGGACTTCAGCAATACAATAAAGGAGGTACAGCGCTTGTGAGAACTCTTTTCCTTGCAGGACATGGAGGGTTCAAAAAGGAGAGAAGGAAGAGGTCAGAAATCGTTGGCTGAAATGCAAGGAGTTGCTCTTTCATTTATACCACTGGAGCAAAGTAGATTGACTTTTTAAAGAAAATTATTTCACTGGGACCTAGCTGCAGCTATTCTGGTTAAGATTATTTATTTTGGACAAATCTCGACCAAAAAACGTTAAACACAACGTTTAACACAGGAAGCAGACAGCCAGTCATCTTATTTATTTAATTTATTTATTTATCTGTTTATTTATTTGGATTTTTATACCGCCCATTCTTTACAGCTCTGGGCGGCTCTCATACAGGCCGCTCGATGCTACACCACAGCTGCTGGTTGGGCCAGCTCTGTTTTAAGAAGTCAGCCTGGAATGGCAGATTTTATTCCCACCCCCCATTTAAAATTCACAGCATTGCAGGCTAGAATTAAATAAAGAAGAGAAAGATTATGCAGGAAATGCTACCCTTCCCATCCTGCCAATATTTACAGTTTCACTGTAAACCACCCGGAGCTGGAAGGGAAGGTGGTATAGAACTGTTACAAATAAATAAATAACAAATCAAATGAATTCATATTGCAGTTCTGGCTTGCAAGTTCTGGGGAATTCTAAATAATTTCCAGTAAGACAACCTGCACCCATTAAACCCATCCCTGTGATATGGAGAGATATTTCAACAAGTCTCTGACTGCCTGTGCCAATGGAGAAAGAGGGATGCCCAGCCATTTCGTGGTTGGCACCGCCCCCTGCCACACCCATTCTGGGTTTGCCCCATCCACCCCCCGTCAGAATCCCCAAAGAAGGCATTAATGGTAAAGGTTGGGAACCTGACCTAGTTGTTGGAGAACTAAGCCCCCCCTCCCCCCCGCAATCCTGTTTTCCTACGCTGGAAGATGATCTTAATATGACAAGGCCCTGCATTTCCAGAAACTGGGTCCACCACCCACTGCAGGTGCTAACGGGTAGCCTTGTTGATCTGAAGACCCAAAAGAAATTCTGTCTAAACCTCCGGAAGAAGTTCCTGACAGTTAGAGCAGCTCCTCAGTGGAACAGGCTTCCTCGGGAGGTGGTGGGTTCTCCTTCTTTGGAGATTTTTAAGCAGAGGCTAGAGAGTCACCTCACGGAGAGGCTGATTCTGTGAAGGTTCAAGGGGGTGGCAGGTGACAGTGGGTGAGCGAGAGGGTTGTGAATGTCCTGGATGGTGCAGGGGGTTGGACTAGATGGCCCATGAGGTCCCTTCCCACTCTATGATTCTATGAAAAGAAACCCCCTGTCAAGCCTTGAATGAGGATCTCCCTGTGCCACCTCTTCAGAGCCGTGCTCCAGACACCTTGCGACAAAAACCACAGGAGAATATTAAAGACAAGACGCTGGTCAAAAACAGCAAAAAATCTGCCTATAAAACAGAAACAGATCATTTAAAAGCGGGTTAAGATAAACTCCCTAATTGAAAGGATGTTATTTTGGCAAGACGCCTAAAAGAACGTCAAGTAGGTGCCAGGCGAGACTCAAGGGGGAAGCGCTCCACAGGAAACACCCAGTTCACGCACCCTGGAACGTGGAACTCTGGATTTTGCAATCAGGTAGAGATCGGGCATTAATGTCCTCATGTGAGGGGGGCTTCTTCCAGGGTTCTAATTTACGGGACCCCAATGCGGTGTCCATGAGCATCATGGCACCCACCGACAACTTTCCTGGTACCTGCCGATTTTTTTTTTAGAAAGTAAAGGTAAAGGTATCCCCTGTGCAAGCACCAAGTCATGTCTGACCCTTGGGGTGACGTTTTCATGGCAGACTCAATACGGGGTGGTTTGCCAGTGCCTTCCCCAGTCATTACCGTTTACCCCCCAGCAGCAAGCTGGGTACTCATTTTACCAACCCCGGAAGGCTGGAAGGCTGAGTCAACCTTGAGCCAGCTGCTGGGATCGAACTCCCAACCTTATGGACATAGCTTCACACAGGAAGTCTGCTGCCTTACCACTCTGCGCCACAAGAGGCTCTTTTAGATAGTAGGCAGGGCTATTTGTTCAGGGAGACTCGATTGACCATGTCAGTTTTTAAATATGCTGCTTGGGCCACAGGTATCGCCACAACGCGAGGATCCTTGCTGCGTAACGGAGGATAATCCAGCGCATGGCTGGCCATGCCTCTCTTGGCAGCCGTTTTGTCGACGCCCCTGCTCACACTGTGTCACAATGCCAAAGGTGCCCACGAGCACCCCTGCTCTAATTTATCTTAAATGTAAGAGGGGGTGGGTCCCCGTCTACATCTGCAACTTTGTCAGTTATAAAAAACTGAACACCCCCTCCCGGGCAGCATGGCACAGACGCGCTGCCACATCGGTACTTATGCCAGCACTTGCCTTGGAAACCACAGTCCTGGGAAAAGGAAGCCAGAGCTAGCGCTTGAGAGAAAATGTCCCCTTCATTGAGTCTTCCAGGAAATAAGGCTACTGAAATAAATTCAGGAAGTGGATGGCCTTCGCTACCGAAGGAATGTGGGTGTAAAAAGGGTTGTGGGGGTGTCTCTAAATATAGCTGTCCCTAGCTGAATGACAGATGTCTGGTTCTACTCGAGGGAGGAAAATAACTTTCATTGTTAGGGTTGCCAAGATTTGGTTCCGTTTAGCTGAAAGCCCTGTTAGCTCTCCTTATGAGTCAAAATATTTTAAGCAGATGGCATTCCCAGGTATCAGTTGGCCAGGTCACCTCGAAATGGCACCAAGGCACCCAATATTTTCAGCCATTGTATAATTTCAGTGTCTGCCGGCAATGTGAGGAGGGGCCGTGGCTGAGAGGCATGGCCTCTGCTCGGCATGCAGAAGGTCCCAGGTTGAATCCCGGTCAAAAGGACTAGGCCATCGGTTCTGCAAAAGACCTCAGCCCGGCACCCTGGAGAGCCGCCCCCCACCTGGGAAGACTGTGATGGCTTGGATGGAGCAAAGGTCTGATGCCGTAAGAGGAAGCTCCATGGGTTGGTCCTTAAAGGAAATGGCTAGGTATTGGATCCAACCTGTGTTTCCACTGGTGAAAAAAGGACCACCAAAAAGGTTCCATGTGGAATCCTGGGATCTGCTTGGACAAAAGCCATGTGGAACGGGGGGGAGGGGGGGGACGACAATAAGATGGGGAAACGGATGTCATAGAGTCCAAAACCAGACCAAGTCAACGCTCATTTATTATTTCACATCAAGATGTTCTCCTATAGGAGACAAAAATAAACAGACACGTCCTTCTCATCTTTGCTTGCTTATATGCAAATTTAAATTTTACCCCATTCAGTGGACAAACTTATTTCCTAATCAGCTGCTCTCTATACCTGCTCCGATATTCAATTCAATTGAGGGTTTTTTAAGACACAGAATCACAGGATTGGGAGGGCCCAATGCCACATCATGCCAGCGTTGCTTAGCAGAGATCATGCGTTCCTCCTGCAGGAAAACTGACAGGAGATAAAAAAAAGCTACATGACTTAAAAGGAACAAAGGGCATCACAACACAACTGACAGCCAGGGCAATTCTGTTGACACCCGCCCACCGCAGCCGCATGTCAACCACACCCCCACCTTGGCCAAGGACAGAGGGAGGTGATCCACCAAAGACTCCATCCGTGGCCTCACGGTGCCCTTCCACGAGCACAAAACCAGAATCCGGCAGACCCAAGGACTTGGCTGTGCTTCCTGCTGTCTGAACCACAATCACAGCGGTTCACAAAAGAGCGCCCTGCAAGGATTGGTTGGAAGAGACTGCAGGCAGCCGCCTCTTTTAACAAGAAGACCAACAAGCTGTGGAGGTGAGTAACCCAAGCGAGCTTGCCACCCTCCAGCTAACCGGGGAGAGAAACGTCAACCAAAAGCTCATCACCGCTCTAGCCTGGGAAACAAACCTGGTTCTCCGGTTTAGATGCTGCCACTCTTAACCACTACACCATGCTGCATAAATGCCATCAAGCTGCAGTCTATATACAGGGACCCCAGCAAGGGCTTTCAAGGCAAGCAAGAAGGAACGGTGGCTTGATGATCCCCCATCCAGGCACCCACCCTGCAGGGCTTCCCAGATCAGGCACCACACTGCCTTCCCTCCCACCTGGGATTACCTTGAGCAAAATACCTGTTAACACAGTCTCCGCCCAAAAACTCTGAGTTAAGCATTTATCTCCGAACTTAATGAGATGCATGGGGAAGAAATCTATACAGCACTTTCCTGTCAGATTTCCAGCTCCCTTTATTTAGATGAATCCATCAGGTGCTTTATTTAAGATTGCCATTAAAGAGAACCAGCTGACAATGTGAGCATCAACTGGAGTCGTTGTCTGGTAATTAAATACAAAGGCCTTTATTTTAAAAGGCAGGTTGTTCATAGGCTACAGGGAAGCGTTCTAATTGGGTAAAAAGGAAAGAGAACTGAACGAGACGCAGATGCTGCCCGCTGGCAAATCAGAAAGTGGAGCGAGATGAACCAGGAACGATACAAACCATTGTTAGCACAGTGGCAAAATGCATTAAGTATTGATTTTAGGTTATGTTAAAACCCGGATCATTGGGTGGGTGTTCTGAACGCTGCGCAAGCAGATGACTAAAGATGACAGGGCTTTGGAAGCCCCCATAACGAAGAGTGGGAGATGAAGCAACCAGAAACCACACTCCTAGAATCAGAGTTGGGAGGGACATCTGGGGTCATCTAGTCCACCCCCCTGCACAATGCAGGAACAACTACCTGCCTACCCACAGTGACCCCAATTTCATGCCCAAATTATCCTTCTCCACCACCACCACCGCCGCCGCCAGAATCCAGCCTGGCCTGGAGGAAATTTACCTAAGCAACCCACAGTGGCAATCAGCAAAATGAAATATAAAACCCAACTTCTCCTCTTCTTCTAAGAGGCCAGGACTAACAACGTAACAGATCCTTCAATTTTGGCCTGTTTGCAAGGTGGAATACCATTTGATGCTACTAACTTGTTGCTAGCAACTGGAAAAGACAATAACGCTAGGAAAAGAGGAAGACCCAGCATGGGACAGATTGAGCCAAGAAAGGAGGTTATGGCCTTCCATCTGCAAGTCTTGAGCCAGGACACTTTGAAGGTCATTCATTCATGGAATTGCTATGAGTCAGAAGTAATGGGCACAGAACCCACCATGACTGGCAGCCGCTGCCTCCCTTCAGAGCAGACCATGCTACCAAGCTCTTGGACTTCACACTCTTACCCTCCCCATGACTTTAACGCATCGAAAGTTTCCTGATTTCCACAAATAAAACAGAAAGCAAGCCAAGTCAAACGTTATGGATTTCCCGTATAAAGATGTACAGCGAGGCCCACACGAACAGAGCACCCATGTCTGTTTTGTGTTGCAGTAGCAATGAGACAGACACCTGTACAGTCGTAGGCTGCAACATTTCCATATTTCTCCCCTTCTTATCTTTTACTACCTGAATACTGACCAGAAAGGTAGGACATTTCTAACAACTGAACATTAGAAGAACCCTGTTGGATCAGAATGAAAGTCCATCTAGTCCAGCATCTTGTCTCACATAGTGGCCAACCAGCTCCTCTATATAGTTGAGCATTGATGAAACAAGAATACCTGAAGATGGGGACAGGCAGGTCAAAAGGGTTGGTGGGTTGGCAGATAGCAGGGAGTGAAGGAAGCAGAGGAAAAAGTGAGGTGCCAGGAGGAAGGAAAATTAAATAATGTGGGGAGGAGGAAATGGATGTCGTCCCCCCACAAGTCCTTGCAGGTGTCCCACTTGCTCAATCACATGAACGCTGTTCTTAGAGGGATTATTTGGCAAACAGCCACACACTGACAACAGCATTAGCGGCTGAGATCAAGGAAGGACCCAGACGTCATGAGCACCCAGGGTCATGGTTTGGCTAAAAACAAGCTATTTGCTCACTCCGCCAGTCTACTATTTCTCCTCTTGTACAGCCCGTGCTTTGCTTCCCATCATTCAATTTTCCCCAGACGGATTTCTGCAAGGGAGCCTTCTCAGGCAGATGAGAAATGACTCCTCCAGCCGCAAGATTCATGCACCCAGCTAGAGAAGAGTGAAACCCGACAATTTAACTGGAGAAAGACATCAAGACTTACCCGCCGGGGTAACTTTCACTTTTCAAAGGGATGAATAAGGCGCATGAATGTACGGAGCTGAGATTCGTGCCCCCAAAAAGCCCCACACAAAGAAAGCCCCACTCCAACACTGTATGTCTGTCTGCCCCCCTCTGACTGGCAAGCTGCTAAACCTCAGCGATTCCGCTGTCATAAAGAGTCAGACCTTTGTGAGATTTAGGTGACTACCTCGCCCTGACAACTTTCCCAAACTATCATCTCGTATTATCTCCTTGGATAGCTGCAGACAGATAGGGAACCTCTATGCTCAGCCAGAGACACGCACACCCACATCAAGGGATTCCTACGTCTTTCTGACAGATTCAGGGGGGTCGCTGTGTGGATCGGGGGCAGCAGGGCAATCTTTGAGTCCAGAGGCACCTTGAAGACCAATCAAGTTTTATTCAAGGGATGAGCTTGCATGGGCATGCGCACTTTTCCAGATACACCTGGAAGCTGATACCTGGAATGACACTTGGTTGGTCTTCAACATGCGGCTGGACGGTTTGGAGACCAAGACGTAGGAGGAAAGGTTGGGGGAGCTTGGTCTGTTTAGCCAGGAGAGGAGGCGACTGAGAGGGGATCTGACAACCATCCTCAAGTATTTAAATGGGTGCCATGTAGAGGATGGAGCAGAATTGTTCTCTCTTGCCCCAGAAGAACAGATCTGGCTACAGCAGGATACAATGTTTGCCCGTGACGATTTTTCCCCAGGAATATGCAGGTTAAGTTTCAAAATAATTCTTTGGGGAAGATTGAAGGAATGGTGCCAGCCGAGAGCCCCCAAACGGAATGCCTCATATATCAAAAGAGAGCTAATTAACCAGCACTTCAGAGACTGCCCCATTAGCAGCCGGAGAAAACAGAGCCAGACAGCACATGCCTGGCTGACAAAAAAGAAATGGGGCAAGGAAATAAAATCAACACCACAGAAGGAATACAAATGGCCAAGAAGCTAGAAGCTAGGCCACTTTGATGCACCTAAATCAGCAATGAATATTTATCTTCACGCAAGCTGCAAACACCAAGAGAATAAGTCCTTAGATTAATAAAGTGGGAATCATCACTTCTGGGGGTGCCGTGTAAAACTAAGGGGAAGGGACACAATAAAATCCAGTAGCACCTTTAAGATGAACAAAGATTTATTCAATTTTTGTTGCGTCCCAAAAAGCTGTAGGGAGGGGTGAAAAAAAAGACCCCCAAATATATCAGCCTGAAGCCTCAAGTGTTTCAGCCAAGAAAACACAGCAGTAATTCTAGGCTGGACAAGACGGAACTGAATTGGACTAGGTTATTGAGAGGAAACAGGAGAGAAGGTCTAACCCCAGTCCTTGGAGAAAGTCTCTTTCAAGATGGAAACACACAACACACAGGAAATTATCCAGAGGCAGACAACAATCACAAAAAAGGACCAATGAATACATTTTAAAGCCGCTTTAGAATGGCATACATGCAGAAATGCCAGATTAGAACTTAATGCATTGTAAACTGTGAGCACCCTCCTCCTTAGGGCTGTCAGGCCCCCTCCCCTTGGACCCGGGGTGGGCGGGGGAGTTGGGCGGCCAGATCCAGGTTGAGAAACTCCTGGAGAACTGGGGTTGGAGCACAGGGAGGCCCTCAGTGAGACCCAATGACAGGGCCCACCCCCCGAAGCAGCCATTTTCTCCAGAACTGATCTCTGTAGTCTAAAGATCAGCTGTAATTCTGGTGCTTCTACAGGTTCCGTGGACAGCAAAAGTGGCAAACAAGGAAATACCAGACCGCATGAAGCCTGATATACCACCAGTGGGCAAAATCTCAAAAACTCCACAGTAAAACTCATACAGTAAAAAGATATCAAGCCTAGGAACGTCTATATTTTTTAAAAAATTGAGGAATCATCTTGCTCCGAACTGTTCACCAAGCAGAACAACTAGCGTTTTGCTGTACAGAAAGCAAAATCCCTTATTTTATTGAATTCATTCATCCCCTACCTTTCTCCTCTGTGGAGACCCGAGGCAGTTTATATCCTTTTCCTCGCCTCCATTTAATTATCATTGTTATATGACGGCAGTACGCTATTATGCTAATGCAAAGGGCGACGGTTTCTTTTGCAAACCTGCTGCAAATTGTCGGTGGAAAGCATTGGTGCTTGAAGCCGGAGTCGGGTCTATTTGCCCATTTCAAGCAGGCAAACAGGACAACCGCAGCTACCTGTGACACTGCTCCCTTCGCACACCCAGCCAGCCAACGGACTCATTCTGACTCGAGGGCAGTGTCCACTTCAATCAGCCTGTTAGGGGAGAACGGACTGTCTTCTGAAAATCCACCATGGTAACACGCCCCTTGGGACGCAACATAAAACATTTTATTACAGCATCGCCCAACGGGCCGACAAAACAGTTGTGCTTATTCTCTGGAATCCACACAGCAAT
Organism: Paroedura picta; assembly: GCF_049243985.1. Classification (NCBI taxonomy): domain Eukaryota; kingdom Metazoa; phylum Chordata; class Lepidosauria; order Squamata; family Gekkonidae; genus Paroedura; species Paroedura picta. The sequence goes on from NC_135378.1 coordinate 85,889,744, forward strand.
AACCGCTGTCCAGCCCGTTCTACTGATGTGGACCTGCCTCCGATAAATACTCGCAAAGGACATATAACTCCGGCAGCCGATCTCAAACCAGAATATAATAGGAAAGACGGAGGGGAAAAGAGACAATTTGTATTGCCTTTTTATAGTCTTTGTAGACCGGGAATCTTTGAGGGTAGACACAGATGTGATTAATGGCCACTTCAGACTTCATATTTTAAAATGCATATCCTGCTTTCACCAGCTCAATTCTAGTTGACTTACACTGAATGGAAAAAAAAAAACCGTCAGCAAAAACAGCGGCTATGGGGAAAAAAATCAAAATCACGTCTCTTATTGATTGATTAGATCTGATTAGGAAGACAGCTCTTCTGACGGAGTCGATGTCTTTTGGCAGGAGCCAAAGAAACTCCTTGGTACAGTTTTCTGAGATATATATTAGACTTGGGAATGATCGACTAAGAGACGGGAGGCATATCATGTAGTTTTCAGATACTGGGAGCAAAATATTTTACTCTTTCTGGTCCTTTCAATATTATCTGCTAAGACAAATATGTAAACACTACCATCGAGAATCACTCTGAACCACTTATGCCCCCGAGCAGTCTTCAGAAACACGTTAAGGGAACGGAGTTATTTATTTATAGGCTTCATCAGGAAGTGAATTCTGGATACTGAATGAAAAGCCCTTCTCTGCCCCTTAAGAGCACTTATTGCTTTCACCCGTGGGAGCATGAGCTGCTCAAGGAATCTTACTCGCCTGCTTGTAATAACAAAAGCGGCCTAATGCTAGGTACGATGCCTGAACTGGCTAAGACCAATTTGAAAGCGATCCTGGGGTTGAAGCGGACACTGCGGGGCAGCGGGGAAGGTGGCAAATGCCATGCGGTGGGTCCATAGGAAAGGCCATGTGGTGGGTCCATAGGAAAGCCCACTTGCCATGCTGAGTCTCAGAACAGATTAGAACAGGGGTAGTCAAACTGCGGCCCTCCAGATGTCCATGGACTACAATTCCCAGGAGCCCCTGCCAGCGAATGCTGGCAGGGGCTCCTGGGAATTGTAGTCCATGGACATCTGGAGGGCCATAGTTTAACTACCCCTGGATTAGAGGCTAGGAAAGCAATGCGACCCGACAGCGTAAGACAAGCAATTAACAACGCAAGGCAGCGAGTACTGTAATGCCCTTGTGTAGAGCTAAGGTGTAGCCCGATTTTGGACTACCGCGTAACATTCTGATCACCGTATCTCAAAAACCGCTCTAGCGAGGTCAAAGAGGGCAGCTGCGATGGTTGAGTAGGTGAGAGCTCCTAGAATCATAGAATTATAGAGTTGGAAGCGACTTCCTGGGTCATCTAGTCCAACCCCCCTGCACTATGCAGGACCTTCCCTGTGAATTTCCACTGAGGAGTTAAGGACTTAGTCATTTAGGGCAGGGGTAGTGAACCTGTGGTCCTCCAGATGTTCATGGACTACAATTTCCATGAGCCCCTGCCAGCGTTTGCTGGCAGGGGTTCATGGGAATTGTAGTCCATGGACATCTGGAGGACTACAGGTTCACTACCCCTGATTTAGGGGAAAGGGGAATCAAGCTGAGCCCAATAAAGATTTATAATCAGGGAATGGCCGTGTCCAAAATGTGACAGAATCCGTAACACTAGAACCCCCCAGGCCCCCAATGATGCTCACGGGAACCAGCCTTGACTCAATTCAGTCATGGAATTCACTCTGAGTGACTGTAGCAAGGGCCACAAGGTTAGATGGCTTTTAAAAGGAAATCAGACAGCTTCTTGGAGATAGGTCCATAAATAGTTACTAGCCATGGCGAGCAAAGGGAGCCTCCAGCTTCAGGCGCAGCAAAACTCTGGATACCAGTATTATTAAGCAGCATCAGGAGAAGGCATTGACCCCCATGGCCTTTTTGGGTAGTCAAACTGTGGTCCTCCAGACGTCCATGGACTACAATTCCCATGAGCCCCTGCCAGCGTTTGCCAGTCTTGAGTTGTTGTCCAACTCAAGACTGGTCAGGGATATCCCCCACCTCTTTATCCTCCTGCAAAATAAGACCCACCTCGTTTTGCACTAACTGAAACTTCAGAATCATGGCCAAGGGCAGATCTACACAGAATGCGGTATAATTCCCCATCTTTCAAATGACACCAAAATAACTAAAGGCAAGATCCCAGTTTTCTGGGAAGGGACAACGGTGATATTATCGCCCACCTCGGTGGCGACATTTATATCCATCTCTGCAACAGAATGGAACTTCCCTGCCACGAACCTGACTTCAACAACCAACAGCGACCAATTTTATTTACAGTCATACAGACCAAAATTTAAATATTCAAGTGGAATCGATCTTCATGAGGACAAAAAGATAATCTGAACTTTTGGGAAATAAAGGTCATCTCCTCTGGCCTCCCAGTTCAAAGCAATCTACCACATACACAAAGACACGCAACGGACACACATCAGACCTCAATGCGCCACAAGAAAAGAAAGGGAAAGCTTACTGCACAAATGTATTTGCAGGACAAATGTTGAGTCGCTATATGCAAACAACCAGGCAACCCTACAAATCGGAAGTATTTATTGACCACCGGATTTCCTTCTCTAGTCCAACTTCCTAGTTCACTTGAAATGTGCTGTTGGATGAGAGGTTTACAGATACGGTGGACTGCCAAAAGAGGGAAAGAAACGGGTTATGGATCAAGCCTGAACTCTCCCGAGAGGCTGAAATGACTAAATCGAGGCTGTCACATTTTGGTCACGTGGTAAGACGACGCGAAAAACTGGAAAAGACTCTCATGCTAAGAGACGTTGAAGCTAACGGGAAAAGAGGAGGACCCAACAGGAGATGGATTGACTCAGCCAAAGAAGCTACGGCCCTCAGGTTGCAAAATGTGAACAACATTGTTAACGACAGGGTGCTTTGGAGGTCGTTCATTCAGAGGGCTGTTATAAGTAGGAGTAACCTGACAACATTTCTCGCACAGAGGCTACGGAGTGCTGAAATCAATGGCATATACATCTGAACATCATGAAGCAAGGAAATCTTTCTTTCTCTGGCAGTGGGCCAGACTACCAAAAAACAAGTTTGTCAGTGTGCTCTACAGCAGGGGTGGTCAACCTGTGGTCCTCCAGATGTCCATGGACCACAATTCACATGAGCCCCTGCCAGCGTTTGCTGGCAGGGGCTCATGGGAATTGTAGTCCATGGACATCTGGAGGACCACAGGTTGACTACCCCTGCTCTACAGTCAATAAACAATCTAGTGCAGGGGTTCTCAAGGTGGGGATTGTGACCTCGCGAGGGGTCGTTCGGCCCTTTCCCAGGGGTGGCAGCAGTGGTGGCAGCATGGCGCTAGCTTCCTCAGCATCGCCTTGAAGCTCACCAGCGCCACAGCGAGCAGAAGCAGCTGCAGCGTGCGCATGCACATATGTGCGCACACACCACCACTGCTGCCCCTGCTGTAGGGGTCGCGGCATTAGGGTGGTTGAGAACCGCTGATTAGTGCACCCATGCAGTACTGCACATATATCCCCAACTCTACACAGCGCATGCATAGACACACTTTCTCTCACACACATGTTCATGCAGGGTCTTACACGGAGTTATCCTAGGAGCAAAGTAGCATCACGCATACGGCTTTGTGGCGCAGTTCCACAGGCAAGGAGCTTCCTTCAGTCAGCCTCAGGAAGTGTAAAGCTAGTGAAAACCTTTGGATGGGGAAAGGGACACATCAGAACAAGATTAGAACACTAAAAATGAGGAAGCGGTTCAAGAAATTTAGTCAGACTCCTGATTTGGCCCCTGGATCTGCCCGAGACGGAATCTCATTTCATCAAGGTCATTTTCTTCTTCATCATCATCAAGGACAAGAGTCTTTTGTTTAATTGGAGATGCCGGGGACTAAACCTTCCACATTCCCAGCAGAAGCTCTGCCACTGCCCCACAGCCCCTTCCCCCTTTCCCAAACCCACACTTTGGATACACAATCTACACATCCCCCCCAATGTGCATTCAAGGGGATGCAGTCAAAGCGTTTTGATTCATTAGTCTGAATTAATTTTCTGTGCTTCAAAATTGGCAGGCAGAAACAGCACCCAGCCTTTCTTAGTCTTTGATAATGACATGTTATGCGTAATATAACACACACACACACACACACACAAAATCAAGAACTGCTGTCGATGCCAACTGAAGCTTCCTGAATACAAAGACCCATCATTGGAAGGCCACGACTGGCTTCGGAACAAGAACAGGCGGATCAGGACGCCAACAGGAACAACTCTTGTCCTTGATGCCAGTTCATTCTGACCAGTGGAGGACGCATGGACTTGCACAGGGTTATTATCCGAACGCACATCTCCAGCCCAATGCAAGCTTCATATCTGGCATGAACGGCACATGGAGGGGGGGCAGCCCTCCAACCGATCAGTCTAGAGCAGGGGTGGTCAAACTGTGGCCCTCCAGATGTCCACGGACTACAATTCCCATGAGCCCCTGCATTCGCTGGCAGGGGCTCATGGGAATTGTAGTCCGTGGACATCTGGAGGGCCACAGTTTGACCACGCCTGCTCTAGAAGGCAAGTGACCGGACTGTTTTATCCCAGTAGCTTTAAGCCCTTTGCTACGTGGGTTACCTGGGCAGTCAAATACAATTAAGCTAAATTATCTACTCTCTAATAGGGACCGTCAGACAACGTGCCGGGTTGCTAGATTCTGTGCTCAGGTTTGTAAGATCAGAAACTATACAAGGCAACCGAAGTTAGGACGGATGAAAAGTTAAAATCCAGATTTTGTGGGATTCTCTTAAATAAACTTTTGCTGATTCTGAAACAGTTTATATGCACTTGTTTTAATATTTGGACTGTATATTTTACACTTTAAACTACGATAGTAGCATGGCTGCCCATGCCCACCCATTAAACTATATTCCCTTCTTGCACCCTACTCTACAACGAGAGCGTCACCTATGGACAATGTGCTACAGGGATCAGGACTGCATGGAAGTAGTAAGGCAAGTTTACCTCTAGCTCAGACCTCGGAGCAGATGCACAAAGCCCGTGGTGGGTTTTAGCAGGGATTTGCTATGCAGAGCGGCTGCAGCCTTAATCCGATTATCAAATTTTAAGAGGCTCAGACTCACGTTGACTCTGCATAAGATTGTGCTTTAGAGCCCCAAGTGAGTAACGGGTGCCACTCCTAGGGCACAGGCATGAGGAGAACTGTGGTGAGTACATAAATGAGAAAAAGTTAACACAAAAGCTATGACAAAGTGCAACTAAGCCACATTAAGATTGTCAAGGTATAAGGCAAAGCTCCCGTTATCAGCTAATGCTTGAAAGCTTACTCCAGCCTTTCTCAGCTTTCGGACTGTTGAGAAACCCTCGAAACATTCTTCAGGCTTTGAGAAACCCCAGAAGTGGCACGATCATGCAGAATAGGGTTGGGAAGCAGTGGACACGCCCACCCAGGGGACACGCCCACCCCTTCCAGGCCTGGCAAGTTGGGGGGGGGGGGGTCAACATTAAACATATATGGTCACATCACCCGAAAAATGTCTAACAAATTTAAATATATATATACATTTAACTCCCACTCATACAGGAAACCCTTTCAGGACTGTACAAAAATAAAATAAAATAAAATAAACCAGGGTTTCACAAAACCCTGTTTGAGAGCCTGGCCTAAACCCCAACAATCTGGCTGTCTCTAAGGTGTTACGAGACTTTCAGAGAATGATTTTTCAAGAACCAAAGCTCCCTTTGTCTCCCCAAATCTTGTTAGTCTCTTAAAAGTGATCCCAGGCTCAAAAATCTACCTGTTCTACTGCAGATAAGCACAGCTGGCCCCTCAAACTATTACAATGAATTAACACCTACCCCATACGCTGCCCTCGCCTCTTCCTCGCTCTGCCCTGGGACCCCTGGCATACTCCGCCCCGCTGCCGATACGGCACATCTGCCACCCTTTCTACCCACTCGGGGGGGGGGGGGCGCTGCACCCGCAAGGGTAGAGGGACACTTCCAGGAAGACCTGCCAGCGCCCGTTGTATTTTCACTACAATGGGCTTTATTCCTAGTCTATCTATATTTATATTTGATTCTTCACTGGGACCCACCCCTCCCAGTTCATTAAAGGAGCAGCAGGGCACCTCTGACAATCAGCTGCATAAATAAGCAGGCCCCTTTAGGAAGTGGGCAAACTCGGAACAAGTCCATCTTTAGCACAGCCAAGGTTTCAGCAGCACACCAGTGAATTAACTCAGGTTAGTTTTTCTCCTCAACATAAAAGGATATTTTAAAATGTTACAAGAACAATGAAAGTATCAGCAAAGAAAATGCAAAGAGCTGGAGGGAAACAGACCCTAACTGAGACACGATTCACCCTAACTGAGGCACGATATTATCTTGAATATCCACATTTGGCTGTTCACAGCACTACATCCACCCCTCCCGGCCCCAAAATCCCCCAATCAACGGAGACCTTTTACAGAATCAAGGGACAGAAAAGCAATTATAGAGAGGCAATTAGAGGTTATACTCTCCCTTCCATGGGGCTGTTTAACAAAGAGAGCCTGTTCTTTGAAGGGCGGGAGGACAATTCTCATGTAATGGGAGACTGGGAAAGGAATTTGTTCTAAGGTGGCCAAGAGTGAGAGTTGCCAAATTTAGGCTAGGAAACTCCTGGAGATTTGGGAAAGAGGGATCTCAGTAGGGTCCAAGGCCACAGAGCCCGCCCCACGCTCACCCCAAGCATCGATTTTCTCCAAAGTTACTCTGTAGCGCAGAGATGAGCTGGAATTCCAGGGGATCCCCAGGCCGCACCTGGAGGCTGGCACCCCTGAACTTTAGCAAGTACAGTGCCAGATTCTACCTGACAAAGCAGCCATTTTCTCCAGAGGAATTGACCCAGGGATAAGGTGCAATTCCAGGGGATCCCTAAGTCCCACCTGGAAGTTGGCATCCCTGAATTTTGTTCCCAACAAATATCTGGGAAGGGGGGGAGAGAGGTGGCACAACTCTTTAGGGGGGTCTGAATTATCTCGAGCACCTTTACTGGGAGGGAGAGTTTTCTTTCCAAGTGCAAACCTCTGGAGTCAGGAGGGAGCCAAAGTGCAAAGAGGCGGGTGCACAAAGGCAGGCAATGGGGGGAGAAGCTCTCCCTATATGGGGGGGGGGCTCTCTTCTAAGAAACGGTGGGGAAGAAGCCTCCCCTTGTGCTGAGCCTGAACCGGAGCTCGTGGGCTGCTGTTGTTGTTGTTTTTAAGGTCCTGGCAAAGCAGCTTTCATCAAAGTTTGCTCAGCCCAGAGACGAGAGAGAAAAGAAGAAAAGAGGCATCAAGCACAGACGGCCTCTCCTGCTACCCCTCTGCGGAGCGACTGTGCAAGAGGCCTGCGGGCTCGCCGCGTCTGAGTGCAACAAGCGCACAAAGGGGGGGGCACCTTTTGCAATGGGGGGGGGGGCGCTGTGCAAGCTGAGCCTCCTTCGGCCCTCATTGCACCCGCACAGGGACAGGGAGAGAGAAAGGCGCTTGCAAACATGAAGGGGGGAGGGGGAGGCAGCCCCCCAGGGGGTCGCCCTCAGGGCCCCTTAAATAGCCCCCTCCCCCCCCCCGCAGATACTTACAGGGGCTGGGCTGCTTCCAGGCCTCTCCGTGCCCGGCTCTCCTTCAGGGTCTTCCATAGCGCTGAGGAATTAAAGAGGAGGGGATTTTTTTGGGGGGGGGAGTTAAAGGGACCCTCTTCGCCTCCCCCCACTTTGACAAGCAGCAGGTCCCCCCTCCCACGGCTGGAGGCGCCGCGCATGCGCTTCGCTGACCCTTCTCCCTCGTTGTCAGGGACTCTCTCTAAGGGGAAGTGGGCGTGGCTTCCGCCCGGGCTCCTCCTCCCGGCCTCGGCGCGCGAACGTCGGCGCGAGTCGAAGCCGTTGGGAAGCGAGGCGAGAGCCAATGAGCGACGTCGCTTCTTCCTGGCCCCGTTCCCATTGGGCGAGGAGAAGGCGCGAGGCGCGTGAGTTAGCCAGTAGAAAGGCGGCTTCTGGCGGCGGACGTTCCTGCCGAGATGGTGGGGGCGGGGTTTCGGGAAAACCCGGATGGAAGCGGTTGGACCGGGGGCCGCCATCTTTTAAATTAAATAACGTTTTTGGGCTTTGAGGGGGAAGTGAAAGTGGCTTGGCCCCGCAACGAAAGCAGCAAATGTTATTGCTTGTTGCTTTTCCATGCAAGCAGTCGGGGGGTCCATATCCGACGTTATAAAATCACAATTAAAACCAGAATAAAGCTTCATAACCTTCCGTTTCGTGTCTTCTTATTCATTAATCCGCCCCTTTCCGTATTGCCTCTTGAATATTCCGTTTAGTGGCGAAAATAATCCTGTGGTGAAAAGCACAAACTCATGGCATTTAATAAGACTAGGATCTGGGTTCGAATTGGGTACCTTGGGTTAGCCACACCCCCTCCGCCTAACCTACCCTGCAAGGTGGGTGTAAGGATAAAGTAGGATAATGATGCCAAGACCCTGAAATCCCCTCTGAGGAGAAAGGAGCATTGGATCCAAGGGGGTTCAGAGACCAGGATGCTGGTAGTTCATTCCAGCTCTTGTGACCCCAGCGTGATCCTACAAGAACCAAAGCAACCCATAAACCCATAACCACCCCCAACAAGATTAATCTCCCCGCCAGTGCATGCTATTGGTCAGTTTCACTTCATGCTGATTGGACTCCACAGATGGGATCTGGACACACGTTGGTCAATTGCAGTGGAGGCTTAGAGATCCTGTCTCAGACATCAGGCTTGGCCCTAGGCAGGTCTAAAAACACAACAAGGAATATATATTTAAAATAAATACATAATGTATTTAAAACTAGTAGTTTGCATGGAATTGGTTATTTTTGGTTGGGGGGAGTTCAAGCCCCACCATGCATTGGTCAATTCCACTGCAGGAAATTCTGCTTCAGACCTCAGTCTTGGTTCTCAGCAGGTCTTCAGACCCAGTAATATCGCTGTGTGTTAAGGGCCAACATGGCGATCCTATGAATCAATGCCCCCCCCCCCCAAACATCCTGTCTCTAGCAGCCTTGCTACAGGTTTGCAAACTGAGGACTTTGGCTTTTTAACCGAGTCGCTCCATCTCCTGTTGGGCCTTCCGCTTTTTCCGCTGCCTTCAACTTTTCCTAGCATGGTTGTCGTTTCCCGTGATTCTTGTCTTCTCATAATCTTAACCTCAGTGTAGTCATTTTAGCTCCTAGAGCAGTGGTTCTCACCCTGGGGGTTGGGATCCTTTGTGTGGGTCGAACAACCGTTCCACAGGGGTCACAGCAGGGTGAGCAGCTTGCCCGGGGGGCGCCATCTACACAACAGCCTTGCGGGGTTGGTCAAGATAGAGAGTTCGTCTGTCTAGAGCAGCGGAAAAGAGCAAGATCGGTACGGTGGGACAAAAGGCAGCACTGAACTGAGAAACCCCGGGGGAAAAAAACAATATATATGCAACCATAAACAATGGATCTTCACACCATGGGTCAGTTTCGGTTTAATTTCTGTGAAAGAACCCTTGCCTAATTTTATGATTAGGGGTCACCACAGCATGAAGAACTGTATTAAAGGTTCGCGGCATTAGGAAAGTTGAGAACCACTGTCCTAGGGAGAATTCTGGCTTGATTCGATCAAGAACCCGTTTCTTTCTCTCTTTTGGCAGTCCACAATATCCATAAACCACTCTTCCAACACCATTTCCCAAATGAATCAATTTTCTTCCTGTCAGCTTTCTTTGATGTCCAGCTTTCATGCCCATATATAGCGATGGAGGTACAAATTAACTAGATCTTGGCTGCCGATGACACATCCATACACTCGAGATTTTTTCTAGCCTAGGCTGCTTGCTGTCTCTGGCAGCTGCCAAACATTACTCATTAATCTCCCTGCATGTCTTTTGGCTCTTTGCAACCAGGACTTCCACAGGCGTAGGATCCAACCCATTCACGGTGTGCAGCGGCCACCTGCTGATCCTGCAACAAAACTTAGCTGCGATGGTCAGGGTGTGCCTATCTGCTCCACTATGGAGCTGCCAACTGTCTTGTTCTAGCTGGCTCCTGCTTCCTACCAGGCCTCTCCTCTGATACTGTTAGACCAGCAAAACTATCACAGAATCACAGAATCATAGAGTGGGAAGGGGCCACGCAGGCCATCTAGTCCAACCCCCTGCTCAACGCAGGATCAGCCCTAACCATCCTAAAGCATCCAAGAAAAGTGTGTATCCAACTTTTGCTTGAAGACTGCCATTCCACTGCTGATCTACTCTGTTAAAATCTTTTTTCCTGATATCTAGCCAGTACTGTTCTCATAGTTTAAACTATTATTGTTGTTGTTATTGTTATTATTATATCAGTAGTATTAGTATATATTAGATTTATATCCCACCTTTCTAGCAAGCTGTCTCAGGGCAGTGTACAGTATTTAAATATAAAACAATGATATTATAAAACAGTCCAATTACACTAATTGCTGCAGGTCCTCTCCTCTGCTGCCAACAGGAACCTTTCCCTGACCTCCTTCGTGACAGCCTTTCAGATACTTCAAGAGAGCCATCCTGTCCCCTTTCAGGTTCCTCTTCTCCAGGCTGAACACTCCCAAGTCCCTCCACCTTCCCTTGTAGGGCTTGGTCCCCAGGTTCCAGATCACTCTCCTCTGCACCATCTTCATTTTGGCCATGTCCTTTTTGAAGTCATATACCCCCCCTCCCCTCCCCTGCCCCATTCACATTCCCTGCCCCATTTCCATGTGCCTCTCCCATGTGCCACTGGCTCACACCCACTTCGCCCACGCCCCGTTCCCAGCTTCCAGGGAGGCAGCTCTCCCTAGTGGCCCCAGCAGCTGCATGCCTGTGCTACGGAGGAAAGGATGTGAGTGCAATGCAGGCAGATGTGCGTGCCGGTGGTGGGAGAGAGAAAGGTGGGTGTGGAGGTGGCCAGAGCTGGCTGCCCAGGGCCTTCCAAAACCCCGGAGCTGGCCCCGCCTGAAAGCTCGGATCCCACCGTCCCCTGGCACACCATCCCTTGCAGGCATGCGCTATCCTGAGCCGTGCAATCCTCCTAGTTTATCCTCACCGCATGTTATGCAAATCCTCAGCAGGATGTTGGCAACAGCCTCTTTTAAACCTTCCCACGCGACACGTGTCTTTTGCTCCAGAAACAGCCAGTAATGACTCCCTCTTGGGATTCAGCAGAGAGGACAGGTGCAGATGAAAGCCCACCCAAAGAGCTTCTTAGAGGGAGATTCTCGGAGAAGAAAGTGGATTTTCCTGCAGAGGCAACGTCGAAAGGTGTCCATGCTTTCTTTCCCTCTGGGTAAAAAGCAACTGTCCCATTTCTCTCTAGCCACGGACCACATTATTTTTTATATTGGCTGCTTGTCAGGCTGGAACTGGTTGTTCTGTAGGGTGGGGAGTGAGGTTTAAAAATAAAGAGAAACATCTGTGATCTACCGCAAAAGGGAGAAGAGGAAAAGAGGACTTCTCAGTGGGCGCTGGAGCTGGTTAAGGGACAAGCATGATGAATTGAGAGGGGTAGGGCCCAGTGAAGCATTCTGCCCTACCTGAGTCAGATCCTGGCCATTAGATGGCTGGGGGGGGTGTGGGGGGGGATCCTGTCCCTTCTCAGTTAATTCTGCTTTTCACCAAGGCCCTGAGCATTGTTGGGGGAGGGATGCTGCATTTCCCCCCTCCAAGCCGCTGCAATTCCAAGGGAGATGCGAACTGCAAAACCACAGCAGGTCCTTGACAATTCTGGCAAGTTGGGTTGGCAACAATCCTGGAGACCTGAGAGTAGAGCCTGTGACAAGGGGAACCCGGGGAAGGATGTCACTTAGAAGCTACAGTTTGCAAATTCCAAGATAGGGAATTCCTGGAGATTTGGGGGGTGGAGCCTGGGAGGGTTTGGAGAGGGGGGACCTCAGGGGAGCGTAATGTTGTACAGTACACCATCCTAAACACTAGGGGCTTTGTGGGAGATTGGGATGCCAGCCTCCTGGTGGGACCTGGAGATCCCCTGGAATTACTGCCCATCTGCAGACTACAGAGCTCAGCTCCCCTGGCGGAAAGGGCTGCTTGGGAGGGTGGCATGATGACCCCAGTGAGGTCCCTCACCTCTCCAAACCTCCCCTTCCCCGGGCTCCATCCTCAAATTTCCAGGAATTTCTCAACTTGGAGTTGGCAAGGCAAGAAGCTTTGGCTTCTCAACACTCTACCTGTGTGGGGTTCTGCCATTGGACCATGGCCACGCGTTATGACTAGAATAGAGGACTGGAGGCCCAGGTCAGGCCTCTCTTGCAGGGACCTCTGTACAAAGAGCAAATCGAGCACACAAGATGGCCGTGAACAAGGAATAAAGATTGCGCTGCAGGTGTGAGATACCGACAGAGAAGATGCAAACTGCCGCTAGAGCAGCGCACTACCCAAACACTGTGCATTCCATTTTTAAAAAAAACAATATGATCACCTTCCAATCATAATTTGATTTATTTGTTTTTTTTACCCCATTAGTCATCCAATTAATTCCTGCATCTTTCATGTCCCATTTCGTTTCTTCTCCAGAATAGGATACTTGTTCTTCTCTTTCGCTTTCTCCCCCTCTCTGTCCTTTACCCGCAAACTTGTCTATTTTTGACTGGTGCTGTTTAGATTTAAAAAATCGTTTCTTATGAGTACTGGAAGAGACGGTGTGCATCTCCTCCTCCTCCTCCTCCTCCTTCTCCCCGTGCCAGGAATGCTAACTGTGTTTGCTTTTCAGCTCTCCTGTTAAAAGGGCAGGCGGAACGAGGCAAGCCGCATACTCTGTTAAGTCCGTTGCCTGCCTCGAAACGCAAGGTAAATAATCAGGCAGAGGAGCCAGGGAATAAATGCGAAGGAATCGTCAGGCGGGCTAAGAGCTGCTACTCCATGTTAAACAGCAGACCTGACATCATTCTGTTTTTCTCGTGTCTAATTTCCCTTTGTCGGCCGGCTGAACTGCTTCAGTCTTAGCAGACTGAACGCAAAAGCTCTTGTGTTTTCTGCCTCTCTGGCTCTCCTGCTGAACCTCTCTGCTAGTCTGGGTGGACAATTTTTCAAAAGAAAGGCAAGAAAGAAGGGGGAATAAAAGCGACAGTGCCTAGGGAACCTACAGCCTTTTGCCTGGAAGATTAAGTAGATTTGTGGAGGAGAGGTCATAGGGCTGCCAGCTCTGGGCTGGAAAATACCTGGGTAAAGCCAGGTGTGGGCTGGATTTGGGGCAGGGAGGGATGCCACCTGGGTGTTAGTCACTGCGCTGCTAGAGCTGTTCTTGCTTAGAAGATCTGTCAGAGCTCTCTCAGCCCCGCCTACTTTGCAGGGTATCTGTTGTGGGGAGAGGAAGGGAAGGTTGATTGTAAGCCGCTTGGGGACTCCTCCAGGTAGTGAAAAGCGGGGTATAAAACCCAACCTTCTTTGCCATTGCCTGCCTCTCCTGCATTCCTCAGGGGTCTCCCATCCAAATCCAAGGCCAACCCTGCTTAGCTTCTGAGATCAGATGAGATTGAGATGGCCTGGCCTACACAGGTGAGGAGGAAACTAACTTTGTAGCCCCCAAATCTTGTTTGTCTCTAGGGTGCGACTGGACTCGAACCTAGCTGTTTGACGGCCGGCCAATATGGCTACCACCTGATCATTTCCCCCATTGCTCTCTTCCCTGTTCCAGGGAAGCACAGGGAATGAGGCTGTTGCTTAGCAACTGTAGCAGCTGCAGGGGGGTCTCACCTGGGACCAATGAATCAGGCAAGGATAGGTGCCCACGAGATCCATAGCGGCAATCCTGGGAAGGGTGTGTGTGTCACGGGCCTCGTTTTCTTACCCGCAGCTGAGCTGTGACTGCCTGGGCTGCACCATGATAGCATCTCACTTGATGGAATACATCTCCGAACCGAATGACGGTAATAATAATAAGATTTGCATGGAGAAAACTCAATGTCGGGGAAATGGAGTCTAGCCTAGCTTTCTCCCTGGGCACAATCATTTGCTCGGTATGGGGCATACGTTGGCAGAGTTTAAATATGCAAATCAAAAGCACAGCACTGGCAGCTGGAAGGATAAAACAGTTTTGTTGAGAAGAGAATCAACTATGTGAAGAAGAGAGGAGAGTGTTAGTCCTCCCTGTTTAACTGACTGACGGTTCTGAAGGGAATCTGGGAGGAAGTGTGGTCAAAGGGGCAGGAAGTCTCCCGCTGAGCCAATGAGGAGGGACTTGGGAATGTTCAGCCTGGAGAAGAGGAGGCTGAGAGGGGACATGATAGCCCTCTTGAAGTATCTGAACAGCTGTCATAAGAGGGCAGGGAAAGGTTCCTGTTGGTAGCAGAGGAGAGGACCCACAATAATGGATTTAAATGACATGTAGAATGGGATTGGCTAGACATGGGTGGGGGCACGGAATTTTCCAGTCAGAGTAGTTCAGCAGTGGAAGGGGCTGCCTGAGGAGGTGGGGAGCTCCCCCTCACTGGCAGTCTTCAAGCAAAGGCTGGATACACACTTTTCTTGGACGCTTGAGGCTGATCCTGCACTGAGCAGTGTGTGGGACTAGATGGCCTGCATGGCCCCTTCCCACTCTAGGATTCTAGGAGTCTAATCCACTTAGGTGACAGGGCTGTTTAAACACCCTCTGAGAAGTGACAATCTTAGCACATTAAAAAAACCCAAATGCTTTGAGCCATTCTGCACACCTTCCGTTTCTTTGATGGTCCCCCCACCCTCTTCACACCGCACCAATAAGCATCTCGTCACATTAATAATTGCAGGCAATGAGTGATGTTTGTTGAGGCCGTCTGGGCTGGCCAACTCGGCCCCCACGATGCTTGCCAAGCGCACACTCCACGCTCCTTCTCTGTAAGCCGCTTTCTTCCGCCGGTACTTTGGGTGCGTACCTTGTGCTTGCCACACTCCTGTTTCCAGGGAAATTTTTGTGTGTGTGTGAGCTTCAAGTGATGCGGTTTTATCCCCTCTATTGAAAGAGAAACAAAAATAATCCCCATGCAACGTCAGCCGTTAAGAGTCCTCCTTATTGAGGAGCGCTGCAAAATGCTGGAACATTCTCCTCCAGCTTGTGGTTTCCGGGGTGGTTTTCAAAACCTGCTTCCCAAAAACAGCTTCCCCAATGAGCAAGGTATGGTTGTCCCCAATAAAGATGAGAAATCACTACCTAAAGTTCCTGTCGCAAATTCAGGCCCTCATCAGATCCTAGAGTTGCAGGAATTACAGAATCAGAATCACAGAATCAAAGAGTTGGAAGGGGGCATGCAGGCCATCTAGTCCAACCCTCTGCTCAATTGTAGCTCTCCAGATATCCATATGTGACTCCCATCAGCCCCTGCTAGTATTGCATCTGGAGAGACAAAGGTTGGCAACCCCTCGTGAAATCAATGCATTATATCCATAGGATCATAGAATCATAGAATAGAATCCTAGAAACACAGAGTTGGAAGGGACCTCATGGGTCATCTCATCCAACCCCCTGCACAATGCAGGAACTCACAACTTCCTGCCTACACACAGCAACCCCAATTTCATGCCCAAATGATTCCCATCACCACCAAAAATCTCCACAATCCAGCCTGGCCTGGAGGACATTCACCTATCATCTCACAATGGCAATTAGCAATTCCCTGGGTATGCCAGGAAGGGCCACAAGAGACAAACCCTGGCACATCCCTTCCTGCCCACCCACCCCCACGCACCATCTGCCTAAGTTCATAAAGTCAGCATTTCTGCCAGATGACTGTCTAGCCTCTGCTTAAAAAGTCCCAATGAAGGAGAACCCACCACCTCCCGAGGAAACCTGTTCCACTGAGGAACCGCTCTGACTGTCAGGAACTTCTTCCGGATGTTTAGCCGAAAATTCTTTTGAATCAACTTGAACCCCTTGGTCCTGGTCTTTCCCTCTGAGGCAAGAGGGAACAATGCTCCATCCTCTATACAGCAGCCCCTCAAATCTTAGAAGATGTCCCTGTGAGGACGAGAAATCTTTCTTTCATCTTTCAAGATACAAAAAAACATTTGCAGAAACCATGTGAGCTAAACAAATAAGATATCACAAGAATATTTTTCAAAACAACATTGTCCTTTCTTATTTGTTTAGCCTACACGGTTTCTGCAAATGCTTTTTGCCCCTTGATTCTTCATGAGCTGAGGCTCTGTGTTCACCTCTGTTTTACATCTTTAAGGAGAGCCTCTTTCTTGGAACTCTCAAAGCATTCATACCTGTATGGTCTGGCAGAGCTTAATTTTTGGTCATCTTAATTGCTCTCTATGACACCTTAAAGCAATCGCTGACTATAATTGCCCCAGATTTTTGCCCTTCGTGGCCTCAGCTTCCAGCTCTGAGGATGCTGTGTCCGATGGACGGCTGAGCCATGAGCCTTTGGGTGAGATTTCTTCCTAGAATTAGAGATTTCTTCTCATGCCAGCTTGAGGGGCAGACTTGGCACAATAGTTCCTTTTTCCGCTGACACACTGTTTTATTGTCGCCACTTATGCTGTGTACTGTGGCCTTAAAACATCTTTTATCTTTAAAAAAAAAACATATTTCACATACGTTCGATCTCTGGGCAATTCATCCTGGGAAACCGGAGAGGGGATTTCGGGCCTTTTCTCCCTCCCCTGGCTTGGAGCAGTCCGAACCATCCCTCTGAAGTCCCTCTGAGGAAATCTGTATTCTTTTGCATGACCTTCGCCTTGGGACTGAAGCAGGTACGGGGGAAGTCACAAAACGACTCTCAGAAAACCCGGGGAAACAGCAACCGGGAAGCAAACTGGGCACTGAAGGGTGGAAAAACAATGCAGACCAAAAACGAAAACCCGACAGACAGCCACAGCGAAAGTGAAGGGAAAACACCGGTGCAAAACAGGCCAATGAGGGGGCAGAGAGCAACAGTCAAGACTGGATGAATGTCACGCCTAGAGTCACAAGATGCCATGTCCTGGCTCTTCTCGGTCTCACCGTCTGCTGCACTCTGCCGTCCAAAGAGGCAGGCCTGATCCGAATTCCCCTCACCGCAAGCACCCAGGAAGCCCTTAACCCCATTGGGATCGGCGTCATCTACAATTCTCAGGGGTTACTATGGCAACAAAGCCCACTCCACAAAGGGTGTTTTGAGACAGATATCTATATTAACTAGAAGCCTGAAGTTAAGGACTTGGCTGTTTGGTTGAAGTCAATGGGCAAAACTCGCAGGGTTTGGATTGGTCAGTTTTCCTTCACTCCCTGACCCACAATCCCCCGTTCCAAAGATTCCTCGATTCTCTTGGACAGCCGCCCCCAGTTCCCCTTGTCTGTAAGCCTTGTGCCGCGTTTTCCTCCCCCTCGGACTGACGGCTTGCTTCCCTCAGAGAAGCCGGGCCACTGGTCGACATTCTGTGACTCTTGCCTTTACCCTGAGAAACTGGAATGTTTGAGAGCATTCCCTGATGTCACCGTTGTTCAGCCAATACTGGGCAGTTGGAATCACCACCCAAAAGACCTTGCTCCTTGTAGACACCTTCTCTTCTAAACTGCTTTCTCTTCTAAACTGAGCAAGAGGCCCATCCGCTACACCAGGTGCTGCTCAGCTCTCTCGCCGGTCCAAGGAAGGCTGCCAATTTCCAGGTGGGGTCTGTAGTCTTCCAGGAGAAACAAAGGACCACTCGCCTGCAAAGTTCAGTCTCCCCCAGGGCAAATGGCTGCTTTTGGAGGATAAATTCTGAGGTGTGCCAAAGGTTCAAGGTGAATTCACGCCATAGATTCTCTCCTCCGCAGACTCAGCCCCAAATCTCCAGGGGTGCCTTAGGCTGGAGTTGTCAGAAAGGACCCCGTGCTATTTCACACGTGCTTGGTGTCTTGTTTATTTTCACAATTGCGTGGCAGTTGTTGAGAAACTGCAAAAGCTGTTGTGCCAGGATGTGCTTGGCTGGGCACATGCCGGTTGCTATAGGAACTTCCAAGGTGCACATTCTAGAAGTTTTCCTGAAAGGAAGGCAAAAGTCAGTTGGACAGTTGCGGGAAGGGAGACGCACTGCCTCGGATCTGGCCTGCAGCCTGGGTCTCCTGGTGAGTTTCCAGGGGCGGGAAGGTCCCGATCCGTGGCTTGTGGAAGCTTCATCGGACGTTGCCTGCCAGAGATCTAGTCCTTGGCGTTAGGTCTGATGAAGCAGAAAAGCGAGACGGGTATCTCCAGGGGAGGGCTGGAGGCTAGAATGTTGAGGGAGGTCAAACGGACACGAGATCTCCTTGATCAGCCGTGGGTGTGGTCGGCGGCATCCTACATACACTTGTGAATAATTGTGATCAAATTTGCACCTATCTTTGCATGACTGCAGCAAGGGGCTTTCAGGCCGAATGGGAAGCAGAGGGGCTCTCCTGCTGTTTTCTTCTGCAGAGTCAATTTTGACTGTGGAATTTTTCCTCTGGCTCCTCCAGTCACTGCCTCAAATCCCAGTACCCTGACCCTACAGCTTGGAAGGGAGGAAACAGAGATACTTTAGATCTGGTCCCCTTCTGGTTTAGCAGAGAGCGAAAGCAAGCAGATAAACACACGGGCCGTCTTCAACTACAGAGCTTGAATTTGCAAAGAGGGACAAAGCATCAGGCTGCTTAAAGAATAAAATAGTGTTTTAATTGTGAGGAGAAGCAACTAGGTATATAAAGAGGAGAGGAGGGAGTCCTAACTGTCTGGCTGTCTTAAGTTTTGTCTGCAGTTATGCTATCTGTTCAACTGCTGTTCTGGAGGCAAGCAGGGAGGAAGGGTGCTCAAAGAAGCAGGAAGTCTCCCATGGAGCCAGTCAGGACACTGGAGAAGATACAGTAATATGAAAAACATCAGGAAGTTCCTGATATAACTCTGCTAAATACACATCTCCTCAGACACTCACTTGATATTCTGCTCAGTCATGCAAACTGCAGATCTTGCATAGACCAATGCAAAATAAGAGCTCTGAGAATATTTCTGCCTCCCCTTTGAATGACTTCCAGCCCCTCATAAATTTCTACTGCAAAAAACTGAACTTCCCAAACTAGGTCTATTCCCCATTCATGCACATTTCTCTAATTCCCTTCAGCCTGTCTCCCTGGAGGTTTCTTAGGACTGCTGGCTCTGGGTTCAGGGTTTCCCATCCAAGTACTAATCAGAGTTCAAGCTGCATCACTTCTGAGATCTGATGAGATCAGTCCAGCTTCAGTGGTGGAAGGTTCAGTCAAGCCACAGCCGACCTATGGTGACCCTGTAGGGCAGGGGGAGTCAAACTGCGGCCCTCCAGATGTCCATGGACTACAATTCCCAGGAGCTCCTTCCAGCATTCGCCCTGCTGTAGGGTTTGCAAGGAAAGAGAGACACGGAGGAGTTTCATTCTTGCCCGCCTCTGAGGAGCGACCCCAGGATTTCAAAGACATTCCTCATCAGGGTCAGCCCTGCTTCACTGTCTGAGATCTGATGAGACGGTTTAACCAGGGCTGGCCAAGTCCAGCCTAGTCTGCAGTAGTGGAACCAATTCTGAGTCCAGCAACTCTGTGATGAGTGGGCCCAGGGAGAGGATGGGGGAAACGGAGTTGATCAGACCCCCTGGCTCCGTCCCCCTCTCTGCCGTGCTTGGCAGGGTTTCAATATGCCAAAGAGGAGCTGAGCACCAAGCGGCCTCCAAGAATAAAATAGTTTGATGACGCAAAAGAGTTGATTTTTATGCCCTGCTTGTCACTGCCCAAAGGAGACGCAAAGCAGCTTACAATCGTATTCCTTCCTTCCTCTCTCCACAACAGGTACCCTGTGGGGCAGGTGGGGCTGAGAGAGCTCTGATAGGGCTGCTGGGTCAGAGCAGCACTGTCAGGGCCGTGATGAGCCCAGGGTCCCTTGGCTGACTGCATGTGGAGGAGCGGGGGATCAAGCCCAGCTCTCCAAATCAGAGGCTGCCCCTCTTAACCAGTGCACCATGCTAGCTTTGTATAAAAAGAGGAGAGAGAGAGAGAATACTGTCTAACTGTTCTTTTGCCTTCATTCCATCTCTCTGTTCTGTTCCGGAGGCAAGCAGGGAGGAAGTGCGCTCAAAGGAGCAAGAAGTCTCCAACAGGATGGTGGAGATCTTTTGAAACACACCCGGAAGTTTCGAATTAACTATACACATCTCCTCCCCTGCCCCCTCCCCACAGGATGTTCTTCAAATGCTGCAGAATCATGCACACTGCACATTTTGCACATTCCGACAGTAATTCTGGGAGATCTCCAATAGTAACCTGCTCTCCCCTCTGTAAAAAATGGATGCACGTGGGAGCAAGCTGTGTATAAGCATATATCCACATTATATATCCACCGCTGGCGCCCACACAACTGTGCTTTATTTGTGTGTTGTCGGCTTGCAGACATTCAGATCTATGTTTACTTGTAGCAGCAGAACACACAGACGCATTAATGATCAGGCCTCTACAAGGCTCCCGCCTGCCTGTAGCTCAGCGTGTCATGGGGACAATTCCACACTAGCCTTTTCTTCAGGGCACTGGAATGAACGGAGTTGCCGGACACTGAATCTGACAATCTGTCCATCGAAGTCAGCCATCTCTTCCCAACCTGGAAAGGTCTCTCCAGGGTCTCAGACAGGGGTCTTTCCCATCACCTACTGCCTGGTCCTTTCTACTGGAGATGCTGGGGAATGAAGCTGGGACCTTCTGAATGCCAAGCAGAGGCTCTGCCACTGAGCCATGACCCTTCTCCATGGCTCTCCAGGGACTCAGGCTGAGGGCTGAGGTCTTTCCCATCACCTCCTGCCTGGTCCTTTTAGCTGGAGATGTTGGGGATCGAACCTGGGACCTTCTGCAGGCCAAGCAGAGGCTCTGCCACTGAGCCGTAGCATCATCTCTTGAGGGTTTCACCAAGAGATCTCTGGCAGCCTTATGTCAGACAATGTTTTCTTGACATCGAAGACCTTTTTTAAAAGGGGTGCTTACGAGAGAGTTGCGTGTAATGAATTTCTATTATGGGCAGGAATGGTTACTGCTAAGAGCAGTGCTTAATGTAACTTTTGATGGCTTGTCTGTTGCAATAATAAATTAAATTAATTGTTCATATTTTAAAATTATTTTGAGCCTCCCTTTTCCCCAAAAGGGCCTCAGGCATCTTAAATAAATAAACGCATGCATACATATTTCATATGCATTATGTGTAGTGTACATGCATCGGCATTAGTATTAGAGAGACAGGAATTTCCAGGGCTCAGCTTCCATTTCTTATGCGCCTTCCCACATGCAAACATAATCGCTGTTTGTGTGCATGTCATGCATGCTCATGTATGTCCACTTTTATTCTGCAGAGTATCCACCCATGTTGGTCATGTGTCTGCACCTCAAAGAAATGTCGATTTATCAAACATGACAAGATATTTTCCATTTATTTATCACATTTCTATGCTGCCCTCCCAGCAAGCCCACTCAGTGTGGGGTACATCATATTCAAACATCCTGATCACAACATGTAATATTTAACATGAATTAAAATGTCTACAAAAATTGACATTTCAAGTTAAATTAAGGCAATAATCTAAGCTACGGTCAGCAACGGCACCTGGCCTCAGCAATCCCGGGTTGGGTCATGATCAGATATCCTGGGGCTAGACGATGGGCAGGGGGCATCTTTAGTGGGGGAGGGGGAGTAGATGTCATTCTCCAACCATAAGCCTGGCGGAAGAGCTCCGTCTTGCAGGCCCTAATTAAGGCTTGGTGACTAGGGGAGAAAAGGCCGGGTATTTATCTCTGTGTTTCCTCTGTAGGGATATCAGACATTTTGCCTTGATTGTCCAGAGGACTTCGATCTCATCAGATCTCGGAAGCTAAGCAGAGTTGGCCCTGGTTAGTACTTAAATGGGGCACCCCAAGGGAGCCCAGGGTCGGTATGCAGTGGCAACACCACCGTACGAGGCTGGGAGACCACCAAAGAAGGCAGAGGCAGGCAAAAACACCACATATTTGGACCCTTCCCTAAATACACACTAGCCGACATTTGACAACACCTCTGTGTCACACACCCAGACTGCGTTTCCCAGAATTTGCATTCCCCCCAAAGCTTACATATACAGACTAAGAAACCGCCTCGAGCCCTTGGGGAGAGGAGGGCAATACATTTAAGTATCATAATAATAATAATAATAACAACAACAAAGAAGAAAAAGAAGAAGAATCAATTACTTCTTTTCATCTCAGTTTTGACCAGTCAATATACTCTAATCGTGGGCTCTATTTTCTCCTGAATTCGGATGGTGAATTTGGGGGGTGAGGGGAACAGGTTGTAAAGCACAGGGGCGTTACCTGTGCAGAATGTACTTGGCATGGATGCATGAAGCACGCAGACCTTTCCATGCTCCATGTTGTCCATGCCTGGGCCAAGTACATCATGTGCGGAAAATGCATTGCTCTTGCCTCTGAACGGATTAAGAGGGAGATATGGTTATGGTCGCTAGGTTGTGGGCACTTGGTCCACCTGCCCCTTCTCGCTCCTCGTGGTCGGCTGAGATGTGGGTTAGGCTGAGAGCCAGCGAAGGGAAGGGGGAAGGAACGGGCGAAGGCTTTTTCTCTCACAGGGATTGGTTTTATTCCGCTCCCCGAGGCCAAAAAAGTAGCACGTGCATGTTCAATTTATTATTTTAAAGGAGACATCATCAGAGTTCAGTTGGAGTGATCTCATTTGGAAAGGCACCAAGGCTGATTCATTCCCTAGCATGAAACCCAGCACTGTGGCTCAATGGAAGAGCCTTGGCTTGGCACCTGGAAGGTCCCCGGCTCAATCCCGGGCATCTCTCTAAGGGGTCAGGCAGGAGGCGATAGGAAAGACCTCGGCCTGAGACCCTGGAGAGCCACGGGGAAGGGCTATGGCTCTATGAAAGAGCCTCTGCTTGGTGCACAGAAGGTTTCCAGTTCAATCCCAGCAATCAGGCCAGTTAAAAGGATCAGACTGTAGGTGATGGGAAGGTCCTCTGCCTGAGACAATGGAGAGCTGCTTCCAGTCAGAGTAGGAAATATTGACTGCGATGGGCCACGGGCCAGATTCAAGAGAAGGCAGCTTCAGGCATGCCTTTGTTCTTAGCAGGAGACCCTCTGCCAAGCTGGTACACAAATGGGAGGGGAAGAGGGGCCAGTTTTCCTTCTCCGAGCTCCATGTGTCCAGCTGCCTGCTTGCCCCTGGCTCCTCCTGCCCCCCCCCCCCCGCCTTGTCCCAATGACCTGGAACTCTCTCTGCCCGGGGCACCCTCAGCCGGGGAGGCCGAAACGCCCCCTTGCGGCCGTGCCGAAACGGTTGCCCCCCTCCCTCCCTCCCTCCCTCCGCCATGCAAGCCCTGCAGGTGGGTGGGTGGGTGGGTGGGTTTGCTCCTTGGCCTCCCCTCGCGACTTCCTGGCGCTCTGCCCCTCTTTGGGGATCGGCACCCAGGTCTCCCGGTCCCCGGGTTGCAGGAGGCTGGGGGGAGGGGAGGCGCCAAACAACCCAAAACAGGGTTGGGATGAGAGAAGGATGCGAAAACGTCACCAGGCGAGATTTCCTTATTGGGTCTCCCTCGCCTGCATCCTGAATCCATATATGGGCATTTACGTCACCCGCAGCCTCACTGGGGAACTCCAGAAATGGAAGAGCCGGGCTGCAGCGGAAGATGCGGGGCCGCTATAAAGAGCGGGCCGGCCCCGGCTGGGCTCTTCGCTTCCACACACAAGGAGCAGCAGCAGCAGCGGCGGCCGCCAGCGCGGCCCAGGTGAGGGAGGCCCCCGAGCAGCCCCTGCCTCGCCTTGCCTTGGAGGGCAGCCGCCTCCCGGAGGGACCCTCCCCAGCCGGCCTCCGCAGCCCCCCAGCTTCCGCGGGAGACCCCTGCCTGTCGCCCCCCGCCCCCTCCCCCGATCTCCTCTCCGGCGGGACATGTTGAACCTCATGGATTTCTCTCAGCAGGACGCCCGGCTCCAGCCCAAGGCCAGGGAGGGCCAGCTCGCCGGGTCGGCACAACATCTGCGCCAAGTTTCCAGCGAGCAGCCCAGGGAGGCGGTCCCGGATTTTCTGCCAGGTAAGCAGGACCCTGCCGCTCCCCCTCCCGAAATCTATCTCCCCCTTATGTAATCTGCTCAGCACCGGCCTGCCTTCTAAAGGGCGGGTCAACTCTGCCCTTTTCCAAGCGGGGCAAGCCCCAGGGCCCACGGCCATAGACTGCCGTGGATGGAGGAGGGAAAACGGAACCCAGCAGGTTGGCACACCACGAGGTCCTGTAGTCCAGCCCTGGCTCAGAGCCCCAGCTTTGCACCCTGTCCCCCCCATCACTCATCTGACATTCTGGAGTCGTGTTTAAGTCCAGGACGCATTGATCCACACCTTTGCTCCACCCTGGACTGCCCTGTATTTCATTCCTGGTGGGAAGGGTCGTCCAGGGGGACTAGCGATGCTTCCAGTGGGGTGTTCAGGGGAGGTTTTGCTGTTGCCTGCCTCTGCGTGGCCACCCTGGACTTCTGAGGTGTTGTCCCCTCCATGGACTAACTTGGGCCGACCCTGTTCGGCTTCTGGGATCCGATGGGACCAGGCCAGGCTGGGCTATCCAGGCCAGGGCAATAATTGAGTGCCGCTCACTCACCCCTGACATGGCTTTCAAGGCAAGAGACAGACAGAGGGGGGTTGCTGTTGCCTGCCTCTGCATAGCAACCCTGGCCTTCCTTGCTGGCCTTCCCGTCCAAGAGCAACCAGGGCCAACCTTGTTTAGCTTTTTATAGTGATGCTGTAGGGTAGGGTTTTGAAGAGGCAAACAGAGGTGGGTAGCCCTTGCCTGCCTCTGCATAGCAACCCTGGACTCCCTTGGGGGTCTCCCACCCCACTAGCAATTAGGGCTGATTCTGTTTAGCTTCCGAGGTCTGACAAGATCAGGTGGCCTGGGCAATCTTGGGCAAGTCAGCAGACCAAAAGTGGTAGTTTTTCCATCGCCTGCCTCTGCGTAGCAACCCTGGTCTTCCTCTCATCCAAGCCCTAGCCCGGACAAGCCCTGCTTAGCCTCCAAATCTGATAAGACTGGACTAGTCTGGGTGATCCAGGTCAAGGCAAGAGATCAACAAAAGGGTTTTTGCCATGGCCTGCCTCTTCATAGCAACCCTGGACAACTGTGGGGGTCTCCCATCTAAATCCTAGCCAGGACAAACCCTGTTTAGCCTCCAAATCTGACTAGTCCAGGTGATTCAGGTCAAAGCATGAAATCGACAGAGGTGGTCGGCCCTGGCCTGCCTCAGCATAGCAACCTCAGACTTCCTAGGGGGTCTCCCATCCAAGGACTAAGCAGGGCCGGCCCTGCTTAGCTTCTGAGACTTGACGAGGTCAGGCTGCCTGGAACCCAAGACTTCTGATACGGAAGCTTTTTCTCCTCCTGTCAGACCTAGGAGGCCTTTAGGGATGAGAGCAAGGCCCTCTCTGCACATGCTCTGAAACACTCTTTTCCTTTTGTTGCCCATCTCCTTGGGGTGTGCCCTGGCCCATACGAAGCTGGAAGCCCAACTGCAGTCCTGGTGTATGGATAAAACGTGGGAACAGTTGACATGCACGTTTATAGCAGAACCCACTTTGATCTCTCCACTTGGGTGGGGGAGGAAGTGGCCCTAGACATTTCTTTCTTTTTAATGCTGTTGAATGTTGCGTGATCTTCTGGTGGTGTTCTGAGCCGGAAGGCCCAGGCTAGCCCGACACCCTCAGAACCTAAACAGGATCAGCTGGTTGGGCCTTGGAGGGCAGAACCCTGAGGAAATCCAGGGCTGCTCTGCAGAGGCAGGTAATGGCAAAGCCACCTCTGGCGTCTCTCGCCTTGAAATCCCAAGGAGGGCATTGTAGGTCAGCTGTGATTTATTACCTTCTGCCTGGATGGCCCAAGCGAATGGGTCGGCCTGGGTTAGGGCTTGGAGGGGAGACCACCCAAGAAATCCAGGGCTGCTGTGCAGAGGCTCTTGCTTTGACCCAGATGGCCCAGGGTTGCTGTGCAGAGGCCGGCCATGGTGAACCATGCATCTGCCCTGAGCTGGATGGCCCAGGCTCCCCTGATCTCATCGGATCTCCAGGGTCAGTCCTGGATCATACTGGGGTGGGAGACCCCCAAGGAAGTCCAGGCAATAGCAAAGCCACCTCTGAGTGTCTCTTGCTTGAAATCCCCTATCAGGTGGCCACCAGTCAGCTGCATCCCAACAGCCCTTTCCACCAGCGCCTCTTGTTACACTTGGCTGGTGCCCCTTCCAGCGGGCATGGCCACGTCCGCTCGATGCCCAGCGTCTGGCATGGCTTTTTCGCAATGCCAATTCTCACTGCTTGCGCCTTCTCTTTCCCTCCGCTAGGCGACTTCATGGGCGCGACGATGAACCCTGACGTCGCTGACTACTACTTCTTTGCAGGGCAGCCCTCCCCACCTCTCAGCTACACCGGCAGCTTCTTCATCAAGACAGAACAGTGCCAGGATCAGGAGTCCCTCTTCAGCCTGATGTCTGGGATCCTGGGCCTTTCTCCCTTCTCCGAAGGCCACCAGCGACAACAGCTGGAGGGGGTCTACAGCGTCCCGGAGGCCCTCCAAAACCACCTGGACCTCTACTCCCCCTGCCAGCCTGAGTTGAACATCTCCATCCAGCCGTCCTTAGTGGACCAGGGCTTCCCTAACTTCTCCAGCCCCGAGGCTCTCCAGCCGGTCCAAACCTCTCCTCCTGTGGGCGACTCGTCCCAGTGTCTGTTTGACAACAAACGGCTGGACAGCAAGCAGGATCTCAAGTTGTCTTCCCTCTCCCCTTCTCTGGGGAGCTTCAAGGCTCCCTGCGCCCACTGGGATCCTGTCCAGCCGCCTCAGAATTATTTGCCTGCCGAGTACCCTTCTCCGGAGACTTTTCGTCCGCTAGTAACAAGACAAGCGGTCCAGCTGGGTTCAAAAAAGGAAAACGTCTTGTCTGTTAGCTGCCAGGCAGAACTGGGCAGCCTCTCCAAACAGGCCGGATCTTTTGGGCGAGGTCTAGATTTCGGCTGTCAACCGGAGACCTTCCCTAGTCACAGCCAGCTCCCCGGAGACTTGGTGGATGCCAAAATCCCCAGCCTGCCGCCCCAGCTCCTCCAAGAATTCGAACCTTCCTTTTTGCAGTCCGAGGTCATGCCCGGCTTGATGAGCCCCAACGAACAGATGTTGCAAGCGGCTCACTCCCCGTCTCTGGTCTCCATGGCGGACTTCAACCTGGCCCTTCTGGCCGCCCCCTCGGCCAGCGCCTTAGGGCCCAGCAACCCCGGAGCCCAGGCCGAGCCAAAGAAGAAGCCCCGCCGGGGGAAGTGCGCCTCCAAATGCTACTGCTCCCGGCCGCACGAGAAAGCCTTCGCCTGCCCCGTGGAGAGCTGCATCCGCAGCTTCGCCCGCTCGGACGAGCTGAACCGGCACCTCCGGATCCACACGGGCCACAAGCCCTTCCAGTGCCGCATCTGCCTGCGGAACTTCAGCCGCAGCGACCACCTGACCACCCACATCCGGACGCACACGGGGGAGAAGCCCTTCTCCTGCGACGACTGCGGCCGGCGCTTTGCTCGCAGCGACGAAAAGAAGAGGCACAGCAAGGTCCACCTCAAGCAGAAAGCCCGGGCGGAGGAGAAGCTGAAAGGGCTGGGCTTCTACGCCATGGGGCTGTCGTTCGGGGCCCTCTAGAGCTCTCGTTCGGATCTTTCGACGGATCTACGTCCCGGAGGAAAGGGCTACTGGGCACTTTATGGGGCTTGCTCAGGGCAGAGGCGACATCCCCAAAGGGTCCTTTGGTGTGAAAGAGCGGTTGAGTTGGGCCGCTCCATTGGCCTTGCGGAGGAGAACCGAGGAGGATTGTCGCGGCCGGAGGGATGGAAGGACAGAGAGGATCTGGAGGGGTATTTCGGTGATCGGAAGTCCTTGCAGGTTCACAGGCAGGGTCCCACTGAGGATGAGGCCTAGGCCGACGCCTGACGTCTCGCCGTTTCCCGGGATATTCAGCACCTTGTTTGGCGGTCAGCTCCTCAGAGTTCCCGGGTACATTTCAGCACCACAAAGAGCTGGACAGTTCCCAGCAGCGGAGCTCTGCGTGTGCAGGAGACCCTCCTCTTTCCTTTCCCGAAACAGCCGTCTCCGTTGACTTTCTTTACGGAGCCTACATTGGCTACTTTTGGGAGACGCAACCTTCATGGCACCCGAGCGCACCTTCTTGGGAGGGAACTCTCACGTCGGAACAGCAGGAAAATGGAGATTTATTTTGGGGAAGTGCACAGTGAATTGCTTTGCTACACAATATTGTTGCTCTGGACTTTGAGTCATGGACAATTTGTTTCTAATGGTGATTGGGGTTTTTCAATAAGTTTTTTAAAATGTATACATATATATATCTTTGTAAAAACAGAACAGATCGAGATTATGGCAAAGGGGTGTTTATTTTTGCAATAAACCAAAGTTGTTTGAATCTAGAAACGCTGTGCTCCCTTTCCTCCCTCTCTCTCTCACTGCTTTCCAAACTCAGATGCCCACCCAGAGAAACGGTAACCCTGCAGGGACGGACTGCTCACCTGACACAGGCTGGCCAGATCCTAGAGGGGCAAACCTGGCATAGAATCACAGAATCCTAGAGTGGGAAGGGGCCACGCAGGCCACCTAGTCCAACCCCCTGCTCAACGCAGGATCAGCCCTAAGCATCCTAAAGTAATAGGGTAAAACTGGAGAAGGATGCTCCTAATCACAGTTCCTATCCTTTAATTCCATTTGCAGGACAGTACATGAAGCTACCGTACACTGAATAATGCCCCAGGCCCATAAATATCTACCTAGCTACCTATCTTCCCTCTACCTGTCTACCTACCTACCTACCTATCATCCATCTATCTGTATACATACCTCCCATACATCTACCTACCTCCCATCCATCCATCCGGCTAACTAGCTATTTATTTTGGGATTTATATCCTTCCCTGTCTTCAGAAGCTCATAGGGTTGGTCTTCAACAGAACAGCTAAATTCCAGTCCAGTAGCACCATAGAGACCCGACCAGATTTTGAGGGTCTAAGCTTCCAAGAGTCAAAGCTCTTTTTGTGAGGCGCCAGAATCCTCGTGAGCCTCTAAAATGGGTCCCCAGCCCAAGACAGGACCTTTTCGGTGCTGTGCCCCATCTGGTGGAATCTGCTGCCAGAAAAGACGCTGGGCCTGTCACAATTTAATCAATTCTGCAGGTCTTGCAAAGCGAAGCTCATCTGCCAGGCATTTGGTTGGGGCCAGGCTGGCAGATCACCAAGAACCCCCCTTCCCCCTCAAAACACTCCTCCTCGTGACATCTGGATGCAGAAGAAAAACGGGGCGAGGAATGAGATGGGGTCGGAAGCAAGGGGTGCCAGCCGGATGGGTAAGTGATCACTGTGTCTTCAATTTATTGAGTTTAAACTGCCCTACATTGTCCTGAGACAGCTCGGCCGAGAGGGGCGGACCTATACATCGAATAATAAATAAATCAATATGAGCAGACAGGATGATACACCTGTAAAGAAGGTGGATGCAGTCTTGGGCTGTATCAACATATGGAAATCACAAGATGTCACAGTCCCTGTGCTGTATACTGCACTGGTCAGGCCACACCTGGAGTCCTGTGCACAGTTTAGGAGGCCTCGCTTTCAAAAGCACATGGGCAAAATGGAGAGGGCCAGAGGAGATTGAGAAGAATGATCCAGGGCCTGGGGGCCAAGCCCTAGGAGGGGAGGCAGAGGGACTTGGGAATGGTCAGCCTGGAGAAGACGCGGTGGAGAGGAGGAAGGAGGGATCTCTTGAAGTTTGTGAAAGGTTGTCCCTTGGAAGAGGGCAGGGAAAGGTTCCTGTTGGCAACAGAGGATAGACCCCCAGTAATGGCTTTAAACTACATGTAGTATAGTACTAGTTAGATAGCAGGGGGGAAAATCATCATCAGAGTTGTTCAGGAGTGGAATTTATGGCTGGAAGGTGGGGAGCTCCCCCTCACTGATGGTCTTCAAGCAGCGGTTGGACAGATCCTTCTCCTGGATGCTTGAGGCTGATCCTGCACTGAGCAGGGGGTGGGACTAGATGGCCTGTGTGGCCCCTTCCCATTCTAGGATTCTAGGAGTCTAGTTCAGCAGTGGAAGGGGCTGCCTAAGGAGGTGGGAAGCTCCCCCTCACTGACGGTCTTCAAGCAGTGGTTGGACAGATCCTTCTCCTGGATGTTTGAGGCTGATCCTGCACTGAGCAGGGGGTGGGACTAGATGGCCTGTGTGGCCCCTTCCCATTCTAGGATTCTAGGAGTCTAGTTCAGCAGTGGAAGGGGCTGCCTAAGGAGGTGGGAAGCTCCCCCTCACTGACGGTCTTCAAGCAGCAGCTGGACAGTTCCTTCTCCTGGATGTTTGAGGCTGATCTTGCACTGAGCAGGGGGTGGGACTAGATGGCCTGTGTGGCCCCTTCCCACTCTAGGATTCTAGGAGTCTAGTTCAGCCGTGGAATGGGCTGCCTAAGGAGGTGGGGAGCTCCCCCTCACTGGCCGTCTTTAAGCAGTGGCTGGACAGTTCCTTCTCCTGGATGTTTGAGGCTGATCCTGCACTGAGCAGGGGGTGGGACTAGATGGGCTGCATGGCCCCTTCCCACTCTAGGATTCTAGGAGTCCAGTTCAGCAGTGGAATGGGCTGCCTAAGGAGGTGGGGAGCTCCCCCTCACTGGCCGTTTTTAAGCAGTGGCTGGACAGTTCCTTCTCCTGGATGTTTGAGGCTGATCTTGCACTGAGCAGGGGGTGGGACTAGATGGCCTGCATGGCCCCTTCCCACTCTAGGATTCTAGGAGTCCAGTTCAGCAGTGGAATGGGCTGCCTAAGGAGGTGGGGAGCTCCCCCTCACTGGCCGTCTTTAAGCAGTGGCTGGACAGATCCTTCTCCTGGATGCTTGAGGCTGGTCCTGCACTGAGCAGGGGGTGGGACTAGATGGCCTGCATGGCCCCTTCCCACTCTAGGATTCTAGGAGTCTAGTTCAGCAGTGGAATGGGCTGCCTAAGGAGGTGGGGAGCTCCCCCTAACTGGTGGTCTTCAAGCATTGGCTGGACAGATCCTTCTCCTGGATGCTTGAGGCTGATCCCACATTGAGCAGGGGGTGGGACTAGATGGCCTCTATGATCCCTTCCCACTCCAGGATTCTGTGTTTCCATGGCATGTGCAATGCCCCTCTCTGCCACCTTCAGTGGTGGTGCTGGAGTGCCACAGAGAGCTCCTTCCTCCTGCAAGGAGCTGTGGTGCTAAGGAAAGCCATACCTGTGTCTGCTGCTACTCCGTTGATGAGTTCCAGATCCTTGGAGATTTGCCCCATCCATCGTAGTGCCTGTGCCACGCAGGCTGCCTCTGGAGGCCCAGATGTCGGAGCTGATTCTTCCTTTCAAACCTGAAGACATTTGTTAAATGACAACGGAAGCCCTTCTGTGGGCCAGCTGGCTCATTCGATGCCTGCTGTTGGTAGTAACCCGAAGCTCAGTCCCAGGAACAAGCAAATCTATTCCCAGAACCACATCAGAGATTTCCAAAACACGAAATTATGTATTGGGCCTGGGTTGGGTCTTGGTTAAGAGCCAAGAACCTCCACATATGGCCAGTTGTGTGACCTTGGGCAGTCACAGTTCTCTTAGAGCTCTCTCAGCTAACATGCAGGAAGTCTGTTGTGGGGAGAGGAAAGGGAAGGTTTTTTTTGGAAGTCACTTCAGGACTTCCTGGCAGTGAAAACCAGGGAACAAAATACAGCTTTGAGCGCCAGCATTATTATTGTTATTGTTATTGTTATTGTTATTAGATTTATATCCCGCCACTCCCTTGCGGCTCGTGGCGGGTAACAATATCACAAATCCCCATTAAAACCCCATAAAAACAATAATAACATTGCCAATATTACCGGCATGGCAAGAACGGCAGCTCCACTCCCCCCCCCTCCCTCCCACTACTAGCGGGTGGAGAGGAGGTCCTGATGATGTTTTGCTTTGGGTCCGGAACCCAAGTCCCCAGGAGGGGCATAGATCTATTATCAGCCCCGGCCTCAACCATAAACCTGGCGGAAGAGCTCCGTCTTGCAGGCCCTGCGGAACGTTGAAAGATCCCGCAGGGCCCGCAGCTCTCCCGGGAGCTCATTCCACCAGGTCGGGGCCAGGACCGAAAAGGCCCTGGCCCTGGTCGAGGCCAGGCGTGCTTCCCTAGGGCCGGGAACGACCAACAAGTTTTCACCCGCAGAGCGCAAGGCCCTGCGAGGGGCATAGGGCGATAGGCGGTCCCTCAGGTATGTGGGTCCCAACTCGCGTAAAGCCTTGAAGGTTGGAACCAGAACCTTGAACCGGATCCGGGCAGCAATTGGCAACCAGTGCAGCTGCCTCAGCACTGGCTGGATGTGGGCCCTCCAAGATGTGCCAGTGAGGACCCTAGCAGCTGCGTTTTGCACTAGCTGAAGTTTCCGGATCAAGGACAAGGGAAGGCCCGCGTAGAGCGAGTTACAGAAATCTATTCTGGAGTCTATTCTGGTGTCATGGTTAAAAGCAGCAGCCTCTAACATGCAGAATCAGGTTTGATTCCCCACTCCTCTCCCACATGCAGCCAGCTGGGTGACCTCGGGCAGGTCACTGTTCTCTCAGAGCTCTCTCAACCTCACCTGCCTCACAAGGGGACTGCTGTGGGAAAAAGAAGGGAATGGTGATTGTAAAAGTGGAATACAAAAACCAACACTTCTTCTTTGAAAGACTCTGTTCTGTAGAACCAGGTTCAATTCCGCACTACCCCACATGCAGCCAGCTGGGCGATCACGGGCCTGATGCAGTTCTCTCAGAGCTCTCTCAGCCCCACCCACCTCACAAGGGCACCTGTTGTGGGGAGAGGAAGGAAGAGGGTTTTGTAAGCTGCTTTGGGACTCCTTTGGGTAGTGAGAAGCCAGCTCTTCTTCTCCCTTCCTTCTTCCCGGTGAGGTTGTGCAGGGTGTTATTTAAAGCTGCAGCTCCATGCACATATGTGGAGAGGGGTGAAGAATGAACGTTGCTGTCTCCAGATTCGGCTGTATTGGTTTGTACTCCCCCCCCCCTCCTTATGGCTTTCAAGGGTGGTTCCCATAACAACTGTTTGCACAGCTAGTGCTTTCTTGGCCCCACGTGGGGTTTGCTGGTTACATCACCAGCCCTCACTGTGGAGGTTTCATTCTCAAGAGGGTAGCAGCGAGCACCTGGGACTACGAAATCGCAGGCCTGGGTTCGAATCCCTGTTGTGCCCTGGAAGACTGCTGGGTGATGTGGGCCAATCACCCTGCTCAGCCTCACCTGCCCGGCAGGGCTGTTGTGAAGATAAAATCGAGGAGAGGGAAACAATGCCTGCTCTTGGGGGCTCCCGTGGAGGATAAAAGTTTGATATCAATGAGGTGATGGTTCAAAAAAACCTTTCTTTGCTCTGTCTTGGAACCAGTTTCAGGCCAGCTGGGGGAGATTATTCTGAGCATGTCAAAAATGCCATTCCCTCTCTGCTGAGCGATCCCAAAAAGCCCCCAAAGTAGGAGGAGAGTAAAATTACTCCAGTTGTTTGAGGCTATTATGACAACTACGATGGAACTTCCATACTCAGAGGCAGTGTACCTCAAATGGCCCCAACCTGGCTAGCCCAGGCTAGTCTGATCTCCTCGGATCTCAGAAAATAAGCAGGATGAGAAAACACCAGGAGAGTCCAGGGCTGGTCCGCAGAGGCAAGTTGTCGGAAACCACCTCTGGGCCTCTCTTACCTTGAAAATGTAATCGGGTTGTTTTAAGTCAGGGGTAGTCAACCTGTGGTCCTCCAGATGTTCATGGACTGCAATTCCCATGAGCCCCTGCCAGCGGTTGCTGGCAGGGGCTCATGGGAATTGTAGTCCATGAACATCTGGAGGACCACAGGTTGACTACCCCTGTTTTAAGTTATCTATGACTTGACAGCCCCCAAAACAGCAAGAACCTGCATGTCCTACTTTCTGGGGGACAGACCCAGTCCCTGATGCTACCAAAAGCATTTTCCATTTCCAAAGGAAGAGCTGCCCAGCATGCAGAAGAGTTGGCCTTTATACCCCTCTTTTCACTGCCCAAAGGCGTCTCAAAGCGGCTTCCAATTGCCTTCTCTTCCCAACAGAGTACAGCGAAGGTGTCTCCAACAGCATGCAACATTTCAGGACCAGGGAGAGCCACGGCTCCCCCCCACACACACCCCAAGGTCTTCCCACGTGGCTCTCAAAAATAGAATTTTTCACTGCTGCAAACTCCTATCAGAGCCCTGGCCAATTATGACATGTTGCCGTCTAGAAATTTGTATGCAACGGTGAGCTATTTCACTCTCTTTGGATTGCAGCCTGTCCTTCCTCTGAGTATTTTGTTTATGTATTGGTTTCCCCCACCTTTCTTGCCAATGGGTATCCAAATTGGCTGACGCTGTTGTTCCCCTCTCCTCCATTTTATCCTCACAATAACTGAGGTAGGCCAGGTGGAAAATGCATCACTGGTCTAAGGTGACCCAGCACAAGCAAGGAATCTAACCTGGGTTTCCCAGAGATTAGTCCCACATTGTGAACCCCTACAGCATGCTGGCTGGCTGGCTATCATGCAGATCATCACAACAGCTCAGTGAGGTAGTTTAGTCTGAAAAAAACTGCCCTCAAGGTCTCCCAGTGAACTTCATGGATGACGCATCAACACGTGAAGCTGCTTCCTACTGGTCCCTCGAAGTCAGAAGGGTAGTGGCTCTCAGGCAGAGGTCTTTCCCATCCCCTCCTGCCTGGTCCTCTCAACTGGAGATGCTGGGGATTGAACTGGGGACCTTCTGCCTGCCAAGCAGATGCCCTACTAGAAGATGCCCTACCCATGGTCCAGTCCCAGTCCTCTAAGCACTACACCACACTGGCTCTCATTGAAGCTTATCTAGGGGAATGCAGTTGCGTAAATAATTTCCACTTCCTTATTTGTTCCTTTCGTCCCTGCCTTTCTCCACATTGGGGACCCCAAAGCAGTTGATGTTGTGCATCGTCTCCTCCGTTTCATCCTCACAACAGCCCTGTGAGGTAAGCTATGCCAAGGTCTCCCAAGCAAGCTTCCACGGCCAAAGCACCATTCGAACCCAGCTCTCCCAGACCTTCATCGGACAGGCTAACCCCGAGGCCCCAGCTGGTGCTCTTTGAGCTTCAAAGCACTTCAAGCCCCCCCCCCCCGTTCTTTCTCCCTCCTCCCCTTCCAGCGCAACGAAATGACAAACCGATTTGGAAGAAATCTTAGCAACCTTCCATCCTAATTACTCTCTGCTGAATGCCGCCAACTGCGGGTTGATTTGCACGGGGCGTCTTTCAGCTGATGGCAGGGCTTCGTCCTTCACCCACAGCTGACTCATACCTGTCTCTTGTCTGGGGAATCGGATCTGGTTGCATAATCATGTTTCGTTGCCGGCTCTTCTACCGCCTCATCTCATCTCTCCCACCCACCCCTTCTGCTCAGCCCAGCTAACTTTCTCACGCAATCCAAGCCGGCCGGCCTTGCACGGATCCGGACTCTATCGCAGGCCCGGTTGGCTGACCACTGGAAGTGGCATCAGTTCTGTATTTGGGAGGACCAGGATGCAGGCGTGCAGCAGAAGACAGGAGCTTACAAGAGCCAGTTTGGTGTAGTGGTCAGGAGTGCGGACTTCTAATCTGGCATGCCGGGTTCGATTCTGCGCTCCCCCACATGCAACCAGCTGGGTGACCTTGGGCTCGCCACGGCATTGATAAAACTGTTCTGACTGGGCAGGAATATGAGGGCTCTCTCAGCCTCACCCACCCCACTACTACTACTACTACTACTACTACTACTACTACTACTACTACTACTTCTTCTTCTTCTTCTTCTTCTTCTTCTTCTTCTTCTTCTTCTTCTTCTTCTTCTTCTTCTTCTACAAGCAGCGGCATCCGGGAGTTGATGATTTTCCTGCAATAGCGTGCAGAATTGGATGGGCCATCCCCCTAAACTGGGGATTCCTGCCTTGTATGATGGGCCACACGCTGGAGAGCCATGAGAGAACAGCTTGTGTAAAGATGGAATTAAAATCCACGTAAGGGATCTGATTGGGCCACTGAGCCATCCGCCTGTGGTGGAGACACCGGATCCTGTCCCACTTCCACATCAGGAGTGACTGGACTGACCTTTTCAGGGCCTTTTCAGCCAGGTGGAATGCTCTCTCTAGTGAGATCAGGACCCCACAGCAGGGGCAGCCAACCTGTGGTCCTCCAGATGTCCATGGACTACAATTCCCATGAAGGGAAAGGGGTTTGAAAGCTGCTTTGGGACTCTTTCATGTAGTGAAAAGCAGCATGAGGGGGATCACTTGGGCATGAAATTGGGGTCACCTTGGGTAGGCAGGTAGTTGTGAGTGTCCTGCATTGTGCAGGGGGTGGACTAGATGACTCTGGAGGTCCCTTCCAACTCTAGGATTCTATACAGAAAACCAGTTCCTCTTCTTCTAATTCCAGTAGATGAAGGGGACCAGCCACAGAGCAGCCAAGACGAAGATCAGGTTCCCAGATCCTTTGCTGGGCTCTTGAATACAAGCTCTGTATTCCCATTGGGCCACCGCTGATAGTTCTATTTGAGCTCTCTGCTGCGTAATTTTACCTCCACTGGATTTAAG
Source organism: Paroedura picta (assembly GCF_049243985.1). Lineage (NCBI taxonomy): Eukaryota > Metazoa > Chordata > Lepidosauria > Squamata > Gekkonidae > Paroedura > Paroedura picta. The sequence continues at coordinate 85,926,390 of NC_135378.1, forward strand.
AGCCTTTCAGAACATCTCTTGGAATGACGGAACTCTCTCTAGGGCAGCAGCTGGTACAATGAGACTGGGAGGGAGGGAGGCTACCAACCTCCAGGTGGGGACTGGAGATCTCCTGAAATTTCCCTGTATCTTTAGACTGCAGAAAACTGGGGGAAATAGAAGCTTGGGAGGGGAGCTAGATGGCCTGATGCCCCTACCAAGTTCCCTCCCCTCCTCACACTCCCTCGGCTCCTTCCCCCAGATTGGCCATTAAAAAGGTTGAGTAATCTAAACATTATTATTACAAAAATTAGATTAAACACATTTTATTACACAGGGCTAAACAAGGTCAATTAGAAACAAAAACAATACATCAAAATTGCAGGAGAAAAATATGAGTCACACATTCAGGGCCAAAAAACATGCTACGGAGACCCTCGCCTTCGGGGAGGGCGATAAATATAAATATGAATAAAATAAATAAATAAAACGGCCTGACTCACCTTGATCCAAATAACCTCTGAAGAAGAGTCAATTGGACCCAAAGAGTTTTGCATAACTTCTGCTGAGGTCTTAACGCCTTGTTTCTCATGGGCCTTGTTTAGTCCTGTGCAATGAAACATGTATTTAACGTGCTTTTATCATAATAATCTTTAGATTTTAGATCAACACCTCCTGCTTTGGGCCCTGCCCAGCAGTCGCCTCTGCCCCTCCTCCTCTCCCTCCCTCCCTCCCATGTATGATGCATGAGGTTTTATTAATACCCCACAGAAAGCGCATCTATTATGGATGGGATTGCTAAAAGAGACAACCTTTCCGGAGTCCCACAGGGTACAGTTCTGCCGCATCCCCAGCAAAGGGCTTCCCCCCCACTGCGTCGGACAAAGCCTTGAGGATTATAGCAGCCGGGACAGATGACAATTCTACCCTCATACCGTCCAGGGATCATTTGGAAGAGGACTCTGGCATCCGAAGAAAAAGAGGAGGTTTTTATACCCTGCGATTCTCTGCTTGAAGGCGTCTCAAAGTGACTGACAATCATCTTCCCTTCCTTTCCCCATAATAGGCGCCTTGCGAGTCAGGTAGGGCTGGGAGAGCTCTGAGAGAACTGGGACTGGCCCAAGCAGTCTTCCTGGGGAGGATTTGGAAGTCGAACCCAGTTCTCCAGGTTAGAGTCCACCACTCTTAACAAATGTCCTAAATCTACAGACCCATAACGTTTCAACGTGGTCGCAAAGAAGGGGCCAGATGGGGCCAAGATGAATGCTGTAACTCAGTTGAAGGCTGCTTTGCAGATACATCAGTGGACCTGCTGTGTCCAGAGGAGGGCAACCAAGATGGTGAGGGGTTTGGAGACCAAGACGTAAGAGGAAAGGTTGGGGGAGCTTGGTCTGTTTAGCCTGGAGAGGAGACGACTGAGAGGGGATCTGAGAATCATCTTCAAGTATTTAAAAGGCTGCCATATAGAGGATGGAGCAGAGTTATTCTCTCTTGCCCCAGAGGGACAGATCAGAACCAATGGGATTAAATTAATGCAAAAGAAATTCCAGAAGAAGTTCCTGACAGAGCGGTTTCTCAGTGGAGCAGGCTTCCTCGGGAGGTGGTGGGTTCTCCCTCTTTGGAGATTTTTAAACAGAGGCTGGAGAGCCATCTGACGGAGAGGCTGATTCTGTGGACTTGTGGCAGGTGACAGTGGATGAGCGAGAGGGTTGTGTCCTGCATAGCGCAGGGGGTTGGACTAGATGACCCATGAAGTCCCTTCCAACTCTAGGATTCTCGGATTCTTGATGTGGTGGCCATCTTGCAATTCCACCTTTAGCCTTCGCTGAAATCTAGCATTTCTCAGGACATCTTTCCCCAAACTTTCCTCCCTGGAACCTGACCAATGTTGTGCAAAGAACGCTTTTAAAAGCCCAACCTTGGCCCCTGAGCTCACACCTGACCTCCCGCACAGGATCATAAAGCTGCGGTGGGAAGGCCCAAATGGGAGCGGTTCCTTGGATGTACTCCCTGGCTTCAATGGCATTCCATGGCAAGGACCCCAGGTGGTTCCACCCATCACTCAAACCGAGATCGGCTGCATTTACATGCAAAGACGCATAAAATCGGATTAGCGGAGGTTTAGCATGATGTGGAGCAATTTAGGGTTTGAAGAGGAAATGAAACAATTAGCCAGAACAGATGTGACATGTGCTGCCCCCTGGTGGTGCACAGAAGAAAATGCAGCCATTCTCTTCAACTCAGCCCAGCCGCCATGTTGGTCTGAGGGCCAGATTCCAATAACTCGCCTTTCTCTTTTCCAAGGGGGTGTAGCAACCACCCCTTCTTTCTCCCAGCATGCCTGGCTGAAACCTGAGTTCTTTTCCTGCCAAATACTATTCAACTGACATCAGTCAGGGGTAGTTACCAACTTCCAGATGCCACCTGGAGATCCCTTGCTGTTTCAGTTGACCTCCAGCCCATTGCCCCCAAGAAAATGACTGCTGGGGAGACTGTGCTCTACGGCCTTTGACCCTGCTGAGGTCACTTCCCTCCCCAAACTCTACCCCCAAAATCTTCAGGAATTTCCCAACCCATAGCCAGCAATCATACACATGAAGCCTTATATGGAGTAAAGGTCCCTCAAGGTCGGCATTCCCTACACGGGCTGGCAGCAGCTCTCCAACATCTCAGAGCCCGTTTATGCACTGGAGGTTTCATGCCAGGCTGCAGGCTGGAGTTTTAGTCGTGGCAGGTTATCCCACCTCTTCCTGCACTCACATGGGGGAGCACTTGGCCTGGTGCATGTCATCCTCCCCTGATTTGTGCTCCTGCACAGGAGCTGGGGCAGTGAAGTTCCCAGGGCATAAACTGGGGGTAATCAAACTGCGGCCCTCCAGATGTCCGTGGACTACAATTCCCAGGAGCCCCTGCCAGCGAATGCTGGCAGGGGCTTCTGGGAATTGTAGTCCAAGGACATCTGGAGGGCCGCAGTTTGACTACCCCTGGCATAAACGGTCAGACAGAGGTCTTCCACACCACCTACTTTTTAACTGGAGGTGTCGTCAGCACAGATGAAGAAACTGTTTTGGGGCTATTAGATGATGAATTTGCTTTCTGGATTATGGCCCTAACGGCGTTAACGATCACAGCTAACGAGTTAATATGCTGCGGTCGCTCTGCAGAGGTGACAAAAAGTTTGTTTAATGCGGAGTAAGTTGTAGCAATGAAATTTAATAATAATATAGTGGTGAAATAGATTAGTTATAAAATATTTGAAGTAAGAACTATTCATTATTAACTGTTGTTAAATATTAACTATTAAGACTGGGAGGAGGAGGAGGAGGTGATGGGGGAATAATTTTGCTTTTTGCTTCACTTTTTAAATACATGTGTTGCGATCTTTAAATGTGACGACTTGGTGTACATAGAACCCTTTTCACGGCAATTCAGCACAGCAATTCAGAAGCACAACAAAAGGGTAGAAAACAGGAGAAAACCGTTTTCCTCCAAAAAGCAGCTTGGCCATGCTTTGCTCACCTGATGCCGTGGGCCCAGGACGAACAAGACTCCTCAGTGCGAACACCCACGGCAAAGGGAGCTGGAACTGGGGCTCAGCTACCACGGATGCCTGTAGGGCTGTCTTTCTCAACCACGTTTACTAGTAACCCCAGGGGTTACTGCAGAGCCTCAGTGGGGGGGGGCATAAAAGTTGAGACCTTCATAAGAACATCAGAAGAGTCCTGCTCGATGAAGCCAGATGTCCATCAACTCCATGATCCTGTCTCACACAGCGGCCAACCAGTTCCTCTGGAGGACCCACCAAAGGACAGACAGGCTGAGACCTTCTCCGGATGTCGCCTTCTGCTCTGGGATTCAGAGGCTTAGTGTCCCTGCATGTGGAGGTTCTCCTTAGCCACCGTGACCGGTAGCCACCGAGAAACTCATCCTCCACGAATCTCTCCGATTCCCTTTGCAAGCTGTTTATTCCTGTGCCCACCTCCATATCCTCTGGCAGGGAATTCCACATTTTAACAGAGTAAGGTAATAGTTCCTTTTACCCATCAGCTTCATTAGATGCCCTCGAGTTTGAGTATTTTGGCAGAAGGAGGAACCCTCTACAGTGTGTAATTCTATAAACCTCTATCCTGCCTCTTGCTCGTTTCTAAACTCTACCTCTTTCCTCCTGTTCCCTTGGGATAGACTGGATCGCTCAGGCCCTGACCTTCCTATGTATTCTCCCCGTTGTGTCTCTGGTTCAAATCCTGCGGGGACCAGCTCATCGGCTCTGCGCATGCCTGGCTGCGTCAGCCCCGGCTTTGACAGACAGCGATGCAATTTGGGTCTCCCATCTGGTCCCGTCCCTCTAGAGCGAGGACTAGAACAAATAGTGTGTGTGTGTTTTTAATTCAGATCGCACAGATTGTTCAAACTCAGTCTTGCACTTGTGTGCGCGCGCACACACACACAAAGAGCAGCTGCCGAAAACAGACATGCAAAGTTTGGTAACACAATGGGTGGGGGAGACTCGAGCCATTCTTGAATGACCAGCGAAACCACACACAGAAACACGAAGGCTCCTGAATGAAGACGGAGCCACACCCACATCAGTTGTCGGAAGGGAGGGGATAAAAATGGCATTCGCCCGCAGCGTAGTATAAGATTGTGCGGCCTTTTTCTGATTCCGACTCTTGTAATTTGTTCCTAAGTGACCTTTTTGGGTGGGGAGCCACAAACCTCGTGCCAAGAATCCTGTAAGTTGGACCATGAATGCTCCAAGCTGCCTTACACTGAACGAGACCTTTGACTCATCAGGGTCAGCTTTGCCTACTCCAGGTTTCCTAACCAGTGTACCAGCGTACAGCAGCGTACCACAAGTCCCATGGAGCAGCACCATCATGGCTGGGAAAGTTGGCCCAGGGGTCCTTCTGTTGGGCACCGGGGCTGTATTGAGTGTGGGGGGAAAACAAATTTTAATTTTAATGTTATTTGCATAGGGGGCCTTGCAGGAAAGGTGGAGTGGGGAGAGGAGACAGGGGGGCTGATTTATATGTTTATTTGCAGCTTTTTGTTTTTATTTGCCTATGGGGTGTAGTAGGGGGCAGTGGACATTGCTTCTGCAGGACCTCAAAGCCGGAAAACGATTTCCAGAGTACCTCCATGGGGGAAAGGGCTGGCCGCTGCTTTTCATGGTCCCAGGCCGAGCTCTTTCCCAGGGCCAGCCAACTGGTCCTTTCTGGAGCTGGAGCTGCCAAAGGGGGAACCCATGAGCTTCGGCATGCCGAGCAGAGGCTGCCGCTGTGCCAGGGCCCCACCCTTGGACCACCTCCCACCCAAGCCCTAGCCAGGGCCGACCCAGCTTAGCTTCCAAGATCAGGCAAGTTCGGGCTCCCTCACCTGTGCCAAATAATGCCATTTTAATCCACCTCAACGAACCAATATTGGCAAGTGGATTTTGCCAGGCCATCCTGCACACATCGGCTCACGCACTTTCCATGCACTGGAGGAGTCAATGTTCCTCTTTGCCACAGGGCAAATCCAGCCCCAAAAGCACATTGAAAATGCCTCGTCCAGCGTGTGCAGAATGGGGAAATCCGGTGGCAAAGAGGATCGCGGTAGTTTGCCATTGCCTCCCTCTGCGGAGAGACCCTTGGGGGTCTCCCATGCTTCCCAGACCCAGGGACATCCGGCTAGCCCTGACCCCCCAGCCCTTGTGCCCCGCATTGGATGGGCCGCTTTCCATGCACTTTAGAAGGAGATGCCTCCTGCTTTGCACCTGACAATCGCCAAAGTGCCTTCGGGCCAACAGCTGCCCAAGAGGGCACCTCCACCTGGTTTTGGGCACCTGCCGCCAGGTGGCTGATCTGGACCCGGTCCGTCCCCCCCCCCCCCGGCTCAGAACGGTGCCCCATGGCAGGGTCAGAATCGGTGCAAACTGAGCCCCCCCCCCCACCAGCCGCAGGCAGCGGAGTCTGGGTGGGCGTCAGATCCATCTCCCACCCCCTTTGCCTGATACCCTTCTGGGGAGGGGGGCGGGGGGGGGCAGGGCCATACCCCCCCATCTCCGCATTGCCGCTTTCCTCCTCCCCACCCCAGTGACCTTGGGGGGGCTACAACACCCCCCTCCCCCGGGTTGGAGAAAGGCGAGGCGGCGGGGAAGAGGAGGAGGAGGAGGAGGAGGAGGCGGAGGCGGCGGCGGCGGCGGGGGGGGTGAGGGCTACGGCTCAACGTCTTGGGTGGGCGTACCTCCGCAGCTCCCGCTGCCCGCCCCCCTCCACCACGCCTTGGGAGCGGGCTTGGGGGGCGGAGGCGGAGGCCCCCCTGCAGGCACGGGCGAGCAGAAGGGGGAGCTTACGCCCGGGCAGGGGGTGGGTGGTCGCAGGGGGAGGGGGCCTCGCCGCCCAGCCCCCCAGCCCTCGAGCCGCCGCAGGCGCCCCCCCCCTTCCTCCTCCTCCTCCTCCTCCTCCCGGCTGCTCGGCGGGCGCTGGGGCGGCTCGCCCATTGCAGGCGGCGGCGGCGGAGGGGCGCTGAGCGAGCGAGCGAGCGAGTCAGCCCGGCCCGGCCTCTCCTCCCCGGCCGCCAACAAAGGGGCGAGGCGGCCGAGCGGGGCTCTGCGGGCGTGCTGGAGCCGGAGCCGCCGGACAAGCAGGTAGGGAATGGATCGGCCGGCCGGGCACCCGCGTTGCCAAGCCCTGGGCGGGAGGGAATGGGGGTGGGCGTGCAAGAGGTGAACCTCTCCCGCCCGGGGGCTGTCTGGAGGGAGGGGGGGAGGAAGAGCGATCCCGCGGGCGGCCGGTTGCAGAGCGCCGAGGGCCGAGCCCCGCTCGTTCCGGAGGGGTTGCAAACCCGCCTCCCTCGGCCCCGGCGGCCCCCTGGCTCCTTGCGATCCGGGAAGCATTTCGGCCAGGCGACGGTCTGCCTCTCTCCCGGGCACGCGGGGCTGGCTGGCTGGCTGGCTGCTGTCCTCGCAGGGAGGATGCCGTCGTGGCCGGGCTGCCCTGCCCTGGCTGCTGCGATCCGACCGGGGCCCCGGGCCACAGGCCTCCAGAGAGCCCCCGCCCCCCCCCCGCGCTCCCCCCTCCATCCCGCCGCCTGCCGAGACGCTTTTCGGGGAGGATTTGCCAGAAGAGAAGCCGAGCCCCGATCCCGCCTGCCTGCCTGGGGCTAAGTTCGGCACCTGGGGACAGGTTTGGGCGGCGGGGCTCAGTCCTTCCACACGAACTCACTGCAGGGGGGGGGAGGAAAAAGCCCACCCTCTCCTTCCCCAGGGGCGATCTGATGCGCCTAAACTTCCAGGCGATGGGCAGCTGCATGCCAAAGGTGCCAGCCGGCCAGGCAGGGATCTCGGGGGCTGCCCGCTGGAGGGGTCGGGAACCAGCTGCAGGAGTCGGAAGGGGTGCCCCAGTCAGCAGCCAAGACGGACCCTCATAGGGGACAGGGGGCAGCTCAGTCCCTCTTGGGGATTCGAGGCGAGAGGCCAACAGAGGTGGCTTGCCTCTACCTCTGCATAGCCACCCCGGACTTCCTCGGTGCTCTCCCATCCCACTGCTAACAAGGCAGCCAAGAGGGGATGGGATGAGGCTAGCTGGGGCCATCCAGGTCGGGGTAAGAGAGATGTCTTCCCGTCGCCTTCCTCTGCGTAGCAACCCTGCCCTTCCTCATCCAAGTGCCTCCCAGAGCGGACCCTGCTTGCCTCCTGGGATTCTGTCTAGCCTCTGCCATCTAAATCGGGGCAAACTGGGCAGTGCGTCTTCCGAACAGACTCCTTCGCCCCCTTTCCCAGGGCGCTGTTTCATTCAGAAGTGAAGGAAGAGGGAGAACTGGGGAGAAATTTGAGGTATAAATGCCCCCAAAGCCTGAAAGATTCAGCTGGACATCGGCACTTCTTCTGCCTCATTCTGCCTCAAGAGGATTGCAAAAGGGGGGGCGCAAACCCCATGGAAGGAATCCCGTTCCAGGGGTCCGTTTCCTGACCTGGAATTGCGGGACTCAGCCTGAGCCTTCTGTGCCTTCAAACGTCAGTGCTCCTCTTTGGCCTGTTCGCCTTGGTCCTCTCTTGGCATTGGCTGTCCCCAAAAACCCGATGGTTCAGGTGAAGAAAGGAAACACCTGGGGATGCAAAGAGTCAACGATGACATGAGGGGGAGGGAACGGCATTTCACAGCGTTTCTCCAAACTCCACAGAGCCTCTGGGAGCAAAAGACACCCTAATAGGTCCAGAACCACGGAGTGGAGTGGTTCAGCCATAGATGCGTTGGAATGAAAAAGATTTGGCCGGGAACTTCAGGGGGGGGGACCAAATAGATACCCGGGCATGGGTGGCCCAGCCTAGCTGGATCTTGTCAGATCTCGGGAGCTGAGCAGGGTCGGTCCTGGTTAATCCTTGGATGGGCGTGAAGCTGCCTTATATCAAATCAAGCCCTTTGTCCATCCATCAGTATTGCCTACACAGACCGGCAGCTTCTCTCCAGGGTCTCAGGCAGGGGTCTTCCACATCACCTGCTGCTTGGGTCCTTTCAACTGGAGATGCCGGGGATTGAACCTGGGACTGCCTGCATGCCAAGCAGGGGCTCTTCCACTGAGCCACAGCCCCTCCTTGAGGAAATCCAAGCCAGGCTCATCTCTGGCCTTGAAAACCCTACATGAGTTCACTTCAACTTGATGGCACTTCTGCTGCCACCAGAGAGATGCCATGGGAAGCAGAATTCCAAACTCATGGTGTCACAACCAAGAAGGCCCTTCCACTTGCCCCACTCCAATGCCCTTGTGGAAGCAGATCTCTGAGACTAGGCAGGTTCATGGGAGAGGAGGTCAGCCTTCATGCTCCTGGTTAGAATCATGGAAGGGACCTCAAGGGTCATCTAGTCCAACCCCTGCAGAATGCAGGAAATGGTCATAAGTGCCAAGAACCAACACGGTCCCTTCTGTTCCCCCACTTACATCAATCTAACTAAGTTCACGGAACTGTTAGCAAAGAACTATCAAGCAAGAATAACAATTATTCTCAAAATATACACGTCCGTAAGAGTCAGAATGAGTTCCTTGGTACAACCTCATTTTCCTTTTTCTTCTTCAATGACACTGTTTCAAGGTTGTGATTTCTTTCTAATCATTTCTCACCAACAGATTCTCTTATTATAATACCCTTGAAAAAGGAACCTACACATATCCATTACCGTCATGGTATATTCTTTCAAATATGTTGCCCAGTGACGGGTCTTAATTTTCTGAAGTCCAAAGAATTAGCATTTCTGTCCGATGGCTCTCTAGCCTCTGCTTAAAAACTTCTAAGGAAGGAGAACCCACCACGTCCTGAGGAAGCCTGTTCAACCGGGGAACCGAAAATAAAGCCAAATATTCTTTTGAATTAATTTCATCCCATCGGTTCTGGTCTGTCCCTCTGGGGCAAGAGAAAAAAATATGCTCCCTATAAGACAGCCTTTCAAGTATTTGAAGATGGTTATCAGATCCCCTCTCACTCATCTCCTCTCCAGGCTAAACAGACGAAGCTCCCCCAACCTTTCCTCATACCACTTGGTCTCCAAACCCCTCACCATCTTTGTAGCTCTTCTCTGGACATGCTCCAGTTTCTCTACATCTTTCTTCAGTTGTGGTGTCCAAAACTGAACACAGGACCCCAAGTGAGGTCTAACCCGAGCAGAGTAAAGCGGTACCATTACCTCCCGTGATCTGGACACGATACTCGGTTTGATACAGCCCAAAATCCCATTTGCCTTTTTAGCCACTGAGTCACACTGCTGACTCATGTTCAGTGTCTGGTCTACCTTTTCACAGGTACTGATGCCAAGACAGGTCTCCCCCACCCTGTAGCATTGCATTTGATTTTTCCTACCTAAATGCAGAACTTTAAAATGAATTTTAATGGTGAAAAATGTATTCATTCTAGCCCAGTTTTTCAGCCTATCAAGATCATCCTGTATTCTGATTCTGCCTTCTGTTGTGTTTGCTACCCCTCCCAGTTTAGTATCATCTGCAAATTTAATAAGCATTCCCTCTACTCATCCAAATCATTTATGAGTGTGTTGAACAAAACAAGGCCCAGGACGGACCCCTGAGGCACTCCACTCCTCACTCCTCTCCAAGAAGATGACGAACCATTTTAAGCCCCCTTTGGGTATGATCTGTGAACCAGTACTCAATCCACCTAACAGCAGTCAGGTCAGTTCTACATTTTACCAGCTTGTCAACAAGAATATCATGCAGAACCTTATCAAAAGTTTTACTGAATTAGAGATAATTAGTAATTACAGCCTTTTGCTCTAGCTGCTCAAGGACAGACTGATTTGTTCTAAAATTTTGCCAGCTATAAACGTCAAGCTGATGGGTCAGTAGTTATCTGGGTTCTCCTTTTTCCCCTTCTTGAAGATGGGGACAACATTTGCCCACCTCCAATTGTCTGGCACCTCACCTGTTCTCCAAAAGAATGTCCAAAATAATGGACAGAGGTTCAGAGATGACATCTGCAAATTCCTTTAGTACCCTTGGATGCTATTCATCTGGCCAGAGGAATAAGGTTCACCTAAAGAAACTGGGTGTTTATGAACTAGCCTCACAGTGATTCTAGGCTGCAACGCCCCTCCCTCATCAGGTGAAATTAATTTGCCACATTGAGCATGATTTAGGAATTGAGCAGTTCAGCTCTCTCATCATCACCTGTTACAATTTCACTTTCTTGTCCCCACAATGGTCATAACATGTCCATATTCTTTTTCTTACTGTGAACATAACTAAAAAAAAACCCATTTCTCACTAGCCTAAGCTCATACTGAGATTTAGCTTTTCTAACCCTCTCCCTACAAGCATTGCTTATTTGTTTGCATTCCTCCTTTGTTATAAGGCCCTCCTTCCATTTTCTAAATAAGCCTCTTTTGTCACTCAAATCTTTTGAAAGCTGTTTGTGGAGCAATTTCTGGCTTCTTTAAGTCCCTCCCCTTTTCTCCTTCTCAAGGGAATTGTTTGTGATTGTATTTCACTTTTGAGGAACTCCCATCCCTCTTGAACTCCCATCTCCTTAAGTTTTTCTGACCGCTGGATTTTACCCAGCATAACTTTAAGTTTGTTAAAATTTGCTTCGCTAAAGCCCAGCCTATATGTCTGACTACATACAGTTTTTCTCTTCTTCAAAACTGCAAATTCCAAAATCCCATGGTCACCTACTACCTACTACTACCTGCTCTCACCTCATCAACCAGTTCCTCCCTACTGGTTAGAATCAAGTCTAAAATTGCAGACCCCCAAGTTGGCCACTCCACCTTCTGGGAAATGAAGTTGTAAGCAAGCCAAGCCAAGAATTTATTAGATTTTTCATTTTTAGCATAGCTGGTCTTCCAACAGATATCTGGGTAATTGACCCCCCCATGACCACTAGGTCCCACCTCTTTGAGAACTTCGTAATCTGGTCTAGGAACATCTCATCCAAGTCCTCTGCCTGGCCTGGTGGTCTTTAGCAGACCCCCACCATCATACCACTATTATTTCCTACTCCTTAGGCTGCCTAAGGAGGTGGTGAGCTCCCCCTCACTGGCAGTCTTCAAGCAAAGGTTGGATACACACTTTTCTTGGATGCTTTAGGATGCTCTGGGCTGATCCTGCGTTGAGCAGGGGGTTGGACTAGATGACCTTTGTGGACCCTTCCAACTCTATGGTTCTATGATTCTATGATTCCTTTTATTTTTACTCAAAGACTCTCAGCTGAACTCTCATGCTCAGACACATGTATTTCCTCACATTGTTAACATATACTGCTACTCCTCCCCCTTCTTTATTTGTCTGTCCCTTTTAAATAAGCTGTACCCCTCAATCCTAACATAGCAATTGTGAGTGTTATCCCAGCAAGTATCTGTAATGCCTATGAGATCATAGTCCCGTTCCTCTATTAGGACTTCTAGTTCTTCTTGCTCATTCCCCGTACTCTTGGCATTGTAATCCTTCATACGGGTACCCCAGGCATTTCGCTTCTGAATTTCCCGGCATAGGTGCCATTCCCTTTACGTCTGCAGTAATCATCTTTGAACGAGGCTTTGTATGTTTATCTCCCGCCCCCCATTGGACTTAGTTTAAAGCCCTCCTCACCAGGTCTGCAAGACACTTTGCAAAGTCACTTCTCCCCGCCCTTGTGAGGTGCAAACCATCTCCTGAGAGAAGTGCCTCATCACGGTAGCATAAGCCATGGTCCAAAAACCCAAACCTTTCAGAACAACACCAATGATGCAGCCAGTCATTTAACTGCATTATTTTCCTTCCCCTTCCTAAGCCACGGCCATTAACAGGGAAAGCTGACAAAAACTCAACCTGCCCTCCCAGGTCTTCCACCCTTTCCCCCAGAGACACATGGCCTCGTTTCACATGCTCCAGGCTGCACTGGGCAGTATAATTTGCTCCCACATGAATGAGCAGGAAGGGGTATCTGTCCTTGGGCTTTACACGTTTGTCCACCTTTTCCGTGACAACCTTGATTCTCGTGCCAGGTAGACAGCACACCTCTCGAGGTGTGTCGGTCAACATACTTTGGCCTCCACCCCTCTCGGCAGGGAACCCCCACAACCAGCACCCGCCTCTTCCTCCATTGGGGGCAGAAGAGCTAGTCCTCTCATCCGCAGGGGCCCATGAAAAGCCTACTGAGCTTTGAGGAGACTGGAGGAAACAGTCCTGGCTCCTCTATCAATATCTACAGGCAGATCCCGGAATCTTTCGATGATGATGTCATCCATTCAGTCGTGTCCGACCCTCGGTGATTTTATAGGAAAGTCTTGGCCATGCGCCCCTGTCTCTGATTGCTTCTTTCACTTGGTTCATGGTCATCCCTGTGTCGGATTTGATCGTGTCGAGCCAGCGGATCCTTTGGTGACCACGTTTCCTTTTGCCGCTGACCATGCCGAGCATTAATGATCTTTCTAGTGAGTTTGATCGCATGATGTGTCCAAAGGAAGTGAGCTTCGGCCATAATATCTTGCCTTCTAATGACATAGTTGGTTTTCTCCTCTCTAAAACTATCTTGTTGGTCACTTTGGCTGTCCGTGGTATTTGCAGCATTCGTCTCCAACACCGTAATTCGAAAGCACCTATTCTCCTCCTGTCTTCCTTCTTCGGGGTCCAGCTTTGGCATCCAAAGTTGTTATGGGGAAGACAACGGTGTTGACTGGCCGGCACTTGGTATTAAGGCTGATATCCTTACTCTTCCCTATTCGGTTCATGCCTAACATTGCGTTCTGGCCCAGTGTTATTTGCCATCTAATTTCACGGCTGCATCCGCCACTTTGATTGATCACAGAGCCAAGAAAGATGAAATCATCAATACATTCTATGTTCTCGTTGTCAACCTGAGTACTTACAGAACCTGAATACTTACAGCAACTTGGGCCTTGACCCCCAAGGCTCCTTTAGCAAGCAGGAGCTTTTTATAGTGCAAAGGCCCACCTAGCGGCAGAGGGCTGAGTCAGCAGTCCCTCCCTCCCCTCTCCTCTTTGCACAACAATCAACCATCCAATGCAATCAGCTGCACTCACTTACCTTCCAGGCAATGAACAGACAAAAACAACACTTAAACAGCCCCCAGCCTCCCACAAGGTATATGTCCTCATGCTGTAAGAGCAGAAAGAGGCAGCACTAGGTTGTTTGAGATCAAAATCTGTACTGACCTGCACCCTGGAAAAAACAAGGGAGCCAACTGGTTCTAGATGGACACTTGTAATGTGTTCCCAGTTCAGGGTTCAGCCAATAGACTTGAGCCCTACTGTATTCCTATTGCAATGTCTGGAGCCACTGTGTAAACCAGGGGTAGTCAAACCGTGTCCCTCCATATGTCCATTGACTACAATTCCCATGAGCCCCAAGCAAGAATCCCCTGGCTGCAAGAGGACAGGAAGGAATCAATAAGGCTGACCATAAAGGGAGAAAAGGGAATTTTTCGGGGAGAAGCGGAACTTCCTTCTGTGAAGACTTGTGGCGGAGTCGTGGTGATGAGGAATTATGTTTAGGGCAGACACATCAATGAATTAAGCTCTGGCAGAAAGACCCCAGTTCTGATTCTGTGTCCAGCTCTTTATGGAACAGAAATCCTTGGGCAGCACAAAATAACACATCTGTGCGTAGTCCGAAGTTCTGACGCGGAACGAAATCACTGCATCATTTTGTCAGTTTTCTAAGGTTGGTTGTTATTGCTCCCTTCCTATGGATTGGGAAACCGGCTCCCCGTATTGAATCTGCCGGAAAAAGGATTTGAAGCCGGGTCTGCAATTCCTCTCCCCGTCATTTTGCAGTCTCGCCCTTTCCGCCATGTGCGTGGAGACTTGTATCTGTCATTTGCTGCTCTTGATTACAATCTAGCAGCAGAAGGTGATACAGTGCAGCAGAGCCTCCTTCCCCCCCCCCTTTGTCATCGCTGTTCCGGAAAGCTATATATAGTCTCTGACAACTCTCACACTTCCCCGTATTTAGCATATTGAATCAGAAGGTGTGTTGTTTCAGCCTCTCCGCTGTCACATCAGCTGTTCTCCTTTTAAGGTTTGGGCAGGTTGCAACTTGGCATGTGATCACAGGACCCATTGGGTGAGAGCCTGCCCCAGTTTTGCACATTTGACTATAATGTGGAACTCTGCGGGGGAAATAGATGGGTTTCATGGTGAGCATTTATTTTTTTTGCCTATCAGATTACGTAGCTTGGGGGGAGAAAGTGGTTAGCAATGGTGTCTCTTAAGGACATCCTGACTGGACAGCGCCTTAAGACCAGTCGTATGGTGAGCAAATGGGCTCCTGCCATGGCAGGAGTGGCCCTCTTTCTGTATGGACTTCCTTTCTCCGTCTCTGAGCCTGGTTATTCCATTCACAAATTTGCAATACGTTTTGCAGGGCTGGGCAGAATTCCTTCGCTGACAGTCGGAAGGAACATTTTCCCGTCGGCTGCAGTTGAAGCCAACCAAAGATGAATGGCAATCTGGTGCTCTTGAAAATGACTTCACTCCCCATCAAACAAAGAATTAGTAGTCATCAGTCAGGTTCACAAATCAAAAACGTTAAGTCTTCATGTCAAACGCACTGACTGATGCTGAGCATCAGCTATTGGGTGATGAAGAGGGGACCGTCCGGGCCGTGTGAAATTCATGCGCAAAATGGAGTCAGGCTACTGACCGGTGGAACGCCATGTTTTTTCCTGTCCCCGGTTGCAGCTCCGCAGGGTTTCCAACAGAGAAAGGTCATCCCCAACCTTGGGGATGCTGGGGGTTCAACCCAAGACCTGCTAGACCCGCTAGATGCAAAGTGCACATTCTGCTAGAACCGCAGGCCATGGAAGAGGTTTTTGAAATTATGCATGGGATGGAGATGGTTGGCAAAGAGGGATTTTTGTTCCTCTTCAAACTATGAGAACTCAAGGGCCTCCAATGAACCTGATGAGCAGTAGGTTCAGGATGGAAAAAGGGAAATACTACTTCAGACAGAGAATGGGATCTAAACGAGGGATTTGCTGCCAGAGGATGCAGGGATGGACACAGGAATAAACAGCTTTAAAAGGGGATTAGAAAGATTCCTGGGCTACTGGTGGCCACTAGACTGAGGGGAACCTCCACAATCAGAGGCACCGATCCTCTGAATCTTGGAACCAGGAAGCACCATCAGGGGAAGGCCTCAGCTTCTCTGCCCTGTTGTTGACCCTCCAGAGGGACTGGCTGGCCCCTGGGTGAGACAGGAGGCTGGACTGGATGGACCGCTAGTCTGATCTAGCAGGGCTCATCTTATGTTCTTAATTTGAATTAAGGAGACCGAAGCAGGTATTTAACCTTCACCGTTGAAACAAGTAACAGAACACTATCTATAAACTATCTAAGATGCTGCTGAATTAGGATCCAGGTGTTCTACTGCAGACCAAGGCAGCTGCCCTCTGACACTGTACCATGCATGATCTCTGGTACAGGTGATGTGAAGAGATCATCCATGTTTGCTTAATCATTTGTGTGCCTCATTTACATGCAAAGCGCAGAGGAGGGCCTGTGCTTAGCATCATAAAGGGCATGTAGATGAGAGGAGTCAATCTTACTTTATATGTGAACAAGACAAGACAAAAAAGTGACTACCATTGCCACAGAAAGACCAACTTGGAACTGACTGGAACAACGTCTGCTTTCTAGGGGAGCTCTCCAAGGTCCTGAAACTAACTGGCTGCCGGTAATCAGCTTTGCTATGCAAAACTGCTCCTTCATACTGCCACCTGCTGTGGCTGGTTGGCCTTTCACAGTTCCATTTATTCAATCAAACTTGTGCTGGGCCATATCCCGCTGGATTGTGCCTAGATTTTGAACGGGAAATGATCCACTTTAGTTGCTGGCATAAGATGTCGCAATTCTTTCTTGTTGGGCTTTTCTTCAGTTTAAACCTAGTGGGAGCAAATTGTTGTTTAAGCTGCTTACATGATTTTCTGTTCAGTGTTGTTCCTAGTCCTGGGAAGAAGCTGATGGGGGCAAAGGTGTGGCAAATGAAAATTGCTTTTCTTGATGCAGATGGGTCGCTGTGTTAGTCTGCCTGTAGCAGCAGAAAAGAACAAGATTCCAGGAACACCTTCAAGACTAACAACATTTGTGGAAGGGGAGGAGCTTTGGGAAGTCACAAAAGCTCCACCCCACCACAACATTTGTTAGTCTTTAAGGTGCTACTGGACTCTTGCTCTTTTCTTGATTCATCTGTCCTTGAACTGGTGGGTTGCTACTCTGTACTTCACCAGAGTTCTTTCAGTCTGCAAGTGGGTGGAAAAGCACTGAAGCACATTACATGACTAAAACTGTTATTAAATATTGAAATTACAGATGACAAACTTCTGCATTAAAAAACCCATACATTGTATATTGGAAACAAGTTCAAAAGCCATTCGCCTTGCATAGAAACAGAAACACAGGCCGCCTTGCAGGAGAGCTGAAGTCCATGCTGCAAAAAGCATGACAGGGATGGAGTCCCTGGGCTTTTCATTGGGCAGGGCTCTTCAAATTCCAACCGGCCCCAAGGAAGCACGTCTGGCCTCAACCGGGGCAAGCACCTTTTCAGTCCTGGCTCCTGCTTGGTGGAAGGAGGTCCCAGTGGAGACCCAGCCCCAGTCGAAACTGGCACAGTTCCGCAGGGCCCGTAAGATGGAGCTCTTGGTTGGAGCCAGTAACCTCGTAACACCTAGGGGCCCTCCCCGACACAACACTTCCCACAGGTACATCCTGGGCTGCAAAAGGTCCCTTGAGAGGGGCCAGTTCTGGAAAGCAGGACAATAATCGATGTTGCCACTGGCTACAGAGGTTGCTAAATGTTTTAAATGGTTTTATTTTGTTATTATGGCTTTAAATATCTAATTGTATGATGTACACTGTCCTGAGCTGGTATTACTACTACTACTACTACTACTACTACTACTACTACTACTACTACTACTACTACCACCTGTAGAGAAATAGCTTTAAAAGAGACCTATAAAAGCCACAGAAAAACTGACCCCCTTTTCTCTTCCAGGACTGCTGGCTGGACCTGATGCCGACCCGGCCTCTCTGACCTGGTGCTTGCTGGCGTCCTCCTTGCCTTTGCCAGACATCCCCTTGCCAGCAATGACCTTGCGGAACCGGCCTCCTGTCCGGCTCCCTCCCCGCCCTCCTTGCGCCTCCAGCCCCGCTTTTGAGGCCGCCCGCGCACCTGCACCATGACCGGGGGCCGGCGGCTGGATTCCTGTGGAGGAGGGCTGTGTGGCACGGGGTGCGGCTCGGGCTGAGGGATGGCCTCGCTGGACCTGCCCTATCGCTGTCCGCGTTGCGGGGAACACAAGCGCTTCCGGAGCCTGTCGTCTCTGCGGGCCCACCTGGAGTACAACCACACTTATGAGACCCTCTATGTCCTCTCCAAGACCAACAGCATCTGCGATGCCACCGTCTTCCCCCTGGCCTCAGACGCCACCCTGCTGACGCCCGCCGCCCGCCGAGACATCTTCGAGAGCACGTCCTTCCAGGGTAAGGAGCAGCGCTTCAGCTGCGACCTCCTCCCCGCCGACGACCTGGAAGCGTCCTCCTCGCCCGTGGCCTCCCGCTACATCCACGAAATCGAGATCCCGCTGACGGAGATCTTCACCCGGAAGGCCATGACTTCCACCACCACCCCGCCCGCCGCTGCCGCGGCCGCCGTGGCCGCGGTGGATGCGGCCTACGAGGAAGGCTTGACCCGCCTGAAGATCCGCGCCTTCGAGAAGCTGGAGGTGGACAAGCGGCTGGAGAAGCTGACCGAAGAAGTGGAGCAGAAGATCGCCTCGCAGGTCGGCCGGCTTCAGGTGGAATTGGACCGGAAGAGCTCCGAGCTGGAGAAAGCCAAGCAGGAGAGTATCCGGCTAAGCAGGGAAAAGCAGGAGCTCGAAGAGCGGGCGGTAGAGCTCTCCCGGCAGGTGGACGTCAGCGTGGAAATGTTGGCGTCCCTCAAGCAAGATCTGGTGCAGAAGGAGCAGGAGCTGACGCGGAAGCAACAGTGAGTCAAAATCTCTGTGGTCTGTAGCACAGGTGGGATGATGTTTCGTCTTGGGTTGCCAACTACAGGTTGAGGAATTTCTGGGGATTTTGGGGGTGGGACCTGAAGAGGCCAGGGGTTGGGGGGCCTCAGTGGAGTATAATGGCATCGATTTGACCATCCAAAGTTGCCGTTTTTTTCCAGGGGGGGCTGCTTTCTGCCATCTAGAGCAGGGGTAGTCAACCTGTGGTCCGCCAGATATCCATGGACTACAATTCCCATGAGCCCCTGCCAGCAAATGGGAATTGTAGTCCACGGACATCTGGAGGACCACAGGTTGACTACCCCTGCTCTAGAGATCAGTAGTAATTCTGGGAGATCTCCTGGCCCCACCTGGAGATTGTCAACCCTCGTTTCTTTTGTAGGTGCCTGATTGTAACTTGACGATCATCTCCATCCAAGTCTCATGAAAGCAGATGCCAACCTTGAGGCATGCCCAGGGTACTCAAATATTACATGAAACTGGTTTCAGAGAGGCCTGGCCTGGTTACTATCTGTCTACCTGTGTTGCTTCAGAGGAGGGATTGGATTGGGCCCCTTCAGCTGTATTTAGGATTAGGACTAGTGGATTCAATTAAACATCCCCCCTTTCCCATCATCCCACCATAAATCACTAAAAAATAGTTGGAATTATACACTGATAATTTTTAAATGTTTGTTGCATTTGAAACATTTATATGCTGCTTTCCCACCCAAAAAGGATTTCTGCAGTGGCAAACATGAAAACACTGGAGAATTAAAACAGCTCAAGAAATTGAATAAAATGAAGTTCAATAGGGACAAATGTAAAGTTCTGCATTTAGGTAGGAAAAACCAAATACACCAATATAAGATGGGGGAGACTTGTCTTGGCAGTAGCATGCGCAAAAAGGACCTAGGAGTCTTAGTGGACCATACATTGAACAGGAGTCAGCCGTGTGACTCAGTGGCTAAGAAGGCAAATGGGATTTTGGGCTGTATCAAACGGAGTATCGTGTCCAGATCACGGGAGGTGATGGTACCGCTTTACTCTGCTCTGGTTCGGCCTCACTTGGAGTCCTGTGATTAATTTTGGGCACCCCAGTTGAAGAGGGATGGAGACAAACTGGAATGTGTCCAGAGGAGGGCAACAAAGATGGGGAGGAGTTTGGAGACCAAGACGTAGGAGGAAAGGCTGGGGGAGCTTGGTCTGTTTAGCCTGGAGAGGAGGGGACCGAGAGGGGATCTGATAACACTCTTCAAGTGTTTAAAAGGCTGCCAAGTAGAGGATGGAGCAGAGTTGTTCTCTCTTGCCCCGGAAGGCCGGACCAGAACCAATGGGATGAAATTAATTCTGGGCTCCCCAGGTGAGGGATTCAAGAAAATCACAGGATCACATACTTTTGCATGATTTTTCTTTTGGGGGGAAGCTCATGGATTTTTGCTCAGTCATCACTCCAGCATCTGCGATTCAGTCTGGCAAAACATTTCACATGGGCGCCTCAAGGGCTAAAAATTCAAGGAGGGGAAGTGGATTTTAAACAAAAGCTAATTCCATGTCTGGCTTCTCAATTCTCTGTCAGCTGCCTGACGCCCATATCCTCTTCTGCATTGTTTGCAAACAGATATGAAAATCGGGGGGGGGGGTGACTTCTACGACCACCCCCCAGCTAAGGCAACCCTGGCTGTTGTTTCTGCTCCCTTGGCCAGTTCCTTATCTGAGAAACAGCATGCCCATCCCCAGGGGTGGAAATGAAGTTCTGGAGTTAGACTTTGTGCGTTGTGTTGCTGAAATCAGAACACATTTCGCGGACGGCCTCTCCTCCTTACCCCGTCCCCACCCTAGATGCTGAATTTCCTTCTCTTTGTGTTCTTGCTCTGATAAAAGGCCCATCTACTTCAGGGCAATCGGTAACCCCCTAATTAAATTCAGGTGGGCTGCTGTGTTGGTCTGAAGCCACAGAATCGAGTTTGAGTCCAGGGGCACCTTGAAGTCCAGCAAAATTCATTATCTATCTATCTATCTATCTATCTATCTATCTATCTATCTATCTATCTATCTATCTATCTATCTATCCATCTATCCATCTATCCATCTATCCATCTATCCATCTATCCATCTATCCATCTATCCATCTATCCATCTATCCATCTATCCATCCATCCATCTATCCATCCATCCATCCATCCATCCATCCATCCATCCATCCATCCATCCATGTATTGAGGTCTATTTGACCAGTGGTGCCCCACAAAGCCCAAGAATCGGACCCCTGGATTCTGTTGCCCTAGCAAAACATTTCTCCGGCAGAAGGCGCCTCTGGCAAGGCATTCTTCCAAGGTTTGGGAGACGGATGGAAAAATGCTTTCTTTCAGAGGAGATGACTTCCGCTAGCGGAACAAATCCCCAGGATTCCTGCTCAAAGGCAGGAATCTTTGTCAAACAATGTCTCTTGAACACAGGAAGCTGCCTGATCTCGAATCATAATCCAAACAAGCAGACTCATCTGCCGGGTGCAAATTCTGCACCACACTGCGAGGAAATCATTCCTGGCATAACTTTTGACTAGGTAGAGCTGCGTCGACACCCACTGGCTCCCTGTTATTGACCCATCCGCAATTCTCACCCCAGAGCTCTAGAAGAAGAAGAGTTGGTGGGTATAACCCGCTTTTCACTGCCTGAAGGAGTCTCAAAGCGGCTTCCAATGCCCTTCCCTTCTGCTCTGCCGAGCGTCCTCTCGTTCCGCCTCTGTGTATTTGAAGGCCTGGTTTTTCCCAGCCCACAAGAAGAGATTTGCACGGCTTTCTGTTTGTTTATGTGGGTCTTCCTGCCTTTCCAAGCCTTAGCATGGCTTGTATTCATCCATGTCTCTCGAAATGCAAATACGCCATCCCCGCCCCCCCCACCTGCAATTGTGTTCCTGCAATTTCCAAATCATAGCGCTGCTCCATCTCGGCAATTGGCTTAATTGCCCGCCCTTTCCCCATTCAAGACCAGATTTCCCAGCAACGCCATGCCGCGTGGAACGATGCCTTGTGCGGGGCATGCCCGCCTGGATTAATTGCGCCTTCTTCTCCTGCAATTAAACCCCTGACTGTTTTCACTGGTCCTCCCCGCTGAAAACATTTTCAAGCCTCACCAGCAAAGAGGTGGCTTTCCCCGTTAGAAGAACCACGGATCTCGGCAGCATCTTTCCCCACACGAGACGGCTGTTGCTCACACACACACACACACACACACACACACCTCGTGGCCCCAGGCCTCTGCAGTGCAAATGTCAGGAAGGGAGGAAGAAAGCGCACACAGCAGTTTCATCAGTCCAGGGAAAAGGAGGCCGTGAGGGGAGCAGGCTGGATATTAAAGAGCACAGCGGCTGCACATGCAAAAAAAGCGTGTTCCTTTCCAGAAACGGCCCCCTCTGGTAATCCCCACCTCCCTGATCTTTATTTAAGCAGGGCATTTGCATGGAGATGGGACCGGCGCCTCGGCTGCAATTAGACGCATGCTGCAGGGTCAGACTGCAGGCATCTCAGGAATCTGGCCATCAGGAGGGGGGACGAGGAAGACCAAGGGGGGAAAGACTCCCATATTTGGGGGGGGGGGGTTGCCCCACATTTCTTTCTTCTCTCCCTTGCTGCCACCGTTCCCTTCCCTTACCCTCAGGGCCAAGCGACATGCCATACTGGTCACATGTTTGCCACTGTGAATTGCATCCGGGAGCCAGCTGTGAGTTCGGGGGAGGACGACGACTTTATTTAGAAGGGACGTGGGGACCTAGTTCAGGTTGTGACTATGGAATGGGGAGGGGGAGAGAAGCTGCGAAGTGCGGCCCCCCCTTCCCGGCACCATTTTCCCAACCAGAAATGGGTAAAAAAAGTGTCCCCTAATAGTTAGAGCGGTTTCTCAGTGGAGCAGGCTTCCTCGGGAGGTGGTGGGTTCTCCATCTTTGGAGATTTATAAACAGAGGCTGGAGAGCCATCTGACGGAGAGGCTGATTCTATGAAGGCTCAAGGGGCTGGCAGGTGACAGTGGATGAGCAAGAGGGTTGTGAGTGTCCTGCATAGTGCAGGGGGTTGGACTAGATGACCCAGGAGGTCTCTTCCAAGTCTATGATTCTATGGTGGTTCAGGATAGGAAACTATCACACGGAAGACAGTAGCCTGACCAACCTCTTCTAGCAATCCTGGCCAGAATCAGGGCCTTTTAGTGCTTCCAAGGAGGGTTCCCGCAGGGGCTGCTCAGCTCGGTTCCTGTCGTGGCTCCCTGTGGTGACCAGGTGGCAGATGGGTGTGGCTTGGCAGGCATAAGAGAAAGCAGCATGGCACAGCCCTGTCCTGTGAGATCTTGGAAGCAAGGTGGAACCAGCCATGGGAAAGCCCAGAAAGGCCCTGCAGAGGAAGGCCATGGCCAACTGCCTCTGCTCCTCATTTGCCGTGAAAGCCCCTGGCTGGGGTCCTCATTCATTCAGTCCTTGGAAGGGAGACCATCAAGGAAGGTTCTGTAGAGGAAGGCCATGGCCAACTGCCTCGGCCTCTCCCTTGCCTGCATTGCATACGCACATGCAGGCTGGCTCTCAGTTATCCCGGGCCATCAGGGAAAGATATGGATCACCTCCCCCCAGGGGTGGCCAAAGTGTTTTTCTCAAGACAGCCATGGAATACAATTCCCATGTGCCCCTGCCAGCCATGGACATCTGGAGGACCACAGTCTGGCCACCCAGTGTGAAAAAAAAACTATTTCAGAGTGAAGGAAGGGAACATTGGGAGGAGGTGGGAATGTTTTTGTTCCTGTTCTCTCTCTCTCTCTCACACACACACACACACACACACACACACACACACGAACACACTCTCGCACACCCAGTTGTGAGAAAAGGAGATGAAAGTATTTCGGGCATTCCCGCCCCTCTTTTGGTTCAGGCCTAATAGCAGCACAGTGCGCATGAATTCCATTGCGCCAAGCCGAGTTCAAGCACATCTGTCCCCCCTCCCCACCGGCCGGGTCAACAACCAATTAAGCTGATGGACAGGCGGCTATTAGGGAACCCAGCGGAGGATGATCCGTTCTCCGTCCGCAGGAGTCGAGAAGCCGTGACGAGGGATTGGTCTCCATGGTTTCCACCTGAACGGGAACTGGCGACCCACAGGGCTGGCGCATACAGACGCAGCATGTGGAGTTTACGGAGGTGGCCTCTGGTGACACTTTATCTGAGGCCAGAGGGCTGGGTGACAGTGCTCTGGACTGGGACTCCCTGTGTCCCCTGGCCCTACAAACCATCTGCATCAGGGCTCTGGGGCAGGGGAGGCGGGGAGGTTTCTCACCTGTGCACGGCTGCCGGCTCAGCTCCAATTCCAAAGGGAAATGGGGGCTCCTGACTCTTCATGGAACGACAGTTCGGTGTCGGGGTTAAGAGCGATGGACTCCAACCCAAAGAACTGGGTTTGATTCCTCGCTCCTCCACTTGGGTCTGTCCCAGTTCTCTCAGAGTTTTATCCAAATACTAGCCAGGGCTGACCCTGCGTAGCTTTCAATATCTGACAAGATTGGGCTCTCCAGGAGACATAATGCCTGTTTTCTGCCCTCTTCCAGGGAGGGCTTAGAGTTCTTCCAAAACTACAGGTGCCCTCCAGATGACAGACATCTGTTCCTCTGGAGAATATGGCAGTTTCGAAGAGTGGACTCTATGGTATACTATAGAGTCTAAGAGTAGAAGAGGTCCTAGAGTGATCACTCTGTTGTGTTTCCAACTGCCTCAGGGGCTGCCCTCAAATCTCCAAGGATTGCCCAAGTGGGCGTTAGCAAGGGGAGGCTGTTTCCCCATGGACCTCAGGCCCCTTGGTGGTCTTCAGCGTCTCCAAAGCAGACCCCTCCTGCCCATATACAGAGGGCCACCCTCCTGCCACATCCGCCCAAAGACTGGAATTCAGTTTACCAGTT
The DNA here is from genome assembly GCF_049243985.1 of Paroedura picta. Lineage (NCBI taxonomy): Eukaryota > Metazoa > Chordata > Lepidosauria > Squamata > Gekkonidae > Paroedura > Paroedura picta. The sequence continues at coordinate 85,950,775 of NC_135378.1, forward strand.
CCATATTGGGAAATTCCCGAAGATTGGGTACAGTTTGGGGAGGGAATTCAGCTGGACTGTGACTGGTAGTTGCGGTGCCTTAATTTCCATATCTGGGGGGTATCTATCAGAGTGCCCGGAGAGGGTGGTTTTCTGGCCAAAGTGAAGGTAGGCAAAAAGTCAGAGAATCATAGAATCCTAGAGTTGGAAGGGGCCTCCTGGGTCATCTAGTCCAACCCCCTGCACTGTGCAGGACACTCACAACCCTCTCGCTCCTCCACTGTCACCTGCCACCCCCTTGAACCTTCACAGAATCAGCCTCTCCGTCAGATGGCTCTCCAGCCTCTGTTTAAGAATCTCCAAAGGAGGAGAACCCACCACCGCCCGAGGAAGCCTCTTCCACTGAGAAACCACTCTGACTGTCAGGAACTTCTTCCGGGTGTTTAGATGGAATTTCTTTTGCATTAATTTCATCCCATTCGTTCTGGTCTGTCCCTCCGGGGCAAGAGAGAACAACTCTGCTCCATCCTCTCCATGGCAGGTTTCTAAATACGTGAAGATGGCTATCAGAGTGGGTGGAAAGGAATGAAAGACAGGGGCTGTTCTCTCCACAACACATTGGGGTTCTTTTGGTCCTTGTCCTACAGGCTGGAATGCAGTCACGCTGCAGAAACCCAATTTTAACTGCAGAGTATTCCTCGGCCACTCTTGGTGCATCTTGGAGCAGCGTGATGTTTCCCTGCACTCTGGGTTTTTGCTGACCTGTTTGCCATCCCACCCTGCCTCTGACCTACATTCTGTGCCGTAGATTCGGTGACCTTTTCAGAGCCCCCCCCCCAAAGGCTCAGCCAGTGTGTGGACTCCTTAGCCTGCTGGGCATGCATGTTTTTTGAGGAGACAGGTGGGGAAGGGCATCAGGGGCAAGTGCCAGGGGGAGGCGGTTTCATGTCACAGAAGGAAAATGAGGACGTGAGCAGGCTGGATTTATCCTTATGGAACTCAGCATGCGCAGGATGTTGTAGTTTTGAAAGGTGGCCAGTTCGATACTGAGTGAGCACTGCTTTACTGCCTGCCCTCAGTGAAACCATGCTGAGTTGACTGATATAAAATAAAGTTTCCCTCCCTTTTTGAGTCAGTAGGCCACACTGTCTTTTAGGGACCCTGGTCCTAAGTCATTTAGGATCTTGGAGCTGAGGAAGCAGCCCTCCCTGTCGGGTCCAGAAACAGAAGGGTAATCAGTACAGAACTTTCAAAAATGTTATTTATGTATTTTATAGCATCTGTGTTTCCATGGTAACGCGGAGTCATTCACTGGTTAGGAGCACAGTTCAGGAACAGAGCATCTGAATTGCGTGCAGAAGGTTCCACTCCCTGGGACATTCAGGTACAAGGACCTCCAGGCGCAAGCGAAGGGAAAGTTCCATCTCTGCTGCTGCCAGTCCGGCCAGGGCATGCGACGCTCGATGGACCGGTCGCCTGACTCAACGGGCAGCGGCTTCACACTCCCGTTTTGCTCTCCCTCAGAAAGGAGACGGCTGGTCTCGCTCTTGTCTCCTCATGCAGGGAGGTGATCCAGATCGACCAGTTCCTGAAGGAGACGGCGGCCCGCGAAGCCAACGCCAAAGTGCGCCTTCAGCAGTTCATCGAAGAACTTCTCGATCGGGCTGACCGGGCTGAGAAGCAGCTCCAAATCATCAGCAGTAGCTGCGGGACCACCCCCAATTGCAGCTTGGGAAGGTGCAGCGTGCCCGGATCCAAGAGCTCTGGCAGACCGGTACTCAGAGATGCTCTTCTGTTTCAGTGGGAAATCCTCAGTGCAAGAGGACAGATTGGGGGGGGGGGTAGCCTTCTCGGGGTGTGTCTTAAGCAAATCCGTTTACTTCTGCATCCTGCTTTCAACCAGAGGACCCCAGGAAACCCCCAAGCTGAGCACAAAAACAGCCACACCCTCCCCAGATGTATGTTCTGAGAAATCATGCAAAGATATACTGTCTCTGAACATGGAGGTTCCCTTTGCTACTATGCCTAAACAAGTGGGCGTCTGCGAGGCTTCCCGTCCTCCCCTCCCTTCATTCCCAAGCTGAGGGTGGCTGTTTTATTTTGGGGGGAGAATTTAAACCCCTAGGGTATTTTTAATTTTTTTTCAGATTTTAATGCCAATCTACAGGGTCATGTTTGCAGGGCTCTCTGTTGATGGTCGGTCTGGCCCCAATCTGTGAATTTAGATATCCACAGATTGGGTCATGACGATTAGGATATAAGATGTTCTGAGATCATACACTTCTAGACTGTAAAAGAGGGTCATTTTTGCACTGGGAAAAGTAGTGCGGTGACTATCTTTTGCTTCAACCCCACAAAAAAACCACACACGTTTGTTTTGCCTCTAACAACCACACCTGCTCCTGACCCTTGTGGCTGGTTTGGTTTCCTACACAGAGTTCTAAAACAAAAGACAGGTAATACCACACTGTCCCTGTAGATCACCCGTTTGGGGACGGCTGAATGAATCCTTCTCCCTTCCAGCGTATGATCCACACTCCCAAAAATCAGTAGCTTCATGAAGCTGTTTAGAAGACTGTAAGGAGAGCCCTGCGGGATTGGAAGTCACCTTGCTCGGGAAGGAAGCTTTGCAGTTAGCAGAACAGATGTGCAGGATCCAACCTACGGTTCTGAATCTTTCCGAAGAAGCAGGGCTGGGCCTGCTGGGGGGAAATGTCCTGGTGGACCTGGGATGGACGTCAAGTGTCTAGTGAAGCTTTTCTCTCTCTCCTCTCTTTGTCTCGACAGAGGGACCGGCATTCCGTCCCCGGGGCCACAGCTCACAGCTCCTATGCGGTTTCCAACCAGAGGTCATCTTCCAGCACGGGGTAAGAAACCTCCTTAGGAGCTGGCCTTTGGCTTTTTATGTCCCCCTGTCCTCCTCACCCTTGCCTTGTTTACGAGCATCGTTGAAATTTCAGCTGCTTGTGCCATCCTGGAAGGAAGTGGTTCGTTGGAACACATAATTTTTGGAGCCAGATGCTCCAGAGTATTTTAGAACTTTTTAGCTCAAACGTTCACCCCCTTTAAGGGTGGCATTTGCCAGTGTTTTCAAAATATAGATTCAGGTGGGTAGCCGTGTTGGTCTGAAGCAGCACAATAAAATCAGAGTCCAGTAGCACCTTTAAGACCAACAAAGATTTATTCAAGGCGTGAGCTTTCGAGTGCAAGCACTCTGTGCTTGCACTCGAAAGCTCACGCCTTGAAGAAATCTTTGTTGGTCTTAAAGGTGCCCCTGGACTCTGATTTTATTTTTTCAAAATATAGTTATAGTGTACTTTGTAATAAAAAACATCTGTTTTGGTTTAAGTTAATTTGTTTCTTAAAGATTTCTTCCTCCCCCCCCCCCCCCCAAATCTTTGGGTACCCGAAATTGTTGCTTCTTGAGGTCATTAGTTTGTTATTATTTCTTGCACTTATATGCCGCCTTTCCCAGAGGGCTCAGGGTGGATCATGTCAATAAAAAAAAGAGTGTGTTTTAATATATGCCATCAGAATTTAGATTCTGAAAAATCTAAATTCTGAAAAAACTAAAAAGTAAAACTAAATGGCTCAAAGCTGTCTCCTCCTCCTGGGAGAAAAAAAAAAGAGGGGTATAATCTAGTCTCCCAGATGGATTGATTAGGTGGAATTCGGACAAGGAAGTCTGTGGATTTTTAGTCTTGTTTCATCAACTCCATCAAGCACAGGCCTGGCGGAAGAGCTGTGTCTTGCAGGCCCTGCGGAACTGCCCAGAGCGTTCCACCAAGCCGGTTGGGCTCCCCCCCTTCTGAGTGGTTTTGCACCTCCCAAGTAAACCCAACCCAACCTCTTCATGGCAACTTGCTTTTGAGGGGCAGGCCCAGATGTTCAGCGTCTCCCCCCTGGTGGAGTCTCTCTAGCTGTCCTCCTTCCACCCCTTGCCCCTCTGCTCCCAGGGCCTCCAGCCGCGCCAAGGCTGTTTCCCAAAGCTCGGGCTGCTATGACAGCGACAGCCCCGAGCTCTATCAGGGGGACGAGAACGCCGACGGGAACCCTTACCAGAACCGAGGGTCCGACACCGGGTTCGACAAGGCGGCGGGAATCCGCAGTGCGGGCCTGCGAAGGCAGGCGATCCAGAACTGGCACCGGAGGCCGTACCGGAACAGCACGGAAGGGGAGGAAGGAGACATCTCAGACGTGGGGTCCAGGACCACCGAGTCGGAGGCCGAGGTGTGGGAGACGGAGGCCAGGGTCCCGCCCGAGGTTCAACCGCTGAACTTGGCCCGGCCGGGCAACAGCTCCAAATTGCCGGGTAAGTCTTTCCCCCGGGGATGGCGTGGGGTGGCGGCAGGCTTGGAGAACATAAGAGAAGCCATGTTGGGTTAAGCCAGTGGCCCCTCCAGTCCAGCACTCTGTGCCAAAACCCAGGGGCCATCAGGAGGTCCACCAGCGGGGCCAGAACTCCAGAAGCGTTCCCCCTTAGGCCCTCCAATCACCTAGAACAGGGGTAGTCAACCTGTGGTCCTCCAGATGTCCATGGCCTACAATTCCCATGAGCCCCTGCCAGCGAATGCTGGCAGGGGCTCCTGGGAATTGTAGGCCATGGACATCTGGAGGGCCACAGGTTGACTACCCCTGACCTAGAAGACAGAGCATCACTGCCCCAGACATATGTACAGAAGAGAAGTCATGTTGAATCAGGCCAATGGCCCATCCAGTGGCCCAAACCCAGGGGCCATCAGGAGGTCCACCAGCAGGGCCAGAACTCCAGAGACCCCTTCATTCTTACCCCCCAAGCATCCAGAAGACTACTAGGGTTGTGTGGTTCGGCGCGGTTCAGCCACTTAGGCAATCACCGAAGCATGGAGAGGAGGGGCGGCAGTGCCCCAAACCCGACCTTCACATCGCTGTTTGTCTTCCCCTCTCCAAACTATTCTAGCAGATCTGTGGCAGAACTTCTGGCACTGCAGATCCTGTGTTGGGGCTCAGGAGTCTGTTTTCAACCTGAAAAGTGGTGGGTGGTTATGATGGGCCGTCTCCTTGCTTGCTCCTCCCTCTTCACAGCCCGGTCCGAGGGGGGCGGCGGGAAGGCCGTCCGGCCGGAGAGAGGCAGCCCGGCTCGATCCAACGAAGTCATCCGGCCTGAGATCCTCAAGATGCGGGCCGCCCTCTTCTGCATCTTCACGTACCTCGACACCAAGACCCTGCTGAGGGCCGCAGAGGTTTGCAAAGACTGGAAATTTGTGGCCCGGCACCCTGCCGTCTGGACCCGAGTGCTGCTGGAGAACGCAAGGGTGTCCTCAAAGGTATGGGTGCAGGGAACTGCCTGAATCGGGCCCCAGTCTGTCGAGATCGGCATTGCCTGCCCAGACTGGCAGACACTCTCCGAGGTGTCAGGGGGAAGTCACGAAATCCTGCAACTGGAGATGCTGCCGGGGTCTGAACCAAGTCCCTTTGCATTCTATTGGCCATCTTCCGTACGTGCGAATCCTGCAGGCCTCTCGCGGAAGTCGATGGGGCTATGGACCTGGGGTGGGGCTGATTCCGTCCACGTGCATCCTTCTGGCGCACAGAGGAGTCGATGCCATGTGCAGGGCGCTGGTCCCCGCAGGCTGGGCTCCCGTTGCTGAGAGCTGCTCTCGTTTTGCTCCTCCCACAGTTCCTGGTCATGCTTTCCCAGTGGTGCAACCAGACGCATTCGCTCACCCTCCAGAACCTCAAGCCCCGGCAGAGGGGGAAGAAGGAGACGCGGGAGGACTACATGAAAAGCACACGGTGAGTGAGCGGGAGACAGAGAGAGACAGAGAGAGACAGAGAGAGAGAGAACCTCTCCCTGCTCAAACTGGGGGAACGGCAGGTGAAGACCCCTCAGCCATAATAAAGCAGAAGAAGGTCTCGGGCCAAGTGATTTATTGTTCAAAACAATTTCAAAATGGATTCCCAGGTCTAGTCTGTATTCGAGATCTTCCTCAGTGATATTCTCAATATCATAATAACTCAGATCTTCTCTAATAGGGTTTTTATGGTTGTTGGAAATAACTTAGTCTCTTATAATGTCTTGGCTTATGTAATTCAATCCCAAATTTATAGGGGTAGGGTTGTGTGCGGCAGCATCCAAATTGGCTGTTTAAGGCCAGTTCGGATGCCGAAGCACACAACCCTATATAGGGGGTGTACTAATATTAATATTACACGGTGTAATTACTCTGCAGCAGTGACCCAGACACATTTGCTCGCCTGGGGCCATTTTGGGTAAGGTTGCCAATCTCCAGGTGGGTAGAAGAACAAAGTAGAAGGATCAAGGAAAAGGCTGATAAATAAACTTCTTTAAAGCCAAGGTTATTATGTCAATTTCCCAAGGAGTCAAGCCCAAACGGGGTCTGGATTTACACACCGTTTTCAAAGCACTCACTTTGCATCCTTAAGCTTGGCCCTAAATTAGCATAATAAAATAATATCATGATAGAAAATTTTCTTCATATAAAGTCAAAAAATGAAAGCAGAGAATCTCATATACACGGGAGCTTCTGGTGTTCCGCAGGGCCTGCAAGACGGAGCTCTTCCGCCAGGTCTATGGCTGAGGCCGGGGTAGCGAGGAAGATCGGGCTGGGCCCCCCTGGTTCCAGGCAGCACCTGGGCCAGGTGATATTGATGGCCCCTCTTCCAACCCCCGTTATTAGATGGTTTGAACAGAGGGGTGATTGCTAATACCGCCATGCTCTGAACTGTTGTTATTGCTATGTCATGTATTTTAATGGGGGTTTTACTGGGGGTTTTAACAAAGGACAGTTGTAACCCCCACAAGCTGGTTTCAGGAGGGGTGGGGAATAAATTTGATGATGATGATGATGATGATGAAGAAGAAGTAGAAGAAGAAGAAGAAGAAGAAGAAGAAGAAGAAGAAGAAGAAGAAGAGCAGACCATAAATAAAGAAATGCAATTATGAATGTGGGTGTGGACAGGTGATGGTGGCAGATAAGCTCAGATGTGGCTGCTGTACGGGATGTGAGTCTGCCCTGGAGACGTGCCCTGAGGCCTGACTCGCCCTGCCGTCTGGTCCTTCTCTCTAGGGGCTGCCTGGAAGCCGGCCTTGAGTCCTTGCTGAAGGCCACCGGGAGTAACCTCTTGATCCTACGGATTTCTCACTGCCCCAACATCTTGACAGATCGCTCCCTCTGGCTGGCCAGCTGCTACTGCCGGGCGCTCCAGGCCGTCACCTACCGGTAAGCGGGCGGATGGGGCTTCGGGCAAGGAAGAGATTTGGCATTCAGAACAGAACAAAACTGGGCTGAGGGAGGATCCAGCAGCAAACAGTCGGGCAAGGATCGCTGATTCCGTGAATATACTGGCCTTTGAACTTAAGGAGGAGGCTTTTTTTCTTATTATTTTATTTATCTATTTATTTATTTATTTATTTATTTATTTACTTATTTACTTACTTACTTACTTACTTACTTACTTACTTACTTACTTACTTACTTACTTACTTACTTACAGTATTTGCTGGCGTATAAGACTACTTTCCCCCCCTGAAAAACATGGCTCCAAGTGGAGGGGGGGGGGGTCGTCCTATACGCCGGGTGCCCTTCAGTTGGGATAGACAGAGCTGCCCATAGTGGCCCATAGTACTGTAATGTAATGTAACAAACTCTATATTTTGAGTGGAAATGTTGGGGGGTCGTCTTATATGCCCAGTCGTCTTATACACCGGCAAATACGGTACTTACTTACTTACTTGCTTATTAGATTTATAGCCCACCGCTCTCAGAAATCAGCTCACGGCGGGTGACATGAAAGAAAATTCATGCAATAAAATTTTAAAGCGAAATAAACAGAAAAGGAGAGAAAAGGGTTTTTAAAGTATTATACATTATATACTTCATACGCTATATAATATTATAAAGTGACATGTTGATAAACATCTAGTTTTCCCCCTTCTTATCAAATTCCTACTGTCATTTTCCTTACTTCCTCCTCATCCAAATCTTTAATGCTAAGTTACTGCTGCATAAATTCTTTCCATCACTAATTTCTCCCTTATACATTATCTCCAGGTGTCCATTGAAGCAAATTTGTTATGCCTTTCGGAACAATAATTCGACATAAGTCAGAGATTGAGAAAAAGACCTTTAAAGCTATACATTGTTTTGGTATAACCTCACCTCAATCTTTATAAAAGTATAGATTTTAAAGATGTTTCTCATTATAGGTTTAGCTTGAGCTTTCATAATAAACTCTCCCTCTTTCTTCAAATTTCAATGTTGATCTATTTTTCAAATACGACGTTAAAAAGAGGAGGCAATTCTGTGGTGGGCTGCTACCATGAAGAAATATCGGTAGCCAGATCTCAAACTAAGCTGATTCTGTGGACTTGGGCAGATTGTGGGCAGGTGGGCAGAAGGGCCTGTGTCGGAGCTTGGCTCTTGGGGCCCTTGCTTGCATGCCCAGGGAAATACCAATCACTACTTTGGGCTTGGGAAGACTGCCCAGGGATTCTGCTTTTGGGGGGGGAGAGGGCATCATCTGGGAATGGAATTGGGGTCACTGTGGGTGAACAGGTAGTTGCAAATTTCCTGCATTCTACAGGGGGTTGATGTCCCTGGAGGTCCCTTCCAACTCTTATGATTCTACGATTCCGGTGTTACGGAGGCTGTTCAGCTCCATTCCAGTGAGTGGCTGCAACTGTGGCTACAGGGTCACCTGTCCCCACCTCCCAAACCAGACACCATACTGGGCTGCGTCTGGACCACCAGACACAATCTTTGGTAGTGCACCCAGTTTTCCGGGTTCACGCATTGTGCGAAGCAGCACTGAAAAGACAGTGGAGGCGTCAGGCGATGACCGCTGTCCTCCTCTAGTTTGGGGGGGAGAGCGGTGTGGGAAGGAAGCAAGTTTTTGATGAGCCGCCCACCCTGCCGCTGTTCCCAGCTGGGGCTTTATTCTCGGCAGGGTTGCCACGGCAAAGCGGTTTTGCCACCGGCTGGGGAGAGGCACAATTGTCCCCGTGTCAGGACTACTGGGAGAAACCCTGTAATTAGCCCGGCTTGAGTTAGTGCGGGAGGCGGTTTTCAAGAAGGAGGCGGGGGGGGGGGGAGAGACATCTGGGGACCCAGGAGAACTCTTTTCATAACAGGCTGCTGGCAGAGGGAAAGGGGCTAGCCCCCTGGCTTGGCTCTGCTTACCAGCCTGGGTCACTTAGGGACGCAGACAAGGGGGTGTTTTGAGGAAAGGAAATACCCCTGCAAGTGAAAATATCAGCACATCAAGAAGAGAGGTTCTGATATGGCCTGCTCTCGTCTGCAGTGGTTTTCTTTTTAGAATCATGGAGTTGGAGGGGACCTCGTGGGTCATCTAGTCCAACCCCCTGCACTATGCAGGACACCCCCTTGAACCTTCACAGAATCAGCCTCTCCGTCAGATGGCTCTCCAGCCTCTGTTTAAAAATCTCCAAAGAGGGAGAACCCACCACCTCCCGAGGAAGCCTGTTCCACTGAGGAACCGCTCTAACTGTCAGGAACTTCTTCCGGATGTTTAGATGCATTAATTTCATCCCATTTGTTCTGGTCTGTCCCTCTCGGGCAAGAGAGAACAACTCTGCTCCATCCTCTACATGGCAGCCTTTTCAATACTTGAAGATGGTTATCAGATCCCCTCTCAGTCGCCTCCTCTCCAGGCTAAACAGACCAGGGTCCCCCAAACTTTTCTCATGATGCAGAATACAGAACAGAAAGAGACACTGCAAGTTTCATTTGCAGAGCTGTGAATATTAAGCTGACGTATCACAATATGTCTTATACATTTTCCCCTTGAGTTCATCTTTCCATCATTTACATATACCTCATATACATCAATTGTTTCTTTCTTTCAGTTGTTGAGAACCAGTGGGGTGTGCTGATTAAGAGAGGCAGCTTCTAATCTGGCCAGCTGGGTTTGATTCCCCGCTCCTCCTCCACATGCAGCCAGCTGGGTGACCTTGGACTAGTCACTGTTCTGAGAGTGCTGTTCTCATAGAGCAGTCCTGTCAGAAGCTCTCTCAGCCTCACCCACCCCACAGGGTGTCTGTTGTGGGGAGAGGAAGGGATGGCAACTGGAAGCCACTTTGAGACTCCTTCAGGCAGTGAATAGCGGAGTATAAAAACCAACTCTTCTTCTTCATCTCATTTTATTAATTAAATAAGGTACTGGACTCCAGTTTGTATTAAAATCAGATATTGACCTGTTTTGCAACAAATATGGAAGTTTTTGGCACTGACCCGCCTTCCATCAGTTTCTTTAACCACTCTGCAACATCTGGAAATTAAGCAGGCTTAGTCCTGGTCAGTATTAGTAAGGAAGACCACGGAAGGCCAGGGCAAGCAATGGCAGAGGCAAGCAATGGCCAACCACTTCTGGATGTCTCCTATCTTGAAAACCCTCTAAATCAGCTGCAATCTCATGGTCCTTCCCTCCACCTCCATGCCTGTTCTTGGACCGTCCAGGCCTGGCCAGCTGGCCACTGTGGGAGAAAGGATGCTGGAGTGGATGGACCTTTGGTGTGATCCAGGAAGGCTGCTCTTATGTTCCCCTGCACATTTTGACATCTGTGCAGCTCCTGGGTTACGCATGTTTCCTGTGTCCATGTTTCTTCACCTCCTGGCATAGCATAGGGATGTTTCGTGTCCTCATCTGATTTGTTTGATACAGCGTGGAAAGCCTGGGGGTGGGAGAAGGACTCCAAGGCGGGATTGTTGATGCAGCCAAGTTCCACTTCTGCTAAAAGAAGTTGGAGGGCAAACTCAGCCTGGGGTCCCTCGTGACCCATGGGGGCAACAGCCCAAATGCCCGATTTTAATTATTATTATTATTTTTTAATGACAGGCTCCGCTAAGGAAGAAGAGGGTGGAAGCACTAGGCAGGGGTTGGCGTTCGCAGACCTCTCTGAAAAGTCAGCGGGACACAAGTGTTCTCTGAAGGGGTGGGGAGGGGACACAGAGAAAATGATGGCCAGTTGAGGAATGCAGACGATTCTCCCTGGCAGATTGTGCATAAAAGATGGGAGGCCCTGCTTGTAGGCACAATTCCTGCACTGGCCTCTGGAGCCCTTTGATCCTGCTCAGCCTTGTGAGAACTGATAGCCGCAGCCCCTGAGAGGTATTGCCTGTTCTGACTGGCAGCGGCTGCCCAGAATCTTAGGCTGAGGTCTTCCCCACCACCTCCTGCCTCGTCTTTTAACCTGGAGATGCCGGGGACTGAACCGGGGACCTTTGGCCTGCTAGGCCACTAAACTACAGAGACCCATTGCTCTATAGCCAAACTGGCTCTCCAGCTGTCCATGGACTACAATTACCATTAGCCCCTGCCAGCAACTGGGAGAGTCACAGTTGGGCCACCCCTGCCCTATAGAAAGGCAGACTCTGTGGCATTGTCCTTTCCGGGCTCCGCCTCCAAGAGTTTCGGGCACCTGGACAGGTAGATTTCTGGGAAGGCCCGCTCACTCCCCATCCGCTCGAGCCAAGCTGGGGGGAAACCTTTGCCAGAAGCTGCGGAGAGCCACTTCTGTTTGCGAGTCAACTGGCCGAGTCAGCATCGGCCGTCTTTGCCTGCCTGGAATATTCTGCTTCACCTGAGTGCTTTTGCGGCTCCCTCACCTGTCACCGTGACTCATGCGCTTTAATTAAGGCTGAGCCAAACCAGTCCGGGCCTCTTGGCAGGCAGCCTTCCCCGAGATGGATGAGCCTTCTGGATAAGACGACTCTGGCTAATTTTAGGCTCCTCTGAAGCACCGAATTGGGTCATTCAAACCGGGAAGGAGGGAAGCAAGGGGTCCACAAGGGGTCCACTTCGGAGGCTCCGGCGAATTGGTGCTTTGGTTGCCCTCCTCCAAGTACACTTAACATCTAGGGTTGCCAAATTTCATGTGGGGCCTGGAGCGCCCCCCAAATTAGATGGAATCTCCAGGCAACAGAGAATGTTTCCCTGGGGGAAAATGACTGATTGGGAGGGTGGACTCTGGAGATTTCTACCCCATTGAAATCCCTCCCTTCCCAAGATTTCTTCTTATTTTATCCTTGGCCAGGGTGGGTGTAGTGATTTGAGAGAGGGGGAATGGGAGAGTGCCAAGACCCAGACTCTTCTTGTGAGCATTCTTGGGCCAGTCATTCTGCCTTAGCCTAGCCTACCTAACAGGGATGTTGTATGGAGGAGCAGAAGACCATTTATGGCTCCTTAAGGGAAGGGCAGGATTAAAATGCCCTAACTATAAATGCAAGAAGAAAAGTTGGGTTTTATACCTCACTTTTTGCCACCAAAAGCCTCAAAGCAGATTGCAATCACCTTCCCTTCTTCATCCCACAGCAGGCATGTTGTGAGGTAGGTGAAGGTGAGAGAGCTCTGAGAGAACTGGGACAGGCCAAGGTCACCCAGCGGGTCTCACGTGCCTCAAAGTCACTGCTCATTTCTTCAGATACCAGAGCAGCGACTTACGAGAGCTCTGCCTCCGCCACAAGTTTTGCTAGTCTTTAAGGTGCTTCTGGTCTCGGGGTCCTTTCTCCCGCTACAGAGAGAAACATGATGACCTGTCTTGATCTACCTCCACGGAAGGCGCCATATTTAGCCCTACAGAATGGAAATCCATCAGCCTTGTGATAGGAGGACGGAGGGACTCCCATTCTAGCTGTATCTGAAGAAGGGAGTGGTGGCACACAAAAGCTCCTCCGCGCCCACATCGTGATCAAAATATAATCATTTTTAATGCATTGAATCGCCTTTTTATATTTGTTTGTTGGTCCTGGTATTTATCCTAGGGATGCTGATTTTAATTGTGCGGTGATACCCAGACGGATTTATGGTATTGATAAGCTCTCTCTCTCTCTCTCTCTCTCTCTCTCTCTCTCTCTCTCTCTCGCTCTCTCTCTGATAAATTGTTTGTTGATTTAATGACTATTTATGAGCTACCTCAAGGCCTTTCCATGTAAGTGCAAAATAGGAATATTTTAAATGTCAAGGCATTTAGAGATTTATAACACTGTGTACCGGAAGATAGTTTTCTCCCTCTCCCAAATTGTTAAAAATCAGGAAGGAAAATGAAAAGGACTAGAAATTCAGGGCAGGAAAACGAAACAAAATCCCTTCAACAATTGTACATAACACTTGTCCCATGGAACTCACGGACACAAGGATTCCTGATTTGCACTGGTTAAGATGGCCCAGGGGTTTGTGGCAATTGTAGTCCACGGACATCTGGAGAGCCACAGTTCGGTTATCCCTGGACTAGACAGTCATGGAGGATAAGTACCAAATAGTACCAGCCATGGTTTAGCTAAAGGAGCCTTTCTCAAGTTTGTTTGCTATTGAGAAAGCCCTTAAACATCCTTCAAGCTTTGATAAACCCAGACGTGGCATGATCATGCAGAATATGGTTGGGAAGCAGAGCTGTGGACACGCCCACCTGGGCCTCTCCCCTCCCCACCCCCTCCATGCCCATCACGGGCCGATTTGGAAGGGAGGGGGCAAGCAAAAGGAGGAAGAAGACTGATGCTAGAAGAAACTATTCATGACATTAGAATGTAATGCAATTTAGAATCTAATTAGGATCTAATTCTCCAGTCTTTAGACCGGAGTGCTAAGTCAGTACAGCCTGTCATTTGTGGGGATAGCTCCATGCTTGGGCGGATCAGGTTAGTAACAGGTCTCTTTTAATTACTCTACTGTCCAGTTGGGAATGCCTCTGCCATTAATCACTAACCTTGCCAGTTTTAATCTCTCCACTATGTTTTTCAAACTGGAGTTGAACCCCAAGGACTGATAACTTTACAAACTCAACCCGTTATTCTAGCAAGGCTCTTGAATCTGCCGTGTAGCTTCATTACGCTGTATATTTGTTGGATAGTTTTACTATTATTTATTTATTTCTTGATTTATATACCACCCCCCTCCAGTTATCTGTCTCGGGGTGGTCTACACAATCTAAAAAACTCGGCGAAACTCTAGTACATAAGATTAAAAAACAGATTAAATTATATAAACCACAATTCAACACCTGTTGCATCAATTTTGGTTACTAAAGTCAGGTTGTAGCCAGCAGATGGTAACATATGGGGAGGCGGGAGGGGAGAAAAAGGAGGACAGAGGGGGCAGGAGGGAACCCCAATAATTATCTAGCTGTCCTCAACAGTAAACCCGGCGGGAGAGCTCCGTCTTGCAGGCCCTGTGGAACTCGGGTTGTTCCAACAGGGCCGGGAGCTCATTCCACCAGGCAAGAGCCAGGACCGAAAAGGCCCCAGCTCTGGTCAAGGTCAGCCATATTTTCGGGGCCGGGGATCCTCAGCTGCTTGGAATTAGGGGAGAGCGGTTCGGTGTGGTTTGGCTGCCTCAGTGATCACCGAAGCCCGAGGGGCAGTGCTGGTGGTAGCGTGCCAGCCGGTGCCCACACACAGGCACCAAGCTCTGCACTTATGTGCGGCTGCCAGCTGGCACACCGACACGAACGCCGCCCCTCCTCGGGCTTCAGTGATCGCCGAGGGGCCGAACTGCTGTTGGAATTACTTGATCGAAGAACTCTCTGGGGAACCCAGAGAGGTGGTCCCTCAGATTTTCACTGTGCTTCCTAATCTACCCAGTCCTTTCCTTCCTCCCCAAGAAAAGCCAGGCAGGCATTCATTCACACAGGCCCCCTCCCCTCTCCTTTCTTCCTCGTTGCAGGAGTTCTACGGATCCCGTGGGGCACGAGGTCATCTGGGCATTGGGGGCAGGCTGCAGAGACATCATCTCCCTACAAGTGGCACCGCTCCATCCTTGGTAAGAACGGCTCCAGAGCGTTCCTCGTGTGGGATTTTTTTTAAAAAGCAATGCCTTTTGCAAAAGATATCAAAATTAGTGATGGTGGAGGACATGAGAGCCCATGTGGTTAGAGAATCAGGTGAAGATCTGTGAGTTCCGGTTTCGAATCCTCACTCTGCTTTTGGAACTCGCTGGGGGGGGGGACTTCAGTCCGTTCTCAAAGCCAAACGAGATAAGACAATGTGTCAGCCAGTGGGGGAACCGATCTTTATTTTTGGAGGTATAATTTTACCTCAGTGTGGGGAAGTGTGCAGGGGATCCATCATACTTGGTGTCAGTAGTGGGATATGAAAAAGTAACCCTTCACTTTCTGGTTCTCTGTCACTTCAGCACTTGGACCTGGCTCAGTGAGGGAACCACAGTGGGTGACCTTGGGCCAGTCCAGTTCTCTCAGAGCTCTCTCAGTCTCACCTATCTCACCTGGTATCTGTTGTGGGGTGAGGAACGTGATTGTAAGCTGCTTTGAGACTCCTTCCAGTAGTAAAAAGCAGTGTGAAAAAACCCAGGTTTTCTTAATCTTCTTCTTCTGACTGCTAATAGAAGAGCAGGAGAGCTGATTTTGCTGACTTGGAATGCAAGCAGGCAGAAGGGTTAACCCCGTTCTCTCTTCCTACCTGGCTCCATGGCCAAGTGAGACCCACTGTTTGCACTTGATATTCCAGCCGTTCTCACGCCCTCCATCGCAGCCCATCCAGGCTAAATTTTAAGAAAACAGCTCCCTGTAATGTACCATTTGGGCCTGACAGTATGAGGTGACTCCTTGGGACGTTTGCTACGAAAAAGCGGTGGGGTTAAATTTGTGATCCATTACGGCAAAGCAAAAATAAATAAATTACATGGGAGGAGATATAGACAGAATGGAAATACCAAAATGCATTCTGAAAAATATGGTTTGATTGTTCCCTGCCTTCCCCCTCCCCAAAAAGGTGCAAAGAAATGATCCCACCCCCACAGATATGCCCTTTGCTGCAGTTTGTTACTCAGAAAACATAATGGAAGTTAAATTGCATCTGCTTTGCTGATCCTAATCAAGTGGCAAGAACTCCCCTAAGTCAGACTCGGTTTCCTGATTTGGCTCTGGCTTATGATATGTAAATAGGGATGCTTTGATCCCACTTATTCTATACTTTAAAAAAAAATGTTTTCCAGCCAGCAACCGACGCGATTTAGCAACCGCTGCCTGCAGATGATCGGACGCTGTTGGCCACATTTGAGGGCGCTGGGGGTCGGAGGCGCGGGCTGTGGCGTGCAGGGGCTGGCGTCCCTAGGTAAGCCCACTTTGGCACCTCCTCTGGACTGGGGTCTGCAGAACTAAAAAAGAGCAGGGATGCTCTGCGGAGAGGAATTGGCATCCTGTGGAGAATGCTGGGGTGGGGGGGGGGCAACATTCCTTTGAGAGCCAGTTTGGTGTCGTGGTTGGGAGTGTAGACTTGTAATCTGGTGAGCCGGGTTTGATTCCCTGCTCCTCCCCCACATGCAGCCAGCTGGGTGACCTTGGGCTCGCCACGGCACTGAGAAAACTGCTCTGACCGAGAAGTGATATCAGGGCTCTCTCAGCCTCACCCACCCCACAGGGTGTCTGTTGTGGGGAGAGGAAAGGGAAGGCGACTGGAAGCCGCTTTGAGACTCCTTCGGGTAGAGAAAAGTGGCATATAAGAACCAACTCTTCTTCTTCTTCAGTAATCTCAGGGCTCTCTCAGCCTCCCCTCCCTCACAGGGTGTCTGTTGTGGGGAGAGGAAGGGAAGGCGATTGTAAGCCGCTTTGAGCCTCCTTCAGGTAGAGAAAAGCGGCATATAAGAACCAACTCTTCTTCTTCTTCAGTAATCTCAGGGCTCTCTCAGCCTCCCCTCCCTCACAGGGTGTCTGTTGTGGGGAGAGGAAGGGAAGGCGATTGTAAGCCGCTTTGAGCCTCCTTCAGGTAGAGAAAAGCGGCATATAAGAACCAACTCTTATTCTTCTTCAGTAATCTCAGGGCTCTCTAAGCCTCACCCATCTCACAGGGTGTCTGTTGTGGGGAGAGGAAGGGAAGGCGACTGTAAGCCGCTTTGAGACTCCTTCAGGTAGACTGACCATGGGCCAGTCACATGATTTCACCCTAGCCTCCCTCACAGGCTTGTTGTCAGGATAAATGGAGAAGAGGATCATGTAAGCTGGTTTGGGTCCTCAAGGAGGGGAAAGACAGGGTATATATATATATGAATGAAATTATAGCGAAGTCTAGCTTGAGCTGAGGGTCCATCTAGTCCAGCATCCCTTCTAACACGCAGCCAACCAGTTCCCCTGGAGGGCCAAGGACTGGGCATCTCCTGATGTTGCCTCCTGGCTCTGGGGTTCAGAGGATTCGTGCCTCTGAAGGTGGAGGTTCCCCTCAGTCACCATGGCGAGTAATCACTGAGATGTTTATCCTTCATGAATCTATCTAATCCCCTTCTCAAGATTTTCGTTCCTGTGGCCATCACTACCTCCCCTGGCAGCAAAGTCCACATTTCGGTCTCTCTGTGATGAAAGTAGCCTTTCCTTCCGCCCATCCTGGGCCCGCTGCCCTTCTGACCGCATCTCTTTCTCCCCAGCCCGGAACTGCATGCGACTCCAGGTGCTGGAGCTGGACCACGTGGCAGAGGTGAACCAAGAGGTGGCAGCCGAGGTGTGCCGGGAAGGCTTGAAAGGGCTGGAGATGCTGGTCTTGACCTCCACCCCAGTCACCCCCAAAGCCCTGCTGCATTTCAACAGTGAGTGGGAACCAGAGGGTGGTCAGATGTTTTGAGGGGAGGAGAGGTCCCCGGACGAGAGGAGGGAAGAGAGGGAGCCAGGCTGAGAAAGTGGGCAGGCCTGGCGAGAAAACCCACCTGGGGAACTTCTACTACTATAGCCTGCAAGTTTACACCATCAGACCCTAACTTTTTTGCCAGAGATAAACATAAGAACATGAGAAGAGCCCTGTTGGATCAGACCAGGGGTCCATCCAGTCCAGCATCCTGCCTCACACAGGGGCCAAGCAGCTCCTCTGGAGGGCCAACAACAGGGCAGAGAGACCGAGGCCTAAATAAGAAAATCAGATGAGCCCTGCTGGATCAGACCAGGGGTCCATCTAGTCCATCATCCTGCCTCGCACAGGGGCCAACCTGTTCCTCTGGAAGGCCAGCAATGGGGCAAAGAGGCCGAGACCTTCCTAAGGGCATCTGAAGAGCCCTGATGGGGGAGACCAGTGGTCCATATAGTCCCACATCCTGGAGGAAGGGAAGGTGATTGGAAGCCACTTCGAGACTCCTTTGGGTAGTCAAAAGTGGGGTACAAAAACCAACTCCTCCTCCTCTAAAGACTCACAAGATGTTGGAATCCATTCTAGGATGCAAAGAACCCCCAAAACAACTGGGCTCCCCCACCCCAACAGAAGCATTTGAGAGGAGGTTTCTCCGTTGCTTCAGCACTCAAGTCCAAGTAGGGTCCTTACAGAGGCTTCCACTGCCAGAAATAGCCTCACGCTCCAATCGTTTGTGGTTCTGCATTACAAACCTTAGTCAGAGAGCTCCTCTTAATGGAATCAGCAGATCTGATGGTGCAGGGAGGAACTCTCCACCTTCCCATGACTCTGCCTTTTAAGCAAATCAGCTGGAAGGGCTTTTGAATTCTTCAGTGAATTAACTTCAGCACATGAAGTCCCCCTTTGACAGAGTCCGGCATGGCTGGCAGTCCTGACTCTGACTAGCAGAGGTCGTCACCTTTGAACCGGAGGGGTCAGTGGCAGAACTGAAGGTCTGGGGAGGGGACGTGGGGCAGTGGAACCTTCTGCTTGGCATGCAGAATGTTCACCCGTTCAATCCCCAGCATCTCCAGCTCAAAGGACCAGGTAATAGGTGATGTGAAAGACTCTGGAGAGCTGCTGCCAGCCTGAGTAGAAGATACTGACCTTGATGATGGACCAAGGGCAGCTTCAGTTAAAGGAAGCTTTGAGTATTTTGATCACAGTGAAGATGTGGCATTGCTTGAGGACAAAGATATGGCTGGTGAACTGAAGCGGGGTTCACACTCAGGAGGTCAAGGGGCATGGCTCCCTGGCAAGCAGAAGGTCCCAGGTTCAATCCCTGGCATCTCCAGTTAAAAGGGCCAGGCAGGGGGGATGGGAAAGACCTCCGCCTGAGACCCTGGGACAAAGCTGACCTTGATGGACCAAAGCCCTGATTCTCTGTTTCATGTATGTTTATGTATGAACAGTACCTGTGAGCCACCACCCTTCCCTTCATTGAGTCCAAATAAGTGTGCAGTGTTCAGATGTGGTCCCTCCATAGTTCTAGACAAGGGGTTGTAATACCAGCCTGTTGTCTTCAAACCCTTTCCAAATATTCTGTAGCACTAAATTCATTTTTGTTTTTGCATTCTGAATTGACAGCTTGTTGCTGTCTGCTGCAACCCCAAGATCTCCTTCTTGGTCAATCACTGCCCACTCAGACCCCGGGAGCAAAGAGGCAAAGTTCAGATCCTGCCCCCCCCCCACGATGTGCAATTGCTTTACTCTTATAACACAAAGAAAGCATAAGTACCTATAATCATCATTTAAAAGAAAGTTTGCCATTTCAGTTCTCGTCCCCTCTCTATTTCAGTAATTCCCCAGAACCAAAATCAAACAAATGTGTCCTCTATCTCCCAGCCCTGCAGATTAAAATGGGCCCTCGTTGATTAACAACCAAATTTTAATGCATTAATCTATTAATTGATCTCCTTTGTTGATCTGCTCATTAAAGTTTGCTGCCCTGTTATTTGAATTTAAAAGGACAGGAAGCGTCTTCCATGATAAAACCCTTTGTGCAAACTTCGTTTCATCCGAGATAGAAGGCAAGGATATTTCTCTGAAGCCAGTTGCTAAAGAGAGCTTACGAGCTCAGCTCACAGATAACCATCGGTATTCCATTAAGCAAAAAAGCATCAAATCGGATCCAAGGGCTGACCTAAACGGATTTACAGAGAAGACTTTGTCTCCAATTTTGGGAATGGAAGAGAGCGGCGACTCAGTGGGTGCATCACTACCAGCGTAGCAAATGCCTGCAGGGTTCCCCCCCCCATAAAATCATGAGGACTAGAAACATGGCGTTTCAAAATCACAAATATGGCTGCAGCATGAAATACCTGCATCCCTTGAGTTTGCTCAGGCAGGTACAAGTTTCCAGAGCCCGTATCTGTGTGGCAAGAAATAAAAGAGCCAGTTTTTCTGGCCAGCTCCACTCCCTTTAAGTAACTTGCCAGGTTCTTACCTGCCTTCTGTAGCTGCACCTCCCCACATGACCGCTGGACTGAATCTGAGCCTTCGGGGAGGGCGGTATATAAATCTAAATAAATAAATAATAAATAAATGACTTGCTAGAATAAATAAATAATAAATCTTTATTTTATAGCCTGACCTTCCTAAATGCTCAGGCCGATTACCAACATATAATAACAATTAATAAAAGCATCAAAACGTATCCATATTCAGGGGCTTTTTGCACGCCTTCAAAATAGCACAATGGTTGCCAATTAAAAACGCTACTGATTTGCTGTTATGCACAACGTCGTCGACAATCTGCCACACACCTGAAACCAATCTGCAAAAAGCGCTTCCTTGTAGCGCTTTCAGGGAAATCCCCAAAAGTGGATTCACCCTCCGGAAAGCGATACACTCCTGCAACCAATCTGCAACACTAGCGAAAAAGATTCACTATTCACAGAAATATATTGCTGGAAGCTTTTCGCAGCATGGGGGGTATCCCAAATTATCTGCGTCTCCTGTCTTTGTTAACAACATGAGACTGTCCAGATTAGTTTTATTCTGGTCCATTTATTTATTTTTTTATCTGCCCCTTTCAGGTAACCATCTTGGGATGGTTCACAACAATTCAGGAGAACAGGAATATTAAACAACTGATAACATTAGACATTTAGGCAAGATTTAAAACCATTAAAAGACTCTTATTCGCTATAGCTGCCAGTTAGAATAGCTCTTTTCTCATCTCGATTCCAGGGTAGGAATTCTGCAGGAGGGGGGGGGGGAGCTTTGGATGTTCTGTTACTCTTTGGCCCCAACCGAATGCCTGGCGGAAGAGCTCCGTCTTGCAGGCCCCTTGGAACTGCGGAAGGTCTTGTAGGGCCTGCAGGTCTTCTGGGAGCTTGTTCCACCAGGCACCGATTGAGGCCAAAAGTCCATCTCTCAGGCCAGGGATCACCAGCCTGTTTGTGTGGGTTGGGCAGAGTGCTCTTTGGGGGGGATATAGCTAGCCATCTTCTCTGTTTGCAGGGGCTAAATGGGGTTCTCTCTCCGGGTTCTTCTGTCCTTAAAGGTGTCTGCCGGAACCTGAAGTCGATCGTGGTGCAAGTCGGGATTGGCGATTACTTTAAGGAGCCAAACAATTCCGAAGCCAGGAAGATGTTTGAAGAAATGGTTAACAAACTCCAGGTAACAGAATTGCTGTGCGTTTGGGGGACGAGCCCTTCTGCGACGCCTGCCCTGCGGCCCCGCTTGCGTTTCGGGTGCAGATTTCACAATCGGCTTGTTTACAGAGTGCGGAAGAGGCTGGGACCTTGGAAGGGCAGGATTATAAGTCTGCCTGCACCAGTGGTTAGGGCAGCCTTTCTCAGCTTTTTTACCATTGAGAAACCCCTGAAACATTCTTCTGTCGAGAAACCCCAGAATGTGCAGAATATGGGTGGGAAGCATAGCTGTGCACATGCCCACGCACTCCCTCCAGGCCCCTCACTGGCCATTTGGGGAGGGCGGGTTAATGGGAGCACAGAGCAGAAACTGCCATTCAAACATCAGAGACTCATAATTGCATTGGTCAATGCTCAGGATCCTTCTTGCTACTGGATTATTTAAATCAGGGGTAGTCAAACTGCGGCCCTCCAGATGTCCATGGACTACAATTCCCAGAAGCCCCTGCCAGCATTCGCTGGCAGGGGCTTCTGGGAATTGTGGTCCATGGACATCTGGAGGGCCGCAGTTTGACTACCCCTGATTTAAAGGGTCCAGTTGGATGGTGCTGAACTCGCACTGGCCCAATCACAGACTTTGGCAGGAACTCTAGGCTGTCCTTATGCTTGGGTGGTGGGCTGCTGAGTTCAGTCATTTGGACACATGAGTGAGTCCGTGAAAAAGGCAAACTCTTATTTTAGGGATTATTAGGAAAGGGACTAAGAATAAAACGGCCCCTGTTGCCATGCCCTTGTAGAGATCGATGGTGGGGCCTCATTTGGAATACGGTTTGCAGTTCTGGCTCCCGTAGTTCCACCAGGAAACAGTGCAGAGGAGGGTGGCCTGGATCCCGAGGGGGTTGGAGCATCTTCCCTCTGAAAAGGCATTTCAAGTTGGAAAAGAGACAACTGAGGGGAGACATGATAAAGGCTTCTAAAATTATGCATGTGGTGGAGAGAGTCGACCAAGAGAATTGTGTCTCTCTGCCCTATTGTTGACCCTCCAGAGGAAGTGGCTGGCCGCTGCATGAGACAGGATGCCGGATGAGATGGACCACTGGTCTGATCCGGCAGGAGACTTGTGATGCTCTTATCAAATGGTGTCTCCCTGACTTTTTCATTGACTTCGTTTTCCTTCGCTCTCTTTCAGGCTCTGAAGAAGAGGCCAGGCTTTTCAAAGATCCTACACATTAAGGTGGAAGCAGGTTGTTAACCCGTATAAGAAAACGACAACCAAGTGTGATGGCCACTTGCCGCTGCTGTCGGTTTGTTGCTAGAGACATTCTGGAGCGAACGCCTGCTTCCACAAACCTCTGTTCTGGACCGGCGTCTCAGAGCCCAGCCAGGAAAGCGCACAAATTTTGGAGCGGGCCTCTGGATCCGGAAGCAATGCTCTCCTTTGCCATACAGGCGGGCAGGACGTACAGTGCAGACGACGGTGCTATCGTAACAACAAGAAGGATTCCTTAAGACTGCCAGAGAGGGTGCCGTTCGCCCCCTCCCTTTCCCCCTGCCTCTCTCTTCTTACGGAGGCAGCCGGTGGACTCGAACCCGTGCGCTCAGGACGGCCGGATCTCTGGCGCCAAAGCAATCTTTTATTTAGAATTCTGTTTTTCTCCAGAGGTGGGGAGGTTCAATAACTCTATCGTGCAAGGGTGGTAAATCACCTAGACTCTTTCCCCTCCGGCTTCTCCTCCCTGATTCATTAAAATGATCAATGGCTCCTTCCTTTTACAAGAGGTACCCAGCCCTCCCGAACTCTTCCCCGCCGTCTTGGATTCATCTCTTTTCCGACTGACTTTTCTCTTGGGTGTTTATTTTATTTTATATATATATATAAAACAGTAGAATTCTGGCTGGGCGATAGAGGAACTACGGCATTCCTATTTATCTCACTTTCTGATGAGGATAAGGATTATTTTGGAAGACCAGGCAAGGGAAAGTCCGTCTTGACCCGATGCCATCACGATGCAAAATTAAGACCCTTGGAGCCTGGCAGGGTCTCTTCTCACCACTATGGAGAACATGGAAAGAGTCCGTGGGGGGTCCGTCCTCCAAAGATCAAGGGTGTGGCTGATTTTGCTCCTGGGTCTGCAAGGAAGCCATTGTTCTTTTTGACTCCCTGGAAATGAAAGATCTTGCTAGCAATCCAGCGGTGGTGCAGGACAGTTCTTAAGCAGAGAAGGGCCCCTTTTTTCAGAATGGAAGTTCCACCAAATGTCCTTGTTCTCAGCACTGGCAGAGACTCAAGGAGCATGCGGGACGCCTTTTGGCTCTGCACAGAAACATCCACCGTCAGCTCTTCATGTCTACCCGGAAGGAAATCCAGTGGGTTGTTTCCTCCAAGGATTAACAGGTCTGCAAGTGCCATCTGGCCAACTCACTGCCTGATAGCTGGTGTCAGCTCTCTGGCCCTTCCGGAGTTACATTGTTATCAGGAACAAGAAACCAGCTGTGTCCAACATCCCAGTGCAGAACCAGGATGAAAAAGTTATGTTTTCATTACCTGAGAGGATTGCTTGAAATTCAAGGTGCGACCTCGTTGGTCAGAAGATAGAAAGAGGGAGCGTGCAAACAACTTGCTGCTGTGGGGTTGGCCCAAGATTCAGTCCAGCCGTCTTCTGCTCAGAGCATCTATGGTTTCCATTCCCCCAAGTGGAGCCTGGAGATCTCTCGGCATTACATCTCATCTCCGGACAACAGAGATCAATTCCACTGGAGAAAAGAGCTTCTTCAAAGAGCGATTCCATGGTATTATATTCTGCAGAGGCCCCTCCCCAATATCTGACTTCTCCAGGCTCCAGACCCAGATCTCTGGGAATTTCCCACCCCAAAGCTGGCAGCGGAGCGAATCTTATTGTTTAGGAGTCATTCCTGAAGGTTTAGGCCAAACTAGAGTGACTCCTTTTTCAAATAACCATATCAAGCCCCCGGGGAAAAAAAGAGGATTGAGAGGAAATATTTTGTCATCTACGCACAGTTTCTACCACTTTCCTGGTCATGTCAGGGACCTCCAGGCTTATTTGAACCTGTGGAGTTCTGAGATAGGATGATGGGCATAACTACAATATGGCTGCTAGGGGAGGCGGAACCAATCCAGAGGAGTGTGAGAATAAAAACCAACCATGTCACAGGGGTTGAGTTTCCAATAGACCACCCAGAAAGAGATAATAAGGGAAAGCCAAGAATCACAAAAATGGGCATTCAAAAAGTCCCGTTATTTTTTTTTCTTCCAAAGCAAAAGAGTTACAATCAGGGTTTGTGGACTCTATGCCTAAAGGAAAAATTGAAATAGCACCCAAGGAGACCCAAACATAGACAGAACTGTGCAAATTAAACTGATCAGTTATGTTTTGGGTTGCATATGTATAGTATGGCAGATTCAGAAGGAACCGGGTCTAACATTTCGGCGTGACTATACCACAGACCTGAAGTAGTTAAATAGCGATTCCTTTTTCCCCCAGAGGATCCTGGGACCTGTTCTATAAGGGGAAGGTACGTTTCTAATGGTTCCTAGAGAAACCCAATATCCATGGCACCTTGGCCAAACTAAAATTCCCAGGATTCTTTGAAGGGTAGAACCATAACATTATAATTTCTACTTTACCAGTATTCTTTGTAGGATAAATACCTGAAAGGTCTGTTTCACAGATTTAGGAATGAGGAAAGAAAATATCACAGGAAGCTATGTGTGTAAACAGTGGCCCACTTAGTTTACGTAGATGAGCTTCTCATTATATAGCCACTGGCCTCTAGGGTGGAAGAATGGTGGCTCATAAAGTGCAGAAAGTCTCAGGTTCAATCAACAGTGCTATGACACCATGAATCCTTAAACTGGGCTTGGGGTCAACCTTTGCCTGGACTGTACCACTTCATGATGGGGAGGGCTCACGCAATTGAATGCTCCTCCGCATCAAATTCATTTCTTGTATGTAGGAAGCAAGCACCCCCTGATAGACTAGCATTCTGTATATATTTCTTGTAAGGGGATCAATTGGTCATGTGCTACAACAACCTACTTGGAGCGGTACAGTCCTGACACCAGGTTATATTTGAATTCGGCTTGCAGTGTAACTAGACTAAAAGATTGAGAAATATTTATTACAGATCAGTTCAGTAATGGAATTTACTTATTTATTTATGCTAGAATCTCCTTCAGGAGGTTTCGAGAAGGGCAGGAATTTGATGGAGACACATAAGCATCAAAGAACTCTCGTTTGCAATGGAAGGTCGGCTTTGACATTGTGTTGGATTTCCTCCAAATTAGTGCTTTCTCTGCAGAGTTTAATTCAGTTCTGAAAGTGGGATATTCTTTTAGAAGGACAAAGCAAGTGGATTGGAGCCTTACCCTGAGAGCCAGCTTGGTATAGTGGCTAAGAGTGGTGGACTCTGATTTGGAGAACTGGGTTTGATCTCCCACTCCTCCACATGCAGCCAGCTGGGTGATTTTGGGCCAGTCACATTTCTCTTAGAGCTGTTCTCACAGATCACTTCTCTCCAAGCTCTCTCAGACCCACCAACCTCACAGGGTGTCTGTTGTGGGGAAAGGAAGGGAAGGAGATTGTAAGCCACTTTGGGACTCCTCTGGGTAATGAAAAGTGGAGTATAAAAAAACAGCTCTTCGTCAATGAATGTGTTCTAAAATAAGGGGCAGTCCTCCAGAGGACAGATGTTATGTTGGATTCCATGCTGATACAGCAGTCCCTCAGGCATGGAAAAGCTGTTCCATACTGAAAATGAATCTGTGTTGACGGGGGGGAGAAAGAAACAGTTTAGTGTTCCAGTAGGACACAGATCAGGTCCAATAGGTCCTTGTTGAGGCCATAGGAGGCTGGTAGACAGGTGCTTTGGTGGGCAGAACTGAGCAGGAGACAGGTTAGAGAAACGGCAGTTTCATATACAGCTTTTGAAGGCAATTACTTCATGGCCAGATACTTCTAGGCTCTAGGGTTGCCAGACCTTCCCCCTGACTAGTGAAGGGGGCTCACCAATAGAAAAAGAAAGCCTAGGCCATGTTTCTCATGTCATAATGACAGTGACTTCCTGGAGATGCTTTGGTATTTGGGCCAAAAGTCTATGACAGGAGCCTGTTTTACCATAGAGTTTTTGTCCAGATACCAGAGTGTCACCTGGAAGTTGCTGGCATGGTGATGTCTTTTGCTATGTGATGGCAGTAAGGTGGACTGGGCCTTTCACTTTCTCCATACCCCACCAGTTTCCAGAAGGGAACTGGCAAAGCTACTAGTATCTGATGAAGTAGAACATAGTAGCCCACGAAACCACAGGTCATAACAAGTGGATGTGATCCACAGGCAGAGCCGAGGAAGGCAATTCTCACCAATTTCTACCTTCTGTTACAGATCCCCCACTGTGGTTGCCTCGCTGTCCCTGAAGGTCTCTTGACCCCCTCCAGCACAGAATTTTGGGGTGGCTACTAAGAGCTGTAATAACCAGGGTTGTGCGCGGCGGTGTCCGAATCGGCCGTTCCAGGCCGATTTGGATGCCACCAACAGACAACCCTACTAGCACAGTGAGGTGAGGTCCACCAAAGTAACAGCCTTTAAAAGTGTCACAGGACACCTGGATGGAGTGATCTATTTTTTAAAAAATGTATAACATTTTAAAGTTGTCTTTCCACCTGGTTCAGGGGCCCTGTATACCTAAAGAATCTATGAATTTGGAATGGTTGTACATTATAACAAGCATTTGCATTTTAGAGTTTTCAGAAGACTTCGTGCTCTTCAATCCTTAAAATACTGCCAGCAACACCTGAGAACAATAGGGGGTGGGGCCAAGTAAAATCATAGAGTTTTTGCAAATCAGTGGCCAAACTGTGGCTGTCCAGATATCCATGAACAATAAGTAAATAAAATAGATTTAAACTGCAGATCTCCTTGTTCTTAGCCAATGTGGTGTATCAGGTAGAGAATGTGAGGATGCAGATTATTGTTGCATTCTTGTTGGCCAACATGAGTTTATTCTTCTGTAATATGTGAGGTGACTTAAACCTCAAGAAGGCTCCACAATTCAAGCTGGTTGCTTGAACAGTCTACTTTGAAGAAGAAGGTTTTATACTCTGCTTTTCACTGCCTGAAGGAGTATCAAAGTGGCTTATGGTCGCCTCCCCTTCCTCTCCCCACCTGAGATAGCCCTGACAGAACTGCTGTGTGAGAACAGCTCTAACAGGGCTGGGATTGGCGCAAGGTCATCTAGCTGGCTGCATGTGGAGGAGCAGGGAATCAAACCCCACTCGCTGCTGCTCTTAACAATCACACCATGCTGGCTTTAAAAACAATGGAAAAAAAAATCAGAGCCCAGAACGTGAATGAAATCCTGGTGAGGGTGATATTTTCTTTGGGAGACAAAAATCCATTTCTGCCTAAACAAATTACTGCCTCCTTTCACAGCCAACTGACAACTAGTTTTTAGTTTTAAATGTTTTTGTAAACTCTTCTGCAAGATTTGCACAATGCTCAGCTTCGTATTTTTAGCCCTTCCCGGGGAGCACAGCGGGCCACGCGAACAAAAGAGGCCCCAGAATGCAATGTTCTTTCTGAAATTCTAGCTGCACTGCATGCTGGGAAACTCGGCCTTCCGGGAGTGTTCCGCTTTCACGTTGACAACGAAGACGGCCATTTTGTCAACACTCTGGCTCAAAACGCCAACAAAGAAATGCACAGAAGAGATTCGCTAGGAGTTCTTGGGCAAAAGATGCTCGAAGGTTGTCTTGAAACCAGCAAAAAGTTGAAAAAAACAGAAGGAAGGGGAAACGGGGAAAGCTACAAAGATAAGCAGGGGAGTGAATGAAGCCTCCAAAATGCATTTTGATAACTTTTTAACACGCTTCTTTTTTTCTGGCGGCAACAACGAACCGGAGCGGAACTCTCGTTTTCAACGCAGGAGAGAGACTTGAATAAACTTAACTTTAAAATGCAAGCAAAGTCAGTATTTATTTCTATAAAGGATTTTAAGAGAAAATGACAAACCCAAGGAGAGAGGTTTTTAAAACAAAGCTAGTTACTCAGCATGTGTCTACCTGCTCTTAGTAAGGAATTGTTTTGACCAGGAGTCGGGGTTTCTTTGTTCATCTGTCCGTGGCGGAAGAGGACGGATCCTGGCACCGTTTTGTTTCTTCTCTCCGTCCCTCCTCGCCATCCTTCTCAAAAGAAAACATCAGAGGGGCGGTCGGTCCCTCCCTGCAGTGCAAAGGGCAGAATTTGGCCTTGGTGCCTGTGATTTCTGTGTCCTGCGGGTAATGCCATCGCAGCCCTGTGGTCGTTAAATCCAAGCCTTGGGTCCCTGATTAATCCAGGAGTGCACCCACATGACTCCATTTCGCGGGATGCCACGCCGTCTCGTTCTTTTTGAGGGAGGGCTACGTCAGCATTTTTGCAAAACGAATCCTCCAAGCCGTGGAGTTCAACTGGACAGAGGGGCTGATAGGAACAAACTAGTGTTTCCTATCCCATTGTCGGCGTATGGGAATTTCACGTTTCAAAGGGCATGAAAAACGAGAGAACGCGACCCATGAACTACGTGCGATGAAGGAAGTCGTACGTATGGGAAGTCACGGTTTTGTGCTGCCCTCTCCATGCACAGAGGACAGGACAATTAAAAAAAATTAAAGGTTACTGGAGCAGAGGCCAAAGTGCTTGGGGAGGGGGTAGTTCATCTGGAGGGTTGGGGGGGGGATGGAAAGGGGGAGGAGAGGAAAAGGTTTATTTATGTATTTATTTATTTATTTTATTGGTGGGATGACCTTGCTATTTATTTATTTTTTTAACAAAATGGCAGAATTCTCTTTCACACACTTTGTTTGGGTGGCAGTTCCTTCTCATGAGCTGTGGTCTAAGTGGAGCCATAGATGTATGACTATGTTTTCTCTCTTACTGTGATGAATCTGTCTGATTGGATCGTGGCCTTCTCCCCCGCCCCCTTCCCCCACCCCCTGCTGTCCTTTACGTTGTGAGAAAAGAAAAAAAGGGAAAGATAAATGGGTAGCAAGATGAGGGTAGCAACAATTCATTCTCCCTGTTTCTGAGCGATCTTTCCTGCACCTTAAAAGTACAAGCCAGGTCTACATTTTGTATTGGCTTTCCTTTCCCTTTTTAAAAGTAGGGTTTGTTTGTTTTTTGTTAAGTGGAGATCCAAAAGATCCCCAACAATTAGATGGGTGGAGCTCAACTTCCAGGTGGAACTTGATTTCCCAGAATTACAACTGAGCTCCAGACTACAAGGATCAGTTCCCCTGGAGAAAAAATGGAAAGTTGGTGGATGGACTCCAATGAATTACACCACACTGAAGTCCCGTCCCTCCATGAACCCTGCACCCGCAGGGGTCCCAGTCCCTGTCCTGGGCATCTCCCCCTGGAACAGGCCTCCTGGGCAGCAGGGGAACATCAGCAGTGCCACCACAACACAGTTACTCCCCTTCTGGCACATCAGAGACCCTTTGCCGGAGACCCTTTGTTCCTTGGACAAAAACTCCATGGTTATAAACGAGTTCTACCATAGAGTATTTGCCAAAATACCAGAACGTCCCCATATTGCCAACGATGAGATGATGTCACTTCTGGTCCATACCAGTTGCTGGGGGGGGGGAGGATTACCGTACCTCCTCCCCAGATTCCACTGCCCAATCTCCAGAAATTGTCCAGTCTGCCCTTAGCACCCCTAAGCTCAGTCCAGGCAAAATTCATCGCATTTCACTAGTTTCCACGGGAAACAGTGGTACGTGTTTTCTAATCAAAAGGAGTCCGCAGTGCTCAATATTGGCTGCATCATCGCACTAAATTTTGGGGATTACATTTAAATTTAAACCAAAAAAACCCATGTTATTTGAGAAACGCATTCATGTGCACTCCGGGCTTAGATAGGGTCGCCGTTATGTCCTTGTCAGTTATTGAACTGTTTGAGAGAGGATGGGAACCGGCACAATCAGGTTTTAGGGGCCAATGGCTCACACAGAAACACACTTGAATTCCCACCCCTTGTTGGCTTGTGGCTGAATGGGCAAATGATTTCCCTCAGTCAGCCATTTGTGCCAAGTAATCTGGCCTGCCCCAGTCGCTCTCCTGTTTCCCGGGCAGACCAGTGAGGCACCAAACGCTGCCGTCATTTGAGGGATGGAAGTTTGAATTTGCAGTGCAAGCATGCACAGGGCTGAATGAGGCCACTGCTGGGTGGGATGGGATTTCACAACAAAAGGGGATTCGTTTTTTTCTGCTAGCAGAGAAGGACGCGGCTCAAATACCATTGGCCTCTCCTCCCACCCTCAAACTAGCACTTTTCACTGTGAAAAACAAATCCCTGTGAGAATTCCTTAGGGTGTGCCTAGATCTCTCCTTGGTAGGGTTATCAAAGTCCAGGTGGGGTCTGGTGACCTCCTGGGATCAGGACAGATCTCCAGACAGAGAACTCCTCTCCACGCAGCTGGATCCAAGGCCCTCTCTGAAGCTTTGCCCCTTGCCACACTCTTGCAGAGGGCCTCATTAAAAGATACCAAATCTCATCAGCGGGAACATCAGTCGGGGGAGAGTAAGTACTCCTATTTAACGGCGGCTTCTCCGTTTCTTCCTTCTTTCAAAGACAGCCCTTAATCAGTTAAGCTCCCTTAGATGAATTCCTGGCAAAAGTGCAGAAAGAGACTGCGAGAGATTGAGAGAGGAACGCTTCGTAGAAGCCCTCGGGGCTTAGATTCAAATTTGGCAAATGAACTTGCAAAACAAATGAGCAGACAGACGGGCTGTGGGGAGGCACGTAAAAGCTGGAATTCAGACCTAGAATTCTGTAACAGACAAAGCAGAATTCTGAGACTTGAACACGGGACGCATGATGAGCAAACTGGCATGGTGGTCCTAATTTTGCATCAATTATTGCTCCTTTGGGAGGAGTAAAGAGCATGATGGGAAATCTCGTTTGGTCATCTGACAGGCATGGAATCAGTGTGTTCAAAAATTTCAGTCAGGAGGACTAGGAACTTGCTAATTTTTTTTTAAAGGATTGGTTCTAAAGTAGAGTCTGTGTATTGGGCAGGCAAAATTCCCATGGGTTTCCTTCTCAAGCTGCATGGCGTCCCAAGGATCCTGCAACCTTTGAGCATGGTTTTGGGGGAGATTCTGAGCTCCCACAAAAAAGGGTGCATGGGGAACATCCTTCCCTCTCACCCTTAGCAGCCTATAGATTTCCAGATCCAGAGAGAGAATGAGATAAAATGGATTTGAGTGCCGGATGCCTTCGCCCTGTGCGATGGGGAATCCTGTTTGCCAGGAAAAAACAGGTTGGGGTATTTCTTCTAAAGCATGAGCCATTCAAACCACATTTCCACATGTACTTGGGCATGGAAATCTTCTCCAAGAGTTATCCTTGTGTATTGGACCATGTATCTATATGTGTGCGTTTGTCCTAAGTCCAAAGTCAGGTTGCCAGCCTCCAGGGGGAGGTTGGGAACCTCTCAGAATTACAACTAATCTTTAGGCTACAAATATCCATCTGTTCCTCTGGAGAAAACGGTTGTTTTTGAGGGCGGAATCTAGGGCGTTAAATCCCAGAGGTCCCTCCCCAAACCCCGTCCACCCAGATTCCACCAACAAATACAAATCTCCAGGGATTTCCCAGAGAAGTACAGATTACCCATAAACATGCTAGGGATGCCAGCTTCCAGGTGGGGCCTGGAGATCTCCAGGAATTACCACCGATCACCAAACTACAGAGATAAGGTCCACTGGATAAAATCACTGTTTTGGAGGGTGGAACTCTTGCAGCATTATACTCTCCCTACACCAGGGGTAGTCAAACTGCGGCCCTCCAGATGTCCATGGACTACAATTCCCAGAAGCCCCTGCCAGCAAATGCTGGCAGGGGCATCTGGGAATTGTAGTCCATGGACATCTGGAGGGCCGCAGTTTGACTACCCCTGCCCTACACCTCACCCTTCCTAGACTCCACCCTCAAAATCTCCAGGAATTTCCCGCCCAGGAGCTGGCAACCCTAGCACATGCCCAGAAGGAATCGGAACCCATGGCAGAGTCCAAAATGCTGCGGCAGGTACCTTCGGCAAGATAATCAAAGGGATGCTTGCAGCCAGAAAACTGGGGGAAAGGTTTGCCGAAAGCACTTAAGAGTAAATCGTTCTGATGTTGCTCAAAATGTGTTGTTGTGCCAGAAGGAAAGAAAGAAAGAAGTTCATCTCTTAAGCTATTTTTTTATTTATATAAATATATGTATATTTTAGCCTTTAGCGGAAGAGTGCCAGTGTTCTGAATACCAAAATGCTCCTTCCCTGTGTCTTGAGACTGATCCCAAATAACAGAGCACATAATCTTACGGGAGTGGGGCGCTGAGGACGGGGGGAGGGGGCAGAGGTAGATATGATATATGGCAATCAACAGGTTAATTGTGGCCAATTCAGTGGACTGCTGGTGGTTCTCGAAATCTGGAATCTTCCCTTGGCATTCGCAAACCTTTAGCCACGAGACTGTGGATGAGTTCATAGAGGCTTATCCAGAAGGTGTGGGAAATTATCAACGCTTCTGAATTCATTGAGGTTTCTCAATCGTTTAAGAAAACGTCGTCAAAATCAATGCTGTTCAGATCAGTTTGAATCCATGGAATTTTAGGAAGAGACTGTGTGATTTTCAAGTCCCTGAGAAGGTGGGGGGCTGGACTGGATGGGCCTTGGTGGTCCCTTCCTTCCAGCTTTGTGCGATTCTCATTCAGAGGGAATCCCATAAACAAGGCCACACCGCACAAGAAGTTGGTTACACAACCGGGGTTTTCCGTGCCTCGTCCGCCATTGGAAGGGACCATGTTTGGAGAACCACCCCATTCAAGGAATTGGACACTGGCCTGTGAGACAGGAAGGGAAACCTTTTTTGCACTGCGAGGAAGAGGTGGGTTTTCTTTCGCTAAAGGGCAAAGGGCAAAGTGAGACGGGAGAGGAAAACCTCAGGCCAGAGAGAAGGGAGCATTCATTGGCTGGGCGAGTGACCCGAGAACAGCCAGATTCGAGATTCCTTCTGGCGACTCTCTCGACCCCTTCAGGAGACCATCTTTTCTTGGGGACACTCGGGGGGGGCAGAACTATCATCTGTAAATGCACTTTGATGTCGTTGCTTTTCAACTTTGCCGAATGTAAACAATGCGTATTTAAAAAGGAAAATACAGCTACGTGTTATAAGAGCTATTTTATGATTCAGTGGTGAATAAAGGTTCTTAAAGTTCACGGGGTGCCTCTCTTTTCCTTCGCGACGAGACCAGTCGAGGGCTAAGTCTGGTCTTGGTTGGAAAATAGGTCTCAGGTGAGAAGGGAAATTGTACCTATCGAAAGATGGTTAGATTCGAATCCAGAATATCTACAATTCTACAATATTACAATGGCGGAATAATTAGCAACTAACCTCATTTCCCACACAGGGAATCACTGGGTCGGTCTAGAACAAGGGTAGTCAAACTGCGGCCTTCCAGATGTCCATGGACTACAATTCCCAGGAGCCCCTGCCAGCATTCGCTGGCAGGGGCTCCTGGGAATTGTAGTCCATGGACATCTGGAGGGCCGCAGTTTGACTACTCCTGGTCTAAAATAAGGCAGATCTTGAAACGGAAATATATCAAAAGGGTTGATCACATGATGGCTTGGGCACAGCCTAATACTGGCCTAACCCCTAAGGGGAGGGGGGAACCTCATCTTTGCCCCGAGATCACTGATACCTATGAAAGCTGATACCCTCGAAATTTTGTAGGTGTTTGGAAGCACCTTAGACAAACCTATCTCTTCTACTGCAGATACAACATGGGTACTCACTGGAAACTACCACTGTGTAAAGTCTTTTGAGTGTCTCGAAGTGTTGGCAAGATTATGACTTTGTAGGAACACACTCACAAGCCACTCCCATTCCTTGGGGTTGATCCCTCGGAGGTGGGAAAACCCAATGGCTTCCTATGTCTCTGTCCAGAGATACTTCCACTTCCCTTCTCACTTTGCAAAACAAGAAGAAGAAGAAGAAGAAGAAGAAGAAGAAGAAGAAGAAGAGTTGGTTCTTATATGCCGCTTTTCCCTACCCGAAGGAGGCTCAAAGCGGCTTACAGTCGCCTTCCCTTTCCTCTCCCCACAACAGACACCCCGTGGGGTGGGTGAGGCAGAGAGAGCCCTGATATCACTGCCCGGTCAGAACAGTTTTATCAGTGCCGTGGCAAGCCCAAGGTCACCCAGCTGGCTGGATGTGGAGGAGTGCAGAATCGAACCCAGCATGCCAGATTAGAAGTCCGCACTCCTAACCACTACACCAAAACACTACACCAAAGTGGGTAACTCCTACCACTACCAGCAACTCAGAGAGTAAAAGGTAAAGGTATCCCCTGTACATTTTCTTGGCAGACTTAATACAGGGTGGTTTGCCAATCCCTTCCCCAGTCGTTGCCGTTTTATCCCCCAGCAAGCTGGGTACACATTTTACTGACCTCAGAAGGATGGAAGGCTGAGTCAACCTTGAGCCAGCTGCTGGGATTGAACTCCCAGCCTCATGGTCAGAGCTCCAGACAGCATGTCGGCTGCCTTACCACCCTGCACCTCAAGAGGTTCATAACTCAGAGAGTATCTCCTGCTAATCAGTCACACATTTAATCCTCTGTATTTGCACTGCCCTATAGAGACTCCAACTGGCTACCATCTCTCCTGCTTCATGCCTACAAGATAGCACGTGTGTGTGTATGGGCAGAATCAATCACAGGTTTACAATTTCAAGCTGTTATGTTCCATGGATGTAGAGCTCACTCACTGCCCTTCACTGTTACCACATTTCAGATAGCAGGACTGAAGTGGTGGGGTGTGTCGCTGGAGGTCAGGCATGCAGCTGCCAGAATATGAGCAAGTTTAATTAATAACTAGAAGGAATACACATTGTTCAAGTGTCCGGGCTGAGCGAAGGTACAAAGAAAAGGTGCAAGGATGCAGTCCCCTTTTCCTACACTTAGTAGTTAGCTTAAATGATGTTTAAATGGGAGAGGATAAAGGTAAAGGCAAAGGTATCCCCTGTGCAAGCACCGAGTCATGTCTGACCCTTGGGGTGACGCCCTCTAGCGTTTTCATGGCAGACTCAATACGGGGTGGTTTGCCAGTGCCTTCCCCAGTCATTACCCTTTACCCCCCAGCAAGCAAGCTGGGTACGCAAGCTGGGAGAGGATAGTATTACTTGAAACTGCAGCCATTTAAAATGCAGCATTACTCCTGTTTGCAGCATTACTCTTCCCATAGTCCTTCACCTCACGGACAAGATGGAGTCTTTAGGTAAAAGTTCAGCTGTTTGTGGTATGTGCCCATCCACGGAGAAGAGCAAGATGCATCCTGAAAATTTTCTCTGTATTAAATTTTTAATCCTGTCTTTCCCCACTCACCTTGTCGGGATCCTGCAACCCTGCTACTTCAAGAAGATGTCTTTGCATACTATCTAGTACCACATGCTGCCACCAGATAGTTAAAGTCGAAGCCAGGCAGGAAATTTCAAGGACTTTCAGGTATCCTTAATACCTAAGTAAATGCAAAATGCAGCTCTTCCACCAGGTCTATGGCTGAGGCCAGAATGAAATATCTGTTTGGCCCTCCCTGCAGGACAGTTTGCGTACGGCGGCCATGGTTCCATCGTCCCCCTCTGCCCACCTCTCTATGAGTTAGTATCAGGAGAAGGGATATGTTTTTGTATTTTTTCTGCCGTTCTTCTCTTTTATATTATGTTCATCTGATTGGGATGTTTTATGTCTGGGGTTTTAATGGTGTTTTTAATGGGGTTTTGTTCAGACTGATGTAACCCGCCTTGAGCCACTGGGAATGGCAGGCAATAAATCAAAGTATAACAACAATAATGATGATGATGATATTTAAAAAAAAAAAAAAAATTCATCTATTGCTCACCTGTTCATTGGGACTCCATGAAATCGAAAGAAGTTTCCAGAGATTCGGCCTGGATTTCTACCTGCAAAAGGGAAACAAATTTTACTGGCTTTAAATCTGGGTCAGAGCTCCACCATTCTCCCCACCGCAGTGCCTAACGATAATTAATATTCCAAGCAGCACAAACGACCGGGCATAATGCTGCTGCAGCCCTTGGCAGCTTCCCATTCTGGAGGAAACAATATCTGGGCACGGGCCCGTTGATACAGCTGGAAATGCCCCTCAAACATGGCGATGTTCACAGCATTTCTTAGGACGCGGAGAGGTCTGGGGCCAGCATGAGACCCTGACTTCATTTCCCCTGGGTGAGAGAGCA
Source organism: Paroedura picta (assembly GCF_049243985.1). Lineage (NCBI taxonomy): Eukaryota > Metazoa > Chordata > Lepidosauria > Squamata > Gekkonidae > Paroedura > Paroedura picta. The sequence goes on from NC_135378.1 coordinate 85,987,270, forward strand.
TCAGGGGTGTAGAAGATGTTTGTCAGAATCTGTTTTCTTTACAAAGAGAATGCAGTGGGCATAAACAGGCCATTACAGTGGGAAGTAAAACAACAGATCATGAGTCAGAACCATTAACTGAACTGGCTTTATATGCCGCGCTTTCCACTACACGAAGGAGTCCCAACATGGCTTACAAACGCGTCCTCCTTCCTACTCAGACACCCTGTCAGGTAAGTGGAGCTAAGAGAGCTCTGACAGAACTGCAATGTGAGAACAACTCTAAGAGAACTGCAGCTAGTTGAAGGTCACCCAGCTGGCTGCATCTGGAGGTGAATCAACCACATTCTCCAGATTAGATTCTACTAATTTAATGATCACTACTCCATGCTGGCTCTTCCCAGTTCCCCCTCTCCAGCTGCTGCCAACTAGTTTACTTCTAATTCAGGGGAACCCGGCCTTTTTGAGCCTGCAGGCACCTTTTGAATCCTACCCCAGCATGAGGAGGGAGGAAATAGCCATAAAATGGCCACTGCAGAAGGTGGAGCCAGACATAAAATGGCCGCTGCAGAAGGTGGAGCCAGACAGAACAGCTGCCCTGGATTACCTTTGTTCACACAGCTTCTGCCAATGCAACTGGTTTAAAAGCTGCACAGCCAGACCCGTCTCCTCATGGCCAGTTAGAAGTGTTGTTAGGCAAAAGTTTCATTTGGAAAAGCACTGATGGGAAGGATGTCAGCTGATGACTAATGTCTGTAGGGATATGGGGGAGGGAACATGGGGGGTGCCATTGGCATGATATCGCTCCTGGGGAAACTCTGAGATGCCATCACACCACTATAGGTATTGCTGGAAACTTGCTTTACCATAGATTTCCCCAGCAATTCCTAGAGTGCCGGCTAGTCAACGCCATTGTCTTCCGCATAACAAGCTATGGATTTGAGAGCTGGACCCTGAAGAAGGAAGACAGGAGGAGAATAGATGCTTTCGAATTACGGTGTTGGAGACGAATGCTGCGAATACCATGGACAGCCAAAGTTACCAACAAGAGAGTTTTAGAGAGGAGCAAACCAACTATGTCATTAGAAGGCAAGATATTGCAGCTGAAGCTCACTTACTTTGGACACATCGTGCGATCAAAGTCGCTAGAAAAATAATTAATGCTAGGCATGGTCAGTGGCAAAAGGAAACGCGGTCTCCAAAGGATCAGCTGGCTCAACACAATCAAATCCGACACAGGGATGACAATGGACCAACTAAAAGAAGCAGTCAGAGACAGGGGCGCATGGCCAAGACTTTCCTATAGAATCGCCGAGGGTCAGACACGACTGAACGGATAATATCATCATCACCTATGAGTTTTGTTAGGGAAAGCGCTGACAAATTTGGCTGTGGCTTTCAAAAATCTTGTTCCCCTACGAAACAGGGAAAGGAGGGCCTACCGCTCAGAACTGCTGCCAACAAATCATGTCCCATGAGATTTCCCAGCTGCAGCAAGTCTTGGGGAAGCACTTCTCCTTGCTAAACAGAAGCAGAAGCCAAGACACCCTCCGGCCTAGCGGCTTCACGTCAGGAAGAATTATGCTCTCCGTGTGATGTGGAGAAAGAAATAGGTCACTGGGCAGCAAATCAAGAGCCCCTGAAGAACAACACAAGAACAAGGAGGGGTCTTGAAGGATTTGTATGCAGCCTCCAGTTCAGAATTCCAACCCTGGCCGCTGTGTTCAAAGTGGGCACCTGAGTGGCCTGAAGCTCCTTAAAGGCCTGTCAGGGTTCGCCCAGTGAGAAGTCCAGCCGTGGTTTCCCACTTGAGATTTGCAACACTCAGTTACAGCGGTAGAGCCACTGCTTGGCATGCAGAAGGTCCCAGGTTCAGTCCCCCGCATCTCCAGTTCAAGGGACCAGGCAGCGGGAGATGGGAAAGACCTTTGCTTGAGACCCTGGAGAGCCATGGAGAAGGGCTGTGGATCAGTGTTAGAGCCTCTGCTTGGCATGTGCAAGGTCCCAGGTTCAATCCCCGGCATCTCCAGTTCAAAGGAACCAGGCAGCAGGTGACGTACTGAGACTCGGAGAGCCAGTGCCAATCTGAATAGACATCACTGATCTTGATAGGCCAGGGGTCTGAGTCGGTATAAGGCAGCTTCACGTGTCCATGAACTAGAAGGGAGGGACTATGGCTCAGTAGGAGAGCATCTGCTTGGCATGCAGAAGGTCCCAAGTTCAATCCTCAGCATCTCCACTTGAAAGGACCAGGTGGTGGGACAGCTTCAGCCTGAGACCCTGGAGCAGGGGTAGTCAAACTGCGTCCCTCCAGATGTCCATGGAGTACAATTCCCAGGAGCCCCTGCCAGCAAATGCTGGCAGGGGCTCAAGGGAATTGTACTCCATGGACATCTGGAGGGCCGCAGTTTGACTACCCCTGCCCTGGAGAGTGGCTGCCAGTCTGAGTAGACAATGCTGCCCTTGATGAACCAAGATTCTGTTTAGGGAAGTGTGTTTCGGTCCCCCGCATCTCCAGTTCAAGGAAGGGGCCATACAGGCCATCTAGTCCAACCCCCTGCTCAACGCAGGATCAGCCCAAAGCCTGTTTGCAGGGGCTCATGGGAATTGTAGTCCATGGACACCATTTGGCTACCCTGGCTGATTATGCCCTGTTGAGGAGCCTTCCGTCCACAGCGTTCACCCAAGCTGGCAACCCTCCTCCCTCCCTGCTCAGTGCAGCCACGACGCTTGCAAATTCCTGTGTCTGTGCAGTCCAGTCTGAGAATGCAGTTTCTCTTTGGCCCAAGCAATAGGAACCAGCGCATCCCCACCCCACCCCCCGCTCTATCGGGAGGGGGAAGGCGTCAAGAAATCATTCGGCACCATTTTAGGCGTAGCTAAGCTTACTTCTAAATAATGCTCAGGCAGGTATGGATTTTTTCTTCGCTGATGGGCCGTTTCCTTGGTTACCTCCTCTCTCAGCCGAGCATCGCCTCGCAGGTCCCCAAGCCCAACCCCGATCGAACCAAGGAGCCTGGCTTTGGGGAGCAGCTGAAAAATCTCATCCAAAAGAATATATAGATATACATATATATCCCAGGCAGTTTGGCAGTGCCAGCGGTCTGGCCCAGGAAATAACAGTGGCCATGTTAATTTGAAATCCAATCAGCCCATCTATAAGAAAAATTCCCAAGCTCGATAAAACGCCCCTGTTGATTAGGGCTTGGACGTGGGCTTAACGTGGCAAGCTCACTCTATTTATTGTTTGTTTGTTTATTTATTTATTCATGGTCTTCGGCTTATTCTCACCCTGGTGGTTGTCCCCTTTGAGCTGTGCCTCATCACACTGTGGGTGAAAGGGGGCATGAATCTGAATATGCCGCCATATAACAAGATTCATCTCCACCACTCAAGCACCAGACAACCAGCTGGCATTTTGAGGACCGGGGAGAAACCGAAACTAGGGGTCCTCAACCTTTCCCAAGCTGCCGGCACTGGCGTGCTAGAGACTCCCACAAAATGGCTGCCGTAGGAGGAGGTGCCAGACATAAAATGGCTGCCGCCACTTAGCTTCCGTCATGCCGGACCGATCCTTGTGCTGTGTTGTTTTTGAAAAATGCACGCAGCCAAACCAATCTGCACGTTTTAATGTTGTATTTAAAATTGTATTTGTGTGTGTTTTATGAATTGGTGTCGTGAGCTGGCCTGTTGGGAAGATTCAACCGGTTGGCTATAGAAAGGATGTCATCTATTTTTGTTTGTAATTCTTCCAGTTTATTGAAAGAAATGAATAACTTCAGTAATTAATATTCAATAGATATTATCTTCATATATGTAATATGCAAACATACATCAAATTGGGTTCCAGATACACAATTTTTTTTCCAATAGTTTAAATGCCAAGCCTGAGGGACTGTTTTCAGGGGAAGCCAACCTGTGGTCCTCCAGATGTCCATGGACTACAATTCCCATGAGCCCCTGACAGCGTTTGCTGGCAAGGGCTCATGGGAATTGTAGTCCATGGACAGCTGGAGGACCACAGGATGGCTACCCCTGGTTTCTATGATGAAACCACTGAGGAAGAAAGCAACTTCAAAAATGGGCTATTGAAAAAATAATTCTTTATCCGGAACCCATTTTGGTTTATTTTTGCATATTACAGATACGAAGATATGAAGTTATTCATTTCTTTCAATAAATTGGAACAATTACAAGCAAAAATTGATGACATCCTTTTGATAAGCAACCGGTCGAATTTTTCCAGCTTGGATAATTCCATTCAACGAGCCTTCTTTTGCGCTTGGCATGCTGGGAAGGACCGGGTATAAATTGAAAAACAGATAAAATAAATGCCAGGGACCCCTGGCCTAATCCGTCGACCGCTGGCTCTCTCTGCGTGGGGCATTTTTGTCTGTGAAAGTCAATTTGTTCGCTTGAACCTGCAGCTCAGGTGTGCTCTGTGAGACCTAGGCCTTCCTTCCTCAGTCTGCTGAGATTGGAAACCATTTCTAACCATTACCTCGCAGGGGTGTGGTGAGGATAAAATGGCAGGCCGGGGAACGATGTAAGCTGGTTTGAGCTTCCGTTGTGGTGAAAGAAATAGGAATGCAGCTTTGCCTGCAGAAAGTCCCTTTTTAAAGGAGCAGCAAAAGAGGTCTGTGGGGACATAATTAGCACTGCTTCCGCCACCTGTACGCATAACGAGTTTTCTCATCCCTGCATGAGCGGCAGCTGAATGTGTGAATAGTCTTTCCTGAGAAATGTCCAGAAAGGTGTCATGGAAATTTTTAGCAGCACAGTGTCCATCATCGATCATGAGGGGGCCTGCCACTGGAGAGGTTCTTATAGCCAGCGTGGTGCTGTGGCTAAGAGCAGCGGCCCGCTAATCTGGAGAACCGGGTTTGATTCCCCGCTCCTCCTCCACATGCAACCAGCTGAGAGACCTTGGGCTCATCGCAGTCCTGATAGTGCAGTTCTGACCGAGCAGGCCTGTCAGGGCTCCCGCAGCATCACTGGCCTCACAGCATGTCTGTTGTGGGGAGAGAGGAAAAGGGTTTTGTAAGCTGCTTTCTCCCTCCTTCAGGTAGTGAAAAAGAGGGTAGAAAAAAACAGCTCTTCTCTGCCAGGACTGAGGAGATGCTGTTGCTGATTTAAAAAAACAACAACCCAGGTCCCAGGTCCTTCTAAGCCGCTTTTCTCTATTTGAAGGAGTCTCAAAGCGGCTTACAGTCGCCTTCCCTTTCCTCTCCCCACAACAGGCACCATGTGTGGTGGGCGAGGCTGAGAGAGCCCTGAGATTACTGAAGAAGAAGAGTTGGTTCTTGTATGCCGCTTCTCTCTACCTGAAAGTGTCTCAAAGCAGCTTCCATTTGCCTTCCCATTCCTCTCCCCACAACAGACACCCTGTGGGGTGGGTGAGGCTGAGAGAGCCCTGATATTCCTGCTAGGTCAGAACAGATTTATCAGGGCTGTGGCAAGCCCAAGGTCACCCAGCTGGCTGCATGCGGAGGAGGAGCAGGGAATCAAACCTGGCTCTCTGGATTATATATTATTTATTTTGAAAAATTACAAAAAGAATAGTGATAGCAATTGCACCAAATAACAGATTCTTCCATCTCTCCCCCTCCCTGGGACTATTATGGAAACTCAGTTGTGAGCGGTCCCAGGTTTTGATCACTCTAAATGACAGGGGTGCAAAACTGAGTTTTTCTCCTCATCTTTCTTGATGGGGGAGAAGGTTTAGGCCCATTCCAGACCTCAGAAGTTTGAAGTTTTTCCCTCAAGGATCCGAGTTGTTCGTGGTTACCTTTCCCGCAGTTTTACAGTTATCGAAGTTTAACTGCTGGTTTATTGTTCTTGACTTGAAGGATGCTCACTGTCCCAAATCCACCCTCAACTCTGCAAATTCCTATGCTTTTCTTGTAGGATGCCGTATTCTGAATTGCCTTTTGGCCTGACCATGATTGTGCAGGGCACTTTCGAAGTGTAGAACCTCAGGAATGACCTCAGCTCACCTCCAGGCATCGGAGATCAGCCCCCTGGAGAAAACGGCTGCTTTGGAAGGCAGAGTCCATAGCATTGTCACGGATGTCCCTCCCCGCCTCAAACCCTACCCACACCTGGCCCCACCCCTAAAATCTCCAGGGAGAAGCACACGCATCATGCTGACAGAACTCTTTGAAGGAAGGACCAAAAATGCAAAGACAGGACGTTCTCTAAACAGCTCTTCTGCACACGTGTACATGCAAACGGCATTTTTATAAAGGCAGGCCCAAAATCTGCTTTGAAAACCCTGTTCCTGACGGTACCTGAAGAAGCATGCATGCATGCACACGAAAGATAATACCTAGCATGAAACGACATTCGCCTTTAGGGTGCTGCTGGACTCCAGCCTTGCTCACCTGACTATATTGTCAGGGACAGAAACCAGAAAATAGAAACCACCGGATTAAAGTCGTCTCCCCCCCCCCCTTTGCGGGAGATATTTTCCCATTCTTTGCACCCCCCAAGGAGTTTTGTGCACAATCACACTTCTTCCCAGTCACGGCTCATATGCTAGGACAAAACCTAAATGGGCCTTCATTAGCCTGAGCGCACGGTTTTAATAACCTGCTAAATTCAGACATGTTAAGGAGCTTGTGAAAGGAGCCTGGGACTGACTCGGTGCAAATTGGCAATTAGTGTAGGTAATTTGCTTCCCACCAACCAAGCGAACAGGGAGAGAAGAGATGCCACCCAAGACTTGCTCGGGCATTGAGAGGAGAGGGGAGGGGCCTTTCCCGGGCTTTGTGTGGAAGAGGGCACTGGGAAATGAAACAGTGGGGCTTCATTGCAGTCCTCCTGGGCAGGTGCGATTTTTAAAGGACCACAGCGGGGATGCATAATCCACCAACCGCTGCCTTCCATTCACCTCCCCACTGCTGTGTTGTATTGGGCAAAGTATTCCCACAGTCCTGGGTTGCAGAAAACACCCAGTTCAGCAAATGGTTCACGGAAGAGACAGAGCCAGTCGCCCAGGGGTCTCCAACAGGGGCTCTGTGTCACCTGCCAACACCTTTTCAGGTGTTCACAGGAGGTAGGTGGGGTTTTTGCTCAGCAAGGCTCCTGATTGGCCAGTGGAGACCTTATTGGCTGTGCAGTTTTTAAAAAATGTTTCTTTGGTCACACCTGCTCTTACAGCACAAGGACCTGCAACCTGAGAACAGCAGACAAAAGATGCCACGCCCATTTGCAACCCCCCCCCCCCCGGAACACCCAACTGAGTGGAATAATAAGATATGTGGCAGGGAACACAGTTGTGTTTGAGGTTTGTTGAAGGGCGGGTCTGTTTCGGAGTTCTGGCATCTCTCGCTGTTTGGACAACCCCCTCACAGCTGGGAAGGCATCGGTACTGAGGAGCAGCCCAGACACAGCCAGACTGCATCCGTAGCAAGGTCCACGAGAGGTCGGTCAAAGCCTGCCTTGCCTGCAGAGCCCCTTTGTCAGAGCCCCTCCCCACCCCAAGGCAAAGAACACAGTGTGTAGAACTCCAGGGAACAGAGATTCACAACAGCGCTGGTGCTGCCACCTTTCGTTACCCACCAAGGTGCTAGAGGACTCCTGCTCTTTTCTGCTGCCCCAGAGCGAAATCTCAAAAAACCTGACTTATTGCAAGAAAAATGGGTGGGCCTGTTTTTTCTTTTTTTAATTGGTGGAAGTTCAACTAAAACCCAAGGACGCTGCACATTTATCTGGAGTGGAGACAGGGTGGGCTGTGTAGCCCAAGTGTGCCACTCAATGCTTGCCAGCTCATGGCGACCCCAATCCATGGGGCGTTCTAGGTAAGAGACAAGTAAAAGCTGCTTGCCTTCCTCCCAGGAGCAACCCCGGTCTTCTCTCATGGCCCACCCTTTTCTCTTCTAAGCTCAGACAAACTTTGGCTTGCAGGTCCCAGGTTCAATCCCCTGCACCTCCACTTAAAGGTGGTGGCAGCTGGTGATGGGAAGGACCTCCACCTGAGACCCAGGAGAGCCATGGGGGAAGGAAAGGCCACGGCTCAGTGGCAGAGCCTCTGCTTAGCAGGCAGAAAATCCCCGGTTCAATCCCTGGCATCTCCAATTGAAAGGATCAGGCAGAACAGGATGGGAAAGATCATGGCCTGAGACCCTGGAGTACGGTTGTGTGCTTGGGCCGCCTCTGCAATCACCAAAGCCCAAAGCGGAGCATAAGCCAGCGCCGCGGCACAGAAAGGAGGGATGCCACTGTCGCCCCTCCTCTCTGCTGGCCGCCTCGGTGATTGCAGAGGCAGCCAAACTGCGCCGAAGCGCACAACCCTACCCTGGAGAGCCATGGGGAGGGGCTGTGGCTCAGTGGAAGAGTCCCCGCTTCAATACCCAACATCTCCTGCTAAAAGGATCCAAGCAGGCCCCTGGAGAGCCATGGGGAGGGGCTGTGGCTCAGTGGAAGAGCCTCTGCTTGGCATGCAGAAGGTCCCTGGTTCAATCCCCGACATCTCCAGTTAAAAGGTCCCAAAAGTGGGCAGTGGGAAAGACCTTGGCCTGAGACCTTGGAGAGCTGCTGCCAGTCTGAGTAGACCAGCCTGACTCGGATGGCCCAAGGGTCTGATTCAGTTTCCTGTCTTCAATGCAGCCCATACTCGCCTTTCCCTTCCAAAGGGCTTCCCCTCCAGCCTCTGCCACTACAGCAGCTGGTGCTTCGCTGCAAACTCAACTCCTGCCACAGAGTCTGTAAGTTGTCGAAACACAAACGAGGGGGAGCAAACGTTTTAATTATTTGGAAGAGTATGAGAGACGCCACCGGTTTTCAAGTTGTGTATTTGTTGGTGCCAAGGCTCACGCCTTCCATACAAAACCCAATAAATACAATGCAATGCATGGCCCCCCTCCTCCCGACCCTTCGAGCAACAGGCCCACACTACAGGGGTCTGGGAGCCCTGAAGCTTCAAAACTGATGGGACGAGGAGAAACTTGAATATGTGTGTGTGTGGGGGGGGAGGGGGGTCAGCACAACCTACTAGGTTGTCTGAACGTGGATGTAGAGGCTGTCCTGCCCTGGACTTCTGCGGACATTATCAACAAGAGGGGAGTAATGCTGCAGCGGCCCTCCCAGCAGTCAGCAGAGGGAACGCCCCAGCTGCCCAGCGGAAGGAGCCCCAAAATGCCTCGTGTTTTACCGGACAGGAGGCCTCTCTGGCTGCCGGGACCCCTCCCCCTCCTCCTGCCCCGGCCAAGTTGTCTTCAGTGGTTGTGGGGCCGGCCTCGCCCTCTGCCGCGGCCGCCGGGAGGGCCGTCTACCGTGGAGCGGGGGTTCTTGATCGTTTCGTCCACAGACACAATGAGGCACGCCGCCTCGGCTGCCGCGGTCAGAGCATTGATGCGCACCACGGCCGGCTCCCACACGAACGCCTCGAAGTTGTCGGCAATGTCCTCGTTGTTGACGTCCACCCCGAACCACGTGCCACCCTGAGGGATGGAAGACACGCTCGTTAGGGTGGGAGTCAATTGCTCACCTTTGAGAGACAAACCCAAGAAAGGTTTGTACACACAGACACGCACACACTCTACTGGAAACAATAGGGGCAAATATTTCAGCCCCTTTTTGAGCCTGGGGGTACCCTTTGGCAAAATGCTAGGGGAGCAGCCACAAAATGGCTGTCACAGGAGGCGGAGCCAGCCACAAATTGCTGCTGGGAGTTACCTCGAATCAGACAGTGAAGATCCTGGAGCTGTGCTGGTGGCCACTGCACAGGAAATCAAAGCTCCATTGGCCAACTGGACGTCTCGCTGGAAAAAACCTAACTTGGCCCTGGCCATTTTCTAATAACAGGGGGCAACAGGAAAGGGGTTTTTTTGGGGGGGTGGGGAGGGCACCACGATTTTCATGGACACCCAGTTGAGGACTGATCACTAGCAAACCAGAATGGTAATGATTAAATTCTGCAGGTTTTCCACCCTCTTCAAGAATTAGTTTTATAAGCAACAACAACAGCTCCTACTTTCTTTGCCAGACACTGAGAAATTAAAAGTATCAACTGATGTTTGGGGACAGATGGCAAATTGGATGGACAAACAATGAAATACTTCAAATCCAATTACTTATACACTGTCTCGCTGTAATGTGAACCAAAATTTTGTGTGCTTGCTGCACTGAATTTCCTGTTGGGACATTTTCTGTGTGTCAAAACAAAATCAAAAAGCTAAAAAAGGCAAATCAAACACACATTAATATTGAAAAACCTAAAAATGCTTTAAAATGCTGGGAAAATCCATCACCGAAGCACCATCCAAACCCTGACCCGGGCTGACCCTGCTTAGCTTCTGAGCCCTGATGAGATAAGGCTAGCCTGGGCTACTGGGGTGAGGGATAGAGTTAGCCGGGTCTGAAGCCCAAACAGGGAGGCGGCCAGAGCTGCCTGCCACAGGAGAGGGTCAGCTCTCACACCTGGGCCTGGCCCAGGCAGCCCACCTGTGCGTGTTTGGCTCGCAGCTTGTTGAGGATGTTGGTTGCGTCGAAGCCGGCGTTGTCGCAGAGCTGGCGGGGAATGATCTCCAAGGCTTTGGCGTACGCTCCGATCAACAGCTGCTGCTTGCCCGGAATGGTCCTGGAATAGTCACGGAGGTATTTGGAGAGCTCCATCTCGATTGCCCCCCCGCCAGCAACGACAGAGTCATTCTGAAATAAACGCAAAAGGTCACCCTCGCTCTGGAGATGCCATGAGATGGAAGCCACTGGCGGCGTTGGAAAGAGCAGCATGGCATCTGTCCGATTCAAGCGAGTCCATCCAACAGCCAGCTGGCCGGCACGGACAAGAGAGGGGCAGCTGTCGCATGATTGCAGCCCAAATTTCCAGAACCCCCCACCAAAGCACCAGGTCCGTACAGAGTGCAAGCCGGGCAAATCGGCACAGACTCTGGCAGCCCCTGCAGGTTACTGGGGGACCCTGTGCACATCACAAGACCGCAATATGGGTGGGGTGCCAAGGGCACGACCCACAGGAAGAAGATCCCTACCTGCACACTTTTACAATTTTTGACAATATATAAAGTGAGATTCCTGAGGCATCCCACTCTGCTGAATCACAGAGGAGTGTGCCAGATACTCCTGGCTAGCAGGCAGAAGCTGTTTTGCAAATCCTCTGAGCAGGCAGCAGGCCGCCTCCACCAGAGGTCACAATTGGCCCTCCCACTTTCATTCTGTTTATAGTAGTAGCAGCAGCGGCAGCCTGTTTTCATTCCTCTGCCACTCCTCCAGATCAGAGAGAGGGCTTCGCAGAGTGCTGAACTGGAAGCGAGGAAGCCAACTTTCCTCTGCCAACCCTCGTTACCTCTCTTTCCAAACAGACCCCGTGCCAGGCAGCTAAGCAAGAGATTGGCCACAGCTTCCTGGCTCTTCTCTCCAACTGCATCCCCCCACCCCGGTATAACTTTTTATTATTCTCTCAACTACAAAGGCCCCCAAAATCTTTCGGGGTGCCATTAAACCAGCAACGCTATGCAGATGCTCAATACGGTATGAATAAAAAGCAGAATTCTGGAAGTCTCTATGCAAGAATGAACATTATTGGATTTTAGCTCGAACGTATGAGATTTCGTCTATTTTTCTAGCTGAGCAGATCAGCTGTGACTCATTTGAAGAGGGAAGGCCTGTGACACTAGCCAAGTGCTACCTCCAGCTAGAAAAAGTGTTCGTTCACTACCCAAACCAGTCTCACAGCAGCTTACAAACACCATTCCCTTTCTCTCCGCACAACTGACATCCTGTGAAGTAGGTGGGGCTGAGAGCTCTGGAAGAACTGCTCTCCAAGAGCACTAGAAGAGCTGTGACAACCCAGCTGCACATGGAGGAGCAGGGAATCAAATATGGCTCTCCAGATTAGCGCTCTTAACCACTACACCATGCTGGCTCTCCTCCTCCGATGAATTCCCTAAACCCCCCAAGGTCCTTTAACTCAGGGGTAGTCAACCTGTGGTCCTCCAGATGTTCATGGACTACAATTCCCATGAGCTGGCAGGGGCTCGTGGGAATTGTAATCCAGGAACATCTGGAGGACCACAGGTTGACTACCCCTGCTTTAACTAGCATTCAAAGCCAGACCTCTGTTGATGATTCCAAGAACATGGGCTCTGCAAGGCAAACTAAGGGGTGAACAAATGTGCTTGATATTCCCCACTCCTCCTCCACCTGCAGCCAGCAGGGTGACCTTGGGCTAGTCACAGCTATGATAGTGCTGTTCTCACAGAGCAGTCCTGTCAGGGCTCTCTCTGCCTCACCCCCCTCACATGGTGTTTGTTGCATGGGGAGCAAGGGAAGACGATTGGAAGCTGCTTTTAGACTCCTTCTGGTAGGAAAAAGCATGGTATAAAAGCCCACACTTCTTCTTCTTCTTCCTTGCCTGCAGGGGATCAAGCAAAGAGCAGTCAACGAGTTCAGGCTGGCCAATCCCATGGCGGCCCGGCCCCTCCCATCATACCTTGATGGCTCTTCGGACAATCATTATGGCATCGTGGAGGGAGCGCTCCGTCTCCTCCATGAACTGTTCCGCTCCCCCTCGCAGGATTATCGTGCAGGTCTTGGCCTTGGGGCAGCCCGTGAAAAAATTATACCTGCCAAGGGAAAAGAGACGAGCCCCAGGACACGTTAAGGAAAGAAAGATTCAAGGAGCTGAGAGGGTAGATGGGGAACGTCAAACACAGAAAGATTGAGAAAACATCCCATCATAGAGTGGGATCAACGACTCCAGGGGTAGTCAAACTGTGGCCCTCCAGATGTCCATGGACTACAATTCCCGTGAGCCCCTGCTGGCAGGAGCTCATGGGAATTGTAGTCCATGGAATCTGGAGGGCCACAGTTTGACTACCCATGATCTATTCCAACCCCCCACAGATTGCTAGGAATGGTGATGATCTACAAGCTATCTGACGTGAATCCCGCACAGCAGCCAAGGTTTCCCCTGCTCTGCTAGCAGCCAGGCCCGTCCACACTCACCTCTCCCCTCCAACCTGCACCTCCTCAAAGAGAGCACAATGTCCCAGGACGTCAGGGGTCAGGGCGCTGACGCTGGTCTGGATGGAGCCGCCACAGGCCTGCGAAGCACAAAAGCAGGGGGTGTCAGGGTGGACGAACAGTCACGAGGGGTTTGGAGCCCCGTCCCGAGGAAGAAAGACTGAAGAGCCAGGAACTGGGGGGGACGTGACAGAAGTTTGTAAAATTATGCATGGGGTGGAGAGAGTTGGCAAAAAATGCTTTTTACCCTCTCTCAACGTTGTAGAACTCAAGAGCATTAGTTGAAGTTGACAGGCAGCTGCATCAGAATGGCTAAAAGGAAATGCTACTTTACGCAGAGAGCCATGAAAATCTGGAATTCTCTGCCAAATACCAAAAACCCAAACAAAAATTAGACAAAGTTTTCAGTTATTAATATTCATTTCTTCCAAATCACTGCCAAATCAATATAATCTAACCTTCCTCCAATCTCCCACGCTATTTAGCCTGCATCCACACTCGAGCTTCTAACAACTGTGGAGGATCTCTGCCTATATCCCACTGAACATCCAGGTGGTCAGTGCAGGTTCAGCACAAAGCATCCAGGATCAGTCTCCAGCCAGACGCTGCTTGAAGAGCTCCCCATCCCACGGCTGAACTAGACTCCTAGAATGCTAGAGTGGGAAGGGTCCATGCAGGCCATCTAGTCCCACCCCCTGCCCAGTGCAGGGTCAGCCTCAAGCATCCAGGAGAAGGATCTGTCCAGCCGCTGCTTGAAGACGGCCAGTGAGGGGGAGCTCCCCGCCTCCTGAGGCAGCCCATCCCACTGCTGAACTAGACTCCTAGAATCCTAGAGTGGGAAGGGGCCATCCAGGCCATCTAGTCCCCCCCCCTGCTCAGTGCAGGATCAGCCTCAGGCATCCAGGAGAAGGATCTGTCCAGCCGCTGCTTGAAGACGGCCAGTGAGGGGGAGCTCCCCACCCCCTTAGGCAGCCCCTTCCACTGCTGAACTAGACTCCTAGAATGCTAGAGTGGGAAGGGGCCATCCAGGCCATCTAGTCCCCCCCCCTGGTCAGTGCAGGATCAGCCTCCAGCATCCAGGAGAAGGATCTGTCCAGCCGCTGCTTGAAGACGGCCAGTGAGGGGGAGCTCCCCACCCCCTTAGGCAGCCCCTTCCACTGCTGAACTAGACTCCTAGAATGCTAGAGTGGGAAGGGGCCATCCAGGCCATCTAGTCCCCCCCCCCTGCTCAGTGCAGGATCAGCCTCCAGCATCCAGGAGAAGGATCTGTCCAGCCGCTGCTTGAAGACGGCCAGTGAGGGGGAGCTCCCCACCTCCTGAGGCAGCCCATCCCACTGCTGAACTAGACTCATAGAATCCCAGCGTGGGAAGGGGCCATGCAGGCCATCCAGTCCCACCCCCTGCTCAGTGCAGGATCAGCCTCCAGCATCCAGGATAAGTCACTGTCCAGCCACTGCTTGAAGACAGCCAGTGAGGGGGAGCTCCCCACCTCCTGAGGAAGCCCATTCCACTGCTGAACTAGACTCCTAGAATCCTAGAGTGGGAAGGGGCCATGCAGGCCATCTAGTCCCATCCCCTGCTCAGTGCAGGATCAGCCTCCAGCATCCAGGAGAAGGATCTGTCCAGCCGCTGCTTGAAGACGGCCAGTGAGGGGGAGCTCCCCACCTCCTTAGGCAGCCCCTTCCACTGCTGAACTAGACTCCTAGAATCCCAGAGTGGGAAGGGGCCATGCAGGCCATCTAGTCCCACTCCCTGCTCAGTGCAGGATCAGCCTCAAGCATCCAGGATAAGGATCTGTCCAGCCTCTGCTTGAAGACGGCCAGTGAGGGGGAGCTCCCCACCTCCTCAGGCAGCCCCTTCCACTGCTGAACTAGACTCCTAGAATGCTAGAGTGGGAAGGGGCCATCCAGGCCATCTAGTCCCACCCCCTGCTCAGTGCAAGATCAGCCTCAAGCATCCAGGATAAGGATCTGTCCAGCCTCTGCTTGAAGACGGCCAGTGAGGGGGAGCTCCCCACCTCCTCAGGCAGCCCCTTCCACTGCTGAACTAGACTCCTAGAATGCTAGAGTGGGAAGGGGCCATCCAGGCCATCTAGTCCCACCCCCTGCTCAGTGCAGGATCAGCCTCAGGCATCCAGGAGAAGGATCTGTCCAGCCACTGGTTGAAGGCAGCCAGGGAGGGGGAGCTCCCTACCTCCCCGGGGTGCTGATTCTACTGCTGAACTACTCTGACGGGGAAACATTTTCTCCTGCTGTCTAGCCGGTACTGTCCTAAACCTAGTTTAAAGCCATTCCTGTGGGTCCTCTCCTCTGCCACCAACAGGGACTGCTCCCTGCCCACCTCCCAGGGGGCCCCTTCACCTATAACTTCCCGAGTGGGGAAGCTTGCTCACCATCATGGTCCTCTTGAGGTCTTCCTCGGGGACCCGGCCAGCGCAGAACATGTCCCTGTCGGCAAAGTACTGAGTGGCCACGTCGCCAATGGGCAGCTTGGAGAGCACAACTTTGGCCCCGGACTCATGCAGCTTCTCGAGCTTGTCATAAAGGATGTTCCACTCGGCATCCACAATAGCCTGGTAATCCTGCAGAGAGAACCGAAAGAGAGAAAAGTTCAGTGCCCCTTGTTTAGTCCATGTGTGGACCCTCGTGGAGTTGCCTTATGCAGAATCCACCCTTGGTCCATCAAGGACAGTACAGTTCATTCACATTGGATGGGGGTCTCCAGGGTTTCACTTCATTTGCTGCCAGATCCCTCTAGCTGGAGATGCCCAGGATTGAACCTGGGACCTTTTGCATGCTGCACAGAGGGTCTACCACTGAGCCACATCCCCTCTCCATGGCTCTCCAGGGTCCCAAGCAGAAGTCTTTCCCATTACCTACTGCCTGAACTAGAGATGCTAGGGATTGAACCTGAGACCTCTGTGGGCCAAACAGAGGCTCTTCCACTGAGCCACAGCCCCTCCTCCATGGCTCTCTCGGGACTCGACTTTCCCCACCTTCTTTCCCATCACCTTCTATTTTATCATAGCTGAAAATGGCGACGACTGAACTTGTGATCTTCTCCATGCCCAGCAACCGCTTTTCCACCCCCTCCCCACGTGGCCCCGGAGCTGAGACTCTTAAGAAAGGCAGTCCAGGTCAAGCAGGCGTTACAAGCTTTCGAACGCACCATGCAGAATTCAAACCGATCCATTTACTCCGGAGCACACATTTTTACAAATGCTGCAAAACCTGCTGCAAAATTACACCTGGCCTCTTTCCTCCGTACCACCAACCCAGCCTCTTACCTCCACAGTGTTGACTCGGATTTCGGCGTTGTCCTTCTCGGCCTTGAGCTCCAGCTCGATGTTGAGCAGAGCGATCTTGGGCGACTCGTACTTCTTGGGCTGCATCTCAAAGCCAGCGTAAGAGAAGGTCTTCTTGAAAGCGACTCCGGCCACCAGCTGGGAATCCTGGGGGAAAAGCCAGCTGAGCTGAGCTCTGGGCAGACGCGCCAGGCTTCCTGCTCTGAACATCACAACCAAGAGTCCTCCGCGGCTGACCGCATTTCTCCCTTTGATTAATGATGACCGGAATCGGGGTGGGCAAACCTGACGCCGCAGCCCAAGCAGAAGAACTACTGGATCAGAGCAGCGGTCCAGCTAATCCAGCATCCGGTCTCACCAACTCTATTCTAGACAGCCGGTACGCCAAGACAGAAGAAATGCCACAAGCACTTCTGGAAGGAAAGGCCGAGGACTCACCTCCAGGGCCCCTCCTTGCACTTTCTTGATCCCGATCATTTTGATCTGTAGGAGGTCATCCAGCATCATGACAGCGTCCACCACCATCCGGGCAAAGAAGTCCTTGTGCTGGGCAATCAGCTTGGAGCTCAGGGCAGTGGAGGCACACTTCTCCAGGAGGCTTTTGAACTCCCTGCAGGAGGAACAGCCATGGGTTAAGGGCCGCCTACATTCCAAGGGGACGTATCCCACCAGGGTGCGGCAGAAGGACTTCAAAGCTCCTTCAAGGCACCACTGGCATGTGCAAAAACAAAAAGATGAAAGAAAACCCGTATTTTTCAGGCTTGGCTACACTGAGCATGGAAAATGTCGGTATTTTCTGATATGCTCAAATCTCACTGATTTACTTCCATACCTGAGGATAAAAAAGGGTCTTTTAATTCTGCACCCCCCCCACACACACACACACACACTGTGAACAGCTACAGGGTGCTGTTGGAGGGACTGTGGCTCAGTGACGGAGCCTCTGGTTTGCGTGCAGAAGTCACAAGTTCAATCCCTGGCATCTCCACCTAAAAGGTTTCAGGTGGCAGGTAATTTTTATTTTATCTATCATTGCATTTCTATACTGCTGCTCCCACAAACTGACTTGGGATATTTAACAAACAAAACAATATCAGTTAAAATATTCCCAATGGAACAATAAAACAACGTAAAATATAAATACAGATACAAGGTGGCATTATACTAATAAGTTTAAAAATTGCTCCTCGTATTCCAGGCATCGGTCTTAAGATATATGTCTATATACCAGCTGGGAGATGGAAACAGGCCCCCAACACAGTCCACCCCCACACTAGGAGCCAGGAGGGGGGTAGGACATCTCCCTGGGACCTCGAAGACCCACTGCCAATCTGAGTAGACAAGACCGACCTTGATGAAGCAAGAGTCTGATCCACTATAAGGCAGGTTCGTATGGTCATCACTCATAAGGAAGGGAAGCTGCAGAGCTGCCCCTTTTAAGCAAAATATGGACAAGGGAGGGACTTACTCTTGGTCCGACTTCTTGACGGTGACCGCAATCGCCTTGATCTTATCGACCGCCTGCCGGAATAAAGCGACAATGAGTCGGTCTTCAGTTGCATCCCGCTCTTTCAAGCGCTACGTGTCGTTAGCCCAAGCAGAATCTCTTGCTGTGAGCACAGCACGGTGAGACGTTCTCTCTGCTCTGCCCGAGTGAAGTTCCCATTTCGTTATGCCGGCATCTGTCGCATTAACGGTTCAGCCCTTGAGCAGGAATATCAAACGGATGTCTAGACAAAGCCAGATGCGCCAACGAAATCAAGCTCTCTGGGCTCTCTGTTCTATTTTGGAGTTTCAAAAAGATTAGCAGCACAGCACTTTTCCAGCAGAAACACTGCCTCAATTTACACCTGGTAAAGTGTGGAGGCCTTTCAACTGGAAGCCTTGGAACAGAAGCATCTCTATCACCGTCTGCTCCAGGGGTCCCCAACGCAATGTGCCCAGGGGCGCCATGATAGCCACAGACCCTTTCCAGGGGCTCACCAAGTGTTTACACAAAGTGGTTTATCCAGAAAGGCTTATTGACTGGCCACTGAAGATGTGATTGGCTGCACAGATTTTGAAAAAATGTTGCTTTGACAGTAGCAGCCACCACACACTGCGCGCCTGAAGGTAAGCTGGGACATCAGTTTTTTGGCCATGCAGAACTCCAAAGCATGGAGGAGTGGTTAAGAGCGGCAGTCTCTGATCTGGAGAACTGGGCTTAATCCCCCACTTCCTCCTTCACATGCAGCCAGCTGGGTGATCTTGGGCCGGTCCCTGTTCTCTCAGAGCTGTTCTCAGAGTAGTTCTCTCAGAGCTCTCTCAGCCCCACCTACCTCACAGGGTGTCTGCTGTGGAGAAGGGAAGGGAAAGGGGTCTGCAAGCTGCTTTGGGACTTCTCTGGGTAGTGAAAAGTGGGGTCTAAAAGAACAGCTCAAAGATGTCCACAGGCTCAGAAAACACGCTCCACATCAATGACTAAGCAAGAAAAAGTCGCATGGGTCGATCAGGTACATTACGGGGGGTGTGGGGGTGCTGCTGATCAAAAACATCAACTGCAGTTTTTGCTCTCCAGCGTTCAGAGCCCATTCAGGACTCCCCTTGCTCTTCCCTCCCAACGTTCCTTACACAGAAGAGTTTCCACGTCACACAGAATCTTGCGGGCCAGCCCGGGTAGTGAATGAGACCGCAGGGTGCTGCAAGGACCCTTACCAACTGAGTGGCAGTACGGAAGGCTCGGATGATGATCTGTGGGTGCAGGCCTTCCTCCACATAGGGCTTCACTTGCTTGAGGAATTCGGCCGCCAAAAGGGTGACCGAGGTGGTGCCGTCACCGACCTGCAAGGAGGAAAGGAACAATGCTGTGTTTTCTAGGAGGCTCATCTCTTGCTCCCTTCTCTATTTCACTTCTTCCGAGACAGCTAAGCGCTCTCTGCCCCACCTGACTCTTTGCCCTCTTCTCACATGGCGGCTGCTGGTTTGCCATTGCAAAATCAACACGAAGAGAGTTCCTTTCGAGAGAGAGACATCTTCCCAGTTATTACCTACTCAAAACAGCCACCAACAGGATCCCCTCCAAACTCTAATCAATTCCCATAAGGAAACCAATAGGAAGTGGGTTTTATGAAGAACTTGCTGTTATATTCCCTGTCATGTAAGATCATAGTCTGACGAAGGGTGCTTGCACTCAAAAGTTCACGCCCTGAATAAATCTTTGTTGGTCTTAAAGGTGCTACTGGACTCTGATTTTATTTCGCTGTTTATTGTTTACTATTTACTATGTATTTTTTTTAAACGTTGTCAACTGCCCTGAACTAACAGGGGTGGGACAGCATACATATAGAATATTTATTTATTGGTGTTTCAGTATACTGACAGCCAGTGGGATGTTTTTGTTCTCCTCTAATCTGGAGAACTGGGTTTGATTTCCCGCACCTCCACATGCAGCCAGCTGGGTCAGTCACAGTTCTCTTAGAGTGGTTCTCTCAGAGCTCTCTCAGCCCCATCTACCCGTTCTGGGGAGAGGAAGGGAAAGGGGTTTGTAAGCCATTTTTGGACTCCTTTGGGATTTTAAAAAAAAAACTCTTCTTCACCCAGAGGGATGCCCCTCTTAAGCCAATTTAAGGCTTAATTTATTCTTTCTTTCTTTCTTTCTTTCTTTCTTTCTTTCTTTCTTTCTTTCTTTCTTTCTTTCTTTCTTTCTTTCTTTCTTTCTTTCTATCTCTCTATCTCTCTATCTCTCTCTCATACTTATATACCGCCCTCCCCGGAGGCTGGGAAAATATCTGCACGAAGAATGCCTTCCGCTGTTCTTGGAGAACAGCCCCCCTCATGCCCACCTCTGCATCCTGCGATTTGGCGATGTCCACCAGGGTCTTTGCGGCAGGGTGCACCACATCAAGGAGTTTCAGGATGGTTGCGCCGTCATTGGAGATGGTTGCTTTGCCTGCAGGGGAGATCATAAACCCAATAAGATGGCCCGGGAAGATGCCAGCAAGGCAGCTGAGATTCTAAACCTCTGGGCTAATCCCAAAGTTCACATCACAAGGAAAGCCATCCTGGATCAGTCCCAAGTCCAAACTATGTAGTGGCCAAACGGAGAATCCCATAACAAGCAAGGCACAGAGGCCAAAACTACCCTGCCATCACCCCCACCTTACAGCACTAGTTTGGGGGTGGAGATGCTCAGATAAATTAATGAGCTCAACAAAAGCATCCGATGCTTTAGGATGCTTTGGGCTGATCCTGCGTTGAGCAGGGGGTTGGACTAGATGGCCTCTATGGCTCCTTCCAACTCTAGGATTCTATGATATCAGGACCCATAAAGAAACTATAGCAACTGAGGACGAAAATAGAGTTCAAGCACAGCTGGGTCCCAGAACCACATTCACCCTTTTCTCCCATTCCCCAAATTCTGACTTACTGATATGAAACAACATGGCAAAATCTAATTTACAGATCTTTAAGACCAACTAAGTTTAGTTCTGGGTAGAAGCCAGTTTATGCCCAGAATTAAACTTTGTTGGTCTTAAAGGTGACACTGCGCTCAAACCTTTTTCTGCTGCTTCAGACCAACATGGCCACCTGCCTGAATCTATTAAGACAATTGGAATGTTAAGACAGATACAGAAATCCCTTTGGTGAGGGAGAATATTCCCCATCAAAGGCCACAGAGGCCAACTATTCAAAGGCTGCTTTGGTCATTATGGTGAAGAACTTTGCTTTTCTGTCTTTTTAGTGACAGCCTAGCCTGAAGATAGATTCAGGTGGGTTGCCATGTTGGTCTGAAGCAGCAGAACACAGTTTGAACACAGAATGTTATTAAAAGTAAATCCTTATAAACTAATTTTGTTGCTGCTGTTTGGTCCCTGCATTTGTTACACATCTTCATTACGTTGTCGTCTAATTCACTGCTCACCCTCCTTATTCGCATGGCCTGCTAGCTTCCGAAAGCTTATCCCTTGAATAAAACTCTGTTGGCCTTAAAGGTGCCCCTGTTCTTAGACTAGCCCGAAGTCAGTCTTCCAACTGAGCAAAAAACTCTTACGACAAACAGCACCTATCTGTCAGCAAGGTCATTTGGGTACTACACCCCTCCAAATCTGAATGGTGACCAACCCTAACAGATTCGCATCAATGATCAACTCAAATAGCTGAGGAACAGCTGGAGCAGAGCAACCACGCAGAGCTGCTGTATAAAAAGTGTCTTCTGTTTGCCGACCGCTTGACCAAAGTCAGGCAGGCTTACCTCTGTCATCGACAATGAGCTTGTCCATGCCCCGGGGCCCGAGGGTGGTGCGGACGGCCTCGGCGATGACCTGGCAGGCGCTGATATTGCTGACGAGCTGCGGGACTCCCTGAGAGGTGTCCGTGCCCTCCTTCAGCAGGATAACAGGGGTGGGCTGCGAGAAGGGCAAGGTGTGAGACAAACAGCCTCCCAAAGACTTACGGGAATCATCAACGCAGGCAGAAGACAGCGCAGTTAACTACAGCCCGTGACGCTGGAAAGATCAGGATTGTTAAGGCCACTATTTCCCACGCACAGAAGACAGGGAATCAGAACAGCAAGAGAGTGAAGTGACAAATTTGGTGCTTTATATGCATCATCATTCCACTGACAGAGGTTCAGAACCCTAGTAAAGCAGTCCCCTGACAAGAACATCAGGAGAGCCCTGCTGGGTCAGACCAGAGGTCCCTCTAGTCCAGCCTTCTGTCTCACAGTGTGGCCAACCAGTTCCTCTGGACGGCCAAAAACAAGGCAGCAACGCCGAGCCTGCTGGCTCTGGGATTGAGACTATTCATGCACTTAACCACAGGTTAATCCACCGTTTATCTGTCCTTCTGTCTGTACTGCCTGTCACCTTTATTGGGTACTCCTACGTTTTAGGATTAGGGGAGAGGTGCACTCTGGCCACTCTGTCTGCCCCATACTCAATTGCAAAAGGTGCTGAAACCCTGCTAAGCAGGGCAGGGAGAAAAAGGCAGCCAGGGACCAATGTCATCGTCCTTGGGAGTTTTCGGCCACAGGCTAAAGAGGGAAGCAGAGAAAAGAGAATGCATTCCAATGTACAGCCCTCTGCAACTCTGCCAGGACATGTCAGGGTTACTGCTGCTTCCCGAGCAGGGTTGCACCCCGAAAGATTAATTCCCAGCCTACATCAGGAGACTACGGGAACTGTTGCAGACCCCCGTGTAATGCTCTGGGGACCCCTACTCCAGCGGCAAACCCGGCAAGAAGGGGCTAGAACTGAAGGGAGATCCTCAGCCAATGGCGTGCGGAAATGGCACCCGCAAGCCAAGACTGCATCTCCCAGCATCCCCTGCGCGGAACACTCCGATCCAGGAGCAGAGCCGGCTCGCGCAAAGCTTGTCGGTATTCGTAGTGTCTACGACACTCAGTCTCGCCGCACACCAGCCTTAGCGACAACGCCCGCCCAGCCCGCGAGGAGATAGTGGGGGGGGGCGCTCCGTATTTCCCTTTTGCGGCCTCCGAATGTCCTCAGCCCCCACCGATGCCGGCCCGTCCGCACCGGGGGACTCTCCGGGAGCCAGAAGACCCGGCGAAGGAGGGCACGAGCCCGTCCCCGTGGCGGATGGAAGCCGATGACCCTCCTCGCCCCTCACTCACCATCATCTTGGCGGCTCAGGCCCGGCTAACGGTCCCTTCCCACAATGCCCTTCGCGCGCCCCTAGAAGCTTCCCGCAAGGAGGTGGGGCAAGCCTAAAAGGAGGAGCTTCACGAAGCGGAAAGGGGAACTCTATGCTAAAACGGTGGGAAAGAGCGGCCCCTCACTATCACCATAGAGACGTATTCAGTGGTTGCGGCTGGAAGGGGCGGGTCAGGAGCTTTGGTTGCCAACTCTGGGTTGGGAGATTCCTGGAGACTTGAACATGGGACTCTGGGGGAGGGACTTCTGCGGGGGGATGGGCGGTATAATGCCACAGAGTCCATTAATCATAGCTGCTGCTTTCGTTCCCACTCAGGTTTCAATACATGAGTCTCAAACGCTTTGTCCTTTTGTCTCCCAAGTACTGCTAGACTGGACTCTAAATTTTATCCAGGGTTACCAACTCCTGTTGGAAACATTCCTGGAGATTTTTTTTGGGGGGGGGGTGGAGCCTTGGGGAAATTTTTTTCGGGGAAGAGGACAGGGAGACCCCTCACTGGGGCATAAAGCCGTCAAATCTACCCTTCCAAACTACCAGCGAACCAATTTGTGGCCTCTGGAAAGGAGTTGTGATTGGGGGAAATCTCCAGGCTGTACCTGGGAGTTGGCAACTGAGCTATCCAAGTGTGTGCATTGCCTCTCGGTACTGGGAGAAAGGAAAACTGACCTGGCTTGGGTAGGCGTGGTAGTTAGAAAGGGATCAGGATTGAATTGACCGCACCACTGAAACTTCCTTAAGCTGAATACTTGCTGGGTATCTTCATGATGCTGTTTACTAACTTAATAATTCAAATGGGTCGCCGTGTTGGTCTGAAGTAGCACAATAGAATCTGAGTCCAGTAGCACCTTTAAGACCAACAAAGATTTATTCAAGGCGTGAGCTTTTGAGTGCAAGCACTCTTCCTCAAACAAACTGGAACAAGGATCGGGAGAGTACAAACATATGGAAAAAAGGTAAATTAGTGGCAAATTAGTAAACTGTCACAGCACCCAAATCATGCTCTATTACGCCATCTGATGATTCTTTGCTGAAACATCCCATCAGTCCTTTTGAGTTGTAGTTATATGTTCAGACTGTTCCCTGCAAGGTTGTATGTGAGCCACCCTGAGTTGTATGGGAGGGCAATATAGAAATCTACCTAATAATAAATAAAACCAAAACATTGGAGAAATAAAACTGTCCGTGTTAGTAATTAATGGCAGACACTTTCCCAGTTGTTGCTGGCCCCATCCGTCCCCCGCCCCCCGCCCCCTCCAGCGTGGAAGCATCCCTGCAAAGGACAAGCCGTGCTGGCCACTTGTCCTGAGACCAGAGAATAAAACCAGAGTCCAGTAACACCTTTAAGACCAACAAAGATTTATTCAGGGCCAGAGAGTTAGATGCGAAATGCCACCACCTAGTCCTAAACGAGGAAAACTACATCCCCCAGCATGCCACCTTGACTTCCGGACCAAGCTCCCTTTCCCCATCGTGCTTCCCGGCATTCCCTGCCCCGGGTGGCGGGCAGGGCCAGGGAGTACTACATCTCCCGGCATGCTCGAGCCCGACTTCCGGCACCCGCGTCTTCCGCAGCCTGGCCGTCGGGATGCTGCGGGGGATCGTGGCGGCCCCAGGCGCGGCTTCTGGCCTGCTGGGCCGCTGCTTCCCGGGCCTGCCGCTCTTGGCGGCGCCTTGCCGCGGCCGGAAGTCCCGCACGGACCCGCAGGCCAAGTCCAAGGTCGGGCGGGTCAAGCTGCCGACGCCCGTCGACGTGACCGAGCTGCTGGTGGTGAAGAACCGCTACTACTACCACCGGCGCGTCATGAAGGCCCTCAGGTGAGCGGCGCGCCTCATTGGCGGAGGGGCACGCCAGTCCGGGGAAACAGCCAATCAGGGAAGCCGGGGGCGCCTCGCGACGGGGAATCGACCGTTCTATGGCGTGCAGGGGGGCAAGGACACCCCCGCCGGCTAAATGGAATGGACGCGCCCCAGTCTCCCCGGCCGCATGCTGCTTGCAGCTGAGTAAATGGTAGGCAGGAGTCCAACAGGTCTTGCATTGGAAGGACAGGCTGTTCATTCATTTATGGATTGGATTTGTATACCGCCGCTTCCTGCAAGGTGGCTCACGGCGGTTCTCAAAAAAGAAGCAATGTACAAAATCCTAAAAAGCAGAGACACCACCCTGCCGACAAAAGTGCGTCTAGTCAAGGCTATGGTATTCCCAGTTGCAATGTATGGCTGCGAAAGTTGGACCATAAGGAAGGCCGAGCATCAAAGAATTGAGGCTTTTGAACTCTGGTGCTGGAGAAGACTCTTGCGAGTCCCTTGGACTGCAAGGCGAACAAACCGGTCAGTCCTAGAGGAGATCAGCCCTGACTGCTCCTTAGAAGGCCGGATCCTGAAGATGAAACTCTGGCCACCTCATGAGAAGGAAGGACTCCCTGGAGAAGAGCCTAATGCTGGGAGCGATCGAGGGCAAAAGAAGAAGGGGACGACAGAGAATGAGGTGGCTGGATGGAGTCCCTGAAGCAGTCGGGGCAAACTTAAATGGACTCCGGGGAATGGTAGAGGACAGGAAGGCCTGGAGGATCATCGTCCATGGGGTCGCGATGGGTCGGACACGACTTCGCACCTAACAACAACAACAAGCCACATCTAAAATATAATATAAAACATCCCCAATTATTTATTTATTTTGATTTATAGACTGCCACTCCCAGCAAGCTGGGTTGCGGCGGTCCACAGAATTAATATAAAAACATAAGAACAAATCATAGAATCGTAGAGTTGATTCTTCCATAAAAACACCCCAATAAACAATCGCAAAACTTCATAAAATGGCAATATTTTCATAAAATGGCAATACTGACTATAAAAACCTGTTCTCATACATCAGCCCATTGGGGCTGGTGCCGTAAGATGACCTAGGGTCCCTAATGCCGTCTAATGCCACCGCCTTCCTCCAGGGCTGAGTTCAAGCATGACTGGGTGCAGCGATGCTACGCGCAGAAGCAAGGCGAGCTGGGGATGCTGCAGAAGGGGGCTGCAGAGCAGGAGCATCGGGAGCTGATGGCCTTCAACGATGCCGAGAATCGGCGTCTCCAGGAACGGAGGTGAGACCAAGATCGGTCTGTCCGTTGTCCTTAAGAAAAGCGGCATCTCCAGTGGGATAACGATGCCGTCTTGCCTGAGATCCCGTAATGGGGAACGTATTTAGTTTGTTTTATGTCGTTGTGAATTTCCTGCATTCCACGGGGGCTGGACTCGATAACCTTGGAGGTCCCTTCCAACTCGATGGTTTGATGATTCTTTAAATATCTAGACCGCCCTCTCCGCCGAAGTGGACTCAGGGCGGTAGAAGAAAAAGAGCTGATTTTGGCTCACTTTTTAAACTACTCATTGCAGTCTCAAAGGGGCTTGCAGCCGCCATCCCTTCCTCTCCCCACAACAGTCACCCCATGAGATCGGTGGGGCTGAGGTAGCTCAGAGAGAAATGTGACTGCCCCATGGTTACCCAGCAGGGCTTCATGGGTGGGAGTGGGGACTCTTAACCCCTACGTCAAGCTGGGTCAGGCTGCTTAGCTGTGCTTGAGACGGGGGAGGCATGGGGAAGCCAGAAGCGGTGGCTGATGGTAGCAGGAGAAGGGCTGTGCAGAAGGAAGGCTGAAGGTCAAAGGTTGGGGGTGGTTAAGAAAGCTGAGGAAAAGGTGCTGCAGCAAGGGTTGCCAATGCAGTGTCCATGGGCGCTAATGCTTTCCCTCGCACCCACCAGGGTTTTTTAGAAAGTGAGTGGAGCCAGGCAGGGTTTTTGGCCAGCCAATGGAGATTCAGTTGCTGTGCAGCTTTATTTATACATCTCACTGTGGCAGCAGCTACTGCAATGTTAGTCTTCTCCATGCAAAAGGAGAGCTGCGGCAGCCTCAAATCAGCTGGGGAAACCAGTGCTGCAGGGTAGTCGAAGGTCAGTTTATTTCTTTGACTTGTTTATTATCCGCCTCTCTCCTTTGTGGCCCTCCAGGCAACTGGCCATGTAAATCACAAAGAAGAAAGCTGCCCCGCTGACAATCCGACCAGGGGTAGTCAAACTGCGGCCCTCCAGATGTCTATGGACTACAGTTCCCATGAGCCCCTGCTGGCAGGGGCTCATGGGAATTGTAGTCCATGGACACCTGGAGAGGCCCAGCTGACCCCCCCTGGCGTTCTGCACTGCACTGAGGTTCCCTACATCGCCACTCTCAAATCTCCAAGAAGTTCTAAATCAAGAGTTGCCAGTCCTAGGCTGTGTGCTGTCATGGTCCTGATGCCCTGAAGAATGAGAGGATTGTTGGGGTCGAACCAAAGGCAGGTCAGTCAAAAGCAGTGGGTCTGTACAGAAAAGGGACTCCGTTTGTCAGTCTGCAACAGGTTCCCTGTTCTTTCTGCCTTCCTGCTGCAGGGAGGAGCGCCATCGAAGGGAAGAGGCCGAAGCGAAGGAACGACGCTTGCTTGGAGCCCAGAAAAGGGCTACCCAGCTGGAGGAATTCCTCAAGGAGAAGGAGATGGAGGTGCTCCAGCTACAGGTAAGGAAGGGCATGGGGGCACAGGGCAGCCTCCCAGAGAGGCTGGGGGCGGGCCCTTGAAGCATGCCGGAGCAGATATTCTTGGCTGTTTAGGGGCTTCTAAGGCTGTTAGGTGGTCTGCTGGCCCAAACAGGTTTCCAGTAAGATACGTTACGCGGAGTTGCCACCGTAGCCAGACCCTATCAGACTGAAGGGCCGGGTGGGTACGTGTTCCTTGGGCTTTCTGAAAGCCTAGCTGCAACTGGGCTGATGGGGAGTTGCGCAGGATTCTAATTTAACTCTTCAGAGAACGGCGTTCGAAAATCTTGTTTCTGTACTGCCGGCCCGTCGCTTTCGGCCTCTTGTCTGATTT
The DNA here is from genome assembly GCF_049243985.1 of Paroedura picta. Taxonomy (NCBI): domain Eukaryota; kingdom Metazoa; phylum Chordata; class Lepidosauria; order Squamata; family Gekkonidae; genus Paroedura; species Paroedura picta. The sequence continues at coordinate 86,015,078 of NC_135378.1, forward strand.
GCGGTTTTGTGCTTTTCTCTACCTGCGCAGGAGGCCGCCAAAGACTTCATCACCCCCGAGAACCTGGACGCGAAGATCGAGGAGTGCTTGGACAACCCCCGCAGCTACAATTTTGCCATCGACAGGGAGGGGCGGGTGGCCAAACGGAGCGTCCTGTCTTAGGGCCCTTCCCATGAGGGGCCTCCCCAGAGAATCGGCCGTCCCTCCCGTCCAGACTCGGGAAACAGCAATCTCGGCAGAGTCGATACGCTGGCCTCTGACCGCCGGACTGATGGGTGTCGATTTGGGTCTTTGTGCCGGGAGAACTTTGTGGCTCCTCTTTGCTAGGAGTAGCTCCTTGACAGGAATAAAGGGATGGATTTTGCTAGAGAGCGTTGACGCACTGGGTCTGAATCCTGTGCTGTTTTTCTGTTTGGAGTTCTAATTTGGCAGGATGGGTTTTTGGAATGAAGCTAAAGCCAGCTCTGCAGACATCTGGGCACTGTCGCCCCAAGCTGCCTTAGCCGTGGCAGCAAAGCTTAAACTAGATGGCAAGTGAATGCAAAATCTAGGGCAGATGTCCATGGACTCGCCAGATGTCCATGGACTACAATTCCCATGAGCCCCTGCCAACATGGGCTTTGTCGTTCATGGACATCTGGTGAGCCACAGTTTGGCCACCCTTGATCTAGGGCAGGGGTAGTCAACCTGTGGTCCTCCAGATGTCCATGGACTACAATTCCCATGAGCCCCTGCCAGCGTTTGCTAGTGGGTGGGAGAGAAACAGCCGTGCAAGGGGACCCTGGCCTTTCTGTGTCTGTGAGCACTGCATGGAGAGGACACTCCCCCCCCCCCCAAGGAAGTGGAGCCAGTCACCAAACACCTGCTGAGGTGAAGACCTTTGTGTATGTTCGTTCTATGTCAGCTCATACATCTGATAATGGGCCGGACACCCGGAGGAAGCTGTATGGGGAGAATTTGAGGCAACTAACGAACAGATTTTGGAAAAAAAATTAAGAAAAAGCCAAGCCAATTAAAATTTTGAACACTGGGGTGGGAGGTGCCTAGAGATTTGGGGGTTGGAAGGGGGGGTCTCGGGTGGGGAGAGACCTCAGTGGGGGATGAGGCCACGAGTTGACCGTCTGAAGCAGGAGCAAGGTTTGAATCCAGTTGCACTTTGAAGCCAACTGTGTTATGTGCCAGGCTTTCCCAACCAGGGTTTCTGGAGGGCCCTGGGAGTTTGGGAAATGGCTGCTTTTGAAGAGGAATCCATGGAAGCTCCCCCTGCATTTAATGAATTTACCCGGGGAGGAGGTCAGCGTCTTGAGAGCATTGCAGCGTAACAACGTCATCCTTATCGAACCCGCTGCCAGAGGGGCTGGGTGGTTGTTTTGAAACCACTGAGGATGCAGAGGTTAAAAGACAATGGAGCAGACCGGAGACATTCAAAAAAAAAAAATAGAGTTCAGCAAACTGAGTGGCACCACTAGAAGGATCAACAGCCTTCTTCCTTTGCAATGCGACAGAATTCCCTTAGCCGTTTCATTTAGGTAGACTGGTTTTGGTTTATTTATTTAGATTCAGGTGGGCAGCCGTGTTGGCCTGAATAAAATTTGGGCACAGCGGCCCCTTGAAGCCCCACAAGGTTTTGTTCAAGGGAACAACTTTAGTGTGCATTCGCACTTCTGCAGGCAAGTGTGCATGCACACAAAAGCTTTACCCAGAATTAAACTTGGTTGGTCTTCAAGGCGTTCCTGGGCTCCGACTTTGTCCTCAGTATTTTGATATTTTATGTGTTCCTACAAAAACCTAGATGGTAAGCCACCTGAATCCCCTAAGGAAGGAAGGCCGTAAATAAATAGCCCACTCCATCCCCCCACCCCCGGGGGACTCGTCTCCAGAGCTCCTCTCCTAACTTCCAGGGAAATTCTTCTCCTTTGGGGCATGTACCGTTTAAATAAATGCTATTTGGGGGATTTCCGCTTTCCCCTACTAGAAGCTTGTCGGTGGAGAGAGGGCGGGATGAGAGGAAGGCCCACCAATGGCACGACCCCGGGCCGGGGCTCCCCGCCAATGAGCGGCGCCCGGGAGGCGGGCCTCTCCGCCCGGGCTCCCTGCGCGTTTTGCAGCGCTTTGCACGGCCGGGGCGCGCTGGGCGCGGAGCGTCGACAGCCCCGGAGATGCCCGGCGTGGGGCCCGGCTGGCCGGCCGCTTTGCTGTGCCTTTGCTCGGCCGTGCACGGTGAGTACCCCGCGGGGCTTGCGCCTGGCCAGGCTGTGCCTACCTCGCAGGGGGGGTCAGCCTTCAGGGCGTGCATGCTCCAGCCGGCCCCGCTTTGCAATGCATACTCCCACTGGCCGCCTTGTCCCGGCGTGGTTTGCAAAGTTTTCCAAGCGCGCCGGCCTCCAGAGAGCCCAAGAAGCCACCTTGTTCGTCCTTTCCTGGGGTTGCCAGCCTCCAGGTGAGGCCTGGAGATCTCCCGAAATGACAGCGCTGACAGGTCCCTCCCGGCTACAAACCCACCTCTGCTCCCCCCCCTAAAAAAGAATCTCCAGGAATTTCTCATCCTGGAGTTGGCAACTCTCCGCTTCCAGTGTTTATGTGTGTTTGAGTTTGTGTGTGTGGTTGCAATGTTTTTGCTTTGCTGGCCCCTTCCGCTGTCTGTTTTTTAAAAAATGGAGCTGTGACCTGTGGTGGCTCAGGTAAGGTTCACCTCTCCTCTCTGCCCCCGGCTCCCTCGCTGGCCTTTGGCAAGTCTCCCTCTCCCAGCTCTCCTCCCTGACCCCCCGCAACACACAGAGTGTGAGCCCCTGCACACCCAGGGCTCTCCACGCCCCAGAGGAAGCCCCCTGGCTTTCCTGAAGCTGACCCGGCGTGCATGTTTAGTGTAAGCTTGAGGGGTAAGTGCTGAGCGGAGACCCTGCCCCGTCACAGATCTGAGATCAGGGCTCCAGGGCTAGGCTGGAGACTTTGGGGGGTGGAGCTGCGGAGGGCTCTGGAGGAGTTGGCAATACTGCATTGGTCCAGGCCTCTGAGCCACCCCTATCAGGTAGACAAAATTCGATGTAACACTTTGTCCTTTGCACAGGTCTTCGTGGACTATTTTACTTTTTTTGTTTATTACAGTCTGGTGACTGTCTTACTTTTGCTGTGCCTAAAATAGAAATGGCTTTCCGGTTTGGTGTGTTGTTGGGCGACGTGACGCCCGGCAGAGGAGCCTGTTAGAGGCCTATAGGGCTAGGCTACGAAGGCATGAGCTCCCGATCATCCTACCGTTAACATTCTTGTTCAGGTCTTACTTCCTTGAGTGTCAATCCATTTCATCTTAGGTCGTCTTCTTTTCCTGCGGCTGTCAGCTTTTCTTAGCCTCGTTGTCTTTTCCGGTGAGTGGCCGCCTCTCGAAGAAGAAGACGATGCTATGCTAGGTGTATCCATGGTGTAGCCAACCTTTCATAGGTGCTTCTGTGTGAGGGAGGGTGGCTGAAAACCCAGGGTTTGGGTCCCAGCATCTCCAGCCAAAGACCTCCAGCTCCAGAGAGTTGCTGCCTGCCAGAGTGGGCAATGCTGAGGCAGCTGAGCTCAGGGGCCAGGACCCCCCATGAGTGGCGGAGCAAGCTCATAAATCCAGCCCCAAGTTCTGTTTCCCTTGCTTTGGAACGCCTGTCCACTGGAGCCTCTGAACCCTCCTTTTTCTGTGCATTCCCTTGCAGGCTTACGACTCCAGCAGTATCTTTATTTCCAAGTGCTCAGCCCGGGGGACATCCGATACATCTTTTCCGCCACGCCGGCCCGGGATTTTGGGGGGGTGTTTGTAAGTATGAGAGCGAGACCTGCTGAACTAACGTTCCTTCGCCTCCTGAGTGTTCGGTCTGATGGAGGGGAAGTGAAATTAAGTTTTTAATTTAATTGGAATAAATAACAGCAGGTTAAAAACAGCAGTGATATTTCCACAGGGTGTCGTTGCATGGGTGGGGCCATGTATAGGTAGGTAGATGGATGGTAACTTTGGCCCCAACCAAAAGGCTGGCGGAAGAGCCCCGTCTTGCAGAAATTGGGCTAACTCCAGCAGGGCCTTGATCTCCTCTGGGAGCTCGTTCCACCAAGTAGGGGCCAGGATGCAAAATGTCCTGGCCCTGGTTGAGGCCGGATATACCTCCTTGGGGCCAGAGACCACCAACTGGTTGGTTTTGGAAGAACAGCCCATTCTTCAGTGAGTATAGATAGAGAGGACCCCTGGATGTGTCCCTCCTGCTGCGTAATTTCAGCAGCTGAGCTGGTGTCTTGATTGGGTCGTGTGTTGGCTCCTTGACTCTTCTAGAACACAAGATACGAGCAGATTTATCTGGTGCCTGCAGACCCTCCCGAGGCGTGTGGCGTACTGAACAACGGCGTTTTTGTCGAGGGCCAGATCGCCTTAGTGGAACACGGGTGAGTTTTCTCGCAAAGGAAGGCTAGTTCTAGACTAGAGAGGCAGAACCTCTGGAATGGACTGCCGGAGAGGGGGGGGGGGCTTCCCCCCACTGGTGGTCTTCAAGCAGCAGCTGGACAGATCCTGGATGCTTTCGGCTGATCCTGCACTGAGCAGGGGGTGGGACTAGAATCCGGGGTGGCCAACCGGTGGCTCTCCAGATGTTCACGGACTACAATTCCCATGGGCCCCTGCCAAGTGGCAGGGGCCCATGGGAATTGTAGTCCGTGAACATCTGGAGAGCCACCGGTTGGCCACCCCCGGACTAGGTGGCCTGTATGACCTCATCCAGCTCTAGGATCCTATGATCATAACCCAACCTTTCTTCACTTTTTTACCATTGAGAACCCCCTGAAACCTTCTTCAAGAAACCCCAGAGGTGGCACGATCATGCAGAATATGTTTGGGAAGCATGGCTGTGGACACGCCCCCTGGAGGCTCCTCCCCTTCCCACCCCCTCCAGGCCCATCTTTGGCCATTTTGGGAGGGGTGGGCGGGTGAGTCGACATGACCATATACGGTCATAGCACCCGATAAATGTTTTAACAAATTTAAAAAATGAACTCCCACCCTTTTGGGAAGCCCTGGCTGAGAAAGCCCGTTCGAACTCTGTGTTCTGTCTCCGCCAGGGGCTGCTCGTTCCTGTCCAAGACCCGCGTTGTCCAAGAGCACGGGGGTCGTGCGGTCATCATCGCCGACAACGCTTATGGCGGCTCCTACGTGGAGATGATCCAGGACAGCCCCGGCCAGACGGCTGATATCCCTGCCCTCTTCCTGCTCGGGAGGGACGGGTGAGTGGCCGAGGGCTGGACAGCCCCAGGTGTGAAGCTGGTCGGCCCGGCCAAAAAGACGGCTTGGTGGCCTGCGCCTTTCAGGTGGCTCCCTCCCAGCTTGGATGCCGCGTCTCCGTTTTAGGAAGGTAATTGTGTCATGGTGAAGAGAGCAGCCTCTAATCTGGAGAGCCTGATTTGATTCCCCACTTCCTCCTCCGCATGCTGGGTGACCTTGGGCCAGTCTCCGTTCTCTTAGAGCTGTTCTCACAGAGCAGTTCTTGCAGAGCTCTCTCAGCTCTTCCTACCTCACAGGGTGCCTGTGGTGGGGAGAGGAAAGAGAAGGCGATTGGGACTCCTTGGGTTACTGAAAAGGTGGGTTAAAAAGAACCCTGATGCTCTTCATCTTCACCATCTGTCTGGTCCGCCCCACACGGTGGCCAACCAGTTCCGCTGGAGGGCCGACAACAAGCACATTGGCCGAGGCCTTCCCCTGTAATTGTGGGGTTATTGAGTGGAATGCAACCCGCTGCGAGACGGTCTCAAAAGCAGCGGGATATAAATCGAATAAATACAGTATTTGCTGGCGTATAAGACTACTTTCCCCCCCTGAAAAACATGCCTCCAAGTGGGGGGGGGGGTCGTCCTATACGCCGGGTGCCCTTCAGTTGGGATAGACAGAGCTGCCCATAGTGGCCCATAGTACTGTAATGTAATGCAACAAACTCTATATTTTGAGTGGAAATGTTGGGGGGTCGTCTTATACGCCGGCAAATACAGTAGATTCAATTCCATGTATGTTATTAGGGACCATTTTCATTTGTTTTCAATAAAATTCCTTTTTATTAATTCCTAGAATTGCCACTGTCTAAGACAGGGGTAGTCAAACTGCGGCCCTCCAGATGTCCATGGACTACAATTCCCAGGAGCCCCCTGCTAGCATTCGCTGGCAGGGGCTTCTGGGAATTGTAGTCCATGGACATCTGGAGGGCCGCAGTTTGACTACCCCTGGTCTAAGATTTCTTGCTGGATGTTCGTATACTCGGGTGGAGTCTCTCGCTTGATACTGCTGCTTGTGTTGCTTATTAGTCTCCTAAATTAATAAATTAATAAATAACAATAATAGTTGCCTTCTGGTTCTGGGATTCAGCAACTTGGGTCCTCTGTTCATGGGGCATCAGCTGTGAGTCCGTGGTGGGCTGGCCAAGTGTCTGCTAGTGGGTGGGTTTCCTGCCAAGTGTGCCAGAGTAGTTGGGCCTTTTGCTGAGAGAGGCCCTGCCAACCCCCAATGAATTGTCCCGTGGGTTTTCGTAGGGCTCACTTTGACTTGTGGGGATGGGAGGATTCCCCTCCTCCTCTTCCTTGGGGGGAAGCACAGCTTGTCAGAACCAGAATTGGATTAAAAATAAACTCAGGGAGGGCTGAAGTGGGAGCATCTGGAAATAGAACAGGATTCAGTGAAGCAGGCAACGTTTTAGAGCAGGGGTAGTCAAACTGCGGCCCTCCAGATGTCCAGGGACTACAATTCCCATGAGCCCCTGCTGGCAGGGGCTCATGGGAATTGTAGTCCACGGACGTCTGGAGGGCCGCAGTTTGACTACCCCTGTTTTAGAGAGTATGGAGCCGCCTTATCCTGAAACAGACCCCCGATGGAGCGTTGTCCACTCAGGGTCTTTTTAATCGGAGATGCCGGGGATTGAACCTGGGACCTCCTGCATGCCAAGCAAAGGCTCTTTTCCACTGAGCCAATGTAATGGTCAGAAGAGAACTCAACTGCAGTGTCAGGTTTGTTGGTTGTGTGAATTCTCAGGTGTAGGCCACCTTGTCTGTGTGTCAGATTCAGACAACCTTTTTGGGCACGATAGATGCCTTTATCCGAATACACCAATAAAGTTGCAGGCGAGGACATATGAGCTACGATGCCTTATTTGATGCCAATTTGATACCGTCAATGGGAGATTTATTCTTGAAACGGCAAACAAAATTCTGGCTGTCACTCAGGATCGTTTTTACCATTCGCTTCTCTTCTACGCAGTCGTATTTCGATTTAATCATACAAATGCCTAGAAGATGTCGATCCGTCAAAAACGCAGGACGGCCAGACAGTATTTATTTTATTTGTGGGATTTTTATACTGCCGCTCCCAGCAAGCAGGCTCGTGGCGGTCCACAACAGTGTCAACAAAACAATATACAATCTAAAATTATACAACCCGGTTTATAAAAACTCAGCACTCCCCCAACAACAGATAAAATGGCGGCACGTAAAAGAAATCGCAGCAGTGCAGCTGCATTGGCACAGAAGAGTTCTTCCAGCAAACAGAATCTGAAGGAAACGGCCCCCAGATGAATTTGATGGGGAGATTCTGAGCCGAGCAGAGAGACAGGCTCTTTTAAGACGGTCGTCGTCTCGTATTGATAAGGAGGTCGGCATTGATTGATATAGCAAAGGGCTGTCTTTGCGTTACCCGCTTTAAGACTGTCTGTCCTTCATCCCAGAGTAAAGACGAGTCATCTAATCCGAAACAGGGAAGTTTGTGAAGAGTTCACTGAATACTTATTTTTGACTGTTTCATTTCGTGCTTTCTCTCTCTGCTCTCTCTCCCTCAAGAGTGGTTGTGAACTGAAAAGCCCACAGCCCATAATGCAGGGGTAGTCAAACTGCGGCCCTCCAGATGTCCATGGACTACACTTCCCATGAGCCCCTGCCAGCATTCGCTGGCAGGGGCTCATGGGAAGTGTAGTCCATGGACATCTGGAGGGCCGCAGTTTGACCACCCCTGCCATAACGCATCACGGGGTCGGTCCTCCTAAGAGGTACTGCACGGATCCAGGTTTGGCTTTGCTTGCTGAGTCCCATTGGGTCCCCCTCTTTTTCAGGTCCATGATTCGGCGTTCCTTGGAGCAGCACGGGCTCCCGTGGGCCGTCATCTCCATCCCCGTCAACGTCTCCAGCATCCCGGCTTATGAGCTCATGCAACCCCCGTGGACCTTCTGGTAGCCAAGAAGAGAGCCCGCTGTGGACAGACCTGGGGCTCAAGGAGCTGCTCCGACTGGGGGGGGAGGGGGAGGTCAGGACTCCGAACCCCGACTCTGCTGGCTTGGAAGGAAGCAGGGCTTTCCGTGGCTGGTCTGGAACCCGACTTCTGAGACTTCTCATGTGTAGAGGAGGTTTGTCGACCCTGAGTCAGACCACAGATGGAAAGCAGCTTCTTCAGCCTCTAAGTGGGGCCGTGTCAGGATCTTGACTGTGCAAAGCAAGAGCTCAGGGATGCCAAATCTGAGCTGGGAAATACCTGGAGGCTCTGGGGGTGGAGCTAGGAGTGGGCGGGATTTGAGGCAGGGAGAGATCACAGTCTTGCATAATGCTATAGACAGGTCTACCCTCCAAAGCTGATTTGTTTCGTCTGGCCATGAGCTGTGAGCCCAGGGGATCCCCAGTTCCCACCGGAGACTGGCATCCGTACAGAAGCCCCACCTTACGGCTGCCCCCGAGAATACACTTGCAGGCCCGGAATATCTCAAGGTCCAAGGAGTAAATCAGGGACCCACGGCCTTGTTCAGCCTGCAAGCACCAATGGCGTTCTGCTAGCCCAGCCACAAGATGGCTGCACAAAATGGCTCCCCCAGGAGGAGGAGCAAGCCAGAAAATGGCAGCCAGAGCTTGCCTGCAGTCAAACAGTATAGGCCCTTGGGCTGTGGTGGCGGCATATTTGATTTTTAAGTGGCACTGTGAGGCAAGTCTCCAGCAGCCAATCCTGCTGGGCAGGAGCCCCACCCCCTTTCTGAAACCTCTTGGCTGTCCCCAGGGAAGGGAAGGGGACCCCCGGAATACGCAATTGTAAGGGGAGGCTGCTTAAAAGCCTCAAATGGGTGGGTTTTACTGGACCGTCAGTTCTAAAGCAAAATTGGTTGGTTTTGCCTAACGCCAGATGTTGCAGTCCTCCCCTAAGAGATGGCTACAGCGGCTGGTTTCCCAATTGACGTATGATCCAAGTGAACTAGGAAAAGAGCTGGGTTGCCATTTTTTCCCATGTCCTTTATGTACCTTTCTGGGTTGCCCTTTTTTTACAGCCACCGATCCCCTTGCATTGTGGACACACCACACGGAGCGGCCTTATCAGCGAATCAGACTCTCCAGGGTCTCAGGCGAAGGTCTTTCCCGTCACCTCCTGCCTGGCCCCTACTACTGGAGATGCCAGGGATTGAACCTGGGGCCTTCTGCATGCCAAGCAGAGGCTCTCCCACTGAGCCACGGCACCTCCCCAAACAGAACCTTGGGTCATCAAGGCCAGTATTGTCTACTCAGGCTGGCAGCTGCTCTTCGGGGCCTTGGGCAGAGGTCTTCCACATCACCTGCTTAATTGGAGATGTCAGGGATTGAACCTGGGACCTTCTGTATGCCAAGCAGAGGTTTTAGCACTGAGCCGCGGGTCCTCGTAAATGACGCTGCCTTATCCTGAGTGAGATCCTTGGTCCAGCAGCTTTCCAGAATCTCGTGCCGAGCTAGCACACGCTACCTGGTCCTTTTACCTGGGGATTGAACCTGGGGCTTTCTGCAGGGAAAGGAGAGCCCCTTCTGGGCAGGGGGAACCTTGTGAGTCGTGTCTCCTGTTCCTCACAAATAGCAGGCTCCTCCGTGGGCATCCAAGCTAGATGCTGTTTCCCCTTCCCTTCTGAGCTGTCGTGGCCCTGCTCAAGGGAGCTGGGCAGGTTATGTTCTCGGTGGATGGGACAGGATTCCTGCCCTGCTCCCCAGTTTTATAGTAGTTGTATAAAAACAGGAGCTCTCCCTCCTCCCTTTATACTAGCTAAATGAGTCTTAATAAAAATTGTACTTGTTTTGGGTGTGCCCTCGTGTTTTAAGAGTCCAAAGCCCCACTAAAAATGTTGTAACCAGTCACAAGCCGGTGAGCCTGGGAATGTCAGCATAGAAAGCGAAATTAATAAACAAAATAAAAATGAATGCCAAACGATTTGGAGCTGAGTGATAGGAAAGCATACAAGATGTTGGTTTTATACCCTGCTTTTCGCTGCCTGAAGGAGTCTCAAAGCGGCTCACAGTCACCTTCCCTTCCTCTCCCCACAACAGACACCCTGTGAGGTGGGTGAGGCTGAGAGAGGCCTGAGATCACTGAAGAAGAAGAAGAGTTGGTTCTCATATGCCACTTTTCCCTACCCGAAGGAGGCTCAAAGCGGCTTACAGTCGCCTTCCCTTTCCTCTCCCCACAACAGACACCCTGTGGGGTGCGTGAGGCTGAGAGAGCCCTGAGATTACTGAAGAAGAAGAAGAGTTGGTTCTTATATGCCGCTTTTCCCTACCCGAAGGAGGCTCAAGGGGGCTTACAGTCGCCTTCCCTTTCCTCTCCCCACAACAGACACCCTGTGAGGTGGGTGAGGCTGAGAGAGCCCTGAGATTACTGAAGAAGAAGAAGAGTTGGTTCTTCTATGCCGCTTTTCTCTACCCGATGGAGTCTCAAGGCTTCCAGTCACCTTCCCTTCCTCTCCCTGCAACAGACACCCTGTGAGGGAGGGGAGGCTGAGAGAGCCCTGATAGAAGAGCTCTGTGACAACAGGACTGTGACAAGCCCAAGGTCACCCAGCTGGCTGCATGCAGAGGAGCAGGGAATCAAACCTGGCTTGCCAGAACAGAAGCCGCTGCTCTGTGACCCACTACAAGAGATCTGACACCGCTTTCTGTGCTCCTGGCAGTATTCACGCATGAACGAGCAAGAAGCCAAATGTGCTGAGAATCTCTGACTGCCCAGAGTTAAGACACAGTGACAGATCGAGAAAAAGGGTATTTGCATAGACAGCTGGAACTTCTTGAAAAGGAGCCAAGAGAAGTATGTAGTTATCACCTGGCGTGTGTGTTGGGTAGCCCGGTTTGGCCCAGGCTCACCCAGCGGGCTGCATGTGGAGAAGCAGTGGGGAACCAAACCCTGCTCACCAGAGTCCGCGGCTTTAAACTACGCTGGCTCCAGGCATGGCAAAGCTGTTGAGTTTGCTCCCATCCCACAGCTCCTGCCCGTGGCAAGAAGATTCCCACCTTCCCTGCCATGACTTTCAAGACATTGGTGCCACGGCCTTGGGATCCACCTTTCAAAACAGCCATCAGTGAAACAGCAGCTAGAAAATGGGGAGGGTTAAAAAAAAAAGCAGAGCGACTCCACTTCAGAGTGCAAAAGGGTCTATTATTGCATGTCGCGTGCTTCCGGCAGAACCGATTAATGTGGTGCGCCCTGCCCTGCCCGGAAGGCAGCAGCCTCTGCATAGAAGTCAGCTTTCACAGTCTCATTGCAAAGGGGCCTACAGAACCTGGGAGAGGACCTGGGGAACACAGACAGAGGGCAGGCCAAGCAGCTCTCTTCATCTGCAAGGCTGGGTTGCACATCGGGGTGCCTGATACGGAGGCCAGATCCAGCGTGGGAAACTCCTGGAGATTTTGGGGGATGGAGCCTGGGGAGGACAAGGAACTCTGGGGCACCAAGCCTGAGAGTCCGCCCTCCCTCCCTCCCTCCCTCCCATGCATGCATTTTCTCCAGGGGGACTGAGCTGTGTCGTCTGGAGATCAGTAGCAAACCCGGGGATTCTCCAGGCCTCCCCTGGAGCCTGGCATCCCTAATGGCATATCCCTACCAGGTGAGCACCAGGAGGGAGGGAGGGAGGGAGGGCGTGCCCCTAAAACTGTAGAGGCACTTCAAAAACAGAGTCAACAGATGACACCTTTTAAATATTTCCAATTTGTTAGAATGTCCTGAGGGAGGCAGCTGTGATTTATACCCCCAACGATTCTGGGGTTTGGCCGTTCCAGAAAGATCGAATTCCAAGGCAGACAACTGAACAAACCACAACTTTTCAGGCTAAGATCATGTCTTTAAAAGCCTCGGGTTCTGTTCCAGGTCATGCCAAGACTTGGTGTTCTGCATTGTTGTGATGGCTGGTTCCTTCTCTTGCTAAGTCCAACCGGGTTTAAACCGTAGTTTGGAATACTGAAAACCAAACCTCAGTTTGTGGGTTTGGGCAAACATGGGTGCAATGGCAAACCAGGACATTGCAGTACTGAAGAAGGCAGGGGAGAGGAGGGTGGAAGGAGGGACAGAGAGAGGCCACCCCAAGGCTGGCTTCTGGATGGAACAAGCAACTTGTGCAAGTATCTGAAAGCAGCCCATACCTACAGCCGTTCAGAAAAACACTCTGTACATGGACAGATTTCCTTAGATCATGTCTCAGAAAAATAAAAAGGCCCCCCAGCTACAGAAGATTAAAAAACAAGGCCATGGTTGATGGCGAAAAAATCAAGGAAACATTTTATTACTCAGTTCAAAAATTTCCCCAAATTCCCTGTGTTTCGCCCACAGGCTTAGCCAGGGAAATCACTTTTTGAAGGATTACTGCAAGACGAACCGATTCTCATGCCAAGGCCTGCTGGCAAAACAGACAGGGAGGTTTGGGAAATCATAGAGTGGGAAGGGGCCATAGAGGCCATCTAGTCCAACCCCCTGCTCTACGCAGGATCAGCCCTAAGCACCCTAAAGCAATGGAACCGAGTAATGGAACATTTTGACTCGATTTTGTGCCATCAAGCCTTGGCCCTATTTTTTTTTACTCCTTAGCGGATCTCACTTTGCACCTGGATCCTTCTGCAGCCAGTGAGACAGGGTAAGAAAGGGCCCTTTGAAATAGGCTGGCAAGAACTTTCCTGCGGTCAAGGGCCCCCACAAGGCCCCGCGGCTGGAAGGTGGCCAGGAAGCTTCAGTGGTCAGACAGGCGAAAGGAAGGCGGGAAGGGAAACATCGGGGAGAGCCCTTGCTTTCTCTTAGCGGCGAGGAAAATGGAGGGGCAGCTCGCCCCTCCCCCAACTTTGGGGCCAATTTGGTGCCCGTTGCATACCCCCAAGGGGCAGGGATTCACGATGGGGAAAGGACGACCAGGCCCGGCATCTGCTGAGGGAGCAGCCAAGTGTGGAAGAGTTCTACCTGCCCCCCCCCCGGAAGAGCGTGTGACCTGACCCCCCCTCTGCAGGAGCCCAGAGGCCTTCCTGCCCCTGACGCTCCGCAGGACGGAATGACGGCTTGTGATTCGGACCAGGGTTTTTTGAAAGGCCACAATCCAGAGTTTATGTATAGCGGTTTGCCAGGAGACCAAAACAGAGCCTCCCTGTTCTGGGGCAGTCTCTCTTATCAGCAGCTGCTGACGGCAAAGGTGGGGGGGGGGGCAAGAAAGGGCAACGAACGTCCTCAGCCTCAGCTTGTGGGGACCCAAGGGGAAAGGGCTGCCCCACAGCTCAAAACAAACCTCCCCAAAAGGTGGATGGCGTGGCAAAATGTTTACTGGACGCGACCACAGCATTCCTCCCCACCCCCAAGCCCCACGTGGGGTGGGCAGATTCTCTGTGGCTAACAGTCAAGAGCGAGCCCTCTTTTGGCAGCGGGGAAGAGACGCCTGCCCAGAAGGCAACAAGAACACGCTCGGCCCTCCTCCGTCCTCCTCTCTGGGAGACCACGGCCCTCTCTGACGCCGGCAGCCACGTCCCCTGCTGGGCTCTGAAACGGCCGGACCACGGCCTTCCAAGCTGCCCCCGTCCCGTCCCAGGCCCCAGGATCAAACGTCCGTCATCTCGTCCTCCAGCTCTGCGTCCTCTGGCTCCCCTTCACCGTCTTCCTCCTCCTCTTCTGACGTCACGTCGGGGTCGTTGGCTTGGGCCAGGCACTTGGGACACGAGCAGGTAAACAGGTAATTTTCCCTGGGGGGGGGGAAATGGTTGCCGTCACCAGGAGGTCTTATACAGCAGGGGAAGTCAACCGGTGGTCCTCCAGATGTCCATGGACTACAATTCCCATGAATTGACTACCCCTGCTGTACAGAACCAGACCCTGGGCCCATCAAGAACCAGGGGCTCCCCCCTCTGCTCTTACCGGAGCACCTTGTGGCGACTGTGGCGGCTCCGATCCCTCTGGCAGCAGTCGAGGTAGCTGAGGCAGATCTCCTGTGCAGGCAGGAGGGAGAAAGGCAGGTCAGAGAATCACCTCTGTTGCAGACGGCTGGCCAGGCAGAGATGAGTTGTGCAGGCTACGAGGCTACAATGGGCTTGCACATGCCCCTGCTGAGAATGCCCCCATTGTCACGCGTGGATGCCCACATGAGATGATCTCGGGGGAACCCTCTCCCTCGTGCTTGTTAACATCGAAGCCTCAGGAGTTTCTCCCCCCCACCCCGCTGGAGACCGGGAGCCAGACAGCCTGGCTTCCCAAAATGTTTGGGAGAGCTTAATGAACCATTCTTTGATTCCTGGCTGGCATTCCGGGTATAAGTTATGCCCTTGATCTCGAGGTCAGAACCAAGGACTGTAAGCTCCTGCCACCCCCCTGAGCCTTCACAGAATCAGCCTCAGTCCCTGCTTGCCTCCAGAACAATGAACAGGACGGAACAGTTAGACAGTTAGGATTCTCTCTCTCTCTCTCTCTCTCTCTCTCTCTCTCTCTCTCTCAATGATGTTAGTTCTCTTTTTTCATAATGAACCTATTGTTTTCTTTTAAGCAGCCTGGTGTTTCACCTCTTCTTTGCACATTCAGACTCTGCCAGCATTCCTCACACTGACTGAGGGTGGGCTCAGCTGCCGTTTAAAAAAGGGGCAGAAACTGTAAGGTTTCTAATGCAATTTATGGTTTTAATGCTTAAATGCTTTTTATAATGCTTTTAATTTTTACGGCTGTATTTTACTGATTTCTGTTACCCACCCGGAGCCTTACAAGCTTCCAGAATAAAGATTGATTGATTGATACAGGAATAAGATCTGCTCCATGCAAACGTGCCAGATACCCCCTGGTAGGTGCTGCGATCTTCTTACCTCTCCGGGCTGGATATCGTCCAAAGCCGTCAGGTGGAGCATGAAATTGTTATCTGGGAACGAGGCCTCGGCGTTGGGCATACAACTGTGGTTGCCTGCAAGGAAAGGAAAAGGGCCAGTCTTATTGGCAGGTTCAAGGAGCTAGTCCTGTGCGATCACTTCCTAAATTAAAATAAATAAATAAACAAACAAACAAGCAAACCAGCGCTCCTGAAAGGGCATTCCTTCCTCTTTACTTACAACAGCTCTGCAGCATGAAGAGGCCGGATCCTTCGCAATTGAGGAACTCCCCCGTCTCTGAATCGAGAAGAGAGAAAGAGAAAGAGGCTAGCAACAATCATGCCTGGGCCAGGATCTTTTAAAAGCCGGGCCAAAGAGCATGAAAACAAAGGTTTTGCGTGGTGTGAAGACTTGGAGAGACCTTTAAGGTTCTCTCTCAAAATAGTAGTAGTGGGGGGGGGGGGACGCGTAGAGGACAGACAAGTGGGTCTCCCCTTTCACAAAACATGCAATTCAACCTGTGGAACTCACTGCCGCTGGATGCAGCAACGGCCGCTGGCTTCGGTGGCTTAAAAAAAGGGAACCAAACTAATTCACACAGGAGGAGGTCCCTCAAATGGCTATTGGTCACAAGGGCTAAATCGAACCTCCACATTCAGAGGCAGTCTACCTTTGCACTCTGGGTGCTGGGGCAGGGAAGGATGACTGCTTTCGTATCCAGACTGTGGGTCTCCAAAGTCAGGAACAGAAAACTGGACTGGAAGGGTCTCTGGTCTGCTCCGGCTGGGATCCCCTTATGTTCAAGGACATGCGCTCAGCCCCCACATCCCATAGAAGAGCCTGAGGCCAGCACGTGACAGGCAGCATCCACCCACGAAGCATGACAAGGGGTCCCCGTTCAGCCGTCGCTGCCCCGGTCGTTCTGCCCGGCTGATCAAGGCACCCACCTTTCTCAATGTCCTTATAAAGTTGGTCTATGAAAGCATCTAACTGCTCTCGCTCCTGGGGGGGGAGGTCTAAGGCATCGCAGGCGTGGACCCATTGGCTTAAGGAGCTGAGGGGGAGGGGCAAAGGAGAGAGAGTGGGTCACAGATCCAATAATACAGAACATCCACAGTACTTTGTGTACAACAACCTGACAAGGTAGACCGCAATTATTACCACAGTGGTCTCCCCAGCAAGGAGCTCGGGGGAACTTAGAGAGCTGTTCTCTCCCCTACTATAGCCTCTCAATAACTCGACAACAGGTTTCCCCAACGTGGTGCCAACAGACACCTTCTTTGTGCCCAAATATTTCTGGAAAGTGGGTGGAGCCACGGGTATTTGCCAGCAGGGCTTCTGATTGGCCTTGGGAGATCAGATTGGCTGGCTGGGCAGATTTTTAATAAACGCTGCTGCCGCCACCAGAATGCAAGGTGAGCTGCAGCAGCCCTTTTGGTCCTGCCCCCACCCGGCTGTGTCAGGATTCCACAGGTGTGTGCAGGCTCAGAAATGTTGAGGACCCCTGTCCTCTGAGGTAGGTTAGGCTGGCAGAAAAACAACAGCTCCAGGTCAGCCAGTGAGCTTCACAGCAGAGCTGAGACTCGAACCCGATCCTCTGCAGGTCTTGTCTCCGTACTCTAACCACTACCGGATGAGTGCTTGCACTCGAAAGTTCCCGCCTTGAATAAATCTTTGTTGGTCTTAAAGGTGCCTGACTGGACTCTGATTTGGTTTTGTTGAACTACTAGCTCTGTGAGTCCACTTGCAAATAAGTCGTTCATAAGAAGCTGCTGGATTTGAACTGAGGACCATTGGTCAAAACAACGCACACACCAGAGAAGACATCAAAGTGGTATGGTCCATTCCAGCACCAGCGGACTCTACCACCACATTCTGGGGCCAGGGCATGTCCAGGGTCGCACGATGACCAGGAATGGAAAAAGCCAATGAACTAACCAACAAAAAGCACACAAATTTGGTTACATTCACCAGCAGTCCCGAATTGCGATTTTACATTTTGTTTTTGGGGAGTTTTTAATTGTGTGTATTTTAATGACGTTTATCTCTGTTGTATGCCCCCTGGAGATACGTAAGGCAGAAAGGTGGCTAACAAACGCTTTAAAGAAATAAGTAAAAACCTGGCTTGATTTACCTGGTCCCCATCCCTTGGCCGTTGGTGCCCACCAGGGCGAACAGAGAGCGGAAACCTTCGGGGGAAAACCACTGTGGGGAGAAAGAGAGCAAAGTCGCACCCATCCATCTTGCCTGCCCCAGGATGCCCCCGTCAAGGGCCAAAACCTCTCCTGCCATCTCCACTCACTCACAATTGCAAGGACAGTAAGTCCAGTCCAACACTCTGTGCCACACGGTGGCCAAAACCCAGGAACCATCAGGAGGTCCACCAGCAGGGCCAGAACTCCGAAAGCCCTCCCACCAGACACCCTCCCACCCTGTTATCCAGAACTCCATGAGCTTTTATATGTTCGATGCCACTCTTTATCCACAGTCATAACTTTTGAGCCTTATTTCCTTTGCTCCAGAGAACTTCCAAGCTGTGTTTAGAAGTCCGCACGGAGGATCCAGAATAGCACAGTGTTGAATCCTCTGGAGGTAAACCATTAAGCACCCAGGGCAGAACTTTTACCCCTTGCTTCAAGTATTTAAAAGGGTGCCATGTAGAGGATGGAGCAGAGTTGTTCTCTCTTGCCCCGGAGGGACAGACCAGAACCAATGGGATGAAATTAGTTCAAAAGAAATTCCGTCTAAACATCTGGGAGAAGTTCCTGACAGTGAGAGTGGTTTCTCAGTGGAACAGGCTTCCTCGGGAGGTGGTGGGTTCTCCATCTTTGGAGGTTTTTAAGCAGAGGCTGGAGAGCCATCTGATGGGGAAGCTGATTCTGGGAAGGCTCGAGGGGGTGGCAGGTGACAGTGGGTGAGCGAGAGGGTTGTGAGTGTCCTGCACAGTGCAGGGGGCTGGACTAGATGACCCAGGAGGTCCCTTCCAACTCTAGGATTCTATGATCGGCTACCTTCCTCTCCCCTGCAGATTCGAATTTGGAGGACAGGCAGATTGTGCTGTTCTTGACTGGGATTATATCATCAGTTGCTTCGAGCCTGCACGGGGTGGAGGAAAGCTGGCTAAAAATAGTACCTGAGGCCCATTGTCAGTGGAGAAACCTCTGACCGGGGTCCCCAACTTGGTGCCAAGGGGCGCCAAGACTTCTTCAGGCACCCACCAAGTGGAATTTGATTTGCAGTGCCGATTTGTTAAAATGCTGATTGGGCAACGACAACCACCACGGCACAAGAATCCTCACTGGATGACAGAAGGTCACCTGGGGCAGCCATTTGGTGCCTGACTCCGCCTTCTGCAGCAGCCATTTTACAGTCACCATTCTGCAGCGGCGCCTGCCATCCTGTTTTAGGGAGGCACAATCGGCTGGGGACCCCTGGCCCAGTCTTCCCAGTTCCCCTAAGAGGGAAGGGGCCCAGACGTTTCGGACTCACCCTGCTGAGGCGTTCTTCGTAGAGGGCTTCTGTGAACAGCAAGCGGAGAACTTCCAGCTGGCCCTGCGGAAACCCATCAGCCCCAAGAAGGGAAAAGAACATTTAACGGGGCAAAGCAGCAGACAGGGGCTCAAACTCGCACAGAAGACCCAAGGCAGGGCCAGCCTCGGTGGGGTAGTCAGAGAGGCTGGCAGCTTGATCGCCATGGATGACCAGAAACAAAAAAAACCTCTGAAGCTGCCTTCTGCTGACTCCAGGAAGGGCAGTCTTGTCTGCTCTGACTGGCAGCTGCTCTTCGGGGTCTCAGGCCATCCCCTCCTACTGCCTGGTCCTTTTAACTAGAGATGCTGCCGGGGATTGAACCTGGGACTTTCTCCATGCCGGCATAAAGAAGAGACATTTCCACCACCTTTCTTGCATGAACTTGATTTTATGTTTGAAGCAGAGAGCCAACACAGGTTCTTGTTTGTGTTGCTCCCTGCGCTGTGTTTTCCAGGATTGCTTGCTGTTGGCCACGGTGTGAGAAGACAGGATGGTGGACTGGATGGACCCCTGGTCTGATCCAGCAGGGCTCTTCTGATGTTCTTAGGAAGGCCTCGGCCTCTATGCCCTGTAGTTGGTCTTCCAGAGGAACTGGCTGGCCACTGGGTGAGACAGGGGGCTGGACTAGATGGTCTGGCAGACAGAGACCTCAGTATGAAGGTTTAGAGTGGCTAACTTAAGAACCTGGTCTGATGCTCCACTCTTCCTCCACATGGAATCTACTGGGTGATCTAGGGCCAATCTCTGTTCTCTCCAAACTTTCTCAGCCCCACCCACCTCACAGGGGAGAGGAAGGGAAGGCTATTATAAGCCACTAGCAGCATCTAAGAAGCAGCTCTTTTTCAGAAGTTCACTCAGATCCAAAAATCCCAGAAATCAACCAGCGCTCTTGACCAGGGTATTCCTTTCTCTTTACTTACAACCAGTGGTCTCACCTTAAATTTATCCCCCAGGAGTTTGTGGACGATTTCTTCTTCCTCGTTGGCCGTTTTGCTGCAGAACTGAGAGAACAGCTTGATCCACCAGTCCTGGTCTTTGGCCTGGAAGAGAAACCAAAGGAACGCTCATTTCTTTTCCCCCTTGGTCCAGCAGACAGGGGTGGACGTACTGCTGGAGATGGAGGTATCTGGAGCAAGAAAATTGGCACCCTCCGAAATGACATGAACCATCAGCTTTAAGAAACAAAACAAAAAAAGGCACCTAGAAAATTGAAATGAAGAAGCCCAAAGCATCCTTGAACCCATTGTGCTTTCTTGATTTGTGAAGATTTGGGCACATTTTTAGGTACTTCCTTCATACCCCACCTTTCTCCTCAGAGGGACACCCTGCTCCTCTCCTTTGCCAGTCAGAGGAACTAGTTTGGAGGTCCCCAACCTTCCTGAGCCCACTGGCATCTTTCTGCTACAGCAGGGTGGACACCACTAGAAAACGGCTGCCACAAAATGGCTGCCGGAGGAGGAGGGGCCGGCTGGAAAATGGCCGCCCCAGATGACCTCCAGTCCCACAGCAGTGATCTTAATGTGTGGAGGCAGCTGTTGTTAATGAATCATTTTTAAAATCTGCAAAGCCAACCAAACCTTCACGGTAGACCACTGGGGAAAGCCCTGCCTCCCCTCCACCAGGGCCTGCAAAATGGAGCTGTTCCACCAGGCTTATGGTTGAGGCCTAGAAGGACTCCCACCAATACAGGCTGGCCTCTCTGCTGGAGGAGGAGGAGGAGTCAGCTGGAAGATCAGCTCCTTACAAAGAAAAGAAAACCCAGTCTGGGGACATTTTAGCTGGAGGGATCAGGAAAACTAATTTTTTTAGATTTTTAACCGAACTGTATGTTTTAAATACTGTTACCCGCCCTGAGTGGTGTGGAAGGGTGGGATATAAAATGTATCATCATCATCATCATCATCATTGTTACTTGGCAGATGCCAGGAAAGACGTTACTGGGCACCATGTTGGGACTGGTGCACTAGCCCCCGGCTATGGCATCCTGAACACACACCTGCTTGACCGTCGCAACCATCCTCGCCATCAGCATGATGCTCGAGGTTTCCGGGGGGTAATGGATGTTCCTGCACAGAACAGAGGAGCGGAGCCTCTTTTCAAAAGCCGTCCACAAACAGGCCCCCACCCCAGCCCCCTTCTCCCGCAGGCCCAGCCTCCCGCCCCACAGATCATCTGCAGCAGTCTAGCCCTGCATGGCCATCCCACTGCTGAACTGGACTCCTAGAATCCTAGAGAGGGAAGGGGCCACAGAGGCCACCTAGTCCCACCCCCTGCTCAGTGCAGGGTCAGCCTCCAGCATCCAGGAGAAGGATCTGTCCAGCCACTGCTTCAAGATTTCCAGGGAGGGGGAGCTCCCCACCTCCTTGGGCAGCCCATTCCACATTTTTTCCTGAACATTTTTTCCTGATATCTAGCTGGTACTGTTCTGCAGATAGTAAACAGGCATTTCTGGGGGTCCTGCTGCCAACAGGAACCTTTCTCTGTCGTCCTTCGTGACAGCCTTTCACATACTTCAAGAGAGCCATCCTGTCCCCTCTCCACCAGGCTGAAGATTCCCACGTCCCTCTGCCATTCCTCATGGCGCTTGGTCCCCAGGCCCTGGATCCTCCTCATCGCTCTCCTCTGCACCCTCTCCATCTTGTCTGTGTCCTTCTTGATGCCTCCAGAACGGCACCCAGGACTCCAGGTGGGGTCTGACCTATGTGGTATACCACATAGGGACTAGGACATCTTGTGATTTTGACACAATGCCTCTCTTGATACAGCCCAAGACAGCAACAGAGAGCTCCTGCCCTGTCACAGACTTCATTAATCTTTCAGGTGCTCCTGGCTTCTGGCTCCCTCCAACTCCCATCGTCAGCCGTGTTGAACCAAGAGGGCCGGCAGGATGACGGCTGACCCCCAAAGGGCAGGACGGGGGATTCCTTTGAGCTTACCGCCAGGCTTCCTGCAGTTTGTTGAGGGGGTGATTGGGGTCCTCCCGGGAGGGTCCGAGGCACAAGACCTGGTGGTACTGGTCCCAGGCCGCCTGTCGGCACTCTGGACTGCAATACACAACCTACAAAGCAGCAGGGACAAGGACAGACGTCAAATCAGGGAGCGCAAACTGGCACATGACCAGGATCAAAGCAGCGTCCTGGGCTCAGAGCCACATGAATTCACCCAAAGCTGCCTTAGGCTGAATCAGATCTTATATTCCTGTGGAAATGTGGTTAACAGCTTTGTTCCCCAGCAGCCTACGATTCCATGTTGCTTGGCTCACTCACTTAAGCCGCCTGGCAATCTCTGCTCTGTCGGGTCTTCATTCGTTCCTGACTTTTCCTTTGGGCTCATGCGTGGGCAACTTGGAAGGAACACCCAGGGACAACGGATTCTACGTCTGATTTCTTTTCAAGAAACTGAGGGACATGCGGCCGGTGCCCCACATAATACCCTCACCGCACCCTATGAGGGAGGCTAGATTGCGGGAACGTGACCTGCCCAGGATCATCCAAGAAGTTCTTGGACTGAGCTGGGATTCCAAGCTGGGTCTCCCACCCCCTAAGCCAGGGGTAGTCAAACTGCGGCCCTCCAGATGTCCATGGACTACAATTCCCATGAGCCCCTGCCAGCGAATGCTGGCAGGGGCTCATGGGAATTGTAGTCCATGGACATCTGGAGGGCCGCAGTTTGACTACCCCTGCCCTAAGCGCTCCACCACAGGCCTTTCACCGTGTGCAACATGCCCTCCCACCTTCTTCCTGCCAAGAAAGAAGCAAAACCAGCCTTACCTGGCAACTGGGGCAGAGCTGATGCAGGTCTTTGTGGATGCTGCACTGCTCCAGATGAGGCAGGGCCTGGAAGCGCCCCAGGAGCCTTTGAGCGTTCTCCTCCGCCGTCTCCAGCGCTCGCAAGCAGTGGTCGCAGGCTGCACGAGAAAGACAATTGCCTCGGTGCGCATCCACGCATCTGGGACCCTCTGTACGCCGAGAAGATGCTCTGCCACAAAATCACAGCCCCAGCCCAAATAAAGGGGCACCGCAGTACTAAAGCTGTCTTATTTTGGATTAGGATCTTGGTCCATCAGGGTCGGTATTGTCTACTCAGACCGGCAGCTGCTCTCCAAGGTCCCAGCAGACATCTGTCCCATCACCTGTTGCCCGGTCCTTTCCACTGGAGATGCCTGAGATCGAACCGGGGACCTTCCGGACGCAGAGCAGATGCCCTATCACTGAATTATGGCCTTTCTCCAGAGCCAGGCATCAAAACTCTGGTTCTTCTACATGCAAAACAGGAAGGTTCAAGGGGGTGGCAGGTAACACGGGATGAGCAATAGGGTTGTGAGTGTCCTGCCTAGTGCAGGGGGTTAGACTAGATGACCCAGGAGATCCCTCCCAACTCTATGATCCTTCCAAGAGGAAGGAACCTCTTGTTTCTATGCCCATCCTCCCCCTAAGCCTGTCTGGATCCAGGCATCGGGGGACTGCAAAACCATTATCCAAGGCAAGAACAGACGAAGCACGGCATGAATGAACCCAAGAAATCTTACCTTTGTATTTATACAGGGCGTTCCAGAGGAACTGGGCCGACACCACCGGCTTCTCTACGAAAATAGTTTCCCCCTTGCGGATCTTCCTGGTGGCAAAAAGGCCTTTCCCCTTTAAAATGGAGAGAAATCTTTACTTGAGCCCTATGGCTCCTTTTGTCTACGCATCGCACCGATACAGGTCAAAAAATAAGTTATTTAAATACTACTACATACTAAGTTAATTAAATACTACATTGTTAGCTTGCTGGGGGGTTCTTAAATTTAACCGCAGGAGCAAAAATTCTGACTACAGCCCATGTAACTCCTAAATTCACCACTGCCAGGGGCTCCATACACTTACCTGGTGTTGACACCCCGTCATTAAGATCGGGGCTCTCCGCCTCCTGAGCAAATAAGATCTTGCTACTCCCTATCAATACCCCCCCCCCCCTCCGCAGCACAGAGCAGAGTCATCTGCCCAAGGAGGTTTTGGAACTGTTTCCTGCAGGCCAGCCCTATCACCTGGGCAGGAAAGCCCCAGCAGAAGGAGGCCAGAGTGCCCCCACCCCACCCCCAGTGGCTGCCAACTCCACAGCCCCCCCCCCTCCATGGCAGGCCAGGGATTGTCCAGCATGCAGTGGGGTTCCAGGCCCCCCTGGCCAGCAGCTGGGGATGAGGGGCAGGGTTGCCAGCTCCAGGCCTGGAGACGTTGGGGATGGGGTGCAATGCCAGACAGTCCAGGGGATCCAGGGTCCCCCTGGCCATAGGTGGGGGAAGGGGGGGTGAGGTTCACCCACTGCAAGTTGGGTAACTCCGATGGATTTGGGGATGGTGCCCTGCCCCATAGTCCCCCTTCCAAAGCACCCTTTTCCTCCAGGGGGTCTAGGGTTGCCCGGCGCCCGCTGCGCACCGGGGGAGGCCAAAGATTAGGGTTGCCAGCTCCAGGCTGGAAAAAGGCCGGGAGACTTGGGGTTGCAGCCTAGGGGGGAGAAAGGGCCGCGCCCCAGAGTCCCCCTTCCAAAGCACCCCTTTCCTCGGGGGGGGGGTCTAGGGTTGCCCGGTGCCCCCTGCGCACCGGTGGGCGCCAGGGCGAACGGCTGCCAGCTCCAGGTAGGGAAAGGCCGGGAGATTTGGGGATGGAGCCTGGGGTTGGGGGTCGAGGGGGGGGCTGCCCTCCACCCCCCCCCGCCGTGGCTGACCTTGGCCGGGCTGATGTGTCGGAGCTCCAGGGCGCGCCGGGCCGGGCCGCCGGGCTCCCTGCAGAAGGCGAACACCTCGCCGCACCCGGGAGCAGCCATCTTGGCCCAGGCGGGAGGAGCCGGGGAGGGGGAGGGAGGGAGGGGGAGGGGGGCACCCAGAGGGCCCACCCATCCCCCGGATCCCGGCTCCTCCCTATTGCACGGCGGCCAAAACCCGGGGAGGGGCCGGGAGGGAAATGTGCGCCCTGCGCGCTCCGCTCTCCGCTCTCCAGGAGCTCCCCGGGCTGGAAGCAAAACTGCAGCCCCCGCCGAGCAGGGGGCTCTCCTCCTGGGGAGGGGGCTGCCCCCTAAGCCAAGCCCTCCTGGAGAGCCTCCAAAGGCGGACGCAACGCTCCTCGTTGGGATGGATGTTGGACTTCGGTTCATCGTATACCGCGAGGCTCAGCGCGGCATGCAGGGAACTCAGCGGGACGGAGACCTCCGCGGCTCTAAGCAGCCACAGCGCAGTATACCGCAGTGGGACCCCAGGAGAGAAGAGCAGGACATGGGGAGGAGGGTCCTTCCTTCCAACTGCAGCACTCTGAGGGCCCCTGGGGGGGGTTGTGGGAGGTGGGCTATGGAAGACGCTGGTTCTGGTCGACCTCAATCCAATGCCTGGTGGAAGAGCTCCCTTTGGCAGCCCCTGCGGAATCGCTCCAGTTCCGCAAGGGCCCTGATCTCTTTGGGGAGCTCCTTCCACCAGGTGGGGGCCAGGACGGAGAAGGCCCTGGCCCTGGTTGAGGTCAAGTGGGCTTTCCTAGGGCCAGGGATCACCAGTCCGTTGGAGGTGGTGGAGCACAGAGCTCCTTGAGGAGAGCGGTCCCTCAGGTACACTGGGCCCAGACCACGTCTGGCCTTGGAGGGGATTACCAGAACCGGAAGCCTGATCCGGAATCTGACCAGAAGCCAACGCAGTTGATGGAGGATGGACCTCCATGGTGTGGCTGTGCGGACCCCGGCCCCTGCATTCAGGACCAGCTGTAGTTTCCGCATCAAGGTTAAGGGCAGGCCTGTGTAGAGCTGACCCGCACAGGGACATGACAATACTGGCTGTTCCATTCTCGATCCTTCATCCTAGACGCTGCCTTTTTCACCACTGCAGAGCCTGCGCAGGAGCCGTCCCTTGCAGCCTCGGAGGCCAGCCCCCCTCAGTCTCAGCAAATTCCGGCTCCTTAGCCCAGTCGTGAAGTTGGGACTTCTTACCCGGTTCGCATCACTTTACACTCGCCTGCCTCCGAGTTCATTGGCCACCCTGCCGCCCAGTTGGTGCAGGTCCTCTTGGAGCTCTTCCCAGCCAGCCTTGGTTTTCGCCATCCTGAATAGTTTGGGGCCTTCTGAAAACTTGGCCACGAGTTCCAGCTCACTTACGGACAATTAAGCGGGAGCCCACAGCTTCCTAACTCCCATTGCGAGCAAGTCCCTGGATTCGGACTCTCTGCCTACTATTTAACCATTTTTTAATCCATAAGGGAGCCCGTCCCTCCTGTGCCACAACAGCAAAGTCGAGTCAGAATCCTTTGGCAAGGAACCCTGTCAAAGGCCTCTGGGGCAGGGGTAGTGAAACTGCGGCCCTCCAGATGTCCATGGACTACAATTCCCATGAGCCCCTGCCAGCGAATGCTGGCAGGGGCTCATGGGAATTGTAGTCCATGGACATCTGAAGGGCCGCAGTTTCACTACCCCTGCTCTGGGGTATGTAATGTCTACCAAGCTACCATTGGTCTACACCAGCCTTTTTCACCCTTTTGATTGTGGAGGAACCCCTGAAATATATTTTCAGGCTTCAAGGAGCCCCCCGGATGTGGTGTCAGCTGGCCACGCCTCCCGGAAGTGACATCACCACGTGCGTCACCAGGCAGCCTCGAGGGGGACTGAAGGGGGACAGACAGGAGGTCAAGGAGGTTGTTTAAGGCAGGAGTAGGCGTGCAGGCCCCCCCCTTCCCAGGCACAGAAAGGACGAGAGAACTCACACGCGGAAGGGGAGGCAGAGCAATGGAAACAGCTTGTCAATACTTGAGATGCTTTCTTTATTTCCTTGTGCAATTACTGAGTATACCAGTAAACATAAAATTTACAAAGACACAACCAAATTCGACAGATATGGCCTGGACCATGGAGGGCCCCCCTGCAGGCTGAGATACACAGACCGGCCAAGGTCCACATGGCTGTCTGGGGGTCTTGCAAGAGGAGGGACCCAAACTGCGTGCTGGGAAATGCCTCTGGAGTGGGTCATCTCTCTCTCTCTCTCCCTCTCATACACGCTCCTTTTGCAACACAAATGCATAAATACGAAATCAACAGGGATTGGGGGAGAGGATCTGCGGGGTCCATGGCCAACTCAAAGGGGCCAAGATCTACCTCAGAGTAAAGGCTGTGATCAGAACATGTCACTCGTAGCTTCCATCCCGGCTGCAAAAATGTCCCACAGGGGAGCTTTCCTCCCGCCCTGCCCCCAGTCTAACAGGAGCCAGGGGGTGGGCGGTGGGCCCGGAAGACCCGGAGGGGCATGCTGGCAGCTATTTCTTCAGGATCTGGGCCTTGGCGCAGTTAATCCTGTTGGCGACGGAGGAGTCGGTGGGGGCCGTGCACTTGGACAGGACAAGGTTCATCTCGTTCTCGTTCTTGTGCTCGATGGCTGTATCGGCGGCCTGCCCCAGATCCCTGCGGTCGGAGGGAGGGCGAGAGAAGAAAGGAAAGGCGGGGAAAGTCAACGAGGGCAAAGTGGGTGGCATTCTACTTCCAGGTGGTGTGTGGAGAGCCTCACAACCACAGTCTCTAAGGCAGAGGCTTCCCTCTTTCAGTCCCTCCCTCCACAGATTCAGAGACAAAGCAGACCGGTGCACGGCAGGAAAGGAGCACGGAACCGGTGTGCTTCAGACGGGGGACACGACTCCCCAAGGACAAGGGCCTGTCTGTTTTTGCTGCGGAGAAAGTCACTTTCTTCCAGTCTCCGGCCAACGATGGAGCTGAACCATTTCTTGACAACTATCAACGGACCCCACCCACCCACCCACCCACCCACGTGCCCTTGCTGTGCTTGGATCCACCAGCAGAGGGAGGGGCGTTGCCCCCCCTGCTTCAGGGGAGGGGAGGGAGAACATACCCCACCAGGATCAAGGCTTTCACTCGCTGTTCCGGGGTGACGCGGAGGGTGTACTTCTTGGCCTCGTGGCGGTTGTGCTGCTTCATGCAGATCTCAACAAAGGGCTTAGAGAAGGAAACCCAAAATCAATGCAGAGTGACTGCATTTATGCATTTGTTTCTTTACTCCCCCACTCCAAGCATCTCACGACCTTGTTTTCCCATTCCCGTGCTAACAACAGCCCTGCGAGGTATGCCAGGTAGAGCGGTCGCAACTGGCCTGAAGTCTCCCTGCTACCTTCCGTGGCAGAGCAGATATTTGAATCGGGATCTTTCCAATTCAAGTCCAACACTCATAAAAGTATAAGAGTTGGAAGGGACCTCCAGGGTCATCTAGTCCAGCCAACCCCTGGCAGAATGCGTGATGCTCACAACTACCTGCCCACCCACAATGACCCCAATTCCATGCCCAGATGATGCCCCCCCGGCAAAATCCCTGGAGGAAATTCGCCACCTGACCCCAAAGTGGCGATTGGCATTACCCTGGGCAGGCAAGAAAGGGCACCAAGAGCCAAGCACGGACACAACCCTGCCCACCCACTCACCATCCGCCTAAGTTCCCAGAATCAGCAAGAAGAAAGTGGATGGTCCCAAAACACAACAAAGGAAAAAAGAATCTGTCTGATGGCTTAATACACACTTTTGGATCGTTGGATACACACTTTTCTTAGATACTTTAGGATGCTCTGGGCTGATCCTGCGTTGAGCAGGGGGCTGGACTAGATGGCCTGTATGGCCCCTCCCAACTCTATGATTCTATGATTTTAATCAAAATTTAAGAGTCTCTGTTATCTCTTTATTATTATAATTTCCACCGGGACTCCGCCAGGAGTCCCGGTGGAAATTATAATAATAAAGAGATAACAGAGACTCTTAAATTTTGACTAAGCCATTGGACAGATTGGTTTTTCCTTTGTTAAGTTCACAGAATCAGCCTTTCCGTCAGATGGCTAGCTGGCCTCTGCTTAAGAACTTCCAAAGCAGGAGAACCTTCTTTAACTGCTATGCTGTACTCGCCCTGGTGAAAAGCAGTATTCGTAAGGCCTTGATAGGTGAATGGCATCTATGGGGTCGTGTCATAGAATCACAGAATCATAGAGTTGGAAGGGGCCATATAGGCCATAGAATCATAGAATCACAGAATCATGGAGTTGGAAGGGCCATACAGGCCATCTAGTCCAACCCCCTGCTCAACGCAGGATCAGCCCTAAGCACCCTAAAGCACCCTAAGCATCCTAAGCATACCTAAAGCATCCTAAAGTGTCGTCTGTATCAGGGTAATGGCAAAGGAAGGGTGGATCAGAAGCCCTGGCCCCCCACCTCAACGCCCCGGCCCCGATCCGAACCACCACTCTCCTGCAGCTTCTGACAATCTAAAACGACACGGAGAAATCCTTGCCCATCGGCCGGGAATCCCTCGGCCCCTCTTCCTTACCATGTAGCCGATGGGCGACTTCTTACACTTGGAGAACTTCTCCAGTTCGTCCCAGTCTTCCCGCTCGGCCAGGGCACTGATCTTCAGCCACCAGAACCTGTCAAAGCATGAAGGGAGAAGGAGGAGCCCAAGAAGAGCTCTTCTGGGTCAAACCAGTAACCCCTCTGGTCCAAAATCTTGCCTCACACAGGGGACAACCAGTTCCTCAGGAGGGGACAACATCAGGGCCTTGAGCCTCTGAATTTGGAGGTTCCCCTCAGTCGACATGGAGATTTTGGGGGCGCAAACTGGGAGGATGGAGACCTTAGCAGAGTATCAGGCCATATAGCCCTGCCTGTTAAGCAGCCATTTTCCCCAGAGGAGTTGCTGCAGTTCCAGTGGTTCTCAACCTGGAGGTTGGCAGTGAAAGGGACATGTAGTACAGGTGAAAGATATGAAAACCTGTAAGAGGCAATCAGTAACCTCTAAGCAACTGGGAGGAAGGACGTTTCTCAAGGGGCTCTCGGGCGCTGGGAAAGATGCTTTTCTAACGCTATAATTTATTGCCGTGATTCTGACCGTCTGTCAGGGATCTTGAAGTCGCGGTACATCTGCTCGGCCCGCTTGTAGTTCTTGTCCAGGATGAGCTTGTAGACGGTTTCGTGGAGCGAGTCGTCCAGGTACGGCTTGTCCTCTTCCTTCTGCATCCGGTGCTGGATCCGCAGCAGCTTCACCTGGTCTTCGGTGGCCTGTCGGGCGGGTGGAAGGGAGGTCAAGGGGCGGCTCCGGGCAGGATAGTCTGGGGTGGGACACGTCTCTGCCCCGGGAATTGGCAGAAGTCGTTTTGCCAAGAACCCAAAGGTGTTAAGCAAACAAAAAAAATATGATGGGATGCAACTGTTTATTACCCAGTGCACACAATTCTAGGATTAAAAACTGCTGGCAGGGTTTGAATATGCAGAGAGCCAGGCACCAGGCTGCTTAAAGAATAATAGTTTTCATTTCAATTGTTCTGATCATCTCAAAGTAGGATGCTTCAGCGTCTGAAGCCGCCGTCTCCCCCCGAAGCAGCCAGCAGAGCTGGCTGCTTCGGGCGGGAACGGCAGCTTCGGACGCTGAAGCATCCAACACTAAAGAAGACCGGACAATCTTCCGAGGAAAACCGGCGTTTCTTGTTGGGCAGGCCAGAGAGCCGAGATTTGGTGGAGATTTTCCGGCAGCAGTGTTGGGAGGCAAAGCCAGCATCCCGAGGGCAACGCGGAGAGGAGCCTCACCTTGGCCGCAAACTCATTCTTGGCCTTGTAGTATTCGTCCACAGCATTCATCAGGCTTGCTACACGCTCCTCGATCCGCTGAAAGGGAATGGACACGGGACGGATTGGGCCCAGAAGAGAACAGGCCAAGACGGTGGATCACATGAGGACAGCAGAAGAGGCCTGCTGGATCAGATCACTGAGAGTTCACCTAGTCCAGCCTCCTGCTTCACACACAGGGGCCAACCAGTTCCTCTGGAGAGTCAACAACAGGGCACAGAGGCCTTCCCCTGATAAGAAACTAAGAAACTCTGACAGGACTGCTCTTTGAGAACAGTTCTAACATGACTGTGCCCAACATCACCCAGCGGGCTGCATGGAGGAGAAGTAGGGAATCAAACCCAGCCTGCCAGGTGACAAGGGGCTTATTTCAACCACTACACTAAGCTGGATCAGACCGGTGAGGGTCCTTCTAGTCCAGCATCCTGTCTCACACTCTGGAGGTCCAAATAAATAAACAAAGAAGGAAAACTATGTGGAATAGGGGGAGGTCCGTAACCTTGCTATTCTAGCAGGCTGCCCCCCCTCCTGCCCCTGCAGGAGTTTCCAGTCACTTCTGGGTGTAAACGCATGGGCGATCTTAGATGCTTCCAGTGCTCTACGGTCTGGCTTGGAACAAGGCGGATCGCACACAGTGAATCACCACAATCGACAAGATGAAATAGTCAATAAGCAATGCAAGAAGATTTGGGTTGCAGAACCAACCAGAAGTCTAAAAAACAGTTGCCGCAAATTATGAAGTGAACATGGCCCATTATAGCATGCAGAATTAACAGGCTCAAATACACAGCAGTATATCTTATTCTGCCTGTTGCAAGATGCTACAGAAATGCCCCTCGGCATTTTGGAAGTTCCATCTCGTACTGCTCTGAGCCTTTTTCTTTTTAGCAGTCTTAAGGTCTAGAAACTTGGCGGTTTCTTTTTATTTTGTCCCAAATTCGGGACAACAGGAGATTGCTCAATTCTGCCCCGATATTCAATCCTTGAGCTCTGACAATATAATTGGGGAGCATCTGCTGCCCATCAGAACCGCCTAGAACAACACAAGGCCCGCTGGGTGAGCTTGCCAAGATCTGCCTACCTCTCTCTGCCCCCTCCTCCTCTGATCATGTCCCACGAATGCCCACCTGCTCATTGGTGTAGCTCATGCGGACAAAGAAGTTTCCGAGTTCCTGGTGATCGTCGTCTTGGTTGTAGAGGTCTTTGAGGGTATCCAGCTCTTGGTGCTTGCAGAACTGGGGAGGAGCAGCCAAATGGTAAGAGAGGCAAGCCCGAGAGGAAAGCATTAGCTACCTTGCAGGGTTGTTGGGGAGACACCAGGAGAAACAACAGAGCAAAGTTTGAATCCAGGGGCAACTTTAAGACCGACAGAGTTGCAGTCCACTTCTGCAATGAAATAAAACTCCGTGGGTCTTAAGGGTGCCCCCAGACTCAAATAATTGCTCTGCTGCTTCAGACCAACCCGGGGACGCACCCGAATGTAACAACATGAGAAATAATGTCAGCAATTGTGATTCACTTCCTTTTTATCTCACATTCTTTCCCAGGAGGGACCTAAAGTGGTTTGCAGCTTCTGCCCTCCTCTGTTTTATCCTCACTACAATCCCAAGAGTTCGGTTAGGCCAAGAGTGCGAAAATTACCTAGCAAGCTCCCAGGGTAGAGTGAGGATTCAAACCCAGGACACCCAGATCCTAGTCTGACGCTCTAACCACACCGGTGCACACAGACACATAAGTACATAGACTTGATGCATTCAAATCAGCACACATAATTACCCAGTGGAAGAGATCCTGGTTGCATGCAAGAAATTCTATCGACAACGTCTGGGCAGTTCAACCACAGGTCTCGAGGTGCATAAAGTTGCACAACAGCCCTGCCAAGCTGACTACTAACCATCATCATCCCAGCCAAAACCTTATCCCACTTTGCCCATTGGGAGCTTAGAGTGTTGCCCGCTATCTTCAATTTCAGCTTCACGACTACCCTGAAAGGCAGGCTAGGCAGAAGACAAGCTCATGGTCATCCAGGGATCTCCCCTCTCCTAGGCTTAAACACTCAGTGCTGCCCCAGGAGTGCTCTTCCTCCACCAGCCCAGCTCCAATTCCGACAGACCTCGGAAGCTAAGCAGGGCAAACCCTGGCTCATATTTGGACAGGAGGCATCCATAGAATCACAGAATCCAGGAGCTGGAAGGGACCTCCTGGGTCATCTAGTCCAGCCCCCTGCACTATGCAGGACACTCACAACCCTCTCGCTCATCCACTGTCACCTGCCACCCCCTTGAACCTTCCCAGAATCAGCCTCTCCATCAGATGGCTCTCCAGCCTCTGTTTAAAAATCTTCAAAGATGGAGACCCCACCACCGCCCGAGGAAGCCTGTTCCACTGAGGAACCGCTCTGACTGTCAGGAACTTCTTCCGGAGGTTTAGACCCAAGGGTTTGGCTGGCAGTTCCTCCAAGGAAAACAAGGGGCCATGATGGGGTAGGCAACGGCAAACTACCTCCAAATGTCCCTTGCCTGGCTGCCAGACAATCCGCACATCTCCTGGCTACACAACACACACACCATATGACAATTAGAAATATGCCCCCCGCCCCCAACCTCTTGCCTTCAAGCAACATCAGGATGGATCACGGACTCCTGGTTGCGTCTGCAGTAGAATTGGGTGTGTGGCCACGTGGGCAGTCATGTGTAAGCATGTGCGTGTCGATGTGATTGAAAGAATTCTCACCTGGCGATAGAGGCTCAGCGCCACGGGCTGGTTCTGCAAGGTCATGAAGAAAGTGCCCCGGTTCCGTTCGTTCTTCAGGTGCAAGATGACCGTGTAGACTGGGAGGGGAGGAAAGGCGGCGGTTAAGGCACTACACGGGTATCCCACAGGCTCATGCAGCCCGTTGGGGTAGTCAAACTGCGGCCCTCCAGATGTCCATGGACTACAATTCCCAGGAGCCCCCTGCCAGCATTCGCTGGCAGGGGCTCCTGGGGATTGTAGTCCATGGACATCCGGAGGGCCGCAGTTTGACTACCCCTGCAGCACGTGAACATAATGGAAACCACTGGGAGATCACCAATCTGACACTGGGTGGCAGGTGCAACCACGAAATGCTGAAGAGTGAGGTTATGCTCAGCACATAAGAAGCTGCCTCAAAATGGATCAGACCATTGGTCCATCCAAGTCACTACTGGCCAAAACTGGCTCTCCTGGGCAGAGAAAGGTCGACTTTCCCATAAAATCCTGCCTGGTCCTTCGAACTGGAGATGCTGGGGATTGAACTGGGGACCTTCAGCAGACCAAGCAGGTGCTCTACCACACAGCCCCCTCCATGGCTCTCCAGGGTCTCCAGTTGAGGTCTTTCTCATCCCCTCCTGCCTGGTCCTCTTAATTGGAGATGCTGGGGATTGAACCGGGGACCTTCTGCGTGCCAAGCAGAGGCTCTCCCACTGAGCCACAGCCCCTCTCCATGGCTCTCTACGGTCTCAGGCGGAGATCTTTCCCATCACCAGCTGCCAGATCCCTTTAACTGGCAATACCGAGAATCGAACCTGGGACCGGGCAGCATCTTGACTGCTGAATGGCAGTCCGTGCCCTTTGCCAGCCGCTCGGAAGACCCCAGGGCCCAAAGGGCGGGCCAGCCGGCACCCGCTCTCCCTCCCCCTGACGGCCAGGCAGGTCCTCCTTTACCCAGGTCGGTGTCTCCGCTCTCTATGGCTTTGCTCAGGGCCAGCGGGCTCCTCTTCATCTTCAGCAGCAGTGGGACCTGCTTCCCGGACCGGGGCTCGTACTCCAGCAGCTGGGACACACAGCAGGGGAACTCGTTTTCAGCCAGCCGGGTGTGGGGGTCCCGAAAGGTTGGATTCCTGCAGCGCCACTCCCACCCCCCTTTTGCACTCCCATGGCTACAGGCCTGCCCTCCTGCCACACGGCACCAGAGCCCCCCTCCCCCCGGCCCTTGCACCTTAATAGCCAGCTCATTCCGGCCGCACTCGTAGGCCTGGGCAGCAATCTCCGAGTACGAAATGCCCGGGGTGTCGCCCAGTTTTTGGTTGATGGCGTAGGCTACTTCCTCGTCGGACTTCTCCTTTTGCTGAACCTAGAAAAGATTTCAGAGGGGGCCACGTTGCCGGCAGCAAACAGCGGAGATCCGAAACTACAGTCAGGTGAGGCTTCCGCCAGGTGCCCCGCCACTGGTCCCTGGACGCTCCTGATCCACGCCGCTTGCGAAATGTGGGCCCCGATCCTCACCTTGTAGCAGGCCCAGTGAGCCAGGATCCGGCTGATGCCCTGGAACTCCGAGAGGCGCAGGTACTCGCAGATCTTGATCGCAATAGGGTACAGCCTCCGCAGAACCAGCCTACGACATCAAAAGCATCAGGAAGCTAGCACCCTCCACACCCAGAGGAGAGTCCAGGTAAAGCATCCATGTTCAATGGAAGTGTACCTTGAACTGTCGGGGGTCAGAGGTCTATAAGGCTTTGGGGAGGAACTCAGGTCCACATCCAACTTGGTCCCCCCCACCCCCCAGCTGAATGTTCCAACTTGGTTCCTCCCCCTTCCATCCCTGGGGACAAAACACACCCAAAATTATGACTGCCCCTCAGGCCAGGGGCTCAACCCTGTATTGGCCATTCTGGCGGAATGCTCCTGAATCCAAGGCCCCTGCCCCACCCTCCCCGATGTATGGCTTTTTTTAGGGGAGCACATACCTGTCCAGTAAAACTTCAATGGTGAGTTGTTTGTACCTGAAGAGCTGCTAAGGAGATATTCTTCAAAGGACACCTTTTGGAGCATTGGATCAGCCTAACCTTATTTCTGCAGGCCAAACACTGCTGGTCCAAGGAGATCGCTCATACGTCAGACGTGGCCAGAAATAAGAACATCACATGATCTGGCAAACAGCACTTCTAGTCCAACATCCTGTCACACACAGCGGCTGACTAGTTTCCCTGGAGAGCCATCAACGGGTCACAGAGCCCAAGACCCTCCCCTGAAACAAACCTCAGTAGAGCCCTGCTGGGTCAGACCAGGGAGGGTCCCTCCAGTCCAGCCTCCCGTCGCCCACAGGGGCCAGCCAGTTCCCCTGGAGGGCCAGCAAGAGGGCAGAGAGACACCTTCCCTTCCTTTCCCCATGACAGACACCCTGTGAGGTAGGTGGGGCTGAGAGAACTCTACAAGAACTGTGACTGGCTCAAGGTCCCCCAAGCTGGCTGTATGTTGAGGAGGAATGGGGGATCACACCCAGTTCTCCAGATCAGAGGCTCCCTTTCTTAACCATGACATCAAGTCAGTTCTCGCAGACGACCGATTCCCCTGATGTTGCCTGTCGGGAATTCTTGCAAATTTCACTAATGAGATCTTTTTGCCCGATTTTGCACCATTGGCCAAGGAAGGATACTGAGCATAGCTGAGCGGGATCCCGATCTGGTAATCCCGGATGGCGCTGAGAACCCGCAGGTCCCGACACGTCTCCACAAAGCTCTCGGGCGGGAACTTGTCGATGAAACATTTCCCAAAGGAAGCCGCCTGAAGGCACAAAGGAAATGACCCGGGAGGAGTTGAAAAGATCTCCCTGAAATAAATTCACCTCCAATCGACTGAGATTAGTTCCCTTTTGGAGTGTGACCTCGCGGCATTAGTCCCATGGACAGCCCTCCCCAAACCTCACCTTCCCCTGCTCTGTGTCCCCAAATCTCCAGGAACTTTCCAGACCAGAGATGGCAACCTGAGCCCCTTCCCTAGGCCACCACTGGCCATCCTCTTAACCCTTTGCTGAATAAAGGACATGGCTGGAATTGGGGAGGTTTAGTTTTACCTCTTCCTGATTCAGCAACCAATCTCTTGTAAACAAGGGCTGCCATAAGGGGACACCACCCCAAGAATTCCAGCCCCCCAGCCCAGAGATCGGGGTTTCAGTGAAATGTGGTTAACGACCCATATTTTCTGGAAGACACAGCTATATGGAATAAATTTTAAGAAGAAGAAGAAGAGTTGGTTCTTAGATGCCGCTTTTCTCTACCCGAAGGAGGCTCAAAGCGGCTTACAGTCGCCTTCCCATTCCTCTCCCCACAACAGACACCCTGTGGGGTGGGTGAGGCTGAGAGAGCCCTGATATCACTGCCCGGTCAGAACAGTTTTATCAGTGCCGTGGCGAGCCCAAGGTCACCCAGCTGGTTGCATGTGGGGGAGCGCAGAATCGAACCTGGCATGCCAGATTAGAAGTCCGCACTCCTAACCACTACACCAAACTGGCAAACTGAAAATGGAATTCCAGCAAAAGGGGCAGAAAAGGGGACATTATTGCTGTCTTTATTTGAAAGGTTGTCGCTTATAGGAGGACAAGGAAAGGTTCCTGTTGGCAGCAGAGGTCAGGAACTGCAGTGATGGGGTTAAAGTATGTGGAGAACGATATCGGCTAGATATCAGGACAAAAAATTCTAGTTCAGCCATGGAATGGGCTGCCCAAGAAGGTGGTGAGTTCCCCTTCACTGGCGGTCCTCAAGCAGCGGCTGGACAGGCATCTCGTGGATCTTTTAGGCTGATCCTGCATTGAGCAGCGGGTTGGACTAGATGGCCTTTAGGGAACCCTTCCAACTTTATAGATTCTATAGAAAGGTAACTGCTGGTGAATTTTTCCAGAGTGCTTGCATGCCCCTTTCCAGAACTTTTTCCTATTAGAACACCAACTCTGCGTTGGAAAATTTCAAGACATTTGGGGTTGAAACCTGGAAAAGACACAGACTCTCTTGGGATCTAATTTCCTGTTTCAAACAGAGAAGCTGATTCTTCAAAAATAATGCCCTGCCACTCCCAGAGCCGGCTTGTGGCGGGTGACAACGTCCGATAAAATCCCATTAAAACCCCCACTGAAAGGACACAAAAACCCTAAAATCACATTAGAACAGAGAATATGGCAGAATACCTCCCCCCTCACCCATTTGTGGGCCCCCATTCGTGCAGCCAGAGGCTGAGCTTCCGTGACTCACCCGAAGGAGAGCTTTCTGAGTTTCCGGGTCGTGTTCGTAGCTGGCGGCTTCAATGCATTTCCTGACCGCCTCTGGCAACAGATCCTGTTCCTTGATCTCCCGCAGGTACTCGTCGGCCTTCTGGCTCTCTTTCTGAGGGGAGAGGAAAAGAAGAGTTGAGCGCTCCACAGCCTGGGCCTGGCCTAACGGAGGGAAATTTCCCCCTTGCAAGTATCCACTCAGACAGGCACCTGATTCCTTTCTGCAACTCCAGAGCCTTAACAGCACCGGCTCCTGCAGAAAGCACACCAGAGACCCATCTCAGACGGACAGCCAGAATGTCTAGCTGACCTTTTGTTGTCGCTGGCTTTAATCTCTCATGCAGGGGTAGTTAAACTGCAGTCCTCCAGCTGTCCCTGGACTACAATTCCCATGAATTGTAATGCATTTAATTAATGAATTAATTAGCTGGCGCATTGTTAAGGGCACCGTGACCAAACTACATTATGCAATTCACGTTCCTAAGAGGAGCGTGCCAGTTTCTGACAGAATGACAAGTCCCAGTGAAGTCCCCTCGTTTTGGTAAACCTTGTCCGTGTGTACTGTAACAATCAGCGGACGAAATGAGATGCAGGGGCAAACGGTCTGCTTTCCCTCCGTCTCCAGGAAGTGCACCGACAAAGAACACGGCTGCACTGGACCATCAGACCAACAATCTCTGACCAGCAGCAGCTGTCCAGGGTCTCAGGCAGAGGACTTCCATGTCACCTCCTTCCTGGTCCTTTCAAGTGAAGATGCTGGGGGTTGAACCAGGGACCTTCTGCATGCCAAGCAGAGGCTCTTCCACTGAGCCACAGCCCTTCCCCATGGTTCTTCAGGGTCTCAGGCTGAGGTTTTTCCCATCCCCTCCTGCCCAGTCCTTTTAACGGGAGATGCTGGGGATTGAACCTGGGACCTCCTGCCTGCCAAGCAGAGGCTCTGCCCCTGAGCCAGGGTCCCAGATCAAGGTCTCTCCCATCCCCTCCTGCCTGATCCTTTTAGCTGGAGATGCCGGGGATTGAACCTGGGACCTTCTGCCTGCCAAGCAGAGGCTCTGCCCCTGAGCTACAGCCTCTTCTTGAAGAGGCAGCAGTCCTGGGCCCTGTCGATCCTGGGTTACCTCATATGCCTTCTGGGCTTCCAGTAGCAGAGCTCCCGGTGCCATGGAGGCAATTTTGAAGATCTCCTGGGTGGCTTCTGCAAAGGAAGCAGGAAGAGAAAACTTCAGGATCGGCAGCAGACAGCCAAAAATCTCCCATATATTAATTTATTTAAACATTTATACCCCACCTTTCCTTGTGTCTTTAGGAGGCTTAGAGCAATGATTAAAAAAAACAGTTAAAACTAGAATAAAGAGGCAACCCCCAGAGAAAGGGAAAAGGGAGTGTAAGCTGCTTTTGGGGGGTGAAAAGCAGGGTGTAGAAAACCAGCTCTTCTAATCTGGATTTCCTCCTCCTCATGCAGCCAGCTGGATGACCTTGGGCTAGTCACAGATCTCCTAGGGCGGTTCTCGCAGAACAGTTCTCTCAGAGCTCTCTCAGCCCCACCTCACAGGGTGTCTGTTGTGGGGAGAGCAAGGGAAAGGGACCTGCAAGCCTTTGGGTAGTGAAGAGTGGGGTATAAACAACCAGCTCTTCTTCTTCTTGCCGCTTTCCTGAAATTCCAAAAAAACTCACCTGGAATCTCGTGAAGGAATTCATGGGAGGAAGAGGAGAAAATCCGAACACCATCGAGCTCTGGCACCAGGTACGAGTCCTCATCTAGGTGATATCTGGAGGGGGAATTAAGGAACTCCCAGGACAACAAGAGACCCGCAATGCTAGAAGGACCCTGGGTGGGTCTGAAGCTTCAGCAACGTGGTAAAGCTCATGCTGGACTGTGCCTCCTGGAGATGCAAATGGGATGTGGGGCTGTCCACAACCAGCATGCACCTTCCTCACAAAATGGCGGCCACAGGAGGCGGAGCCAGCCACACAATGCCCAATGAGTTAACTAAAACAAACGTTACGCTCATACCAACACAGACGCGCGCCTTCCCCTTCACCAGGGCTTTCCTCCAAGGATACTCGATCCCCTTTGGGGCGTTCCCTGCCACCAGGAGAAGCCGATCCCACGCCAAGGCCACCGCACGCTGCTTGCTACGAGGCCGGGTACACCTGTCACGGCGAGAGACCGGCAGTAGGTCAGACATGGGAACCTGGAGACCAACCAAGGGCCCAACCCCCTGCACAATGCGGACAATTCACACCCTGGCTCTGGGCCCAGAAAAAGCCCCCCCCCCAAAAAAAAAGACCCACAACACCCTTCCAGGTAGGCTTGTGCGCTCCGGCACGCTCCGGCATCCAACGGCTGCCAAAGTGGCCGAAGCGTGCCGGAGAGGTACAAGCCTACTTCCGGGATTCCTGGCGTAAACCAGCCTGGAGGAGAATCCCCCCCCCCCCAATCTCCAAGTTTCAATGGGCTTAACCCCAGGCATGTATGAAAAGCTGCCCTCCTTCTCATGGTCTGCCTGGATTCACAGAAGCAAAGTTGCCGCCCGATGCCCATCTAGCCTCCATGCAAAATCCTCCTAAGACGGAGAGCCTGCCACCTCCCGAGGAAGCCTGTTCCACAGAGGAACCGCCCTACCCGTCAGGAAGGTGGCCCCAGGCCTACGCAGAGGAATCGTCCTCCAAACTGGCAGCCTCCGGGCAGGAAAGCCAGAAGGCAGAGAAGCTGGCCAGAGAAGAGGCTACACTCACCAGACCATCTGCTTGGGCGGCGTTCGGAAATTGCAGGTGAAGTCGTACAGTTTTTCCTGCAGGGACGCAGAGTCCGGATAAGGAAAACGGGAGGGGAGGGGAGAAATCAGGCGGGCGGCCCGAGACAGGATGCAACAGCAGGCAATGAAAGAAATAATGTGCAACGTACGAAAATGCAGGAAACCAAAATGGAAAACCACAATTTTAATCCAGGGTTTAAGGACAACTATGTATTTTTAACTGCCTCCTAATGACTGAAAGTGAGGGGGCCGGGCACGTCTCCCTGGGAAGGCTGCTGCATAATTGTGGGGCCGCCACCAAAAAGACCCTGTTTTGTGCACCCACCAAATGAACTTCTTTGATCGACCAGACAGTCAGGAAGGGGCTCTCCCTGTGATCGTAACACCTGGGCAGGAACGTATGGAAGCAGAGGGTCACAGGTACCACCTGCCACCCCCTGAAGCT
Source organism: Paroedura picta (assembly GCF_049243985.1). Lineage (NCBI taxonomy): Eukaryota > Metazoa > Chordata > Lepidosauria > Squamata > Gekkonidae > Paroedura > Paroedura picta. The sequence goes on from NC_135378.1 coordinate 86,055,495, forward strand.
CCCTGGGAGACTGGTTTGACTTCCTGGCTAGGGGTGAAAAAGGTCCATCTGCCCCCCACGGCACAAACAACTGGAGAAAGCATGACTGAGGGTTGACGTGATACAGGTTTACAAATTCATGCATGGGAGAATTACTTTCTCACAGTACAGGAACTCCTGGGCACTCAATGAAATTAGGAAGCAGAAGGCTTAGAACACATGAATGGAAGTCCTTCTTCACCCAAAGAGTCATGAACCCAAGGAATTCCTGGCCAGAGGAAGTGATGGTGGCTAAATACAGATTTAAGAGGGGGTTGGACACACATCTGGAGCAGAGGTTCATCGGTGGCTACTGGCCACAAGGACACGCGCTGTCGGGGGCAGTGATGCTCTGTCTTCTTGGTGCTTTGGGAGGGGGCACAGTGGGAGGAGGCCTTCTGGAGTTCTGGCCCTGCTGCTGGACCTCCTGATGGCCCCTGGGTTGGGTCACTGTGACCCCCAGCGTGGACTGGAGGGCCCACTGGCCTGATCCACCATGGTTTCCCTTGCGTTCTAAAACTTCTGTCTGGGGATTCCAGCTGGCAGGGCTGGTCTATCACCCAGCTGGGCAGAGGGGGGCAGTTTGCAAGGAGAGAGCCGGCATGGCTTCTGCTCGGCTCATGGCCCTTCAGCAGCAAGGCAGCCGAATTCGGATCCAGCAGAGGCAGCACCACAGGGAGACCTCAGCTGCTGTCAGCCCGGTTTTGGGGCGGGGTCGCTGCCTTCAGAGCTCCTCCTGGAATGATCCAGAGGCTGCTTGGGGGCAGGCAAATGCCCTGCACCTCCCTTGCCAACCCAGGGGGATTTGGCTACACACCTTCACCCCGCTGGCCCCGCTAGCTCACCTTTAAGTGGGACATCCCCATCCAGATGTAGCCGGTGTCGGTGAAGAGAGCCAGGTAGCGGTAGTTGAACGAGACGGCCATGCGCAGGTAGGAGCCGGCTAGCGGGTTCATCCCCGGCAGGGTCTGCAAACACAGGTGAGAGCACCGGATTCAAATCCCCTCCCACACCCAACTCCAGCCTCTTCTTGTCTCGATGAGATGAATGAGCAGTAGGCTCAGAACAGATACAAGGCCTAAAGAGTCGTGAATCTGTGGAATTCACTGCTGCAGGAAAGGGGTGGGGGCCACAAGCATCGACAGCTTCAAGAAGGGATTGGATCAACATCTGGAGCAGAGGTGGCTCTTGGCCACCAGGCATAGACAGAACACTGTGCCTGGGGCAGGGATGCTCTGTGTCCTTGGTGCTGTAGGGGGCACGGTGGGTGGGTTTCTGGAGTTCTGGCCCCCCTGATGACACCTGGATTTTGGCAACTGAGTGTCCTGTGCCATGCCAATGTTTCCCATTTTTCCTTGGAGAGAGGTTAGCCAAGCTTGATTATCCCCCCCCTTCTTTTTCATGTGTTCTTTGTTCCTTCAGTGTAACTCTGCTCCCCTTTGAAGCTCTACTCTGACCAATGTTATGTTAATCTTATCTCTAACCTTGAGGGCTGTAAAACCTCCCAGCTCTCAGGGGCAGCCAGCTGGAGCGGAATCTGGGAACTGTTGTAGACCTCCTGTCTACTGGCTGATCAAACATTCTTTCCTGTAAGAACCAACTTTCCCACGTTTAATAAAATCAGAGTCCAGTAGCACCTTTAAGACCAACAAAGATTTATTCAAGGCGTGAGCTTTCGAGTGCAAGCACTCTGTGCTTGCACTCGAAAGCTCCCACCTTGAATAAATCTTTGTTGGTCTTAAAGGTGCTACTGGACTCTGGTTTTATTGTGCTGCTTCAGACTAACAGGGCGACCCATTTGAATCTTTCCCTTGTTTAGTTTAGGGGGCAGGGGTTCAAGTCCTTAAAAAACCCGTTCCTTCCTTTGCATCTCCTCTTTGCCAACATATGTGTTCTGTGAAGATGCTTACTCTGTTGTAATCCTCAAGGAAGGCTGGCTTTGCTCTGGCCTGCTTAGCGTGGCCTCAAGTCTTTTCACTACCCAAAGTGGCTGACAATCGCCTTCCCTTTCTTCTCCCTACAAAAGACACCCTGTGAGGCAGGTGGGGCTGAGAGAGCTCCAACAGAATGGCTCTGCAGGAACAGTTCTAACAGGACTGTGACTAGCCTAAGGTCACCCAGCTGGCTGCATGTGGAGGAGGAGAGGGGAACCAAACCTGGCTCTCCAGCTTAGAAGCCACTGTTCTTAACCACGACACCCTGCTGCTGTCACCTGAGACCCCCCTTGAAGAAACGCTCCACAGGCAGACCCCCAACCTTGCAACAGTTAGCAGATGCTTCTCCTGCCCTGCTCCCCGCCACCCCTTCGCCACTCACGTACCACTGGTGAGCAGGTTGTATTGTCCAGGAGGAGCAGGTCTTGGCCGACCGCCAGGAGGAGGATGGTCACTCTGTCCTGGCACAGGACGGTCCAGCATGATGGAGGCTTCTGAAGGCCTGCAGGGCGGGGGGGGGGAGGCAGAGAACCCAGGTCAAAAGGACGGCTGACCAGAGGCTTGATGGGGGCCGGACTGTATTTTATAAGCCTCTGATGGGAGCTAGAAATGTATTGCCTGAGACGACAAGCTTGAGAAACTTCTACTGGAAAGTAAAGATTAAGAAGCATAAGCCCGACTAAATGTTATATGCAGCTAAAAGAATGAATCAAGTTAAGAGGTGGATGATTATTTGAGGGGAGAGATGATGCATCAGGAGTTAGATGAAAAGAGCCTAGTTTGAGAATGTATTTTGAGAGAAACGAGGAAGGATTTAAGAAAGTCCAAAGCATGGCTTGAAGTTGGAGTGACAGGATGGGCCAGGTTCAAGGAAGAAAGGGCTTGCCCTCGAAAGCTCCCGCCTTGAATAAATCTTTGTTGGTCTTAAAGGTGCCTGACTGGACTCTGGTTTTATTATTATAACGGATGAAAGCAAAGGATCCACTTGTGGACGGGCATGAAGAGCGTGAGGACTGAGCTCTGGGTCATTATATTCTCTGCGCCAGTCGAAGGCTCCTTTGCTCCCTATTTGGCCACAGAAAGAGCGGTTTCTTTTGCAGCAAATGTGAGTGAGTTTTGTTCATGGATTACTAACATTTGGCTTTTCCTCTCTGATTGGTAACAGAGGCCTCCGACATCAGAGATCCTGGCCGTCGTTTGCTAAGGCCGCTCAGAAAGATACATATAAAAGCATAATTTTAAAATCTCAATTTAGGATTGCTTTATTCAAAGGCAATCCTAAATCACACTATCTTCAGCTGCCTCTTAACGATCGCAAGTGGGGGGGGGCCGGGGCACCTCCCTGGGGACGCAGTTCCACCATCATGGGGCTGCCACCAATAAGGCCCTGTCCCATGTACCCACCAAATGAACCTCTGATTGATGGGCCAGCCAGGAAGGCCTCCCCCTGCAATTGCCCTGTAAGGGGAAAGAACACAGAGGAGAAGGCGGTCCTTCAGATACCCCGGCCCTGAGCCACTGAAGTCTAAAAGTCAAAATCAACACCTTGAATCGGGCTCCAGACGGATCAGCAGCTAGCTTTGATGCTGAAATGTTTTAATGTCTTGCTGCCCACTGCCTTGGAGACCTGATCCGAATGGAAAGCTGGCAAAGACATTCTTTTAAAAGGAGGGAGGGACTAAGAGAACGAGATTTTTCTTTTAAGAGCCCTAATGCAGAAACAAAACGTAACAAAAAGGATCAAGTCCGGCGTAGGGACAGACAAGAGGCAAAGTTGAAAACGACCTTGGCTGGCTCACCAGGCACTTCAGGCATCCTCCGGAGCTTCAGGTCATCAACGTTGGTGGCCAAAATGAACCGGTTGGCCCCCGTGAGGATGGCCACCCCAGTCCCGTACTCCGTGTGGAAGACTTTGGCCTCCACCACATGGTTCTGCAGCACCTCCTGAGGGACAGAGGGAGCCACGTCAGAGAAGGACCGGCTGTTTGTCAGGGCCTAGCAATTGATCGCCATCACATCAACCCTGTGAGGTAGAACTCTACTGTTACAAAGAGATAGATGATCTCAGCCAAGGGTAGAAGGGGCCCTTTGGCCAGAGGCAGGCCAGCAAGAACTGTTTTAAATACATAAAAATGCAGAGTCAACTAGCTACACTTTTGACTACTGCATCAACTAAAGAAAGTTGCGCATGGGAAGGATAAGAACGAAGGTTAATTTAATGTTAAGTCATTTAATAATGTCCATCCATTCTAAAACGGTTTTGCAAAAGGGGGATTGAAAAAAACCCATCAATACAAAAGGGAATGATGTTAAAAGTTGTCCAAACAAAAGATCCTGCTACTGATTTGTTCTGAGCATGCACCAAAAGTAACAGGATTACCAGTCGTGCTGGTTTGTAATGGTATCGCTTAACACGTGGTGCATGGATTTAATAAAATAGGTTTTGAAATGTTATCACCACTCTCATAAGAATTTAATAGTAAGTCTAGGCTTTAGCAATTTATATTACAAGGACTATTGTAGTTTCAACTTAAAACGACAGGCGTGGAGGACGTTCCTTTTGCCCTGCGGATTCTTTTGACTGAAAAAAACAACATTAGACGGCATTTGATCAAAAACCACACAGGGAGAGAGGCAGACAGGTGGAAAACCAGCATCAGGTTGAGAGAAGATCCTCCCCCGCTGTTGAAAATATCCCCCAACGAAGTCCCCGTTCTTTTCTCTAACCTTCTGCAAGTCTTGACTGCGCATTCTTTCTCCAACGCCATGAGGACTAGAGCCTCGCGTTGGCTTTTGAACGCAACTCCACAGAACGGACAGCGCTGCCTTTAACGTATGCCCAAACGAAATGGAAGCAAGCTGGGCGGTCAGCATAACCTCCCCCCCTGCCCCCCCCCGCGCACACAAGCCACTCACGTTGCCCATGCGGAAGCAGCGTTTGAACTCGCAGAAGATGCTGTAGACGAGCACGGAGCCATCTTCCTGGATGCAGAGGAGGTCTTCGCTGGCCGTCCAGCCCAGATGCACCGCCGGGCAGTTCTTCCACTGTGAGAAAACACCATGTTGGCCGCTGGTTTCGACAGGCAGCGCCTTCAGCGGGGCCAGCCTCCGTACAGGGACTTCCGAACAAGGTTGAGTCAACTGCACAGTCCCTCAGAGCCAAACTGTGGCTCTCCAGAGGTCCACGAACTACAATTCCCATGGCCCCCAGGAGCGCACCCACCCACCTTCCCTGAGAACCTCAATTCCCCTTATTATTCTTGGAATACATCCTCCCTGCTTGCCTCCAGAACAGGACAAGCAAACTGAATGAATATTGAACAGTTAGACAGCTAGTTAGGACTCTCTCTCCTCTTTCAACAGAAAGTTTGATTCTCTTCTTAGGAAAACTATTGTCGTATTTTAAGCAGCCTGGGTGCTTTGCCTGTCTTTGCATATTTGAACTCTGGCAACAAAGGAAAAGTTCTCACCCTTGGAGGGAAGCCCGTGTCAGCTGGGTTGGGGGCTTCCCTCGCCACTAGGATGGTCAGCTGCAGAGCATTTTGGGGGTGGAGCCTAGGGGGGTGGGGTTTCGGTAGGGGAGGGGGTGTCAGCAGGCTGTAATTCTGGGGGATGCCCAAGGTCTCTTACTCACCAGAGTGCTGGCTAAGCGGACCCCTGAAGCAGAATAGATGTGCAACTCCGGACGGGAACTAGGTGATTTCTCCTTCTTGGGTTTCAGCAGAGCTAAAAGGAAAAAGAAGTTCTAATTTTTTTCAGTCCTGGCCCAAACCTGGTGGAAGGAGCTCCCGGAAGACCTGCAGGCTCTGCACGAGGTCTCGCAGTTCCAAAGGGCCGGCAAAATGGAGCTCTTCAGCCAGCCACTTGCTTGGGGCTGATGAATGAGAGAGCTCAGTTCCTCTGGACTCCCGAGCCCCCCTCCCGAAGCAGCCATTTTCTCCAGAGGAACCGAGCTCTGCCCCTTGGAGATCACTTGTAAGAAAAGCATATTGCAGGAGCAGAGCAATGGTCCATCTGGTCTCACACAGCAGCCAAGCAGTCCCTCTGGACAATCAACACCAGGGCAGAGAGGCCGAGGCCCTCCCTGATGTTGCCTCCTGGCTCTGGGATTCAGAGGCCTAGCACCTCTGAAGGTGGAGGGAAAGAACAGAAGACCCTAAGAATATCAGAAAAAGCCCTGCTGGGTCAGACCAGGGGTCCATCTAGTCTAGCCTCCTGTCTCACACAGTGTCCAACCAGTTCCTCTGGAAGGCCAACCGCAGGGCACAGAGGCCAAAGACTTCCCCTGATATTTCCTCCTGACTCTGGGATTCAGAGGTGTAGTGCCTCTGGACGTGGAGGTTCCCTTCAGCCACCACTGATAGACTTATCCTCCATGAATCTCTCTCATCCCCTTTTCAAGCTATTAATTCCTGTGGCCGTCACTCCATCCTGCGGCAGCAAATTCCACATTTGAAGCCCTTTCTGTGTAAAGTGGTGTTTCCTTATGTCCAGCCTGAACCTACTGCCCATCAGTTCATTGCATGCCCTCAAGCTCTGGAGAGAGGGAGAAAAAGTTCTCCAGACCCAGACAAAGATCTCCAGCCACCGCCAGGAGGATGGCACCCTGAATCCTCTCAGGTGCCAGGCCTGAGAGGTGAAACAGTAGATGAAATTTCTCTCTGCTCGAACAGACCCACCAAAGTGGTCTTACCGATGGGTCCTCCGTAAGGTGCAGCGGCTACCAGACACTCCCGCAGGCCCTCCTCTCTCAGGTCCCAGACCATGGAGTAGAGGTCCAGTTTCCTGCAGGGGGGACACAACAGAAGGACATGGGCCTCAAAACGGCTCCAAGGAGGCCGGTCAGAATCCTGCGGGGACACAGAATCCTTCCGGAATGCGGTTACTTATATATTATTGATCACAGCAGAGTTACACCCAGGAAGCCCATCACAACATAAAGGTAGCTACAGTGGCTATGCAGCCAGGCTTGGCAATTCCCCTGATGTGGAGTGGGGCAAAATCATGTCACTTTGTGGTCCCCACAAAGGTCCTACCATGTCCCTATTCTTTTTCTGACTTTGAATATAACTTTAAAAAAACCTATTTTGCTGGAGTGGGCGGGATTTGGGGCGGGGGGACCTCAGTGGAGTATAAGGCTCTGGAGTTTCTGCTCCAAAGCAGCCCTTTTCTCCAGGGGAACTGACCTGGAAAAGAGCTATAATTCCAGGGGATCCCCAGGTCCCACCTGAAGGTTGGCATCCCAAATAGGGAACTGATCTCCACAATCAGGAAATGAGGGGTAATTCAGGGAGATCCCTCCTAGGGATGCCAGCCTCCAGGCAAGACCTGGAGATCCCACGGGATTCCAGCTCAAAGGAGGTTTTGGAGAGGGCACTCTAAGTGGGGATGCCAGCCTCCAGGCGGGACCTGGAGATCCCACGGGATTCCAGCTCAAAGGAGGTTTTGGAGAGGGCACTCTAAATGGGGATGCCAGCCTCCAGGCGGGACCTGGAGATCCCCGGGATTCCATCTCAAAGGAGGTTTTGCAGAGGGCACTCTAAATGGGGATGCCAGCCTCCAGGCGGGAACTGGAGACCCCCCGGAATTCCAGCTCAAAGGAAGTTTTGGAGAGGGCACCATAAATGGGGATGCCAGCCTCCCGGCGGGACCTGAAGACATCCCCCCCGGAATTCCAGCTCATCTCCAGCCTGCACGAGCCAGTTCCCTGGAGGAAAGGGGCGCTTCGGAGGCATTGCACCCAAATGAGGTCCTCCCCAGGACAGTCAGCTGGGCGTGACCCCGGAGGGAGGGAGGGTGGGAGGGGGCGGCGGCGGCAACTCACGGACCGGTAGTAGGCCTCTTCCCCGAGGGGGTTCCAGTCGGCCGTGTAGCAATGCATCGCCCCGCTGCTCCCGGTCGGGCCGGGCACTTCCGCCCTCACCGCCCCGCCCGCGGGCGGAACGAAGCCGCGGACGCCATCTTGGCTGAGGGCGCCAGCCGCCGCTCTCTGCCGCCCCCTGGTGGGGGATCTACAGCCGCACGGGCTGGATCGAACTGCGCTTGCGCGCGAAAACTGCGCCTGGAAAGGAACGTGGCCGGCTTAAAGGTTTTACGGAGCCCCTCTGGCCCGCTGCCCGCCGGGCTCTAGTTCAATTCTGGGGGTCATCAGCTCTCCTGTGCAAGCAGTCATTATTCAGACACCCTTTTGTGCACGGCGGGAAGCTGGGCCCTTTAACTGGGATGTCTTGGTCTTCCAGGTGTCCCTGGACCAACAGGGCGAGCCACCTGCATCTCATTTAATTCTGGGTCGATTCAAGTGGGGGGCCTGTGTTGGTCTGAAGCAGCACCACGAAACCAAACCAGAGTCCAGGGGCACCTTTGGGACCAACAAAGATTTATTCAAGGTGGGAGCTTTCGAGTTCATGCAGTGTTCTGCCTGCAGTGACAGCAAAGAGCAGGAACCCGTAAAGATTCACAAAATCTGTGGTGGAGAGGTGCTTTTGTGAGTCACTGCTCACGAGAATTTTGTGGGTCTTGCTGTTTTCAGTCTTGCTGTTTTCTAAATTTAAGGCAGGTCTTTTTCCTGGGCCCTGGGTGGGTGTGCCCACAGCTCTGCTTCCCAGCCATCTTCTGCAGGATCCTGCCACTGCTGGGCTTTCCTGACCCTGATGAATGTTTGACAGTGTCTCCACAGGAAAACCATTGAGGAAGGCTGGCATGGAGGCTGAAGTTTTCCCCTGGCGTTGTTCCCTGGGTCTGGGATTTAGAGGTTTAGTGCCTCTGAAAGGGGAGGTTCCCCTCAGTCACAATAACAACAATAATTATTTTTGTAGCCTGGCGTTCTCAGAAGGCTCATTGAGGGTGACAACAACATAAAACATACCAAAATGACAATTTACATTGTTAAGACGTCGTTTAGAATTAAAATCAAATCATGAAAAGCTGTCACTGCAGAGGTTTAAAAGGTAAAGGTATCCCCTGTGCAAGCACCATGTCTGACCCTTGGGGTGACGCCCTCCAGCGTTTTCATGGCAGACTCAATACGGGGTGGTTTGCCAGTGCCTTCCCCAGTCATTACCGTTTACCCCCCAGCAAGCTGGGTACTCATTTTACCAACCTCGGAAGGATGGAAGGCTGAGTCAACCTTGAGCCGGCTGCTGGGATTGAACTTCCAGCCTCATGGGCAAAGCTTTCAGACTGCTGCCTTACCACTCTGCACCACAAGAGGCTCTTCTGCAGAGGTTTACACATGTATAATTCCTGCCATAATCGATTTGGGAGCAACCATTGACAACTATTGACAATTATTAACTGTCAGGAAAGCTAATTTCCCCCTTATCTTAATGCTCTTTGACATTTTAACCCTGACTCAGAAATTAGTTGCAGATAGGTTCCTGAAGTTTAAAGTTCTTAAGTGGAAGCCCCAGGGCATACATTCCAGTCAACACAAACATAGCCCCTGGATTAAAGGATCTGCTGATTTCACTCTAGTATTTTAGACAAATACATTTTAGATATCTGCGGCTAGCAGCCACTGTTCGACTTCTCCCATGAGTCTCTCTAATCCCCCTTTGAAGCTGTTGATGCCCGTAACCATCACTACATCTGGCAGCAAATTCCACATTTTAATCACTCTCTGTGTAAAGTGGTATTTCCTTGTGTCTGCCCTGAGCCTACAGCCCATTAGCTTCATTGGATGCCTTGAGTCCTACTATTTGGGGAGGGGAAGTTCTCTTTGCCAATGCCCTCCAAGTCTCCCTTAGCCTAAGAGGAGCACCCATTGGAGGTGGGAAAAGGTGATGCCTTTGTGGGTCAAACCAATAACCTGGGGTCTCCACCCTTTGCACATCCCCCAGACCACCCTGATGCCATCTTGCTAAGTCACTGGGAAAGGTCCCCAAAAGGCAATATCCGTTCCTCCCAGTCCTTTGCCGGTCTCCACTGGGTAGTATAAACAATTCCAGTTTCTTCCACTGGCCTCGGAGACAGGTCAGCTTAACGCATCATCATGGTAATCTTGGCAGCATTTCAAGAGTCAAGTATATCCTTCTCAGAAACAAGGTCTTTTGATTAAGAAATCAAGTCACAGAGACAAAAAAAAAACACAACAAGTTACAGAGCCAAGTTACAGAACTTTGCATTATCACCCACAATGTGTTAAATGTCTTAAAATCTTGTTCAAGTGGAACGGGCATTTTAGGTGTCTTAGCATTTCACAGTATGGCAAAAGTTAAACGTTCACCCCTCCCTCCATCACGTGGGTTTATAGTTTCATGGCTTTTACTGACTTACCGGAGTTTATATTCATGGAGCATTTTAAAGTGTTGTACACTGACCTGAGGCTATTAGGGAGGGGTGGTTTATTTGGTTCATGAAAAATAATAATAACCATAAAGTCCCTGACACTCCAGCCCAGGGGTTGTGGCCCCCCAGATGTCCATGGTCTGTGTGCAGCCAGCTGGGTGACCTTGGGCTCATCACGGTGCCTCCAATGGTTGAAAAGGGCCACTGCAAACCAACACAGAGACACACCTGAACACGTTTTCTATTCCAGTTGAGTTCCACCACCACAGCCTGGGCCAGAACCCCAGTAGAGAAAGGCCTCTAACACCTGCGAGACCCAAGTTCAAATCTCCAAGCATGCAGTGGAAGCTTGCTAGGTGGCCTCGGTCCAGTCCTGTGTTCTCTGCCTAACCTCCCCCGCAGGGTTGTTGTGAGGATAGAATATGAAGAGAGCAATGCAAACAGCTTTGTGTGCCCACATCGGGGAAGAGTCTATAACCAATTCTATAAATGGTTAAGGATCCGTTCTGGTCTCTGCAGGGCGAATCAGGACCGCACTGCATGGGGTGGAGGGCAGCAATGCTTGTTCAACTGCAATGCACTTTAAGCCAGGGGTAGTCAACCTCCAGGTGTTCATGGACTACAATTCCCATGAGCCCCTGCCAGCAGTTGCTGGCAGGATCTCATGGGAATTGTAGTCCATGAACATCTGGAGGACCACAGGTTGACTACCCCTGCTTTAAGCTATTTCCTTTTGCCCAGGAAAATCCAGCTGCAAAAGCACATGGAAAGTTTCAAGGCTCTTTAAAATTAGATTTCCCTCTTGTGCAGGGAAGCCCAGCTGGAAGAGCACCCTGGGAGAGGCATGCAAGTTTTGATGCACTGGAGGCCCATTCCGCACACGCAGTTCAATGCACTCTCCATGTGCTTTTGCAGCTGGATTTTTCTTGTGCGAAGGAGGAAAAGCCACGTCCAAAGTGCATGTGTGTGGAAAATGAGCCGTCGTTTCCCTCTTTCGCCCAGGAAAATCCAGCTGCAGACCCATGGAAAGTGCCTCGCCATCTACCATGCCCTTTGGGTGTGCTTCTGCGGTTGCATTCGCCTGCGCAAGAAAGGGAAGTCTAGATTTAAAGCGCCGCTTTCGCCCAGGCAAACCGAGCGGAATTCACTCCCGAGGCGCTTCCCCAGTCGATGTGCCTCTTTCGGCCACCGGGTTCCGAAGCCCTGCAGACGTCGAGCCGCCTCCTCCTTCTGTCCCGCAGGAGATGCCGGCGCCAGACCCGCGCCCGCTTTCCCGGGGCCCAAGCACTGGGGCGCCCCCGGCCGGGCCAAGCGGGGACTGCTCTGCCGGGGGAGGGGGCGTCACTCCGGTTTCGCTTTCGCTTGCTCGAGCCCCCGCCCCAAAAGAGGAGCCTCCCCAGGAAGCCCCGCCTCGCTGCGCCGTCCCATGCAGAGTGGGGGGCCGACCCCTTCCCAGCCCCCCCCAGCCCCTCCCCCCTGGCGTCTCTAGGGCGGCTCCGGCCCCAAAGGGAGCGCGCCGGAGTCGGGCGGCCGAAGCGGAGTGGGCGTGCGGGCGGCTGGCCTCCTCCGCTCCTCCCGGGCTCTGGCGCGATTGGAACTCGCAGCCGGGCGGTCCTGGGTTCGAGTGGCGCCGCGACAGACCTGCCAGGTCGGCCAGCGGGATGGGATCAGTCCTTGCGGGGAGGAAAAGTTTGGGGGAAGCCCCCGGCTAAGCGGACGGGGTCTGCTGGGAACAGGGTTGCCAATCTCCCGGTGGGACTCGGAGGTCGGGGAGCCTGGAGGTGTGTGGCTGGAGACGGGGGAGGACAGGGGCCGGTACCGCCCACCCTCCAAACCATCTGTGGGCGGCTGCAAAACTGATCCCTGGAGGCTGGAACTCTTGACTCCAGGGAGGTTGGCATCCAGACCTGGAAGAGCCACTGGCTTGCGCACGACCGCAATTAGTTACTGTGGAGAAAGTGGGTGCTTTGGTGCATGGGCGGAATGGCCGGATCCTCTTGCAAAAGGTCGCGGGGTTATTTAGTCGGGGTGGAGATCAGGCGCCCACCTTGGTGGGATGATCCCCGGAGGAGATCGGGGCCCCGACGGAACTGAGTAAGTCCCGCAGGCAGGACGGAGCTCTTCCGCCAGGCGGCTGGAAAGTCCCGATAAACAGCGGATTGGAACTCCCCTCCCTCCCCATCCCCCCCCCCACACCTATACCGGCTCCTTACCTGCACCTGTGCCATCAGCCAGAAGGTAACAATACCGGTGCTGAGGTTGGAGAGTTTGCCGTATTTTAACATTTTGTACATATTTATGTTTTCATGTAACCAATGTTTTCCTTGTTGTATCCTGCCCTGAGACGGTCAGTCAAGAGGGCCAGTATAAAAATCTACATATAGGGTGTATGTGTGTGTGTATGTATATATATATATTCACCAACCGATGACCACTCAGTGGTACAAACCAAGAAGCAAAACACTCTTTCTGGGCTACCAGATCCCGGATTGTTAACCGGTGGTTAGGAGGGATCAGGAGGTGAATTTCCTCCAGGCCACACTGACCAAGGATTTTGGTTTGGGGGGTGGGGCATCCTCTGGCCATGAAATAGGGGTCACTGTGGGTGGGCAGGTAGTTATGCATTTCCTGCATTCTTCAGTGGGTTGGACTAGATGACCCTGGGGGTCCCTTCCATCTTGATGATTCCCTGAAATAATAATGGCTGGAAACCACACTGGTTGAATTGGGTTTTCAAAGGACTTCCTAGGCAGCCAATGTCTGTATTACATTTATAACATGTGGAATATGTCGAATGTACACAAAATCCAAAAAAGAAAAAGCAAACAAATTGCATTCTGATGTTACATTGAGATGAGTGAGAGGGTTGGGAGTGCATAGCACAGGGGGTTGGACTAGATGACCCAGGAGGTCCCTTCCAACTCTAGGATTCTGTGATTCTAGGTGGCCTAAATTACCTTGTTTAAAAAGCTACAGAAATTTCACGGGGAGAATATATGCATGACAATTTCAGCAAAGGGTAAAACAACATCACTTGTATATGGAGCAACTTACTCAAAAGTAGTGCAAACCCAATCCTGCATGGTGTCATTTCCTGCATTGTATAAGAGGGGGTTGGAGAAGATGACCCAGGCCCCCACCCCTCCTCTAGCTTTGCATTTCTCTGTGTTTGGTGCTGATATATATATTCATGCAAATTATAAAGTCAGAAGAGGAATGACAAACATCAAGAGGTAACCAGAGACGGGATTGCAGGTGATGGGGATTGTCTTTTGTGGCGCATGGGAGCATGAACACATTGGGAAGATGTGGTAGGGAGCGCAGGCAGATGGAAGGGGGTTGAGAAGTATATGGTTCCATGCGCAGAGCGAATGCGTTTCTTTTTTCTTTCCTCTGAATTGGTTGTGTGTGTGCAGAACTGGAGCATGGGCTTTAGGGCCGATTTGCACATGCTTTTTAGAACGACAGCTGAACGGGTGAACTGGTTCTGCTGAACTGGGCGAGCTCGGGCTGGATCTCAGAGCAACTGCGCATCATCGCTTGAAGTTGTGATGTTCAAGCAGTGAGCGAATCTATCTTACAGTGTTTTGCTGGTGTCTGTGGTGGGGAAGGGCTTCTGCAAAGACTTGCAAACCTGCCTTTCCGGGCAAGAAGTAAAATTTTCCTCCTGCTCCAATCGAACGCTGATTGGCTTGCTTGCTTGAGTCGCCTACGTTGGCCTGTTGTCAGGGGCTCTGTGCGCAGATGTTCTCAGGAAGTGGCCGTGCTGGTCTGTGGTTGCAAACAAAACAGCGGGTGTCCCGTGTCGGTGAAAAGATCAAAACTTTGGCGCAGGCTTCATCCACAGAAGCCGTGCAAAATGGCTCATCAGATTGCAGAAGCAAAGGAGGGTGAGTTTAGCATTTGGATGGGAGACCACCAAGAAAGACCTGCAGGCGGTTTGGCAGAGGAAGGCCGTGGCAAACTACCTCTGCTCCTGTATGGCTCGAAATGCCCTGATTCTGGACCTATCCTCAGTAGCATCTTCTTTTTCTTAGTTTCAGGTGGGAAGCCGTGTTGGTCTGAAGTAGCACAACAAAAATAGCGTCCCATGTTAAGAGAGTATAAGCATTTGCTATTTTATCCACCCTCCCTCCTCCCACTCCTGTACTAGATTTCTAGGGGGGTTGGTGGGTTGCAGACCACCATGGTTTTTAAAAGTATTTAGGGGTCTGTTTATTGTACATATGAGCCTCTTGTGGCGCAGAGTGGTAAGGCAGCCGTCTGACAGCTTTGCCCATGAGGCTGGGAGTTCGATCCCAGCAGCCGGCTCAAGGTTGACTCAGCCTTCCATCCTTCTGAGGTCGGTAAAATGAGTACCCAGCTTGCCGCTGGGGGGTAAACGGTAATGACTGGGGAAGGCACTGGCAAACCACCCCGTATTGAGTCTGCCAAGAAAACGCTAGAGGGCGTCACCCCAAGGGTCAGACATGACTCGGTGCTTGCACAGGGGATACCTTTACCTTTACCTTATTACATGGATGGATGTCCAGGATTGTTTTAATGGGGCTTTTAATACGGAGAGTTGTAACCTGCCACGAGCCAATTTGGGAGTGGCGGGCAATAAGTCTAAACAATAAATAAATAAAGAGGTCTAAACAATAGCACCTGTTAAGACCAACAAAGATTTATTCAAGGCGTGAGCCTTGAATAAATCTTTGTTGGTCTTACAGCAAAAGCTCACGCCTTGAATAAATCTTTGTCAGTCTTAACAGGTGCTATTGGGCTGTATTTTTGTTGTTCTTTTTCTTGGTTCATGGTAATTTATGCCAGGATTGGACAAACTGCTAGTCCTTAAGGTGTTCCCCAAATGCCTGCCTTCACCCCCCACTTCCTAACAGCTGTGAGAGGAGACACAAAATTTGCAACTCAAGTGTGAGTATGTGTTCATGTGGAGGGGAGGGAGACAATAAATTGGGAGATCAAAGCACGGGGATGGGATGGGGGAGTGAAAACAGAATGACCCGTGTCTCTTTTGTTTATGAAGATGTGTGGGTCTTTTTCAAAGCATGCTCTTTTTCAAAAACAAACTGGGAATCTCCTGGCCAAGTCAACCCAGACAAGCCCTCTGGAACGTCTGCCAAAAAACAGTCCCCTTTAAGATCCCCCAAATGTTAAGCAAGGGGTTTTGTGTGCATGCACCCTTCCTCAGATACAGGCGAACGGTTCCCTTAACCATTCCCCATAACTGGAGTGAGGGTGGGGTGTTAGTTGCTTAAAGTCAAGATACATAAATCATTGGGTGATTAGAACAGCGATTGGATTAAGAAAGTTGGTAAGAAGAAGAACAATGTGTTTATACCCTGCTTTTCACTGCCCAGAGGAGTCTCAAAGCCTCCACTTCCTCTCTCCAAAACAAACACCCCTGTGAGGTGGGTGGGGCGGAGAAAGCTCTGTAAGAACTGTGACTAGCCCAAGGTCACTGAACTGAGTTGTGAATAGCTGCAGATCAGCATACAAATAGCGCCCGGACCCTTGAAGATGTGGCTGGTGTTTAAGGTGTGATTGGCCTCGATTTGTTGCTTAAAACAGCTGGTGATCCACGAGTCTGCGGAGGGGGAGGGTGGAATGTAACTCAAAAGGGAAGCATTTTCTTTTATTGAAAGTTGTTTTGATGTTATAGTCTGTATAATGTTCCATGTAAGTTATAATGTTCTGTGTAAACCGCCCAGAGCTGCAAAGAAATGGGCGGTATAGAAATCTAAACAAATAAACAAACAAATAAATAAAGTAAATGGATGAATTTGCTGGTGAAAGGAAGGGTCACCCCCACCCCCCATGGGATTGCTTTATGGAGGGGCTGCAGATGCTCTTTCCAAAGATAAGGAAGGGCAGACGAATTCTGCAATCAGCCACCGGTTCCATTAACCGGAATTGGAAAGTATGTAAAATAAAAATGGGTATAGCCTCATTTCCATCTCCGGCCATTCCTTGCTTGGAGCATTTGTCAGTGTGTTGTCACCAGCGGTCTCGTGGAATAAGCAGCTGGCTTCAGGTGGGCTGCTGAGGGGCTGGCATCTTGCATGGTGCCTGACCCTTTAACAGTTCCTTTGTGTATTGAACGCTTGGCCATTCTTTGGCCTTTGAGCCGGGCGAAGTGGTTTGGGCAGCCTTATTGGGAAAGGAGACTTTGGGGGAGATCCCTGCTTTTATGGGTCAGTCGCCCTGGGGCTTCCCCACCGCAGAGGCATGCCTGGGCTTGCCCACTGCAAGAGCCTGACAGGAGACAGCTGAATTTGTTTGCAAGGTAAATGCTTCCTCTTTTCCATTTGTTTTCCTTGCAGGGTCACGGTCAGAAGAGCCTCTGCCCCCTCTCCCCCGGATCCAAAACACAGAGGAAAAAAATGTCTGTGTGACACAAGATAGGGGTATAATGGGGTTGCCAATTCTTGGTTGAGAGATTCCTGGAGATTTGGGGGTGAGGCCTGGGTGCTATAGAGGCCACCCTTCTGCCGCTCGTAGATTAGATCCGCCTTTCTCCACTGTTTTACTGCTGAGAACCCCCTGAAATATTCTACAGACTTTGAGAAACTCCAGAAGTAGCATCTCATAGGCCCTTTTGGGAGAAGGGGTGGGTTGACATGACCATACATGATCATTGTTGTTAGTTGGGAAGTCGTGTCTGGCCCATTGCGACCCCATGGACAATGATCCTCCAGGCCTTCCTGTCCTCTATCATTCCCTGGAGTCCATTTAAGTTTGCACCGACTGCTTCAGTGACTCCATCCAGCCACCTCGTTCTCTGTCGTCCCCTTCTTCTTTTGCCCTCGATCGCTCCCAGCATTAGGCTCTTCTCCAGGGAGTCCCCCCTTCTCATGAGGGGGCCAAAGTATTTGAGTTTCATCTTCAGGATCTGGCCTTCTAAGGAGCAGGCAGGGCTGATCTGCTCTAGGACTGACCGGTTTGTTCGCCTTGCAGTCCAAGGGACTCGCAAGAGTCTTCTCCAGCACCAGAGTTCAAAAGTCTCAATTCTTTGACTCTTGGCCTTCCTTATGGTCCAACTTTCGCAGCCATACATTGCAACTGGGAAGACCATCGCCTTGACTAGACGCACTTTTGTTAGCAAGCAGGGTGATGTCTCTGCTCTTTCGGATGCTGTCCAGATTTGCCATAGCTTTATACATGATCATATCACCTGACATATGTTTAACAAATTTTAAAAATATATAACAAATTTATTAACCCCCACCCATTTGGGAAACCCGTTCAGGGCTGCCCAGAAACCCCACTCTCCTCAGCAAATGCATAACATATCCTGGAGTGGACAAAAAGTTGTCATAATACTTTGAATGCGCACAAAGGGAGCACAGAATGCTTGAATAATCACAAGCAGGAGTTTTGGTAGGTTCAAAGAAATGGACGGCCTGCTTGTGAAGGAGGTTAGAACATCTAAAAGTCATAAATTAGGTAATTCTAGCTGCGTGTGGGAACAAAGGTGGAATGTGCTTTCTGTGCAAGAAAATAGGAGAGCAGATGGGTCTGAAAGACCCAAAGATTGTCCACCCCCCCCCCCCGCTCCTTCCTGTGTGGCCAGATAAGGATGGGGGGGGGAGCTCTGCGGGATCTAACAGTCCCTCTCTTGCTTTCTTATCTAGCTGGCCAAGTGACTTTTCACTACTGGGCACGAATCTTGAGGGTTTCGTATGTTATCCTGCTTTTTCATTCATATGTTTGGGTAACGTGTCGAGCAGGGTTTCCAGCCTCCACGTGGGTGTGTAATCGTGATCTCAAGCTATAGTAAATAATGCCTCCAGGAGTGCAAAGTAGTAGTCATTTCATAGAATGATAGAGTTGGGAGTTCCAGGGTCATCTAGTCCAACCCCCTGCACAGTGCAGGAACTCACAACTACCTGCCCACCCACGGTAGCGCCAGTTTCATGCCCAAGTGACCCTCCCACCACAAATCTCAAGAATCCAGCCTGGCCTGGAGGAAATTCACCTCCTATCCCACAGTGGCAAGCAACAAGTCCCTGGGTGTGCAAGGAAAGGCCACAAGAGACAAACCCTGGCACATCCCTACCTGCCCACCCACTCCCCATCTTCTGCCTAAGTCTATAAAATCTAGCATTTATAAGATATCACCAAGGCAATCATAAGTAATAACCAAACAATGCTGTAAATTTGTGTACACTAGTACAAGAATACAAAAAGTTTACAACTTTTTCTGATGTTTTTGCGACTGTCTTTCTATTTATTTTCTCTGTCTCTCTGTCTGTCTCTGTCTCTCTTTCTTTCTTAGAACTTTATACTGCCTTCCCATGCAGTCCAGGGCGGTTTACATGGGGTCAGGGTGGGATACATAGAATGTTATACACTAACAGTAACAACAATATATCTACAATTCCAACAGTAAATAAAAGTTTATATTTACAGTAAATATAAGTGCTTAAACTCGAAAGCTCCCACCTTGAATAAATCTTTTATTGGTCTTAAAGGTGCTATTGGACTCTAATTTCGTAGTGGAGTCTGTTTCTGAGAGCTTCCAATTCAGTCCCCACCTGAGCAAAGGGGGGGGGGGCTGTGTTAGTCTGTCTGTAGCAGAAGAAAAGCACCAGAGTCCAGCAATACCTCGAAGACGTGAGAGTCCCTGCTCCCTTCTTCAGATACAGCAAGAGTGGGAGTCCATCTGTCCTTATACCAAAGGATTGGAGGAGTTTTCATTCTGTGCAGCTGATTGTAGTGCCTTCTATGGGGACAGATCAAGAGAGGGGACGTGTTATTCTGTCTGCAGCTGGAGACAAGAGCCAGAGTCCAGGAGCACCTGAAAGACCAGCAGAATTTGTGGCGGGGAGGGGCTTTCGGGCGTCATTGCTCACTTCTCCAGATATCTGCACCAGAATAAAACTTGGTTGGTCGTTCAGGAGCCACTGGGCGCAGACTTAGTTCTGTAATTTGTGTGTAAAGGTTAAGATGACCCTCTCCTTTTAGGGGGCCGCCAGATGGCACGGTCATGAAAAAGCCTAGCCCTGAGTAAATATCGTATTTTATTCCCTGTCAGAGGACGAGCCAAATGGTGTTTAAGGTCAGGATTTTAATTGGCTGGTGGAGAGTGGAACTCTGCTGTGGAGAGCTTTGGACACATGGTTTTCGTCCCGCCTCCTCCCCCCCTGCCTCCCTGTCTCTCCGGAGCAGATAAGCCCGTACCTCAAGGACAGCTTTCGTAAATATTTGGGTGGAATTTTACTGGCATCCAGTTCCTGATAAGTCCCATAGCAACAGACGGCTGGACCAAGGGCAGCCAAACAAATATTCCAGATATCCGGCTTCCTGGGAATCTGTCTTCTATCAAGAATTGCTAACAACTTAGAGCAGGGGGAGTCAAACGGCGGCCCTCCAGATGTCCATGGACTACAATTCCCATGAGCCCCTGCCAGCGTTTGCTGGCAGGGGCTCATGGGAATTGTAGTCCATGGACATCTGGAGGGCCACAGTTTGACTACCCCTGACTTAAAGAATGGATGGCCGCAGGGGGATCCAGATGCCACAACGGCCCCATATCCAGCCCAGGCTCAAGCAAAAGCCTGACGGAAGAGCTCCATCTTGCAGGCCCTGCGACACCCAGAGAGCTCCGTCAGGGTCCGCAGCTCTTCCGGGGGCTCCTTCCACCAGGTAGGGGCCAGGAGCGAAAAGGCCCTGGCCCTGGTTGAGGCCAGGCGTGCTTCCTGGGGACCCAGATCCTCAACAAAATTGTGCCTCCGACATCTTTCTGAAAAGAATTATTTATTTATTTATTATATTTATATACCGCCCTCCCCGGAGGCTCAGGGCGGTTACCTAATAGAACTATTACCTAATAGAACTGTTTATATTTTTACTAGCTTGAAAGCACATTGCATCTAGGAATGGAAGCGCGCTAGCGGAGGGCTAGGGTAAGGGCAAGGCCGGCGGGTGGGCGTCATGGTGTGTGGCACCCGAGTCTGTTGCCCTGGTGGGTGCTGGGACGATGGCTGCAGAGGTGGATGGGATGCCGTGGCTGTTGGGCGGCGTGGCGGGCTAGTGGGTAAGGCTGGGCGGTGGAGCAGGACCGTCCCCTGGAGCGAGCCAGCACCTGTCCACAATGGTGGGCGGGTGCCTCATGGGTGGCTCCTGGAGGTGGGTGGTCCCTGCAGAGGTGGTCGGGCTGGCATGGCAGCCTGGCGGGGTGGCAGGGCAGCGGGTAAGGCTGGGCGCATCCGGGTGGGCCCGTGTGGGCAGAAGTGCAGGCTAGACAGTGGACATGTCCCCGGACAGGGCTCCACCCACAGGGGCTTTTCGCAAATATTAGTCAGAAAAATGGTAAGGATAATATCAGACATGACCGGTGTTTGTACAGGGGATACCTTTACCTTTAAGTGTGTTTTCCTTATCCGCTGGGTGTGGGCTTTAGAAAAATTGAATTTGTGTCTGACTCCTCTGAGCCTGCAAACTTCTGACTGCGTCAACAGTTCTTCACCAGCGTGTAAAACGAATCGGGATTTTGGACGAGGGTCTCTCAGTCCCCCTAAACGTTTCATCTTCTGTCCCTCCTCTCAAACTCGTCTGTCTCTTTGCAGGAGAAGGCCGGAGCCAGGCTGAAGTCCCGCTCTCTGTGGCAGCCATGCAGAAACGACCCCTGGGAGACGTCTACGACTTCTCTTCCGAAGAAGCCCGGAAGCTGCTGCATAACAAATTTGTCGTGATTTTAGGTGATTCCAGTGAGTATCTTGGCAAACTCTTTTAATCGTCACCTGCCCTGGGACCATGGCATCCCGCTCTGGGACCTTTGGTGTAGGTCCAGGTTAAATGTGCCTAGTGGTTAAGAGCGGCACCTTCTGACCTGGCAAGCAGGATTTGATTCTCCCACAAGGGCCTCCCCCAAGCCCCATGAAGACAGGATATCACCGCCCCAGGCATAAGAGCTTGAGGGGCTATGTTGGATCAGTCTAGTGGCCCATCCAGTCCAGCACTCTGAATCACACAGGGGCCAAAACCCAGGGGCCCTCAGGATGCCCACCATGGGGCCAGGACTCCAGAAGCCCTTCCCACCGTGGCCCCCCAAGCACCAAGAAGACAGATAATCGTTGCCCCTGAGAGAGCGTTCCAACTAGCCCAGTGGTTCTCAACCTTGGTGTCCCAACTCCATCTGGGGTCGCCTGGCCCTTCCGTGGGGTCCCCAGGTTGGTGGCTGCCGTGGCGGCCGACAGCAGTGGCCGGAGTGGGTGGGGGCGATGGCTGGACATTCTCCTCCAGCCGGCCCCCTCATCGCGCCATGCCCGCGCACGACCAAATCCTTCCATTTAATGTCAGCGGCCAGCGGCCAGCGGCCAGCCGAGTGACTCAGCAAGGAAGTCAAGGGGCCTCTGCGCCAGTACCAAATCTTCTCTTTTCTCCCCCCTTTGCAGTTCAACGGACGATTTACAAAGACCTGGTGCGCTTTCTCCAGGACGAAGAGCCGCTCACCCTAGCCGAGCTGACGTGCAAAGTGCGCTCCCCTTTTGGATCCTTAGTAACCCCTCTTTTCTCGTAAACCTCTTGCACATAAGCCCTGCTTCGGGCAGCCGCTGTCATGCTCATTGTCGCATCATGAATTTCACCGTCAGCGGTCTGAACTGTGGTTTGTTGGTTTGCTTTTTCGACAGATGAGCCAGGCGGTAGTTACTAAGGGCGCCCGTGAAATCTAGCCCAAACTCTCTCGCTTCGCAGGTCTTGTTGTGGTTTTGTCCTTCTGACAAGGAAGGTTCAGTTGGGGGAGTTTACTTACACTTGAGCCAGCTTGGTGCAGTGGTTAGGAGTGCGGACTTCTAATCTGGCATGCCAGGTTCGATTCTGCACTCCCCCACATGCAGCCAGCTGGGTGACCTTGGGCTCGCCACGGCACTGATAAAACTGTTCTGACCGGGCAGTGATATCAGGGCTCTCTCAGCCTCACCCACCCCACAGGGTGTCTGTTGTGGGGAGAGGAAAGGGAAGGCGACTGGAAGCCGCTTTGAGCCTCCTTCGGGTAGGGAAAAGCAGCATCTAAGAACCAACTCTTCTTCTTCTTGTCCATGGGAAGGGAAGGGGAGAGAAGCCCCCAGCCTTTCAACCTAGGGGTATCAACCTCACGGTGGCACCTGGGGATCTCCTGGAATTGCCTCTGCTCCCTGGCCTACAGCCATCATTTCCCTTGGAGAAGGTGGCAGCTTTGGTGTATGGCAGCTTCGGCCTGCCACGGTCCTTCCCTTTTCCGGACACTGCCCTCCACAGGCTCCACCCCTAAAATCTCCAGAAATCTCCCAAGCCAGAGCTGCACCTCGGTTCCAACCACCGACAGCCGATCGGCCAGCACCTGGAAGTGCTTTGTGGTTTCCACCACCTAGAATTGCAAGGCACATTTTCACGAGTCCTCTGCGACCGTCTGCCACGTCCGCGGTTCTAGGAGGGGATGACGGCCGCCGGTTTAACTGGCTTTGAAAAAAGAACCAGGAGGAGGTTGTGAGTCCCCATGGCTGAAAGGTCTCTCTTTGGCTGCCCGCATCCTTGTCCTGGAAATTGCAGCTGGTGCAAAATGTGGAAGCAAGAGTTGTCACTAGGGCACCTTGGAGGACCCACATCCAGCCTGTGCTGAGGCAGCTGCATTGGCTACCAGACCGCTGCTTGTAGCTTACTGGGAGTAGGACCCCATTATACCATTTTTTGCACCGCTGAATGGGGCTTCTGTTCTCTCTGGTGTGTCCCAGACGTCTGCGATCTTATTGCGTTGTTCTTGGAAAGGTCCCATTTTGTCAATTGCGTGGACTGACTCTGCGGAATAGGCCCTGCATATCCATCCATCAGAGCCTCTTGTGGCACAGAGTGGTAAGGCAGCTGTCTGAAAGCTTTGCCCATGAGGTTGGGAGTTCAATCCCAGCAGCCGGCTCTGGGTTGACTCAGCCTTCCATGACTGGGGAAGGCACTGGCAAACCACCCCGTATTGAGTCTGCCATGAAAACGCTAGAGGGCGTCACCCCAAGGGTCAGACATGACTCGGTGCTTGCACAGGGGACACCTTTACCTTTACCTAACTAGATATCATGAGCTTCTTGTGGTGCAGAGTGGTAAGGCAGCAGACATGCAGTCTGAAAGCTCTGCCCATGAGGCTGGGAGTTGGATCCCAGCAGCCGGCTCAAGATTGACTCAGCCTTCCATCCTTCCGAGGTCGGTAAAATGAGGACCCAGCTTGCTTGCTGGGGGGTAAACGGTAATGACTGGGGAAGGCACTGACAAACCACCCCGTGTTGAGTCTGCCATGAAAACGCTGGAGGGCGTCACCCCAAGGGTCAGACATGACCTAGTGCTTGCACAGGGGATACCTTTGCCTTTACCTTTATCCATCCATCCATCCATCATCTATACCGCCCTCCCCGGAGGCTATGAGAGAGGCAGAGTGGAAACCTGTTTCCGTCTAGTCTTTGCCTGACTGACACTCTTGTCAGCAGTGACCTCGGAGGGGCCAGGCGTTGACGTCGATCTCCACTTTGCAGGGGTGGCCGCGCTTCTGGAACGATCACCTGGTGGAATTTGACGAGCTGCACAACGAAACGCATTACCGGGAGGTTCGCCAGTACCGTTCCGACCACCACCTGGTGCGCACCTACTTCATCTGCCAGGCTTACTCGGGCTACGTGGAAAGCATTCTGGAAGACTTTAAGGCCGGTCCAGTGCCCGACCTCCTCATCCTCAATTCCTGTCTCTGGGACCTCAACAGGTAAATTTGGGGATTGCCGGCCTTCCTGCCTGCCTGGGAGCCTCCATGACGCCCGCAAGGCTTCCTGGGTTGTCCCCAACAAACTTCTCTTAGCCGAGGCCCAGGGAGAAGGTGCTTAGCATATCCTGAGCCTCAAATTGGCATCCGTCAGAGATGATGAAGATGGTAAATGACATCATTTTTAATCTGCCCTTCTGAAATGCTTGTGATGGGGGGTGACAACACTGAAACCCGCATACCTGTTTTACATTTTAAAACCATTACAGGATACAAATGACCACCTCTAGAAATCGACCAGGTTGGTGGAGTGGTTAACAGCGGCGGTGTCTCATCTGGTGCACCGGATTGGATTCCCCGCTCCCCCACTTGCAGCCAGATGAGTGACCTCGGGCTGGTCACAGCCCCGATAGTGCTGCTCTCACCGAGCAGTCCTGTCAGAGCTCTCTCAGCCCCACTTACCTGACAGGGTGTCTGTTGGGGGGGAGAGGAAGGGAAGGCGATTGTGGGCTGCTTTGAGCCTCCTTTGGGCGGTGAAAAACGGGATATCAAAACCAACTTCTAAAATTTCCGGACCGGGGAATCCTCTGGCAGGGAGCCAATCTTTTCTTATCCTGTTCCATGAGGACCTCTAATTTCCTTCCCCCCCTCCCCTGACTTGTTCCCTGTTTCCCTGTCCCCCTTGCCTCTGCCCTTTTCCTCCTTCCTTCTCTGCTTTCCTACACTCCAGTCACTCTACCATTATCTGCTCCTAATCTTCAACTTTCCCTCCTCCATTCCCTTTACAGAGGGAAAATTGGGTCCCAGTTGTATGAGGGGAGAACCTGCAAAAAGTTGCACTAATTTCCCCCTGTATCCCCTTCCCCACACTATTTCCCTTTCCCCCTCCTCCTGGCATTTCTTGTATCCTCCCCTTTCCTTGTTTCTTCCCCTCCTTCCCCTCCACTAAATCTGCCCTCACCTGCAGTAATCTATCCGCCGTCTTTCCGTGCAAAAGAACACAAAGTAGGCCCCTTAGTTCTCTCCTCACAGTAACTTTGCAAGCTAAAGATAGGCTGAGAATATGCATTCTCCTAAAAAGGCCAAAATAGGAAAGGGCCTTCCCCCTCCCCCTAGCTGAAAGAAACCAAGGCTGAAAGGCTGGCAATGCTTTGTGGTTGCCTAGCGATGGCCACGGAGGGCATCTATTCTTAAAGCTAAAGCTGCTTTCTGTTATATTGGGAGGTTTTAGTGCTCCCAATATAGATTATTCAGCAAACTTGGGGCATTTTTGGGCTTATAGAAAGATCTGCCTCGTTTCTTCACAGCCCCAGTCTCTGGTTTAAGTATCCGTGGATTTAGCCATTTTGGGAATGAGATAGATTGATGACGTAATTCATACAGGAAGCTATGAAAAACAACTTTGGCTCCTAAATTTTTGGACTGGCTTCTATAGGCAACAAAAATGGCGTGACAATGGAGCAAGAATCATAGGAGTACAGATATAAGGAGAGAGTAAATTAGTAGTAAATTAGTATACAGTGTCACAAAGGCACCCCCAAATATGCAGCATGATAGTGAAGATTACATATTTGTGGATGCCTTTGTGACAGTGTGTACTAATTTACTACTAATTTACTCTCTCCTCATATCTGTCCTCATATGATTCTTGCTCCATTGTCGGGGGAAGTGAGCCTGCACACGAAAGCTCGCACCTTGAATCAAACTTTGTTCGTCTTAAAGGTGCCCCTGGTCTCTAACTTTGTCCTGCTGCTTCAGACCAGCATGGCTACTCACCTGAATCTCTCCTAGCATGGCATGGCTAGTACACCTGGCATGTAGAGAGGATGGGATGCAGTCGAAATCCACTTAAAACCTGGGTTCTGGTCAGGGCGGAGACTCCAAACCTGACCTACAACGCTAGTTCGTCACACTGATCCTTGGTGGTGGGTTCTCAGGAGTCCTGATGGCGTTCTTCTCCTACACAGATACAATATCTATTCCCCCGAACGCCTGGCAAAGTCCTTCAGAGAGTACCGAGAGAACCTGCAGACGCTGTTCTGGAAGTTGCACGACACTTTACCGGCATCCTGCCTTGTTGTTTGGAATATGAACATGCCGGTTGGTCCCGACGTCCGGGGAGCGTATCTGAATAAGGGGGTAGGAGATCCCTGTTTCTTTGTTCTGGGGACCTGATGCAGTGAGGTAGACACCTCCAGGCTGGGGGGCTCGCATGACAGAACACCTCAACCCATGCAGCTGCTTCACGGGTCCAGGAGAACGTTTCTAGCCGAGACTTCACGCCAACTTGCCAGTTCTCTCTATGCAGAGCAGGTGTCCCCAGCGTGATATTCATGGGCACCGTGCCACTTTCTGCCATGTTTCTCGGTAGACGCTAAAGTTTTTTCGAAAGTGGGTGGGGCTCTAGTTTGGCAGGCCGTCGGAGAACCGATGGGCGGTACAGATCAAAAGGACATTGTTTTAGGGGCAGCTGCCTCCGTGGTGTCAGTTTGGCTTTTGTGTACTCCTCGAAGAGTAACTCCAGAGGAATTAAAATGTATGGAACAGACCTCCCCCCCCCCAAAGAAAAAAAGAAAATGGAAGTTGAAATAACTGAGAAGAAGAATGTTGGCCTCTAATCCAGTGAGCCGGGCATGATTCTCCACTCCTCTTCCACATACAGCCAGCTGGGTGACCTTGGGCGAGTCACAGTTCTATTAGAGCAATTCACACAGCAATTCTCTCAGGGCTCTCTCAGCCCCACCTACCTCACCGGGAGTCTGTTATGGGGAGAGGAAGGGAAGGTAATGGTAATCCTCTTTGTGACTCGTTCAGGTAGTGAAAAGCGGGGTCTAAAAACCAACTCTTCTTCGAGGTAAAATTGTGGGAAAGCAACCGGTGGGGCGGGGGTCGTGGGGGAGGTACTGTGCAGGTCTCTTCTGTTCCTTCCCAGAATACCGAGGTGAGTTCCCCTGGAAAAAATGGCTGCTTTGTAATGCAGTCTCTGTGGAATTTTACTGAGGTCCCTTCCTTGGTCCAACGTGGCTTCTCTCCTGTTCTTATGTTGGAGGCTGTGATGCTCTGTCTTCTTGGTGCTTGGGGGGCAACAGTGGGAGAGCGTCTGGGGAGTTCTGGCCCCATGGTGGACCTCCAGATGGCCCCTGGGTTCTGGCCACTGTGTGGACACAGAGTGCTGGACCGGGTGGACCACTGGCCTGGTCCAGCACGTCTTCTCTCATGTTCTGATGCTTAGCTTCCAAGTTGTGACAAGAGAGGGCTAGTCTCTTAAGATGGCCTCAAAGCGGTGGATATTATTCCGAAGATGGTTAGCTGCTTGTGGATTTCCTGGAACCCACATCCTAGCCTCATGTGTCCCCATTTGGATTGTTGATGGGGCAGGTGTGGTGTAAAAGGCAGGTTTCACCAGCTGTACCGTTGTATTCTGGCCGAATTAAATTCTTGCTATGACTTTCATCGATTCTGCTCTTGGGTAGTCTAAGAACCGCCCAAGAAGCGCTGTCTCTCTTCTTGGAAAAATTGTATGGCATATCCCTCCAGGCAAGACCCCCCCCCCAAAAATGAGAGACCAAAGGTAATGAATAACATCATAAGAAATGTTGGGGCCAACCAAATCAGCACCTGTTAGGTTGGGCCACGGAAAGGTATTCTGTGGAGTCTGTTAGGGCAGGGGTAGTCCACCTGTGGTCCTCCAGATGTTCATGGACTACAATTCCCATGAGCCCCTGCCAGCAAATGCTGGCAGGGGCTCATGGGAATTGTAGTCCATGAACATCTGGAGGACCACAGGTGGACCACCCCAGTGTTAGGGTACCCTCTAGCAGTACTTTCTGCTAAGTTGCCTCGATTCCTTCGAATAGGCACGGGAGGGGGACTTCAAAAGAGCCGCCCTTTCAAAATCCCACCCAACCCCTCCTCTTCCCTCCACGATCAGATGAAGGGCGTGTCGAAGCCCACGGACGTCCTGATCGCCAACTTCGAAGGTGCCGTCCTGGCCTGCTGCTACCAGTTTGACGTTCTGGACTTAAGCTTCGCCTTCCGCTTCTTAGAGGAGTACCGACACTACGATGGCGTCCACTGGAATAGCGGGGTGCACCGCCAAATCACCAAGCTCCTGCTGACCCACGTGGCCAAGGAATGGGGCGTCGAGTTGAAAAAGGAACGCCCCCAAAACGGTGAGGGGGCAGGGTGGCGACAGAGAGGTTTGCGGTTGCCAGATGTGTGGGAAAGTCTGCCTGCAAACCGCATGATGTAAAAAAATGAAAAATATTAAATATAGGGATAGATGTGTATTTATTTACTATAGAAGAAGGAATAAAAAGCTATTTTTTGTGCCCTCGTTTTCTCTACCCAAAGGAGTCTCAAAGGGGCTTGCAATCGCCTTCCCTTCCTCTCCCCACAACGGTCATCCTGTGAGGGAAGTGAGGCTAAGAGAGCTCTGTGAGAACAGCTGTAACAGGACTGACAGGCCCAAGCTTACCCACACTTCCGGTGGTAACAAGTCTTAACCATTCAGAATAACACGAGCAAGTTAAAACAATATATGAGATAATTTAGATTTTAATTTTTTTAAAAAGAAGCCAGTGATCAACAATTTAAATTTAAATTTAGGGTTGTAGTGGTTAGGAGTGCTGAGTTCTAATTTGGAGGGCTGGGCTTGATTCCGCGCTTCCCCACATGCAGCCAGCTGGGAGACCATGGCCCTGATAAAGCTGTTCTGACCATCTCAGCCTCCCCTCCCTCACAGGGTGCCTGTTGTGGGGAGAGGAAAGGGAAGGCGACTGGAAGCTGCTTTGAGACTCCTTCGGGTAGGGAAAAGCGGCATCTAAGAACCAACTCTTCTTCTTCTTCTTCTTCAGTAATCTCAGGGCTCTCTCAGCCTCTCCTCCCTCACAGGGTGCCTGTTGTGGGGAGAGGAAAGGGAAGGCGACTGGAAGCTGCTTTGAGACTCCTTCGGGTAGGGAAAAGCGGCATCTAAGAACCAACTCTTCTTCTTCTTCTTCTTCAGTAATCTCAGGGCTCTCTCAGCCTCTCCTCCCTCACAGGGTGTCTGTTGTGGGGAGAGGAAAGGGAAGGCGATTGGAAGCCGCTTTGAGCCTCCTTCGGGTAGGGAAAAGCGGCATCTAAGAACCAACTCTTCTTCTTCTTCAGTAATCTCAGGGCTCTCTCAGCCTCACCCACCCCACAGGGTGTCTGTTGTGGGGAGAGGAAGGGAAGGTGACTGTAAGCCACTTTGAGGCTCTTTCGGGGAGAGCAACGCGACATATAAGAACCAGCTCTTAGAGTCATAGAACTGGAAGGGACCTCCAGGGTGATCTACTGCCGCTCATCCCCTTCTTCTAAATCCCAAAGGTGTCACCAGGCTGAAGGAACTTCCCTCTTTGGGTGGCTGGATTCCCAGTTGGTTAGGGTGGTCAGCATCTGCTTTGGGTATAGTAGATTGCAACTCAAGCACAAGGACTGGGTATCGTTGCAGAGATCCCGAGAGAAAAGGCAGAAACGCCAGACTTCTAAATTCCTTAAACCAGGGGTAGTTAAACTATGGCCCTCCAGATGTCCATGGACTACAATTCCCAGGAGCCCCTGCCAGCATTCGCTGGCAGGGGCTCCTGGGAATTGTAGTCCATGGACATCTGGAGGGCCGCAGTTTGACTACCCCTGCCTTAAACATTCCACGTGGTCCCGTTTTCTTAACGAAGCAAGCGAATGATGTATTTTGTGCTCAGAAAGCAAACCAGAACAACAAAACCAGACGGGAAATGGAGTATTGCTTCTATATAATTCCCCCTCCTGACATTTTAGAGGTTTTTTTTTTTTTAATTGGGGGAAAAAAACAAAATTTCAAAATTCTGAGAATCATGAAAGCTTCTGTTGAAATAAATGCGGGCCTTTTAGGTTCTGTGAGACCGAAGTTCGATTCCCGAGATAACGGCCTCCTTCCTTTGCAGGAGTAACCTGGAACAGAAATGCAAAGCCTCGCTATCGGGCACGATCCCCGCTCCACACCAGGCACAATTCCAGCTTCCAAAGTGACGCCATTCCTGACTCCAGCAGCTTCTGTGGATTTATTAACTTTGAAGACACCTGGGAGCCCCCAGCCCCCTCAGGAGGTAGGTCGGCCCTGTTCTCCTCCCTCGAGGGCCACTCGCCCAGGACTTCCGATCAGCGTAGGGGCAGCCCTGGCCTGCTGTCCTGGGGACCTGGATCTCGGGGAGAACTGGGAAGAGTCTTTTTTTTGGGGGGGGGGGGAGAGGCTGCTTTGTCTTTGAGAACCAGTGTGGCATTATGGTTAAAACCAGCCACATGCGGCCAGCTGGGGGACCTTGGGTCAGTCACAGTTCTCTCAGAGCTCTCTCAGCATCACGTGCCTCACAGGGTGCTTGTTGTGGGGAGAGGAAGGGAAGGCGACTGTAAGCCACTTTGAGACTCCTTTAGAGGGTAGAATTGGGGTAGAAAAAACTGGCTCTCCTTCTTTCCAAGTAATGGGGCCCTTCAGCCACCATCCTCTTTTGACCTTTCTCTCTCTCGATTTGTGTCCCACAGAACTGCAGTACGGCGATTTCCACGGACCTTCTGATTATGCGCTCGATGGAGGTCAGGCAGTTCCCTGTCCTTTCCCTGCGGGTGAAATGCCTCCTGAGGAGTGGAGGTTGCCCGTTCTGCCCCATATGAATTACATGCCTAACGGGGGGCAGGGACTTCCCCCTCCCCGCCCACCCAGGTCTCCTCGAGGTTTCCGGGGCAGGCACCACAACGGCCGTGTCATGCGCCACCAGCGCTTCCACGGGGAACACTACCGGCCTTACGTCATGCGCCCCCAGCGTTTCCCTGGGCCTCACGCTTACCCTCCTCATGACGCCAGCTGGCCACCGTTCCAGGGGCCCCCCTACCCTGGAGAGTGGGGCTGGCGGCCCCCGCCCCATGCCTGAGCCCTCCTTGAATTCTCTGCAGGGACCAAAGTTCTCTCTTCCAGGGGCAGAAGAGTGGGGCTCTCTTTTGCAGACTCAGGTCAAAGACTCACTTTGACCCCCCCCCCCAACCTCCTGGACTAGAGGTGTGGTGGTCCATCTTCTCAGTGCAGCCAAACCACTTCTGTGAAGCCACAGCTGGGCAAGGTGGGATTTTGCAGGGGGCACTGCCCCCCCCCCTGGAGAAACAGATTGTTTCTGCAGGTTAGCTGTCCAGCAATAACTCCTCACTTAACAACGGAAGTATAAATTGCAACTTTTTTCTTCTCCATCTTATTTAGCATTATTTTGCTAATTCTTCTTGTGTCTCCTTTTTAAGGTGACCCCCCCCCCCAAAAAAAAATAAAACAGTATATGTAGCACAATCCTACCTGCTTCCCTTTTTCGGGGAAGCTTTGCTTTTGAAAGTATTAGTTTTTAAGAACGGCGCCGCTTAAAAACCGAAGAGGGATGGAGCGCTTGTGTGGTGTAGAGCCATCTGAGAATACGGTTCTGTTTGAAGGGGGCTGAAATGTGTGTTTGTGTGTGTGTGTGGGGGGGGGGGTTCAAGCCTGGTTTAACTCACCCAGATTTTTTGTGGAAACGAAGGCCTTCTAGGAATGCATGATGCAGCATCTCTATGGCCAGTCCTTCCAGTTGAACCTTTTGGCCAGTGCAATTGCAAGACAGACCCCCCCACACACACACAATGCTTCCCCATAGATGCCTTAATCTCTCCACTCTTTTGCCTGAAGTTTTGCACTAAAGACCTCTGGGGACCCATGACAGGCAGGGGAGAAAAGTAAAACCACTGCTTGGAACAACCAGTGGGGGAAAAATGTGATTCCGTCTGAATGTATTTTTTTTTTTTACAATAAAAGTATATAGCTTGAAAACTCCCAAGAGAGTCTGTTCTTTGGTGCCGGCTGTCGCCGAATTGGATGCCGTGCAAAGACAAAGTTTATTCTCCTTGAGAAAATGTGTGTTGCGGGAAAGTTTTCTGTAAACATCTGCAAAACCACAAGGAATGTGAGAACAAAGGGCTTAAAGAAGGTGGCTTGCGAGGGCTTGACTCCAGCAGGTCCTGCCAGACCAACCTGGTTTTCTGCTTTGATCAAGTGACAGGCTTATTAGATCATGGATTTCAGTTAGGAAGGGACCTCATGGGTCATCTAGTCCAACCCTCTGCTCATAGAATCATAGAGTTGGAAGGGACCTCATGGGTCATCTAGTCCAACCCTCTGCTCATAGAATCATAGAGTTCGAAGGGACCTCATGAGTCATCTAGTCCAACCCCCTGCACTATGCAGGACAAAGAATGATTGTCAATGGTGTTCCATCCAAGTGGAGGGGGGTGAGCAGTGGGGTGCTACAGGACTCAGTACTAGGGCTGGATACTTTGGCTGCCAAAGTGGCTGTTCGTGCCTGAAGCAGCCAGCACTGTGGTGAGGCGCGGTGCACCGGCGCTGCCCCTCTCCCCACGCCACAGCACTGGCTGCTTCGGGCACGTACAGCCGCCAAAGCGCCCAACCCTTCTCAGAACTAGATCTGATACTTGCCAACATTTTTATCAGTGATCTGGATGAGGGGGCCGAGGGACTCCTTGTTAAATTTGCAGGTGGCACCAGATTGGGAGGAGTAGCAAACAGCCCAGAAGACAGATCTAGAGTCCAGCAAGATCTGGAATTGTTTATAAGTACATATAGATAAGTACATATAGATAATTGTTTATAAGTACATATAGTAAGAGCCTCTTGTGGCGCAGAGTGGTAAGGCATCCGTCTGAAAGCTTTGCCCATGAGGTTGGGAGTTCGATCCCAACAGCCGGCTCAAGGTTGACTCAGCCTTCCATCCTTCCGAGGTCGGTAAAATGAGTCCCCAGCTTGCTGGGGGGTAAACGGTCATGACTGGGGAAGGCACTGGCAAACCACTCCGTATTGAGTCTGCCATGAAAACGCTAGAGGGCGTCACCCCAAGGGTCAGACATGACTCGGTGCTTGCACAGGGGATACCTTTACCTTTACCTTTACATATAGATAGTAAATCATCATAGCCAATACACAATTGATACATATAAATTACAATAATATCAAAACATATTACCCAAGCTTTGGCTTCTCGGCTTTCCCACTTTCGTGACCGGTCGTTCGTGTTTGGTGTCTCCGGAACGAGGCTGTATAAATTCAGGAAAACAAAGTTAGGACTCTCCCTCTCTTCCTACACCAAGTTGTTTCTCTTCTTAGTAGAACTATTGTATTTTAAGCAGCCGGATTCCCCCGTCCTCTTAGCATATTTAAACCGCCTTCCCTTTGAGTTCTTCCATAATTCTTGGGTGGCTGACTTCAAGCCAGGCAGGCAAGTTCGGTCTCAGTTTGTTTAGGAGCCCAGGAATATTGTCTCTTGTCCCCTAAATTTGTCCCAGTGCTTCAGGCACTCTGCCCCAAACAGTAGCTGGGGGTGTGTGTGGGGAGGCGGCAGGAGATGGCTGCATTCATTCAGATCAGGGGTAGTCAACCTATGGTCCTCCAGATATTCATGGACTGCAATTCCCATGATCCCCTGCAAGCAAATGCTGTCAGGGGCTCATGAGAATTGTAGTCCATGGACTGGAGGACCACAGGTTGAGTACCCCTGATTCAGATGTTACGTATCTTCCTTAAGTAACGCCTTCCTCAATAATAGCAAAGTCAAAACAGAGCCACGGTGCAGAGGTAATGTCGAATCAAATAGCTCAGCAAGAACAGTGTGCAGCAAAATCACACAAGACAGCACCAAGAGAGAGCTTTTTCCTAACAACGTGCTTTTCAAATAGTTTTAGAATAGTCACAATGGCTAAGCAATACAACAAAGTTATAACTAATTACGATCGAGAAAGCAACCAATCAGAGCTTCCAGTATGTATGATCCTTAAATTTGGCGACCAGCTATGACTCCGGGAGATATCCTGGTCTGCCCAGGAGGTTGGTAACTGCAACACACAGCCGTCTTCGCGCGGAGCCCTTTTTCTGTTCTTGCCGGGGGGGGGCGCTGTGGAGGCGCCTTTTCAAACACCCGACGGCGGCCAGCAGGGGGCGCGCGAGTCCCCGCCGGGCCCGGGTTCCAATCCGCACGTGCTCGGCGCTGCAGGCGGCGGGGGTTTGCTGGTTGGGGGAGGTGGGTCGCACCCTTGGGAGACCTTCTCTCTTTCCCGCTTTTGCAAGGAAAGAAAAAGAGGGGTGGGGGAGGCGTCTTTTGCACGGGCGCGTTTGCGACCCTGAGCCCTTTTCTGGGGTGGAAGGAGAGTCCAGCAGAGCAAAGGGCGGCGTATTTTGGGAAAGGGGGAGGGTCGCATCCGGACTCTCGCGCAGGCGGCAGAGCTTTGCACAGGGTGAATTCGCACAAGCCGGATCGAGATCCGTTGAGAGGGCTCGTTCTGCCCCCTGCAACGCCCGGCTCTGCCTGGAGCTGGAAGCAAAACTCGCTGCCCGCTTTCGCTTCCGATTCACACGTTCGCCGGCCGAGGTCTAGAACGGGCAGAGCTCCCGATTGCATTGGCTCAGGACGGGCCCTGCAGCCTATAAGGCGGCGGAGAGCCAGCCTCTCCTCCTCGGGCTGAAAGCGTCACGTCTGAATAGACGCCCCTCCGAGGAAGACGGGTGATTTCCCTCCGTAAATTGGGGAGGGAGGAGAAGGCGCCCCTCTGTGTGGCTCATTCTTATCTATCGACCCTAATTACAACCTGCCTGCCTCTCCCGGCAGGGACCCCAGCACCTGACACCTTTCTTCTTGCCTCTACTTTAGCCCCACAACAACCCTGCGAGGTAGGTCAGGCAGAGAGGAAGGGACTGGCCCCAGGATCCCCTTTGAGCTTCCGTGGCAGAGCAGGCCCCTTCCCAGATCCTAGGTTGCCCCTTTCACCACCGTATCCCACTGGCTCTCAGCTTGGACTGTCAGTTGGCTCTCCATGAGGATTAGGAGCTTGGTTTGGCAAGGAAGGAAGGGTGTGGCTGTGTCCGACCCCAGCACTCGGTTGGGAGATGCCAGAAGATTTTGGCGTAGAACTAGAGGAGGGCGGGGCATGCTGTCTGCCTCTGCAAGACTCATCCTAGTAAGGCTGCCAACCTCCAGGTGAGACCTGGAGATCCCAGAATTCCAGGTCCTCTCCAAACAATGGAGGTCACATCCCCTGGAGAAAATCTTTGCTTTGGAGGTTGAACTCTCGGGCAGGGTCCGTGGGCTCCCTGGAGGCCAACTTGATTTAGCTTCTGCGATTGGGAGAAATCCAGCCAATCTGGGCCATCCAGGTCGGAGGTGGGGGGGGGGGATGTAACATCCCCCAGGGTCAAAGCGGTGGTGGTGGGTGGGCTGCTGGGAATGCCATGTCCAGGAGGGCCAGGGCGCACAGCTCAGAGGGAAAGACTCTGCTTGGCCTGCCAAAAGGCCCCCGTTCAATCCCCCCCGGCATGTCCAGGTACCAACAGCCCTGCAGCGGAGGATGGGAAAATACCTTGTCCTGAGACCCTGGAGAGCAGCTGCCAGTCTGAGCAGACAATACTGACCTGGATGGACCGATGGGCTCCTTCAGGAACGTAGAGCATCTCTGCAGGGCAGGCCGGGGCTCCCAGGTCCAATCTCCAGCTTAAAAGGACCCGGCAGCCTTTGATGGACAGATGATCTGAACCAATGAAAAGGTGACTTCGGATCTGCCCTGGGATGCTGCACTGGATAAAAATATATCCCGTTCGAATGCAGTCAGATCAGTTGGACACATAACTACTCAACTGTTGGTCAGCCTGGCTCATGCTAGTCTCGGAAAGAAGCCGTGTTGTCACAGACTTGCAAACGATTCTGTGCTGGAAGCTGCAGACCTCCCAACAGAGATCCCACCAGCCCAGGGACTGGATCCTGCCACAAGCGAAATGCCACCCTGCCTGTTATACGCTGGCCTAATAATTAGAACTCTTTCAGAGGGTAGCTGTGTTGGTCTAAAGGAGAAGAACTGGGTTCGAGTCCAGCCACAGCCTTGAGACCAACAAGAGGTTCAGGGGATGAGCTGTAAAAAGAAGCCACCGAGGGACTCTTGGAAGAGAAAAATGGTATAAAAAGGCAGATTATTAGTACGACAGGATCAGTCGGCTGGCAAGGGGGTTCCAAAATGTGAGAATGTGAAGAATCATACTTGAATCTGGATCCAGGAGGTAGCCGTGTGGGCTTGAGCAATAGAGCAAAGTTTGAATCCAGTGGTGCCTTGAAGACCAACAGAGCTTAAATTAGGGGCAGGGGGGTGTAACGATCAAAGCGCCAAGCTAATGTCTGGGAGACCCAGTTTCAAGTCCCCCTGTACCATAGAGGCTTACTGAGTGACCCAGGGCCAGTCATACGCTCTTGGACTGGCCTCCCTCACAGGGTGGTTGGGAGGTAGAATGGAGAGGAGAACGAAAAGTGGGCCAGTCTCGCACTCTCAGCCTGGCCTCCCTCCCTCGCAGGAGAGGGGAGAACGAAAAGTGAGGTAACCACGAAATAAATGGCCCCAACCCAGCATTAAAAATGGGCCTGTGCAGAAACCAGGGGGAGAACAGTTGCTTGTTTCCAGCAGAAGGACTCCCAAGCGTCTCTCTGGAACTTAAAATTCAGGTTCACAGAGTCCTTTGGTCAGTTTGTTTCAAGACTGAGGGACACGCAGGACCTGGTCCGGTCCCTCTGGCTCCCGTAGTCCATGACCTGTTTCTTTTTTTAAAAGATAGTTTCATGAGAAATGTTTCAACAAAAAAAGTTCAACAAAGAATAAAGGAAAAGAGAATGCAAGAGAAACGGACTAGGCTGTCGCAGTAACGTTTGCATTTTGCAGAGCAAAAACCCCATGCCATGACCAATTAAGCCAAAATTGCAGCTGGACACCCGGGGAGGCTCTTCTGCTCGTGGGTTCAGCCAAAGGGCCGGCGTGTTTCTGAGGGTGTCTGTGGCAAACACCCTTTTCCTCCTCCCACGCTCTTGCAGACCTCCCACCCGTGCTTCTCACAGGAGTCGGGCGAGACGTTACCCACGGAACACGATGCCCAATTTCCGTACGGAGGAGGTCCGGCAGCTGCTGCACAACAAGTTCGTGGCCGTCCTGGGCGACTCGAGTAAGTCTGCGCGGCTGCGGGAGAGACCTCTGGCACACACAAGCAAATGCTTGGGGGGGGAACTCCTTGGTCTCAGCCAGGGGTGGTCAACACTGTGCCTCTCCAGATGTCCAGAGGGTTTTCGGCTCTGCCCAGCCCAATCCCCCCCCCCCCACGGCTGAATTCTTATGGCACTCATTTTATCTGCCGCAAAAGCTGTAAAGTTTTTATGGGCTGTAAAAATCCTGGGCTCTGGTCTGCTGCCAAAAGTCAAGGAGTCTTTTTATGTTTATGGCCTTCTGCTTCTGCTCCGCTTGCTCAAAGGCACAGATTTGGGGGGGGGGGGTGATCTGGCCTCCCTTCTCAGTACAATAAGATCAGAGTCCAGGGGACCTTTAAGACTAACAAAGATTTATTCAAGGTGTGAGCTTTTGAGGGTCTTCTCAGGGGAAGGCCTCGGCCTCCCTGCCCTGTGGCTGGCCCTGCAGAGGAACTGGCTGGCCCCTGGGTGAGACGGGAGGCTGGACTGGAGGGACCCTCCCTGGCCTGACCCAGCAGGGCTCTTCTGAGGGTCTTCTCAGGGGAAGGCCTCGGCCTCTCTGCCCTGTGGCTGGCCCTGCAGAGGAACTGGCTGGCCCCTGGGTGAGATGGGAGGCTGGACTGGAGGGACCCTCCCTGGCCTGACCCAGCAGGGCTCTTCTGAGGGTCTTCTCAGGGGAAGGCCTCGGCCTCTCTGCCCTGTGGCTGGCCCTGCAGAGGAACTGGCTGGCCCCTGGGTGAGACGGGAGGCTGGACTGGAGGGACCCTCCCTGGCCTGACCCAGCAGGGCTCTTCCGAGGGTCTTCTCAGGGGAAGGCCTCGGCCTCTCTGCCCTGTGGCTGGCCCTGCAGAGGAACTGGCTGGCCCCTGGGGGAGACGGGATGGTGGGCTAGATGGACCACAAGTCTGACCCAGCAGGGCTCTTCTGAGGTTCTTTTGCAGGGTGTCAGGGGGCTGAGTACATACAGTTCTTACTTTCTCTCCCTGACTCTCCTTTGCAGTCCAGAGGTCGGTGTATAAAGACCTCATCTGGATTCTGCAGCATGACTCCCTACTTTCCTCGTCACAAATGAAGTCCAAGGTACCTATGTAGGCTGCTTGCTCTGTGACTGGGGGCAGTTGAGGTTTGACTTTCCCTGTTGTTGTTTTGCAATAATAATAATAATAGATTTTAATACACCTCCCTTCCCTGCATGCAGGCTGGTGGCAATTTACAACACGTGCCACATGTACATCTTTAATACTTTGCTGCTTATATAATTGTGAAAAGCCCTCCTGGGTGGAGTCTTTTCTGGGTCCTGAGTGCGTCTGGATTGGCCCAGCCCCACTGGTACCCGCCCCCAACAGCCCAATCAGGCTGCAACTCCTGCCCAATAAGGCTGTGTCTCCCGCCCCTAACTGTCAAGTCCAACTGTAACTTCCCTCTCTTTACCTCAGACCACTGTCAGAATTGGTAGGAGGCTGCAGGGTGCGCTCCCTCCTGCCCCCCTCCCTTCAGGCCTGCTGTGAAGGAGCCTCTGACAGGCCCTGACTGAGGGGAGGGAGGCCTTTCCAAGAGCAACGCAGGGGAGCCTGAGGGCCTTCCTTTTGAGGGGGGGGGGAACTTTCCCCTTCTGCCAAACAGTAGGCTGACAGAAAAGCCCCTTCTCACTTAAAATACTGCTCTGGCCAGCCTCAGTGATGGAGGGAAGAAACAGCCAAGCCATGAGGCCTACTACACAGGGTTGTTGTGCAGATGAAGCTGGATAGTGTTGCAGAGGTTCTTTGGCCTCCTGTTTCATCTGCACAACAACTCTGTGCATTAGGCCTCAAATCTGCAGAGAGTCACACATGGCTTGGCTGTTTCTTCCCTCCAGTAGCGGACAACCCCTCCCCTTCCTCTCCCCAATTCCAAGCTCTCTCTATCTTAATCACTCTCTTTCTTTCTACCTCCCTCTCTCTTTGCTCTTTTCTTCCTCTCCCCACTGCTAGTGCCCACTGTATCCGCCACAACGGGCTTTAATTCTAGTTGTTTATAAAATCACAGAAATATTAATAAAAACAAAATGGGACTCCGTTCCTGTGAGGTAGGTTAAGCTGAGAGCGGGTGACTGGCCCAAGCTTCCAGGGGAGAGAGGGGATTCGAACCCGACCCTCCCGGTTCCTAGTTTGAAGCTCTAACGGCAGTGCTGGCTCTGCAAACAGGACAAGTCCATCACTTTTGCGAGCCACAAACTGTGTCCTGTGGGTCCCGGGAGGGAGACGCTGTTAGGGAAGGGATGCAAGACCCAGGAAGATTCAACACTACCTCCTCCTCCCCTCCCACAGGGGGAGCTCTGCTTTGAAAATGACCAGTTAATTGAAGGGGGGGTCCTGGGGGAGCTGCACAACGGCACCCACTACCGCGAAGTCCGCCAGTACCGCACGGACTACCACCTGGTCCGCTTCTACTTCCTCACCCGCGTCTACTCCGAGTACCTGGAGAGCATCTTGGACGACTTCCGGGCCGGCCCCCAACCGGACGTCTTGGTCTTCAACTCCTGCGTTTGGGATCTCTCCAGGTAGGGCTGGAAACTGGGCCGGCCTCCGGAAGATCCCCTTGTGCGGCTGGCCCGCATTCCCATGATGCCCGCTTTCTTCTCTGCAGGTATGGCACGTCCTCCATGAAGGAGTACCGCATGAACCTGCAGGCCGTTTTCAACAGACTTGACGCGGTGCTTTCTCCCTCTTGCCTGGTGCTCTGGAGCATGACCATGCCGCTGGGCCACAAGATTACGGGGGGCTTTCTTATTCCGGAGGTAAAAGGAAGAGGCTGCCGTTGGCCAAGGGAGGTTGGGAAAGGGGTTGAGTCCTCAACATCTCCAGTTAAAAACTATCTTGCTGTTGATGTGTCACGGGAGAGCAAGAGTCACATCTAGCTGCACCAGAGGCCTTCCTGCCTTCGAGAGTCCGAGCACCAAGGGGGCTTTGACTTTCGAATGTTTATACTCTGAATGTCTGGCTGGCGTCTAAGGTGCTGCAGAAGAATATGAGTTGGCTTTTATGCCCCACTTCCTCCACCTGAAGGAGTCTCAAAGCGGCTTAACCATTGCCTTCCCTTCCTCACCCTGCGAGAGGCACTGGGGCTGAGAGAGTCCTGAAAGAATGGAGATTGGGCCAAAGTCACCCAGCAGACGTCATGTGTCTCAAGGTGTCTTACAGTCGTCTTCCCTCCCTCTCCCTGCAACAGGCACCTTGTGCGGCAGGTGGGGCTGAGAGAGCTCTGGGAGAACTGGCTCAGTGGATGAGAGTTCACTGCTCTTACTCACAACACCACACTGGCCTCAGGTCTTTGCATGCCTGTTAGTGATCTGTGACCTCCTTTGTGGATGCTCGCGAATTTCTGTCCTCTTGTTTGGCTCCCCTTTTATTTCATTTAGATTTGTATGACTGCCCCTCCCAGATACTGGCTTGGGGCAGTTTACAACATATAGGTTTGCCATTAAAACCTTAGCCCCAGGGGGATGGACCAGAACCAATTCAAAAGAAATTCCGTCTAAACATCCGGAAGAGGTTCCTGACAGTCAGAGCGGTTCCTCAGTGGAACAGGCTTCCTCGGGAGGTGGTGGGTTCTCCCTCTTTGGAGATTTTTAAACAGAGGCTGGAGAGCCATCTGACGGAGAGGCTGATTCTGGGAAGGTTCAAGGGGGTGGCAGGTGACAGTGGATGAGCGAGAGGGTTGTGAGTATTCTGCACAGTGCAGGGGGTTGGACTAGATGACCCAGGAGGTCCCTTCCAACTCTAGGATTTGAATTAAAACAATCAACAAACATATAAAGTGTTTATAAAATGCTTAGAAGTATTTAGCACTCTGCTTGCTTGTGAATAATACTTCTCATTGGCTCTTGGGGGGCAGCATGATGATGGCCAGGGGTTCTGGTAGCGTTCATTATTTTTTTACTGATTTATACAATGCCCCTCTCAGACATACCATCTCAGGGCAGTTTGCATGGTCTAGAAATACAATAAAACTCAGAAAATTATTATTAACAACTATAAAATGAAATCTTTAAAAAGCCACAATTAAATACTGTTTCATCATCTAACATCTATACAATTCGTTGCCAGCCAGCTTTTAACGTTAGGAGGAATTGGAGGGGGAAAGGAGGGGGGCCCTTGGCGGGGAGGGCAGCGTGTTCCCTGGCGATGCCCCCCAGAAGGCCTTCAGCCCCCCCATCTTCCCGTCCTCCCCCCAGCTGCAGCACTTGAGCCAGTCCCTCCGCGGTGACGTCATCGAGGGCAACTTCTACGGGGCCACCCTGGCCGGCCTCCACCTCTTTGATGTGCTGGACCTCCACTTCCATTTCCGCCACGACCTGGGCCACCGGCTGAAGGACGGCATCCACTGGAACAACATTGTGCACCGCCAGATCACCCACCTGCTCTTGGCTCACGTGGCAGATGCTTGGCATGTGGCGATTCCTGAGACCAAGTCGCAGGAAGGTGAGTGCTGGTTTAGGGGAATCTGGGCACTCTTTCCGACTCTCCCCTTCTCCCCTTCCTTGGATCCTGCTTGTGTGAGCTTCATGGCAGACCTCTGCCCCCTCCAGGGCATCTGCCGTGCTTTTTGGCAGAAAGCAAAATGGGAATTCCTCCTCGATTTACTGCCCCAGATGAAGGAGGGGAGAACCCCCCTTAGTTCCTTGTGAGTAGTCCGCCAGAGACCAAAGTTTTCAAATAGCAACTTAAGTTGCAATTAAAATATGTGCTGAAGAGATGCACCACATACTGTACGGCAGGGGTAGTCAAACTGCAGCCCTCCAGATGTCCATGGACTACAATTCCCACGAGCCCCCTGCCAGCATTTGCTGGCAGGGGCTCCTGGGAATTGTAGTCCATGGACATCTGGAGGGCCGCAGTTTGACTACCCCTGCTGTACGGGCTCAGTGCTCCCGCATGGCCCCATCTGACCTTGCTTAGCTTCCAAGATCTCAAGAGATCGGTTTAGTCGGGGCTTTGCTGAAATATTTTTACCAAACGAATTGCTTTTACCAGCTTAAGGGAGGCGGCCGTCTTGGCCTGAAGCCAACAGAACCAAGTTTGAGCCCAGATATACCTTTACGACCAGCGGTGCCGGTTTTCAAGTGCAGGCCCACTTCTCCAAGAAACTGGGGTGGGGAGCAATGTTGAACCACCTCCGAACGTCCCTTGCCTGGCGGCCCGACAAGCTTTGGGTCTTCTGGCCATATAATAACCTTTCCTAGATCTGTTGTGGAATGAGCTGTCCTTGTCCTTTGGCTGGGATCGGTGCCTCCACGCCCTCCTCCGATGTCACTCCCTGAGCCCCGCTGGCCTGTGGTTCATCAAGGTTCCCTCTGCCCCTGACTCTTGAGGTTCATGTGAGACCTAGTCTGGAGTCGCCTGCTTTGAGGAGTCCCACGTCCCTGCATTAAAGCAGGATGCTGTGCTTGAGGGGGCTCCTCCTCCTTTTACCTTCAGAGCTGTCTGGGGTCTTGCATCAC
The DNA here is from genome assembly GCF_049243985.1 of Paroedura picta. Taxonomy (NCBI): domain Eukaryota; kingdom Metazoa; phylum Chordata; class Lepidosauria; order Squamata; family Gekkonidae; genus Paroedura; species Paroedura picta. The sequence goes on from NC_135378.1 coordinate 86,097,999, forward strand.
GGACAGGCTGGCCCCTTAACTCTCCTTCATCTCCCCGGCTTCTTTGGTTTCTTTCCTCCCCCTTGGGTAAGGGCAGGTCGGAAAAGAGAGGGGCAAGATTGTCAGTTTTGCCAGTGCAGAAACCGTCTATGCGTAAAACTGCCCTGTGTTGAAATTTGCATGCACAAGTTTGGGGTGGATCCCTCAGGAATCAGTCTGAGGTGGATCCCTTAGCGGGCGCCTCCTGAAAACAGAAGTATGCAAAGAACTTTCACCTATCCAGGAATACCTGAAGTATGGTGAGAACAAAGTTTGAGTTCAGGAGCACCTCTGAGACCAATGAAGTTTAATTCTGGGATTTCCCCCTCCCCCATTCTGCAAGCGTTTTTCTCCCTCTGCTGGCCGAGTTATTATTACACCGGTTTATGTCTGGCATATAAACTTGCAGGTTTCTGTCTGCAAGGAGATATGCCGGATGCAAACCAGTGTCATGTCAAAACACACATGGAACAGACACCCCCCCCCCCTGCAAGGAAAAGGAGAATGCGGGTAGCACTTACTCTGTCGAGCAATCCTGGGTTTGTTGACCCCATTGTTCTGATCCCTCTCTCATTCTCACTCTCCTTCCCTAGCTGCTACGCTTAGTGCCTTCAACGATTTCAGGAGTGCCACAGCTGCTGGCCCCGATCCAAGCCTCCTCTCACTTTATCAGTCCCGCAACAAAGAAAATATCCATCCGTGCTCCAGTCGCCAGAAGAGGAGGACCCGCCGGGTCGAGAAGAAATGCGGCTTACTCATGTGCAGGCATGTCTTCCGGCAGAAAGACGCCACCCCATACTAGAGGGCCTTACCTGAAATGGACACCTCTGCCAAGGGGCCCCCCACGGCCTCTGGAAATAGAGGGGAGGAAGGGGTGACTTTTGGGAGCATAGAGGGACTATCCTTTATAGGTTGCTCACTTGCAGCTGTTCCTTTTGCACATATTGATGTTGCTCGCCATGAGCATGCATCAGGGGGGAACGCGCATGTATTGTACAGTCTGTTGGAAGTCCTGTCAGATGAAGAGGGTGTTACCACACAGGAGGGATTCTTTTGGGAGTAGGGTGGTGGGTTTTGTTTTTTACTGAGGTGGAGGCTTCTGGGAAGCTTGAGGGCCCTCCCAGTTTGACACTTCCAGTTTGGTACCCGCAGCTCCATTCCATGGGCTGCAATTAGGCACAGCAACCAGCTGTGGTTTTGTGGGACGAGCTTCACGGGTTTTCAGACTTGTTTACGCCCTCCGTCTCCTCCCTTCACCCGTGGCAGAGGAACTGAAGACTTCCCGGTTTGCAACAAGTCACAGTTTACACATGAAGACAAACTTGGGGTCGCAGTGAACCCAAAGTCCTGTTCTGGAGCAACTGAGTGGACACTGTTGTTTTTTTCTCAATTCTTTGTCTGGTTTTTGTTTACTTGGAAAAGGGACAGCACAGGGCTGTTGCGGGCCCAGCCTGTGGAAGTGGGGAAGGGGCTTTTGACAACATCCTAGACAGCTTCCCCATTCGGAAGTGCACCCACGGGAAACTCTTTTAAGCAGAGAAAAAGGCAGATGTCTGTTTTCTGCTTTCCCTTTTGTCCTGTTGGGGCTTAAAGCCGCCGGGGAGGGGCATTCCCCAATAGTGAAACATTGCAGGATGGAATAATTACTTCTCCGGGTCTCTTCCCAGAGGCTTGAGTTGACAGCTGGACAGTGGAATGCGTGCGTTCTGTTGAGTCCCGTAACTTTGCACACTTACGAGGTTCCTGTTGGGTTCTCGTGGCGGGCGAAGGAGGGTTAGATTATTTGCTCGGGGAAAAGTATTTAAAGAGGATCCCCTGCATTTGTGCCCATGTGCTGTTACGTGCGTGGTTTGTTCGTTTGTTTGCGTGTTTTTGAATTGGTGCCCATGTGCTGTTACAGGAGTTCTTGTTTGTTTGGGTTTTTGCTGTGTTAAAAAAAAAATTTAAATTAAGGTATTCTTTATTCTTGCCGGAGGGGTGCGGACCTTGTTTCTCTTTGCCCAGGAAACCACCGTGCCTCTACTGTGGATGGCCAGCAGGAGGCAGTGCAGAGTGCTTGCCCAGGATGGCATCCGAACCATTTGGAGTGCTGACAAGAGGTCCCCTCCCCCAGCCTAGATGGTGGGAGGGGTAGCCTTGCTCAAGGCCCACTGCAGCTGCCCTGCCAGACCCCCATTCACTGGGGGTTTCATACAAACAGATGGTGCAGAGGCCCCTCTGTGACTATTAGCCCCAAGGCGTAGGCGGAACCCTCTGCTGGGGCAGTGATGTTCTGCCTGAAAGGGGGGGGGCAGTGGGAGGGCTTCTGGAGTCCTGGCCCCACTGGTGCACCTCCTGGTGGCACCTGGTCTTTGGGCCTCCTTAAACGGTGTATTGAGCCTGCACGGATTCATTTGGAGTTTCCTTGCTCCATTCTGTGTATTCTGGCTGTTAGCGGATTCAGGCTCAGGCAGCTTCTTGTGTATTCCTGTACTGACCACCTTTGTGGTCAGTAGCCTTACGTGTAGAGTACATAGAAGGAAAACCGTGGAGACCGGGGGCATGAAAGCCCCTTCTCCTCACACGCTGGGGCCCTGCGTTTCCAGCAGAAATTTGCATCTTGCACAAAGTCCACACAGCAAAATTAACACACATCCACTTCTTAAGTCTTGACTCTGCTTATAGTTATCCGGGAGACCAGAATGAATGGGCCACACAGGGTAGGTAAACATTTGATAACAATAACAATGAATGTTTAATGCTCTACTTTCCAAAAGGATACACAGCGGAATCCAAAATATTAGGAGAGACTCCTACAGGAGCACCGTTCCTGCTCCTGAGTAGGCGTGAGAATTGGGGTGTGCGTTCTCAACATTTTCACAAAATTTCAAATTGGAAAGAGTTCATGGGAATTCCAGTAGACGTTTGAACAGCACCTGGTATAAATGTTTTCAAGAAAATCCTTCCTCAGAATCTACATTTATATCTAGAAATTAAACATATAAAAATGAAGTAAAAATCTACTTACTGCTTATATATACGCATCGGATATAAAAACCATATTTACCAGCGTCCAAAAGCTCATTGTGAAACACAGTCCTTCCAAGGTGCTCAGAAGCTGTTAGCAGCTATTATGGAATGTCTAAAATAGTCCCTCAAGCAGGTGCAAAGAGTTGAAAGTAACTCTGCCACTACTTATTACAATTAAAGAAACGGACACACAAGTTGTGCGAACTGGCCATCCCAGGTGGTACTGGAGTTTTGGAGTTATACCTGCTCTCAAGACTACAGAGATCCATTCTCCCAGAAAAAAATGGTTCCTTCAGAGGTGGACTCTATGGTATACCATAGTGCAGAAGTCCTAGAATGGCCTCTTAGCTCACTGCCATCCATGCACACTACCCTTCCTGGTGCCATTTCCAAACCTCCAGGAATTCCTCAAGGCAGAGTTTGCAGCTTGAAGAGGCGGTCACACCAAGAGTGTGTGACTGGGCTCAGCTTCAATGGCAGCATGGGAATTCGAATCCAGACCCCCTGAATCCTCATCTGACACTCTACCCACATTGCCATGGTGTCGCTTCTGCAGCCACTTCAACTCGCTGGCTGTCCTAATAATTCTGTTATTCAAACAAATGTCTATGTATTACTCAATTTTAGTTGAAATAAAATATTCATATTTTGATAGGTATTCGCATCGCATCTTTTATACTGGAAAAAGCAGTGAAAAAGCCGCCTTGAGATTGTTTACCTTTGGGACAATGCCTAGGAAATAACAAGATTATAGCCATCTGATGGAGGGATGGCAGGTGACAGTGGATGAGCAAGAGGGTTGTGAGTGTCCTGCATAGTGCAGGGGTTGGACTAGATGACCCAGGAGGACCCTTCCAACTCTGTGATTCTATGATTAGTGAAATGAATCTTGGTTTAAATTTTTTTGCCACTGATGAAGATATGTTAGAAAACGGGACATTGAAATATTGAATATATCAAGCTTTCCTGCATAAAATATATGATTAAACTATCAAATTATGAATTAATATTTTATTTCAGCTATACTTGGGTAATGCATAGACATTTGTTTGAGCAGAAGAACAACTAGGACAGCCAGCAAGTTGAAGTTTTGTTCTTTTTGGATGAGTGACGCAACAAGCCCTGTTTTCCACTTCCAGTTCCGGGGCAGCCCCTTCTCGAGGAAGGTGTCAGCGCGATCCAGCAATCTCATAGCGATAGAAGAAGATGTAGAAGTTTAGGAGCTTGGCCAAGAGGGAGGGGGCAAGTGCATTGACCTTGCGGAAGCCCATTTTCTCGTAGACCCGCTGTGCTGCCACCTGCACCATGGAAGTGCCCAGGACGACCTCCTTGTACCCGCGCTCCTGTGCAAAGCGGATGACGGTCCGGGTAAGTGCTTTGGAGAGGCCACGGCCCCTGTGTGGCTTGGCCACCGACATGCGCTTCAACTCCAGCGCTGTGCCCCGTTGAGAGGGGTCCTCCGGCTGGACAGCGGCCACCATGCCCACCACCTCCTCTTGGGACGTCACCACCCAGAAGCAGCTATCTTTGGCCTCCAGGTAGGTCTTGCGGATGTCCCGCAGGTCGTTGGCCAGGGCGGCTGTGACGTACTCGGCCCAGAGGCCTTTCATGTACACCCAGCCAACGACCAAAAGGGCAGCTACGACTCCACAGGAGAAGAGGAGAGAAGCGGAGATCGTGTAGGCCACGAGGAAGACGGCCAGCAGCAGCAGGTGAGCCTGAGGGCCCCGGAGGAGGTGCCAAAAGCCAGCTGGAGCGTGCTCCTGGATGCCGTTGGAGAAGATGGTGCACACTGCCTCATGATCCTGGTCTTCGTACAGACGGATGTGGTATTCGCCCATGACGAAGTCACATTCCTGTCGGGCTGGGAAACATCATAAGAACACATGAAGAGGAACCCTTGTTGGGTCTGGTCAATGCCCCATCTAGCCCCATCTCTGTCACCCAGTGGCCAAAACACATGGTCAATTCCATGGTAACCTCCAATTCCGCCCCCAAAGCCTCATTGGGATCCCCTGGTCTGTCATGTGCAGTTCTTGTGCTAGTGGGGGTGTAAAGGTGATGCTGGAGGGGGTGGCTTTCATTCTGCTATTAAATCCCCCTCTCTTTGGTTACCCGCAGTCAGTTCATTCGGCATGAAACAGAATGAGGATTCTTTGTTCTTTGGTAAGTTGGATCCATTCAGATCTAGGTTAGTCACGTGACTTGCTCGGAATGCAAAGGCCATCTAGCTGAATGGCAACTTGGAACGCAAGGAGCAAATGGGAAAGTGTATTCTTCCCTTGCTGTTCTCAGCCGGAGTGATAAGACTGGCTTGAGTCTCAGCAGAAAACTCAGAATCGCGTCTCTCTTATGTGAATTTCATTTCTGTTCAGAAAAGAGGAGAATTCTAAAGCCAAGGTGCGGCCAAATACCGGTTTAATGTTTTTCTGACACACACGAGATGCACTCTCTATGCAGAGTACAACAATAGTTGACAGTGGGGTTCCTAGATATTACGTATCTTAGAAGGTGGGGCTCCAAAAAGAAACTCTATACCAGTATTTGTTGGGGCTGCACCTAACAGATTTCCCTTGACCACCCAGTTAAACTTCATGGTTGGTTTTAGATAAGAGTGCATCTTTAACCGCTCCTGCGGAGTGGAATAAATATAAGCCCTAAGGGGGAGGAGAAAGGGCGGGCTCTGTCCGGGATAAAAACTCAGTGGGCCCTCCAAGTGTCACTCCAGGGCCAAGCAGCCAATGGGGAGCCTTGGCCCAGCCTCGCCTTGCCTGCCTGGGGACTCACTGCACAGGAGGAGAAGCAGCCTTCCCCTCGCCCTTGCGAAAGGACGCTCCTTTCCCGCCTGCGGTCCCATCCCACTGGCCATTCCCCACCGGCACTTTCCCGAACACACAGACACACACACACACACAGCCACCCACCCACCCACCCACTCCACTCTGCCACCCCTTCCCCCACCCCACACATCCACGCACACACTCCTCTCTACCCCCTCTTTTCTCCCCACCTCCCCCTCCCCATTCCCCCCGCCCTTCACCCCCCATCCCCTCCCTTTTCACCTACCTCTCTGCTTGCCTTCCTTTCTTCCTTCTTCCTTCCTGATTCCCTGACTTCCTCTATTTCTCCCTCTCCTTACTGTCTCTTTCTCTCCCTCTCACTTGCTTCCTGTCTTTCTCCTTCACTTTCTTTCTCTCTCCCTTCTAGCCATCCCCTCAACCACCCCTGGCCCTTCTTTCTCCCTCTCCTTCCTTCCTTCCCCCACAGTCTGTTCCCCCCCTCTGCTAGGGCCGCTGTCAGTAGGGTCGGAATAATCTTGGTCTGTTCATGTGCAGTTAGATCGGCATCGTTTTATAAAATATAGTTTCTACTTTGTTTTTAACCTAATACTGGTGCACTTTAATAAATAATTGTTAAAATTTTACCTTGTTTTATAGCTCAACTCCCAAGGGACGCAAGCCCGACTCAGATTTCCAGTTACACAACACTCCCCCTCCTGCCTCCGCCCTTTTGAGCTTCCCTTCTGGCTTCTGGCTGGCTTTCCCTGCCTCTTGGCCTAAGCCACAAGACTAGTTCTGCAGGCAACAACATTTGCATAGGCCGGGTAATGCAGGAAGGGCGCTGGGTTCGTTCCTTCTTGAGGACATCACAATGCTCTTAAGGGCATCACAATGCTCCAAGAGAACCGGGGAAGGGTAGGCAGAGTTCAAGGGGAGGAGGGTCTTCTGTTTTTCATGCAGGCTTTCCCAGGCATTTCTGCTTCAAAGATCCCAAGTTCCTTTAGCTTAAAAAATCCCTAGAGTTGCCAGTTCTAGGTTGAAAAATCCCCAGGAGTTTTTGAGACTGAAGGCTGAGGAAAGCCAGCTTTGCGGAAGGGTGTGTGTGTGTGTCAAAGTGGGGTTTATTGCCATAGAGTCCACCCTCCAAAACAGCAATGCCCTCCAGGGAAACTGATCTCTTCCCCCTGGAGATCAGTTGGAATTCCAGGATGTCTCCAGCCCCCTCCTGGAGGTTGGCAACCCTAGCCTTTCCTGAGACAATAGTGGAGAATGATTTATGGGTGGAGCCTGCAGAGGTCGGGGAACGCAGTGGAGTGCGGTGCCAGCAAATCCCCCCCCCCCAGTTTAGTGGGTCACCCTGCATCTCACCTGCCTGCCCCCCCCCCCCGGCTCTCTCTTACCTGCTGCCAGCTCCCTGCCTGGGCCTCCTTCCCCGCTGCTCCCTTGGTCTTTCTGGAAAGTTTCCAGGAGAGCTGCCAGCCACCGACTCTCCGCGTCCTCCTCCTTCCCCAGCTGTCAGCGAGGAGAGCCCGCCAGGGTCGGCCAGAGGCAAGGGGAGGCCAAACCGCGTCCGTCTTTGAGGTGGCTTCCCTGGGCGTGTTGCTGCAGGAGCCTGGCCTGATGAGTGGCCAACTCTTGTCCCAACAGGGCTGGACTTGGAGTCTTGCCACCTCCCAGCTCCTGGGAGCGAGTGCGAGGGAGGGAGGGAGAGGGCGGCAGGGAGCGTCTGTGTGCCGAGGAAAGAGATCCTTCCACAGAATTGCTCGTAGAAATCATCTGCTGCTTCTCCCGATCAAAAACGTACAGCTAGACAGATTCCAGCTTCTGGAATTTTTTGAGCCCAGTGGTACCTTGTTTTATTCTAGAAATCAGTGTGTGTGTACACACACACACACACACGTGAGCACATGAAAAGTTGTACTTGAAATAAATATTTGCTGGCCTTAAAGGTGCTCTATCTTGGTTTTGCTGCTTCAGACCCCTGAATCTTGACAGTGCTGCTAATGTGGAGAACAAACTCATAGGGGGTTGTGTCCCGTCCCCCCCTTCCCCCGACAGGTGGCCAGCCTGGGTACAGGTAAGAAAGTCTGTCTCTCGCAAGAGACATCCCTGAAAATACCCCTCCCATGCTTGGTATGGGTGCAGCGCGAGATCACTGTTGGAACACAACGAAGGACTATGGGATCCAGTTTGCCGTAGTGCAGGGGTAGCTAACCTGTGGTCCTCCAGATGTTCATGGACTTCAATTCCCATGAGCCCCTGCCAGCAAATGCTGGCAGGGGCTCATGGGAATTGTAGTCCATGAACATCTGGAGGACCACAGGTTGACTACCCCTGCCGTAGTGGTTTAGAGTGGCGGCCTCTAATCTGGCGAGGGAGGTGGGGTGGAGAGAGTTCTGAGAGAACTGTTCTGTGAGAACAGCTCTAAGAAAACCGAGACCAAGCTCACCCAGCTGGCTGCGTGTGAAGGAGTGGGGGTTCTCCAGAACAGAGTCTGCTGTTCTTAACTAGGCCACCATACTGACTCAGCAAAGTTTGCAGAGAAAAAGAGCTGGTCTGCAGATTCAGACGTTTTCTATGGGCAAAGGCAGCAAAAATACCGAGGCCTGAATTAAGGCACACTGTAGGTTGCCCAACACTTGGCCTTCCTAAGTAATTTCAAACACCAAGGAAGAGCAACCTTTCTTGGCCTAGTTTACGGCTTTAAGGGGAGTCAAAGTCTACCAGTCAGAGAAGCTGTTAGTCCCGGTTCCTTATGTTGTTGTTATGTGCGAAGTCGTGTCCGACCCATCGCGACCCCATGGACAATGATCCTCCAGGCCTTCCTGTCCTCTACCAGTCCCCGGAGTCCATTTAAGTTTGCACCGACTGCTTCAGTGACTCCATCCAGCCACCTCATTCTCTGTCGTCCCCTTCTTCTCTTGCCCTCGATCGCTCCCAGCATTAGGCTCTTCTCCAGGGAGTCCTTCCTTCTCATGAGGTGGCCAAAGTATTTGAGTTTCATCTTCAGGATCTGGCCTTCTAAGGAGCAGTCAGGGCTGATCTCCTCTAGGACTGACCGGTTTGTTCGCCTTGCAGTCCAAGGGACTCGCAAGAGTCTTCTCCAGCACCAGAGTTCAAAAGCCTCAATTCTTTGACGCTCGGCCTTCCTTATGGTCCAACTTTCGCAGCCATACATTGCAACTGGGAAGACCATAGCCTTGACTAAACGCACTTTTGTTGGCAGGGTGATGTCTCTGCTTTTTAGGATGCTGTCTAGATTTGCAATAGCTTTCCTCCCCAGGAGCAAGCGTCTTTTAATTTCTTTGCTGCAGTCCCCATCTGCAGTGATCTTGGAGCCCAGGAAAATAAAATCTGTCACTATCTCCATTTCTTCCCCTTCTATTTGCCAGGAATTGAGAGGGCCGGATGCCTTATACTCTCCGTTAAATTATTTTCTAATGAACAGTCTAGCAGCAAATGCCCCTTCCTCTACAGAACCAGCCTGGTGCCCAAACCCTCCTCTGGACATGGTTGAGGTTTATAAAATTATGCACCAGGAGGAGAAGTTGACAAAGAACCCTTTTTCTTCCTCTCCCCAAATACTCGACCTCAAGGGAATCCAAATGAAGCTGATGGGCAGTAGGTTCAGGGTGGACAAAAGGAAATACCACTTTACACAGAGAGTAATTAAAATGCGGAATTGGCCGCCAGAGGATATAGTGGGAATAAACAGCTTGAAAAGGGGATTGGAGGGATTCACGGAGGATATGTCTCTCAGTCACTACTAGCTGTGATGACGGAGGGGAGCCTCCACATCCAGAGGCACTAATCCCCTGAATCCCAGAGGTGGGAGGCACCATCATAAAAGGCCTTGGCCTCTATTCCCTGTGGCTGGCTCTCCAGAGGAGCTGGTTGTCCACTGGGTGAGACAGGATGCTGGCTCAGATGGACCTTCCCTGGGCAGCTTCTGAGGTTCTTGCCACTAGCCTCCCCCTCCCCTCCAAATTGCATTCTGGCCCAAATGACAGAATATTTTCTTACCTGTTTCCTTTGCAGGATTCCCCAGACCTTAGCAAGGATCCATTTACTATATCGTTTTTCTTAACCCTGCATGCCCGTCCTTTCATAGGCTCTAGGGCTATGTAGGCAGGTCTTCTTTCCACCATTTCCCCCTCACAAGCACCCAGGGAGGGAAGTTTGGATGTGAAACCGCACAGAGGAATCTTTACAGAAGGATCTCCTACCTTTTGGAGCCTGTGGGCTCCTTTATAACTCTGAAGCAACATTTTTAAATATCGGCAAAGCCAATCATGTCCCTAATAGCCAATCAGAAATCTTGCTGGGCAAAAGACCACTTGGCTCCACCTACTTTCGAGAGGGACTTGCGGGATGCCGGAAAAAGTATTGGTGGGTACCCACAGGAGAAAAGCTGAGGATCTCTCAGACTGAATCATAGAACTGGAAGGGACCTACAGGGTCATCTAGTCCAACCCCCTGCACAATGCAGGAAATTCACAACTACCAGCCTATCCACAGTGACCCCAATTCCATGTCCAGATAATGCCCTCCCCCCAAAAAAACCCAGAACCCTTGATCAGTCTGGCCTGGAGGAAATTCACCTTCTTACACCTGATCAGCAAGGGCCACAAAAGCCAAGCTCATCTGGCCAAGTTCACAGAATCAGCATCCCTGTAAGACGGCTATCTAACCTCTGCTTAAAACCTCCTAAAGGAGGAGAACCCACCACCTCCCAAAATTGTTGGATTAGGATCTGGGAAACCCAGTTTTGAATCCCCTCGTGGTCATCGAAGGTCGGTCCGTCTCAGCTTAACCTGCCTTGCAGGGTTGTTGTGAAGATTACAAAAGAATGAAGAAGGGAATGATGTCAAGCTGCTGAGACGAAACCAATGAGGTAAAAGACAAAAGTCAGACACTCTCCAAAGTACGTTCAATAGCGCTGTATTTGAATACAAATAAAATTACATTGATCAACGTAGGAAAAGCAGCATGGTTTTGAACCCTTGCATTCAGATGAGGTCCAGAAAATGAGAGGAGACGCAACTTGCCCCTTTGCATGCCTTCATCAAATCCAGAGGGGTCGCTGTGTCAGTCTGTCCTTAGCAGGAGTTCATGAGCACCAGAAAGATTAACACCATCTGGGGCAGGGGAGGAGCTTTCAGGAGTTACTGTTCACTTCTTCACAGAACCATAGAGTTGGAAGGGGCCATACAGGCCATCTAGTCCAACCCCCTGCTCAATGCAGGATCAGCCCTAAGCATCCTAAAGCATCCAAGAAAAGTGTGTATCCAACCTTTGATTGAAGACTGCCAGTGAGGGGGAGCTCACCACCTCCTTAGGCAGCCTATTCCACTGCTGAACTACTCTGGCTGTGAAAATTTGAGTTGGAAGGGGCCATGCAGGCCATCTAGTCCAACCCCCCTGCTCAACGCAGGATCTGCCCAAAGTATTCTTCAGATACAGCTAGAGCGTAAACCCATCTTTCCTTATATCACAAGGCTGATGGATTTCCATTCTGTACAGATAAACATGGTGCCTTCTATGGAGATACATCGAGATGGCAGCTGTGTTAATCTCTATGTAGCAGCAGAAAAGAACCAAGAGTCCAGGAGCGTCTTGAGGACTAACATTTGTGGCAAGGGAGGAGCTTTTGTGGGTCATAGCTCCCGTAAAGCTCCTACCCAGCCACAAATTTTGTTACTCTTTAAGGTGCTACTGGACTCTTGCCCTGTTTATAAAATCAGTTTTTCTGTGTAAACTGCCAACCAGGATTCCAGAACAGGAGGAAACTTTTGCAAAGAGAGGAAGGGTTTTGAGAAGCAAGGCTTGCCCAGCGCCAAATCATGGTTTGCTTTTATTTCTGAACTGAGCTGCAGGAAAAGGAGGGCAGGAAGACGGCATGTGTTTGACGTCATGCCGACAGGCGCGTACTGGACTCCCCCCCCTCCCCCGGGGAAACGGGCAAACCTTTCTGTGTCGAGACAAAATGGAGACAAGGCCTCTGGATGTGACGAGTCTGCTGGAGAAGGCAAAGAGATCTTTTTGACACTGGCAATGGGGCACCCTGGCTTCTGGGCCACGCTCCAGCCATGTAACATTTCGAGACCTTGTCTTCCCTTTCTCTCTCTTTCAAAACAGTGACCCTGAGGCAAAAGTGCTGAGAAGCTTGGAATTGCACCATGAGGCTGGAGGAGGACACCCCACAGCAGCAAAGAAAGCCTCCCTTGAAGCCAGAGGAACGGCTAATGAAGTTCACTGCGGGTCAGTGCCAGGTGATGCACATGGGGACCAAAACTATCCCAATTTCAAAGACCGGCTAATGAACTTGTGGAGACCAAGGGGGGAAATGATCTTGAGGTTGTGGTGGAGAACTCAGTGGAAGGGTCAGCCGAGTGGGCTGCAGCAGCGAAAAAGGCAAACTCTGCGTTAGGGATTATTAGGAAAGGGACTGAGAATAAAACAGGCGCTCTTGTCATCCCCCTGTGAGGATCTATGGGGTAGCCTCGTTTGGAATTCTGCATCCTGTTCAAGCCACTGTATCTCCAAAAGGACATTGCGGGGCTGGACCAAGGGCAGAGGAGGGCAACCAAGAGGAGGAAGGGGGGGATGTGATAGAGGTTTGTCAAACTATGCGTTTTTTTTTGGGGGGGGGGGAAGATCTGAGATAATTTTTTCCCCTCCTACTCTTCAAATACTAGAACTCGAGGGCATCCAATGAAGCCGATGGGCAGTCGGTTCAGGATGGCCAAAAAGAGATAGAGGGATTCAAATGTGGAATTCGCTGACCAGAGGATGTAGTGACGGGCCACAAGCTTTAAAAAAAGGGTCAGATTCATGGAGGGCAAGTCTATCAATGGCTACTAGACATAATGGCTGAGGGGAACCTCCATGTTCAGAGACACTAAACCTCTGAATCCCAGAGGCAGGAGGCACCGTCAGAGGAAGGCCTCAGCCCTTATTTCCTGCCGTTGGCCCTCTCAAGAAACTGGTTATTCACTCTGCAAGATGAAATCCAGGACTGGATGGACCACGGGTCTGATCCAGCAGGGCTCTTTGAATGTTCTTTTCAGGGGAAGGCCTCAGCTTCTCTGCCCTGTTGTCCCTCCAGAGGAACTGGTCGGCCACTGTGTGAGACGGGAGGCTGGCCTACCAGTCTGAACCAGCAGAGCTCTGCTTATGTTACATTCCCACCTTCCTCCCAGTCAAGACTCCAGGTATTGCAAGCACACAGCAGATGTGGGGGGGGGGGGGAGAGAGAAAAATATATAGATTGTTCCAGCATCCTTCATTACTAAGCTCCCTCAGGATATGATTCCCATTGAACGCCTTCTTGAAAATAACCTGAAAAGTAACACTCCAGGTGTACAAAAACGGAGCCCTGCCCCTTCGCCCAACACCAAAGAGTGACACCCCCCCGTTCTTTTCTTTCCACGGAATCTGCTGCCCGAGGGACAAACCGGTTGAAACACCAAGTCCGGCCAACAGCCACAGGCTGGGTTCCGGCTCCCAGCTCAGCCCACCGAGGGGATGTCGTATCGATGTTTGGAAACAACACAGTTGGCCAAGTTGCCGTAGAAGGTGGGCAAGACGTAGTGGTGGTACACGTGGAAACCGACACCGCTGTACAGGGCGCGGGCTTCGTGCTGCACCATGAGGGTGTTGAGCACTACTGACCGGTAGCCGCGCTCTCGGGCAAAGGAGATGACCGTCTTGCAAAGGGCCTTGGCAATGCCGAGGCCTCGGTAGTCCTTGCGGACTGACATGCGCTTTAGCATGAGCTCCTCTCGGTGTTCCTCGGAGGGCCGGGCCCCCACCATCGCCACCACGCACTCGTCTGCCTCCGCCACCCAGAAGCAGGAGTCTTTGCCCCGCAGGTACGTCGCCCGGATGTCCAGCAGGTCATCTTGCAAGCAGTGGTCAATGTACCGGGACCAGACGTAGCCCAGCAGCTGCCGCCCCACGGCCAGCAGCAGAGTGATGGCGAGGATGGGCAGGAGGAGGGATTTGGAGCTGGCGAGCAGCAGGCAGAAGGTGCAGGCCAGGAGGAGGATCAGCCATGGCTGCTTCAGCATGTGGACGCACAGCGTGGGCACGTACTCGCTCATCCCCGTGGCAAAGAATTCACGCACCGTCTCGTAATCCTCGTCTCGGTACTCGCGGATTCGGAAAGGCACCATAGTGCCGTGGGCAGAGCTGGAACAAAAAGCAGTCTTGGGATTGTTTTACTCAAAAGGCACCCTGACCATAGGCAGATTGCGTCTACTGCTCCTCCATACAGAAGGGCTGGCTTTGGGTACCCTGCTATTCACTGCCCAAGGAGTCCCAAAGCAGCTAAGAATCGCCTTCCCTTCCTCTGCTCACAACAGGCACCCTGTGAGGGAGGTGCACTTGAAAGAGCTCGGGGAGAACTGGGTCTGCCTGGGCACATGTGGAGGAGAAATGCGGAATCAAACCCAGTTCTCCAGATCAGAGGCTGCTGCGATTACTGAGCTGGATACAGGGAGACATCCAAATAGCCCTTGGCTAAGGTGACCAGATTTTAACATTGGTAAAGAGGGACACCATTGACTGGAGGGGGGGGGTCTTGATTAAAAATGTGGCCTATATGGAGCAACAAAGTTTCATAGAATGCAATAATCGTATTTTAATGTATATATATTTAATTTCAACATAAGTACAATTTGCCAGGTACCCCCAGATGTCCCTCCAAAAGTAGGGCAATCTAGTCACCTCACCCGTGGCCACAATTCTCCTGCGTTTACTTATTTTTATTCACTTTCTTCAAAGCAGCATCTATTGTTCTTCTCCATTTTATCCTCACAATGACCCCGTGGGGTAGGCCAGGCTGGGAGTACTTTACTGGCCCGAGCTCAGCCTTGCATGGCGCTCCCCAGTTTTATCCCCCACAACAACCCTGAGAGGTAGGCCGGGCAGCCATGTGTCTGCGCCTCTTGTCCTCGCAGCCCCCTCACCTGCATCAGATGCCAGGCCCAGCGGGAGGGCGGCGGCCGGGAGCTTCCCGCCGGGAGAAACAGGGACTCGGCTTGCCCCTTAGCCACGGCGCCCTTTTGGCGACACGCCGGAACAAAGCAACGGCTTCCGGTGACGTCATTTCCCGCGCCCTGTCCAGCCCCGCTCCCACCACAGAGTTCGGCTAGAGCGTCCGTCGCCGACAGGCCCCCACTTCCGGTCTCCCTGGGGCTTCCGCTTTAAACCGCCCGGGGCCTCCTTGGCCCCGAGGAACAAAATGGCGGCGGACCAGCCGGAAGTCCCGCCCCCAGCCCTGGCCGTGTGAGTCGCCGGGCGGAAGTGCGGGGGCGGGGCTGGTCCGTCGCGATTGAGGTCCCCCAGGCGAGGCCCGCGACCAGCAGCCGCCTCCCTCCTTCCCCTCCGCGGATGAGTAAAGCGTGGCGGAGGGCCGAGGCGGGCGGCGGCCTCGGGATGGAGGGCGCCGGCAGAGGTGAGTGCGGAGACGCCCTTCGGCGGGGCCCGGGGAGACAGCCCCGCGAGGTAGGCCCGAGGGGGGCTTCCCCTTGTCAAAACTGGCCCCTCCGGACTTTCGGAGCGCTTCTGGCACCTCGACACAGGGAAAGGGGTTGGCTGAGAACGGTTTCTCAGTCTTATCTTCACAACAGCCCCGCGAAGTAGGCCCGAGGGGGCTTCCCCTTCTCACATCCGGCCCCTCTGGATTGACGGAAACCGCGGAGGTCTCATGGTGCTTCTGGCACCTCGTCTCAGGGAAAGGGGTTGCGCTGAGAACAATTTCTCAGTTTTATCTTCACAACAGCCCTGCGAGGTAGGAAAGGCCAAGAAAGCATGACTGACCCAAACTCACCTGTCATGGCTTATGGTAAAATGGTTTATCCTCCATATCCCAGTCCAACGCCCAAACTGTTGCACTATGCTTTGAGTCCAGTGGCACCTTTAAGACCAACTAAGCTTTATTCTGGGTATAAGATTTTCTGTGCCCCAAGAATTAAACTTTGTTCCTCTTAAAGGTGCTGCTGGACTCAAACTTTGCCGTGTTGCTTCAGACCAACACACCCGAATCTAGCTGCACCATGCTGCTCTTCTGAACTGCCCTTGAGTATTTCTGCCTGTCAGTCTTCCTTCCTGCTGGGACTGTACCTGCGTATAACCTCACACCCGGGACACTCGTTTCTGGCCATGCAGTATATCCTGTTTGCTCTCTCCCCTGCTGCAGGGGAGGAGGATGAAGCCAACAGCCACGGGTCTCACAAGAAGAAGCATAAGAAACATAAGAAAAAGCACAAGAAGAAGCATCACCGTGAGGACATGGGTGTGACAGCGGTAGACCTGGGTCCCGCCCTCCCGAAGCCTCAGTTGAAGCTGAAGATCAAATTGGGAGGCCAGATCCTGGGGACAAAGAGGTACACAGAGGTGGAAGGGGGGGGGGGGACAGAGGGTGTTTGCATCTTGGAGGTACAATAGGTCCCATTCAGGAGCGTAGAGCAGATTCTTTCATAGAGCACCTGTAAAATCCATCTGCTTAAAATGTGTTAAATGCAGTGCCTAGGGGTGTCAAAACCATAATTAATGTATTCTGTTTAACTTTCTTCGTATGTCTCTGTCAGTTTTCAGGCCTGTTTTTTTGTAGTCTTTGTTTTCCTAAACCAAATCTGATCACTGTGAGTGTCTGTGGATTCTCACAGGGGGTACTGCTCTCACGTCAGCCTAAATTGAAATCTTTTGCTCGGCTTCTGCTTCTTCTCCCTGAAACTCCCAGAGGAACGTCTTCCCAGCTAGCATCCCCCTCCCTGCTCTGCTGGGACTTTTAAGAACAACAGGCGATCCCTACTGGATCAGGCCAGTAGTCCACGTAGGCCAGCATCCCTGTCCCACACTGTGGTTAGTCAACAAGACATAGAGGATGAGGCCTTCCCATAATGTTGCTTCCAGGCTGACTGCCTCGGAACATGGAGGTTCTCTTAGTCGCTAGGGCTAGCAGTCATTTGCAGACCTCTTTTCTAATTCCCTTTTAAAGCTGTCTAAGCCTGTAGCCATCGCTACCTCTACTCATAGTGAATTCCACATTTGAACCACATGTTGAGTAAAGAAGCATTTCCCTGAATCTACTGCCCCTCACCTTCACTGGATGCTAGCATGGTAGCATTCCTCAGCCCCCCCCCCCCCTTCATAGCCAGAGCTGGCTGGGCCCTGAGCCTCTCTTTGCCTTCCAGTTTTTTTGTCTTGATCCCTTATTTGGGTTTCTTTTCTCCCCAGCGTGCCAACCTTCACTGTCATCCCCGAGAGGCCACGCTCCCCTTCCCCGCTGATGGTGGTGGACGATGAGGATGAGCCGATGGAGGGAGTCCCCATTGAGCAGTACCGGGCCTGGCTGGGTGAGTGGATGGTGGCAGGAGCCAAGGCTGAAAGTGGGGACGAGAAATGGAAGGAGCAAAGTTCCTCTGGATGGTTGTGTGTGTGTGTGTGTGTGTGTAGACAGAAGTTTATGGTGCAGTCAGTCAGTAGGAAAGGATACATTTGGTACCCAAATATCGGGGGAGGGGGGTTGACTGATCATATAGGCATTGTGCTGACTCTACCAAAAAGACCAAATCACTCACCTCCCATCAGAGAGCATTAATTTGCTTCCTATTAAGAAAAGGGTCTTGGCCTCATTGTCAGATCCCTGTTGTTTAGAAAAAAGTGGGTCGGTAATGGCGTAGGGTGGACAGTAGAAGAACACATGTAAGATGGCTTCAACACAGCCAGAATTACAGGTAAATATTCTTTCAGAGCAGGGCATTTTTGAATATCTCCCCTGGAGAACAGCAGAAGGGAGAGCATCAGATCTCACTAACAAATGCTCGCCATCGTTGGGGGGCTGTTAAATGATAAAATGTGAGGCAAGGGGCCCATAGCCCAGACTCAAGGAGATGGGCGGGCTCACTGAGATTTTGTAAATCCAGATCCAGTAACCTCTGTTTTAGGCTTCTGAATGCATAAGCTTTAGTTGCCCTAAATTAAAAACCTAAGGTAATAGCTATAGATCTTACCTTTTGTTCAGTGCCTCTTAGACACTTAAATGTAGAATATTCCGTGCGCATTAAAGAGACAGAACTGTTAGAATCAGGTCTAAAGTGCTTATTTATCCAAAAGAAGAAGAGTTGGATTTTATACCGCATTTTTCACTACCCAGAGAAGTCTCAAAGTGGCTGACAGGTAGGTGGGATGAAGAGAGCTCTGAGAGAACAGCTCTGTGAGAAAAGCTTCTAACAGGACTGTGACTAGCCCAAAGTCACCCAACTGACTGCACGTGGAGAAACGGAAAATCAAACCCAACTAGCCAGATTAGAAGCTGCCGCTCTTAACCATGACACCAATCAGCCAGGCTTCAGTTCTCAACAGTCTTTGGTTCGTTTCCAGGGTGGAGGGTTTTCTGACTCTTTTAATAGCCCCAAGATAATAAGATGCACCCTGCTTCTTTCCCATACACATGCAGATGAGGACAGCAACCTGGAGCCCTCCCCCCTGCCTGAGCTCGATGCAGAGATTGGCTTCCCAGCCCGGGAGGAAGAGGAGGAAGAACGCTGGCTGGATGCTCTGGAGCGAGGAGAATTGGACGACAATGGGGAGCTAAAGAAGGAGGTGGACGAATCTTTGCTCACAGCCCGGCAGGTGAGAGGGAGGAGCCATTTGGCTGCCATTGTGGCAGTGGGATTAGGCTGTCTGTCTCCCCCTGGGGCTGGGGCTCAGCGGTGGAGTCTCTGCTTGGCATGCAGAAGGCCCCAGGTTGAGTCCCTAGTCTCTAGTCTAAAGGGGGAGGTGACTGAAGACCTCTCCTTAGGGACCTTTTTGAATACAGCAAGAGTCGCCAGGACCCAGGGGAGGAATAGGAAATATTAGCTGGCTGAGGATTCTGTCTATTGGAATACTTTGCAGGACCAGAACCAGCCATAACAGATTAAAGAAGTTTCCCCCCCCTGTTTAATTTGTTGAAAAATTTGTTATATACTACTGTGTGCACCCGTATATGGACCTGTATCCGTATAGTCTGATGAAGATCAATATGATCAAAACATGTGAGGTCTAAACTTGTTGGCATTCCTGGAATACTCACTGAGATTTTTTTTGTGTGCCAAACAGATATTCGTTTATGGTTTGTAAACATTTTTGAGCTCTAATGGTTTATGTTCTTCTACATTTGGTTTCCCCCCTGACGTTTGTGGTTCTCGCTTGTTTTCCAGGTTGGGTTTTGGTTTCCATTTTTGTTATCCGTTGACACTTTAATTTAGGACTGTGTTTGACTAATTTAGGGGTTTGGGGGGCAGTCTTAATAAAGATTTTAAATTGCCACCTAGAAAGTGCATTTTTGTAATCGTTGATGAAAGATTGAGTCCAGGGACACCTTTAAGACCAACTAATTTTTATTCAGGATATAAGCTTACGTGTGCAAACCCACTTCCTCAGATATAACGAATATCCAAAGAATTGTTCTTGTACACAGAAGCTTGTATCTTGACTGAACCATGGTCAGTCTCAAAGGTCCCGCTGGACTCAAACGTCATCCTGCTGCTTCAGACCAACGTGCCCCCCCCCCCCCAATTTAGAATTGTTGATTTATTTATAACGCAAGCCCCTTGAATTCTGCAAGACGGAAAGGCAGCAATTAATTTTTTCAAATAAATAAAATGAATGTCCCATCTGTGCGGTTGCCGTACACCCCCTCCGCCTACAGGTTTTTGTGATTTCTGTGGCACCTCTACAGTGTGGCAGTCGCTGTGCTGGCCTAACGTCGTCCTGCCCTTCCTTTCCCCGCAGAAAGCGCTGCTGCACAAGCAACAGAGCCAGCCGCTCCTGGAGCTGCCGATGGGCTACAAGGCCAAGGAGCTGACGGAGGAGATGCTGGTCAAGCGGGAGGAGCGCGCCCGCAAACGGCGCCTGCAGGCCGCCAAGAAGGCCGAGGAGAGCAAGAACCAGACCATCGAGCGGCTCACCAAGACCAGCAAGGCCAAGGTCAAGACCCTGCGGGAGCGCAAGGCCAAAGGTGGGGCCGTCCCTACCGTCTGCTACCGCAACGCCACCGCCGGCATCACCGTCTCCTTCCCAACAGGGGCCGCCCTCCCCCTCCTGCCCTCCGTCGCCCCCGCCCCGCCTCCGCCCACCCCGTGTGGGGTCAGTGGGTGCCCCAACCTCAAGCGCTATGCCTGCTCCCGCAGCGGGGTGCCCCTCTGCAGCCTGGCCTGCTACAAGAAGAACTTGTTGCTCCAGCAGGTGGCCGCCTAGCGCTCCCCTCCTCCTGCAACCTCCCGGGGGTGGTCTCCCGTGGACGGTCTCGTGTGGTGCTCTGGCGCCCGTGGCGAATCCCGGTGGTCCCCCGACCCTGGAGAAGGGCAGCTGTGTCGTGCTCTCAATGGCGAGGCAGGTTTGGGCAGGCCGTGGGTCAGAAATGAACACATCTGCCCACCTGAGGTGCTGCAAGAGGCTTGTGAGATGCACGGCGTCCGCCCCACAGCGGGGCAGGCTTCGTACGTTCATGGAGGATCGGAGATGGCGGTGGGTGGTCTGAAGCTGCAGCGAGAGAAGTGCTTCTCATGGACAGAGGCCACAATTCCACCCGCTCTGCTCTACCCAGAAGCACAGCCTGCATCTGGGCACTTTTAGCTGTCTCTGTTTTCTGGAGATTGGGGGCGCTGTTGGCCTTGCACAGAGCCAAGGGGGAGCGTCAGGTGTGCTGCTGTGTATGCCGCCACCGTCGTGTAGGGGATTGGGCTATGCAGCCCACGGAAAAAACGGGGTTAACTAGAATTGCTTTGCGCCAGTCCTGTGGAGTTTCCCGTAAATATCAGAGCCCCCCTCTGCCTTTCCACCAGCAGGCTGTTGCGTGGGAGCGGGCAAGAGCAGGGGGTGCCCTGAGTGGAGGTCTAAATTTATATAATAAACTTTACATATTTTTTTAACGAAGCATTCGGCTTATTTGCACCCACCACCACTCTGAAAACCTGGAAACCCAGACAGCCTGGTCCACCACAGCATCTTTCCCCTCTACATGTGTCATTTTGTAGTGTCCTGGAACGCTAGGTCAGTGGATTATGAAATAAAGCCGGGAGTCTGCTCACCCAGGGTGGCTTCCTGAGTCAACCTGTGTTGGATCTCTCTCCTTCCTCCAGTTTGGGCTTCCACATTGGAGGTTAAATCTCACCAGGCTCCAGAGCTCTTGCCTGGTTGTGGAGCGCAGGGCCTGTTGCCTGGCCCACCCGTGTCTCATCCCTCTGATGAGAGGACTGGGGGGGTTCTCCCCCCCCCCCCGGCCCTTGCCCCTGCCCCGGCACAAGCTGTTTCACTTACAGTAATGTAAAGTTTCTAATGTTTATGGGCTTGTTTGTTGCCAACCTGGGGGGATGTCCTCATCTTTGTTTGTTGTCAACCTGGGGGGATGTCCTCATCTTTACGGTCCAGGTTAGCCCAATCTTGTTACAACTCAGGTGCACAGGTCAGGACTTGGATGGGAGACCACCAAGAAAGTCCAGGGCTGCCATGCAGAGGCGAGCAAGGGCAAACCGCCTCCGCTTGTCTCTGGCACAACACTTTCCACGCCCACAGCTGGAAGAATAAAACGGAGGAAGGGAGGTCGAGGCCCACGGCCCTGACCACCTTGGCTGGAAGAGCCGGATAAAAGCGGGACAGAAGAGCTTTCCTTGCTGAGCCCTGCAAGTCAAAGGTATCCAACAGATTGAGCTTTGACCCTTGAAAGCGTCTTGTCCCGAAATCTTGTCGGCCTTGAAGGTGCTACTGGAATCTTGCTGGTCTGAAAATCAGGTCGACCTTAGAGGCATAAAGGCACACTCAATCAGACCAACGATCCTTCGAGGTCAGTATTGTCGACTCAGACCGGCAGCAGCTCTCCTGGAGCTCAGGCACAGGTCTTTCCCGTTACCTGCTGTCTAGTCTTTTCTAACTGGAGATGCTGGGGACTGAACCTGGGACCTTCTGCGTTCCAAGCAGAGGCTCTCCCCCTGAGCCGTGACTTCCCCTTGGTAGCCCAGGCTGACTTAATCAAATGGTGTCGTCTTTATGGGAGAACAGGACTGCAGCCCAGGCGGAGTGCGGACGGTTAAATAGCAGAAAGGTTTATTGGCTCTCTTTGTGAGTGAACGGCCGCGTGGCTAGCAAGAGCGCTTCAACGCCAGCATTAGTTTAAGAGCGGTTCTTGCAAACCAGGTACCTGCACCGTTGCCCACACAGCCTGCGCATGATGCCCACCCCACATCCTGACGACGTGCCGCATGTGTTGCAGTCAGGGCTGGCCTGTTCCCACAGGACAGTCACACGCCATAGGCATCTGTGGGCATCAGTGCCCTGGCCCCCCCTCTTGGCCCTTGGGCTCCCTCAAATCTGGAATTTTCCAGGCCAGAGCTGGGAACCCTATGAGGTGACACTAGCTGTTGTATAAAATGCCTATTTCCAAAGACTCTTGCCTTGGTCCTGGCTGTTTTGGAATGGGCAGCTTCCGTCTAGGGCTTTTCCACGTGCAGGGTTTCCTGAAGTGTCATAGCCTACGGCTGCCGCCTTTATCTTCTTAGGATCGCGGAAACGCCTGCCGAAGATTCCAGCTCAGGATCTCAGGAATGGAGAAAGCACCACAAAGGCAGACAGCTCCCGGAAGGAGGCACTTGTAAAGTCCCGTTCCCAGAATTAATGCTAACTTGAAGCTTTCCCTCAGAAGGGGGGCCCCGGCTGCCCACTGGAAGCCACAATCACTAATTGTAGGGTCACAAGTGGCACTAGGCCTTTAAGGGATCTTCCGCCCTTGGTTGTGTTGTGGCTTTATTAGGACCTTGTACCCCCCCCCCCCACCCCCCAGGCAGAAACGATGTATGCATTGGCTCTCCTAAGAATGGCATGGGTGTTCAGGGCTCAGGACGCCCTCCCAATACCTAGACCAGGGGGCCCTAGGCTCACCAACCTCCAGGTACTGCCTGGAACTCTCCTGCTATGACAACCAAAATCATTTTCTCTGGAGGAAATGGATGCTTCGGGGGGAAGACTCTGTGGCAGCGTTTTAAAATATTTTTACCGTTGAGAACCCCCTGAAACATTCTTCAGGCTCTGATAAATCTCCGAAGAGGCACGATGGTGCAGAATGTGGTTGGGAAGCAGAGCTGTGGACACGCCCACCCAGGGCCCCTCCCCTTCCCACCCTCTCCAGGCCCATCACTGGCCATTTTGGGAGGGGGGGCAGGTCAAAATGACCGTATATGGTCCTATCACTCAATAAATGTTTAACAAATTTAAAAAATATATTTAAAAATCAACTCCCACCAATTCGGGGGACCCTCCCAGAGTCTCAGGGAGCCCTGCACTGTGGCATTATACACCACTCATGTCCCTCCCCTCCCCAAATCCCCCCTCCCCAGCATCTGGGGGTCTTCGGTGTGGTGCCTGCACCACCCTCCAACACATTCCCTGGCACCCACCAATTAGTTTTAGAATCCGGGTGGGGCCAGGTGGGTCTTTCACCCTGCACAGCTTCTGAGCGGCCGCTGGAGATGTGACTGGCTGTGTGGACTTTCAGAAATGTCACTTTGGTGTCAGCTGCGGCCGGAGCCCAAGACTCATCGCTCTGTGATGGGAGGTCAGCTGAGGTGACCATTTTGCGGTCAGCTCCGCCTCCTGCGGCAGCCATTTTGTGGCTGTGTTGTTGTCCCTGGGCTGCTCTCCCCTGACCTAGAACCATAAAGTCTTGCACGGGAAAGGAAGCTGCTTAAGAGAGAGGGTGGGGTGGGGGGGGGTCAGGGGGTTGCTGGAGTCGTTGAAATCTGTGGAAGAGGCCCGCCCCTCACTGGGCCCTCCGCTGGGATCGCAGTTTCTGTAGCCGGCGAAGGCGTAGGGCGAGGTCCTTTGGGATCTTGCCCCCCTTGGCCAAGATCTCCCTCAACCGTTGCTTGGGGGTCTTTGTCAGGCGGAAGTCGCAGATGGTGGGGGTGGCCTCATAAGAGACACGGCAGCTCCGGGTGACAGAGTGGTAGCCCTCAGCCGCCGCTGTCACGTCGTACTCTCCGGGGTTTAGGAGACGCCAATAATCTCCGTCGAAAGCTGCCGGGGAGGCAAAGAAAAGGAGAATTTAGCTCTTTCTCATATCCCAGGCTGATTCTGCACTTACTTTGTTTTTTCCGTTGTGGATCCTACTGAATTCAAATTGATTTGAACTCAGGTCTTCCTTTATCCCCCCCCTCCCCAAATTGAAAGAGAAAGTGTTCTGCACTCAATTGGGAAAGCTCAGAGCAGGGAGGGGAGCCAAGCGCCGCCGGAATCTCTTTCTTTTTTTCATTGGTGCTGGGTGGAGGATTGGAGACAGCAGAGGAGGGGGGAATGAATCCAAGAGGCAAATCTCTGCTGAGAGGATTTCTGGAGCGCAGTCCCTTTAAGACAAGCCTTGCAATCAGGAATCAGGAAGTCTTTGAACTGACGCCCTGGCCAATCAGGGAAGACTGCTTTGCTCCGAGGCATGGAGAAGGAAATTAATTCACAAAGAGCAGAGAGCTGCACATTTACTCATGGCAGTTTTTGAAATATCCGCTCCAGGATATCACGGGGGAAAGGTAGGGTCACCACGAAGGTAGGGTCACCAGCGCCCAAAATCAAAATGTAAATCGCATTCAGTATAGATGGGAGAGATTCATTCAAACAGGAACTGGGTCAAAAGCCCCGTGCAGACTGCACCCCAGACTTCCTCTAAAGAACAAACTGCTCTGTACATGGCTCTTCCCCCTGTTATCCCCACAGGTAGCTCAAGCTGAGAGATTATGATTGGCCCAAGGTCACCCAGTGAGGCGGGGGGCGGAATTCCACCAGGGTGTCTGAGTCCGACACCCCAGGCACTGTGCCACGCTGGCTGCCTGGAGGGCCGGCCTGCCTGCCTGCCGAGTGATGGTCAGGGGCCCTCCAGAGTCGCTGTACCTGTCCTGATGTCGTGATTGATGCCTTCCACAGAAATGATGGCGTCTGGGATTCCTTGTTCCGTGTCTTTGTCGCGGACGATGCCTTTAATGCCCCGATGGACCTGGAATGACAGGCGCAGTTAGTGCATCTCTTGGAAGGGTGCGCATATCACGCTGGAAGAGATGTGCAGCCAGGGTGGTGCAAAGTACAGAAATAAAGCACCATTCACTTCCCAGATCCACTGTGTGTAAATACAGGAGGAGGACTAGAACGCCCTGTGGAGGTGGACAAAATGGAGAGGGTGCAGAGGAGAGCAAGGAGGATGATCTGGGGCCAAGGGACCAAGCCCTATGAAGATAGGTTGAGGGACTTGGGATGTTCAGCCTGGAGAAAAGGAGGTTGAGAGGGGACAGGAGGGCTCCCTTGAAGGATTTGAAAGGTTGTCTCTTGGAGGAGGGCAGGGCACGTAATGGGTTTAAACTATGTGGAGAACAGTATCTGCTGGATATCAGGAAAAAGAATAAACAGCCACATAGGAAGAATGGGGGAAAACACCCAGCTGGGAGGGCCGTCTTCTGGGTTGCAAGCCATAACAGAGTCGGACATCCCAATCGTGAAGAAGAGCTGGTTTCTTTCCCCACCTGAAGGAGTCTCAAAGCAGCCTTCAAGTGCCCTTCTCTTCCTCTCCCCACCACAGACACCCTGAAAGGTTGGTGGGGCTGAGGGATCCTGTAAGATATCTGGGACTGGCCCAAGGTCCCTCAGCTGGCTGCATGTGGGGGAGGAGAAGTGGGGAATCAAACCCGGATATCCAGATTAGAGGCCGTCACTCTTAATCGCTCTCAAGAAGGTAAGTTAAAGGTAAAGGTATCCCCTGTGCAAGCACCGGGTCATGTCTGACCCTTGGGGTGACGCCCTCCAGCGTTTTCATGGCAGACTCAATACGGGGTGGTTTGCCAATGCCTTCCCCAGTCATGACCGTTTACCCCCCAGCAAGCTGGGTACTCATTTTACCCACCTCGGAAGGATGGAAGGCTGAGTCAACCTTGAGCCGGCTGCTGGGATCGAATTCCCAGCCTCATGGGCAGAGCTTTCAGACTGCATGTCTGCTGCCTTACCACTCTGCGCCACAAGAGGCTCTGTCTCAAGAAGATACCAGGGCAGAATTTGGGCTCCGTACCCTCGCCAACCATTCAGGGTGGTTTCGGAAGAAGAAGATCTGGGTCCACCTCCTTCAAGCCCCCTCCTGCCTCCCCCCCCCAGTCCCACCGGCAGAGCTCCGCTGACCTGCTCCATGTAGACCAGCAAGGATTCCTTGTTGTTCTCCCACTCTTGGGGCAGCTCCGACTCATGCGGGAATTTGTCACAGGACAATTCGATGGTGACTTCGAAGCAGTTTGTGTGCAGGTAGCTGAAGTCGTTCATGCCTGCCGGGGAAGGCAAGACCTGAGATGGCCAGGAGGGGGCAGTGGCTCCATGTCCGTAGCCCTGGAGAGATCTCCTGGGTTCCCCCCACCCTCCCTGGACAGCTGGCCTCGTGTTCCTTATTTTAAGGAATGGTTCTTTCTTTATGCCCTTATTTCAGGAATACTCTTGCAAAAGAGAGAAAGCACTATACCTACACACCTTGGTTTAGTATACTACAAGGATGGTGATCAAGTCCTGGTAATCCTGATCCAGGGACAATGTTACATTTTTACAGGCTCGCAATGGATTCTTTAAAAAAGACCAGCCCTGCTCAATCAGGCCGGTTGTCCATCTAATCCAGCACTTTGTCTCTCACAGTGGTCAAGCAGATCCTCTGGAGGGTCAACAACGTGGCAGAGAGGCTGAGGCCTTCCCCTGATAAGGACATCAGAAGAGCCCTGCTGGGTCAGATCAGGGAGGGTCCCTCTAGTCCAGCCTCCCACTTCATAGAATCACAGAGGGTACCTTCTGGGTCATCTAGTCCAACCTGAGCCCCCGGGGAAGGCAATATATAATAAATAAATAAATAACCCCCTGCATTATGCAGGAACTCACAACTACTGGTCTACCCACAGTGAACCCAATTTCATGCCCAAATGATCCACCCCCCTCCAAAAAAAATTCCAGAATCCAGCCTGGCCTGGAGAAAATTCACCTTCCACCCCACAGTGGTGATAAGCAATTCCCAGGGGATGCAAGGAAGGGCCACGGGGGACAAACCCTGGCACATCCATTCCTGCCCACCCACTGCTTACGTTCACAGAATCAGTCTAGCCTCAGTTTTAAGATTTCCAAAGGAGGAGAACCCACCACCTCCCGAGGAAGCCTGTTCCACTGAGGAACCGCTCTGACTGTCGGGAACTTCTTCCGGATGTTTAGACGGAATTTCTTTTGCATTAATTTCAACCCATTTCCCACAGCAGCCAACAAGCGGGGCACTGAGGCCAAGGCCTCCCCCTCATGTTGCCTCCCAGCACTGTCCCTGAATATGGAGGTTCCTTTCTTTGCCATGGATGGACCTCTTGTCTATCCAACTGTCCAGATCCTCCACCCTCATGGTCCTCCCTTCAGCTACTGGTAGTGAACTGCACCACTTCATTGCTCATTGAGTCGAGAAGTGTTTGGGTTTGTCCATCCTGAATGTCTCCCCCATCAACTTCACTTGGGTGTGCACCAATTTCTCGTCTTATTTTATGTTGGAATACGGAAGACCTGTAGTGTGCATGATTTGGAAGCATGTGAAGAGTGTCCTGCAGGGGGCGAAACGTCCATACGAGAGATGTGTAAATAGTACACAAGGGACCAAGCCCTATGAAGACAGGTTGAGGGACTTGGGAATGTTCAGCCTGGAGAAAAGGAGGTTGAGAGGGGACATGATAGCCCTCTTTAAGTATCTGAAAGGTTGTCACTTGGAGGAGGGCAGGATGCTGTTTCTGCTGGCTGCAGAGGAGAGGACACGCAGTAATGGGTTTAAACTACAAGTACAACGATATAGGCTAGATATCAGGAAAAAGTTTTTCACAGTCAGAGTAGTTCAGCAGTGGAATAGGCTGCCTAAGGAGGTGGTGAGCTCCCCTTCACTGGCAGTCTTCAAGCAAAGGCTGGATACACACTTTTCTTGGATGCTTTAGGATGCTTAGGGCTAATCCTGCGTTGAGCAGGGGGTTGGACTAGATGGCCTGTATGGCCCCTTCCAACTCTATGATTCTGTGATTCTATACTGTCTCTCCAACCTCCCCAATAGGAGGAGCAGCCCCATTACTCCCCCGAGGGATTTCCGTCCACCTACTTCCGGCCACGGTGTGCCAGTTGGCGCCGTTGATGATGTTGCCCTCGCGCATGAAGTCGTCATAATGGCAGAGCCGCCGGTCGTCGTCCAGCATGGCCAGGTTGGAGGTGGCGTAGACGGTGGCCAGCCAGCGGAAGACGGCGTCATCGGCCGTGGGGGTCAGCTCCTGAGCTTTCCAGTAGGTGCGGGTCATGTCGAAGGGGTACGACACCACCAGCTCACCTCCATGCAGGTTGGCGCTCAGCACGAAGGGGTAACGTTGCATCCAGCTGATGACAGCCCGGGTTTCGGGGGCCACCTATGGCATGGGGGGGGGGAGAGGGGGCTGAGGCTAGGAGAACCGGGGCAAGGCTAGAAGACCACCTGTTGTGTCTTGGCGATTCCCTGGGACTCCCTCGTCTCCACCCAGGGGGGACCGCAAATGGGGTGTGTGCGGTGGGCCGGTCTCTTTTGCGCATGGCAGGAATGAGCTAGGGGGTTATGGGTGGTGGATAGAGATGCCAGCCTCCAGGTGGGGCCTGGGGATCCCCTGGAATTCCAGCTCATCTCCGGGCTACCGAGATCAGCTCCCCTGGAGAAAAGGGCTGCTTGGGAGGGGGGACTCTGTTCTCCCCAGGCTCTGTCCTTAGAGTCTGCTCTGCACGTCGGTTACGTCGCCTACCGTAGCATTGGGGAAGTTGTAGGCCTCCGGAATGGGGATGTAGTGGTTGGGGAACTTGTGGGGCACCAGGTCATTGTCCTCGGCATCCCACAGGGCCGTGTTGAGGTCCGCAAAGTTGTGGTTGAGGTCGAAGCCTTCGTAAGTCCACCGGCCCATCGCCCAGCCGGACAGCTCTGAGCCCTGCAGGGGGACAGAGAGAGAGAGAGAGAGAGAGAGAGAGAGTCCTTTCACCCTCTGCTCTCGCTTTGATGTGTAGATTGGTAGACCTCCCATGTGGTCCTCCTCAGCTGGAGATGCTGAGGTTGAACCTGAGTCCTTCTGCATATTGAGCAGCTGTTCGGTCACTGAGCCATGGTTCCTCCTTGAATTGATGTGGGCCCCACATCTTAGTCCTCATACTGATTCAGGGTCAGTGATTGTCTACGCAGACCAGCAGCTGCTCTCCAGGGTCTCGGGCAGAGAAAAGTCTTTGCCATCCCCTCCTGCCTGGCCCTTTCAAGAGAAGATGCTGCCTGGGATCGAACCTGGGACCTTCTGCAGGCCAAGCAGAGACTCTCCCACTGTGCCACTGTCTCTCTCCATGGCTCTCCAGGGTCTCAGGCAGAGGTCTTCCCCATCATCTCCTACCTGGTCCTTTTTAACTGGAGATTCTGGGGATTGAACCCGGGACCTTTTGCGTGCCAAGCAGAGGCCCTTTCATGAACTTCTGGGGCCTCCATACCACCCACCAGCTTGTAGGCCGTCTCGTAGCCATCTGGGTTCATGGAGGGCAGCAGATGGATGCGGGTCTCGGTCACAAGCCGGACGACACGCTGGTTGCCCCGTTGGTACTCCTGGCAGAGGTACTCCATCAGGTTGAGCAGCAGCTCCCGGCCCAGCGCCTCGTTCCCATGCATCCCGGCCACGTAGCGGAACTCGGGCTCCCCTGCAGAGAGAGCATCAAGGTGTTCTTCCGGAACGTTCTGTTGCGCCCCACCTCCCTCTAACAGGCTGGGCCCCGTTTCTAAAAATCAAGAGGCACCGGAGAGTGCTTTTCCCAGATTCAACCTGCTCAGTTAAGGCTAGGAAGAAAAAAAACACTTTGCATACACTCAGATGCCCCTGTTTATTTTGTAAAGAGAAAATCCCCTGAGCCAAAATGAGTATGAGCATGCAGAGCTTTGACTTTGAAGAGCTAAATTACATGCGATGCTGGGAGATTCAGGACTGGAGAGTTCTCTGGCCCCCACCTGGAGGTTGGCAACCCTAACAGGCTCCAGCTGAGATTGGTGGCATGCAAAGAGCCAGCAAGTGTGGGGGGGTTTTCCTCCTACTGACACTGTCACCCCCATCCCCCCTAAGGCTGAAAGAAGTTGCTGGCTGCAATAGACCAACATAGGGATGCCAGTCCCCAGTTTGGGACCTGGAGATCGCCGGTTTGACACCTCCCCACTTCAAGGTTTTAAGAAACCAAGGGAAATCCCCCCTCCCAACAGGCAAGAAGCCTGAAAAAAACCTGCAATATTTCTACGTCACCTGGAAGTGATGTAGGGATGTCAGTGGACGACACTCTGGGTTTTGGGTAGAACTCTATGGTAAGAAGCTAATTCTACCATAGAGTTGTGCCCAAAAGCCAGAGTGTCCCCACTGAGGTCAAGTCCTTACTCACGAGCTCTCACTGTTGTTGGGAGAGGCCGATGTCAAGCGCTCACCTAGTTCATGTTGTCCGGGGTTATCGGATATCTCCATGACGTACATCTTCAAACCCCGGTAGCTCTTCCCAATGCTGTAGACCCGCGTGATGTTAGGACAGGCCTCATTCACGGTCTTCATGAGCTGTGAGCAGGGAAGGGACGCTGGTCAGGGCCTAGATTGAGACCGCTGCCCTGTCCTATCACAAGGATTTAAGGGACGTGGACCTTATTTGCCCAACAGGGCTTTTCTACATTCCCATCTCCCTGGCTTGAAAATTGCTGTTTTTTCAGGGACCGCCTGGTAACTGGTTGTAATGTTAGTATTTTGTTTTCCTGTGTTGTCATGACTTTGATTCTGCATTGCATTTAACCGAATCGTTAGTCAACCTTTCTTCTAAACATATCTAATGAACATTTATTGATTTTACAACAATCCTGGTTATTTACACACACCACCCCATGGAACACAGACGGCCTGAGAAGGTTTGCTCTGTGACACCAGTTTAACTCTGTTTTCCCCGATTCTTTCCAGTTACAAGAAGAAGAAGAGTTGGTTTTTATACCCTGCTCTTTACTGCCTGAAGGAGTCTTGAAGTGGATTACAATCACCTTCCCTTCCTCTCCCCACAACAGACACCCTGTGAGGGCGGTGAGGCTGAGAGAGCCCTGAGATTACTGAAGAAGGTTGGCTCTTGTATGCCGCTTTTCTTTACCCAAAGGAGTCTCAAAGTAGCTTCCAATCACCTTCCCTTTCCTCTCCCCACAACAGACACCCTGGGAGGGAGGGGAGGCTGAGAGAGCTCTGACAGGACAGCTTGGTCAGAATAGCTCTAAGAGAACTGGGACTGGCCCAAGGTTACCCAGATGGCTGCATGCGGAAGAGCAGGGAATCAAACCCGGCTCACCAGATTAGAAGCTGCTGCTCTTAACCATGATGCTGACCCACCCTGTAACGGGAACCTTTGTCTCTCTGTCCGCCTCTCCTTCATTATTGGGTGACCATCAGAAAACGGGATTTTTTTCAGGCTGAGATTGTGGGCTCATTTCAGAGAAAGGGGACAGGGTTAAGAATCTAGAATGCATGGAGATTTTAGACCAACAGCTGCCCATTTTCTCAGGGCAAAGGAGACACACCTTTCTCATTTCCTTGTAATTGTGATGTCTAAAATCCAATTTATCCTTTGTCACGGGCGCATCATCCCAGTAGTAGATGTTGTTAGGGTCTGCAAAGAAGATGGGAAGTTTTTTACATTTTTGATTCAGTGAACTTAACATTGCAGCATGAGATCTGCCCTGAGCCTGCAGGGCAGGGAGGGCTATTAATCTAAGAAATAAGTAAATACAACAATAAAATGCTTCACTGCTATTGCAGCATCTTGCAACCGGGGGTTGGAGAGGGAGACAGTTTGGGTTGCCTAGAATCCGGGAGCCATGGTCCTCGATCACCCCCATCAAAGCCAGGTTGCTAGGCAACACCCCATTCCTTTCTCTCCTGGATCTGACTGAGCGATGCTATGAAAGCATCACCTGGAAGGCCTTACCTGGCAAGGTGCAGCCAAGGACCTCCACCCGCAGGCAGATGGTCCCGTTCTCAAACCACGTCTGAGGATTTATGCGGATGTATCGCGCCACCACCGGGGCAGGGAACAGGTTAAGGACGGGTGTCTCGGGGTCCTTGTTCCCAGGGAATATCTGGAAAGGAAGACAATGTCAGATGGTTGTCCTTCAGTGACGGGGAGTCCCAGAGATGGCCGAGTCTCCTGCCTGCAAGAGGGCACCGGATTCCCAGGGCTTCCTCGTCATAATTTATGTCTTTGTAAGCATGCAAGCTGAGCAGAAGGCAGGTCTCCAGAAAACAGGTTGGCCAAGGCACCTGGCTGCACCCTCCATCCCGCCTTTCTCCGGCCAGAGACATTCAGTTCACTCGCTCTGTGTCATGAAATCAGTTCCCAGGGAGAATTCTCATTTAAGACATTACGAAGGCAGCATTGGGGGGGGGGGGAGATGTTTCGTGCCAAGAGGAGAAGGGGACCCAACCCGTCTGCTCTTGGCCTGGTCTCGACCATGGGAGAGCTCCATTTTGCAAGCCCTGTGGAAGGCAGAAAGCTCTCCGAGGGCCCGCAGCTCCTCAAGGAGCTCATTCCACCAGGTAGGGGCCAGGACCGAAGGGCTTCAGTGGGGTATAACGCCATAGCAACCATGTCCCCCAGGTGAATTGATCTCTGTCAAGTGGAGAGTTATTGCAGTCTCAGGAAGTTCCATATTAACCCACAACAAGAGGACTGGTGGATGTTAAATCTGTGGGTTCAGAGGGGGACACGGACCCTGGAAACGATATGAGCTCTTTATTAGGGCCCCAGCATGGGACAGGAAGGACTGAGAACTGAACTGAAACAATCCCCTCCCCCAGAAAACTCCCACTAATATATACATGCATGCTAATGGTCCGTTTCTTCTTAAGCTGACTGAATCTGGCAGGATCATAAGGCCACATGACAATTAGCCTGAGCTTTGGCTAATTGTAGCCCAGCTTTGGACCTCAAGCTCAGTCCTCAGCAGGTCTCCAGACACAACAGGTGGAGGTTTTTGGAACTTGCAGAGATGGCTCCGCTTTGATCAGAGGAAAGTCAATATCTGCATTGATTACTGACCGGAACCCCCTTGCAGACTTTTTGCATGAAATGAGGGGGTGGGTGGAGGACGGATTATTTGTGGCTTTGACGATAAGGCAGGCAGAATGTAAATACCTGGTAAAAAAAGCTCCCCCCCCAGCATAATTATAGAGTAAGCGATAAGTTTGTAACGTCTCTTGTATTTATCATAGAGAAAATTGGAAGTCTTTTTTTATACTGTATACTTCTATTTTTCTTTCAACGGTATTCGAGTTTTTATCTTTTAATCAAAATTGTTCTGGGGGAAAATGTGCCCCTAGACACTCTCCAGCCACTCCCTGGAGGCTGGCAACCCTCCTAGCTGCTCAGCTTTGGCCTGGCGAGAGGGCTCCAAAGAGGCCGGTGTGCAGCTAACCTGCTGTCCTTGGCCAGAGGCAACGGAGCTTTAGATTTCCCTTTGGTTAGCTTGGCACTTCCAGGCCTTGGATCTCTGCCCGGGCCTCGGTGCCAGCATCCAGCTCAGTTGCCCCGTTGTCCGTTCCCCAATTAAGGGAGGGATGGGTGCCAGCCACCGGAGTGGGGAGGCCCAGCAGGAAGTCTCGGTCAATGTTGCCACTTTGTGTGAAGTGCGTTGCAGACGTCAGAGGCGGGATTTAGAAATGCAAACCCAAATGCAAAGGAGCTCTTTGGCCTTGAGTGAAGTAAAGGGTGGGGGTCTCAGACAGAGGGGGACCTCTGGGGCGGCCAGATCCTGGCTGGGAAACACCTGGATCTTGGAAGCAGGAGAAATCCCGCCAGGTAGGTACGGATGGGCCTCATGCATGACCCATCGAGATGAACGCTCACCGTTTCCTCGCTCCCATTCTTGCACGGCTGCCATGAGTGGGTGTCATTGCTGAACTGGACCTTATAGGAAGTCACCCAGTCGTAGCTGGTGGGAGGAAAGGAGGACAAACTGGGGTGAGCCAAGGGAAGGGAAGGGGCAAAGGGGTAAAGATGACACCCCGAAATGTTGTTGGGCTCTAAGGCAGGGGTAGTCAAACAGCGTTTGCTGGCAGGGGCTCATGGGAATTGTAGTCCATGGACATCTGGAGGACCACAGGTTAACTACCCCTGTTTTAAGGTGCCGGTGGATATGAATCCCACTGAAAAACTGCAGTGCAGGAGGGAGATCCAAATCCAGCAGTATCAGATGTTCGGGGTGTGAAATTTTGAGAAACACAGTTCCCTTCATCTGACAAAATGGTGCACAGTGCTTGTAGCAGCATGGACCCAGGAGGGAATGGGTATCTGGAAGGGTCCACATGTTACAGGGAACACAAGGACATCTTTAATCCTGCCCTGTCATTTGCCCTCTGGAGGAACTGGCTGGCCCCTGGGTGAGACAGGATGCTAGACCACATGGACCCTTCCTGGTCTGATCCAGCAGAGCTCTTTGGATGTCCTTAGGAAGGCCTCGGCCTCTCTGCCCTGTGGCTGGCCCTGCAGAGGAGCTGGCTGGCCCCTGGGTGAGATGGGAGGCTGGACTGGAGGGACCCTCCCTGGCCAGACCCAGCAGGGCTCTTCTGAGGGTCTTCTCGGGGAAGACCTCAGTCTCTCTGCCCTGTGGCTGGCCCTGCAGAGGAACTGGCTGGCCCCTGGGTGAGATGGGAGGCTGGACTGGAGGGACCCTCCCTGGCCTGACCCAGCAGGGCTCTTCTGAGGGTCTTCTCAGGGGAAGGCCTCGGCCTCTCTGCCCTGTGGCGGGCCCTGCAGAGGAACTGGCTGGCCCCTGGGTGAGATGGGAGGCTGGACTGGAGGGACCCTCCCTGGCCTGACCCAGCAGGGCTCTTCTGAGGGTCTTCTCAGGGGAAGGCCTCGGCCTCTCTGCCCTGTGGCTGGCCCTGCAGAGGAACTGGCTGGCCCCTGGGTGAGACGGGAGGCTGGACTGGAGGGACCCTCCCTGGCCTGACCCAGCAGGGCTCTTCTGAGGGTCTTCTCAGGGGAAGGCCGAGGCCTCTCTGCCCTGTGGCTGGCCCTGCAGAGGAACTGGCTGGCCCCTGGGTGAGACGGGAGGCTGGACTGGAGGGACCCTCCCTGGTCTGACCCAGCAGGGCTCTTCTGAGGGTCTTCTCAGGGGAAGGCCTCGGCCTCTCTGCCCTGTGGCTGGCCCTGCAGAGGAACTGGCTGGCCCCTGGGTGAGACGGGAGGCTGGACTGGAGGGACCCTCCCTGGTCTGACCCAGCAGGGCTCTTCTGAGGGTCTTCTCAGGGGAAGGCCTCGGCCTCTCTGCCCTGTGGCTGGCCCTGCAGAGGAACTGGCTGGCCCCTGGGTGAGACAGAAGGCTGGACTGGAGGGGCCGCTGTTTTCTTAATGGAGCACCAGCTAATGCTTCAGCATCAGTCCATTCCGATGCAATCATCAGAGAGGCATTCAAATGAGTGCTTGCAATGCCAGAAGCATCTTTTTTGGAAGCGCCTGTCCTGGCCCTTCTGTCAGGATCTCCCCCAGGCCACGTACGTCCAGATGGAGTTCAGCCCTTGTGTGATGATCCCTGTGAAGCGCGTAATCCGCCTGGCATCGATCTCCAGCCACTGGCTCCTGTCTTTGTGGTCCGCACACCAGCCGCCATCATAGAAGTCCCCATCATCAATGCCAGACTGGAACAAGAGGGAAGGAATAGGGAGGGTTGTCACTACGATGCATCATATGGCACAAGGAAACATATAGAATCATAGAACCATAGAGCTGGAGATCCAGTCCCACCCCCTGCTCAATGCAGGATCAGCCTCAAGCATCCAGGAGAAGGATTTGTCCAGCCGCTGCTTGAAGATGGCCAGCAAGGGGGAGCTCCCCACCTCCTTAGGCAGCCCCTTCCACTGCTGAACTAGACTCCTAGAATCCTAGAGCGGGAAGGGGCCATGCAGGCCATCTAGTCCCACCCCCTGCTCAGTGCAGGATCAGCCCAGAGCATCCAGGAGAAGGATCTGTCCAGCCGCTGCTTGAAGACGGCCAGTGAGGGGGAGCTCCCCACCTCCTTAGGCAGCCCATCCCACTGCTGAACTAGACTCCTAGAATCCCAGACTGGGAAGGGGCCATCTATTCCCACCCCCTGCTCAGTGCAGGATCAGCCTCCAGCATCCAGGAGAAGGATCTGTCCAGCCGCTGCTTGAAGACGGCCAGTGAGGGGGAGCTCCCCACCTCCTTAGGCAGCCCATCCCACTGCTGAACTAGACTCCTAGAATCCTAGAGTGGGAAGGGGCCATGCAGGCCCTCTAGTCCCACCCCTTGCTCAGTGCAGGATCAGCTTAAGGCAGCCAGGATAAAGATACGTCCAGCCCCTGCTTGAAGACAGCCAGTTTGGGGGAGCTCACCACATCCTTTGGGGAACTACTCTAGCATTCCTATGCAGCCTATCACCGGAACTTATCTACAGACCCGGACTCCTGCTGTAGCCTGTGACTGGCTCTGGGTAAGTCCCCAGGTTTAAACTAATTGGACCGTTGAACAGTTCGGTGGCAGGACGCATCCTGCGTGTAAAACCAACACCCTGAAGAGCCCTGCTGTTTGCATTGCAGTCCCCGCTCTGCAGTTCTGCATCCCTGCACACTCAGCAGGCAGAACGGTGGATCTGAGTCACTGTGATTTCTGACCACGAGCTCCGTATTCTATGAGTCTTGAATTGTGGACATCGTTTGGGACTTCTCTTTGTACGACCGCCTGCTGGGCCTTAAGAAGATATGGTGCGTTTGGACAGTTTGCGTGTGTGTGAGAGAGTAACCTGACGGCTGAAGGAGGCCCTTTGGGGCGAACTGTCTTTGGTCACAGCACGTGTGCAGCTCTTGGGAAATGTTATGTGCAAAATTTTGTAAACCTGGATTTTTGTTTTCAGTGACATTTTTTGTCTGAAATCTTTAAGCCTGTTTATGTCCACCAATAAATAATTGTGTCTTATTCTGATTTGCAGTTTGCTCAGCCTTCGGGTTCCTCGCTTGCTTGTGGCTACCAACCTCCAGGTGGGGCCTGGAGACCCCCTGGAATCACCGGTGACTTCTCCTCCACCCCCAAATCTCCAGAGTCTCCCAACCTGGAGTTGGCGACCTAAGGTTCTCTTCACCTGTATGTTGAGGCGTCCTCGGTGTGCTCCCAGGCCATGGTGCTTGAAGCTGGATGCGCGGAGCTGTGAGTCTCGCACTCTGAGAGATTCCAGTCCCAGCGGTGGGCATTCTGGTTTGAAACGGCATCCAAGGCGGGGCGGGGTGGTGGAGCAGGAGAGAGACAGAACCAAGTCAGCAAAACAGTCGCCCTGTTGCATTTAATGATGTCCCCTGATGTGCTTATGGTGGCCTCGGCCCCCCTGACCTATTCCTGGCCCTGCAGAGGAACTGGCTGGCCCCTGGGTGAAGAGACAGGATGCTGGACTAGATGGGCCCTGGTCTGACCCAGCAGGGCTCTTCTTTTGCTCTTAAGAGGCGTAGTGGCATCCGTGAAAGGCAGATCTAGGGATGCTGCATTCCAAACACAAGTTAAGGAAATAATTTGTTTTTCCACTTGGGGGAGGAGGGTGCCTCTAATCGTACCGGAGCATTAAAACCACAAGTATGCCTCATATGAGTCAAGGCTCCAGAAGACAGAGAGTGGTCCAAGCAGACCGAAGTCCTTGAAGGGAAGGGGGAAGGGAGAAGTGGTCTGGCACCATCCCTCCGGGCTCTGGGGAAACCGGATTAGGGGCCAGAGGAACTGGTGCAGAAGGAGCAGTTTTTAGCAGTGCAGCGACCAGGTTTTTCTCTCTCTCCTGGCAAGGCTCTGGCACCTTTAGAAACTTCTGCATAACATGCAGAAATGTCCCCAGCGCTGTGCCTCTCTGCCAGGGAAAGATTTGCGTTCTGAGGTTTTGCACTTTGTTATTCTCTGGCTAAGAGCCGGTTAACTTTCTGGCTAGCGGGAATGTTGAGGACACTGGAAACACGCAAGCCGATTCTTTGGGGTGGCAAAGGCAGAATTTGGGCATGGAAATGCCAGGACGATCTGAGGCTGGGGTCTTCCGTCACATCAGATTTGGAGGCACAACTTGGAGTAAGCTCCACAAAGCGGGGACACAGAGTCCATGTGCTGAAGGAGCTGTTTTCTTGGAATCACAACTCACCTCTGGAGTACAGAGATCAGTTCCCCTGGAGAAGATGGCTGCTTGGCAGGGGGGACTCCATGGCATGGGACCCCATCGAGGTTGGCAGCCCTAACTGGGGAACCGTTCTCTTGTTTGGGGATCAGCCGTGATTCTGGGAGGTCTCCAGGTCCTGCCTGGAGGATGGCGGCCCCAGGTGAGGTCTCACCTTTCAAGAGCAGTGATTCAGTCTCTACCAGACCTCCTCGCATTACAGCAGAGCTCAGAAACCCTTATTGGGTTGTGTGAATGGCTCCTTTCTCTTCGCTCCTGGCTGCAGCACAACCAAACACGGGGCTCTCACCAGAGCTGCAGTAAAGCTGAGAAGCCCGGGAAAAATAACAGGGCCAGCTTTCCAAGAATAATTGGGAGGAGCCCGACCGGGCCTCTGGGCTTCTGGCACTCTCAGCCCCTTTTGCAACACACGACATGTCAGGGCATTAAAGCAGGGCTGTGGCTGCAGAGGTGCTCGGAACGCGCACACCAGGGGTAGTCAAACTGCGGCCCTCCAGATGTCCATGGACTACAATTCCCAGAAGCCCCTGCCAGCGAATGCTGGCAGGGGCTCCTGGGAATTGTAGTCCATGGACATCTGGAGGGCCGCAGTTTGACTACCCCTGGCGTACACTTTCCCGGTCTGTGTGTGAGAGATGGGAAAAGGGGGGATGACAATCTCCAGGTCTGGCCTGGAGCTCTTCTGGAACTGAACTGCACTTCAAGGAGGATGTTGACGAGCTGGAGGGTGTTGAGCGAAGGGCGACTGGGGGGGCTGAGGGGTGGGGATGCAGGCCTCCGGAGGAGAGGCGGGGAGAGCTGGGCCTGTGTGGCTGGGAGAAGAGGAGGGCCACGGGCGATAGGAGAGCTGGGTTGGACCACGTCAGAGGGAGACCTGTCGAAGAGGGGACCAATCCGTTCCCTGCAGCTTTAGAGACAAGAAGGACTAGGAGCAAAAGGTTCAAATGGCGAAAGGAGGTTTCGTTTACATATTAGAGAGCATTTTCTGATGGGGAGAGCTGTTCCTGGATGGACTCTGCTGCCTCGGAGGAGGGTGGAGTCTCCTTCACTGGAAGTTTTTAGGAGGAGAGTGGAGGAGCACCTGTTCCCCGTTGAGCACCACACTCAAGTTCCCTCCCCACAGCAAATCCCCTGAAAATGTATCCGCTGGTCATATTTACCTAGCTCCTGTCAAGATTCATGGATGCTACTCCAGCCCTGTAAGGTAGGCCCGTTTTAGCTTCCCCCAAATTGCAGATGTGGGGGCTGATGCACGACTTGCTGAATTCTCTCCTTATGAGTGTTGAAAGATGCGGATGGGAGATTTCTGAGCTCCTGCCAGGAGCAGCTGCGGAGGGATGGTGGTACCTACCTGGCTCCTTTTTTGACGCCGGCTCTTGGGAGGAAGGCCTGTCTTTCTTCTTCAAGACCTTCTTCTTGATGACTTTGATGCGGACCTTGTTTTTCGCACCTGGGGAGAGAAGCAGCAACAGATGCGCCCAATCAGACCCTTTGGGGTGGTCTTCCTGGAGTGCTGGTGGGCAAGAAGAGTAGACAAGTGGATCGGTGGCTGAGAAGTGAACCCAAAGCAGCTCCATTTTGTCTGCCTTAAAACTCCACATCTTTGGGTGTCCTAAATTCCTGAATGCTGCCTGACTTCTTCTACAGTCATAAAGGTAAAGGTATCCCCTGTGCAAGCACCGAGTCATGTCTGACCCTTGGGGTGACGCCCTCCAGCATTTTCATGGCAGACTCAATACGGGGTGGTTTGCCAGTGCCTTCCCCAGTCATTACCGTTTACCCCCCAGCAAGCTGGGCACTCATTTTACTCTACGGTCATAAATCTGCTAATATGAATGGACATCTCTCCTTTGAAGTTGATCTATGG
This sequence comes from Paroedura picta, assembly GCF_049243985.1. Classification (NCBI taxonomy): domain Eukaryota; kingdom Metazoa; phylum Chordata; class Lepidosauria; order Squamata; family Gekkonidae; genus Paroedura; species Paroedura picta. Next base: position 86,137,939 of record NC_135378.1, read on the forward strand.
CTGTACTCAATAAGATTTCCCCATCTCGGGCATCCGTGGGATGATGCAGTGGGGCAGGAGCCCGGAAGGGGCCCAGGCACTATGGGGAGGGGGGGCTGGGAAGGATGTAAATCCAAAGGGTGGCAGACCAGAGCCCGGATCTAGATTTCAAATTCTGATTCCATTTGTTGTGCATGCTTTGAGTGAGCCTTGATATGGGTGGCCAAAGGGACAGATCTTAGGTTGCCAACCTCCAGGTGGTAGCTGAGAATATCCCACAATTAAAACTGGTTACCAAGTTACAGAGATCAGTTCCCCTGCAGAAAATGCATGCTTTTTGGGGTGAGGTGGGGGGGGACTATGGTAGTATACCCCACTGAAGTCTCTCTCCTCAATATCTTAGCTCATCATTCCTCCAGGTGTCACCTGGAGGCTGGCAACTCTTGTTGGGAGGGTGGGAGGGAGGGGTCTCAGTGTGTGTGTGTGTGTGGTGGTGGGGGGGGGTTGAACGCCAAAGCACCATCCTTCCCAAAACACCCATTCCCTGTTTAGTGCTTGCCGGTCACTCCGGGAGATCTCCAGGCCCCACCGGGAGGTTGGCAACCAGTGCGGCCACCTGGGCTCCGTTCCTTCCCGGCAGAGGCCCTCCCCTGCCCCCCATGCCGGAGGGCGCCCCCGAACAGAGGCGTCTGTGTGCCTCCTCACCCGGCGCCCCTCCAGCCGGCGACTCCGACGCTCTTCCCCCCGCGGGGCTGGCCGGCGCGCGCACCAGGCGCTGCGGGGGAGCCTGGAGAGGAGGGCGCGGGCGGGGGGAAGCAGCCTTGCTAGGAAAGGAGCCCCCCCCCCAGCTCCTGCGAGCCAAGCTGAAGAGAGACTTGCAAGGCAGCAACCCCCCCCCCCCCCGCACTCTAGCCCCTTTCAAGACAGCCATACCAGCCTGGGTGCAGGCGGTTTTCAAGGTGGCACCTCCGCCTGCCAACTTCCAGGTGGGGCCTGGAGATCCTTGCCCCAGGAAGCAGTGGTGCCACCAAGCACAGAGTCTTCAAGAAGGGGCCGGAGAGAACTGTTCTGCTGGATGCAGGTGGAGGAGGAGGAGTGCGGAATCAAACTCAGTTTGCCAGATTGGAGGCTGGGCTTAGCCCCAAGGTAGGGAGAATGCTCTGTTGGGGGCAGAGATGCTCTGTGTTCTTGGTGGTTGGGGGGCAACAGCGGGAGGGCTTCTGGAGTTCAGGCCCTGTTGGGGGACCTCCTGAAGGCCCCTGGGTTTGGGCCCCTGAGTGACAGAGTGTTGGATTGGGAGGGACACTGGCCTGACCCAACAGGGCATCTGTTCTCATATCTGGGGCAGTGATGCTCTGTGTTCTTGGTGCTTGGGGGTCTTTGGAGAGTGGCATTATAACCCACTGAGGTCTGTCCCTTCCCCAAATGGTCCCTTCTCCAGGCTCCACCCCCAAAAGCTCCAGGAATTTCTCAGCCTGGAGCTGGCAACCCGGAGACGTAGGCGGCACAGAGCCGAGCCACCTGTGACACAATCACTTGTACAGGTATGCAATGAAAACAGAGTTCAAGGGCACCTTTAAGACCAACAAAGATTTATTCAAGGTGGGAGCTTTCGAGTGCATGCACAGAGTGCATGCACTCGAAAGCTCCCACCTTGAATAAATCTTTGTTGGTCTTAAAGGTGCCCTTGAACTCTGTTTTCATTGTCTACTTCAGACCAACATGGCGACCCACTTGAATCTTGTACAGGTGTGGAAAGCGTACAGCACAGAGAAGGGAAGGCAACTCTCTCTCACACCCACAACATGCAACACACCACATGGGTACCCGCAGTGCTCCAGTGCTACACAGTGTGCCACACGGGACCCAAATGGGCCTTACTCCAACTTCTCACCGAATTCCAAGGGGAACCCAACTGCCCTGCAGCACACAACCCCTCCCATGCACTGGCAACGATTCTTTCGGGCTGTCTTATTTGGGACACGCAGAACATGCACAAAGCTGCCTTAAGCTGAGGCCGTATGGTCCACTCAGACTGGCTGAGGTCTCTCCCATCACCTACCGACAGGTCTTTAACTGGAGAGGCCGGGGATTGAACCTGGGAGCCCCCTGCATGCTGAGCAAGGACTCTACCACTGAGCCAGGGCCCCTTGCAGGAAGATGCTTTATACTGAGTCAGACTTTCCACCCTTCAGGTTCAGTATTGTCTACTCTGACCGGCAGCAGCTGTCCACTACCTGGTCCTTTTAACGGGGGATGCTGGGGACTGAACCTGGGACCTCCTGCATGCCAAGCAGAGATTCTCCCACTGAGCCACGACCTCCCCACCCAATTGTCAACAAACACCCCACAGACTCCCCTCCCCCCCGCCCCCAAGGAATGCCTCTCCTCCCTCCTGCCCCCAGGGGGGTACCTTTCTTCTCTGGTGCAGGGAGCTGTTTCTTCTTGGGAGGAGGCTCTTCCGGATTCTCCGTCCGGTAGGGCAAGGTGGTCCTGCCGTGGGCAGGGGAGGAGGTTGGCTTTGTGCTACCTGTCGCCTTTACCTGGTACCTCCTGGAGGTGAAGGGGGTGGGTGAGGCGGGACTGGGCAGAGCAGTGCCCGGGCTGGCTGTGGTGCCAGGCATCTTCTGCCCAGGGCTAGGGGTTGCCCAGCGGGGGTCCCCGTGGACAGAGGGGCCCTGCATGGCGTGGGAGAGGACGAGGACAGCTGCCCAGAGCGCCAGCATCCTGGGGAGGGAGGCAGGCTAAGCGGGACCAGGCTGCAAGGGGAGTGGGAGAGCTCTGCCGCTGAAGCCCTGCCTCCGCCTGCGTCTCTCCTTCTCCTTGGGCTCGAACGCTGCCCCCTCTCCTTTATAACAATCCCTCCCCTCTCCCTCGCTGACTGCCATGCCATTTCCATACATGTACCGCACTGTCAGGAATAGCTGTGACCTGCAAAACCTCTGGACCGTTCATTTTGCTTCATCTCAGCGTGCTTTTGCCAGCCCAGGCTGGGCTTTTCTGCTTTCCGGGTCTCTTGGAGTCCTGTTGGCACCTTTAAGATCAACCAAGTTTCATTCTAGGTAGAAGAAGCTTTTAGCCCCTGCTTTCTACTACCCGAAGGGATCTCAAAGCAGCTCACGAAACAGGTGGGGATGAGAGAGCTCTGAGAGAACTTGAGAGAGCTCTGAGAGAACTGAGAATGGCCCAAGACATAAAGGGAAAGAACTAATAGCAGCTGTATTCCATTTTGTTGACTGTTTTCCTCCACCCCCTGCAGGTATTTAACCAGGTGCTCTTGGTTTATAGCTTTTCCTCCTCTCCCTGCAGGTAATCAACCTGGGAGGGATTACAGGTGCTTCTTGTCTTGTAGCTTTTCCTCCTCTCCCTGCAAGGAAGGACTGGGATGTTCTTGTGGACCTGCACTAGACTTGGTTCATCCCAGACTTGTTTTGTATCTTCTTTGTCTCCTTGCGCCTTTTTGCAACCCCTCCACCTTTTTCTGACCTTTTGGCTCCCCCCAGGGAGCAAAGCTGATGCAGCCTGCTTCCAGCCTCCCCCCCTTCCCCAAGGAAGCTGCCCTTGCAGTCCATGGAGCTTAAGGCCGGGCTGCTGTCAGTCAAGCTGTGCTCTCTGTTTTTAGTGAAACGGCAAACAAGGAGGAGGAGCCCCCCACCCCGGAGAGATAAGCTTATGGGCAACGCTCCCAGGAAAGCAGCAGAATGTTTTCACGTGGCTGGTCTCTGGGGGCCGGAGGGGCTGGCATGGATTCCTCATCTCCATTTCTTTCTTGCATTCCGGGCCGCAGATGGGATCCTGCCTTTCTCTGTGACTCACTCTGGCCCCTGCAAATTCTGCTGATCAGCAGTGCAGGCCTGGTGGGGTGGGAAAGCTGCAGCTGACTTACGGCGAACAAACAGGGTTTCAAGGCAAGAGATTGCAGAGCGCTCTGGCCATGGCTGGCCTCTGTGTGGCAACCTTGGGCTTTCTCCGCAGCCTTGCCTCCATGGGCCGACCAGGGCTGGCCCTGCTTAGCTGCCGCAGATTGAGAGAAGCAGCAGCTGGTTTTTAATACCTCACTTTTCTCTCCCCAAAGGAGTCCCAAGGCGGCTTGCAAACCCCTCTCCTCTCCCCTCCACAGACACCCTGAAAGGTAGGTGGGGCTGAGAGAGCTTTGAGAGAACTGGGACTGGCCCAAGGTCACCCAGCAGGCTTCGCAGGGAGGAGGAGTGGGGAGTCATACTGGGTTCTCCAGCTCTTAACCAAGCTGGCTGAGAGAGCTCTGAGAGAACTGGGACTGACCCAAGGTCACCCAGCAGGCTTTGCAGGGAGGAGGAGTGGGGAGTCATACCAGGTTCTCCAGCTCTTAACCAAGCTGGCTGAGAGAGCTCTGAGAGAACTGGGACTGGCCCAAGGTCACCCAGTGGAGAATGAATGGGGAATCAAACCTGGTTCTTTGGCTTAGAGATGGCTGCTCCTAACCACTAACTGACAGAGAGCTCCAAGAGAACTGGAACTGGCCCAAGGCCACATAGCTAGCTGCATGTGGAGGCATAGGGACTCAGCCCAGGTTGTCCAGATTAGAGATGTCTGCTCTTAACCACGACCCCAAACTGGCTGAGAGAGCTCTGAGAGAACTGACTGGCCCAAGGTCATGTAGCTGGCTGCATGTGGAGGAGTAGGGAATCAAGTCCAGTTCTCCAGATTAGAGGCTGCTGCTCTTAGCCAGCTGAGAGAGCTCTGAGAGAACTGTGACTGGCCCAAGGTCTCCCAGCTGGCTGACTGTGGAGGAGGAGTGGGGAATCAAACTTGGTTCTCCAGATTAGAGGCCGCTGCTCTTAACCACGACACCACGATGAGACTGGGCTAGCTTGGGCTCTCCAGGTCAAGGCAAAAGATAAACAGGATTGGTTTGCCTCTGCAAAGGAACCCTGGGCTTCCGGGGGAGTCTCTCCTGCAAGTCCTAACCAGGGCTGACCCTGCTTGACGTCTTCTGGCATCTTGTATGGTCGTCGAGGCAAGAGATGTGCAGAAGCAGCTTAGCCGGTGACTTCTTCTGTGTGGTCACTCAGCACTACCTGGTGGTTTCCCATCCTGATACTAACTGGGGCCAGCCCTGCTTAGCTTCTGAGATCAGGCAGAACCTGACTAGCCTGCCTATTTTGCTAAACCCTTGGACTGGAGATGCCGGGGCTTGAACCTGGGACCTTCTGCACACCAAGTAGAGGCTCAGCTACTGAGCCACGGCCTCTTGCTAAAGTGGTGGCCTGGTTGGGTTGGAGGTTGAGGGACTTGGGAGTTCAGCCTTGAACCAAGACAGAGGAGGGTCAGGGGGAGAAACAGAAATGCAAAACCCCCACATGGATTTATGGTGAAATGTTGCACTGGCATGCTTCAGTTGGCGAGAGGGACTGTTTCCTTCTCATCCCGGACAGGTGTGGTCGCATATGAAGCGGGGTCTTTTTGGGGGTAGCATCCATGGAACAGGACCTATTCTAATGAGCCATTAGAGTTGCCAGCTCTGTCTGGGAAATGCCTGCAGGTTTGGGGTGGACTCTGGAAGGGCTTGGTTCGGGGAGCTGCCTCCCCAGGGGATTACGCCACAGAGTTCATCATCCCAAACAGCCCTTTTCTCCAGCAGAATGGCTCTCAGGAGATGGCCAGGTTCCGCCTGGAGGTTGGCAACCCTAAGTGTGATCAATCCACATAACATCTCTTGCTGCAGTTCATTCCCAAGCAACGATAGCTGTATTTAAAAGGTGGGTTTTGGCTGCTGGTAAAAAACAAACATCTGTTGATTCGTCACCCAAAGCGTTGTAAACATGTGGAATTTGTGGTCACAGGAAATAAGGTGGCTACAAGCACAGACAACTTCAAGAGGGACCTAGATCAACATCTGGAGCAGCCAGATGTCATTAGCCACAAGGGATGGAGGAACATCGCTCTTTTCTCCTGCCACGGACAGACTTACACGGTGACCCTTCTCAGTCTGTCTCCGTGGACAGCTCCACATTTAGCCACACAGAATGTGAATCCCTCCATGCTGTCATATAAGGACAGATGGACTCCCGTTCTCACAGTCTCTAAAGAAGTGAGCTGTGAGTCATGAAATCCCTCTGGCCACAATTTTCGTTGGTCTCGAAGGTGCTCCCGGACGCTGGCTCTTTCCCCCTGCTACGGACAGATCCACACGGCTCCCATCTTGATCTATCTCCATGGAAGGCACCACTCTGAGCAGTACTTAAACAAAAATTATTAAAAGGTAAGGTCTGTGAAGAAGTGAGCATGACACACATAAGCTCCTCCCCTGCCACACGTTCTGTGAGCCTTTACGGAGCTGCTGAGCTCCGGTTCTTTCCTCCTGCCACGGACAGACTCAGCCAGTTGCCCATCTGGATCCCTCGGCTACAGAGCCCCGAACCCAGGTTCAGGAGTGAAGCTGCCAGCTGCATCTGCCAGGTAGGCCCACATCTGGCAACGAAAGGGTCAAGCCGAAAGCACCCCCCCCCCCACAAAGCCGGGCATCTGGAATCCATTTGCTGCAAAGCCGTCCCGCTTTCCCGGTCCTTCCTCTTCCAGCAACAACAATCCTCTTTTCTTCTCCCTTATGCAACTCCAGAATCTGGGTCCCTTCCCCTCCCCCTCCCCCTCCCCCCCCACCGCCTCGGCTTCCTGCATCTTGAAGCTTCCAAACTTTTGCCGGCACGAGTTTTCTTTCCTAGCAAGCCTCTCTCTGGCCGAGCGAATTTTCCAGCCTCCTGGAAGGGGCTCGACGACGCCTTTAAGTGGCAGAACTGCGGCTCCGAGAACACCCTTAATCAGAGAGAGGCAGCCCAATAACCCAGGCCTGCGTCTGGCGCTGCCAAAGGCCTCACATGACCTCATTTCCCAAACACCCCATAAGCCACCAGCCGCTGGGCCCTGGGCATTTAAGAGGGTTTCCATGGAGCTGATCCTATAGGGCCAATTCTTCTGCTTAGCAGACGGCCAGTTCTTCCAGGAAACGGGCTAATCTGAAAGCGTTGCATTTTGAAGCAGGCTCGGTGCATTTCACATCACCTTTTGCTCAGTGCAGAATCCCCCCTGGTGGGGCAGCCCTGTTTGTCTGTGGCAGCTAGGGGGGCCGGTCTTCGGCTGGCTTCTGGAGTTGTCTCACAATAGGTCTCTAGATGACCCAGATCAGGTCCCCGGGAGAAAACAGCTGCTTCGGAGGGTGGATTCTGGGGCCTTTTTCTTGGATCACCAGTGGATCCCAGTGGTGGTTGTAATATGGAAATGAAATGTCAAACTGTGCTGGGTCGCTCAAGAACTGGCTGGCCCCTGGGTGAGACGGGAGGCTGGACTGGATGGACCCTCCCTGGCCTGACCCAGCAGGGCTCTTCTGAGGGTCTTCTCAGGGGAAGGTCTCGGCCTCTCTGCCCTGTGGCTGGCCTTGCAGAGGAACTGGCTGGCCCCTGGGTGAGACGGGAGGCTGGACTGGAGGGACCCTCCCTGGCCTGACCCAGCAGGGCTCTTCTGAGGGTCTTCTCAGGGGAAGGTCTCGGCCTCTCTGCCCTGTGGCTGGCCCTGCAGAGGAACTGGCTGGCCCCTGGGTGAGACGGGAGGCTGGGCTGGAGGGACCCTCCCTGGTCTGACCCAGCAGGGCTCTTCTGAGGGTCTTCTCAGGGGAAGGCCTCGGCCTCTCTGCCCTGTGGCTGGCCCTGCAGAGGAACTGGCTGGCCCCTGGGTGAGACGGGAGGCTGGACTGGAGGGACCCTCCCTGGTCTGACCCAGCAGGGCTCTTCTGAGGGTCTTCTCAGGGGAAGGCCTCGGCCTCTCTGCCCTGTGGCTGGCCTTGCAGAGGAACTGGCTGGCCCCTGGGTGAGACGGGAGGCTGGACTGGAGGGACCCTCCCTGGCCTGACCCAGCAGGGCTCTTCTGAGGGTCTTCTCAGGGGAAGGTCTCGGCCTCTCTGCCCTGTGGCTGGCCCTGCAGAGGAACTGGCTGGCCCCTGGGTGAGACGGGAGGCTGGGCTGGAGGGACCCTCCCTGGTCTGACCCAGCAGGGCTCTCCTGAGGGTCTTCTCAGGGGAAGGCCTCGTCCTCTCTGCCCTGTGGCTGGCCCTGCAGAGGAACTGGCTGGCCCCTGGGTGAGACAGGATGCTGGACTGGAGGGACCCTCCCTGGCCTGACCCAGCAGGGCTCTTCTGAAGGTCTTATCAGGGGAAGGCCTCGGCCCCTCTGCCTTGTGGCTGGCCCTGCAGAGGAACTGGCTGGCCCCTGGGTGAGACGGGAGGCTGGACTGGAGGGACCCACCCTGGCCTGACCCAGCAGGGCTCTTCTGAGGGTCTTCTCAGGGGAAGGCCTCGGCCTCTCTGCCCTGTGGCTGGCCCTGCAGAGAAACTGGCTGCCCCCTGGGTGAGACGGGAGGCTGGACTGGAGGGACCACAGGTCTGATCCAGCAGGGCTCTTCTGAGGGTCTTGAGTCATTGGCTGTGAGTCAGCGCTGCCTCTTGCTTTCCAGCTGGCGGGAAGACAGAAGACAAACATCTGGAACTCGGAGAGCAGGCAGGTCTGTCCAGGGACAACATGAAATTGCTGAACTTTTCACCAAATTGTGCAGTGCTGTGAAACGCTTGCCTCCCTGCCAGAGGAGTGGAAGCCTGCCAGTGCAGGGACAGGGCTGGAAAGGGGGTCCAGGAAAGCACAGCCCTGGCTGCTCCCCCTCCGTTCCAGGGCAGGGAGCATAACTGGCACGGAAACCATTCAGTGTACACAGAACAATCGACCGGATGGATTTTTTGCAAGAGGACGTCCCGCCTCCTCAACTTTTTGAAGCTTTTTGTGAAAGTTTATGGGGATGTAGATACAGACAATTCAGCCAACGTTTCGTGTTTGGACATCTGAAAAGATTTGGATGACGGCCATCCCTAAAGATTTCCAAGCAAACATAGCAGTCTTGGGAAGAAGAAGAAGAGTTGGTCCTTATATGCTGCTATTCTCTACCCGAAGGAGTCTCAAAGTGGCTTCCAGTCACCTTTCCTTTCCTCTCCACACAACAGACACCCTGTGAGGGAGGGGAGGCTGAGAGAGCCCTGAGATCACGGAAGAAGAGTTGGTTCTTATATGCCACTTTTCTCTACCCAAAGGAGTCTCAAAGTGGCTTCCAGTCACCTTTCCTTTCCTCTCCACACAACACACACCCTGTGAGGGAGGGGAGGCTGAGAGAGCCCTGAGATCACGGAAGAAGAAGAAGAGTTGGTTCTTATATGCCGATTTTCTCTACCCGAAGGAGGCTCAAAGCGGCTTCCCCTTCCTCTCCCCACAACAGACTCCTTGTGAGGGAGGTGAGGCTGAGAGAGCCCTGAGATTCCTGTTCAGTCAAAACAGCTGTATCAGTGCTGTGACTGTTCCAAGGTCACCCAGCTAGCTGCATGTGGAAAGGGAGCAAAAAATTGAACTCAGCTCTCTGGATTTGAGGACAATTTCCAAGAGGGAGAGAAGAAAGCAGTGGGGTCTCCAAGAAACTATTGGGAATTAATGGTATTTGACTTCTTTATAAGCCCCGTGGCTCAGTGGAAGAGCCTTTGCTTGGCACGCAGAAGGTCCTTGGTTCACTCCCCGGCACCTCCAGTTCAAAAGGACAGGGCGTAGGTAATGGGAAAGACCTCTGCCTGAGTCCCTGGAGAGCAGCTGACAGTCTGAGCAGGCAATACTGAACTTGGTGGACTGAGGGTCTGATTCAGTCTGAGGCAGCTTCATGTGTGTCCATGTGGGTGATCCCACAGCCTGAGACTCTGGGGCGTTTGTGCTAGACAAGGAAGATCCAAAGACTCCACTGGTCTGTCTTGGCACAAGAGCCTTCATGAGGTCATATGGAGGATAACCCCTGATTGCTGGCACGCAAAAGATCCCAGGTTCGATCCCCGTCACCCCCAGTGGGAAAGGGACCAGGCAGGAGGTGATGGACAAGACCCTAGAGAGCAGCTTCCAGTCTGAGTAGAACAGGGGTAGTCAAACTGCGGCCCTCCAGATGTCCATGGACTACAATTCCCATGAGCCCCTGCCAGCGTTCGCTGGGAGGGGCTCCTGGGAATTGTAGTCCATGGGCATCTAGAGGGCCGCAGTTTGACTACCCCTGGAGTAGACAATACTGACTAAGAGTCTATGTTAGTGCAAAGCAACTGCACAAGATGCAAAGGGTTCCAAATAGATTTCTCCAAATGGAGGGCTTGAAAAAATGACATTGCAAGTGAAATTCTACAGAATAACGGAGTCCTCTCTTCGTACGTTTACGGGAACAGAATTGGCTGTGCCTGCCCCAGAAACGTCTTGCAGTTCAGAGGTGTCTGTCAGAAAACGTTTCCTAATATTTGAGTGGGACTTCCTTTCCTGCAATTTGAACCCATTGCTCCTCGTCCTGGTCCCTAAAGCTGCAGTAAACTTGCTGGCCCCCTCCTCGACGTCTCTCCCTTTATACAATAAAACACAGCTGATCTCTCGCCCCTTCCTCTCCTCTTCTCAGGACCGTTTCCGCACTGGGGATAGCATTTGGATTTGCATTTTTAAAGGGTTGAGTTTTTTTGTCCGTTTCTGCACTCAAAAACCTGAATTGCCCCTCACTGTTTTTGCAGCAAAGGGATCCCCAGAAAACCGGTTTTCAGGTTTTAATTTGGGGATTCTAACGGGGTCTAATTCGGGGCTGGCAAATGTGGTAATGCGTGCAATCAGGGTTTTCCCCACGCCCACTATTTTGAGTTGTTTGGGAGCATTTGCTGGCAGGGGCTAATGGGAATTGTAGTCCATGGACATCTGGAGGGCCACAGTTTGACTACGCCTGGTTTTGAGGTTGACAACGATGCTCCTAGCGGAGTGTGGCTATGTCTCTGACCATCAGCAGGGGGCACTAGAGATCAACACAGCGGCAGATTGCTGGAGAGGGTTCATTTTTGCAGCTGCAATCCTTACCCTTACAAATAAAGAACGGGTCACTTTCTCGTGGAAGAGGGATTCCTTGGAAATTTGGGGCAATGTTTTCGGGGATGCAGCTGGCTGCCTTGCCTCCATTGCTCTGCCTAATAAGAACCAGATGTGGCTTCCCGCGAAGTTTATTCCGCCTACGGCACAATCGGCCGGATTCTTGGGCTGGAAATATTCGTTGAGTCCTGCGGTAAACAGATTAGACTCCTGACTGTGCACGGTTGCCTCTCCGAAATAACTCTTCCTTCAAAGTAATGTTTCCGGGCTGCAGTGTATTTCATAAGAGTGCCCCCTCCTTCTGCCTTTCTTAACTGTGAGATGGGTGCAGCTTCTCTCATGCCTTTGAGGGGGCGAAGGGGAAGACCTTCCACTGGGCCAAGCTGAAGAACTGCTTCACAAGGTTGCTGGTGATCTCTGTAGGGCTGCCCTTGCCTCAGGAATCGCCAAACAGCCAATAATATTATGCCCCGTAGAGATCTATGGTGTGGCCTCGATTGGAATACTATGCACTGAGTTGGAAGATGCAAGATCTGCAATGTACATAACTGAGCAGAATGTAAAGGGTGTCCTGCAGGGGGCATCGGAGGAGACGTGTATTCAGCATAGTTAGAATAGGAACTTCTGGATGATTTTCAAAATTATTTCCTCCAGCGCCCTGACTGGCTCCACAGGAGACTTCCTGCTTGCTTGAGCACACTTCCTCCCTGCTTGCCTCCAGGACAGCAGTTGAACACAAGAAAGGCTGCAGCTCACTAGATAATTAGGTCTCTCTCACTCTTTCTGTACATCATTGTTTCTCGTCATAAATAAAACTAGTTTAGTCTTTAAGCTAAAGAGTCCTGCGTATTCAATCTCTGCCAACACAGTTCAGGTCCCCCAGATCTCCACAAGGAAATTGCAGAGCTGGAAAAAGTGCAGAGGAGGGGGACCAAGAGGATGAGGAGGTTGGAGCCCCTTCCCTGTGAGGAAAGGCGGAAGAATCTGGGACTTTTCTGTTTAGAAAAAAGACAACGAAAGGGAGGGGGGAATATGAGAGAAGTTTATAAAATGATGACTAGGGACAAAGCCCGTTGCATTCAGGAATTCAACGGATGCTAGATTAGGGGGGTGGAAGAACTCTGCGGACGGCCTTCCCCTCCCCCTCCCCCTCCCCCCAGGACCTGGAAAGGCCGTAGGCAGCTGTTGGGGTACTCACTGGCAGGGGCAGCTCTCATGCGGCAGGGATCTGCAGCCTCCGAGCCTCAGAGGGAAGTGGAAGGAGGAGGGGGTGGTCAGGGGAGGGTATGATACCATGCAGTCTGCCTTGCAAAGCAGCCATTTTCTCCAAAAGAAATGAAATTATTTAAAACAGGAGTATTTTAAATACATTAATAACCAACAGTCCAAGTGGTTAGGCAATCAGCCGTAATTCTGGGAGAACTCCAGCTCCTGCCAGGAGATTGGCAACCCGATGGGGGATGACCCAGCTACCTTCCTCCCCCTGCTGGAACAAGCCTGGGTGCAAATTACCCTGCTTTTGCCCAATGGGACTCATGGGGTGGGTAAAGTGGGGCCAGTTTGGTGTAGTGGTTAGGAGTGCGGACTTCTAATCTGGCCAGTTGGGTTTGATTCCCCACTCCTATCCGACATGCAGCCAGCTGGGTGACCTTGGGCTCACCATGGCACTGATAAAGCTGTTCTGACCGAGCAGGAATCTCAGGGCTCTCTCAGCCTCACCCACCCCACAACAGGGTGTCTGTTGTGGGGAGAGGAAAGGGAAGGCGACTGTAAGCCACTTTGAGCCCCCTTTGGGTAGAGAAAAGTGGCATATAAGAACCAACTCTTCTTCTTCTTCAGTAATTTCAGGGCTCTCTCAGCCCTCCCCCTCCCTCACAGGGTGTCTGTTGTGGGGAGAGGAAAGGGAAGGTGACTGCAAGCCACTTTGAGCCCCCTTTGGGTAGAGAAAAGTGGCATATAAAAACCGACTCTTCTTTGGTGCATTGGAAAGATTTCTTCCATCAGATTCACGGAGATATTGTCAAAGCAACAGCGCCATCCAGTGGCAGCCGTGCGGCATGGACAAGTAAGGAAAGCTTTCCGCGGTCTGTGGCACCTTTAAGACCGACCAAGTTTTAGCCAAGGTCTAGGCACACGCACCCCCAGTCAGATCCAGGGGAACCATGTCCTCCGCCCTTACACCACGGTAGGGAGAGCGTGGGTGCAGAGGTTTCCTTGCCAGGAAGGGCCAGTCAGAGTCAAGAGGCGTTCTCAAGGAGGTGGGTGCAAGGCACTCCTCACGATCTGTGGACAGGCGTAAATCAGGATGCTAATTCAAGTGCTAACAAACCGATGGGGGAAACGGAGGTTTTGGGGCTGCCGTGAAGCTACAACTTCATTCTTGCATCAATCCACTCCGTATTTGTATGCCGACTGGCTTGGTTTTCATGTTGGTTGGTTTTCCCCCCAAGCCGTGCTGGATCAGGCCAGTGGCCCCTCCAGTTCAACACTGCGTCAGCCAGTGGCCAAGACTCAGGGGCCAGTAGGAGGTCCCCCAGCGGGGCCAGAACTCCAGAACCCCCCCCCCCCCCAGTGTTGCCCCTCCAGCACCAAGAAGACAGACTAAGAACAGAAGAGAAGCCAGTGGTAAAAGCAGGAGATTTCCAGGGCCCACCTGGAGGTCAGGAATCCAAATTTCCATCAGGACAGGAATATTCTGGCTGGGGGGAGGGGGGGAAGGGGTGTCACCCCACTGCAAAACTGAACGTTTGTGCTTCAGGTTTCGGGGCAGGGATTCAAGCTGCAGGACCGGTCAGAAGCCAGCCTGGTGTCATCTGGAGAGCCTCTCATCTGGAGAGCTGGGCTTGATTCCCCGCTCCTCCCACTTGTGCAGCCAGCTGGGTGACCTTGGGCCAGTCCCAGTTCTCTTAGGGCTGTTCTCCCAGAGGGGTTTTCTCGGCCTCACCTACCTCGCAGGGAGTTTGGTGAGGAGAGGAAGGGAAGGTGCTTTGACATTCCTTTAGGTAGTGAAAAGCCAGGTGTAAAAAACCCATCTCCCCTTCTTCTGCCTGTGGGTCAGAATTTGGAGGGAGGGGGGCAGATTTCACCCCCTATGATGCAATTGCTCCAGTCGCTGACCTCAGAAGGGTGGTTGCTTGGCGACCGGTGAGGTCGTGTCTGAGGGGTGTGGCTGGGAAAGGGGGAACTCAGGGCGGAGCTGGACCATTCTGTCCCTCCAAAATACCCTGGGAAGTAACTGCGGGGGCTTCTGATGTCCCCCTCCCTCCCGGGGACTCTCCAAATGGGCCCTCTCTCTTAAACGCAGGTCTCTCCAAGACTGCGGGGGGCCTGGATATTTGGAGGGGGGGTGCTGCCTGGCTGGACCAAGCGTGCCCATGACAAGCCCGTGGAAGGAGGAGCTGGGGGCATAGGCTTGGGGGCTTCCTGATCGATGCAGCGTCGTCACGGAAGGAGAAGAGGTGATGAGGAGACCTCCCTCACAGGGGGCCTGCGGGAGAGGAAGGGAAGGCGATTGAGAGCCGCTTTGAGATTCCTTCAGGTAGTGAAAAGCAGGGCATCAAAACCAACTCCTCTTCTTCCCATTAGGGGGAGAGGGAACGAGATATACAGCTGATAAATAATAACGGATTGAAAAATTCTCCGGCTGTGCCCCACATCCCTTGCCGTGGGGCGCTTGCTCTCTCCAGCCAGCCCTGCCGTTGGGTTGCGCTGCTGCATTTTGCACAAGAGTAAAAACTGGCTCGGGATAGGCCTTCCCCAGTTCTCATGCCAGCCTCTGTCTCCACCCCCAGGGGCACCTCTGCCAAGGAGCTGCCTGGGACCCCGTTGCTGCAGCATCCCCCAGCATGGACGTCTTTGACGAGTTCGAGAAAGTCCTGGAGTTCGCTCTGTGCTTTGCCGTCCTGTATTTCCTCTCCTACAGCGCTCTCTTCCTGCTCTACTTCTGCCTGCTCCTGCCCTTGACTTTCATCTTGGAAGGAGAGCAGGCGAGTCCTTGAAGGGGGGCGACGGTAGCCAGAATCCCCCTCCGCCAGAATAAAAATAGAGTCGGAAGGCGTTTCACGTGGCTGGTGAAGGTGGCCACGTCCGGAGGGGTGTCTTACTGAAGCCCCCCCACTCATGATGGTCAAGATCCGATGTAAGTCGGAAAGCATTCTGCCTTTTTGATACTCTCATCTCCACATAAGGGTCCGTTATTTCTGGACGTGGATTTTCTAATGAGATGAAGTGGATTAAATGGAGATGGGAGGCTGTCCAGAGGAACTGGGTGGAGACACGATGGTGGATGAGATGGACCACTGGCCTGATCCTGCAGGGCTCTTCTGATGTTCCTACGAAGACCTTGGCCTCTGTGCCCAGTTCAAAGGAACTGGTTGGCCTCTGGGTGAGACAGGATGCTGGACTCAATGGACCACTGGTCTGACCCAGCAGGGCCCTTCTTATCAGGGAAAGGCCTTGGCCTCTCTGCCCTGTTGTTTTCCCTTCACAGGAACTTGCCGGCCCCTGGGTGAGACAGGATGCTGGACTAGATGGACCACTAGACTGATCCAGCAGGGCTCTCCTGATGGTCTTATGAAGGTCTTGCCCTCTTATGCCCTGTTGTTGGCCCTCCAAAGGAACTGGTTGGCCTTTGTGGACTAGATGGGCCACAAGTGTGATCCAGCTGGGTTCTTTTTATACTATTATTACAACAGTGTTCTTGTATTTGTGGAGAGGTAGAACCTCTGCTTGGCCTGCAGATGGTCCCAGGCTGTATCCCTGGCTTCTCCAGTTAACAAGGACCAAGGAGGAGGTGATTTGAAAGGCCTCAGACCGAGACTCCGGACAGCGGCCGTGAGGGATTGGGAGGGGGGGGGGTCATTAAATGGCAGCTTCAAGTGTATTTATAGCCCGTCTTTCTTTCCATTGTGTTTTTTTTAACCACAAGATGGCAACTGAGCCACCTGTTTCTCTAACATACTGGGGTCCATTAAGGCAGGGGTAGTCAACCTGTGGTCCACCAGATGTCCATGGACTACAATTCCCATGAGCCCCTGCCAGCATTTGCTGGCAGGGGCTCATGGGAATTGTAATCCATGGACATCTGGAGGACCACAGGTTGACTACCCCTGCATTAAGGATCTCTCTGACTCCCCGTGTTCTCCTTCATTAAGTGCTTTGTGTCGATTTACAAGGGTAAGTCAAAAAGTACCGCTAAAAACCATAGAAACTTTTATTAAATAAAAATATCGAAATGTGACGTGATTGTGGCTCACCACGTAGATCTACGCTTCCGAAGGCGGCGTTTCCCTCCCTCTCGCCTATCCGCGAGGAATTCTGCGCTCTTCGATTAATGCCATTAAAAAAAAAAAGCCCACACCCTTTTGGAATGGGGAAGGAAGCAAAGCATTCTGGGAGGCTGCCTCCTTCCATCCCCAATGCAGAAAACATAAGGTGAATGGCAGCCTCAAATGGGGGGGGGGGGGGGGAGCCCACGTGCCGAAAGCAGAGTGCCAACTTGCCTCATCTGACGGAAGTCCAAGGTGGGGCTAAAATGAGGCGTGTCTCCGAATGTGGAAATGGTCTCCGAGAGGAGAGCTCAGTCAGGAACGCCATCTACAGAACTACCCGGGCTGCTTTCTCAGAGCCACTCCCATGTTTGCTGCCTTTCTACACTGTCCAGCCGCCTTAGTCCTGCTCCTGCAAACACTCCTCCTCATCATGGATGTGGAGCTGGTGCTGTGCAGCCAACCTCCTGTCTTGCAGCCCCCTCCTGCTCTTCTCCTCTCTCCCCAAGGCTCTGGGGATGGTGGGATTTGAACTGGGCATCAGATGCCTCTCTGTTGCCAGCTCAGGGCTGGGGGCCCATCGTGCAGGTCCCTGGCTGCGGACCTATCCCTGGCTCTTCAGAGGCTACCTTCTCCTGCAGCGTCTCTGTCCCCGGCTGAGGATTTGGGTAAGGTCTTCCGGCCGCCTCTTCCCCAGGGGTGTCGTGTGCCTCTCTAGGCTCTGCTGGTGCTGCCCACTCCATGACAATGCATGTTCTAGCAGGACTTCTGTGACTGACAAGGTGGGCTCTCATTATGACCTCATCAGACACCTCAAAGGGAAGGGGCTGCTGGGGGCAGATCAGGGAGAGGTCGCCCATCTGGAGGGGTGCATGGCTGGGGGAGGGGTGAGGACCGCAGGAGAGCAGGTAGGGCGCATGGGTCTTGGGTGCCAGGAGGGGCCATGGGAAACAGCTGCCCATGCAGGGAGGGGAGCCTTTGGTGTGGGTTAGCTCCAAGTGAGGCCTGCTTTGGAGGGTGGGGTCGATGGCATTGAGACCCCAACTCTCCCCACACCCTGACTTTCCAAGGCTCCCTTCCGCCAAATCGCCAGGAATTTCTCAGCCCAGAGATGGCAACTTTGGGGTGGCATGGCTCTTTTTATTCTTACATCTGTACACCGCCACGGACTAAATAAAACAGTAAGGGGTTCTGGGGCGGGATGTGTCCGTGATGAGGAAGGGTCCGGATTGGACCCTTCCTCATGACAGACAACCGGAGGGACCAAACGGCAGGCGCGAAGCGCCTGCCGATTGGTCCCTCCGATTCCCAGCCCCAGCAACTGCGAGCCGCGCTCAGCGCGGCTCGCAGTTGCTCCCGGCCTGACGTGGTGAGAGGCGCGAAGCGTCAGGCCGGCCCCAAGGAAGCCCCCGCCGCAAACACAACACAAGACTCCAGCCGCCGAGAAGCTGCAGAAAAAAAAGAAACACCCCCGGAGGAGCCTTTCGCCGCTAGCGCGACGAGAGGCAGCAGAGAAAAAAACCCCTGTAGGAGCTCCAAGCCGCCGCGCCGACGAGAGCTAGCAGAAAAAAATTAACCCTGTAGGAGCCTTTCGCAGCTCCAAGCAGCAGAAAAAAAAACCCTGTAGGAGCTCCAAGCCGGCACGCCCACGAGAGGCAGCAGAAAAAAAAAAACCCTGTAGGAGCCTTTCGCAGCTCCACGCAGCAGAAAACAAAACCCTGAAGGAGCCTTTCCCAGCTCCAAGCAGCAGAAAAAAAAAACCCTGTAGGAGCTCCAAGCCGGCACGCCCACGAGAGCTAGCAGAAAAAAAAACCCTGCAGGAGCCTTTCACAGCTCCAAGCAGCAGAAAAAAAAACCCTGTAGGAGCCTTTCGCAGATCCAAGCAGCAGAAAAAAAAAACCCTGTAGGAGCCTTTCGCAGATCCAAGCAGCAGAAAAAAAAACCCTGTAGGAGCCTTTCGCAGATCCAAGCAGCAGAAAAAAAAAACCCTGTAGGAGCCTTTCGCAGATCCAAGCAGCAGAAAAAAAAAACCCTGTAGGAGCCTTTCGCAGATCCAAGCAGCAGAAAAAAAAAACCCTGTAGGAGCCTTTCCCAGATCCAAGCAGCAGAAAACAAAACCCTGAAGGAGCCTTTCCCAGCTCCAAGCAGCAGGAAAAAAAACCCCTGTAGGAGCTCCAAGCCCACGAGAGCTAGCAGAAAAAAAAAACCCTGCAGGAGCCTTTCACAGCTCCAAGCAGCAGAAAAAAAAACCCTGTAGGAGCCTTTCACAGCTCCAAGCAGCAGAAAAAAAAACCCTGTAGGAGCCTTTCGCAGATCCAAGCAGCAGAAAACAAAACCCTGTAGGAGCCTTTCCCAGCTCCAAGCAGCAGGAAAAAAAAAACCCTGTAGGAGCCTTTCACAGCTCCACGCAGCAGAAAAAAAAAGCACCTCCTGGTGTCCCCTGGGTCCTAGCGCCCATTGCATTCCTGGTTGCAATGGGCTTTCTTGCTAGTTTTATTATAATTCAAATTATATTCCACGCTATTTCTACAGACTCAGGGTGCCTTAAACGCTCTTAAATGCCCATCGTTATCTGAAAGACCCCCAGTCCGTCCCTTCAGAATTCTTCCCAGTTGTGACTCTTGCAAAGTCACAAAGTGGAAACTGGAGGGGTAGGAATTGGGCTTGTGACACACAAGTAGAAGAAGACGGACCCAGGCAGAGTGCCTCTGTATCCTGGGGCCGAGAGCCACAAAGGGCCCTCTGCCCCACCCACTTCTCCAGTCCCCTCGTGACGTTGCCTGTGCTTGTAGCTGCCTCAGCTTCCTTCTGCAGAGGATTCCTCCTGGGTATTGCTTGTTGGCTTGTAGAAATCTGGGCAGAAGCAGGCGTGAAGCGAGGCCTCAGCATTAAGGCCATGCGGAGAACAAAGGCGAAGATCACCTTGTAGGAGCCTGTTTTTGGATTTCCCTGCAGGAGAGGCCAAGATGCTCCTGGAGCGGTTTGTGAAACCGTGCCCCACACAAGGAGCTGGAGATGCCCTCCTCCGTGCCCACATGCCTCCCCACCTCGAGAGGTTATGGAACGGCCTTCTTCTCCTGGCGGGGCTCCACTTTCTCCTCCAGATGACTGTCTACTTCTCCTGCCTCTTCCTGGTCCTTCCGATGAGTTTTGTGGTCTCCAACGTGCTCTGTGGGTAAGTTGGCAGCGGCCGTAGGAGGTCACGGACCAGGGGCGGCTCCGGGTTTGGGGGAGCCCTATGCAGACATGGCCCAGCGTCTCCTTCCCGGAGATTTGGGGGAGGGTGGGGCTTGTAGAGGGCGGGGACTCCGTGGATTGACAAGCTTCTCCAGAGATTCGCTGCAATTTGGGGAGATTTCCAGGCACCACCTGAAGGCTGGGAACGCCCCTTCCCAGTGCAACCCCCAGACGTTTTCCAAGATGGAATTGCCAGCCCTGCAACCCTGGCTCCGTCTGTTCTCAGGGCAAACAGCCTCATGTCGGCTGCATCCCGGGAGAACGTGTTAGCCGACTGGCCCCGGGGCCAAGGGGCCGGCGAAGGGGCTCCGGAGAAGGAGGCCACGGGGATGGAGGAACTGGTCCTCTCCTTGGCAACCGCGTACTTCCTGCTCCGCACGGGACTCGTCTTCTGCAACCTCGTCTTCGTCCTCCCCTTGCTCTTCTTCCTCAACGACACCTCCGCCCACTGAGAAGGGTGAGAAGCCCCCATGAATAAAGGAAGAGACTGGAAAGTGAAGGCTGCAGGGGGGCCATCGGGGGACACCAGGCAGTTCTGGGCCCCAGTTGGGGAGTCTGGAGTTCAGTAGACAACAAGGGGGGAAAAAGCATGATTCAGGAGGCTGCGATGGATGCTTAGAGCTGCATTGAGGGGGAAGGAATGTTGGGGCGGGACCCTGGCTCAGGGGCAGAGCCTCTGCTTGGCCTGCAGAAGGTCCCAGGTTCAATCCCCGGCATCTCCGGTTGAAAGGATCAGGCAGGAGGGGATGGGGAAGACCTTGGCCTGAGACCCTGGCTCAGTGGCAGAGCCTCTGCTTGGCCTGCAGAAGGTCCCAGGTTCAATCCCCGGCATCTCCAGTTGAAAGGATCAGGCAGGAGGGGATGGGGAAGACCTTGGCCTGAGACCCTGGCTCAGTGGCAGAGCCTCTGCTTGGCCTGCAGAAGGTCCCAGGTTCAATCCCCGGCATCTCCAGTTGAAAGGATCAGGCAGGAGGGGATGGGGAAGACCTTGGCCTGAGACCTTGGCTCAGTGGCAGAGCCTCTGCTTGGCCTGCAGAAGGTCCCGTTCAATCCCCGGCATCTCCAATTGAAAGGATCAGGCAGGAGGGGATGGGGAAGACCTTGGCCTGAGACCCTGGCTCAGTGGCAGAGGGTCCCAGGTTCAATCCCCGGCATCTCCAGTTGAAAGGATCAGGCAGGAGGGGATGGGAAAGACCTTGGCCTGAGACCCTGGCTCAGTGGCAGAACCTCTGCTTGGCCTGCAGAAGGTCCCAGGTTCAATCCCCGGCATCTCCAGTTGAAAGGATCAGGCAGGAGGGGATGGGGAAGACCTTGGCCTGAGACCCTGGCTCAGTGGCAGAGCCTCTGCTTGGCCTGCAGAAGGTCCCGTTCAATCCCCGGCATCTCCAGTTGAAAGGATCAGGCAGGAGGGGATGGGGAAGACCTTGATCTGAGACCCTGGCTCAGTGGCAGAGCCTCTGCTTGGCCTGCAGAAGGTCCCAGGTTCAATCCCCGGCATCTCCAGTTAAAGGGAGTAGGCAGTAGATGCTGGGAAAGATCTTAGTCTGGGACCCTGGAAATACTGACCATGATGGGCTGGCTGTTGCAGGTTTTCCGGGCGTGGTCTGGTAGTTTTAGACCCTGATGTTTCACCTGTCACTGCGGCTGGCGTCTTCAGAGGGAGGACATGGCAAGATGGCAATCTCTCTGTGCCAAACTACCAGGCCACGGCCACCCAGTGTAAAAAACCCAAACAGCCAGGAACTAAAATGCCTTGGGAATGGCGGCATTGTTTAAATATGCAAAGAGGGGCAAAGCATTGAGCTGTTTAAAAGAATAAAATGGTTTTGTTAAGAAGGGAAACAAACCTTGTATAGAAAGAGGAGAAAGGGAGAGTCCTAACTGTCTAACTGACCTGTTGCCTTCATTCCGTCTCTTCTGGAGGAAAGCAGGGAGGCAGCACCCTTGAAGGATCAGGATCTCCTCCTTCGGGCACACTTCCTCCCTGCTCACTCCCACAGCAGACAGAAGGAAGGCAACAAATTTAGACAGTTAGGTCTCCCTCTCTCTCTCCCTCTCTCTCTCCTCTTTCTGTATCAGGCTGCTGGAGGAATCCTAGAATCATAGAGTTGGAAGGGACCTCCTGGGTCATCTAGTCCATCCCCCTGCACTGTGCAGGAGATAATTTGAAAAATACCAGGAAGTTCCTGTTTTAATTATGCAAAATACGCCTCTCTCCCAACGCACCCCACAGGATATTGTTGATAGCCTTTTGAATTATGCACATTACAGATATTGCATATCCAGACTGCACAAAGGTTATGTTCTAAGCTCTATCCGTGATAAGACGCCCCCCTTCTTTGGCCTTTCTGCACTGTTTTCCGGCCCTCAAGGGCAATCGAGTGGCTGCTGTGTGATTGGAAGCCACTTTGAGAGAAAAGCAGGGTATAAAACTAACTCTTCTTCTTCTTCCCCCCTCCCAAGCAGCCATTTTCTCCAGGGCAGCTGATCTCTGTAGTACGGAGATGAGCCGTAATCCCGGGGGATTCCCAGGTCCCGCATGGAAGCTGGCATCCCTATAAGATGCCTGGATGCTATTTAGCTCTCTCAGTCCATGCGCCAGGATCCCTCGTGCACTGGGTTGTACGACGGTGTGAAGATGACCCCTCAGGCCCACCCTCGTCCCTTAAAGGAAGCAGCCACCCCCTCCCCCCATGACCGGACTCCAGTGACAGCACAGAAGCCTTCCTGCCATGCTGGGCGTGCACGGTTCAGCTCATTCCCCACGGGGGCTCTCAGCATCTTCTGCAGCCCCGGAAGCGCAGGGTGGGCTCTCTGCTCGGCAAAGCAATCAGGAGGCAATCCAGCCCCCTGGCGGAGAAGGCCAAGGCATTCTTGGGAGTGATTGAAGAGTTTAATAAAGACGCTGTTGAGATCCAGGGCTGAGGACTTCGATATGATCCAGGTGCATTATTAATCCTGCGCCACCGTGGGAGTGCTGCTCTCGTAGAGCGAAAGTGTGTGGAAAGGTGGGGGGGGGGAGGGGGGCTGCCGAGGATGGAGGGGGCTCTCTCGTGTCTGCACAGCTCCGGGGCCAACCTTGCAGAGACGGGCCGGTGCCACGTTATGGGCCGGTCCACGTTTGGACCTAATCCCTATTCTGAATCAAGCTGCTGGGTCCATGGGTCAAGAGACCGGGACGCCAGGAGTTCATTTCAGCTCCTTATTGTGACCCCAGCTGTGAAGGTACAAGAGGCCAAACTGAAGTAGGAAACCCACAGAAACGCTCAGTTTGTACACCCAAAGGAATAAAAGGATCTTCCCCCAGCACACGCTGTTGGTCAGTTTCGCTTTAATCTGATGGGATCCGGCAGACGGGATCTGATCTCTTGCTGGCCAGTCATGGACTCGGAATTAAGATCCTGCCTCAGGCCTCAAGCTCAGTCCTCGGCAGGTCTACGGACCCAACAAAAGTCATTGCTGCTCTTCTACTCTGTGCAGCCGGCTTGCCAGTTTCTTCGACTCCTTTGCTGGCGGGTCACCCTCCTGGTGGGTCCTTTCTCCATGAGCTTCCTGGCTAGGCCTGGAGATCTCTCCCTACTTCAAGCCTCTTCTACACTATAGAGGTCACCTCCCCTGGGGGAAAAGACTGCTTAAGGGGTGGGTGCTGTGTCATCAGACCCCACTGAGGCCCCTCCCCAAACCCCGTCCTCCCAGGCCCCACCCCCTCAGATCTCCAGGAATTTCCGAACTCCCAGTCACAGTGCCTGGATGGTATATATGTGTGTGTGTGTGTGTGTGTGTGCGCGCGCGCGCGCCAAGCTCCAACATGTGGTTGCCAACCTCCAGACAGGGCCTGGATATCTGTTGGCATGACAACTGATCTGTGGATGACAGAGTGCAGTTCCCCTGGAGGGAATAGCATCTTCAGAGCGCAGTGTCTATGGTATACCATAGAGTCTAGGTGAAATCCTCCCCTAATTTTCCGCCTCCCCAGGCACCCTCCCCCAGATTTCTGGGAATTTTCCAGGTCAGAGTTGGTAAGTTTGAGTCCAGATCTCCTGGAATTACAACTGGTCTCCAGACTACATAGATCAGGAAGATGGCTGCTCTGGAGGGCAGGCTGGATGACATCACATCCCGGCTCATGTTCCTTCGCCTCCCCAAATCCCGCCCTCTCTAGGCTCCACCTCCAAATCTCCAGGTGTTTCCCTCCAAAGATTTGGTAAACCCAACCTTGTCCATGTGACTGCCTGGAGAGAAACATGCATTGGATTGGGTGCTGCAGGTGTTGACATGTGCAAAGGCATTACCCCCCCCCCCCATGCAAATAAGTAGGGAGGAGTCTATAAATGGGCAAAGCATTGCAGAGAACCAAGGCGAAGGAATGAAAATGCAGTGGTGAGCTCTGCTTTTAGGTCCTTGTATGTTCTTATTTACTTCGCGTACCCCCTGTTTCTCAAAGGGGCTTACAGTATCCTCTCCTTTTTATCCTCACAACATCACTGCGAGGTAGGGTAGGTGGAGTGGCCCACGGTGATGTCATAAACTCCCAGGTAGGATTTGAACCTGGCTCTCCCAGATCTTAATGCTAGGGAAACTCTTACATCTACACCATGCTGGCTCTCTACAACGTCTTAACATCACTCTGTCTCTCTCTCCCCAAGAGTCGGGTCCAACTCTATGCTTTGCGAAAAAAGGTGTATTGAGGCTTGTTCATGGAATCGCTGGAGACCGCATGGATTAATGGACCAAGGGCAGGGGCAAATGGGCCAAAGTTGAAACATTGCCCTTTGCGGCAGGAAACAGAGGAGGAAGCCAACATGACTCTTCTAAGTGAGCGTGAATTTAGGAGAGCGTGAATTCACCAACTGCAGGGTAAACTGGGAAGGCATTCAAAGCTGCACCTGAATCTCAAGATTTTTGTTTGAAATGCTTGTAATTCCACAGAGCATGAAGAAAGCCATTGTGCTGCTTTTTGCAGGTGCGGAAACAGCCCCACAGACCTGTGTCTCCATGGAAGGCCATGTGGAGAGAGGGGGAGGGAGAGGGACAGAGGGCAGCTCCCAGCTGAAGACAAAGAGGGGCAACCCCATTCAAAGACAAGCCCCCCCCCAATATCTAGGCTTGTGGAGTTGCTTGTGCCCACACCCTTAAGGTCATTCTTTCCCACCGAGACTGGCAGTAGCTCTCCAGGGCCAACCACCCAACCTTGTAAACTGGTAATGCCCGGGACTCACTGGCCGTCTTCAAGCAAAGGTTGGATACACACTTTTCTTGGATGCTTTAGGGTGCTTAGGGCTGATCCTGCGTTGAGCAGGGGGTTGGACTAGATGGCCTGTATGGCCCCTTCCAACTCTATGATTCTAGGATTCTGATTCTGAGCAGGGGGTTGGACTAGATGGCCTGCATGGCCCCTTCCAACTCTATGATTCTATGATTCTATGGCCTGTATGGCCCCTTCCAACTCTATGATTCTATGACTTGAACCTGGGACCTTCCGGATGCCCAGTGGAGGCTCTGTCGCTGAGCCACACACAGCCCCTTGTGATGGCACGGAAGGTTCTGGTTGGTTGGTTGGGTGATGACATCAGAAGTGGGAGCGGCTTTGCGCCTCGCTTCACAATGGCAGCTCTCCGGCTGGCCAATATAGACCCAAGAAGTCCCACCAGCTAAAGGGACCTTCGCTGTGCGCAGAGATGCTGCACTTGTGAGGCTCTGGAGGCATGACCTGTCCAGTGGGGTAGTGTGGGGCAGGGCTTCTCCAGAGGGATGAAGGCGGCAGGCCCCACGGGAAGCTCTGGCTGAGAAGCAGGAAGATCGGCGTAATGGGGAAGGTCGTGACCACCCAGGGATGAAGACTTCTGGCAGGCCATGCGTCAGCGAGGCAACTGCCAAGCAGGGAGGCCAGATGCGTAGCCTGCCGTATCCCTTGGACTCCAGGAAAGTAGGAAACGTTTGCAAAAATGCCGCTCTCCCTCCCGGCGTGTTGTTAAGAGCCTTTGGGGAAGGCAGGACTCAGCAGGGGTGGGAATATGTAGGGGAACCCCAGACAATCACGCTGTTTTGCTGTTCAGAGCTGCCAGATTCAAGTCCAGTAGAACCTTAAAGGCCAACAAGACCTTCAGGTAGGGTTGCCAACCTCCAGGTGGTGGCTGGAGATCTGGGATTACAACTGATCAACGGTGACGGAGAGCAATTCCCCTGGAGAAAAGGGCCACTTTTAAAGGCGGACTCCCTGGCATGATTTCCCACTGCAGTCCTTCCCTTCCCTGAACCCTACCCTCCTCAAAGCTTTGCCTCCAAAATCTCCATATATTTTTCCAGCCCGGAGTTGGAAGTCCTATTGCCAACCTCCAGGGGGTGCCTGGAATCGCCACAAATCTCCAGGTGACGGAGATCTGTTTCCCTTGGATAAAATGTCAGCTTTGGGGGGTAGGCATTGCACCCTGCTGAGGACCTGCCTTCCCAAACTCCAGTCTCCACCCCCTAAATCTCCAGGATTACTCAAACTGAAGTTGGCAAAACTATTTTTAGGGTACGAGTTTTCGAGATTCAAAGCCCCCCCCCTTTGACTCTTGATAGATAACCTTGTGATAACCTTGTTGGTCTTGACCAGGGGTAGTCAAACTGTGGCCCTCCAGATGTCCATGGACTACAATTCCCAGGAGCCCCCTGCCAGCGAATGCTGGCAGGGGGCTCCTGGGAATTGTAGTCCATGGACATCTGGAGGACCACAGTTTGACTACCCCTGGTCTTGACAGTGTGGCTAGACTCTGATCTATGCCTTCTGCTGCTGACCTTCGGGAGATATCTGCAGAACTGGACTCCTCCCTGTGTTGGTATGAGCCACTTTGGGGGGGGAGGGGGGATGTGTTTTTAAAGGCTACGTGTGCTTTCCTATTAACATTTTATTTATTTTAATTATTTATGTAATAATCATTTTAGTTTTGTTTAATGTATTCATATTGTAGCTCTTACGGGCCCTCTTCCTGGTGACTCTATACAACCTATAAATAATAGTAGAAACAAGAGTTTGGCAAATGCTGGATATTAGCCATACGAACGCTTAACAGACTTTATTAGACCCGCACAACAGGAATTCTGGATACTTCCCATTTCACTGATGCTTCTTCCTATGTCCAAAAAACATGGCACAGTCGTCACCAGTTGGAGCTCACGGCAAAGACTGAAAGCTTGCTGGCCACTGAGTTAGGTCTGTGCTTGTCACGTTATTGGGATGAGGGTGCCACGTTTCTTGGACATATGAAGCAACGACAAGCTTTTGCTGTTAAGCATTTGTAAGTCTAATATCCAGCATTTGCAAGATTGTTAAGTTTCCACGAGTCTATTTTCAAGCGTTTGAAAAGCTCTGTGATAGCTCTGCATTGTAAGGCGGGGATGGTGCCAGATACGGAGCCTACGGGGCCAGCAAAGGAAAAAGGTTTGGGGGATTGTTATTTGCACTTGTCACTTTATTGGCACAAATATTGTTGATTATATTTGTAAATTGAATACGAATTAGTGGTTTTCAATATATACATTTGCATTGATACTGGTAGGAGCCAGGAATATATTACTGGCCTTCCATACCTAGTGGATGTTTGGTTGGTTTTTTTTTTTTAATATATTGAATCACACCTTGGATGCATGAAAATCTGTCTTGACTACTCAGACTGGCAGCAGATCTCAGGTTGAGGTCTTTCCCGTCACCCCCTGCCTGGTCCTTTTAACTGGAGATGCCAGAGATGGAACCCGGCCCCTCATCATCATCATCATCATCATCATCATCACCATCATAGTCTTGATGAACCAGCGTGGGGCCG
Organism: Paroedura picta; assembly: GCF_049243985.1. Classification (NCBI taxonomy): domain Eukaryota; kingdom Metazoa; phylum Chordata; class Lepidosauria; order Squamata; family Gekkonidae; genus Paroedura; species Paroedura picta. The sequence goes on from NC_135378.1 coordinate 86,165,161, forward strand.
TGGTAAAGAGCGGCAGACTCTAATCTGGAGAACTGAGCTTGATTCCCCTCTTCTCCATATGCAGCCAGCTGGGAGACCTTGGGCTAGTCCCAGTCCTGTTAGAGCTGTCCTCACAGAGCATTTCTTCCAGAGCTCTCCCAGCCGCAACTCCCTCGCAGGGCGTCTCTTGTGGGGAGAGGAAGGCGACTGGAAGGTGCTTTGGGACTCCTTGGGGTAGAGAAAAGCGGGGTGTAACAATCCAGCTCTTCTTCTTCTTCTCTTCCAGGAAGAGCACCCCAGTTTGCCAGCCACCCAAGCAGGACACAGCCCGGAGACGGAAAAGACCCTCGAGGAAGGTGCCGGAGATGTTCCCTCCCCCTTACGTCTTTCTGCTTGGGACTCTCTACTTTGTGTTCCAGGAGAGGCTGCCCGCCTGGGCCTTGGCCAACCCACTCGTTTTCGGCTCTCTGACCAACACCATCTGGCGAGCCTCACTCCTCTGTGCCCCATTAGGACCCCGGCTGATCTTCCTCCTCCTCTCGTTTGTGCTCTCTCTCCTGCTCTACGTGGCCGATGTGTGGCTCTAGCCCGGCCCGTGTGACTCTGGGGGGCTTCGCTTCTGCTTCCTTCTCCGACGACGCGTGGAGGTGGTGGCCAACCTGGCCCTGCCCTTGCCCCTGACCGGCTTCGAAGCCTGAAATAAACTTGCATTGGATCCTGCCCGGCTGGCCGACCCCTTCTCTTAAGGTGGATAGCTGTGCGGCTCCTCTCAAGGCAGTTTTGGTGATATGGGGGTCACAAGGGCTCCTAATCACGAGGATGCCTCTTGGATACGACACCCTGGGGGGTTAGCTGGTCATGGAAGGCTCTGTTGATGGACCATATTTTGTGGGGAGGAGGCCAGTGGGCAGGGGGGCAATCTCCTGGCGCAAGGACTTTCCACCCACCGTCACCTCTCAGAGGAACAATGGGGAGCTCAAATGAGCTCAGGATGCACATCCAGGAAACAACCTAGATGCACAGTCAGCTAGAAACTCTGTGGTACTACCAAATTTCAAATGTATTTTAATACAGCACTGCAGCCAGATAAACTATGGTACTACCATTATTGCTAAGAACCTCAGGAGAGCCCTGCTGGATCACACCAGGGAGGGTCCATCTCACACAGAGGCCGACCAGTTCCTCTGGAAGACCAGCAAGAGGGCAGAGAGGATGAGACCTTCCCTTGATAAGAACATCAGAAGAGCCCTCCTGGACCTGACCATTGAGGGTCCATCTGCTCCAGCCTCCTGTCACACCCAGTGGCCAATGGTTCCCCTGGACCACCAACAGCAGGGCATAGAAGCCAAGGCCTTCCCCTGGTGGTATCTCCTGCCTCTGTCAATTCAGAGGCATAGTCCCCCTAAACGTGATGGCTAGTGGCCATTGACAGACGTATCCTCATGAATCTCTCCCCTTGTAAAATTAGTTATTCCCTCTGGCAGCGAAATCTACATCTGAAGCCCTCTCTGTGTAAAGTGGTATTTCCTTTTGTCTCCTGACCCTACTGCCCATGAACTTCATTGGATGCCCTACATTTCTTTGCATTTTGGAAGAGGGAGAAGTTCTCTTTTGTCAACTCTCTCTGCTCCTTGCATAATGCTACAGAGGGTCGTGGTTTCTAATGTTCCTTCTGGCCTCAACCAGGCCTGGCTTAACGGCCCTGTGGAACTGTTGACAGTCTCATGGGGTCCTGAACTCTGTCAGAAGCTCATTCCACCAGGCAGGGGCCAATGCCGAGAAGGCCCTGACTCTGACTGGGGCCAGCTTGATTCCCTTAGGGCTGGGCACCCCGAGCAGGTTTTTCAGTCCTTTGGAGGATGTAGTGGGAGAGGCGGTTTATGTGCTAAACAAACCAATACCTTGAAGCTAATCCAGTCTCCAACCTGGAGCTAGAGTAGTTGGGAGCGCACAGGCAGAATGTCGCCCCAGTTGGGCCCCTTGCAGCCGCATTCTGCACCAGATGGAACTTCCGGAGAATCCCCTTCGTGGCAGGTGACCAGAGAAGAATTGATGCAAGATGGGAAGGAATTTTCTGTCATCCACACCATGCCTTAGAATCATAGAATCATGGAGTTGGAAGGGACCTCCTGGGTCATCTAGTCCAACCCTCTCCACTATGCAGGACACTCACAACCCTCTCGCTCACCCACTGTCACCTGCCACCCCCTGAACCCTCACAGAATCAACCTCTCCTTCAGATGGCTCTCCAGCCTCTGTTTAAAAATCTCCAAAGATGGAGAACCCACCACCTCCCAAGGAAGCCCAGTACACTGGGGAACCGCTCTGTCAGGAAATTCTGGATGATTAGCCAAAAATTCTATTGAATTAATTTCATCCCATTGGTTCTGGTCCATCCCTCCGGGGCAAGAGAGAACAACTCTGCTCCATCCTCTATATTAGCGATCCCCAACCTGTGGGCCGCGGACCACATGTGGTCCTTCGACTAATTGGAGGTGGGCCTCGAAGGACGCCTTCTCCCCCCCTGGCCCTTTATCACACTTCGGGTGTCCTTGTCTCCCATCACTCCCAGGTGGGACTCTCTCATTGCAGAGAAACAAGCTCAGGGTTCCCATTGATTTGTCATTGTCATGAGTTAAAATTTCCATGAAAATAAAATGTTCATTGTTGTGGCGTGTCTGTATCTTATTTTGAAGGGATGTTTAAACATTACCATAGTGACCAGAGAGCGTTAGGGCAGTGGTTGAGAGTAGAGGAGTAAACTACCCCCCCACACACCGGGCCTGAGTAAAAGGCGTTGAGTAGTCCCCGGTGGGTGGTCCCCGGCGTTGAGTTGTCCCCGGTGATAAAAAGTTTGGGGAGATGGCAGCCTTTTAAATACTTGAAGATGGTTCTCAGATCCCCTCTCAGCCGTCTCCTCTCCAGGCTAAACAGACCAAGCTCCCCCAACCTTTCCTCCTACGTCTTGGTCTCCAAACCCCTCACCATCTTTGTTGCCTGGACACGAGACTCCACTTGATAGACCTTGTCCCATTTAAATCTCTCTTGGGCAGGATGACTACGAAAGCAGGGACGCAGGCAAAGGAGTTTTAAGCCACATGGCTTTTCTGAGGCCAGCCCAGCTCAGTCCCCATGTGGCATTGCACTGGCCCCCGGATTAGACTGAAAAGGGCTTGCTTCACCTCGTGATCCAGTGAGCTGAGAACTCAAGACCTGTCTGCGTCCCTGTAGAAAAGCAGGGTCTTGCTGTTAATGGGAGACCTTGTAGGTGCCGAGTGCTGAGTTCATACATAGAGCTGGAAGGTCCTCAAGGGTCATCTAGCCCACCCCTTAAACTATGAAGGAAATTCACTAGTGGGGGGTGGCCAAACTAGCCCTCCAAGTGTCCATGGACTTCAACACCCATGAGCACATGCTGGCAGGGGCTCATGGGAATTGTGATCCATGGAGTTCTGGTGAGCCGCTCTGGTCACCCCTGCTCCGGACATGGAGGAGAGAGTTGGGCTACAGGGCCCTCCTCAGCTCAGTTGGCTTGGTTTATGACATCAGCGGTCAGGTCAGGGGGGGCTCTCCCCCGACTGGCAGATCCCCCCTGGCTGGGAGGCGGCAGGTCGACTGTCCTGCTGCCCGATGACCGGGCCACGCATTCCGACACAAGGACACGTCCCGGGCTAACATCCGATGCGGAGCTCTCTCTAGGAGAGGTGAGTCCCTCCTCGTGCCGCGGTGGGATCCAGAGGGCAGAGTGCCTTGCTCACACGCAGGAGGCCCCATCTCAGTCCCTGGCGTCTCCAGTCAAGAGGATGGACTAGGCAGGTGACCAGAAAGGGCTGGGGGACCCTGGACAGCAGCTGCGGGTCAGAGTGGGCAATATAGCCCTTGATTGACAGGGGGTCCGACTCAGAGGCTCTGCAACAAGGGAAGTTGGAATACCACTCTTTTCTGCATGGGTTAGACCCCGTTTGGGATATTGTGTCCAGCGCTGGGCTGTGAAAAGCGGGTTGTAGAAATCAACTCTTCTCCTTTTCCTTCTCCTTCTCCTTCTCCTTCTCCTTCTCCTTCTTCTTCTCCTTCTTCTCCTTCTTCTCCTTCTTCCATGCCACATTTCGCCACGCAGAATGGAAATCCGTCCGCCTTGAGATATAAGGACAGATGGACTCCCATCTTGCTGTATCTGAAGCAGGGACTCCCAGAAGCTGCTCTCCTGCCACCAATTCTGTTCGTTTTGAAGGTGCTCCTGAACACTGGCTCTTTCCTCTTGCGGCAAGCCAGGGCTCTAACCTTCTTCTTCCATCCCCACATGCAGGGGCTCCAGCATGGCTCACCAGATGCCACCGCAGCTGCAGCTGCAGCCGCAGCCTCAGCCTCAGCCGCCCCGGCCGGTCCTGTGCATCCCGTGCTCCAAAATGCTGAAGCCATCCTCCGAGGAGGGGCTGCTGCAGGGCCTGGTGGGGGGCGTCAAGATGGTGCTCAGCTTCATCCTCTTCCTGGCCATCTGCGGCTTCTCGGCCTACCTCGGCTTGCTGTGCGCGGCCCTCCTGATCGGCGCCGTCCAGGTCTTCTTCTCCACCCTCGTCCCGTCGGCCCTTCTCATCCTCCAGTTCCTGCTCTCCGCTTTGCTGCTCCTCTTCTGCCTGCAGTGGATGAGCGAGATCTTGTCGCAGCAGTTCCAAAGTCGTGAGCCACTGGGATGACGCTCACCGTCGCTGGGCAGGGCACCCCGGAGGGTGTCTCTCCGTCCGTCCGGCTTCCGTCTTCTTGGACCCGGCTGAGCGCAATGTCTTTGGGGAGGCGTGGGGCTCAGGGGCTTTCCTGCCTCTCCCTGAAATAAAACCACAGTCCGAGGACCACAGACTGCGTGAGGGCCTTTGCTGGCGACGGCGGCCGAGGGGAGTCACCCGGGGCGCACGGGAATGTGGCCGGGCTCTAGGGTGCCCCGGGACTTTGGTGCTCTTTTGGGATCGAGGACTCAGAGCAGCCACCGTGCCCGTGATTCTTTCACTAGGGTTGCCAGTAAGGATGCCACCCTCCTGGTGGGACCTGGGGATCTCCTGGACTGAGTGCTTATCGCCAAGCTAAAGAGATCCACCCTCCTGGAGAAACCGGCTCCTCTGGAGGGTGAATGCCAATGAGGTCCCTCTCCACTCCCTGCCCCACCCGCTCCCGGATCCAACCCCAAATCCAACCCCCTGGCCCTGGGCCCTACTTAGGGTTGCCAGCTCCCAGCTGGGACATGCCTCGTGAGGGGGCTGCTAGGAAGCCCTGCCCACTGACATTGGATTGGGGGGGGGGGGAGTCAGGCTGGAGATTTGGAAGTGGAGCCTGGAGAGGGCCGGGACCTCAGTGGGGCACAATGGCATACAGCCCTCCCTCCCAATCACCCCCTTGCTCCAGGGGAACTGATCTCTCTCGTGTGGAGATGAACGGTGATTCCGGGGGATCCCCAGCTCCCACCTGGAGGCTGGCATCCCTAGAGGGTGGGGCTGGGGGAGGGGCATCAGTGGGGCAGAAGGCTGCCCCATCCAGCTCCCAAAGCAGTCATTTCCTCCAGGGGATCTGATCTCTGCCCCTCAGCAAACCGTTTAAAGCCCAGGAGATCTCTGCTGGCAGAGTTGAAAGATGCAAAGAGAGCAGACCACAGAGCTGCTAGGAAAACTAAAATAGTTTTATTGTGAAGTGAAACAACTTTGTGTGGGAAGGAGAGAGAGAGAGAGAGTAACAGAAATTGTTCTGTACTTGATTGGGGATGCTCAGAATGGGGAGGGGAGCCAAGCGCAGTAGCAGTCTCTTTTCTTGAAGGGGGGGGGGAGAGCAAAGGAGAGAGAAAAAAAACAAGGGGCCAATCTCTGCTGAGAGAAGTTAGGGCTTCTGGAGTGTAGTCACTTTAAGACAAGCTTTGCAACTGGGAACCGGGAAGTCTTTGAACTGGCTCCCTGGCCAATCAGGGAAGACTGCTTTGCTAGGAGGCAGGGAGAAGGGAGTTAATTCACAAAAAGCAGAAAGATGTACACTTACTGATGCCGGTTTTCCAAATATCGAGGCTTATATCCACTTCTGGATATCGCAGGGGAAAAGTAGGGTCACTCCCGATCACTCATGCATGTGACAGAGGGAAAATTTAAAGCACCCAAAATCAGAATGGAAATCGAATTCAGTGTAGACGGGAGGGAATTATTTGAGCTGGCAGTGGGTAAAAAGTCAAGGCTTTCTCAGCCTCCCCTCCCTCACAGGGTGTCTGTTGTGGAAAAAAGAAGGGAGGTGAATGTAAGCCACTTTGAGACTTCTTTGGGCAGAGAAAAGCGGGATATAAAAACCAATCTCCTCCTCCTAGTTCTACTTGTGCTTCTCCCGGAGTCACCCCCTTCCCACGTTCCGCCCTCAGTTCTCCTGGAATTTCCCATCATGAAACGGGAAACCCTCGAAGCCCAAGCCGTGGGCGACCAACTGAGCCCAGAAGATGAGGCAGCTTGTCTCGTCTCCCGGCTGCCTCCCTTACGTTGTGACATCACCAACAGGTGACGTGGTCACTGCCTCTCTGCCTCGCCCTGGTAATGGGCCTGGCCTGGGGGGCCACCAGACGGGAGGCGAGAGGCCGGAGAGGGCAGGTCGGAGGTCTCCATGAGGGGTCCCAGACAGAGCGCATGTGGGAGGCGGGCAGCTTAAGGTTCACATGGCTCGTGAAGACAGCGGCCGGTGAGTCTGCGGGACACTTGCCAGGTCCCTCCTGGGCCCCCAGAGGACGGTGTGGGGTTGCCAGGGGCCAATTGGGGAACTGCTGGAGATTTGGGGTGGACCCTGGGGAGGACAGGGACTTTGGGGGAGGGTACCATGCTATAGGGCAGGCTTTCTCAACCAGGGTTTCCCAAAAGGGGGGCGGGAGTTAATTTTTTTAGAATATATATTTTTTAATCAGTTAAACATTTATCGGGTGATATGACCATATATGATCATGTCGACCCCCCGAGATGCCCAGTGATGGGCCTGGGGGTGGGTGGGGAGGGGAGGGGACCCACAGCTCTGCTTCCCAACCAGATTCTGCATGATTTCTCAACAGTAAAAAAGGCTGCCATAGTCCCCCCCCCCCCATGCAGCCATTTTCTCCAGGGGAACTGATCTCTGTAGCCTGGGAATGAGCGGTAATTCTGGGGGGTCCCCAGCTCCCCCCTGGAGGCTGGCATCCCTACCTCCTTCTGCTAAACACCACCTCATTCTGAAAAGTCGAGGCATTCAGATGAGATCGATGTGTCCTGCCTGGAGGCTGCCATCCCTGGTCTACGGTCCTGCTGGTGCCTTGGCCTTTAGGGGTCTTATCAATCACTTGGGAAATTCTGGCGAGGCAGAGACAGACTGATTTCTGGAATTAGGCCCCTGGCCCTTCTTTCCTTTCAGTAAGGGGCTTAAGGCATTTAAAGCGAACTTCAGGGAGCTCCCCTGACCAACCCTTAGCCTAGCAAACAGACTGATTGCACACCTGGACAAGAGGCTGCTGCAACAGGCATCCTGTGAGGCAGGTGGGACTGAGAGAGTTCTGAGAGAACTGCTCTGTGAGAACTGCTCTAAGAGAACTGAGACTGGGCCAAGGTCATGCAGCTGGCTTTTTGAGAAGGACGGGGGCATCAGACCGAGTTCTCCAGATTTTGATTTCCTACTTGTTGCTGGAATTGCAATCAGTAAGTAATTGGGTGAAAGCAACCCTGCAAGGTTGTTGTAAAGTTGTTATGCTATCAAGCTGTACCTTTGTGCTCACTAGTGACACTGGGTGGTCACAGCTGGGATTGCAATGGAAGAAGCCCAAGCACATGGCTTGAGAGATCTCTTTTTAAAAGCTGGGCCACTGCCCACTTCCTCTTTCTTCCAGGTGAGAAGCATCTCTGCTAGAGAGGAAGAAGCGATCCTCCATTAAACTCTCCTCTCTCTCCATCCGCTGAAGGGTGGGCATGTAGTCCTGCTTGCAAAGCCAGCCATAGGGACTTGCAATGTGTTTCTTTGTAACTACTTTTTAAGCCTTTGTGTGCTTCAATATGGAGACGGAAGGAGATTAATATGATATATATTCATGTGTTAATCTTTCCAGTAAAGATTATTCCTTTTAAACCTCAAAGCACCGTGAAATTGAAACTTTGCCTAATACACAAAGGTAACGAGTAACTGCAAACACTCTGCAGCTCTGTTTTTCTGGAGGGTCCTAAGACCGTCTAGTCCAAACGTTCCAACACTTCTACAAACATTCCAACACTTCTACACAGCAACCAGCTGCGTGACCTGGGGCCATTCTCAGTTCTCTCAGAACTCTCAGAACTCAGTTCTCTCAGAACTCTCTCAGCCCGCATAGAAAATCCTGATGTTTATGGACTGACCGTCTGATTCAGTAGTACGAAGATTCATGAGTACATGTAGTAGAAGAAGAGCTGATTTTTTTGTACTCTATTCTTCATTCCCTGAAGGAGTCCCAAGCAGCTTACAATCACTGGCCCCTCCTCTCCTCACAACAGACACCCTGTGAGGCAGGTGGGGCTGAGAGAGAGCTCCGAGAGAACTGAGACTAGCCCCAGGTCACGCAGCTGGTTGCATGTGGAGACCTGGGGAATCAAGTCCCATTCTCCAGCTTAGATGCCGCTGCTCTTAGCCACTACTCCAAGCTGTCTCACTGATCTTGGAGACAGACCCTCCTCTTCTAAGGCCACTGGCCGTGCAAGTGAAGGTTTATTTAAAGAAAACAAACCCTTTCCAACCAAGTTTTAAGACCAACACATACAAGTAACTGGCTGACATCTCCCCGTATCTCTGTCGCCCCCCAGGAAGATGGCTCCTCCGGAGGAGACAGCTCACCTGAAAGTGCGCCGGGAGATGCCGCTCCCACCCCCAGCCAAATCGTGTTCTTTTATCGGTGTCGCCACTGCCCGGGTCTTCCGGGGTCTCGAGCGGATGCTGCTGCTCCTGGTGGTCCTGATCTACAGCATCTTCCTGGTGGAGATCCTCCTCCACGTGGTCATCTCCGTCTCCGTCCCGCTCGGGGTATTGCGTGACCACCTGCTCCCGGCCATGGGGCTCTTCCTGGATGCGCTGTCCCCGGCCACAGAGGTCTTCTGCAGCCAGGTCCTGGGGGCCCTCTTCCTCTTCTTCAGTGCCCTGCTGCTTCCGTTCAGCGCCGGCTGCTGCCTGCACCTCTTCCTGCTGCCCAGTTATTTTAAGCTGCTGAAACTCACGTGGTGAAGGACCAACAGGGATGGGGGGTGTGTGGCCTTATTTGCAGTTCTCCGCAATACAAACAGCTCCCATTAGCACCCCGGTAATGTCTTTGCTGGTCCCTTCTGTTCATCCACGAAGCTGCCTTATATTCAATCAGGCCGGTATTGCCTGCTCAGGCTGGCAGGAGCTCTCCGGAGTCTCGGGTCTTTTTGAACACTTTTACATCACCCATTACCTGGTCCTTTTAAGTAGAGATGCCGGGGATTGAACTGGGGACTTTCTGCATTTCAAGCAGAGGTTCTGCCCCTCCCCACCCATGGTCCATCAAGGTCAGTATTGGCTTCTCAGGCCGGCAGCAACTCCCCTGTGTCTTAGACTGAGGTCGACCAGGCTGTTTAACTGGAGATTCTGGGGATTGAACCGGGGACCTTCTGCAGGCCAAGCAGAGGCTCTTCCACTGAGCCACAGTCCCTCTCCGTGGCTCTCCAGGGTCTCAGGAAGAGATCCTTCCCATCACCTACCTCCTAGTCCTTTTAACTGGAGACGCCAGGGATTGAACCGGGGACCTTCTAACAGAATGTTGACATTCCTTCGGGCAGTAAAAAGCAGGGAACAAACCCCAGCTCTTCTTGGCCCGGCCTTCCGCTGAGAGCCGGGCTAGAAGGGGCCGGGATCCCCCACCCACCCACCCACTCTTGTTTGTGACATCACCAAAAGGAAGGCTGGCCCTCAGGCGCTCCCTGCGTCAGACGGGCAGAGGTGCCAGCCCCACAGCCCTGGCTGGCCAAGGGCGGCTGCCGAGCCCCGGCTGAAGGGATGGTTCCCCCCCACCGCAGCAGGAACGGCGGGCAGGAGTAATGCTGGGCATTTGGCCCCATGGAACTGCGAGTGAGGTAGGGATGCCAACTCTGCTTTGGGAGATCCCTGGAGATTTGAGGGCGGGGTCTGACGCGGGGAGGTACGAAGTCTCCATTTCTTCCAGAGGATCTGTGTCATCCAGAGATCCGCTGTAATTTCCGGGGGATCTCCAGGCCCCACCTGGAGGCGGAATATGATACAGAAGAGGGGTGGGATACAGGGCGTATGAACCCAGCCGTACCATAAAGAAGCCCAAACTGTCCTACGCAGCCGTCACCAACCAGAAATACGATTCAACACACGGTATTACACAAGGTCTGACTATGCACTATATTTAAATACAAGTAAGGCAAGCATACAGTTGCAACATAATCCTAAATGTGCAAAGAATGCCCTTCTTATCTTGGTCAGGAGGCGAGCTTTGCGTGCGCATTCCGATCACCTTATTGACAATTTCAGACAGGCCTTTTTAAAGGTGGGAGCATTGAATGGCACTGCTAGATTAAGAGACGGTGCAGGGTTTCTTTCTTTGTTTAGTTCAACTTTCTTGACTTTTACCATTCAGAATCCCCTTGAAGCATTCCTCAGGTTTTGAGCAACCCCAGAAGTGGCGCAATCGTGCAGAATGTGATTGGGAAGCATTGCTGAGGACATGCTCACTGGGCCCCCTCCCCTTCCCAGCCCCTCCAGGCCCATCATTGGCCATTTGGGGAGAGGGGGAGGGTCTACACGTGGTCATAGCACCCAAAACTTTAAAGGGGGACAGTGCAGTGTAGTGCACAGGGACACATAAGACTTGGGTTCAAATCCTCACTCAAGCTCACTGGGTGACTTTAGGCCTCCCCTTCGCCTGACCTAGCTCACAGGTTGCCAGCTCCAGGCTGGGAAAAGCCTGGAGACTTTAGGGGTGGAGCCTGAAGAGGGTGTGGCTTGGGAGGGGAGGGGCTTCTGTGGGGTGGAATGCCACAAAGTTCACCCTCCACAGCTGCCGTTTCCTCCAGAGGAGCTGATCTGAGATCAGTTGTAGTCCCAGGAAATCGCCAGTCCCCACCTGTAGGTTGGCAACCTTACTTGGTGCATGGTGGCAAAGATACCATGGAGAGTGGTAGTGCTCCTCGGCATGCCCCCCTGACTTCCTTGCGGCAAGGGGAAGTTAAATAAAAACAGACTGGACTTGAAACCAAGTCCGGCCATTAATTGACCGAAATGGCCCCGTTTTAATTGCAGTTTTTGCATCTGGGGAGAGGACGGGCGGGGACGGCTGCTGCACTTTGTCGAAAGAAATGTGACTTGGGAGGGGCATCCAGTGGGGAGCAGCCCAGGGCTAATCGCTTCAGAGACCTTGCAAAGCACCAGAGTCTCAGCAAGACAGGAGAGCGCTAAATAGTGAAGAAGAAGAAGAAGTGGAAGAAGAAAGAGGTGATAATGAATCAGAGTCACAAGAGGCCCTGATCTGCCTAGGAGCACAGCTGAAATGGACAAGAAGAAATAACTTCATGGAGAAGAGAAATAACTTCGTAAAGAAAGAGGAGAGATAGATAGATGGATGGATGGATGGATGGATGGATGGATGGATGGATGGATGGATGGATGGATGGATGGATGGATGGATGGATGGATAGATAGATGGATAGATAGATAACTGTCTACTTAACTGTGATCTTCCTCTGGAGACAAATCTCAGTGGAACAGGCTTCCTCGGGAGGTGGTGGGTTCTCGATCTTTGGAGATTTTTAAGCAGAGGCTGGAGAGCCATCTGACGGAGAGGCTGATTCTGTGAAGGCTCCAGGGGGTGGCAGGTGACAGTGGGTGAGTGAGTGAGAGGATTGGGAGTGTGCTACATAGTGCAGGGGGGTTGGACTAGATGACCCAGGAGGTCCCTTCCTACTCCAGGATTCTATGATTCTAGGATTCTATGAACTCTCCACATGTGGCTAGCAGGATGCAGGAGATTATTTGAAAAATACCAGGAAGTTCCCGATCTAAGTATGCGAACTAGGTATCTCCTCTGCTGCCCCCTGTAGGCTATTCTTTGTGTGCTGTTGAAGTCATGCACAGCACGGTCCTTGCCTAGGCCAACACAAGCACATGTGACTCTCGGCAGAAAGGTATTCTTCCTGCTGGGCTGTGCTGATTCTCATGTTGCCCTGTTCTCCTTATGTTTCAGGAGGCGGGAAGGGATGCTGACAGGAAATCACGGAGGGGAGAATCTTCTCCAGGGCTGGCGTGATCAGTGGCTTCCAATTGCCTTCCCTTCCTCTCCCCGCAACAGACACCCTGGGAGGGAGGTGGGGCTGAGAGAGCCCTGCCAGAAGTGCTCTGTCTGAACAGCTCTAACTGAACTGTCACTGGCTCAAGGTCACCCAGCTGGCCGCATGTGGAGGAGAAGCGGGAATTGAACCTGTCTCGCCATATTAGCTTTTAACCATGACACCACGCTGGTTTTCTCTAGCGACACATTTTCTCCCCATTTTAGCCTCACAACAACCCTGTGAGGTAGGTGAGGCTAAACGATGGAGGACCCCCGGTGTGCACTAGACTGATTTAAAACATGTCTGCTTGGAAGGCAGGGTTGCCAGCTCCAGGTTGGGAAATCCCTGGAGATTAGGGGGTGGGTGGAGCCTGAGGAGGGCAGAGTTTGGGGAGGGGAGGGACTTCCATGAGCTGTGATGCCTTCAAGTCCGCCTTCCACGGCGGCCATCTTCTCTGGGGGAACTGACCTAGGACAGTTGTCCCCCCAGGAGATCTCCATCCTGGAAATTGGCAACCTCTGAGATTTCTGTGGAACGGAGGGATGCAGACCTCTGCACAAGCTCAGCAGTGGGAGAAGGCTGCGACTCTCACTGCCTACATTTCCTCCTCCCCCCTCCCAGTCCTCTCCACCAGCGCCTTGCAGGGAGAGCGCTGCACCAGGGCTGGGCCCACAGCCGTGACCAAGTCCGCGTTCCTGAGAGACACCCTGACAGACCATGATCCTGCGCATCACCCCGGGAGGCATCCTCCGGTGCTTGCGGAAAATCCTCTCCGTCATCCTGACCATCCTCTTTTGTGACCTCCTCCTGCGCATCTCCTTCGTCCTGCTCTTCTTCCTGCTCCTCCCCTGCTTCATCATCTACGACCACGTCATCCCGTCCTCCGTTCTCTTCGTCCAGTCGACCCGGCCCATCGTGGACAGCTTCTTCGGCCGGCTGCTGCCTTCCCTCTTCGCCCTGGTCCTCTCTCTCCTTCCGCCGGTGATGGCCTTCTACTTCACCAGATACATCCTGCTGCCCGTCTCCATTCAGGTCTTCCACCTCACCTGGTGAATGGCTGCCTGGCTGGCGAGTTCAATATGATAGCTGAGCACTTGCCTCTTGTGGGGTGGTCCTTCTTATGGGATGCCTGGGGTGGTTGGGAGGGAAAGGGCAGGACTAAGATCTCCACTGTGAAGGGGGAGGGGGCTTCACCTCTTCAGGGAGCCCCTTCCACAGAGCTGGAGCTACCAGGGGAAAATGATGCCAGAGGGGTGGTGTAGCCAACAGCCATCTGCCTGAGGACCATAGGTGGTGCATAGAGACACATATAGGTTGAGAAGGGCTCTAAAGGTCATAACTGATACCTTACTGGGAAACAGACAGGCATCCAATAAACAATTTCAGAATGGGTAATGCATATTCCCAGTGGCTAGCTCCTGAGAGGAGTCAGACTGCCGCATTCTGACCCAGTTGTAGCTTCTGGGTTGTTTTCAAGGGCCGCCCCATGCAGAACACCTTGCAGTAGTCCAGCCGTGAGGTTGGTTCCATTCTGTTGAGCAGTCGTGATTAATTATCATGTTACAAAGGACTCTGCTCTGGTTTGGCTTCACTTGGAGTCCTGTGTTCAGTTTTGGGCACCCCAGTTGAAGAGGGATGTTGACAAACTGGAGCGTGTCCAGAGGAGGGCAACAAAGAGGGTGAGGGGTTTGGAGACCAAGACGTAGGAGGAAAGGTTGGGGGAGCTTGGTCTGTTTAGCCTGGAGAGGAGATGACTGAGAGGGGATCTGACAACCATCCTCAAGTATTTAAAAGGCTGCCATGTAGAGGATGGAGCAGAATTGTTCTCTCTTGCCCCGGAGGGACGGACCAGAACCAATGGGATGAAATGAATTCAAAAGAAATTCCGTCTCAACCTCCGGAAGAAGTTCCTGACAGACAGCGCAGTTTCTCAGTGGAACAGGCTTCCTCGGGAGGTGGTGGGTTCTCAATCTTTGGAAGCTTTTAAGCAGAGGCTGGAGAGCCATCTGACGGAGAGGCTGATTTTATGAACTTAGGCAGGTGGTGAGTGGGTGTGCAGGTAGCTGTGAGTTCCTGCATTGTGCCGGGGGTTGGACTAGAAGGACTAGGTCCCTTCCAACTTTGTTTCTGTGATTGTAATGCATCGGCCCGTCCTCAGCTCTTTTGACCCGTATGTGCAAAAGAACCACCCACACACTTGCCTGCAGAAATCTCATTTGAATCTCGGACAGAGCAAGAGTTCAGCGGTGACGCACGAGAGCTCCACGCCGGCCACAGATCTGGTTAGTCTTGAAGGTGCTGGTGGATGCCTGCCCTTTCCTTCTGCAACAGACAGACTAACGCAGCAGCCCACCTTAGCACAGCTTAATCTAGTCACTCAAAATTAAACACTGGCCGGGCATGGCGGAGACCTTGGCATCCACGCAGACAACTCTAGCGTCGTGAGCGATCACGGCCTGGGCTGCCCCGTCCCCTTGCCAGAGGCGCCATGCTCCACTTGGTGCTCTTTGCTGGCGCTGCTTGCAGGGGGCAGTGTGGTCTTGCTTTGGCAGAGAGGAGGGTGTGGCGGGCGGCAAAGTCATTCTCTGCCATGGAAAGTGGGGTGGAAACTTTGCCGGAGGGGCCGTGCCGCCGGCTAATGCGCTCCCCTGCTAGACTCCTTGGCCGATCAGGTTACGCCGCTCTAATTGGGACTCTCCAGACTCGAGGTGTTTGGGATGACTTCAGAAAAGGCAGGAGGGGGCTCTCAGAGGGAGGCGGCTCCGCCCTCCCCAGGGGTCAATTTAATCCTCCCAAAGGAGGACCGGGACTCATGAAAACAGCTCCTGGAACCTTTGAACTGAGCAAGAGGGGGGGGGGGGATATTCCTGTTCAGCGAGGGTGAGAGTGTGCCAGTTTCTCAGAACCAAAAAACCCGGGCCATTGATGGGGCAGCTTGGTGTCGTGGCCTCTAATCTGGAGAACAGGGATGGATTCCCCGCTCCTCCTTCCCATGCCGCCAGCAGGGGGACTTTGGGCCAGTGACGGTTCTCTCAGAGCTCTCTCGGCCCCACCTCCCTCACAGGGTGCTTGTTGCGGGGAGACGAAAGGAAGGTGATTGGAAGCTGCTTTGAGAGTCCTCTGGGTAGTCCAAAATGGTACAAAAACTCTTATTTCCTGGAAGGAAACGGCCGTGTGGGGAGGCCTACCCTGGGGCAGCGTACCTTGCTGATGCTCTTCTCCTCCCCAGACCTCACCCTCCCCACATCCTACCTTCAAACCCCCCCAGGGATTTCACCAACAAGATCTGACAGTCCCACGCAGAGGGACCATTGCCTATGTCCAATGAGGGGTGCCTTACCAGAGAGTCAAGGGACGAGTCACAAGAGAGCCCAATTTCTCACAGGGAGAACAGGGGCCAAATCCTGCACAAGTGGGACAGAAGGCAGAGTCCTTGGCAGGAGTTCCTCGGTGGGAGAAGTGGGCGATAAAGAAGGGAACTGAGCAGAGGAAATTTGCCCAGTGGGGTACAATCGACCAGGAGAGCATCCATGCCTGAACGCCACTGATATGGGTGGGAAATGTGTCAGACCCAGCCCAGTGGTGAGGGTGGAGTTTCGGGAGACACGCCCAGACAGCTGTGCGCAAGGGGCACATTTGTGCATCCTGTGACAGCTGTGAGGGCATTATTAATTGAATTAATTAATTACTAATTGCCAGCAGAGCAGAATTCTGCACACCCTGCTGCAACTTGAATTATCTAATTTTCACTTGGCCTTCGTGCATTCGTATTTTGACTTCATTTCTCCCCGCTGGGGCTGACAATATTCAGGAACGAACAGGCAGGCCCTCGCCACGGACTGGCTCAACTTTCCTTTCCTTCACTTGCAACCCTGTTTTCTCCCAAATTTTGTTGCCCGTTTTGTCCTCACAACAGCCCTGCGAGGTTGGCTAGGATGACAGTACGTGAATGACCCAATATCACCCAGCAAGTGTCCACAGTGGAGTGGAGATTCAAACCTGGGTCTTCTGGATCCTAGGATTCAGAGTCAGAACAACTTTGTAAAAAGAGAGAGAGAGAGAGAGAGAGAGAGAGGAGAGAGTCCCAGCAGTCTAACTGTCTAACTGTTCTTCATCTGAGAGTGAGCAGGGAACAAGTGTGCTCAAAGGAGCAGGAAGTCCCCAATGGAGCCAATCAGGAGGAGATGAGTTGAAAAATGCCCAGAAGTTCCTAATCTAAATACATTAACTACACATCTCCTCCTCTGACCCCTGTGGGGTCATCATGCCTTTGAACCTGGCACACTACAGATCTTGCGGATTCAAACAACTTTAACCACTTGGTCACCTTAAAGGCAGCTAATTGGGGAATCCATTCGTTCTCCTTGACGCATCGCTTTTGAAGGCAGAAAAGGGAGACGACTCAAGGGAATGATTCCTCCCTGAGCTGCCTGTCCAGCTCATTCCCATTTCTTTGGGAAAATGTCCATCCTGACTTTCTGTCATCGCCTGCAGGTGGGTCCTGCTCATGACGCGAAAGCCGAACCTAATTTCGTTTCAGGTTAAAACGTCAAAAAGGTCTAGAACAGCCCTGGTTGGCAGATTCAAAGCAATCGGGCAAACAGCAAATAGGAAGCCTCCTGAAAAACAGCAGAGAGGAAAAAGACAGGAGGGCCTGAGAGACAGCAAGGAAACACGTTCTGGGAATCGAAGCATCAAAGACACTTCAGGATATCTCTGCTTCTTTCCTTTTCTGGTGGGGCAAAAGGGAGAGGGCGGATGGGCTTGCCAACCCTAACCCCCTGTAGATCTGGGGATTGGAGAGGGACAGACCTCAGGGAAGGCATAATGCCCTCAGAGCCACCCTGCAGTGCGGTCTGTCGCAGTTGTAATTCCAAGATCACTCCTGGGTGTAGTTTGCCCAGGGCTTTTCACCCACTCCCAGCGCGAATAAATCCCTCCCATCTACACTGAATTCGATTTCCACTTTGATTTGGGGCGCTTTAAATTTTCCTTCTGCAACATGCATGATTGATCCAGAGTGACCCTACCTTTTCCCTGTGATATCCAGGAGTGGATATAAGCCTCACTATTTCAAAAACCGCCATGAGTAAATGTGCAGATTTTTGCTTTTTGTGAATTAACTCCCTGCATGCCTCCTAGCAAAGCAGTCTTCCCTGATTGGCCAGGGTGTCAGTTCAAAGACTTCCTGATTCCCAGTTGCAAGGCTTCCCTTAAAGTGACTACGCTCCAGAAGCCCTAACTTCCCTCAGCAGAGATTTGCCTCTTGGATTTATTCCCTCTGCTGTTTCCAATTCTATCCTCACCCCCGTTCAAGAAAAGAAAGAAAGAGACTCCTGCTGTGCTTGGCTTCCCTCCTCGCTCTGAGCTCTCCCAATTGAGTGCAGAACACTTTCTGTTTCAATTTGGGGGGGGGGGGGGATAGAGGAAGACCTGAGTTCAAATCGATATGAATTCAGCAGGATCCACATGGGAAAAAAACAAAGTAAGTGCAGAATCAGCCCAGGTCTCACCTGGAGGCTGGCAACCCAAGCAAAGGGCAGTTTCTCTGCCAGGAGACCCCCAGGCTTCACCCAGAGGCTGGCAACCCTGCACCAGATGTCAAAGCAGGAGTTGTTTGCCCAGGGTGGTCCACCCGCTCCCAGGAATTCCCGGCAGGGGACATGAGGGCCAGCCAAAGCTCTGGACAACCTGCTCGGCCTTGAGATGGTGCCAGGCTGGTGCATACCATTCGGCCGCCCCTCTGCTTCAGCCATCTCGGGCTCTTGCGCTCCCCTTCATCCCTCCCGCCTCCTCGGCCCGCGGGCAGCCGTCCAAACGTACCGTCCCCTTTCCGCGCACTTTCCCGCTGACGGGAGCGCTGGAATGAGCCTCCCCAGTGGGCAGTAAGCGCTTCCATTCCAAGAGAACCTTCCAGCTGGTCTCCTGCTTTCAGATGCACACGGCCCGACCCTGGGGTATCTTAGCACACTGCTGCTAATGAGCAATTCCATTCCACACATGTTCACGGCCCCGGTAATGGGAAAGCGGCCGGCTTGACAGCTCTCCACCTCCCCACGCTTCTGTTCCCCGAGTTGGAGCTGACCCAGAATCCTGTCTCCACTCAGAGCAGACTCCCGAACTCTCTTGACAGCTTCTGCTCTCCGGCCGGGATGGGCATTGCTGCAGGAGAATAGCAAGCGGGGCTCTGGCTTGGTATGCAGAAGGTCCCCGGTTCAATCCCCGGCAAGTCCAGTTACAGTAGGGCTTCCCAGCCACAGAACCGAGGTGCTCTAGGGCAGAGGTCCCCAACCCTTTTCAGGCTGGGGACCGGCAGCAGCAGGGAGGGTGATTGCCCGGCCGCGCATGCTGCGCATGTGTGGCTGTGCCTGCGCGCATGCGCCCTGTGTGGCTGTGCCTGCGCGCATGCGCCATGTGTGGCTGAAATTACGCATGAGCTGCACTTTCGTGCATGCATGCACGCACGAAAGTGCAGTGCATGCATGTTTTGACTGCACATGGCGCATGCATGGCCCGGCCTCGCATGCACATTGCACGTGCGCGACCCTGTTTCCCTCTCCCCCCCTCCCACAGTAAGAAGCTTGCTGGGCCGCAAGCTTGCAGCCTGGGAAGTTTCTTACTGCGGGGGGGGGGGGGGCGGGCGGGGAGAGGAAGCCGCGGCCCAGTGCCAGGGCCTTCGTGGCCCGGCACCGGGCCACAGCCCGGTGGTTGGGGACCACCTCTGTAGGGTACCAAGAAGGCCCCTTGATGGTGCTTGCATTGGCTGGCAGGGGCTCGTGGGAATTGTAGTCCATGGACATCTGGAGGGCCACAGTTGCCCCCCCCCCCCCGCCCTAGGGAAATCACATCATGCCTTCTGCTACTATAGGGCAGGATTTATGGGCAACAGTAGAAGTCGTTTCTGAATTTTGACCATACCAGGTTTCAGATTGTATTTCAGGTTTTTATGCCATTCAAAAATGTGATCTGCCTTGTTGGCTGAGACAAGGTGAAACAGAAATACAATTGTGAAGTGTACATGTTGTAAACCACCCTGTGTCAAGAGGGGCGTTTACACAAATCGAAAATTGCAGTCGATCTCCTGGAAGCAGAGATTGGTTCTCCTGGAGCAGGGGTAGTCAAACCGCGGCCCTCCAGATGATTCGCTGGCAGTGGCTCATGGGAATTGTAGTCCATGGACATCTGGAGGGCCGCAGTTTGACTACCCCTGTCCTGGAGGAAATGGCTGCTTTGGAAGGTGAACTCTATGGCATTGCAGCCCAAGGCCTTCCGCTCTCCAGACCCCACCCTTCTTAGGAGCCACCCCCCCTCCAAGAGCCAATGAAGCTGACGGGCACTAGGTTTGGGATGAACAGATGAACAGAAGGAGATACTGCTTTACACAGAGAGTGATTCAGATGGGGGATTTGCTGCCAGGGGATGTCATGATGGCCGCAGGAATAAACAGCTTGAAAGGCGGATTCAAGAGAAAAGGGGATTGAGGGTTTACTAGTCATGGTGACCAAAGGGAAGCTCCACATTCAGCGCCAGGAGACAACACTAGGGGAATTCCTTGGACTCTCTGCCTTGTTGCTGGCTGTCCAGAGGAATGATCTGGCCCCTGTGTGAGACAGGAGGCTGGACGAGATGGACCTTCAGTGGTCTGATCCAGCAGGTTTCTTCTGATGTTCTCCTTGGCCCCTCTGCCCTGTGGCTGGCCCTGCAGAGGAACTTATTGGCCACTCTGTGAGACGGGAGGCTGGACTGGAGGGGCCCTCCCTGGCCTGACCCAGCAGGGCCCTTCTTGACGGTCTTATGTCAGCATGCCAGGGGGTCACTCTGGCTCTGACCACTGGACCTGCTGGCTGGATCTCAAAGGCTGCTCATGCAGGACGCTCAGGATGGCTCTTTGTGCCTTTTGCCTCCAGGCATGCGTTGGGCTTTGGGCCCCAGGCGTTTCCTCCTCCCCTCCTCCTCTGCTGCGGAGACAATGATACACCTTGACAGCCCCTGCTAATTGGAGTAAATTAATTTATCTCAGGCGCAGACTCTTTCGGTGCAGGCTGGCTGGTTCCTCTGAATAAGTGATGAGTGCCCAGGCTCTGAATGAGCCCCGATTTTTGAATCATTTAAAAGTTGCAATCTGTTAATTAGCACTGGGCGGGCAAGGGGAGGGGGACACATACAGAAGGGGATGTGGGGGGGGGCATTGATGGAACGCCAGCTTGCATCTTTGCAAGGGAGACACGCGGGGGGGGGGGGCTGAGACTGGGGGCAGGTGGGGATTGGAGGGGAATTGTGAGCTTTGAGATGTCACCTGTCTCTGACTTGATTTATTAATCTTCTCTAGCAGATGCTGGAAATATAACGTTTGAGTCTTGGGGAAGAGGTGGGCAGCGGTGGGGAGCCAGAGATGTGGGCAGTGGGATGGGTGGGAGGGAAGAGGCCAGATCCAGCGCAAATAAATCTCAAGTTGCTGGTTTTCTGCTGGAAGGTCACCAGTTAGGGTTGCCAGCTCTGGACGAGGAAATTCCTGGAGATTTGGAAGTGGGCCCCGGGGAAAGCAAGGTTTTGGGAGGAAAGAGACGTCACCAGTACAGAAAGCCATTGAGGGTGCTCCGCAAAGCAGCCACAGAAGAAGAAGGAGAGTTGGGTTTTATACCCCACTTTTCACCATCCGAAGGGGTTTTTGAATCGCCTACCGTCCCTCTCCCCACAACAGACAGAATCAATCGGAATGGATCCGATGGAAAATAACCATTGCTCCGACAACAGACTCCTGTAAGAAATGTAAATAATTATAGAAAAACTGGAGCAATTTGTTTACAAATGGAAGAGGGCAGAGAAAATAAGTGATGTGAAAATCACCTTCTTTCAGGGTGCCAAGAAATTCCGATGTGTGCCCACGAAATCAGAGCAGGTACGAAGGCAGGTGAGGGGGTTGACTGATCGGGGGGGGGGAATTTAATGTTATAGGGGGAGGATGAAACAGTGCTGGCAGAAAGTTGGAACAGGCCTGTTTGGACCGATTGTGACCAGAGTGGCAGAGGAAGAAAAGGAGTGAATAGACTTCTATCTATGCACCTGTAATAACTGGTGATTTGGGGGAGGGGGTGGATCCTGGTCAGCTGTTCAGATTCCAGGAGATCTCCAGGTGCCAGCTGGAGGTTGGCAACTCTAGACTGTGGGGCCAGATGTCCCAACCCACCATTCGAGGAAGGGCGGGACCACCCCCTCTGGCTGCCTCCCCCACCCTCCCGGGGCTGAGGAGTGAGGCTGCCGTTCCCAGCCAAGGGGACGTGTCAGGTGCCCACCCCGCCTGCTCATTAAAAGCCAGATGAGGCCTGGCAGTAATTGCTTTAATTTATTTGCTTACGGCTGGGGCCGTGTGGCATTCGTGCCTTTATGGAGAACATATGGAGGACATTTATCACCATTTGGGGCAATGGGGCGGGGGGAGCCGAAGACTTTTATTGACTCATCTGCAATTTTAAACTTTTCTAATCAGAGTCCTGCTGGGCTGTGCCGTGGCAAATTGGCTCACGCACCTGACGGGGACCGTCTTCCGGGTTTATGGATTCGGTTTATTTATTATTTATACAGGAATTTATACCCCACACCTTCGCCTGAAGGTTCCAGGGGGGCTCGCAGCCGTACAGAATGAGATCATCTCAAAGGCATGCAAAACATTTGAAACGTCACCTCCCCTGCACCCTGCCTCCCCCCCCTCCCCCCACCGCAGGGCAGCACGCAAAGGACACAAGATGGCAAAGTCATGGGTTGGTTGACGGCTGCCTGTTTTCTGCTCATTCCGCATGGGAGCCAGCTTGGCGTAGTGGTTAGGAGTGCGGACTTCTAATCTGGCGAGCTGAGTTTGAATCTGCGCTCCCCACATGCAGCCAGCTGGGTGACCTTGGGCTCGCCACGGCACTGATAAAACTGTTCTGACCGAGCAGTGATATCAGGGCTCTCTCAGCTTCACCCACCCCACAGGGTGTCTGTTGTGGGGAGAGGAATGGGAAGGCAAATGGAAGCCCCTTTGAGCCTCCTTCGGGTAGGGAAAAGCGGCATCTAAGAACCAACTCTTCTTCTTCCTCATTCGGCAGGAGAGCCCTGTGAGTAAGGGGTCCAGCCTCCAGGTAGAGCTGCTAAACTGTTTGTGTTCAGAACATCTCCACCTTCTATGACAATTGCGGGATCCCCCTGTAATGGTTTTAAAGTCCTGAATTCTGATCTTGAAAGATTTAAAGGTGTTCTCTTGGAAGATATTTCCACCTGTTGAATGTCTCTCAGCACCACTTCTCCAAAAGCTTGGATTTCGGGTACCTTTGTGTAGGCGGAGGGCAGAGCTTGGGGAGCAGAGGGATTTTAATGGCCCACAAGGCCACAGGGGCCCCTTGAAAAGAAGCCATTTTCTCATCTGTTATATTGGGAGACCTCCAGCCATGACCTACCTGTACGACCCTCACACACGCTCAAGTCCCTCCCTAGCCCAACCTCCTCCCTCCCTCCTTCCCTCCCTCTCCCCTGGAGTTGGTAACCATATGCCTGGCATGACCCTTTTCTCTTTCCCCCATCTCAAAGTCGGAAGGCATCACACACACACACACACAGACTAGCCCAGCTGGGAAGGGACCCCTCTTTCTCCCCTGATTTCTTGAGGCAGCCCACCACATCTGGAAGGCCAGATGTCCGCTGAGTCTCAAGGCATTGCAGGGATGCCGTGCAGTGAAGGGCCTGGCTTTTTATGCCGCACCAGAGAGCCGGAGAGGAAGGGAGCAGGTGATGATAAGTGGGGAGGGACCTGGGGAGGAGCACAAAGCAGGCCGTGGGCTGGAACATCTGCTCGTGCCGCACCTCCCAGGCGCCAGCGTTGGAAACCGGAGGCCCGTTACAGCAGTCAGACAGTAACCTTCAAAGTCCTCCACACCCCGGGGGCGGAAAGAGCCGCCAGGTTGCTGCCGAGTTATGGCAACCCTGTAGGCTATTCTGGGGGTGAGATGAGTGGGGGGGGGGAGGAGGGGGCTTGGTTTGCCTGCCTTTGTCGGCTTCTGCAGAGGGTGCTGGGCTCGCCTGGAGGTCTGCCATCCAAATACTGACCAGGGCCCACCCTGCTTCGCTCGTGAGAGCTGAGATCTGAGAGCCAGCTGGGTGGAGGGGTTAGGAGTGCAGACTTCCAACCTGGCGAGACGGGTTTGATTCCCCACTCCTCCCCGACATGCAGCCAGCTGGGTGACCTTCAGCTCGCCATGGCACTGATAAAACTGCTCTGACTGAGCAGGAATCTCAGGGCTCTCTCAGCCTCACCCACCTCACAGGGTGTCTGTTGTGGGAAGAGGAAGGGAAGGCGACTGGAAGCCGCTCTGAGACTCCTTTGGGTAGAGAAAAGCAGCATCTAAGAACCAACTCTTCTTCTTCTTCTTCAGTAATCTCAGGGCTCTCTCAGCCTCCCCTCCCTCACAGGGTGTCTGTTGTGGGGAGAGGAAAGGGAAGGCGACTGGAAGCCCCTTTGAGACTCCTTTGGGTAGAGAAAAGCGGCCTATAAGAACCAACTTCTCCTCCTCCTCCTTCTTCTTTTTCTTCTGGGGGTTGGGCTAGATGACTCAGGAGGCCCCTTCCAACTCTGTTATTCTACGATTCTATGATTCTAAGGTTCAGCGTTCATGTTTCTCCATCAAGGAGCATGAATCGGGGCCTTCTAAACCATCTATCTCCTGCAAAATCTTTTCCCCAGCACTCCCTGGGGCGTTGCTGGTTGCCAGCCAAGGGCTGTGTTGTTTTGACGGATCCGGCTGGCTCATTAGCACCACCAGGTACACGGTGCCTTGCTTTACCTTGAGGCCTCCTCAGGAGCTCAGAGACTTGTGGCAAAACAGCAGAACGGTCCCCAGATGCTCATGGCTCCCTAGGTGGGAGGGCTGGGGGAATCCAAAGACTCATACACAGCGTTGTTGCTTCTGAAGGGTGCTGGCGCAGGAATGAGAGCAGGCAGGGTTGCCAGCTTCCAGGTGGTGGCTGGAGAGCCCCAGCGACTACAGCTGGGCTCTTGGAAGCAGAGATCAGCTCCCCCGAAGAAAACAGCCACTTTGGGAGGTGGACTCCGTGGCCCAATATCCTATGGGAGTCTCTCCTTTCCTCAAACCAAGCCCTCCTCAGGCTCTGTCCACTGAATCTCCAGGAATTTCCCAAGCTGGAGCTGGCAACCTTAAGAGAAGTGTGGAGCTATATTTGGACTGATTCAGGGAGGACAGACAGCCTGTGAATCCCAAGCAAGGAGGCAGTATCAGGGGGAGGCTTGGGCCTCTCTTGGGGGACCTCCGGAGGAACTGGCTGGCCCCTGGGTGGGAGGCTGGACTGGAGGGACCCTCCCTGGCCTGACCCAGCAGGGCTCTTCTGAGGGTCTTCTCAGGGGAAGGCCTCGGCCTCTCTGCCCTGTGGCTGGCCCTGCAGAGGAACTGGCTGGCCCCTGGGTGAGACGGGAGGCTGGACTGGAGGGACCCTCCCTGGCCTGACCCAGCAGGGCTCTTCTGAGGGTCTTCTCAGGGGAAGGCCTCGGCCTCTCTGCCCTGTGGCTGGCCCTGCAGAGGAACTGGCTGGCCCCTGGGTGAGACGGGAGGCTGGACTGGAGGGACCCTCCCTGGCCTGACCCAGCAGGGCTCTTCTGAGGGTCTTCTCAGGGGAAGGCCTCGGCCTCTCTGCCCTGTGGCTGGCCCTGCAGAGGAACTGGCTGGCCCCTGGGTGAGACGGGAGGCTGGACTGGAGGGGCCCTTCCTGGCCTGACCCAGCAGGGCTCTTCTGAGGGTCTTCTCAGGGGAAGGCCTCGGCCTCTCTGCCCTGTGGCTGGCCCTGCAGAGGAACTGGCTGGCCCCTGGGTGAGACGGGAGGCTGGACTGGAGGGACCCTCCCTGGCCTGACCCAGCAGGGCTCTTCTGAGGGTCTTCTCAGGGGAGGCCTCGGCCTCTCTGCCCTGTGGCTGGCCCTGCAGAGGAACTGGTTGGCCCCTGGGGGAGACGGGAGGCTGGACTGGAGGGACCCTCCCTGGCCTGACCCAGCAGGGCTCTTCTGAGGGTCTTCTCAGGGGAAGGCCTCGGCCTCTCTGCCCTGTGGCTGGCCCTGCAGAGGAACTGGCTGGCCCCTGGGGGAGACGGGAGGCTGGACTGGAGGGACCCTCCCTGGCCTGACCCAGCAGGGCTCTTCGGAGGGTCTTCTCAGGGGAAGGCCTCGGCCTCTCTGCCCTGTGGCTGGCCCTGCAGAGGAACTGGCTGGCCCCTGGGTGAGACGGGAGGCTGGACTGGAGGGACCCTCCCTGGTCTGACCCAGCAGGGCTCTTCGGAGGGTCTTCTCAGGGGAAGGCCTCGGCCTCTCTGCCCTGTGGCTGGCCCTGCAGAGGGACTGGCTGGCCCCTGGGTGAGACGGGAGGCTGGACTGGAGGGGCCCTTCCTGGCCTGACCCAGCAGGGCTCTTTGGAGGGTCTTCTCAGGGGAAGGCCTCGGCCTCTCTGCCCTGTGGCTGGCCCTGCAGAGGAACTGGCTGGCCCCTGGGTGAGACGGGAGGCTGGACTGGAGGGACCCTCCCTGGCCTGACCCAGCAGGGCCCATGGGTATGCTGTTCAGTCATGCATGCTACAGATTTTGCATGTTCCGACTTTTTTCCCTTGCCTGGCTTAGCCAAGATTTGTACAAAGCAGCAGACAGTTGGACGGCGATTATCCCTGCATTCTATGTAAACTGCCCTGAGCAGAATCCATGAATGAGTGAGTGAGTGAGTGAATGGAATATTTAGGGGTCCCACAGGCTGCTGCACATTCTTGGGCCCAGCCCCTGACAGTCCCTCCCCAAGGGGAGCGTCTCTAAGCAAGCCACGCAAACGGCCTCACCCTGAAGCGTTCATGATGGGAGGAGGCAGGGTTGCCACCCTCTGGGTGGGCCCTGGAGATCTTTTGGATCAATCAATCACCGATTTTCAGACAACAGAGATTGATTTCCCCGGATGACAGGGTAGCTTTAGAAGATGGTCTCTCTGGCATTACACCCGGATGAACTCCCTCCCCAAATGCCACCTTTCCCGGGCCCTCCCCAATCTCCCGGAATCCCCAGACTGGAGTTGGCATCCCAAGGAGGAGAGCATGCGGAGTGCTGTTCGGAACACCCTGGGAGCAGACTCCTGCAGGTGGCTCTCTTCCCCGTAAAGTGGAGAGGGGGCTGATGTGAGAAGGCAGAGCAGAGAAAAGGGGGGAGGGGAGAGGCAGAGGCTGGGCCTTGGGTTCGGGGCAGGACGGGCCGCTGGTTTCCCAATCGAGGAAAGACACCGTTGATTCCTGGGCTGATCGGTGCCAGCTCCTCCCTTAAACAGATGTCCATCACAGAGTGGGTGGAAAGGACCATCTGTTAAGGACTCCGTTGGGCGGGGCCAAAGAGATCTGTTGAGTCTAGCCTTTCTGCTTCCAAGACGAGCTTGCAGGAACCACCGGGAAGGACGGCAGGGAAGGAACCAGTGTGGGGTAGCAGTTAAGCAGTGGTGGAGCCAGGTTTGATTCCCCACTTCTCCTCCACATGCAGCCAGCTGGGGGGCCTTGGACTAGTCACAGTTCTCCCAGAGCTCTCTCACCCCCACCGACCTCACAGGGTGTCTGTTGTGGGGAGAGGAAAGGAAGGGAGGACAATTCTAAGCTGCTTTGGGAATCCTTCTGGTAGAGAAAAGCAGGGTATAACATCTAACTCTTCTCCTTTGAGAGCCAGTGTGGTGTCGTGGTTAAGAGCGACCGCCTCTAATCTGGAGAACCAAGTTTGATTCGCCAGTCCTCCTCCACATGCAGCCAGCTGGATTACCTTGAATTAGTCACAATTCTCTTAGAGCTGTTTTTGCAGAGCAGTTCTCTCAGAGCTCTCTGTCCCACCGACCTCACAGAGTCTCTGTTATAGAGAGAGGACGGGATAGGAGTTTGAAAGCCACGTTGGAACTCCTTCGAGTAGTAAAAAGTGGGGCATAAAAAACCAGCTCTTCTTCTCAGGAAGATGGGGGTGGATATCCTGACTGTTTCTCTTGTCACCCAGTGTTCTGAGATAGCCTATCACTGTACATGGAGGTTCTCTTTAAATGACACGAGATTTCCATCAATCGTGAAATTACCTCATCCTTTTCCAAAAGTTTTTTTACTTGTACATGGCCAAGCAGTTTAATGGCCAGTTAGGATCCTGTCTCGTTTCATTCAATGTGTGTTACAATTTCATAAGGGACAGACCTCCTGCTTTTGGTGTTACCGCAAAGCTTCCTGCAAGCGTGACAGATGTTCCTCCCTTCAGCAAAAAGGTGGGTGGGTACAAGAGACAGGGCTTTTTCCGTGGTGCTACCTTGTCCCAGGCTTGCTTGGGGCCTACTCTGCCCTCTTTTAGGCACCCAGCTGAAGCAATTATTCTTTTACAAAGTGGTCGATCTTTTACAATTGTTTAATGGCCCACTGTCGCCTGAGGACTACATTCTATGTTTAACAGCATTAAAAAAAAAATCTTCTAGCTCGTTTTGCCTGGTTTGTTTTAAGGGCAGCTTGGTTCTCTCATAATAGCTGTGAGCCGCTTTGAGAAGATCTCTGAAGAGACCGTGTTAAAAGTTTCCTGAATGTAAAGAAACAAACCAAGTACAGTCCTGAATCCACCTGAGATGGCTTGCTCGGCTGTGTTGGAATTGAAGGAGAAAGTTTCAGGTTTGTTTGTTTACAGCCATTTGGACCGGGATCTGTTAGCATCCCAGATCAGAGGACGAAGCAGTCTTTCTACTAAGAGGAGGCAGGAGAGCTAAGAAAGTGGATAGGCCTAGGGGGGTGCAGGGCACTGGAGACTTTGGGGGTGGACTTGGCAGACTCTAGTTCCTATTCTTCCTTCTCTGCCTTCGTATGGAGCTCCTTAAACATCAAGGACGCCCGTTTCTTGAGCCTTGGTTGGAGCAGCAGTCTCTCTTCCGCTGGGCAAACAAGTTCAGAAACTGACAATCCTTTTTGGTGTTGGCCCCATATAGAGTTCCCATTTAGAACAGCCACTCTGAAAGAACAACCTGTGAATCTTGCGGCTGCAAAGAGCCGCCTCAGCCAGGACACTGGAGCCTCGATCACTGCCCTCCTCCCAAGGACAATCGGATCTTCCGCACCAGAATGAAGAGATGTCCTCGCACAGAGATTCCAGGAGGGAGGTGCCGGGTCGCTGCAGTGCTGAAGTCTGCATGGCTGGGAGATTCTTGGGGGTGGTTTTTGCAGCTTGGTGCGCCTCTCTAATTACTGTGAAGGCAGGAGCGGCATGTGGGTGAACCCTGCGCTGTGATAACACCCTTCGCCGTTGTACACACAGACAGCCTAATTAACCTTTCTTGATTAAGGCAATTATTTCCAGCACGTTATCCTCTAATCTAAACATCGGCAGATTTTGTAGCTGCGTGTGGCTGGAGAGGTTGGTGCATGCGCAGGGTGCGCCCGAGGTGGGAGGTTGTGGGAGGAGGAGAAGGCCTCCCTTTGGGCCTTTAGTGGTATAGTCCCATTCAGTTGCCAAAAAACTAGTTTTGCTGAATTAGCTCTCTCTGAAAAGGAACTACACCGTTGGTTTCCGAACGTTACAGATAAGAGAAAAACGAAATCAGCCGGCCAAAAGGATAAGCCACTCTCTCACAGCCACTCTTGTTTGGTGTGTAAAAAATATAATTTCTGGGCAATCAGAACGGGCTCCTAGGTATATTTTTCCCGTTTTCAAATACTTCTTCAATGTTTGCTACTGCAGAGTCTACAAATAAATGTTTTCATAATAATTAACAAGATATCATGGAATGTACAAAATAACACAAACCAAACTAGATCCATTTGCCAACATACCTGTAATCCATTTAACAGTAAATTAAGACGTATCTCTCTGCTTTGTCCTGGATCTGCTTACAGCCCATGGTCAAAGTGTAATGCCTAAAGGACGGATAATTCATTCCTTCATTCCTTCATCTGTTTGTTCATTTGCTTGTTTAGGACATTTTAGTGCCGCCTTCAAGCCCGAGCAGGAACCCCAAGGCAGGACACATAAAAACAGAAACAAAATTTGAGTCGAACGGCACCTTTAAAACCAATCAAGTTTGCTGCTCCAGACCCACCTGAATAAAAATGTGCAAACACTTTAGCTATTTAAAAAGAGCACATAGCGATGTAAAGCAAACCAATTAAAACACACACAAACAAACACCGCTAGAAGAAGGGCCGTGAATCCTTCTTGGGGGGATGAGGAGTGAAAAAAAAGTCTTTGCCCACTGGCAGGAGATATGGATACAGGGCGATGGATGAACCTCCTGGGGGAAGGAGTTCCGAAGTTTCGGGGCCACAACCGATAAACCGATGGCAGGGGCCTCCAGATATGTTCAGAGGCAACTCAGTCCTGGTGATTATGTTCTGGACCATCAAACCAAGACATATGAGGACCAAGACGTATGAGGAAAGGTTGGGAGAGCTTGGTCTGTTTAGCCTGGAGAGGAGGCGACTGAGAAGGGATCTGATATCCATCTTCAAGTATTTAAGAGGGAGCCATATGGAGGATGGGGCAGAGTTGTTCTCTCTTGCCCCAGAGGAACAGACCAGAACCAATGGGATGAAATTAATTAAAAAAAAAATTCCGTCTAAACATCCGGAAGAAGTTCCTGACAGTCAGAGTGGTTTCTCAGTGGAACAGGCTTCCTCGGGAGGTGGCAGGTTCTCCATCTTTGGAGATTCTTAAACAGAGTCTGCATAGCCATCTGACGGAGAGGCTGATTCTGTGAAGGTTCAAGGGGGTGGCAGGTGACAGTGGATGAGCGAGAGGGTTGTGAGTGTCCTGCACAGTGCAGGGGGTTGGACTAGATGACTCAAGAGGTCCCTTCCAACTCTGTGATTCTATGAAACCTCAAGCATCCAAAATTTGAAGGCCCAACCAAGTCCCAGGGACGATCTCAGATGGTTAATATTCATGAGCTTCCCAGCAGATGTTTTCAGCATCTGTGCCATGTCAGGATGCTGTCAACACGTTGTTAGCACAAACGACACGTTCTCCCTCCCCCCCCTCCCAACTTCGAGGGTGTGAATTCAATTTTCATGTTTATCCCGCAACATTTGGCACCCCTCGCGTTTTCCCTGGCGCCTTCTGCAGACCCCCCAACCCTTCCCCCCCTTGGGCGCCCAACCGGAGTCGGCTGACTCGCACCCAGATCCTCCGGGAGGTGCCGAACGGAGCCGCTGTAATAATTAGCAACAGACCTTGAGCTCTGGGAGAAAACTTTGTCGGGTGCTTCGGTTACATCCGTACAAGGAAGGAGGGACACTTCGCTTCTTTGAGAAGTGTGTGTTTGTTTGTTTGTGATGCTGTTTAACTTCAGCTTGGAGGCGACTGGCAATAAACAAGCCGGCACCAGGAGAAAAAACACCTGCTGTGGGGTTTTGGATGTCTCTCCGGGTGGGTGTATTTTGGGAAACTTCGCCTCTCACTCCAACTTCCTTCGCTCACAGATGAAATTGGTGCCGGCCGTCTGGTTACATTCCGGGTGCCAATTCGCCTGGCACGTTCGGGGGGTGTAGAGAAGATCGGGGTTCGATCCGTGCTGAAAAGAGGCTTGCCCCATTGGGTCAAATGCTGGGGTCCCGTCCCTTCGAAATGCTGTCAGCCCAGCCAGCAGCGTCCTCAAAAACTGGACTTCCAGTGCGGAGTTTGTTCCTGAGCTGAGCAGCTCAGGGACAAACATCGGGTTGATGTGTTCACAATTCCTAATGAGGATATTTCGAGGGCTCTTCCCTTGATGCACACCTAGGAGAGCTGGCTGGATCGTGTCAGGTCTCGGGAGCTAAGCAGGGTTGGGCGTGGTTAGTGCTTGGAAGGGAGGCCATTGAGGAAGTCCCAGGTTGCTCTGCAGTGGACCTTGGGCCTGTCGCACCTCCTCAGCCCAAGCTACCTCACAGGGCTGTTGTGTGGATAAAATGGAGAAGAGAACAATGTAAGCTGCTTTCAGATGGTGTGATGGCCACAGGAATAAACTGCTTTAAAAGGGGATGAGATAGATTAATGGAGGATGAGTCTGTCAAGGGTAGGAACCCATGGGGGTTGAGGGGAACCTCCACATTCAGAGGCAGTCAACCTCTGAATCTCAGTAGCAGGAGGGAGCAGGAGGGAAGGCTTTGTTGGTCATGTAGAGTAGCGATCCCCAACCTGTGGGCTGCGGACCACATGTGGTCCCTCGACTAATTGGAGGTGGGCCCCGAAGGATGCTTTCTCCCCCCTCCCCCCGGCCCTTTACAACACACTTCGGGTGTCCTTGTCTCCCATCACTCCCAGATGGGACTATCTCGTTGCAGAGAAACAAGCTCAGGGTTGCCATTGATTTGTCATTGTCATGAGTTAAAATTTCCATGAAAATAAAATATTCCTTATGTTCATTGTTGTGGCGTGTCTGTATCTTATTTTGAAGGGATGTTTAAACATTACCATAGCGATCAGAGAGCGTTAGGGCAGTGGTTGAGAGTAGAGGAGTCAACTACCCCCCCCCCCCCACCGGGCCTCAGTAAAAGGCGTTGAGTGGTCCCCAGTGATAAAAAGGTTGGGGACCACTGATGTAGAGGAACTGGTTGGCCACTGCGTGAGATGGGAGGCTGGACTGGATGGACCCTCCCTGGTATCATCCTGCAGAGCTCTTCTGATGTTATTGAAGGATACAGATGAATTAAACAGAGAAATGGTCTTGAAAACCTTATGGGGGAACCTCACAAGGGCCAGCCAGTTCCTCTGCAGGGCCAGCCACAGGGCAGAGAGGCCGAGGCCTTCCCCTGAGAAGACCCTCAGGAGAGCCCTGCTGGGTCAGGCCAGGGAGGGTCCCTCTAATCCAGCATCCTGTCTTTCCCAATGGCCAACCAGTTCCTCTGGAGAGACAACAACAGGACGGTAGAGGCAGGGGCCTTCTCCGTCAGTCTGGGATTCAGAGGTTGACTGCCTCTGAATGTGGAGGTTCCCCTCCAGCAGCAAGGTTAGTAGCCATTGACAGGGTTCTCTCCCACAAATCTCTCTCATCCCCTTTCCGCCCATCTCTGCTTGTGGCCATCACTACATCGTCTGGCAGAAAATCCCACACTTTAATCACTCACTGTGTTAAGCAGTATGTTCGTTTGTCCATCCTGATATCTCAGTAGCCACACGAAAGGACTGGGCAGAAATTCAGAAAGAAGCGAGTTTTGGTGGAAATCTGCCACGGAACTGGAACTGGGCAGGCAACATCCTCCTCTGGGTTTGATCCATCACTCAGCACTGGCCCCAGGAGGTGTCTCCTTGTGCCCGCCTGCCCTCCCTGCAGCCCCTCGCTCTCTCGGTGGGCGTATTTCCCTCCCCTCTTGCCAGGGAGCGGAAGCATCTTGCGTGCCGAGTGCGATATTCAGAGCCCAGATGGTGCGCGAGGCTGGCGCCATCTAACACCTTGTGTGTCGAAGCTGTGGAATTCATTTCCCCAAACTGTCAGCTCCGTGCATTAATTGGACCTCCTGTCTGCATCGTGGGCAGCCAAGCTCTCCCTCCAAGCAAGCTGGGAGTCAGTAGTAGCATTTCATGCGCAGCAGAGAAGGGGCGGCGAAACGGAGGTCGTGGGGTCGGGCGAGGGCCGTGATTTCAGCGGAGGGCAATGCCATGGTGCCCTCAACTAACTAGTCATTCTCCCCAGGAGAATTTGTCAATGCCCCTTGGAGATCTGCTGTAATCCGAGGGACTCTCCAGCCTCCACCTGTAAGATGGCAAGCTGGATTTGCCAACATGGCGAGGGGACATTGGAGTGAGCAGCTCTGCCTGCCTGGACATTGGGGGGGGGGGACTCCTTCACCCTAAGTGGGCATAAGTGTTATCTCTTTGAATGGGATGCCTTAACCTGGGAGCTGCCCTCTGAGCCCCTCCTCCTTTCTCCCTTTGTCTTCTCCCTCACTTCACATGGCATTCCCTGGGGACGGTTGCCCCTGCAGGTCTCCCAGGTAGAGGGAAGGCCCTCATGCTCCCACACAGGTGATGCCGGACAAGCTGGCCATTAAGGAGAAGGAAGAGACTCTTTAGATTAGGCTACTCTCTGAGACCATTACGCCAGCTTGGTACAGTGGTTAAGTGGATGCTTTAGGATGCTCTGGGCTGATCCTGCACTGAGCAGGGGGTTGGACTAGATGGCCTTTGTGGCCCCTTCCAACTCTAGGATTCTGTGATTCTAAGTGTAATGGCTTCTAAACTTGTGCGCTGAGTTTGATTCTCTTCTGCCCCAAATGCAGTCAGCTGGGTGACCTTGGGGTCATCACAGTCCTGTTAGGGCTGTTCTGACCGAGCAGTAATCTTAGGGCTCTCTCAGGCTCACCCACCTCACAGAGTGTCTGTTGTGGGGAGAGGAAGGGAAGGCGAATGTAAGCCACTTTGAGACTCCTTTGGGTAGAGAAAAGCGGCATATAAGAGCCAACACTTCTTCAGTAATCTCAAGGCTCTCTCAGCCTCCCCTCCCTCACAGGGTGTCTCTTGTGGGTAGAGGAAAGGGAAGGCGATCGTAAGCTGCTCTGAGACTCCTATAGTGGGGTATAAAAACCAGTTCTCCTTCCTTCCTTCCTTCCTTCCTTCTTCCTTCCTTCCTTCCTTCCTTCCTTCCTTCCTTCCTTCCTTCCTTCCTTCCTTCCTTCCTTCCTTCCTTCCCTCCCTCCCTCCCTCCCTCCCTCCCTCCCTCCCTCCCTCCCTCCCTCCCTCCCTCCTTCCTTCCTTCCCTCCCTCCCTCCCTCCCTCCCTCCCTCCCTCCCTCCCTCCCTCCCTCCCTCCCTCCCTCCTTCCTTCCTTCCTTCCTTCCTTCCTTCCTTCCTTCCTTCCTTCCTTCCTTCCTTCCTTCCCTCCCTCCCTCCCTCCCTCCCTCCCTCCCTCCCTCCCTCCCTCCTTCCTTCCTTCCTTCCTTCCTTCCTTCCTTCCTTCCTTCCTTCCCTCCCTCCCTCCCTCCCTCCCTCCCTCCCTCCCTCCCTCCCTCCCTCCCTCCTTCCTTCCTTCCTTCCTTCCTTCCTTCCTTCCTTCCTTCCTTCCTTCCTTCCTTCCTTCCTTCCTTCCTTCCTTCCTTCCTTCCTTCCTTCCCTCCCTCCCTCCCTCCCTCCCTCCCTCCCTCCCTCCCTCCTTCCTTCCTTCCTTCCTTCCTTCCTTCCTTCCTTCCTTCCTTCCTTCCTTCCTTCCTTCCTTCCTTCCTTCCTTCCTCTCTCTCTTTCCCTTTCTTTCTCCTCCTCTCTACTGCAACCTGAATGTGTACTTGATCTGCTTGAATAAATCTAAGAAACTTTTGTATTGTACTGACGGCCCACAGGGTCACGCTTCTGTGACTGGGCCAAACTCTGCCATAGTAACCAAATCTCCCTGTAGGGAGGTCAGTGGACGTCCGTCTGCACCGTCATTCACTTGGAACAGATCTGTCCTTTGGAGATCCGTTTTAATGCCTGAGCTGTAACAGACGGACTCTCCCCAGAGGACGGTAGAAGGGCCCATCCGGGTGCAGCCTGCTTGTGTTTAGAGGCCCGAGGAGTGTTCAAGGCGCATCAAGCAGCCAGACCGGCAGAGGTTAGCAAATGTGGAAGCTGGAGTGTTTTCGTGGGCCCTGTGGGCTTGGGAAAACAGTCAGGTGGCTTCTATGGCCAGATCAGGTTTAAGAGTCGAGTGTTCTGAAGAGCAAAGAGCTGCCATCGCAGGACTGCAGCACCTGGTGGGGGAAGAACAGCCCTACGGCACTGCAAAGGCTGGGCCTGATCCTTGCAAGGTGAAGCAAGGCAGGGTGAGAAAGCCACGGGCTGCCACAGCATGGGGAGTGGTGACAGATAAGGCAGGTGCCATTAAGCACACCCCCCCCCCCAAATTGCTGTTGGTCCTTCCTTCTGGTTGCAGCTTCCTCCCAGCATTTTTCACTGGCTCTGTAATGCCACTACGGATGGATTCAGGTGGGTCTGAAATAGGAGAAGAAAGCCCCTGGACTCAGCCTTGGTCCTGAGGGAGAGGGCTTGCACTCAAAAGCTCACGCCTTGAATAAACCTCTGTTGGTCTCAAAGGTGCCCCTGCTGGACTCTGGTTTGGTTCTGTTATAAAGGATTGACATTATTTCCCAGCATGTGGGATGGGGAATCCGAGAGGGGGGATGTGGCCCAAATGCCCAGGGCTAGGCCTGAGAGAGCAGCAGAGGCCCCCCCTGGAGTTGCCTGCTGCGGAGGAGCAGGTAACAGAATCTCTCTCTTGTACTTGATGCCTTGCATTATCCATCCATCTATCTGCCTGTCCGTCTGTCCATCCGTCCGTCCATCCATCTGTCCATCCATCCATCCAATTTATATCCTGCCACTTCCAGTATCCGGCTCATGGCGGGTAACAATTGATAAAACCCCATAACAATAAAATCCCATTAAAATACCAATAAAACATTCCAAAAACAATTGCTTAAGAACACTTGGCGGTAAAAATCTCAGCATTAGCCATCGTTGCAAAAGGATCTCAAAATGCTCTTAGCATGATTTGCGGGAACACCCCGAAAGCCTTTCCTGGCAAGGCCAACTGGCTCTCCAAAGCCCCAGGGAAGAAAATCCCCCAGATATTTGGCTGCCTCCAGCGGCCGCCTCCATCGTGCAGTTCAAGAGACCCACCCCAGCCAGTTCTTGGCTTCACTTAGGGTGAATTTTGAGCCAGGACTTTGAAGCAGAACCACCCTGTGATTCTGCAGGCACAGAGAGCTTTCCACGGAGCTTGCTCTCCAAGTCAACTCGGAGAAGGAGGAGAAGAGTTGGGTTTTATACCCTGCTTTTGACTACCCGAAGGAGTCCCCAAGTGGTTTACAATCGCCTTCCCTTCCTCTCCCCATAACAGGCACCCTGTGAGGGAGGGGAGGCTGAGAGAGCCCCGAGATTACTGAAGAAGAAGAAGAGTTGGTTCTGGATGCTGGAGGCTGATCCTGCACTGAGCAGGGGGTGGGACTAGATGGCCTCTGTGGCCCTTTCCCACTCTGGGATTCTATGAGGCTAGTCCAGCAGGGGAAGGGGCTGCCTAAGGAGGTGGGGAGCTCCCCCTCACTGGCCGTCTTCAAGCAGCGGCTGGACAGATCCTTCTCCTGGATGCTTGAGGCTGATCCTGCCCTGAGCAGGGGGTGGGACTAGATGGCCTGCATGGCCCCTTCCCACTCTAGGATTCTAGGAGTCCAGTTCAGCAGTGGAAGGGGCTGCCTGAGGAGGTGGGGAGCTCCCCCTCAATGGGGGTCTTCAAGCAGCGGCTGGACAGATCCTTCTCCTGGATGCTGGAGGCTGATCCTGCCTTGAGCAGGGGGTGGGACTAGATGGCCTGGATGGCCCCTTCCCACTCTAGGATTCTAGGAGTCTAGTTCAGCAGTGGGATGGGCTGCCTAAGGAGGTGGGGAGCTCCCCCTCACTGGCCGTCTTCAAGCAGCGGCTGGACAGATCCTTCCCCTGGATGCTGGAGGCTGATCCTGCCTTGAGCAGGGGGTGGGACTAGATGGCCTGGATGGCCCCTTCCCACTCTAGGATTCTAGGAGTCTAGTTCAGCAGTGGAAGGGGCTGCCTAAGGAGGTGGGGAGCTCCCCCTCACTGGCCGTCTTCAAGCAGCGGCTGGACAGATCCTTCTCCTGGGTGCTTGAGGCTGATCCTGCACTGAGCAGGGGGTGGGACTGGATGGCCTGGATGGCCCCTTCCCACTCTAGGATTCTAGGAGTCTAGTTCAGCAGTGGAAGGGGCTGCCTAAGGAGGTGGGGAGCTCCCCCTCACTGGCCGTCTTCAAGCAGCGGCTGGACAGATCCTTCTCCTGGATGCTGGAGGCTGACCCTGCACTGAGCAGGGGGTGGGACTAGATGGCCTGCATGGCCCCTTCCCACTCTAGGAGTCTAGGAGTCTAGTTCAGCAGTGGAAGGGGCTGCCTAAGGAGGTGGGGAGCTCCCCCTCACTGGCCGTCTTCAAGCAGCGGCTGGACAGGTCCTTCTCCTGGATGCTTGAGGCTGATCCTGCACTGAGCTGGGAGTGGGACTAGATGGCCTCCATGGCCCCTTCCCACTCTAGGATTCTAGGAGTCTAGTTCAGCTGTGGAAGGGGCTGCCTAAGGAGGTGGGGAGCTCCCCCTCACTGGCCGTCTTCAAGCAGCGGCTGGACAGATCCTTCTCCTGGATGCTGGAGGCTGATCCTGCCTTGAGCAGGGGGTGGGACTAGATGGCCTGCATGGCCCCTTCCCACTCTAGGATTCTGTGATTCTGTGCTCCTTGACTATTGCTCTTTTCTGCTGCTGCAGACAGACTGACACAGCTTCCCATCTTGAGCTAATCTGGAGGAAATTGCTCTGCAGATGTCCTGTTGAAATGCAGGAGGCTTTCATGGGCCCAGCAGAAATGATCTTCTCAAGGGATTGGGTCCAGAACTGTAATCTACCTGTCAATTAAGTTTAGCCGTTGCCGGTGAAGGCTTTGTCCATGCAAATGCTGCTTAGAGAAAGCCAGAGCCCAGCACACGGGTCTAATTCAATCTCCGCTGCCCCCACATGCCCTCTTGCTGGGAAAGGGAGGGGAAAAGCCTTTATCGGCTTGGTTCTTTCTTTCTTTCTTTCTTTCTTTCTTTCTTTCTTTCTTTCTTTCTTTCTTTCTTTCTTTCTTTCTTTCTTTCTTTAACAGAAGAGAGTGAAACCAAGCCCTGTAGCTGTTTCCCTTCATAAATTCTGCCGATCTCTTTGGGGGAATAACTGTATCCGTCATTTTATGTATACATATAACACACCCGCATGCAACAAGAGTTTGTACGCTCGTATAAATATGATTTATGGAATATCAAAACCATCTGTGGAATAGACCAAGGGGCGGCCAGCAAGGGAAGTCAGGGTTTCGCCATGGTGTCAGGTTTATGGCATGGCAGCACAGGGTGCTCCCTGCAAGGGTCATGTGGGGGACTCAACTGACGCCCTCCCCCCACGCATGAGCGCATCTCTGTAACGCACCTGCCCTGCCCTTCCAAAGCTGGGCTCCTCAAAGAAGGGTCCGGCTGTTGTGTCAGTGCAGGAGCATTCCTGACCATTCCCCCTACTCTTTCCTTCGCTGAGCTTTTGTCCACTGGTTGCCAGAATGGGACTTCAACAGCTCCATCTGTGGGGGGGGGGGCTGTCCTGGGTTCGGGGGAACAAC
This sequence comes from Paroedura picta, assembly GCF_049243985.1. NCBI lineage: Eukaryota > Metazoa > Chordata > Lepidosauria > Squamata > Gekkonidae > Paroedura > Paroedura picta. Next base: position 86,203,581 of record NC_135378.1, read on the forward strand.
AAAAATGCATTTTGCCACTAGGGCCTTGCTTAGAGCTGCCCCCTGTAGGATATTCTTCGTGGGCCTTCGAATCCTGCCCGTTTGAATCCTGCCCACTACAGATTGCAGCTCCAGTAGCACAAGGCAATGGCAGAATCACCTCCCCCCCTCCCACGTGAAATGGACTCTTCTGCTTGGAATTTGTTCTGTAAAACGGGGGGGGGGGGGGAGGCCTAATAGGGCCTCCTTTGAGGGTTGCCAACCACTCGCCGGGGCCCGGAGATCTCCTGGAATGGCAAACTGATCGCCAGCCATCTCAGCAGGAAGGAGAGGCTGTAGTTTCCTGGGGAACCGATCTCTGCAGTATGGAGATTCGTTGTCATTCCAGGAGATCTCCAGGCCCCACCTGGAGGCCGGCAACTCTGTGAGGTTGTCCCTGAGACCAGAGAAAATGCAAATGCTTTTGAGCATCGTTTCTGCCACAAGGTAGCCTGGCATCCCAGGGAAGGACCGAAGAGCGCGTTCAGCCCTGAGGCAAAGGTCACCGTTGGAAAGCAACAGCACCGGCCTTGTGGCCCTGCAAAGTTGTGCCACCGTCTCCAATGCTCTTCTGGGGACTCCCCCTCCCCGTGCAAATATGCCGCCTAATTTCCAGCGCAAACGGCAGCCTAGAGAAAATCATGTTTACGGCCCAGAGCTGACCCTGCAGCTGCAAAGCTATTAGCGGAGGGGGTGGAGAACAGGATCGGCCCGGAGAGACCCTTGTGGCGGCAGCGGAGTTTGGCCACACGCCACGGCTTCCTTCTCCCCTCGGCCCCCGTGTTGGGAAACTGGCTCGTTCCGCTCAAGAGTGTTTTGTGCACCCCGCTCCGCTGCAGTGGCCAGCCCTCCCATGCACACCCAGAGCGGAGTGGGAAGAGGGTCGTTCTTCGGACTGACAAGGCCTCCATGTATACACGAAGATGCCCAAGACACTTTTGGGGTTGCATGGAGTCCTTGCCGGAGATTTGGGAGGGGAGGGGTGGTCAGCTCTGGCAAAGTGTGTGTGTGTGGTGGGGCCTCTCCCGCCCTAAACCCTGCCTGCTGATCCTTTATCGCTTTGGCACCAGCAGGTCGGCTGACGGGTTTCCACTGGAGGAGAAAGGCAGGGCATAAATTAAGTCAAGGATAGAATCATAGACTCACGGAATCCTAGAGTGGGAAGGGGCCATGCAGGCCATCTAGTCCACCCCCTGCTAAATGCAGGATTAGCCTAGAGATGCCAGACGGAGGTTGGGAGATTCTTTCAGATTTGGGGACTGAGCCCAGTGGGGCACGATGAGAGAGTATCCACCCCCCAAAGCATCTGTTGTCTCCAGAGGAGCTCACCTCTACAGTCTGGAGAAGAGCTGTCATTCTGGGGATCCCGGTCCCATTGGAGTCTGAACCCCCTAGGAAGAGACCTGGCAGGGGCCAGCTGGCCTGACTCCCCCTTTGGAGAGGAGCTCTAGCAGGGTGGGGCAGCCACGCAGCTTTCCCTGCCAACAGGGTTGGAATAGGGAAGGTCTGTGGTGTGCCTGATTCAACAGCATGCAAAGAAGATCCTGCAGGGGGCATCAGAGGACGTGTGGATTGAGCATAGTTAGATAAGGAACCTCCGGATGTTTTTCAAATCAACTCCTCCTGTGCCTTGATTGGCCCAGCTCGAGACTTCCTGCTCCTTTGAGCCCACTTCCTCCTCCCCGCTGGCCTCCAGAACAGAACAGACAGAATGGAGACATCTTTGAAGCAAGCTGGTGCTCGGCTCCTCTTTGCATATTGGAACTCTGCCAACAGAAAATGCCCAGGCTTCAGCCCAAGGCTGTCCATAAAACAGTTCATCAAGCCCTCCCAGCTCGGGCCCCTCAAGAGGAGTGCCGGGGCTGGCTGAAAAAAGGGCCCAAGGGTCTGCCCTCGAGGGCTTCGTGTGCTCCCAGCACCCTGTTTTCGAACGTTGAGGCCCCTAGCAGCTCCGTGGGTCCCTTGTGCAATCTGGCTGCCTCCACACCCCCCCCTCCCCTCCTCCCCCTTTTATGGCCCTGGTCGGCTTTGAGCCTTCCCGTCATTAACGGGGTTTCACCTGCCCAGCCAGAACGGCCGGGATCTCATTTATTTTTACAAGCCGCAGGCGCTTCTCGGCCTTGTTTGAGACACACGCCTGGCTCCGTTTCCTACTCCTGTGTCCTCACTGCCAGAGCCTCGCCAGGACTGACCCCCTCCAAAGCTGCCCGTTCTGGCACCCTCCACACAGGCTTGCCGCCCCCAAATCTGGAACCGATCGGGGAGAGAACATTCCCCAAAGCATCACAACTGCCCCAGTCTAGCGGGCCATGGTGGGGTTCCTACTCAACTCAAAGGGTGCCGGGACTCATGTTGTTATGAGCGCTGTGGCCATCCCAATGGCTGCGGATGAGAGAGCTGGGCGCCGTGTGTTTCAGTACACTTGAGTGTGGTTCAATTGTCCTTAAAGCCCCCGAGAGGAAGACATTGGCCTGCAAGATGCTCTTCATGATGGTGTCAACCTGTGCATAGTGCAGGGGGCGGAGTGCCTGACACGACATGTCTAGGTGTTATGTCCTTCAATAGGATGCCACTCCTGGGAGCTTCCCTATGACTCTTCCTCTCTCTTGCTTTGTCCTCACCCTCTCTCCACATGGCCTTCCATGGAGGCGCAGTTCTCTGCAGGTCTCTCCTGTAGAGACAAGGCCCTCATACTCCACATACATGATGCCAGACAAGCTGGCCTTTTGTGAGAGGGAAAGTTCTCTTTAGATTAGGCTTCTTTCTCTCCTCTCCCTCGCTCCACATGGCCTGTATGGGTGAAAGCTGCTTGAATGGGATGCCTTTCTTTGGCCTAGCTGGGGAGCTTCCCTCTGACTCCCTCCTCTCTCCTTTGCCCTCTCCCTCCTCCACATGGCCTTCCATGGCAACAAATGTGTCTGCAGGCGATTCTTTGATTCCCTGCTCCTCCTCTCCTTGCAGCCAGCTTGGGGACCTTGGGCTAGTCACAGTCCTGTTGGAGCTGTTCTCACAGAGCAGTTCTGTTAGAGCTCTCTCAGCCTCACCTACCTCACAAGGTGGCTACTGTGGGGGGGGGAAGGGAAGAAAATTGGAAGCCGCCTTAAGACTCCTTCAGGTAGTGAAAAGCAGTTTATAAAAGAACCAACTCTTCTTTGCAGCCAATCAGAAGAAGCCTTACTGAAGAATAGCCTACCCCCGATTTTGAAAAACCCGCAGTGTGAGCACCTTATATGATACCTGCCCCACAGAACTGCCGCCCATCCTTCCCTGCCAGGGAGAATTTGGCCAACCGTTTACCCATCTCCACCCGGCTTCCATTTCAGGACTCAATCTGCATTCCGGTTTGCCCAGGACGGCTGAGGGGTGTGGGCATGGGATTGGGAGATGATGTGCATGTTTGTGCACTTCAGATACGGGGGCCAGGGGTGCCGTTACAGCTGACAGCTCGTACCGAATGCTTTTTATAGATCCATCTGTTTAGAGTTTCTCCTATTTCACGTACCATGAGAGGCCCATAAAGCCGGTTGCTAAAAGCATTTTAAAGAAGGAAACCTGGCTGAGCTCTTTAGCGGCGCGGCTGGCGAGGGCGGGGGCCCATAAAACCCTCCCCCCCCCTCCCGCCTTCCGCCTGCTGACTCTCGCTGGCTTTTATTTTCCTGCCCCAATCTGACTCTCAGTCTCCCTCAGCTCGCTGGTTTAGGAGGGTTGTCTTTTGGGGAAAAACCACACACAACTTGACCAGTTCGCTTTGGGGCACTGTGCGTGTGGGTGCTAGGGTTGCCAGCTTTGGGTTGGGGAATTCCTGGAGATTTGCGTGTGGAACCTAGGGAGGGCAGGTTGGAGAAGGGGAAGGGCCTCATGGAGGGGACGTAATCGATAGCTATTGTGGCATGCTGGTTAAGAGTGGAGAACCAGGTTTGATCCTGCGCTTTCCCTCCACGTACAGCCAGCTGGATGATCATGAGTCATCCCCAGTTCTCTCAGAGCTCTCTCAGCCTCACCTACCTCACAAGGGTGTCTGTTGTGGGGAGAGGAAGGGAAAGGGGGTTGTAATGAAAAGTAGAGTATAAAAAAAATAATTCTTCTTTCCCTGCAGAGCCCTCCTTCATGGCCTCCCATCAATGGCTTATAGCAACCCCGGCAAGGGGCTTTCAAGGCCAGAGAGAAGAAGAGAGGGTGTAACATTGCTGTCCCTTGCACACTCTTTCTTGGTGGTCTCCCATCCAAGGAGTGACTTAATGGTGACCTCAGCAAGGGGCTTCCAAGGCAAGGGAGAAGCAGAGGGGGTGGGCCATGGCCTTCCTCTGTAGAGCCGTCCTTGGTGGTCTCCCCTCCAGGCACTGGCTTAATGCTGACCCCAGCCAGGGGCTTCTGAGGCAAGGGAGAAGCAGAGAAGGTTTCCCGCTGTGTCACTCTGCACAGTCTTCCTTGGAGTTCTCCCACGTACTGACCCTGCTTAGCTTCCAAGGAGACCGGGCTGAGCCCTGCTGCCTTTCCTCCCAGCTACCCACGCTTCACAAACAGAACAGGTATCCACAGGGACACCTGTCTGCTTTCAGGACCCTGGACAGTGGCCTCCATGCGCCTGGGTGAGGAAAAGGAGGGCAGCTGGAACCCAAGAGTAAAAATCATAGGATACCAAAAAGCTCAGGATAGCACAGCTGAGATGTTTTTCTGGGAATGCGCAGAGAACTCGGAAATACATACAGTGACTACTTATTCCGAATAAAAACAAAACAATATACTAACTGCAAAAGGGCAGTAAGATCACCTGACCCCAATCTGCTCAGGACCCCCGGCCTAAGGGATGTGAGAGTGGCCTCGACCAGGTCCAGGGCCTTTGTGGCTCTCTTGGCAGGACGTTCCACCAGGGACGGGGCCTGTGGGACCCCAACCGGTTCTGCAGGGTCTGCTGAGGTCAAGGTCCAGAGGGGCTGCCAAGAACTGCTGACCTCTACTGCAAACAGAGAGAAGATCTGCTCTCTAAAGACCTGATCCCCCAACCTAAACCATTTCGGTGGGGGGTGGGGGTGGCCGAAATTATATAATCGTAGAATATAGAGTTGGTAGGGACCTCATGGGTCATCTAGTCCAACCCCTGCACTGTGCAGGACACTCACACCCCTCTTGCTCCTCCACTGTCACCTGCCACCCCCTTGAACCTTCCCAGAATCAGCCTCTCTGTCAAATGGCTATCCAGCTCCCATTTAAAAATTTCCAGAGATGGAGAATAATGGATAATAATAGAATAATAATTTATGGAATCTATATGAATGTATATTTTTACTGATTGTGGACTCATACTTTTAACCACCCTGAGTGTTCAGGAAGGCTGGGCTATAAAAATAGACTTATTTAGTTAGCTAGTAATTCAGGGAGATCTCCAGGCCCCACCAGGAAAATGGCAAGCCCATGCCTCCCGCTGCCACCCACTGCTAATGCAGGATGAAAATTTCCTTCTGTGAAGACCTGGATCTCCAAGGGGCTGCTCTGACCTTCCTGGAAGGCAGGTGCGAGCCAGCTGCAAGAGACAGAGAGCTCCCTCTCTACATGTGGGAAGAACATGCATGCGCAAGCTCCAGTTTTGCTTGTCCGGCTCCCTTCCTTGCCAGATCATAACCCCACAAGGGGATTTCTGGCTGTGGGGCTCCCGAAGGGAAGCCAGGGATGGCGTCTCCATCTGCTCGTTTTAGCCTTTGCTACCAGGGGGTTTTATCTCCTTGTATGAAATTTCCAATAATAAATAAATAAACTTAGGGTGGTGATTTGAGTAGCCATTTGGAAGGCCTACCCAGCAGACTACAAGCTGTATCCGAAATTCTCCCTGGATCCTGTCCAGTTGGCAGCTCCCCAGATGGGGTCCCAGTGCACTCCTTCTCTGGGCTGCTCCTTGGCTGGACTTCTTGACGAACCACTCGGAAATCTTCTCACCCACCAAGTCCGACCTCGCCTTGAATGGGACATACCTTGGTGCGCACACAATAAACAGCTTCAACCTCCTTTCTATGGCCTCTGGGGAGGCGCCTTTGAAACATCTGTGGATGCACATGGAACACATGCAAAGAAGAAGAAAAGCTGATTTTTGTATATCCCGCTTTCCACTACTCAAAGGAGTCCCAGAGCGACTTAAGTCTTTGATGAGAGACCACCAAGGAAGGCTCTGCAGAGGAAGGCAGATCGCCTCTGCTTGGCTCTTGTCTTGAAGGCTGCTGGCTGGGGTCGCCAGAAGTCTTTGATGGGAGACAACTCCAAATACTAGAGGGCATCCAGTGGACCTGATGGGCAGTATATTCAGGGTGAGCAAAAGGAAGTACTACTTTGCACAACGATACAAATGTGGAATTCGCTGCCAAAGGATGTTGTGCTGGCCAGAGAAATAAACAACTGTGAAAGGGGATTAGACAGATTCATGGAGATTAAGTCTATTGCTGGCTGCTAGTCCTGGTGATTGAGGGGAACCTCCACATTCAGAGGCCCTGAACCTCTGAATCACCAAACCAGGAGGCAACATCAGGGGCAGGCCTTGGCCTCTCTGTCCAGCTTGGTATAGTGATTAGGAGTGCGGACTTCTAATCTGGCAAGCCGGGTTTGATTCCCCGCTCCTCCACATGAAGCCAGCTGGGTGACCTTGGGCTCGCCACGGCACTGATAAAGCTGTTTCTGAACGAGCAGGAATCTCAGGGCTCTCTCAGCCTCACCTACCTCACAGGGTGTCTGTTGTGGGGAGAGGAAAGGGAAGGCGAATGTAAGCTGCTTTGAGCCCCCTTCGGGTAGAGAAAGTGGCCTATAGGAACCAACTCTTCTTCTTCTGTCATCAGCCATCCGTTCTTCTGGGTGCCTGAGTTATCCAGGAGCTGTGGTGCCTCTGAACACAGATTGTTTCCCTCCTCCTCCTGAATGCCACCTGAACATCTGACGGTAACCAAGTGGCCAAAGATACCTGTGACAGAGCCCCTCCTCCCCAGCAGCAGGCCCTGAATTCGGAGCTGCAGCTACAGGGTGACTCTGTTGACGCTGGATCCTTGGGCTGCGAAAGGCCAGATGCACCCGGGAGATCTCCTGGAATGACCACTGATCTCCAGATGTATAAGACCAGTCATTCTGGAGAAAACGGCTTCCCAGGAGGCTGGACTCGGTGGCATTAAACCCTTCCCCTCCCTAGACTTCACCCTCATAATCCAAGAATTTCCTAGCTGGGAGTTGGCCACCCAGTCTCCCGATTTCTGAGGGCCTAGTCCAGGGGTACTCAAACTGCAGCCCTCTAGATGTCCATGGACTACAATTCCCATGAGCCCCTGCCAGCATTGGCTAGTCCATCAGATGGCCTAGTCCATCAGAGAGCCAATCCAGCCTAACCTGTCCTAATGTTATTTATATCCTTATTTTACTGCCGAGGTTACCTGCCCCGAGCCTCACGGGAAACGTGGGCTACAAGAGTAAAGATTATTATTATGGCCATTATTAACTTTATTCTTTCTAGGCCACGGTGATGTTTCTGGCATTCTCCAGCATCTGATCGCTGAAGGGGAGTGCAAAAGAAAACCCAGGGACTTTTCGGAAAGCAAGTGCAGGAGGTATATATATATTCTAGGGCCCGTTTCCTAAGAAATGAAGGTAATAGTTCATTTACATGTGCTTACATTGAAAAACAGTGCAGCCAGTCATTTATCAACATAGCTATTGTACAACAGCTGTCACAGGACACACGACAGACGATGTAAAAAATAAAAATTAAAAAACAAACACACACACATATATACCAAAGGAAACCGTGAAAAAGGAGAACAGCTCTCCGTACGACGAGATAAATACACAGTGAATAAAAACCCCAGCGGGGGGGGGGGGGCAGGAAATCCCAGCTTCAGGAGCGGCTATTTGTTTCCCGTCATCTTTATTTACAAAGTTTCGCTTCCCCTTCTTCCCACTTAGAAATAATGTTAGAAAAATAAGCGTGGGAGGTGGAGAGAGGATGCCCTAAAATGCTGGGGCTCCATTCAGTAGGGGGCTTTCCTGCGCCGGCCCCACTGAAACCGACAGGCGCAAATCCCAAAGATCTAGCCGGGCCTCTTGCAGGGAAGCGAACCTGCTGAATTCAGCCCCAGGTTTTGAATCCCACTTTTATTTTTATTTTTTTACAAAAAAAAAAAGGCTAAAAAAAATAAGGAACTGTTTCTGTTAAAAAAGATGTCTTTTAAAAAAACAAGCGGTAGAAAACCCCACGAGATCGGCGTACCTGCAGTTCGTAATGATCTGAGATCACTTAGGGGAGGGAAACAAAAAAGAAAGGTGAAGGGAAAAAAAAAAGAGAAGCAATGCTTTCCCTTGGTATAAACCCCCCTCCCCCAGTCGGTTTGGGAATCAGTTTGTTTTGAGAAGCCCCCCTGCCCCCCCCCCCGAGACGGTTCTTGCTTCTTCCAGGCTTCATCCCACTTCTGGGGCGGGGAAGGGAGCAGTTTTGCAGGAGGAGTTCACGGATACACCTGAAAACCAGCCGCAACCCTCGATGGCGGAAATTCTGCACTGAGTTTTTGGGGGGGACCCTGAAGAAGGAAGCGACCCCCTTTCCCCTGCCTGCCTGCCTCCCTCCCTTTCCCTCCTCACTTGGGCTGTGCGGAGAAAGGTCAACAGCTTTAGGGGTCTCAGCGTTCGGGCCGGGCAAACCTAACTGAAGAATGAGAGGGGGTGTCTCTGTTGGGAATGCTTAAAGTGGGGCGGAGAGGGTACTGAAGACGGTGAAGAAGCTGGTGGGGAGTTCGCGTACCTCCTCTCCTCCCCGCTCTTTCTTGCTGCTAAATCCCTTCCCTCGCAGCTTTTAAAGCCCCCCCCCCTCCGGTTATGAAAAGGAATCCAGCTGGGGGGTGAGGGGGACTTCTGTCTGCTGATTTCCCGGCAGCATTTCCCTGCCTCCGCCCAGCACGGAGGGACCACACGCCAACCCGGGGGACGCAAGCGTGCTTCCCTACCCATCCGAGTGGCTCAAAAAATCGCTCTGCTCCGTCCCACCTCCACTGGGCAGGGGGAGTCGAGTTCTTGGTTCTTGACACATCCCAGGGTTCTGGGGGGGGGGGGATGTCTCGATAACAAAAGTGGCATCAAACTGACTTCCAGTTTGCCACTTTCTTCTACTCTAGTTTCCTCTCTGCTCTTGGGGAGAGCAATTCTAGGAAAGGGAGGAATTCTATTGCTAACGTTCACATGGACCCATGGGCACAAGGGCCCGTGTCTCCAGAGCTCTCCTACAGTCAGGAGGGCTTTGAGCAGTCTCGGTTCTGCAGAGTTACTTCTACAGCACGGCCCTCTCTGCAATGGAGGGAAGTGGCGAGGACGAGATGGGTCACCTGTCAAGGTGAGGGTTGCCGGGCTAAGGGGAGGCACACCTGGGGTACGGCCAGGACACGGCCTGTGCTGCTACTGACTGTACACGTTGCTGCAATAGAGACCCCCTCTCTCGCGATGCTTGCAGGGCCAGCATCTGCGAGACCGGCCCAGGACAGAAGCCCCAGTGGGGGCCTGTCCGACTGTGGTCAGCGGTGAGTGGGAAAGCAGCCTCGGACCATTCGACGCGTTGCTGATTCATCCCTTTTCTCCTCTCGGGACCCGGAGACAATGTCGGCGCGGTTGCCAACAGGGTGAGGCGGAAGAGGGTGGAGAAGAACCCTCCTGGGGATTTGTGGGTGGGCACGGCAACAGCTGGAACATCTGGGAAGCGCACACAGCCAAGGCTGGAGCTGAGGGGCGTTGCCAGGGATTCCAGCAGACATCCACCCGGAGACAGCCGATGGCTTCAGGCCAGCCATGAGCGAAATGGAGCAGGCTGCTTTCTAGCGGCTGGCAGGCTGACCTGGGACCTAGGGGGACGTGGGAGATGGGTGATTTCCGGGCCACCCTGTGCCCACGGAGGAGTCTGCGGTGGCGCTGGAACCCGGTTTCCTTGGCCCCGTCCTTAGTTTGCAGGCATGCGCCAGGCCAGACACCATGGCGCGGGAGGGCTGCGACTGCGTTTCCTTTTGTGAGTTTGGAAGACCGAGTCAAGTTGAAAGAGGAAAGGGACCTTTTGGGAATGACGATGCAGTTTTCGTGAAAGCCTAATTCCGCACGCAAAAGCCATCAACTGGGCTGGAGCCAAGGGGGCAAGTGGATGCTGGACCCGGTGGAAGCCCTTTCTAGGGAGAGAATGAAAAGATGCCCCCGCATCCGTCTGCTTGCCATCCTGTTTCCTGGATTGCACATTCAGGAATGGAGAACCCAAGACTCCTGGCTCATGGGGTAGGCATCTCTCCTAGGACGGGGGAGCCCAGAGTGGGGGCTTGCACACTCTTTCAAAAAGAAACATTCCATTCTTGGCAGGGGAGCAAATCTACCTGAGTGGAAACCCAGCTGGGGAGATGGAATCTTTTTTGCTTGCATTCAAAGCAGCGAGAAATGGTGGCGAAGGATGCAAAAGAAATTCCCGGAGGGGAGGACAGCAGTGCCGAATGTCCCCCCCCCCCTCCCACAGCCCTATCCAGCCCCAACGTCATTATCCTCCTCCTGGAGGACGAAGCCCCCTCCCAAATTCATGGGTTGGGAACCTCTTGGCCGCAGCTGAGGGTCACCTCCCTTGGCTTGTCCTGCTGCATTTCAACCTCCCACCAGAAGGGGGAGCCTCTCGTAAATAATGCAGCCGCGGTAGAAGGAGCTGGGAAGGGGTCCGAATCTCATAAGCAATGCCCAAGCCCCTCCAGTCCGAGGGCCTGGGGAAATGCCAGTCCGTTGGTCCATCCTTCCTGAAGGCTCAGTAGGCGTTCCCTGCTCACATGGGCGGCACGATGAGACCAGTCAAGGCTGTGAAAAGAAGAACAAGCCATTCATCATTACCGGTGGGAGCAGGAAGGATGGCTGACAACGTTCCGGAGGGGTCTGGGGATCTCCCAGGATTACAAGGGACCTCCAGTGTGCAGAGGCCAGTTCCCCTGGAGGACATGGCCACTTGGGAGGCCGGACTCTGTGGCACTGCCTCCTTCTTCTGTCCCCTCCCCAAATGCCACCCTAGATCTCCAGGAATTTCAGAGTTGGCAACACCACTGATCTTCTACACCAGGGGTAGTCAAACTGCAACGCTCCAGATGTCCATGGACGACAATTCCCAGGAGCCCCTGCCAGCAAATGCCACAAAATGGCTGCCGCCAGAGGCGTGGCCAGCAACAAAATGGATGCTGCAGCGGCCTACCTTCAGTTACACAGCGAGGGTCTGTGTCTTGCGGAGGCAGCTGTAGCCGCGGCCGTGTGTTCGGAAACCAGCACAGCCAATCAAAATAACGGCCAATCTCATTTGGGTCCTTGTTGCAGAGAAACACACAGCAGGATTCCCCAATTCCCCAGGGCGGAATAAGAAATATTTGCTGGTTGAGGATTCTGCCAGTGTGAATCCTTTGCAGGACCAGAACAAGCCATATCAGATTAAAGAGGTTTTTACCCCCTTGCTGTAAAATGGAATTTTTAAAATACACAACTGTGTGTATCTGTATATTGACCTTAGATTTGAATTACTTGGCATTTGTGGTGTCCACAGTGAGATGTTTTATAGGCGCTCAATAGATAAGATATTCTTTTAGGGGTTTTTTTGGTTGCCATTTCTGATCTCTAATAATAAAATTGTTTCTATTTTTCTATAGATGGTTTCATCCCTAACCGTTGTGGTTCTTACCTGTTTTCCAGGTTGGATTTTTGTTTCCATTTATGTATTTATTGGAGGATTTATATACCACCCCTCTTGGACATGCCGTCTCACGGCGGTTTACAGAAGATGCAATAAAAACCAGTATATTCCGTATATAAAACAATATAAACCGAATTCAAATTTAGAACCTCAACTGGACACAGTAGCATCAGCCACGGATTGGATGAGTTCTAACCTGCCAGGTGGTAGGTGCCAGGAGGTGCTGGGAGAGGAACGTGGGAGGGAGGCCCAAGGCTTGGATATGACGGGTCACGGCCACAGGCCCAGCGGAAGAGCTCTGATCTCCCTCAGGGGCTCCTTCCGCCTCTGCTTTAAGCCCGAGGCCTGGAATGGCGGTAGAAAACAGCCACGCCCTGAACACACCTGCGGAAAAGGAGAAGGAGGCCCTGGCCAACTAACCCCTCGGGAGACTTCTGGGTTCCCACTCAGCCCTTGCTAGCCCCTCCGCTCCAGCGAGCGTCTGATCCTGAGCACCTCTAAGTCTGACCGGAGACCGAGCAAAGACCTTGCTGGACGGTCATGGCCCCTTACAGCGGGGAGAGGAGGGGAGGGGAGGAAGAGGGGAAGGGGAGAGAGCGAGGCTGGAGCAGAAAGGAGAGAACGAGAGAAGAAACATACTGTGCTTAGGAATAGGCCAGTCCCTGGAGCGACCGAGACGGCGTGTGGAACTTGTCAGAGTCCTCAAAGGTTTGGTCTGGTTGGCGGGACCGAGCAAAGGGAAGGAAAGAAAGCAAACACGTGTCAACAGGAGGGAAAGCAAGAGCAAGCGAGGTCAGGGGGAAAGCAAGGGCCAAAAGCGGTCCGCGAAGAGCAAAGCGGTACACCGGGGCCCATCTCAGCCGAAATACGGGCCGGGCCTGCTGGGAAGAAAAGAAACCTCCTTCAGGCCGTGCCCAGAGGAGCAAGTGGCTCAGCCACAACAGACCTGGCTGCCTCTGGAATTCACTGGGATTCTGACGGGCGCACCCACAAAATGGCTGCCGTAAAATGGCTACTGAAGGAGGCGGAGCCAGGAACAAAATGGCAGCAGCAGTTGTGCAACTTCAGTCTGAGTCCAGAACAGAGTCTGAGTCCAGAGTCTGAGTCCAGTCAGGCCACCTTGAAGACCAACCAGGTTAGGTTCAAGAGGAGGCGGGCGTGGACACAGCAGCTTAGGCCCAGAATAGAACTTTATGGGTTTCTGTTCTGCTGCTTATTTAGTGGAGTTTGGCTGAGAACACGGGCTTTAATAGGCTTGTCGCTGTCCCAGTCATTTTTAATAAGGTTCAGGCGGGTGGCCACGTGGGTCTGAGGCAGCAGAACAAGGTCTGAGTCCAGGGTCACCTTGAAGACCAATCAAGTTTTATGATGGATGTATCAGCTTTTGCGTGCATCAGAAGTCCCTCTGCATACCGCATGGGTCAGACCCCACCTGGAGTCCTAGGCGCAGTTCTGGAGGCCTCACTTTAAAAAAGGACGTGGACAAAATGGAAAGGGGGCAGAGGAGAGTGACGGGGATGATCTGGGGCCTGGGGACAAAGCCCTGTGAGGAAAGACAGAGGGATTGGGAATGTTCAGCCTGGAGAAAAGGAGGTTGAGAGGGGACAGGATGGCTCTCTTGGAGTATCTGAGAGGTTGTCCCTTGGAGGAGGGCAGGGAAAGGTTCCTGTAGGCAGCATGCAGAATGGTACCAGCTAGATATCAGGAAAACACTTTTCACACTCAGTGTAGTTCAGCCGTAGAATGGGCTGCTTAAGGAGGCGGGGAGCTCCCCCTCACTGGCCGTCTTCAAGCAGCGGCTGGACAGATCCTTCTCCTGGATGCTGGAGGCTGATCCTGCACTGAGCAGGGGGTGGGACTAGATGGCCTCGGTGGCCCCTTCCCTCTCTAGGATTCTAGGAGTCTAGTTCAGCAGGGGAAGGGGCTGCCTAAGGAGGCGGGGAGCTCCCCCTCACTGGCCGTCTTCAAGCAGGGTCTGGACAGATCCTTCTCCTGGATGCTGGAGGCTGATCCTGCACTGAGCAGGGGGATGGGACTAGATGGCCTGCATGGCCCCTTCCCACTCTAGGATTCTGTGGGTCTAGTTCAGCAGTGGAAGGGGCTGCCTCAGGAGGTGGGGAGCTCCCCCTCACTGGCCGTCCTCAAGCAGCGGCTGGACAGATCCTTCTCCTGGATGCTGGAGGCTGATCCTGCACTGAGCAGGGGGATGGGACTAGATGGCCTGCAGGTCCCCTCCTAACCCTTGGATTCCATGTGTCTAAGTGTGCATGCATGGAAGCTGATGCTCAGAATAAAGCTGTGTTGGTCTTAAAGGTGCCATGGGACTCAACCTTTGTACTCCTGCCCTTTCTGGTTTGCTGTATTTCAGTCCCGTGGGAACTTCCTCAGCCTGTGAGCAGTGCAGGTGAAAAAACTGAGGGCCAGCATGGTGTAGAGTTTAAGAGTGGCGGCCTCTGATCCGGAGAACCAGGTCTGATTCCCCATTCCTTCTCCACATGCAGCCAGCTGGGTGACCTTGGGCCAGTCCCAGTTCTCTCAGAGCTCTCTCAGCCTCGCCTACCGCACAGGGTGTCTGTTGGGGGAGAGGAAGGGTAGGTGATTGCGAGCCACTTTGAGACTCTTTGGGGTAGAGAAAAGCAGGGCCTAAAAATCAACTCTTCTCCATCTCTTGCTCAGCTATGTGACTTTTAAGCATTGCCCGCAGGCAGAGAAGAAAGGCAGGTGAAGACTTCTAAGCTGAAGGAGGTGATGGCTGAGAGAGCTCTCAGAGAACTGTTCATTAAAAACAGTTCTAAGAGAACTGTGACTAGCCCGAGGTCCCCCAGCTGGTTGCACGTGGAGGAAGAACAGGGAATAAAACCAGGGTCTCCAGATCAGAAGCCACCGCTGTGAACCCGGAAGCCCAGCTGGCCCCAGGGCTATGACACTGTTCAAAGGCCTCCTGCTGCCTCTTCTCTCAGCGGACTCTTTGGAGTCTTCAGCCACCTTTCGACCAGGGACCGCCGACACCTCTGGCTCCGGGTCAGGGGGGGAAGGAGACCAACTCACCTTGGAGGCTGTTCCCGTTGGCGCTGGTGCAGGTCGGGGGCGGGGAGGCCTGTGGCCGGACGACGGGAGCGAAGGCGCTTTTCTGCTTGACGGCGGAGATCATGTTGACGGGAGAGAAGGAGAAGACGCCTGCCGGCGTGGAGGAGCTGGCGATGGAGGAAGCACCCAGGGGCGGGCTGGAGGGCATGACTGCCGGGAGAGAAGGGCGGAAATCGGTCAGGGGGCGGACGGGGGCGGTGCAGGGAATGAGGGCACGCGTCCCAGGGAGAAGAAGGCTCGGTCTTTCCATCCAAACCTCTCAGGTGAGCACAGGTGAAGCTGCCCTCTACGGCAGGGATTCCCAACCAGATTTCCGGGGAACTGGGGGGTTCTGTGAGAGCTCCCCAGGGGCTCCGTGGCCTTTCCCAGAAGTCCGTGTGGCCGCTGACATCACGAGGCCTCACTGGAGCCCCCTTCCTTCCCATGTTGCTCTATGGTAGTGGACCGGACCGCGAAGTCCCTGGCACCGGGCCGTGGCTCCCTCTCCCTGCCCCCCTCCCCGCCCCCCCCCCGCAGTAAAAAGCTTCCCAGGCCGCAAGCTTGTGGCCCGGGAAGCTTCTTACTGCGGGAGAGGGGGAGAGGGAAGCAGGGTTGCGCATGCGCATTGCGCATGCCTGGCTGAAATTGTGCATGTGCGGCACATTTGCGCATGCGCGATTTCAGCCACGCATGCGCAATGCATGTGCGCAGCCGGGCAATCGCCCTCCCTGCTGCCGCCGGTCCCCAGCCTCAAAAAGGTCGGGGACCACTGCTCTACAGGACTCATCTCTTTCTCCACAATGGACAAGTGGCAAATGCTTGATCGATAGATCAATCAGTCGTCTGGCTCCCACTTCTCTGAAGGGCATGGCAGCACCTCTGGGGTTTCCCAAAGCCTGAACAATATTTCAGGAGTTCCTCCACGGTCAAGAGGTCGAAAAAGGTTGCTCTTCGGAATCGGATGACAACACGGGAACAAAGTGGGGGGAAAAACCTGGAAACAAGCCAGCAGGATCCCTGCGATTCACAGTGCCTGCAGATGAATGACGGCTGATCCTGACCTATTGCTTGAGAGAGCATTTTGCCAGCTAATGTTAGAAAACAAGGGAGGCATAGCAGAGGATTCAGAAAAGGAGAACGGCTGGCATGGCTTCCCACGGAAGTGTAGCATTATAAGTAACTGGAAGATCCCTCCTGAGGAAGACCCAGTAAGAACTACCCTCTGAGGAAGATCAGCTATGAAACAGGCTGACGTCTAGACGGGCGTCTCTGCTTGGCTGAGGATATCGGCCTGGTCCCAGTTTAGGAGTCTGGTTGTCGACAGGATTATTAAGTTGGCTTTTTGCTTTCAGCTCCTTACAGAAGGTGTCCTGCAGTATCATAAGGGCAGGACTTCCTTACGTTTATGTTCCAGGATCACTTGGGCTGTTGCAGTAGCCTCATCATGGTCCAATTTATCATGTACGGACCATATATAATTAGAATTATCGGATCATAGAATCCTAGAGTTGGAAGGGACCTCCTGGGCCATCTAGTCCAACCCCCTGCACTGTGCAGGACACTCACAACCCTCTTGCTCATCCACTGTCACCTGCCACCCCCTTGATCCTTCCCAGAATCAGCCTCTCCATCAGATGGCTCTCCAGCCTCTATTTAAACTTTTCCACAGATGGAGAACCCACCACCTCCCGAGGAAGCCTGTTCCACTGAGGAACCGCTCTGGCTGTCAGGAACTTCTTCTGGCTGTTTAGACGGAATTTCTTTTGCCTTAATTTCATCCTTTTACTGCCCTTGGTCCAGAAAGGACAGTATATGTTAGACTGGCTGTCAACCTCCAAGGTCTCAGGCCGAGGTCTTTCCCATCCCCTCCTGCCTGATCCTTTTTAATAGGAGATGCCGGGGATTGAACCAGCGACCTTTTGCATGCATGCCATTGAGCCTCAGGTCTTCCAACCTCCGTTCGCAGCTCTCTGTCCCGGGAGGAAATGCCAGCATGGGATTGCAGAATGATTTTTCATTGTTTTGTGTGATCTTCCTGTTTTGTGTAATCTTCTCTGGCACCATTAAGACCAACAATGTTCCAGATCCAAATCCTTAATTGGCATATAAACCAGCAACGTTTAATTTAATTTAATTCTGGGCACAAGCTTTCATGTGCATGCACACTTCTACAGTTGTATCTGAAGTATGCACATGGAAGCTGATATCCAGAATGTTTCTGAAGACATGTGCATGTACACGGAAGCATACCCAGAACTAAACTTTGTTGGCCTTACATGCATACGGAAACTAATATCCAGCATTAAATGTTGTTGGTCATAAGGGCGCGGCTGGCACACGAATGCTTATCCCCAGAATTATACTTGGGTGGCCATAAAGAAAGGTTATTCCGAGAGTTAAATCGGATTGTTCTTGAAGGTGCCCCAACTCTTCTTCAGAAGGTGCCCAATTCTGCTCTGCTGCTTCAGACCAACAAAATGGCGACCCACCTGAATCGATATTTTCTGCTCCTCCTGAGTATTGGGAAGGGCTGGGCTGGGATCTCCTCTGAGGCCTGAAGCTCTCCTCTTCCCCCACCTGGATTTGCTTGCCCCCCCCCCCCCAATCATGGTTGCCGAATTCTCGTCAGCCCCACTTGTCTCCCAGATCATTTTCCCAATTGGAAGTTCTAGTACAGCCTATTTACTGTTGAGAACCCCCTGAAACATTCTTCAGGCTCCGAAAAACCCCAGAAGTGGTGCAATCGTGCAGAATATGGTTGGGAAGCAGAGCTGTGGACATGCCCCCACCCGGGGCCCCTCCCCTTCCCACCCCCTCCAGGCCGATTACCGGCCATTTTGGGAGGGGGAGGGTAGATAATGACCATATCTGGTCATATCAGTTTGGAGAGCCAGTTTGGTGTCGTGGTTAGGAGTGCGGACTTCTAATCTGGCATGCCAGGTTCGATTCTGCGCTCCCCCACATGCAGCCAGCTGGGTGACCTTGGGCTGGCCACGGCACTGATAAAACTGTTCTGACCGAGCAGGAATATCAGGGCTCTCTCAGCCTCACCCACCCCACAGGGTGTCTGTTGTGGGGAGAGGAAAGGGAAGGCGACTGTAAGCCGCTTTGAGCCTCCTTCGGGTAGGGAGAAGCGGCATATAAGAACCAACTCTTCTTCTTCTTCTTCTTCATCATCCAATAAATGTTGAACAAATTTTAAAAACCTATAAAAGCTGAATGAACCCCCACCCATTTGGGAATCCCTTCCAGGGCCGTCAAGAAACCCTGGTCTAGAAACCTGCAATTTCTTAAGGACAAGAGATGGGAGGCGAGCACGGGAGCAAAGGGCACCTGGCACAGCTGACCGGGGCGAGGAACTCACTTGCGTAGGGGGAGTTGGCAGTGGAGCCGTTGAGGAAACTGGGCGACCCGGGCATCCCGAGGCTGGTCATGGCGGCGCCTGCGTAGCCGTTCATGCTGGACGTGATCGTGTTGTAGCTGCTCTGCTGCGGGGTGGAGCTGGGCACGTAACCTCGCGGCGAGACGCTGCTCGTGTTGCGGGAGTACCCTGCAAAGCAGAGGGGGCGTGGGGGGGGGGAGGAGAGGCTGACTGCGGGAAAGGACATTGCCCCTTCTTAGGGATGCCAGCCTCCGGGGGGGGGGCTGGGGACCCCCTGGAATTATAGCACGTCTCCAGGCTCCAGAGATCAGCCCCCCGATTTACGTATTTATCTTATGGCACACAGAAAGCGTATGAGAATAATAATAATATACAATAATCTAAAATACGCAGCCAAGTGGATATACAGACTGATTGGGCAATCTGGGCAATTCTGAAGTTTTCAATCCACTCTTATCGCAGTTGGGAAGAGGACCGAGAGGTCCATCACATCTCCCTGGAGAAAAGGGATGTTTGGGGGGTGGGCTCTGTGGCTTTGTACCCTGCTAAGCTCCGTGTCTTCTCCAGGCCCCATTCCCAAATTTCCAGGAGCTTCCCAACCCCTCACCCCCATCCCCTACCAGTGGCCGGGGGGGCGGGGGATCTGGCAACCCTACCCTAAGGGCACGGGTGCAAAGACCCATCTTGACTTCCATCTCTGGCAATCGTCTCTACTCCAGGGAGTCACATAGTTTGCCCAGGCTGCTGGTGGGAGCTCTTTTGAAAGGGGGGGGGGACCCACCTGACCACTACAAGCCCCTCAAGGTAAGGGTCCTTTTTCATACACGGCACACCCAAAGGTGCCTCCTACTGAATCAGATG
This sequence comes from Paroedura picta, assembly GCF_049243985.1. Classification (NCBI taxonomy): domain Eukaryota; kingdom Metazoa; phylum Chordata; class Lepidosauria; order Squamata; family Gekkonidae; genus Paroedura; species Paroedura picta. Next base: position 86,222,606 of record NC_135378.1, read on the forward strand.
CTTGGCCCATCAACGTATTATCCACGCTGACTGTCAGCAGCTCTCTCTCCAGGGTCTCAGGCAGAGAAAGGGATTTCCCAGGACCTCCTGCTTGCTCCTTTCAACTGGAGATGCTGCCGGGGAATTAAATCCAGAGAGGGCTGCGGCTCAGGGGAAGAGCTCCAATCTGCAGCACCTTCACTTAGAGAAGGGCTAGGCAGCTGGACTCTATGGCATTATTGTCGGCTGAGGCCCCTCCCCTCCCAGGCTCCTCCCCCCAATTGTTAGTTTGCAAACCCCTTTCCCTTCCTCGTGCCCCACCTTGGTCCGAGCCCTGGGAGTCGCTGATGTTGATGGCCAGCTGGCTCCCAAAGGAGTTGACGCCCATCATGCCAGAGTGGGTGTGGTTCCCGGCCAGGGAGGTCAGCTGGTTGGGGTTACGCGGGACACTGTACAGGGCCTCGGCGATGTCCGCGGCCCGTTTCAGGATGATGTCCTGCGAAGGAAGAGAGCTTATGTTTCATGGGAATGTGGCAGGGCTTCCAGGTCGGCGTTACACCGTGTCAAGAAGACCCACGCATAGTGCAGGGGGTTGGGCTAGATGACCCATGAGGTCCCTTCCAACTCTATTATGCTACGATTCCAAGATCTTTGCCTCGCACCTGTCGTAGCCGGGGCTGAAATGGCGAACGCCAGAGGTTGACAGGTATATGTAAACCAGAGAGGATCTCTCCCTCCTCTTCTCTTTATTGTACTTTAGCCTCTTTATTCTTTCCTCTAGGGCAGAGGTGGCGAAACTGTGGCTCTCCAGATGCCCATGGACTACAATAACCATGAGCCCCTGCCGGATGGCAGGGGCTCATGGTTATTGTAGTCCATGGACATCTGGAGAGCCACAGTTTCACCATCCCAGTTCTAGGGCACACAACTTGGCCTATATGAATGAGCCATCTGAAGCCTTCTTGAATTCTAAAAAACCCTAACGTTTTGAAAGTTTGTGAGTAACGCCTGGGAAAGCTTCCCTGGCTAGAGAGACCTCTAAGTGGGGGTTCCTAAAACCTCGTCATCTCCTTGCTCCTCCCTCTCTTGGCCGGCCAGAACTGTAGGGTGAAAACCACCCAAATACATTTAATTTCGCTTAATTTATACCAGGCTTTTCTCAGCACTGACACCGCCCACTTAAGCTGATTTATTAAAACATCCGTATCTTGTTTTGCCTTGTGGTTTTGTCTTGCCTTGTGCCTTGTGGTTCACATCGCCCGGTGAGGACTAGAAGCATTTCATGTCCACAGCCTAAGGTTGCCAGATTCTCCAGGAATCCCCCAAACTTGTACTGGCCACCTTGATCAGCCACGCCTTCTCTTCTGCCGCTACTCACAAGCAAAGGGGGCCACAGGCTAAAAGCCCATGCCTGCCACGGCTTTGATCCCCCACCCCCCATCTCACTCGCAGGGGGGTGCCGTGGTTAAGAGCAGCGCCCTCTTATCTGGAGAACCATGTTCAGTTCCCCAATCCTCCTCCTCCACACGAAGCCAGCTGGGTGATCTTGGGCCGGTCCCCGTTCTTTCAGGACTGTTCTCATAGAGCAGTTCTCCTAGAGCTCTCTCAGCCCCACCTACCTCACAGGCCCCCTGTGGTCAGGAGAGGAAGGGCAGGCAGTTGGGAGACTCCTCCTGGTAATGAAAAGCGGGCTGCAAAATCCAGCCCCTCTTGCCTTTTCTCTCCCCCCAGAGACATCCAAGGAGAGATGGGGCCAAGCCTTGGAGCAGAGCTCCAGGTATCTTTCATGTTGTATCAAAGGAGGCACAGATTTGCAGATGGATCAGGACTGCCACACAGAAGTCCATAGGGATGGGGGGAAGGGAAGAAATGTCCAGGCTGCAAACCCCCGCCACCCCGGAGGAAATGGGGCCTGAAAGGGGCGGCCGGACTCCAGACAGGGCCTGAAGATCTCCGGGAATTACAGTCTCCAGGTGGCAGGGATCAGCTCCCTGCAGAAGACAATGCTGTGGGATGTGGACTCCTCGGCCTTTTACCCCGTTGGGTCCCTTCCCTCCCCAAACCCTTCGAGCTCCACCCATCCCAGGATGTCCAGGAATTCCCCCATCTATGGCCACGGGGGGGGGGCAGGGTTGCCATATCCTGTTTGGGAAGCTCCTGGAGATTTGGGGATGGAGCCAGGGAGGTTCAGTGCTATGGAATCCACCCTGATAACACAGCCATTTTCTGCAGAAGGGCTGTTTCCAGTAGCCCGGAGGTGAGGTGTAATTCCGGGGATCCCCAGGCCCCCCTCGGAGACCGGCATCCCAAGTGGGGAAGATTTCCATGCTGGGAAGGGGAGGGGAGGGCCAAGCAAAGGGGGCGAGCAAAATAAAAATGTGCCAGGGCAGCCAAACGCCGCCTCCTCCTCCTCCTCCTCCGTGATGCCCTGACCCCCACGCCTCCACGAGACCACAGCAATATCCGCCCAGGTGGGGCTAACTGCTACTGAGCCGTGAAAACACCGGCTGGGCCCCGTTCTGGGGGGGGGGGGGGGGGCTGGACGGATGGGGCCGCTGGAAGGCCGTGACTTCACAGCCCTGGAATTCCTAATGACAAACAGATGTCTGCTGAGAGGCGGGGGCCGGCCAGTTCCCTGCGAGATTGGGGGGCGGAGAGGAGAAGGGAAGGGGGGGGGGAGCTGGCAAGGTCCAAAATGTGGAAATAATTACTGACAAGGCAATGGGATTTCGAGGGACGTAAAATGTAAAATGCTCTGGGACTCTGGCGCTGGGAAATATCCCCGAGTCCTTGACCGCACGTACTGAGAGCCACGCAAATTATGCACGGAGCTGCTTTCTACAGAATCAGATCCCTGGTCCATCAAGAAGAAGAAAGAGAAGAAGAAGAAGAAGAAGAAGAAGAAGAAGAAGAAGAAGAAGAAGAAGAAGAAGAAGAAGAAGAAGAAGAAGAAGAAGAAGAACTTTGTTCAGTTGTGATGTTATTTGTTGTTGAACAAACATAATAAAATGTTTTTAAAAGACGAAGAGCTGGTTTCATCCAGCTGACTGCAAGTGAAGGAAGAACAGAGAATCTAACTGGGTTTTCCAGATTAGAAGAGCTGGTTTTTATATACCCTGCTTTTCACTACCCAAAGGTGTCCCAAAGCAGACTACAAATACCTTTCCTGTCCTCTCCTGGACCAGGCACCCTGTAAGGTAGGTGGGGCGGAGAAAGCTCTGAAAAAACTGCTCTGCAAGAACAGCTCTAAGAGAACTGTGACCGGCACAAGTTCACCCAGATAACTGCATGAGGAGGAGGAGTGGGGAATCAAACCCAGTTCAACAGATTAGAAAAACTAGTTTTTTATTCTCTGCTTTTTCACTATTCAAAGGTGTCCAAAAGTGGCTTGCAAACGCTGGCAGGGGCTCATGGGAATTGTAGTCCATGAACATCTGGAGGACCACAGGTTGACTACCCCTGCTCTACAGCAGCCATTTTCTCCAGGATTGATCTCGGTCATCCGGAGATGAGCTCTAATTCCAGGGGATCCCCAGGCCCCACCTGGAGGTTGGCATCCCTACCTGGAATCATAGCTCATCTCCAAACTAAAAAGGTCCCTTCCCCTGGAGAAAATAGCTGCTTCGGAGGGTAGACTCTACACAGGAATGCCACCCTCCAGGTGGGGCCTGGGGATCCCCTGGAATTAGAGCTCATCTCCTGGGACCGTGAGAGGTAGAGGAAGGGGGTGGAGGGCCGTGAGGAAGGGGCCGGGAAGAGACAGTGGCTGCTAAGGCGGCCTCCAGGGTCTCAGGCAGGCACCCTTGTTGAAGCAACGCTGCTAAGCAATGTACCTGACCCCCCCCCCCATTTTGAGTGGGAATGACGGCCGGGGGCAGGGCAGGGCAGGGCAGGGTTGGCGGTTGTCCACAGGCGGGCAGCAGAGTGGACGTGCCCAGGAGGTCTGGCGTGGAGGGCTGCGTGTCCTACCTGGTTGTTGTGTGGCATTCCGTACAATGCTTCCACCAGGTCTGCCGCCCTCTTGAGGAGCACTTCCTGCGGGAGGGAAGAGAGAGCCAGGATGCTCAAAGCCTCGTCCCTTTGGTGCTGGGGACACGCCATCCGTCCCAGCAGTGCTGTTGCCTCCTCTCTCGCAATAAGCATTGGCAGTCATGCCCTGCTGGCATGGGAGCGACGGCTGAGAATGCGGGCTTGCGGTACGGGTAGGGGTGCCAGCCTCCAGGCGGGACCTGGGGATCCCCTGAGATTACAGTTCCTCTCTAGATTTACAGCGATCAGTTCCCCTGGCGAAAAGGGATGCCTGGGAGGGTGGACTGAGGTCCCTGTCCTCTCGAGGCTCGATCCCCCCAGCCCTATCCCCGATCCCTTGCCAGTGGCCAGCCCAGCCCTCGGTCCCAACAGTGTGTCTGGCTCTGGTTCCTTCAGCGCCCCAAGCCCCACGAGGAAGCCGCAGCCGGGCCCCACCGGATCCTCGGTGCTCCTCGCCCCGTCCCCCCGCCCCGCCCCTGCCAAGAGGTGCCGACGGCAGAGCCTGCCGGCTGCAGATCGTACATCAGGTCCCAAGGCTATTGGATTGCTGTCAAGCTAAGTGCTGGCAATCAGAGGCCCTTGCTCTTCTGTCTCCTGCAATATCTCCCCGATCAATACGGTAATGGAGCCATGGGGAGGGGGGCACCGCTGGCCTGTTAGTGCACGCTGAGCTGCCACGGAGGGGACGGAAACACGCCTCTGGTGGGGGGAGGGGGGGGAGGAAGCAGCAAGCGGAGGGGAGGGAGGCAAGAGCTGGGTGGTCGGTCACATCCCGTGCCTCTAGGGGGACGTTTCCTCCGCCCTGAAGTCCGAATGAACTTCAGGAACTGCGTTGTTTCAAAGGGCATTTTCCCCCTCCGTTGGCGCATTTGTGAACTGAGCCCCAGTGGAGCAGGAGTTCATTGAGTGACACCTGCTAGACTCAAGACCGGGGGCGGCCAAACTGATGCTCCAGAAGTCCATGGACTACAATGACCATGAGCCCCTGCCACTCGTGGCAGGGGCTCATGGTCATTGTAGTCCATGGGCATCTGGAGAGCTACGGTTTGGCCACCCTGCCCAGACCAACAAGATTTCTAGGCCAAGATGGGTCACCATGTCAGTCGGTCTTTAGCAGCAGGAAAGAGCCACAGTCCAGCAGCACCTTCAAGACTGGGAAAATCTGTGGCAGGGGAGGAGCTTCTGGGAGTCACAGCTCTCTTCTTCAGACAGACCAAGACACGTAGCCCTGTTAGTCTCTCTGGAGCAGGAGAGAAGAGCCAGAGTCCAGGAGCAGCTGCAAGAGACCTTGGGGCAGGGGAGGAGGTCTTGGGAGTCACAGCTCTCTTCTTCGGATACAGTGAGAATGGGAGTTTGCCTGCCTTCTATCCCAAGTCTCATCAGATTTTGGAAGCTAAGCCCAGCTGGCCGCAGTTAGTACTTGGAGGGGAGGCTGGCCAGAAAATCTGGGGGTGCTACGGAGAGGCAGGCAGTGGCAGGCCACCTCTGAGCGTCTCTTGGGGGAGTCCAGAGGTTGGTTGAACTCGACGGCATTTTTACTCTGATGGCGTCTCTGATGAGCACAGCAACCGTGAGGTCTAGACTCTCCCGTGGGGAGGTTAGTCTTCTATGTATGTATGTATTTATTTTATTTATTCATAAATGAGCGAATAAATAAATAAATGCACTTATTCGCTGCCACTTCCAGCCTGCCCGTTTCTGAAAGATTAACTCTTTCTGGAAGGCCAGCTCTGGAAAGGCTAACTATTGAAACGTGTTTTCAGAGAGCCTGGCTGTTCTGCTCCCCCCCCCCAACCCCCCACCCCTCCAGCAAATTCACGAGTCCTGCAGTGCAGCTGATGTAAAGACCAATCAATCCCTAAACCGAATCCAAACAGGAACGGCTGGACCTCGTGGCTCTACAGGAATTCTGGGCCTCCGGAGGCCTTCAATCCAACTCCCACTGACTGGTTGGAAAACTCACACAGTGACCGTCCATTTTGCACTGCTCTGGCCAGGAGGGAGTTAAACCCGTGCATGTGCGCACACACACTCACAATCACCATGTATACTTGTTGTCAGCTCTGCATGATGCATAGGCAGGTGGGGGGGGGGAGGAAAGGGGGAGTCTGCTTCATCACAGCCTGGATACGACAAGTAGCTTAACTATGATGAATGGCCGGCCAAGGCAAGCCCCCCCCCCCCCCATATTTGGGAAGGAAGTGAGAGATCTCAGGCCTATAGGGAGGTCTGGGGTCACAATTAGGGTTGCCAGCTCTGGGCTGGGGAATACCTGGAGACTTTGGGGGTGGAGCTGGGAGTGGGGGGAGATTTGGGGCAGGGAGGGACCTCAGAGCTGTATAGTGCTACGGAGTCCCCCCTCCCAAGCAGCCGTTTTCTCCCGGGGAAGTGATTTCTTTAGCCTGGAGATGACCTGCAATTCCAGGAGATCCCCAGGTCCCACCTGGGAACTGGCAACCCTAGTCACAACTCATAAAGCTTTCCTGGGGTGGAAAGAGGCCCTGAGACACGCCCTGTTGATGGGGCTTCTCTGGGACACCTGTTGAGATTCCTCAGGCCCTGCTGGAGAAATCACAGTTGCCGCCTTCTTAACCACCTGGCGCACCTGGGATGAACAGCAACTGATGTCACCTTCCATCTTCTGGAAGATGCAACTAGCAGGATCTTGCCAAGAACCCTACCGGTTGGCACTTGGGTTGCCAACTGAGTGGGGAAATTCCTGGAGAATGGAGGGTGGAGCCTCAGGAGGGCAGGCACCTCAGCTGGGCACAAGGGCAACAAGCCCACCCTCCAAATCAGCCAGTTCCTCCAAGGGGACTGGTCTCTCTCGACTGGAGAACGGTTATAATTCCCAAAGAACGGCAGGGATGATTTGGAGGATGGCAACCGTAGCTGGTACAGGATGAGCAGCGGGGGGAAAATTGGAATCTTTCAGATTCAAGTTTCCCTGATTCGGTACAGCTCAAATCAACTGAATCATTGATTCGGGAGATGGATTTGAGTTTGGTCGATACAGGAAATTTGAACCAGTTTGGCCAAAACAGCCCCCAGGCGGCTAATCCTGTGGTGGAGATCAGTGGTTTGGCAGCTCTGGAGGCCACAGGCACCTTGTGAGGGCTGGGAGAGCTCTGAGAGAACAGCCGTAAGAGAACGATGACTGACCCAAGGTCATCCAGTGAGCTGCATGTGGAGGAATGGGGAATCAAACCCGGTCCTCCAGATTAGACTCCACCACTCTTAGCCACAACCGGCTGAGCCCCAACCCCGAGCATTCCCTGTTACTTCCCAGGGGTAACACCAATTTGCAAGCACGGCTGGGTGATCTACAACAGCATTGGCCGTCTAGGTTTCCCCCTCTCACTTGGCACATTACGGGGAATTTGGGAGGAGGGGTGGAGCCTACGAAGAGATCTCAACAAGGGATATTTCTCTAGAGTCCCCCATTGAAAGCCTCCTTTTACTTCAGGAGAACTGATCTCTGTAGTCTGGAGAGCAGATCTTCAGTGTGCACCTGCAGGATGACAGCTCTACACCAGCTTCTTTTCTCATTCTCCAGTTGGTTCAGTGGAACCTCCCTAGACAGAGCCGGTCTACCCCTGAGCGGCCAAGATGACAGGCAAGGCGCGGCCGTCACCCTCTCCCCGTTTGCAAGGATTTGGACGGAACCAACACTGGGCAGAGGGTGCTTGGCGGGCCTGGACGGTCAGACGCTGGCGCTCCTGGGCAGCGGGAGCGGCTCACAAGGAGGCTTGGGGTCGCGGCACATGCACCAACACCGACGTGGTGTCGAAATTAAGCGCCGCCACGAGAAGAGGGAGCTGGGCGCACAGGCCGCGGCCGTGGCCACGGGGACCGCCTGTCAGGCCGTGATGAATGGCTCCAATTTGGAGGCTGCTTCCCGCTGTCACTCTCCATCGGAAGGCCCGCCCTCTCCCCAGCAGCTGCTCTCTGGCCGAGACGCTCTTCCAAGGACGGTGGGGCTGCGAGGAACAAAAGGAGCGTCTCGGCCGGACTGCTGCTAAACTCATCGGGGGGTTTGTCCGCCGGCGCTTCAGGGAGACGCTTCAGGGGGCCGTTCCACGCCTGTCGTTCACATCTGAGGCTGGTGCCTGCCGTTGTTCCCCGAGTCCTCGGGGAGGGCTGGATGACTGGGCGGCCGAGAGCGACTCTCGCCAGAACACCTGTTTAGTCTCACGCCCTGGTGCTGTCTGCGGCCCTGCTGGGCATTCTGCAGCTGCTTTCCCAAAGCTCACTGCCTCTGAGCATGGAGGCTCCATCAGCCGTCCCAGCTGATGACTCTCTATTCAAGAGCCGCTCTGGGGCAGGGGGTAGAGCGATGGACTAGGGCAGGGGTAGTCAAACTGCGGCCCTCCAGATGTCCATGGACTACAATTCCCAGGAGCCCCTGCCAGCATTCGCTGGCAGGGGCTCATGGGAATTGTAGTCCATGGACATCTGGAGGGCCGCAGTTTGACTATCCCTGGACTAGGGCCCTGGGCGATCACGGTTTGAATCCTCAGTTTCAGCATGGCAGCCTCCTGGGCGGCCATTAGGCCTGCCACAAACGCTCCAACTGGCCTACCTCACAGGGTTGTTGTTGTGAGAAGACATAGGATGGGAGAACGTTGTTCTAAAGTTGCTTTGAGTCCCGCAAGGGTGGGGAGATGCGAAATAATAAATGACAGTCTACTGAGTAGATCCATGATTTTTACCTCCTCCATTTTAATCCCACAGCACTCTTGCAGGGTAGGCTGGAAGGGAATGGCTAGCTCGTGGGCCTTAAAGATGAGTGGGATTTAAACGCTAATCTCCCCAGGTCTTAGTCTGGCTAAAACCAAGTCACTGCTAGGGTCACCAATCTCCAGGTGAGGGCTGGAGACCTCCCGGAATCACATCTCCAGATCTGTCCACCTGGGGGGAAAATTGCCTGCTTTGACGGGCTTCATACCCCGCTGAGGTCACTTCCTGTGCCAAACTCTGCCCTCTCTGGGCTGCATTTCCTCCCCCCTCCCCCCCAAATCATCAGTGGGGAACGATTTCCCATTTCCCAATTTAAAGCTGGCAAACAGAGTGGCAGCTCGTCACCAAAAGCTGCCTCCAGATCACGGGCCGGTGTTGTCAGTGGGGGTGAGGCCCCGTGACTGAGAGCTGCTGGGTTCTGCCCAAGCCCGGTCACCGGAGATCCTTTCCACTGGGGATCTCCCCCCTGTCCATCAAGTGCTGCACAAGGAGGGACACCCAGGAGGGACACCCAGACGCCTTTGCGGGATTTGAGCTAGCAAAGGGCGGCATAATGAAGACTGCTCAGAAAGAAGAAAGAAATCACAACCACAACGCCGTAAACTGGAGTTCTGCTTCCCATGTTCTTTAGAACTTATGTTCATGTTCTTATAGGCTTTCAAGGGAGACGAGACAGATTCACAGAGGCGACACTACCCCCCCCCCCCCTACTAATCATGATGGAACTTCCACATTCAGAGGCATTAATCCTGTGAATCACAGAGCCAGGAGGCAATATCAGGGGATGGTGTCAGCCTCTCTGCCCTGTGGCTGGCCCTGCAGAGGAACTGGCTGGCCCCTGGGTGAGACGGGAGGCTGGACTGGAGGGACCCTCCCTGGTCTGACCCAGCAGGGCTCTTCTGAGGGTCTTCTCAGGGGAAGGCCTCGGCCTCTCTGCCCTGTGGCTGGCCATGCAGTGGAACTGGCTGGCCCCTGGGTGAGACGGGAGGCTGGACTGGAGGGACCCTCCCTGGCCTGACCCAGCAGGGCTCTTCTGAGGGTCTTCTCAGGGGAAGGCCTCGGCCTGTCTGCCCTGTGGCTGGCCCTGCAGAGGAACTGGCTGGCCCCTGGGTGAGACGGGAGGCTGGACTGGAGGGACCCTCCCTGGCCTGACCCAGCAGGGCTCTCCTGAGGGTCTTATGAGGGGAAGGCCTCGGCCTCTCTGCCCTGTGGCTGGCCCTGCAGAGGAACTGGCTGGCCCCTGGGTGAGACGGGAGGCTGGACTGGAGGGACCCTTGCCCTGATCTACCTGTGATTCTGTCTCCCCGCCATCGCTGTTCTCAGGATCACAAAAAAGCGGGCAGGGCCTTACCTTGGGTAAGCGCTCCGGGTCCCCTGGATGTCTTGGGATCACCTTCTGCAAGCGCTGAAACCCGTAGTCAATGGTCGGCTCGTTCAAGGCTGGGGGTGGAGGGAAAGAGCAGCTCAGCGGACAGGGATGGCAGCAGCCCCAAACACAGCGGCCAAAGTCTTCCCGGGCCCCTAAGATTTCATCCACCCCCCAAGATGCACCTTGGATCATCAGGGCTGAGGGTGTTCCTGCCCCCGGGCCCCAGAACCGGGCATGGTCATCCGGAGGATCACAACACCTCCTTAAAAGCCAACGTGGCATTGTGGTTAAAGAGCGGCGGCCCCTAATCTGGAGAACCGGCTTCAATTCCCCACTCATCCTCCACATGCAGCCAGCAGGGTGACCTTGGGCCAGTCACAGTTCTCTCTGAGCTCACCCAGCCTCACTGACCTCACAAGTGAGGAAGCATAGGTGATTGTCAACTGCTTTCACTACCCTTGGCTAGTCAAAAGCAGGGTACAAAAGACTAGTGCTTCTCTTCCCATTAAAAGCAGTTTCTAGTCCTCAAGACTACAAAAATATACTCTAGAGCAGCAGAGCCCATATGTGAGAACTGCTTTCATTCATCTCCACAAGAAGCAAAAGATCTCAACAACTCCTACAGACAAGACGAACAGGGCTGCTCCTCTCGATCCATGGAGGGCCCCGCTTTTAGGCATAAAGTACCCTAAGAATTGAGCCGTGACTCCCGGAAGCCCCTCCCCGGCCACAAGGTCTGCTGGTCTGTCAGGCCCTCCTGGACTCTGGCTCTTTCCTCCTGCTCCAGCCAGACTGACCGACACGACCTAGCTTGAGACCATGACATTTGACGCTGGAATAAAATGTTGAGGGGGGCAAAATTCTGAGCAATCTGGTCTCAGACACGAAACTGCCCCACCTGTTTTTAGCAAAGTTGCTAAACCATATTGCTCCTGTCTCCATGGACTCTGCAGACATCTTCTTTGTTTCTTTCTTTTTAAAAAAAAGCCAAAAGTCACACAGAGAGCCCCCCCCCCACCTGCACGCCAAAGATGCCGAAGCAGAACTGGCTGCATTTCCCCCTGGCGCCTTTGCCCTCCCCAGTCTGTGCCTCTCTTCCCCCTCCCCCCCCATGCCTCATCTCCCCTCTCCGAGCCTTGTCAATCCGGGATGCCCCCTAACCTGCCTGTCATCCAGCGAGCCCGCGGTCCCTCCCTCCCTCCCCCCCTCCCTCCCCCACCCCAGATTGGCGCTTCATTACGGCGCTGAGATGAAGATAGATTGCCTGATTTAGCGTAAACATATGCTGCACACCCCAGTTCTGGGCAGCCGTTCGTACACCAGTAATGGGTATTGATTTTCTCCCTGTTCCTCCCTGGTAGGCCTTTCACAGGCCATGGCACATGCGATTATCCAGGCAAGGAAGGGGGGAACGGGACACGGAGAGCCCTGGGCCCCAGTGGCGGCTGAGGATGGGGCAGGGGAAGGGGCAGGGCCGGTTTGTCCATGCAGTGCATGGAGCATGTGCTCTTCCAAGGGCCCAGCACGTGGCCTCCACCCATGGATCAGGGCCGTAGCCCCCCCCCCCATTTTCTCTCTTTGAGGACACGGAGTGACACCCCTCTCTGCTGCCAGTCTGGCTGCTCTTGCTGTCCTTCTACTTTGCTAGGACCCCCACAAACCCTAAACCACTCCTGAGCGGGGGTGGGCTGCTTTTCTCTGTCCTGTCCGAATTGCATGGTCGGCCCCAGGAAGGGTTGGAGTGGGGGTCCACAGAGTGGCTGGTGACCTTCTAATCTGGACAACAGGGTTTGATTCCCCACTCTTCCCCCACATGCAGCCAGCTGGTTCTCTTAGAGCTGCTTTCACAAAACAGTTCTCTTAGAGCTCTCTCAGCCCCACCTGCCTCACAGGATGTCAGTTGTGGGGAGAGGAAGGGATTGAACTGGGGACATTCTGCATGCCAAGCCTTTCCTTCTTCTCCCCACAACAGACACCGTGCGACGTAGGTGAGGCTGAGAGAGCCCTGAGATTACTGCTTGTTGAGAACAGCACTATCAAGGCTGTGACTGGCTCAGGGTCACCCAGCTGGCTGCATGTGGGAGAGCGGGGACTCAAACCCGGCTCGCCAGATCACAAGCTGCCGCTCTTAACCATGACACCCAAATTGCCTTTGCTTCTCACCCGCCTTCAAAGCCCCTTGCCGGGGTCAACATCAGTGGCGACTTGGGGGCCCTTATGTGCACCCCTAATCTACAAGAGGCCCCTGGGCTGCAAAGGTATGGCTCCATAGAGAGCAAAACGGAGCTTCTAGGCTCAGGAGCAGTCTACCAGGGAGCATCAAAAACCTGCCCTGGGTTTCTTGGCGGCATCTGTCCGGCTGCAGGGAAGAGAGAGAGTTTCGGCCTGACCCGGAGAGCCAAACTCGGCTGGGCGGGGAGGAAAAATACCCCAAAGCGTTTGACCTCCGTTAGCTGCGTTAGAACCAGCGGGCTTCCAAGAATCAGGGGCTGGCAAGCCAGTGATCCCCACTGACCGTCCTGCTCAAGGGCCTATTGTGGGGAGCTCCCCCCGCCCTGGATTTCACGAGGACGGTGGAGTTTGCAGGGATCTCCAGCAGACCATCTGTGCTGCCCGCTCAGAGCTCTTGCAGCCAGCTGGGGAATCAGGGATCTCTCAGGCACTTCCTGTACCCACCAATATCTGGGGTCAGCAACTGGGGGAGCAGAGATGATGGAGATTGGGGGACAGTGGCTGAAGACAGCAGGGTTTGGGAACAGAGAGAGAGAGAGAGAGAGAGAGGAAAGGGAGCAAAAAGGGGAGGGGGTCTCTATCAGCTGCCCTCCTGGCTTCCCCTACATCGGCTCCACTGCTGTGGGTCGATATGCATAGATAATTCATGAGCTGGAAATGGAGAATGGTGGAGGAAGGGAGGACAGAGAGAGAGTCCCTCACCCCCCAATTAGCAGGGCTGAGAGATCAGAGAGGCTCGAATCCCCCCCCCCGCCCCCCAAGAGAGTGCTGTACAAACGGCGCCCTCCGTTCTCTTCTTGGAAGACGGTGCATTTTGATTCCTCTCCGTGGAAATCTGCACTCTGGTCTTTGTGTCTCGGGGTCTCAACTAGGGATGCCAGCCTCCAGGTGGGACCTGGGGACCCCCCCAGAATTACAGCACCGCTCAAGATGACCGGGGTCAGTTCCCCTGGAGAGAATGGATGCTCTGGAGGGGGGACCCTACGCCCTCGCGCCCCACTGAGGTCCCATTCTCAAATCTCCAGGGGTTTCTCAATCTGGGTCCGGCAGGCCTACCCCCCTTCCATTCTGGTGGCCGGGAAGACTGGGTTCCATTCCCACTCCGTAAGCCGATACCTCAAGCATACCTGGGCCAACCGATCTCTTGCTTCAAGGCAACAGAATTCCTGCAGCCCTGCATATTCCATATTCTCCTAACAGCCCTCGGAGTCAGAAAAAGCTTCCTGCTGTTGAAATAGACCCTCCGTTCCCATCATTGGAACTCGCTGCTCCAAGTCCTTGTCTCTAAAGCTGCAGGAAACAGATTGGTCCCCACTTCGACAGGTCTCCCTCTGAGGTGGTCCAACCCAGCTCTCCTATCGCCCGTGGCCCTCCTCTTCTCCCAGCCACACAAACCCAGCTCTCCCCGCCTCTCCTTGGGAGGCCTGCATCCCCGCCCCGCAGCCCCCCCAGTCGCCCTTCGCTCAACACCCTCCAACTCATCAGGACCTCTACCTAGCAAATTAAAGAAGAAGAGTTGGTTTTTTAATAGCAGGCTTTTTACTATTCGAAGGAGTCTCCAAGTGGCTTCCGATCACCTTCCCTTCCTCTCCCCACAACAAATCCCCAGGGAGGTAGATGGGGCTGAGAGAGCTCTGACAGAACTGCTCTGTGAGAACAGCTTTATCAGGACTGTGAGGAGCCCAAGCTCACCCAACGGGTTGCATGTGGAGGGATGGGGAATCAAACCCAACTTTCCGGATTAGAAGCTGCCGCTCTTAACCACGACACCGAGCTGGGTCTCTGATTGAATTTTAAATTTAAAGTTATAGCACTGTATAATTGTCTTTGAAACGATGTAAGCTGCCCTGAGCCTACAAGAAATATCCATGCAACAAAGAAAGAAAAAGAACCGCGTTCCCTTACCGGTGTAGACGAAGCGTCCCGGTGCCCCTTTGCAGAACTGTTTGGACTTGTACGAGAGCGTTACCTCCACCACGCCGGGGATGTGACGTGGGGGCGTCTGCACACGGATGGCGTGGGGCGTGATGAGCTGTCAGAGGAGGGGACAGGGTCAGATGAAAGAACCCGACAATTAGCGGGGACACGTGACACCCCTTGGACAGATGCTCTGCCGGCTGCTGGCCAGGTATTGTGCTCAGCTGAGGGATCAGCTGTCACGTGCAAGGCCCTTCGTGGACTTAGCCCCTCTAGTGGGTGGGTCTGCCCCTCTCCCTATGCTCCACCACGACCCCTTCGCTTAGGTGACCAGCGGTGTCCATCGGTCAGCGGGCAAAACCAAAAGCTTGTGCCTGCTCTGTGATGACCCATCGCCTTCCGGAATGGGCTCCCTGAAGAGGTCAGTGGGGCTACCCCTCTCTTGGCTCTCCTTGCTTCAGGATACTTTGGGCTGATCCTGCGTTGAGCAGGGGGCTGGACTAGATGGCCCGTATGGCGCCCTCCAACTCTAGGATTCTATGATTCCAAAAATGTGACCAAACTGAACTTTTCCGGAGGGTATTTCTACACAGTTACATGGTGGCGGGGTGCAAAATATTTACAAGCTCGCCTGGATAATTAATTCTGGACTGTGTTCTGTACCGCTGTTTAGAGCTGGCTGATGGCAGAATCCTATTTATGTGACTTTAAATAAGGGACTGCCTCTTAAAGTAAAGCGACCAACACTAAAGTATTAAAGTAAAGCGACCAACACTTGCTTAGGGTCCCCGGCCCTAAAGAAATAAAACTGGTCTCAACCCAGGCCAGGGCCTTTTCGGGTCTGGCTCTGGACTGGCGGAATGCTCTCCCTAGTGAGATCAGAGCCCTGCGCAGGGCTTGCAAAACCAAGCTGTCCCACCAGGCCTACGACTGAGGCCTAAAGGCAGATGGACTGAGGCTAGACGACGAATGTGGTGAATTTCACCACAGCACCAAAACTCTGGAACTGTTTTTAGACCTGGCCCCAGCCTGGTGGAACGCTCTATGCAGGGGGTTGGACTAGATGACTCTGGAGGTCCCTTCCAACTCTAGGGTTATGTTTATGTGTTTGTATTAGATTTATTTTATTGTTTTAAATGTTTTAAGTTGTTTGAACATTTTAAGTTGCTCTCACGTGCGCCGCCTTGGAGACCCGGGATGAGGAGGGATGGCCATGCCAAAATATCATCATCATCATCATCATCATCATCATCCAAAATCCTCGGGTGTCCTCCTGCCCCGCTGGCCTTATTTCTACTGCAAACCGAATGTGCCGCACAATTTTTTCGAGTGATGGACGATGCCGTTGGCAACCAGCGATCGAACTGCCATTCGATCCGAGGAGAGATTGGGTTACTTCTTCTGCGGACCCCCTCCCCCCTCCCCATGACTCCCAGCCTGAAGGACAGCAAAGTGCGGGCAAACGTCATGCGATCTGGGAGTCTGTCCGTGCTCATGAGGGTCAGCGGGTGGAGCTTCCATCCCTGTAACTATTTTCCCCCTCATATACATCACAATATGCTCAACTAGTAAATATCTGTCCGATTCTCATCTCTTTTAATATTGTGTTAATATTCTAATATTTCTGTAAGTATATTTTTGTATCCTATCCTGATTACTATGAATCGTTATTGATTTTATGGCGTTTAGTTTTGGCGGAGGCATTATCTATACGGGTCGGGCTGACGGAAGAATTCTACTCTGGCTCTCTCCCTGCCATGCCGAGGGGGCCCCTCCCCAGGGCTTGGACCGGGGCACCCAGAGGGCTTAACCTAAGCCTGTTTTTAATTATATTTATATATTTCTTGCTAGAAGCGGCTTTGGCTCAGAAGCAGGTTTAAAAAGGCGATCGATAATTCAATAGGCCATCTGCTACAGCTTCTCCTGGCAAATTTGGGGAATTGCGGTTGGATAAGGACATAGACAGTTCTCTCTCAGGGATTTTGCATCCGCCCCCAATACAATTTCCAGCACGCCCCGCACTTGGGTTCCCCAATCCCAGCACTGTTCTGGGTGCCCCCCCCCCAATTTTTTAAAGCTGTTTTTAGACTGGGGTGGGGCTTTGCCAATGGTGGCTTTGCTCAGCAAAGCTTCTGATTGGCCGTTGGAGATTTGATTGGCTTGGCCAGGGGTAGGCAAACTGTGGCCCTCCAGATGTCCATGGACTACAATTCCCAAATGCTGGGAATTGCAAATGCTGGCAGGGGCTCATGGGAATTGTAGTCCATGGACATCTGGAGGGCCACAGTTTGCCTACCTCTGGCCTAGGCCAATCTTTAAAAACAATTCATTTGACGGCAGCTTCCCACCACCACAGGACAAGGATCGTCACAGCGTGACAGAAGGTACTGAAGAAAATATTTTAAAACAGTATGCTAATTTTTAAAACAGATTTTCTGCCTGAAATGTCGAAGAGTTACTATTGGAATTAGGCATAATGTAACCCTCTCCTATCTTGAGGCTGGCTCCGCCTCTTGCGGCAGCCATTTTGTGGTTAGCTCCTCCTCCTGCCGCAACCATTTTGTGATTGGCTCCTCCTCCTATGGCTGCCATTTTGTGGCTACACCCATCCCCCTGGGTTGGAGTTCCAAAGTTGTCCGCAAGCTAAAAAAGATTGGGGACCCCTGCTCTCCCGAGAAGGCAGCCAGCCCCCCAAGACTCACCTCGCTCCACACCAGCATGGTCCCGAAGACCACCTGAAGTCCGTCAAAGAAGTTGTCCCCGATCACGATGACGGTGGCGCCTCCCGTGGTCCATCCTTCGCTGGGGCTGATGGCTTTGATGCACGGGGTGGCGGCTTCACAACAGGAAGGGGGAGAGAGACAAGGAAGAGCATCAAGGACCAGGGCGAGCAAGCACAGTGGGAAGAGGATGGGGGTCCACCAGACACAGATGCCAGGGAGCTGGACAAGGGGCTGGATGACAAGGGGCTGGTGCAGAACGGAGGGAACGAGATACAAAACAGGCATCGTGATGGCTTCCTAGTGGCACAGAACTCTTCAGCAGGCAGAGGGAGAGAAGCGTTCTACGGGCGCTTGAGGGAGAAGCTGCCTTCTGCCTTTGGTCCGGCAAGGTCAGTAATCTCTACTCAGACTGGTAGCCGCTCTCCAGGGTTTCTGACAAAGGTCTTTTGCATCAACTCATTTTAACTGGAGATGCTGGGAACTGAACCCGGGACCTTCCGCATGCCCAGCAGAGGCTCTGCCACTGAGCCACAGTCCCTCCGCTTGGCCCACACCTTGTAACTGGAGGCCAGAGCAAGATGCTGGAGTCTGGTGCAGCACTTACAGTACAGATGGGGCTTGGGGAGTTGTGGGTTCAAACCTCCTCTCTGACCGGCAGCTTTCTGGGCTGCTCACCCTCTCTTGGTGCAGTGGTTAAGAACGGCGGCTGCTAATCTGGCTAGCTGAGTGTGATCCCTTGGTCCTCCATATGCAGCTAGCTGGGGGACCTCGGGCCAGTCACAGTTCTCTCAGAGCTGTTCTCATAGAGCAGTTCTGTTAGAACTCTCTCAGCCCCACCTCCCCCACAAGGCATCTGTTGGGTGGACAGTTAAAAGTGGGGCATAAAAAACACCTCTTCTGCTGCTGCACAGGAATGCTTGTCATACGTCAGATTTTCCCTGCAGGTAGAAAGCTAGCACGTAAGGCAGCAACAGAAGGTGACACGGCTTACTATCGAGCAGTTAGAACTGCTGGCTATTGTTGTCTTTGTCAAATTCCTGAGTTTAGCTCTAAGAATTAGGAATTAGCCTCCTGTTCAGATAGCGTCCATGTGGTTGCTGTCAGCACTAGGGGTGGCTAGCCTATCCCCTTGTGTGTGAAGACAGCTAGTCAGAATCCTTCTCCATGAAGTGCTAGCTTTCTGCATGAGGGATGGTAGTCTGATGTCCGCCACTTTTTAAACAAAAGGCCAGATGAGTGTTCCGGCCCTGAAATTATGGCAGAGAGCCCAGCGGCTCCTAAATCATAACAATAATTATAGCAACAGAGTCCACTGAATCTCCACCCCGCCCCACGTTGCTACAGTTCTCTTTGCGATGGACCAGGATCCAGTATCCCATCTGAGCTGCCAAAGGGGTGGGTCTACGAATGAGAAGTTCTTATCAGAGGTCCACCCATTCAGTTGGCTGTCTGCCTCCGAGACGTACAATCAGTTCCTCAAAAATGACATTCCTTTTTTAAAAAAAACTTTTGTTAGCCACCTGTCTCTCTTGGGAAACTCAAGGCAGCTTACAAAGTAAACAAACAACATTTAAAGAACAAAACTCACACCCAAAGAATACAATTTGATATATTCCCTAGCATAGCCAATCAAAAAAACCTAAATTAGTCAAAAACGTCTGCATCTATTCATGTTGTCAGAACCTTAGGAAGAAAAGCCGTTTTTATAAACCCCACTTTTCACTACCCGAAGGGGTCCCAAAGCGGCTTACAAAGAAACCCCTTTGCCTTCACCCCCTTACAACAGAGCCCGTGAGGTAGGTGGGGCTGAGAGAGCTCTGAGAGAACTGTCCTGGAAGAGCAGCTCTATTATTATTATTATTATTATTATTATTATTATTATTATTATTGTTGTTGTTGTTGTTGTTGTTGTTGTTGTTATTGTTATTGTTATTGTTATTGTTATTGTTATTAGATTTATAGCCCGCCACAGTCCCTAATAGGACTGTGAATAGCCCGAGATCATGGAGGTCACACAAGCCATCTAGCTCAAAGCTTGTGAATGTTCATGGGCACTTGGCTGGGTGGGCCCCGATCCAGCACGAGAGTCTCTTGCTCCTACAAGCAACGTACCTTCTGAAGGGTCCAGCCGCCGTGCCCGGCGGCCATGCTTGGAATTGTTGTGGACAAACATGTTGTCTGAAACCGCGAGGACATGGCCGTCCACGTTGACTGTTGTTGACACCACGACCTGCAGGGAGGAGAAGTCGGGACTGAGCTAAAAGATCCAGACTGAAGGGACGGGTTATTTGGCCCTTGGATTCCATGTAGCTATGGGTGTCAACCTCCAGGTGGTGCCTGGAGCTCTCCAGGTGATAGAGGTCAGTCGCGCTGGACAACGTGCCCAATTTGGAAACGGAGCATTGGGATTCCACCCCACTGAAGTCCCTCCTCCCCCCAAAAGACCATGTCAGATCAGCTGCCTGGCACACTCTTTCCCCCAACCCTTCCTTGGAACTGGCAAAATCGCAGTTGGGATACCCCTGATTCTGCCTCTTCAAAGTACAGGAATGGGCGATCCAGCTTGGGTTGGCCTGAAAAGGACCCGAATCAGCATTCATTCGGGTACTTTTTGGCTTATCCAAACTGAGTTGTCCATCCTCACTCCAGACTAAAGAGATCCCTTCCTCTGGAGATAATGGCTGCTTTGGGGGTGGACTCCTAACATTATACTCCACTGAGGTCCCTTCTCACCTGAAATCCCACCCACTCCCTGCTGGGCCCACCAAATCTACAGGTACTTCCCAACCCAGAGCTGGCAGCCATAAATAAAACGCAGACCCAAGGAGTTGGCAATGTGCTTTTGCAAGCATAATGCAGTGGCTAAAGATTCGGACTATGATCTGGGAAACCTGGGCTCAAATCCTCTCAGGCTAGCCTACCTCACAGGGTTGTTGAGAGGCTGAAATGGGGGAGAAATGATGCAAGCCACTTGGGGTCCCCACTGGGGAGAAAGGTGGGATAGAAACTAAATGTATAAATACATAAATTCCAGACAGCGGAGAGGTCTAAAGAGTGAAGGGGAGGGGGTGCCAATAAGCCTTCTCCAATTGCGGTTGCCAATCTCCAGGCGGGGCCTGGAGATCTCCTGGAATGGCAACAGATCTGCAGACAACACCGATCAGTTCCCTGGAAGAAAATGGCAGCTTTGCAAGGTCCAAACTCTATCCTCTCTGGGCTCCATCCCTAATTCCCCTGGAATTTCCCAGCCTGAAGTTGGCAACCCTATTTCCTGTGCAAATCCTCTTTTGGGACGAGTGTTTTTCATCTCGGAGTCCTTCTGAATCGGAAATCCCATTTCAAGTTCCCTTCTCCTTTTGCGTGAACCGAAGAGCCCTTTTCTGTTTCCTGGTGCTGAATAATCCCCCCCCCAAGCTATTTAAATGCATGCAATCAAGTGAACCTAGATGGCATTCATTTGCTCCAAACTCGTGTCAGAAAGATGCCCTGACAGGGAATGCCAGCAACCAGAATGGCCACGGCAGGACCGAAGTTCTGGCAAGTCCAGCCTGCGTTTCACTCCCTGCGCTATTCTCCAGCCAACTCCCGTTCAAGAAACCTGGGATTTCTCATAGGGTTGCCAGCTCTCTATTGAGAATTCCCGGGAAATGTTGGGAACGGAGCCTGAGGAGAGAACCCCGTGGGGCACCTGGCCACTGCAACCCACCTACTGAAGCAGCCGTTTTGTCCAGGGGAACTGACCTCTGTGCTCTGAGACCAGCTGCAATCCTGGGAGATCTCCAGGCCTTGCCTGGAGGTTGGCAACCCCAGAGGTCTCCACTGGGCCGGTGGGCATGGAGGGGACTCCCCAGGCCTCAGTCGGCACTGGATGCCACGCGGCTTCCTCATCAGGTCCCTCTCATAACGATATGGTAATTGTGACATTTTTACATGATTAACAGCCATGCCGATTTGCATAGCGCGGGTGCTGGCGGGGGGGGGGGGGCAGGCGAGCACACCCACCTTGATGAGGGAACAGGCAGGAGAAGCGGCGGGGTGGGGGTGGCCTTGGAGAGGAGGGGAGGCCACGGTGCCCTTTGGAGAGGGCAGCTCCCCAGGGTGTGGCCCCCGGCCCCTGGCCACCCACGGGTTCCAAAGACCACGTAGAGCAGGGATTCCCAACCGGGGGTCCGGGGGAGCTCCGGAGAGGGTCTGCAGCATTTCCCCTCCTGCCCGAATGTTCGTGGCCACAATGGGGAGTGGGCTGCCTACACCTGGAGGGCTCTGAAAAGGGAGGAGTCGATTGTGGTGTGTCTTTTCAGCTCCTGCCCTTCTTTCTGGCCTCCCTGAGGTTGAGTGGTAGTAAAGGAAGGGGAAGGGAGGACAGGAAAGCAAAGGGCGTGGGTGGTGATGTCACTTACAGGGGCGAGGCAGGGAGGTGTGGCCAGGTGACATAACCTCTGGGAGTGGTCCTTAAAGCCTGGAAATTTTTTTCAGGGGTTGCTCCATGAGCAAAAGTTTGAAAAAGGCTGGTGTAGAGGAACAAGGGAGAGTCTGCCCTTTGCTTCCAGTTCGGTTCTACGTGAGAGTCAGTGTGGTGCAGCAGATTGAGCACCAACGAGACGCAGGTTCGGATCTTCCTCCTACCACGGAAGCATGCTGTGTGACTGGGGACCTGTCTCATCCTAGCCTACCTTGCAGGATTGTCGTGAGGATAAAATGGAGTCAAGAAGGATGGGAGCTGCTTACGTCCCCACTGGGGAGAAATGTGGGGCACAGGACCGGACTGGGATCTGGGAGCGCCATGTGCAAATCCCCCTCTCAGCTATGGAAGCTGGCAGGTTGTCTTTGGGCAAGTTAGCCTACCTTAGAGGGCTGTTTTGAGAATAAAATGGAGAAGTGTATTGGCTGTGTTGGGTTCCTGCAGCCGAGAAAGGTGGAAGGAAGGAAGGAAGGAAGGAAGGAAGGAAGGAAGGAAGGAAGGAAGGAAGGAAGGAAGGAAGGAAGGAAGGAAGGAAGGAAGGAAGGAAGGAAGGAAGGAAGGAAGGAAGGAAGGAAGGAAGGGGGAGAACACCTATGCTCCAAAACAAGCCGCTTCTCCCCTCTCTGGAGACCTGCCTGGGGGAGGCGATCTGAGAACATGGCTTATTGCAAAAGGGGGAAGGTCTCACCTGGAAACGCCGCATGTCTCTGGGGTTCCCAGCATTCTTTAGGCAATTCTGGTTGCATTTGAGGAAGAACTTGAGGAAAAATCTGGAAGAAAGCAAAGGAAGAGAAGGCGGTAAGCAAGAGGGCTGGAGAAGAGGGGGGGGGGGTTAGAAAAATAAAAATTTATTTATTTATTCAAATTGGGGTCTCCCAGATCGTGGCCTGACACTCAGGAACCTGAGTGGTTTGGAAGGGCAACACCATCAAGATACACCAAAGGAAAACACGGAGCCACCTTAGACCGAATCAGACTCTTGGTCCCTCCAGGTCTGTTTTGCCTACTCAGACTGCCGGAGGGTCCCTGGGGTCTCGGGGGGGGGGGGACTCTCACATCGGCTACCAGCAGGTCCTTTTAACTGGAGATGCCAGGGATTCATCCTAGGGATCTCCCTCAACCATGAGGACTAGAGACTTGCGTGCTTAAAAAAACACAACCACCCCCAAAGTCAGAGGGGTAGAAGGATCGAAGCATCCCTGATGGTTAGGCCAAATTAGGCTAGGCTAGCGTGACAAGGATGGTGGATGGGTTGGAAAGGCTGAGAGACTTGGGAAGGTGACGCTTGGAGAAGAGGAGGACCGGGGGTGACAGGAGAGCTGAGTTTCAAAGGGAGAACATGTCCAAGAGGGGCCAGCTTCTTAACTGTGGCTTTAGAGACAAGGAGTAGGAGCCTTGGGTTCAAATGGCAGGAAAGAAGAGCTGGTTCTTAGATGCCGCTTTCCTCTATTTGAAGGAGTCTCAAAGCGGCTTCCAATCTCCTTCCCTTCCTCTCCCCACAACAGACACCCTGTGAGGGAGGGGAGGCTAAGAGAGCCCTGAGATTACTGAAGAAGTTGGTTCTTATATGCCGCTTTTCTCTACCTGAAGGAGTCTCAAAGCGGCTTCCATTCGCCTTCCCTTTCCTCTCCCCACAACAGACACCCTGTGGGGTGGGTGAGGTTGAGAGAACCCTGAGAGAACTGCTTGGTCAGAACAGTTTTATCAGTGCCGTGGTGAGCCCAAGGTCACCCAGCTGGCTGCATGTGGGGGAGCGGTTAATCAAACCCAGCTCACCAGATTAGAAGTCCGCCCCCTAACAACTCCACCAAGCTGGCTCTCTTGGAGTTTCCGCTTCAAGATTAGACGGCATTTTCCGATGGGGAGGGCTGTTTGTCGATGGAATGTGCCACATCGGAGGGTGGCGGAACCTCCTTCGGTGGAAGTTTTTGGGAGGAGGTTGGAAGAGCCCCAGCCAGGAGGGTGTGATTTTGGAGTCCCTGAGAAGGTGGGGGGCTGGACTGGATGGCTGGTCTCTTCCAGCTCTGTGTGATTCTGTGAGTCTCGTGTGCCTGCCCAAACCCCTTGATTTCCCAGGCTCTTCTCTCCCCCCTTTCTCGCCGCCCCTCCCGCCTCCTTCCCTGCTTAAGAGGGTATTGATTGAAAACTGATCCCAGCTGCCTCGGAGGCAGCTAATGGGCTCTGTTGCTGCAGAGAACGATCCGATCCATCAGGGAGTGTGAGCCCTGGAGATATCTGAGCCCAGGGGAGAGGGGAGGAAGGGGGAGGCTTTCGGGGGAACGCCCGGAGTCTGGGGCGGCTGGACGGCTGCACTCGATACAGGTTGTGTTTGTGAGCCTCAGCCACACTCGCCTCACGGAGGGGCCGAAGTATTCCCACGGCCTTCACCTGGCCAGCGTTTCCATGGCACAACTCCTGGCTCCCAACAGCAATCTGGGAGGTGGAATAGACATTTCCCCTTTCCTTCTGCAAAGCACGGGTCAGGTCATTCTTTTGTGCACAAAAGAATGGGCATGCCATGCCCACAGCTCTGCTTCTCAACCAAATTCAGCAGGATCATGCCACTTCGGGGGTTCATTGAAGCTTCAAGAAGAAGAACCATGGTTCTTATATGCTACTTTTCTCTACCCAAAGGTGTCTCAAAGCGGCTAACATTTGCCTTCCCTTCCTTCTGGAGTCCTGCCTGCAGTTCTCTTTAAGTGGTGGCTGGACAGAGACTTATCCTGGATGCTTGAGGCCGATCTGGCATGGAGGGGGGAGGTTGGGGGGGAGGACACTAGATGACCTGCATGGCCCCTTCCTCCAACTGTGGCCCTGTTCTCCAGGGGAGTGGCTCTCCATTGATTGGGGATAACTTGCAATCCCAGGAGATCTCCAGGCGCCACCTGGATGTTGGCGACTGTTCTACAGGGCACAATCCTGCCAGACATTCTCCCCTCGAAAGGGATGGGAGATGTACCGGCTGCTGTCCCGTGAATGGAGTCTGGCTGTGCACAAAGAAGGGAGCCTTTTGTGGTGTGAAAAGGAGTCCCGGGATGCACCTCCTGGCTCAAACGTTCTCCACCAGGACTTCGTGGCAACCGGGGGGTTCTTCATGGCTCTGGACGGGTTTCCCGAATGGGTGGGAGTTCATTCATTTCTGATCGATTTTTAAAATTTGTGAAACATTTATCAGGCAATATGACCGCATGTTTACCTGCTCCCCCCAAGGCCAATGATGGCCTCTTGGAAGGGGCAGGTGGGCACGCCCACAGCTCTGCTTCTCAACCGAATTCAGCAGGATCACGACACTTCGGGGGTTCATTGAAGCTTCAAGAAGAAGAAGAGTTGGTTCTTATTTGCCGCTTTTCTCTACCCAAAGGTGTCTCAAAGCGGCTTACAATCGCCTTCCCTTTCCTCTCCGCACAACAGACACCCTGTGAGGTGGGTGAGGCTGAGAGAGCCCTGAGATTACTGAAGAAGAAGAAGAAGGAGAAGAAGAAGAAGAAGAAGAAGAAGAAGAAGAAGAAGAGTTGGTTCTTAGATGCCACTTTTCTCTACCCGAAGGAGGCTCAAAGCAGCTTACAGTCGCCTTCTCTTCCTCTCCCCACAACAGACACTCTGTGAGGTGGGTGAGGCTGAGAGAGCCCTGAGATTACTGAAGAAGAAGAAGAGTTGGTTCTTATATGCCGCTTTTCTCTACCCGAAGGAGGCTCAAAGCGGCTTAGAGTCACCTCCCCTTTCCTCTCCCCACAACAGACACCCTATGAGGTGGGTGAGGCTGAGAGAGCCCTGAAATTCCTGCTCGGTCAGAACAGTTTTATCAGTGCCGTGGTGAGCCCAAGGTCACCCAGCTGGCTCCATGTGGGGGAGGGCAGAATCGAACCCGGCATGAGGGCAGAATCAAACCCGATTAGAAGTCCACGCTCCTAACCGCTACACCAAGCTGAAGAATGTCTCAGGGGTTTCTCAATGGTAAAGAAGTTGAGAAAGGCTGGTCGAACTGCACGGAAAGCATCTTGCTTCATCATCATTAATAATAAAAACAAAACTTCCACTACCAGCAGCAAAAAAAGATTCTGACATATTTTTTTGGGGGGGGAGGGGGAGGCTGTGGCTGGCCTGGGTGTTTGCCACACTCCCAAGGATGTGAGGCAGGGCAGGAAGTGTTGTGCCAGTGCTTAGCTCTCCTGGCCCTTTCTGGCTTGCCCAGGGTAATGCCGACCCCCACTTTGGGGTCAGAAAGGAATTTCCCTCCAGGCCAGATGGGCCCAGAGGTCCTGGAGGGCGTTTTTGTGCCTCCTCTGGTCCTAGAGCGGGGGTCACCAGGGTGGTGGATATGTTGTGCAGGGGGTTGCACTAGATGACCCTTGAGGTTCCTCCCAGCTCTGTGTTTCTTGGAAGGAGCTGGGGAAGCAGGCGAGGGAGCCGGGAGCAGAGATCTGCGGCCCTGGAGAAAACGGATGGCAGCTGGAGAATGCAATCCGTCCCCCAGAAGCTTTCCAGGCTGATGAAATATTTAGGATGCTTTCGCAGGGTCCTATAATTGTCATCCTAGCATCCATAATTGATGCGTGGCAGCAGCACACGCGCTCTGGAGAGGCCGAAAGGGAAGGGGCGGGAGGCGAAACCCGCTCTAATCAGGCATGTGCCCCTCTGCACAGATGGCTGCAGAACCCAGAGGCACAAGACTTGCCGGGTTAGGGTGGCCAGCCGCCAGGTAGGGCACAGAGACCTCCCGGATCTCTGACGATACGTTCTTTGGCTCTCAAAAGCTCGTGCTCTGAAACACTCACAGGTCTATGAAGGGTGTGACAGAGAGTTGGACTGGGTGTACCACTGGCCTGACCCTACATGGCTTCTCCGATGTTCTTATGCTCCTGACAATTAGAGCGTTTCTCAGTGGAATGGGCTTCCTCGGGAGGTGGTGGGTTCTCCATCTTTGGAGATTTTTAAACAGAGGCTGGATAGCCATCTGACAGAGAGGCTGATTCTGGGAAGGTTCAAGGGGGTGGCAGGTGGCAGTGGATGAGTGATTGAGATGTGAGCGTCCTGCACAGTGCAGGGGGTTGGACTAGATGACCCAGGAGGTCCCTTCCAACTCTAGGATTCTATACGAGCCTTTCTAAAACTTTTTACCATAGAGAAACCCTTGAAACATTCTTTAAACCCCGAGAACCCCAGAAGTGGGGCAATCGTGCAGAATATGGTTGGGAAGTAGAGTTGTGGACATGCCCACACGGGACCCCTCCCCTTCCCACCCTCTCCAGGCCCAGCATTGGGCATTTTGAGGGGGGGGGGTTGATCGACATGACCACATGTGTTCGGTAATGTACAACCCCCTTGAACCTTCACAGAATCATCTTCTCTGTCAGATGGCTCTCCAGCCTCTGTTTAAAAATCTCCAAAGATGGAGAACCCACCACCTCCCGAGGAAGCCTGTTCCCCTGAGGAACCGCTCTGACTGTCAGGAACTTCTTCCGGATGTTTAGATGGAATTTCTTTTGAATTAATTTCATCCCATTGGTTCTGGTCTGATCCTCCGGTGCAAGAGAGAACAACTCTGCTCCATCCTCTCCATGGCAGCCTTTTAATTTTACTTATTTTCAGAATGGGGCGGGGGGGGGCAGAAAGGGCTTGCAAGGTATTTTGAGGTGGAACATGCTGCCTGCAGCTGCACAGAGAGGCCAGGTAGCCTAGTGCTTAACTCTATGAACTGTGAAACCCAAGGTTTGTTCTCCACACTGCCAAGAAACAAGCTGGAGGATTTGGGGCCAATCTCTGCCTGCCTGTCCATCTCTCAGCCCAACCACCCTCACAGGGCTGTTGTGAGATGAAAACGGAGATGGGAGAATCCTTCCCTGAGCTCCTCAGACGCGAAAACATGCCAGATTGATAGGACCCGCAAGCAAGCAAAACTGCTTTTCTTTCCCTTTTCTCCCCCCTCTACAGATAAGCCAACTTGGGAGACGAATCGCACAAGCCAAGCTACCTGCAGGAGCTAGAGTTGCTGACTTCAGACGCGGGGTTGGCTGGAGCGCCTGATCTCCTTGCAGGTGGTAATCAAAGAAAGGAAGGAATGGAGACAGGGCGGAGGAAGGGTATAAATTTAGAGACGGGGGGGGGGGGGTGGAGAGGGAGGCGGGTACCCCTCCCCGATACAAGATTGACAGTGATCCAGAGGCCCCCCCTCCGCCGTGCCCACGGCCCTCGCCTCCGGTGCCACCGATTCGGCAAAGAGACAAGAGAACGATATAATAATAAACACACACCGGAGTCCTTCACCTCCTTAAGCGGCAGCGGTGCGCACAGGCCCGGGGAGTTAAAAATAAAGACAATGTGCATACATTAGCATCCGTAATGTACCACTCTCCCCATTTAATATGCAAATTCCCAGCCACGCTGCCGAACACCTTCTGTTCCGAGCGCATAAATTTGAATTTGCAATTAGAATAATCTTGTATAATTAATGAAAAGCGTCAATTTTAGCTCCTAAGTAATTTGATTAACATGTTGATAGGGCACTTATTGGGCTCTCCAAACCAGTGGGGCTGGGCGCTGAGGAACGGGGAGGGGGGGATCGGGACCGAAGGGGAACGAAGGCAGGATGGGGGAGAGGAGGCTGGAAGGCAGGGTGACCCCCGCCCCCCTCCGCTGGGGCTGCCCAGGGGAGCGCCGGGAGAGAGGGCGGAAGGAAAGGATGGACGGACCAAGAGGGGGCAGGTGAGCTCACTCTTGCCTGATCTGGGATGCTGAGCAGAGCTGGACCCCGTCAGTCTTAGGATGGGAGGCCACCGCAGTTAGAGCAGGAGATCTCTGGCCAGGTGCACAAGGATTGTGGGGGGAGCACGGGGTTGGACACCCAAAGGAAATAGTTTGCCACCTCTAACTTGGAAGCTTGGAGGAGGCCTGTTGGGGCTGGACAGACACCTGGTGGGTTGCTAGGCAGAGGCAGGCCAACAACGGACACCCTCTGATTTGCCTCTCCCCTCTCCTCCCTCTAGTAGATGAATGGAGAGTTCCACCTTCTTTACTTGCTGTTGATTGTTGCTGTCATAGTCCTTTTAATGGGGTTTTAATGGGGTTTTTAGTGGGACATATGAAAACCGGCACAAGCCTTTGGGAGTGGCGGTCAATAAATTGAATGTATGAATGAATGAATGAATGAATGAATGAATGAATGAATGAATGAATGAATGAATGAATGAATAATAAAGGCAAACCACCTCTGCACGTCTCTTGCCTCAACCACTCCCTAAATCAACAGCATCTTGACAGTTCTTTACACCACCAATCTACCAGTCCTGTTCTGGATAGCCCAGACTAGTCCATTCTTGTCTTCTCAGAAGCTGAGCAGGGTTGAGCTTGGCGTATATTGAGATAGGAGACCCCGAAGAAGGCCTGAGGTTGCTACGCAGAGGCAGGCAATGGGAATGCTCCTCTAAATACCTCTTGGCTTGACGAAGGTGGCCTGATCTCATCAGATCTTTCTTGGATGCTTTAGGATGCTTTGGGCTGATCCTGAGTTGAGCAGGGGGTTGGACTAGATGGCCTATGTGGCCCCTTCCAACTCTATGATTCTATGATTCTATGATCTTGGAAGCTACATAGCATCAGCCCTGCTTGGCCCTTGGAGGGGCCGGGCAGTCCAGGGTGGTTGCACAGAGGCAGGCGATGGTCAACCATCTCTGAATGTCTCTTGCCTTGAAAGGCCCTTGGGGTCACCATCAATCAGCTACGTCTTGATGGCTCTTTCCACCACCAATCTACCAGTCCGGTCCTTGGATAGCCCAGACAAGTTGGTTCTTGTCTTACTTTGGAAGCTAAGCAGGGTTGACCCGGGTTCATAACCAGATGGGAGACCTTCAAGGAAGTCCAAGGGTTGCTATGGAGAGGCAGGCGATGGCAAGCCACCTCTGTTCACCTCCAGCCTTGAAACCCCCATGGGGTCACCATGGGTCAGTTATGTCTTGATCGCACTTTCTATAACTCAGGAAGCCCAGGGTCGCTAGGCAGACGCTACCTCTGCTCCTCTCGCAGCTTGGAAGCCCTATGGGCTCACCAGACGTCGGCCGAGACACAACGGCATTTCCTACCCCCACCGCTAGGAATATCGGTGGACTGATTTGGCCGCAGGGCAAGATCTATCTCTTGTCCCCGTCAGGCAGGCAGAAGAGGAAGGGCAGCCCAAGAAGGGGCAAACTGGCCAGTAGAACCCCTGGTCTTCATGGGTCACAGTCGCTAAATATGGTCTCTGGTTTCTAGATGCCAAAGGGGGAAGGCCACAGACCCACGTTGTGAGCTTCCTTGTGGCTTCTATCTGGCCTCTTTTGAAAACAGGACGCTGGGCTAGACAGACTGCTGGTCTGGTCCCACACGGCTGCTCTTATGCTCTTAAGCTCTCCTTTGTGTGGCTGGCAAACTCACCGGCTGATCGCTTCCGCCCCAGGTGCAAACCTCCAACACTGGGGCAGCAGCAGCTCTGAACCTGGAGGTTTCCTTGGTAAATGTGTAGATAAGCCTCTGTTCAGCTCTCGGCTGTAGGCTTTCTAGGTAGCTTCCCAGAAGAAGAATTCAGAGTGCCAATGTCCATCAACATCAGCAAACTAGACCAGAGTCCGGGAGCACCTTGGAGATCAATAAAATTTGTGGGGTATGAATTTCTGGAAGTCAGTGCTCCCTTCAGCAGATTCAGGGGGACAGCCGTGTTGTGTGCATGCACACGAAAGCTCATGCCTTGAATAAATCTTTGCTGGTCTTAAAGGTGCCCCTGGACTCAAAGCTCCCTTCAGCAGCCACTCTGGGAAGCTCATGCCCAGCAAATCTCTGTGGTGGTCCTTGATTCTAATCTAGCTGTTGCACCACAGACCACCAGTTGCCTCTCCGAAACTATCAGTATTTGCAGCTTCTGTGCATGGGCGGGAAATGCGGCCCTCCTTTCACAACAACCCTGGGAGGTAGGTTAGGCTGAAAATCAGTAACTGATCCAACGTCACCCAGTGAAACCCCTGGCTGAACACAGACGAGAATCCAATTGTCCCTTGTCATTCTAGCTGTTATGCCTGACAGGGTCTCACCTGTAGACCTGATAAGCCTGTATCACGGTGAGACCTATTTCTACAGTATGTAAAATGGGATTCGGTGGTGGAAAGTCCTGGGTGATGATTGGCTGAATTGCCCCTTTGTCATAGGACAGACCATGAATCACTGGCTGCTATTGGCTGAGCAGCAAGACAGAGGCAGGGCAGGCAGAAGGAACCAAGATGGAGGAGTCAAAGGACTTGAGTGGGGATGCCAGCCTTCAGGTGGGGCCTGGGGATCCCCTGGAATTACAGCTCATCTCCAGACTACAGAGATCAGTTCCCCTGGAGAAAATGGTTGCTTTGGAAGGTGGGCTATTTGGCACTATACCCCTATGAAGCCCGTGCTCTCCTCAGGCTCCACATCCAACTCTCCAGCCTAGATCTGGCAGCCCTGCCTTCCCCCCATCTCCAGCCAGTGGCCAGGGAGGACTTGGCAATGCTAGATCTGAGAAAGAAACAGGGAGTTACAATGGTAATTGTTGGAAATGTCAGAATATAAATGCACCATTCTATCATATGTGGTGGACTTGCCAGAAAGCAAGGAAATACTGGATTGTGATTCATGATGAGATGCAAAAGATATTGA
Organism: Paroedura picta; assembly: GCF_049243985.1. NCBI lineage: Eukaryota > Metazoa > Chordata > Lepidosauria > Squamata > Gekkonidae > Paroedura > Paroedura picta. Next base: position 86,253,705 of record NC_135378.1, read on the forward strand.
AAGTTAAATTTGTGCTGCATCCAAAATATATGTTACTAGACTAGATATGGTTCCCAATAATATTAAAATTGTATAGTGAACTTGTTAAATATGTGATGACAGCTGCTAGGATTCTCTATGCATCAAGATAAAAAAAGAATCATGACCAGATATTATTCATTCATTAAATAAATTGATGGAATATGGGACACTGGCCATTTAATACCCATTTACTACACAACAAATCAACACTGGAATTCAGAAGAAAATGGGAGTCCAAGACTAGACTCTATTGAACAGAAGAAATTTAGGATGTTTTGGGCTGATCCTGCATTGAGCAGGGGGATGGCCTGTATGGCCCCTTCCAACTCTATGATTCTGTGATTCTATGAAATTGAGAAGAAAAGAAACAAAGGATCTCCAGTCTGTATATGCCAGCCATTTTCAATCTTTTGACCATGGAGGAGCCTCTGAAATAAATTTTCAGGCTTTGAGGCTTAACTTGCTGTGGGCTAATTCACTGGCAGTCTTCAAGCAAAGGTTGGATGCACACTTTTCTTGGATGCTTTAAGATGCTTTGGGCTGATCCTGCGTTGAGCAGGGGGTTGGACTAGATGGCCTCTATGGCCCCTTCCAACTCTGTGATTCTGTGATTCTATGAGAGCCCTAGAAGTTGTCAGCTGGCCCTAGAAGTTGTCCCCTGAAGTGACATCACTGCCAATGTTAACAGGCAAGCTCGAGGAAGACTGAATGTCACAGAGACCCCCCCCCCCAGTGCAGAGACCACGAGAGAACTCACTCATGCCCGGGAGGGGGAGGGGGAGAATGGAAGTGGCCAGTTCCCAACTTGTGGCTGAGTCCATTAAGGCAAGGGCAGAAAGGCTGCGGACCCTCTCAGGAGCTCCTACGGACCCCTGGTTTGGAACGCCGGGTGGATGCCAACTATGGGGAAAATGCAGTTTGTGGGTCTATAACGTTAAGGTGACATAGGAGAGCCATATATGTATTGTTAAATAAAAACTCTACGCATATCCTTTTTCTAAACAGCAGTTTTGTAGTCTATGATATGTAACATTTTGTTTTTGTATCCCACTAAATTAAAAAAAGCTTGCAAGAAGAAGAAGAAGAAGAAGAAGAAGAAGACGAAGAAAGAGAAGAAGAAGAAGAAAGAGAAGAAGAAGAAGAAGAAGAAGAAGAAGAAAGAGAAGAAGAAGAAAGAGAAGAAGAAGAAGAAGACGAAGAAAGAGAAGAAGAAGAAAGAGAAGAAGAAGAAGAAGAAGAAGAAGACGAAGAAAGAGAAGAAGAAGAAAGAGAAGAAGAAGAAGAAGAAGAAGAAGAAGAGAAGAAGAAGAAGAAGAAGAAGAAGAAGAAGAAGAAGAAGAAGAAGAAGAAGAAGAAGAAGAAGAAGAAGAAGAAGAAGAAGAAGAAGAAGAAGAAGAAGAAGAATCCCAAAGGTGCCCATAGGCTCAAAGTGTTTAGGGACCCCTGTTCCAGATGGCCTTCCGGTTTGTCTCCTGGACTGCAACTTGGCCAGGCTTAACTTCCTGTGGGCTAATTCTATTGTTCTGTGGCCAGCCCAGGGTGGAAAGTGTGTGTGTGCGTTTGTGTGTGTGTGTGTGTGCGTGTGTGTGATCTGGCTGAAGGAGCGGCTGAGAGATCGGCACACACAATGGCTGCCGGCCAGACAGGCTGTAATGGGTTTGATTCTTCTCCTCCTAATCTTCCCTCTGGCTTGTCAATCCCTATTCTTCTCCATCGGGCAGCGGCTGTCTCCGCGGTCGGCTGACTGACAGGCCGTCTCCCCGCAGGACTGGGCCCCGCTGCAGGCGCGCCGATGCTATCGTGGCAGACAAAAGCCCGGGAAATGTCAGTGTGTTATCGAGGCACCCTGACGGCCACCGGGAGGTGCTGAAACGGGAGGGCCACTTCCATCCCGTTGGCCCCATTGTCCGGAAGAGGGGGAAAGGGACTTACAGCCGCCTGCAGGCCCCCCGCACAGACAGCTGACAGGGGGTGAAGGGACAAGGCAGGAAAATAGTTTCGACTCGAGCTCCGAGTGCGGGCTGTCGCGTCATCCCCCTTCCCCGAGCCCAGAAGCAGCACCAGACATCTTCTGGAGGGCCAGAAGGTCACTCTGTCTTCTCCCCAGGACATGGAGATCGTGGTGGTGGCTGAAAGCGTTATCAGCTGAGTCAGGGTAACCCTGCGGGGTTGTCAAGGCAAGAGATGTTTGGAAGTGGTTTGCCATGGCCTGCCTCTGCGTGGAGACCCTGGCCTGCTTTGGTGGTCTCCCCCTCAAGGGCTAACCTCCTTGGCTAAGGAGATTTCAGGGAATGAGGCTGGCCTGGGCCATCCAGGGCAGAGCACTGTACTGTTTTTGTAAGATTTTTGTCATAGAGTGGTGTAGTGGCCAAGAGCAGCGGCTTCTAATCTGGCGAGCCGGGATTTGATTCCCCGCTCCTCCTCCACATGCAGCCAGCCGGGTGATCTTGGGCCGGTCACCGTTCTTATAGAGCTCTTTCAGCCCCAACTGCTTCACAGGGTGCCTGTTGTGGGGAGAGGAAAGGGAAGGCGACTGGAAGCCGCTTTGAGACTCCTTCGGGGAGAGAAAAGCGGCATCTAAGAACCAACTCTTCTTCTTCTTCAGTAATCTCAGGGCTCTCTCAGCCTCACCTCCCTCACAGGGTGCCTGTTGTGGGGAGAGGAAAGGGAAGGCGATTGGAAGCCGCTTTGAGACTCCTTCGGGTAGAGAAAAGCGGCCTCTAAGAACCAACTCTTCTTCTTCTTCAGTAATCTCAGGGCTCTCTCAGCCTCCCCTCCCTCACAGGGTGCCTGTTGTGGGGAGAGGAAAGGGAAGGCGATTGGAAGCCGCTTTGAGACTCCTTCGGGGAGAGAAAAGCGGCATATAAGAACCAACTCTTCTTCTTTCACCTACAGCAGGGGTAGTCAACCTGTGGTCGTCCAGATGTCCATGGACTACAATTCCCATGAGCCCCTGCCAGCGAACGCTGGCAGGGGCTCATGGGAATTGTAGTCCATGGACATCTGGACGACCACAGGTTGACTACCCCTGACCTACAGGACCTTTCAATGTGTGTTACTGTACTGACCCCTGGTGAAGATCTTACCAACTGAAATGTGCTAGGTCCAGGTTTTTGGTACATAGAGATCCCAGGGATGGGAGCTCAGCCTCTTGGCCCCCTTACCTGTCGATGATGACGGGGTCCGAAGGAGTCTCGTTACGGTTTCCGCAGCTTTTCTTGTCGCAGCAGCGGCTGCAGAGAGGAGAGAGACAAGAGTAAAAAGAAAACAAGAATGAAATCCGGGACGCAGAGCTGCCAGAAGTGGCCCTTCTGCTCTTGGGGGGCCGGGGCCCTCGGGGTTGCGAGCTAGCGGACCGGGGCCCGCTCCGTTAAGACCTGCCCAGCAGCGAGGAAAGGCACACGCTTCCCCATCGCCCCCTCCCAGGCAGCCGTCAGCTGAGAGGCTCGGGTTGCCAGGTCCAGATTGGGAAATTCCTGGAGATTTGGGAGGGAGGGCGGAGCCTGAGGAGGGCAGGGAGGGGGCCGGGAAGGAGGTCCCTAGATCCACCTTCTGGCCATTTTCTCCAGGGAAATGAGGTCACCTTCTTTCTCCCCTTTATACTTTGAAGGGACTGCAGTAGAAGGCCAACAAATCGCTCTCTGCTCCTTTCAGATCTACCAGTTACTCCGGAATATGTTTTTCTCAGGAACCCCCCCCCCCAAATTTCCCTTAGAAAACCTAGGTACATTTAGGAAGCAAAAATATACCCCAGCAATACAGATAAGGTATTTTGGGGGGTATATTTTCAGGCCGTATGGCCCACATGCTCACTTATTCTCTCCAAAACAACCCTGTAAGGTAGGGCAAGCAGATAGTCAGTGACTGGCCCTAAACCACCCAGCAGCCAGCCTGCCTGCCTGCCTACCTTCCTTCCTTCCTTCCTTCCTTCCTTCCTTCCTTCCTTCCTTCCTTCCTTCCTTCCTTCCTTCCTTCCTCCTTCCTTCCTTCCTTCCTTAACCCTGAGTCCTATTCTCCTTCCTTCCTTCCTTCCTTCCTTCCTTCCTTCCTTCCTTCCTTCCTTCCTCCTTCCTTCCTTCCTTAACCCTGAGTCCTATTCTCCTTCCTTCCTTCCTTCCTTCCTCCTTCCTTCCTTCCTTAACCCTGAGTCCTATTCTCCTTCCTTCCTTCCTTCCTTCCTTCCTTCCTTCCTTCCTTCCTTCCTTCCTTCCTTCCTTCCTCCTTCCTTCCTTCCTTAACCCTGAGTCCTATTCTCCTTCCTTCCTTCCTTCCTTCCTTCCTTCCTTCCTTCCTTCCTTCCTTCCTTCCTTCCTTCCTTCCTTCCTCCTTCCTTCCTTCCTTAACCCTGAGTCTTATTCTCCTTCCTTCCTTCCTTCCTTCCTTCCTTCCTTCCTTCCTTCCTTCCTTCCTTCCTTCCTTCCTTCCTTCCTTCCTTCCTTCCTCCTTCCTTCCTTCCTTAACCCTGAGTCCTATTCTCCTTCCTTCCTTCCTTCCTTCCTTCCTTCCTTCCTTCCTTCCTTCCTTCCTTCCTTCCTTCCTTCCTTCCTCCTTCCTTCCTTCCTTAACCCTGAGTCTTATTCTCCTTCCTTCCTTCCTTCCTTCCTTCCTTCCTTCCTTCCTTCCTTCCTTCCTTCCTTCCTTCCTTCCTTCCTCCTTCCTTCCTTCCTTAACCCTGAGTCCTATTCTCCTTCCTTCCTTCCTTCCTTCCTTCCTTCCTTCCTTCCTTCCCTCCTTCCTTCTTTATTTATTTGATTTATTCCTCGCCTCTCCCTGGAGGCCCGAGATGAGTTACAGACATATAAAAACCCCATAAAAACACACAATAAAACATATAAAACATATCGTACATAAATCCCCAGACAATAGAGCAAGATGTGGTAGAAACTCAGGTCATATGTACTCCACCCCTTGGTAACCCACTCGAGGGGGAGGGAGGACAGGGGGTGCCAGACGGCGTATGCTACCGCCGCTGTGAGGGGCACTGTGGGGATTTGAACCTTGGTCCGCCAGATCCTAGCTCGACCCTCTCACCACTATGCCGCTCTGCCTCCTTGCCACAATCGTGGCACCAGTCCCACAAGGCCAGGAGGGTTTCTCCACTCCCGTGTTGCAGAGGGAGTTGCGGCTGAGAGAACGTGGTTCAGCAAAGGACCACCTACCCAGTTCGGGGCAGAGGTGACATTTGAACCCAGAGCTTCCGGATTCACAGCGGACGCTGGTATTATTCTACGGAAGGGAAATCTCATCAGCGGGGACCCTGCACCGAAACTCCGGGCCAAGAAAAGCAGCCGGCATTTGGTTTTCCTTTAGGCCCAGCTACTTAGTCACTCTCCCTCCCACCCCCACTTGAAAATAAAATGTTTTTCATTAAGCCAGAGAAAGTCTGCCACACCTAAGAAGTCCCACTGCGGTCCCTCGTATAACTAAGCCATGAGTCACACGATTGTGTTTTCCCCTTCAGCTTTTCCGCAGACAGTAAACCCCCTCCGACTCTCGTTCCATAGGCTGGCAAGCATGGTCCTCTCCTAGGGTTGCCAACCTCCAGGTGGAACCTGGGGACCTCACAATTGAACTTCAGGTGATCAAGACCAGTTCCCCCTGGAGAATGCGGCTGCTTAGGAGTGCAGGATTTGTGACATTATACCCAGCTGGGTTCCTCCCCAAAACTCACCCTCCCGAGGCTCCACCCAACTTATAGTTGGCAAACCTACAGCTTCTTCATTTTGTTAACTTCATAGAATCATAGTTATTCCAGTCCCGGGTAGCTAATGCAAAACAGTGCAATTAGATTGCTGGCTGGGCCAGCAATGGGGAGCACGAAACCCTGATACTCCAGCAGCGCCAGTGGTTACGGATCTACCCCGGGGTCCAATTCAAACTGTTTTTGTCCTTTAAAACCCGACAACCATCTTCAAGTATTTAAAAGGCTGCCATATAGAGGATGGAGCAGAGTTGTTTTCTCTTGCCCCAGAAGGACAGAGCAGAACCAATGGAATGAAATTAATTCAGAAGAAATTTGGTCTAAACATCCGGAAGAAGTTCCTGACGGTCAGAGTGGTTCCTCAGTGGAACAGGCTTCCTCGGGAGGTGGTGGGTTCTCCATCTTTGGAGATTCTTAAACAGAGGCTGGATCTCCATCTGACGGAGAGGCCGATTCTGGGAAGGTTCAAGGGGGTGGCAGGTGACAGTGGGTGAGCGAGAGGGTGGTGAGTGTCCTGCACAGTGCAGGGGGTTGGACTAGATGAGCCAGGAGGGCCCTTCCAACTCCATGACATAGTTTGGGACTGAGGTGTGAAGGGCCTGGGAATCAAGAACATAGGGAGAGGCCGTCCCATCCATCAGGGTCAGGGCCTTTTTTGGAGGGGGGGGAGGTGGCCCCCTGGCGATGGAACAGCCTCCTTACAGAGGTGCAATTTTCACCCTTGTTTCTGACCTTTAGGGGGCAGCTGCAGACAGTTTGACCTGGGGCCGCACGTTTATATTTTATATTGGATATTAATTTGTATGGGAAACCACCTGGAGCTCCACAAAGGACAAAAGATGGCTAATGAATGTTTTAGATAAATAAATAAATAAATAGAATCTAACGTTGGGGAGGGGGCCTCAAGGCCACCCCTGGCAAACCAACCTCTGCTGAAATGCTTTTGAAGAGGGAGAATCTGTGAGCAGATAGAATGAGGCTGTTTTCTGTGTGTGCTTCTCTGTGTGGGTGAGGGCTGCCAGCTCTGAGTTGGGAAACACCTAGATATTTGGTGTGGGGGGGGGTAGAGTCTGGGAAGGGAGGGTTCTGGGGCAGGGAGGGACTTCAGTGGGGGTCTAAGGTCATAAATTCCACCGTCCAAAGGGCCATTCACTCCAGGGAAATCGATCTCTGCAGCCTGGAGGGCAGCTGTAATCCCCTGAGATCTCCAGCCAACGCCTGGAGACTGGCAACCCTCATGAAGCCCACACCTGCACCCCTGGGTCACCAGGCATGTAGTGAAGAAGGACAGAACAATCCGACTTTGTTTGAACAAAGCCAGTGACAGACAGCACAATCAGAATTACCCCTGTCCGTGGGGAATGAAGTCAGCGAAATTAGCCTGTTTATGATTTCACTGTCAATCCTTTAAAAAAAAAAAGGATAGCAAAAGGAAACAGCGAAACAGGAAAATGAAACAATAACTCTTTCCCCCTTTAAAGACAAACTTGAGTGTTCTGATAATCAGGAGGAAAAGTTGAAGTTTAATGGGAGGGAAATGATTTATTTGAGACATTTAATTTCTCCTAATTTGGCTGTATTTGATTCATTCTGACGCAACATGAACACTAACCTTCTTCCTTTCCCTTTCCCTTTCCCTTTCCCTTTCCCTTTCCCTTTCCCTTTCCCTTTCCCTTCCCTTCCCTTCCCTTCCCTTCCCTTCCCTTCCCTTCCCTTCCTTTCTTCCCTAGTTCATCCGTCCGTCCGTCTCACATTCCTCCTCTTTCTTGTGTGAATTTTGGGTTTATTTATTTATTTAGATCGATAGGCAGCCCGTCTTGAACTTGTCATCTCTGAGCGGCATGAAGCCATCAAAACACACCAATACAGTGAGAACTTCTAAAAAGCTAGCGGTAGAAATCCGCCTCTGAGTCCTTGTTGGTTGATTCCCCAAAGGAAGGAGGGTGGGAGCTGATCATGGGGCGCTTCCCCCTTCCTCCTGTCGAAGAAATCAAGGTCCAGTGTAGAAGTGAGTCTTTTGCCATGTGCCAAGCCAAAAATCCCCACGAGCGGCTTTTCTTGACCACAGGCAAGGCTCACCTGTCGAGCTTCCTCGTGTCCGGCCGCTGGGGCTGGCGGGGGAGGCCTGCTAGGAAAGGACGCCTCGCCCAGGCCCCTTCTGAGAGGGGGGCCGGTCAGAACAAGCCAAGCTGTCTCATGCCGAGACAGATGGCTGGTCCCTCCGGTCGATCAGTGGCTGGCAGAAAGGGCACCGAGATTTTCCACAAGAGCGCCTGCCTGCACACGGACGCGGTGGGTGCAGTGTCCCTTTGCATGTAAAAATGTTGCCGCAGCACATTGTGAGGGATGCAACGAAAGAGGGGCGAGCCCAACAAATCTTTGCATCTCTCGCAAAAGCATCTTTAGGACTTGGACTTCCCGATACTTGAGATCTCTCTTTGCAGACAGATTCTTTTTTTTTTTTTAAAGCCATTCAACACGGTCCCTCCGCTGGCATTAAATATAATTAATAACGGATCTAATAAACAACGGAGAGCTCCCCGGTTCTCCCGGGAGCTGCGATTCCACCCCAGGTTGCACAAACAAAGCCCAGCCGAGCAGGGGCCTCGCCCCCCCCACCCCCATCTCCCCCCCCATCTATTCCCTTAGCCCCAGGATCGTTAGCGAGCCTCCTGGAGATCAATTAGCCCCGAAAGCAAGCTCCCAGCAGCCAGGCTAATTTGCACAAACACCCGGCACGAGTGTCGTAAACAAGGCAAGGGATAATGGGACGCCAGGGAACCCGCAGGAGCCGAGCAGGAGGCATTCGCAGCCCCCCCCCGGCCCCCCTGCTCACCGCGGCTGGGCTCACTTGACTGACCTGCCGCATCCTGGAACTCGGCAGATGGACCTGGCCAAGCCAAGTGGCTGGCAGCCGGCACAGGTAGCACCTTCTGCCCAGCTCTGCCCAGCTGGCATTCTTGGGGCTGCCTTGGCTTTTGCAACCTGGTGGTCGAGAGCTTCTTTTTAAGGAGTAAGGGGCGCTGAATCCCCCCCCCCACACACACACATTTTGACCGTGCCTTCCTCCGCAGAACCTTCCTTGGTGGTCCTCAAAGGAAAATCAAGTACTCCGATTTTACCTGTAAGGTTTCCCCTATAGAGGAAATAGCAGCTTGGCGGCGGAGGTCGATTTGGCTAGGAAATCTGTGGATACGTGAAATGTTATCAAGTCACATCCGGTGACCCTTTGAATGGTGACGTCCTCCAGGACGTCCTGATGTGCACAGCCTTGCTCCGGTCTCCCAAACGGAGGGCTTGTGGCTTCCTCGGAGAAGTCTGTCCCTCTCAGGTTGGGTCTTCTTGTTTTGTTGCCGTCTTCTGCTTTTTCCAGTGTTCTGGTCTTTCCCAGTGACTCCTGTCTTCCCACAATGCGACCAAAGTGCTTAGCCTCACTCTAGCCACGTTGGCTTCCTGCTCGGAAACAATTCATCTCTGTGCTCCTGAATTTGAGTATTCCAGCCAGGGAGTAAAACTCTGCTCTTCCCACTTTCTCCGTGCTCAGGGTAGCCTTATAAGCCTCTGGCGTGTCCTCCAAGTCTTAGTCTTCTTTAGTCTTTACTGGATCACCTGATACCTCCCCCCCTCCCCACTCTTTCTTTGCATCCCCCCCCCAACGCTAAACATAAACACTAAAAGATATTACTGAGACCCTCGTCCCCGGCCACTACCCAGAAGAGCTCACCTGCACATGATTTCATGCGTCAGCAGCACACGGCACATCTCTGGGTTCTTATCCTGCCCTTCGTAGATGATGGCCTAAGGGTGGAGCAGACAGAGAGGAAGAAGTTGAAGACATGGCGGGAGGTGGGGGCAACCACAGAAGGTCCAGATTTTTAAAAGGCATTTTGGAACTTGTAATTTTATGGGTTTAATCCTTGTGTACATGACTTTTACGTTGTCAGCCGGGCCAAGTCTGCTCCGCAGGGAGGATGCATTCTTAAAATAAATACGATTTGAACAAAGTTTGAGTTCAGTGACATCTTCAAGAACAACCAAGGTTTATTCAAGGTATAAACGTTTGTGTGAAGAAGTGTGCATACACAGGAGACGTTCTACCCTGAATAAGACTTCGTTGGTCTTCAAGGTGTTCCCGGACTCAAACTTTGTTCTGCTGCTTCCGACCAACATGGCAACTCGCCCAAATCTATCTTAAAAGGCATTTGCCGTTAGCCCTCTGACCGTGTCTGTGAAGCAGAGGCTGAGTTCTCCCTGGGGGCCAACCTGTGTCTGGGATCTCTCTCTTGGGGCTGAATCTCTGGCCACACCACCTGCATGGCAGCTTTGGGAGCCCAATGAGAGGAGGGGATGATCAATGCTCCTTGCCATGGTAAATGTGGCATTCTTCCCCATAACCTCCACCATGCCTGACCTCCGCAGGCGTCACTCCCCAATCCCCAAGAATTTATATTTTGAAATTATTATTATTTATTAAATTTGTATCCTGCCCCATCAATGTCAGCTCCGGGTGGCGAACATATACAACACGTTGCACATTATACAAGATAAACATTGCCCACGGATTCGATCTTTTAACTCTGAAGCAGTTTTCAAAACGTTGTAAACTGTCAGAATTAAGCAGCTGTCCGGTCGAATCGGCTGCGTCTCTCCCCTAGATGTTCTCCTTGAGCAAGTCTCAGTTATGAGGTTGGGATGGGGGTGGGGAATAAATGCAATCAGTTCACTGGCCCCAACCAAAAGTTTAGAATCCTAGAGTTGAAAGGGACCTCCTGGGTCATCTAGTCCAACCCCCTGCGCTATGCTGGACACTCCCAACCCGATCACTCATCCACTGTCACCTGCCACCCCCTTGACCCTTCACAGGATCAGCCTCTTTGTCAGATGGCCATCCAGCCTCTGTTTAAATATCTCCAAAGATGGAGAACCCACCACCTCCCGAGGAAGCCTGTTCCACTGAGGAACTGCTCTAACTGTCAGAAACTTCTTCTGGAGGTTTAGACAGAATTTCTTTTGCATTAATTTCATCCCATTGGTTCTGCTCTGTCCTTCTGGGGCTTGGTGAAAGAGCTCTGTCTTGCAGCCCCTGAAGAACTGTGCTAACTTGGACAGGTCCCGGACCCCTCCAGGAGCTCATTCCTCCAAGTAGGAGCTGGGACAGAGAACATTCCACCAAGCTGAGGCGAAAGGCACTTCTTCAGGGCCAGGGACCACTAGCCTGTTGGGATTGGCTGAGTGCAGTGCTGTGATGCATGGGAAAGATAGATGCAGGTTTGCCCTTTCTAGGTTGGTTCTGGCAGGCCATGAATAGCGAAGACCTGCTGTGTGGTGTTGACACCTCTGTGGCCCGCCAACCCCTCCCCCCCCCAATCGTTCGGGGAAAAGAGGTTCCTCTTAAATATTAGGATGCATTTTCCGGCAGGGAGGGCAGTTTGCTGGTGGGAGCTGCTGCCTCGGAGGTTGGTGGCGTCTCCTTTGTGGGAAGCTTTGAGGAGGAGGCTGGAGGAGCCCCTGTGAGGAAGGGTTGGCTTTTTAAGGCCTCAAGAAGGTGGGCAGTGGGTGGGGCTGGGGCTGGGCTGCATGGCCCTCTGTGGTCTCTTCTGGCAATGCGAGATTCTGACTCTGAGCCTGGGGCTGGCAACCCCAGGGGGGGGGCCATCTTGGCTTTCCAAGGATAGAAAGACTCTGTGGCACAGACGCTTTGTACTAAAGAGGTGCTTGGTGCGAATGGCGGCTGAGAACAAGGGCATGCCTCCCCTGGGGGGCCACGTGCTTCCCCAATGACTTGCGATAATGATGTTGCTGGAACATCTCTATCAGGGGTAGGAGAGGGACGTTCCCCCGGGCATCCCTCACGTGGGGGTGGAAGCACTCTCCTCCGCTCAGCTCTCAGAAGACACTTCCACACACCCATGCCCTTCGTTCCTTCTCCCCGAAAGGTGGGGGGGGGGCAGCTAAGTCCAACTTCCTGCCCACCCGGGATGCTTCCCCCATCATCCCATTTTACAGGTGGAACAAACTATAGCTCCACTGAGATCCAGGCCAAAGGTGCCCAGGTAAAGTTGGTCTGGTGGGAAGTGGGGGGGGGGTGGAGGAGGAAGGAAAGCCTCTCCCCAACACAACGGCTAGGTGGGCATTCCCTGTCTTCTGCCTAACGAATGGCAAGGGCAGGGGTCCCCAAAATGGTACCCCTGGGCACCACAGCATCCCCTACAACCTTTGGTGGCCCCTGCCAAGCGTGGTGTCGTGGTTAAGAGTGGTGGGCTCTAATCTGGAGAACCAGGTTGGACTCCCACTTCTCCACATGCAACCAGCTGGTTGGCCTTGGGCTAGTCACAGTTCTCTTAGGGCTGTCCTCGCAGATCAGTTCTCTCACAGCTCTCCCAGCTCCACCCCCCTCACAGAGTGCCTCTTGTGGGGGAAGGGCAGGGTTTGAGGAGGGGAAGACTTCATTAGGGTGCAAGGCCATAAGATCCATCCATCCAGCGGAACGGATCGCTGTAGTCTGAAGATTTAGTTGTTTGCAATGCTATTCAGGTGTTAGGGATGCCAATCCCCCAGGGGAACCTGGGGATGCCCTGGGATTATAGCTCACCTCGACACCTCCATTGGCATAACAAACATCTTAATCAGAGAAACTGGAGCTAAACACCGAAAGATAAATTACATGGTACAAATCTGAGCTCACCCCTTCCGCAAACCATGACTGTTTCCTGTCAGCATAGTCCCAGGTATATCGGCCACTTTAGCAAGCCTGGGAAGATCCATACCTCTAGTCCAGGGGTAGCCAAACTGTGGCTCTCCAGATGACAGGGGCAGGGGGTTGGACTAGATGGCCTGTATGGCCCCTTCCATCTCTATGATTCTAGGATTCTATGACCATGGACTACAATTTCCAGGATCCCCTGCTGGCAGCAGAGCCACAGTTTGGCCACACCTGTGTCTAGTCGAAAAAGGCCAGTTCCCCTGGAGGGAACGGCTGCTTTGGAGGGGGGGGGACTTCATAGTATTCTCCTCCCTGCCCCAGCCCAGCTCTGAAAGTCGTGCACTCGAACCCAGATCTTCACGCCCACCCAGAGAGGGTTCTCCCCCCAGCACTGGGCGCCGTTACCTGCTTGGACATGGAGTCGATCAGCCGAACGTAGAGGTCCTGCTCCGTCCGAAGTCCTGTGAAGAGGAACGGAGGGAGACAAATGTTGCTATGCTGAGGGCTGCCAGGAAGAGATGCCACCCTCCCGCAGCCCCTATCTAGGGGAGCCCAGACCTGCTGCCACCCTGCGCACCTCTTGCCTTGGGAACCCGACCCAGTCTTTGCGCCCAGCCTGGCCACGGGGCTGAGAGAGACCCCGAGATTTCTTGCAGAGGGCGAGAGTCCCCTTGGGGCACGGGATGGCTGCTGAGTCTGTTTACGGCTGATGCGAAAAAGGAAACCTGCACGGCTCGTGACGAGGGCAGGCAGGCAAGCTGCAAAGGCCGGCTTGAGAGATTGGGTCACCCCGGGGGTGGCTGCGCAGGACACGAAAAGCCCGTCTCAGCATCCTCTGAGACATCGTGAGCACACCTCTCTGACCACGAAGCCACGGATCCCAGGCGCAACGCACGGGCCCAGAGGTCTGCTCCAGGATGCTCTGCGACATCACAAGGGCCCTGCTGGCTGCTGAGGGAGGGGACGACACGACCCTCTTCTCAATGGTTCTGCAGGCACACACGGGGACAGGGACCTCCTGAGACATTCCCTGGGCCCCACTGGTCAAATAGATCTTGTGGGTTTGACAAGCAGCAGAGAAACCTCCTGGACCTGTCGATCTGAGGCAATGACGGGATGGTCGAACTCCCCTGGTGCAGCTTCCCAAAAGCCTTACGCTCTCTGGACAGGCATGCCCTCATTCTCCAGCCTCATGAGCCGCCCCCCCACCCCCTGGGTCCTCACCGTTACTGTACAGCAGCTGCAGCCGGTAATGGATTCCGTTGTTGGTCTTCTCTCCGTTCTGCTCCTGGAAGAGGAAGGCAGCAAGGAGATCTCTGCTCTGAAATTCTATATGTGATGGGCGATCAGCATGGATAATAGTAATAATAATAATAATAATAATAATAATAACAATAATAACAATAATAATAATAATAATAATGGATAGTAAGACTAGTAGTAATAATGACGCTATTGATAGTGTAATGACCGAATGTTGCACTGAGGCTGGGGGAAATTACAGACTTAAACCTGGCTCTGCTCGGGTGACCCTGGGGCTGGTCACTCTCCTTCAAACTCATCTACCTCGCAGGATTGTCGGGAAGACAATGTGGAGGAGAGAAGACGAATCAGCTCCTGGGCAGGATACAAGACGGAGAGAGCAAGAGCCAGAGAAATGACCCTTTTTTCAGAATGCACAAAGTGCTCTGCATGCACATTTGTAATCCTCACAACAACCCTGTAAGGCGGGCTAGTCTCATCCTCTGAGATGACGGAAAGAAGGGCTTGCCTCAGGCCCCCCCCATGGCGAGGGCACGGCAAGGGCTAGAGCTGACCTGCAGACTTCCCAGTTGGGAACTGAAGCCTGCTTTCTGTGCAGTGCCCACATGGCCTGGGGACGTGGCCCGTGGCTGGCCGTGCAGATGCTGAACAGCCCCTCTAACATGAGGCCTTCCCAGGCTTACCGGCCTCTGCCACACTGGCTCAGCTCTTGCGCCCTTGGAAAAAGCTGTCCAACATCTGCTTATGGCTCATCCGGCAGCTGTGAGGTCAGCCGGAATTCCCCATCCTGAGTCGCTGCGTGAGAATTGGATGTTATTTGGTCATCGGTCCATCCAGCCACAGCTGCCCGTGGCCCAAGCTCTTTCTGCATCAGCCTTGCTACTGGAACCCCCCCCCCTGCCAATTTTAAAAATTGTTTCTTGAAGATCCCTTTCCTGTCCTGAGTCTTCAATCAAAGGCACCAGAGGCACACAGCAATAACAATGGACAGGAACTGTAGCTCAGTGGCAGAATCTTTGCTTGGCATGCAGAATCCCCAAGTTCAATCCTTGGCATCTCCAGTTAAGTGGACCATGTAGGGAGGGATGTGAAGGAACTTAGCCAGAGAGCCATGGAGAGGGCCTGGCTTAGTGTCTGCCTCTGCTTGGCAGGCCGAAGGCCCCAGGTTCAGTCCTGGGCATCTCTAGCTAAAAGGACAAGGCAGGAGACGATGGGAAAGACCTCAGCCAGAGACCTGAGTCATCATCCTAGCTCCTTTCTCCACCTCCTCTGGGGCTGGCTCTGAAATCCCCCCTGCCTGATGGTGGGGCATCCACTGCCTCATTGGGGGCAAACAAGGGCCCCCTCCCGTTTCCAGCTAAGGGCTGCTCCCTCTGCACAGTCTTCATCTGAATCCCCCTCCTCCCCCGGCAGAGACATGAACTCTGCTCTCTACCCCCTTGGGAGAAGCTGAGGCTTGGCAGGAAGGTGGGAGTTCTTGTGCAGATGGGCCCCGCTTAGTTGCCGGCTTCTCCCAGCAGCTGTCGGGAAAACCCCTGGCCACCCAGAGACGCCGTGGAATACCACTTTGCACAGAGAGTAATTCAAAGGTGGGACTGGATGCCAGAGGATGCAGTGATGGCCACAAGAACAAGCAGTTTGAAAAGGGGAGGGGATTAGATTGATGGAGGGGAAGACGGTCAATGGGTCCTAGCCGGTGCGAGCGAGGGGAACCTCCACCTTCAGAGGCACTCAACCTCTGGATCCCAGAGCTAGGAGGCAACCTCAGGGAAAGGCCTTGGACTCTCTGCCCTGCTGTTGGCCCTCCCCAGGAATTGGCTGGCCCCGGGTTGAGTCAGGATGGTGGATTAGACGGACCCACAGGGCTCCTCTGATGTTCTTCTCAGGGGGAGGCCCTGGAAGATCGGAAATCTTAAACTGAACTGAAGCAAAAGACGGAGATCTCCTGGAATAACTCCAGAACTCCAAACTCCAGACATCAGTCCCCTAGGAGAAAATGGCTGCTTCGGAAGTGTTACCCCCTTGGACGGCCAATTCCACTGCTGAATTATTCTGACCGTGAAATTCCCCCCTCCCCCTGATATCTGGCCAGTCCCATTCGACATGTAGCTTGAAGCCTTGACTGGGGGTCCTCTCCTCTGCTGCCAACAGGAAACTTTCCCTGCCCTCCTCCAAGGGACAACCCGTCACATCCTTCAAGGGGGCCATCCTGTCCCCTCTCCCTCTGCTCTTCTCCAAGCTGAACATGCCCAAGTCCCACCGTGCCTTGCCTCAAAGGGCTTGGTCCCCAGCTTCTCTTCCTGGCAAAGAGATGGGGAACGTGCCTCCTATTTAATTCCCGTTGTTCATGAAGATGCCAACTATGCCAAGATGGCGCCTCCTCTACAACACTGGCTTCTGGGACCAGGTGCATCAGGCCTGACCCACAGATCTCTTAGGGGGGGAGAGAAGTCAGGGTGCCAACCTCAAAGCAGGGCCTGGAGATCTCCAGGAATCACAACGGGTCTTCCCTGGAGAAAAGGGCTGCTCTGGAAGGTGGAGTCGTCATGGTGCCCCACTGAGCCCCCCCCCAGCTTCCCAGGGCCCGCCTCCCCTCAGATCTCCCAACCTTACTCTGTCCTTTTCCACGAAGTCGATGAAGGAGGTCCTCTCAATCTCCACTGGCTGCCCGTGCCTGTCGTACATGGCCAGGACGAAGTGGAAGAAGTTGGACTTCCGCAGGTTGGAAGGCGGCTGCTTCTCAAAATGGGCCCGAGCCAATCCGATTCCGCTGGGGGGAAACAGAGCGAGAGAGAGAGACTGTTAGAGAGGGAAGCGGGCAGGGGGACAGCCTGGCCCAAATGGGACCCCCCCCTCACAAAGGCCCATCAGTAACCGGAAAGCCAGAGAGGACGGGAGACGGTGTGCTGAAGACAGTTCTAATCGGAGATGTTTTTAGTTATGATCATTGTAAGCCAATTGGAAGCCTGTGGAAAAGGAGGGCAGAACCATTTTAATCATCAATAATGAATAAGTGTAAGAACCTCTTGTGGCGCAGGGTGGTAAGGCAGCAGTCATGCAGCCTGAAAGTTCTGCCCATGAGGCTGGGAGTTCGATCCCAGCAGTCGGCTCAAGGTTGACTCAGCCTTCCATCCTTCCGAGGTCAGTAAAATGAGTACCCAGCTTGCTGCTGGGGGGTAAACGGTAATGACTGGGGAAGGCACTGGCAAACCACCCCGTATTGAGTCTGCCATGAAAACGCTGGAGGGCGCCACCCCAAGGGTCAGACATGACCCGGTCCTTGCACAGGGGATACCTTTACCTTCACCTTTTAATGAATAAGTGAGCGACACTGCGCCCTGGTCAGACACAGAGAGAAAGAGTGCAACTCAATCCAGGCACTAAAAATCAGCCGGACCACAAAACCCAGCTGGAACCAGCGAATCGGACATGATAATCCAACCACCAGCGTCAACAGGGTCAACGCATCACAGGGCCATTTCAGAGGCCTTCCCGAAGCCTGCTGAGGGTGAATCCTGGCCTACGGGAGCTCAGGAGTACGTGGCAGGCGGCCGGGGTCAGAAGGCCCCAATCCAGTAATCCACAAGTGCACCCTCCCCGAAGGGCAGAAAGCGGAGCAGATCCGCATGTTGCTGTTAATGGTCACAGCAGGGATGGTGGGCACTGCTGAAAGAGTGGCTTGACGTCCCAGCCAGAGGCCAATACGTCCCCATCTGTTTCTCAAGGGACTCGGATCTGCCTTTCCCTGGCAGACTGGAATGATACCGGCAGCATCAGTGGCTGAGGGGGCTGCGGATCTGCGGAAGAGCCTCTGCTTGGCCTGCAGGAGGTCCCCGGTTCAATCCCCAGCAGCATCTCCAGTTAAAAGGACCAAGCAGGAGGGGATGGGGAAGACCTCAGCCTGAGACCCTGGAGAGCTGCTGCCAGCCTGAGTAGCCAGTACAGATCTCGATGGATCGATGGTGGGGAGAGGCTGCGGTTCATTGGTAGAGCCTCTGTTTAGCACACAGAAGGTCCCCGGTTCAATCCCCAGCAACTCCCATGTGCAGGACCAGGTGATGAGAAAGACTTCAGCCACTGCCAGTCTGAGCAGACAATCCTGACTGAAGAACTAACAGCAGCCATGGGTACTATTTGCCCCCCCCCAGTACACATCTGGGAATCAGAGGTAGAGTGTCTTGGAGCGTGGAGGTTCCACTTAGCTATCACTCTAATAGCTCTCCTGTCCCCAAACATGAGATATCTTTCTACAGAGCCCCTCAAATGACTGACCATCTTCTCATCTTGCGGTACCGATCCAGGCACTAACCAGAGCTGACCCTTGTCCGCTTCCGCAATCTGGCGAGCCAGGGCTGGCCTCTGCCCCCAGCTTCCTGGAACCTGTAGCTGGCCGAGGGAGCTCAGACCCTGGGTAGCCCACGCAGGGCCGACCCCGCCAGATCATGGAAGCAAAGCAGGGCCAGCCCTGACGACCACTGAGGAATAGTAGGCCGTGACAAGACCTCCAAACGTCGCCTGGTTGCCAGACAATCTGAAGACCTCCTGGTCACACAAGATGCCTGCCATGCAATGAATAAATTAAATAATGAGCTTTTACTCTGTTAGTTTTCCAGCCACTACTGGTCTCAGATTTCCTTCTACAACAGAAGACAAAGAACCACAGTTTTTTTGTACCCTGCTTTTTACTACCCAAAGGAGCCTCCAAGCAGGTTCCAACACCTTTCCCTTCCTCTCCCCACCAACAGACACCCTGCGAGGTTGGTGAGAGAGCTCTGAAAGAACTGAGGTTGTCCAAGGTCACCTCCTGCAAGTGGAGGAGTGGGGAATCAAACTCGGTTCTCTTCCTCCGCAGAGCCTTCCTTGGTGGTCTCCTATCCACGGACTGACTTAATGGCAACCCCATCCAAGGGGCTTTCAAGGCAAGCGAGAAGCAGGGAGAATTTGCCATGGCCTGCCTCTGCAGATTTTCTTAGTGGTCTCCCACAAGCGAGAGGCTTAGATCCTGAGCTCTAACAAGATGGGGCTACACTATGACACCTTCCGTCCCCTGGCGATATACAGTTGGATATTTTTAAAATATGTTTATAAACCCGACAAAGCTAGGAAATGATACTGCAAAGCTAAAGACACTTTATTCTCAGAGATGGGCTGCCAGTGTTCTCAACACACTTTCAGTTGCCCCCAAAAGGGGCGCTGCAGGCTACGAAAGATGCACCCTGCAATATGTTGACATGCTGAGTGGGGGGTGGGGGTGGGGGTGGCGCCACCGGGCCACAATCCTTGGGGCATGCAAAAGCCCCATCCCACCGTGAGCGGCATTCCACTCTGCTGTGCAGCACTGGAAAGGGGCCCTCGGACACCGCTCTTGCACAGCACAGGGCTATGCCCAGATGTCAGGTGTCTGTGACAGGCAGGGACAACAGCCCTGCAGAGGGGCTCCCCCCCTTGCTCCCCCAAGCAGCCCCTGTGCAAAGTTGGCCCAAAACCTCCTGATTTCCCCTCATCTTGAAGTTCCCGGGCATGGCTGAATAAAGGATGCCACCTGTTGGTCTCCTGTGCCAACTGCAGACGGATTATCCCCGTGGCTCCCAGACCCAATTTGCACGCAAGAACCTCAGAAGAGCCTCAGTGGGTCAGAGCGGTGGCCCATCTAGTCCAACATCCTGTCTTGGCCAACCAGTTCTTCAGGAGGGTCAACAACAGGGCAGAGAGGCCGAGGCCTTTCCCTGCTGTTACCTCCTGACTCTGGGATCCAGAGGTTGGCTGCCTCTGAACATGGAGGTTCCCCTCAGCCACCATGGCTAGTAGCCATTGATACTCATGGTGATGGTACTTTGCTCTGCTCTGGTTTGGCCTCACTTGGAGTACCGTCCTGTTGTTGACCCTCCCAAGGAACTGGTTGGCCCCTGTGAGAGACAGGATGCTGAACCAGAGGGACCATGGGTCTGACCCAGCAGGGCTCCTCTGATGTCCTTATGAAGGCCTCGGCCTCTCTACCCTGTGGCTGGCCCTGCAGAAGAACTGGCTGGCCCCTGGGTGAGACGGGAGGCTGGACTGGATGGGCCCTCCCTGGCCTGACCCAGCAGGGCTCTTCTGAGGGTCTTCTCAGGGGAAGGCCTCGGCCTCTCTGCCCTGTGGCTGGCCCTGCAGAGGAACTGGCTGGCCCCTGTGTGAGACGGGAGGCTGGACTGGAGGGACCCTCCCTGGCCTGACCCAGCAGGGCTCTTCTGAGGGTCTTCTCAGGGGAAGGCCTCGGCCTCTCTGCCCTGTGGCTGGCCCTGCAGAGGAACTGGCTGGCCCCTGGGGGAGACGGGAGGCTGGACTGGAGGGACCCTCCCTGGCCTGACCCAGCAGGGCTCTTCTGAGGGTCTTCTCAGGGGAAGGCCTCGGCCTCCCTGCCCTGTGGCTGGCCCTGCAGAGGAACTGGCTGGCCCCTGGGTGAGACGGGAGGCTGGACTGGAGGGACCCTCCCTGGTCTGACCCAGCAGGGCTCTTCCTATATTGCTACGTTCAGAAGCTATAATAAGGAGGACACCTGACAGTCCAAAAGGAGTTGTCTATGATATTCCTGGCTTTGACCAGGATGGGCCGGGCCCAGTCCAGTCTCATAGATCTCGGAAGTTAAGCAGGGTCAGCCCAGGTTAATCCTTGGGCGACGGAGCAGAAGGACATTGTGGGGTTGCAATGGCTCACGAGAGCTTGTCCCTCTTGTTCCTTGAAAGCCCCGGGGGGCCACCATCAATGGGCTGGGACCGGTTAGTACTTTTCTCCATCACTACATCACTCTGTATCCAAACCCTGAAGGTTTGGGGGTTCAGAACCAGAACCCTGAATCCAGCCTAGAAGCATCCTGGCAGCCAGCACAGCTACCTTCAAAAAATTCCCAGGCACACATTCCAGGAAACGTCCCTACTGCCTGCTTGCACATGCATGCCCCTGTGTGCACGAAAGAGCCAATGCACGCTCAGGTCACCAACAGAACTGGGATTGTATTGTCACCTCTTCCTCTGTACGCATGGAACATGACAATGACGCAAACCACAAAAATGGAAAATCAAATGTAGAAGAAGAAGAGTTGGTTTTTATATTCCGCTTTGCTCTTCCCGAAGGAGTCTCAGAGAGGCTTCCCTTCCTTTCCCCGCAACAGGCACCGTGTGACGGAGGAGGGGCCGAGAGAGCTCTGACAGAACTGCTGTGTAAGAACAGCTCTCCAGAACTGTGACTAGCCCAAGGTCGCCCAGGGTGGAGAATTAAACCCAGCTCGCCTGATTGGAAGCTGCTGCTCTTAACCACGAGATCCCGCTGGCTCTCATGTACCTGACTTGTAAGCGTGTTCATGTGAAAAAGGGTAGGGCTGTCTCCAGGTTTCGAGTGGCCTTGGGCAGACAGTGCCCAGGGGTCCCCGCTGGCCCACCAGCAGCCCCACCGCCTCCTGCCTGTCTTTATACTTGCCTGTCCTGCATATTTCTCTAGTTGGCAAGCCCTCCTCAGTGACTCTAGTTAGAGGCAGGTAGCAGGAGAGATGTCTGTGGGTGGGTGGAGCGTCTGCCAGGGCCGATCCTGAACAGAGAGATGACAGCAGTCAAGCCACACAAATAAACCGTTTTGGTGGAAATGCCTGGCCTGGGGACACTTCTCAAGAATTATTGCAGCACTTCTGGCTTCAAAACGCAACCCCACCCCCCCAAGCGGGTCAACATTCAGACATCCCGTTGACCACGATGACAGATTCCGTTCCACCCAAAGGCAAATATGTCCAAGCTGAGCGCACTGGAATGAAGTTTGCCAGAGCCCGTATCTGGACAGTCGAAGGAGATGGAGGGAGGAACCATCAGCCCGATCTGAAAGCTGGACTCCATCTTCACTGAGCTGGATTTTTTTAAAGGTCAAGATGAAAACAATCTGGTTCCATCCAAGCATGTCTTTGGCCCTGCAATCTGATGCGAGGGAACATCGAATAACTGTGGACTCCATGACGTTATGCGTTCTGAGGAATTGTCCAGTTGCTCCCCAGCATTCTTCTCTCGCCCTTCTTGGCTCTGGGCAGCGTCCTTGCTTCTCCCTGCCACGGCCTCAAGAACACGGCGAACGTCATGGCTCAGCGGGGATTTGAATCTAGGCTGCCCTACTGCTGGGGCCTCAGGAGTTTAGTGGTGTTTTTTTTAAATAATGGGAAATATTGAAGGATTTGCTCAACGGGGATGGAGCAATCCTAACTGTGCTTACTCAGAAGTAAATCCCTCTCTACATGATGGTGCTTATTCCCCAGTAAGGATGCATTCCCAGGTGAGTAGGTCAAACCATGAACAAGCTAGCCAAGATCCTGACATTAGACCCAGGTGAGTCTGAAATGCTGGTCTGAAGTGGCAGAATAAAGTTTGAATCCAGGGGCAACTTGAAGGCCAACAAAGTGAAGAAGAAGAAGAAGAAGAAGAAGAAGAAGAAGAAGAAGAAGAAGAAGAAGAAGAAGAAGAAGAAGAAGAAGAAGAAGAAGAGTTGGTTCTTATGTGCCACTTTTCTCTACCCAAAGGAGGCTCAAAGCGGCTTACAGTCACCTTTCCTTTCCTCTCCCCACAACAGAAACCTGTAAGGTGGGTGAGGCTGAGAGAGCCCTGATATTCCTGCTCGGTCAGAACAGTTTTATCAGTGCCATGGCGAGCCCAAGGTCACCCAGCTGGCTGCATGTCAGGGAGTGCAGAATCGAACTCAGCATGCCAGATTAGAAGTCCGCGCTCCTAACCACGACACCAAACTGGCTTTCTGGTTTAATTCTGGGAAGAAGCTTTCCTGTGCATGCATACGGCTTCAGATAGGTTCGGGTGGGTTTCCGTGTTGGTCTGACGCATCAGAACAAGGTTTGAGCCTTGTGGCACCTTGAAGATCAACAAAGTTGGGTTCTGGATAGAAGCTTTTGTGAGCGTGCACAATTCGCCAGCTACATAAGACTTTGTTGGTCTTAAGGGTGCCCCTGGAGTCTAGGAACCTTAAGGGTAAGATGCATCACTAGTGACTGGGAGAGAGATATTTCATACTGTGAGAGTCCACATTCCTACAGACGGGTGTGAAAGCCACACAACAAAGAGAGCTGACAGGAAGAGAGTCCATGCCTCTGAAAGGTGCTGTTGGAGAAGGGTCTTGCAGATGCCGTCGACCAGGGGTAGTCAAACTGCGGCCCTCCAGATGTTCATGGACTACAATTCCCATGAGCCCCTGCCAGCGAATGTAGTCCATGGACATCTGGAGGGCCGCAGTTTGAAGAGAGAAATAGTAAATGGGTTCTAAATCAAATCAAGCTGGAAGTCTCCCCAGAAGCTGAAAGGTCTATTGAGCTTTTTTCACACCATGAGAAGACAGAGTCCCTGGAAAAGACAGAAGAAGGGAAACGAGAAAGCCCAACACGGGACGGATTGATTCGGTCAAAGGAGGCCACGATCCTCCGTTTACAAGACTGGAGCAAAGCTGTTAAGGAGAGGATGTTTTGGAGGTCACTTGCACACAGGGTTTAATTTTATTATTATTTGATGACAGTAACATGAGCGCTAGTTTAGATAACTCTTTCAAGAACAGCCAAGCGCTTTGTAATTTGCACAGGCGGTCAAAACCCCAGCAGCCAATCAGGAGCCTCGCAGGACAAAAGGCCTGCCCACGTTCTAAAAACACTTGACCCGTGTTAGGGAAGGGGTCAGCAGGGGCTCCGGTGACCTTGGCCCTGCACAATCTACGTCACTGAAAGGCCTTTTAGAACTGCCTTGCTCCATGGGATCTAAGCGACTCAGAAAGACGATGACCAAGAAGAGCAGGTTTTTATACCCTTCTTTTCACTACCGGACGGAGGCTCAAAGTGGCTGACTCCCTCTTCTCTCCCTCTTCCCACAACAGCCACCCTGTGAGGGCGGTGGGGCTGAGAGAGCTCTAAAAGGACTGCTCAGCCAGAACAGCTGCAGCGGGACTGTGAGGAGCCCAAGGTGACCCAGCTGGCTGCCTGTGGAGGAGAAGAGGGGAATCACACCCAGCTCACCAGATTTAGAAGCCGCTGCTCTAAACCGCAACACCACCATGCTAGCCAGGTCTAACATCAACAACACGTAACTCTCCCATTGCACCCAAATCTCCTGGGAGGTCCAAAATCGGAGTTGGCTATGAGAACAGAGCTCTGACTTAGATGCTTTGGTTTCGTACCGGGCAGGTTTGTTTTCTGCACGCAGTTTCACATCCTGGGTAAGAGATTTTTTTTTTTAATTCCTCCTGTCTATTATTTTAAAAATCCCCCCAAACATATCTTTCCGGGGGCCCATTTTGAAGCCAGGCTCATGTGTGGGATTTCCCTCCAGCGCTCCAAGACGGCTGTCGGGGCTTCCGGAAGCCACTGCTGCCTCTCCTCCAGGGAGACCGGCTGCTCAAAGCTGCCTGCAGCGTCTCAGAGAGCCCGACAGTGTCGTCTCTCAGCCGCCTGGGCCGTCTCGCTCTCCTTGCGCCGATCCTGCGGTGTCGGCTTCAGAAAAGCCCTCGGAAGCAGCTGGGGCACCTCGGGGCCTTTGAGCCCCCCCCCTCCAGGCTGGGCTGGAATCGCCACTTTGGGCTAGCTCTGCCCCCGGCTCTCATGCCAGGGTGAACTGCAGCCAAAGGCTATCGGGATGCCAGCTTCAGGGCTGGAGATTCCTGGAGATTCTGCGCGCTTGGAGGGCAGAATAAAAGTCAAATAAATATATCTGGGGAGAGCGTAGCCTGACCTCGGCTGGGTAAAGGGCCGTAGAGTCCGCAGCTATGTTGTCCCGGGGAAGTGACCCCCGTGGCCTGGAGGTCAGGGGTGATTCTGAGCCCCCGACTAGGGTCTGGCAACGGAGCCAGCTGAACATTCTCTCATCCGCTTGACGAATTCTCGAAATGTTTTGAGAAAGCTTGCAGGCTTAGATTAGGCCATCTGCACTGGATCAGAGAGCCACAACATGGGCTTTTGAGGAGCACTGATTGCTAATCAGTGATTGAGGAGCACTGTTTGCTAATCACCAACTAGTATCTGGGGGTAGTGTGCGCTTGAACAGAGAGGCTCCTCTGATCCATTAGCCCCTGACTAATGACTTCACAAACTTTTTCTCATCCCATTTGAAGCCCTGTGGGATATCGGCATGTTCATGAAGAAATATTTACTCAAAAGGAAGGTTAGTTTAGTGGTTTTTTCCAGGTTAAGGAAAAGAGGGAGGCACCTGAGTTTAGTTGATATTCTGGGAGAGCTTCAGGCTGCATCTGGAGGTTAGCAAGCAAAGGGAAGGAAGGGAGTGGTCCAAAGGAGACCCTTATATACTAGAGCAGGGGTAGTCAACCTGTGGTCCTCCAGATGTCCATGGACTACAGTTCCCATGAGCCCCTGCCAGCAAATGCTGGCAGGGGCTCATGGGAATTGTAGTCCATGGACATCTGGAGGACCACAGGTTGACTACCCCTGTACTAGAGAAAGGTTACATACAGTCCCCAGGAAGTGACATCATATGGCAACGGAGCTGAGAGTTAATGACCCACATTTGAATTTTTGTTCTTGATGCTGACTTAGGAAATGTAAACGCCAGCGGGAGCCGTTCTGTCTAGCCAGAGTCGGTCACTTTTGCTTATTAAACTGTAAGCGATCTTGTATGCCCTCCGGTATCTCAGACAGGCACCCGCAGCACTTTGGACAGTATGCAAATATATGCAAATACAATCAATGAACCCAACGCTAAAATCCACAGCGCTGTGCCCAAATCAGAAAACCGACTGCAAAATTCGGGTAATTCGGAGCATTTGTATTTCTGCACTCTCATGGGTAGTCAACCTGTGGTCCTCCAGATGTCCATGGACTACATTTCACATGAGCCCCTGCCAGCAATCGCTAGCAGGGGCTCATGGGAATTGTAGTCCATGGACATCTGGAGGACCACAGGTTGACTACCCCTGAAAGCAACGCTTCAGCTCTAGAAGGAATTCTGCCGAACAGAAAGAGCTGCTTCAGATCCCCTACTGCCTGGAGGGTCACTTCTGACTTCTTCACCCAACCATCCTCAAGAGCTAGAGTTGCCAACCTCCAGGTGGGCTCTGGAGATGTCCCGGAATGACAACCATCTCCAGACTATAAAGAGCAGTTCCCCTGGAGAAAGTGGCTTCTTCGGAAGACCAAATTTCCAGCGGCACCTTTAGGACCAACAAAGTTTGAGTTGAGGGATGAGTTTTCGTGGGCTGGTATCTTGAATAAAACTTGGTTGGCTCTAAAGGTGTCCCTGGACTCTTGTTCTGCTGCTGCAGACCAACACGGCGACCCGCTTGAATCTTTCTTTGAAAGAGGAACTCTGTGGTGTTAGTCCCTATCCAGGTCCTTCTCTATTACGTTATACCCGTCCAGACTCTCTAGAAGGGCTGTCCAAGTCACGGTATCTCAGCCTAAAAGAAGCCCAGGAAAAGAAAGTCCTCTGGAAAAAGTCAATTTTCCCTCCCGGTCTTCAACCCATGGAGAAGAGCAAGAAGAGAAACAAACTAAGAAAACCCAGTGGCTCCTTAAAGGAGTTCGATTTTGCTCATGTACAATCTTTGCTTGTACACAAAATTAAAAATGCTACTCATGCTTGACTAATTGTGCCAGAACTTACACTCAAACAGCTATCTTTTCAAAGCAATACATTGCAAATCAACTGAAATTTGGGCTTATGGGGTACCTCCCCCACCCAAAAAAAACAACAACAACACTATAGGCACACACTTTTAAAAGGCAATTCTGCCTTTTATTTCCCTAAGTTCACCTTCCCTGGTGGAGCTGAGGCATTTCTCTCTTTCTATCGCAATTGTTTCCACGACTCTAAGATCTTCCCTCTCGTGTGACTGCTTTTTAACTTGTAATTTTCATGCTGTTTCACTGCTGTTTAGGTTTGCCAGCTCTGGGTTGGGATATTCCTGGAGATTTGGACGAAATGTAGTCTGGGGAGTGCCAGGTTTGGGGAGAGGAGAAAGATCTGCAGGATAGGATGCCTCAGAGCCCGCCTTCCAGCAGCCTAGAGTAGCTGCACCTTGCTCCAGGCCACAAAGTACCTTGCACCGGGACCAGGTTCAGGTGGGTCCCATGCTGGTCTGGAGCAACAGAACAAAGGTTGAGTCCAAGGGCACCTTGAAAACCAACAGAGTTTTATTCAAAGTAGGAGCTTTTGGGTACATGCGCATGAAAGCTGATACCTTGAATAACACTTTTCGGGCCTTTGTGGAAGTAGCCCTGGCACTAATTAAATCTGAAAAGCCCTCAACTACATTTGAGTGGAATGAAGGATCCCACGAAATCTCTCTGTAGATTCCCAGTGATAGGGGCCTTAGCCCTGCTGAACTTCGCATAATGCACTGTGCCTGGAAAAAAAAAACGTCAGGCCAGCTCCGAAATCTGCATCTGCCAGGATTGTCTTTGCCAGACCCTGGAAAAGCACAAATGGTTCACTGGACAACACAAATGGCTGCAAGAAACCAAAAAATTGGATGCTTTGTTTGGAGCAAACCGATGGCCAAAGATCTCCAGTTGGGCATTCAGGGACAGCATTTCTAACAAGGCTATGTCCATAGAGGATAACTTGGTTTATCCAATTTAGCCAGAGGCTCTGAAAGGCTCATACTGCATAGCTTAGGAGGCTGGTGTGGAAGTTTCCTTTCCTTGTGCAAACTGTGGGACTCAGAACACAAGTAAGATAAGAAGAGACTCGCAGGCATGATCGCATGTACAGATCTCCTTTGGTGAATAGACAAATCAACGGCTGAAGTAAGAGATGCCACAACTGAACATAGGTTATGGGAGGTCACCATGCTAGCCAGCAGTAGAAGAAGAAGAGTTGGTTCTTATATGCCACTTTACTCTTCCTGAAGAGGCTCAAAGCGGCTTACATTCGCCTTCCCTTCCTCTCCCCACAACAGACACCCTGCGAGGGAGGGGAGGCTGAGAGAGCCCTGAAATCACTGCTCGGTCAGTGCTGTGGTGAGCCCAAGGCCACCCAGCTGGCTGCATGTGGGGAAGCGCAGAATCGAACCCGGCATGCCAGATTAGAAGTCCGCACTCCTAACCACGACACCAAACTGGCTTAAATTTGCCTAAGCAAACTGATTACATTCTACATGGTACCTCTGCACTCCCTTATTTAAAACATCACCGGCGTGTCCATGGACTACAATGACCATGAGCCCCTATCAGCACCGTGCTGGCAGGGGCTTATAGTCATTGTAGTCCACGGACATCTGGAGAGGCACCCTTCCACTAAAGCAGCCAAAATCTCCATAGTCTAGAGCAGGGGTAGTCAAACTGCGGCCCTCCAGATGCCCATGGACTACAATTCCCAGGAGCCCCCTGCCAGCGTTCGCTGGCAGGGGGCTCCTAGGAATTGTAGTCCATGGACATCTGGAGGGCCGCAGTTTGACTACCCCTGCTCTAAAGAGCAGTTACAATTCCGGGAGATCTCCAGATGGCACCGGGAGGTTGGCAAGCCTAGCTGACACTCCCCCATCCGTTCCACAAAGGCGTTCTTATATTAAAGAGCCAAACATGAAACTGTTTTGAGATCCTGCTCTCCACTTAGGGTCCGGTATGCTTTGAGCATCGTTCTGGCTCGGGGTATTTTGCAAACACGCAGGCGAGCGGGAGTCTTTCTCCACGGAAATGCCCGGAGGCTGCTAGCATCAATGGCGTGTTTTGCACTTCGGCTTGGAGCTCCAAAGTGGAGACTTGGAGGTATTTCCAGAATCCCTGTAATAATAATGTCCATTAAGGCACTTAGAATTTTCATTTGTAAATACAGAAATGGATTTCGGATATGGTTTATACGTGGCCAGTGCATTTGGTATCAGAATTCTCCGGGCAGGGAACAGAAGGGAAATGCATGGGTCTAAACCCTGGGCCCTTCTGGGAAAGGCGGGGGGGGGGGGGGTTTGTAAAAAAAAAAGGGGGGGGAAACACTACGTGAGATTTGAGCGGAGAACAGCAGGGTGACAAAATGCAAGAAACGTGACCCCGATTTTATCACCACGAGACGCCCCGGTTAAGTGTTTGGAGGCGGCTGGATTTATTGCCGTCTCAGATTTCACCTTTTAAAAGCCAGAGGCACCAGAAAGCAGAGGGGAAAAAATGATTCCGGAACAGACCCAAAGGCCCAAGATTTAGGAATTTCTTTGTTTAACGGATCGTACTCTAACATGGATGTGGAGGAAGACCTTTTAGCAAAATAATCCAGAACCTGATTTTGGCATGCCTCATCTAAAACAGGCATCCCACAATGGCAGGAGTCATTCTTGTAAGCACACACACCCCTACGCACACACAAAAGGTAGAAGAAGACAAACAAGAGCTGTTTTTTTTTAAACCTGCTTTATACCACTCAAAAGGAGTCTCCAAGCGTCTTCCAATGGCCTTCCCTTCCTCTCCCCACAACAGATCTTCCTGTCACCCAGCTGGATGCATGTGGAGGAAGAACAGTGAGTCAAGCCCAGTTCTCCAGATTGGAGGTCTCTGCTCTGAACTATCACACGAAACTGGCTCTTACAACTGGAGGTAGAGGTTAAGGGCCCAAGTCCAAAATTAAGTTGAATCAAAGCCTGGCCAACATTCTGCCACACAAGTGGCTCTACTTAAATCTCATGACACTCAAAGCCGCCTACCTGCATGCAGCATTTCATCCTGGCTGCCTGACATCTGAGGAATTACGTGTGAGCGTGCTCTGGAGCAGGGGTAGTCAACCTGCGGTCCTCCAGATGTCAATGGACTACAATTCCCATAAGCCCCTGCCAGCAAAGTTTCCAATATTCCAATGTTTCTTCTATACTATATTGCTGACAATCACGTCTTTTTACTATATATATCCAACTCAAAGTTGTAGCATGAACTCTATTCACATAACAGTGGCCTTCAGCTCGCAGGTATGGGGAGTGGCCTCTGGACAAAGTTCTCCCATACCTGAGAACTGAGGGCTTCATTAATCATTGCTTCATTACTCATTAAAATAGAAATAGGACACATTTTGATGTTTGATTCAATCTCTTACGAATGTGTATTGTTGTTGTTGTTGTTGTTATGTGCGAAGTCGTGTCCGACCCATCGCGACCCCATGGACAATGATCCTCCAGGCCTTCCTGTCATCTACCATTCCATTTAAGTTTTCACCGACTGCTTCAGTGACTCCATCCAGCCACCTCATTCTCTGTCGTCCCCTTCTTCTTTTGCCCTCGATCGCTCCCAGCATTAGGCTCTTCTCCAGGGAGTCCTTCCTTATCATGAGGTGGCCAAAGTATTTGAGTTTCATCTTCAGAATGTGTATTGTATATATATATTATACTGTATATGGATTTTGATAGCCTTGGAGAGGTTCTCTCTTTTTTCTGTTGGCCCTTTAAAGACCAACAAGACTTTCAGAGTATGGGGTTTGAGAGTCAAAGATCTCTTCTGCACATGCTGACTTGCATCTGAGAAAGGAGGTTTGACTTTTGAGAATTTATTCCCCCAAATACCTTGTCGGTCTTTACAGTTTGACCAGATTCTAATTTTGTTCTATATAAAAGCTGTTTCTTTTTCTCGTGGCTGTGCTTACACCCCGTTTGAAGCCTCTTCCGGGCCCCATCAGAAGTATTACAAGCCTGCAGGGCAGGAAGGCCAGGAGCTGTGATGGGAGAAAGTGCTGGGTTCCAATCCTGCCCCCTCCACCAGCCCACCACATGGTCTTGGGCACTCCTGAAAGACTAAATACCGATCGTCCGAAATCCTACAGCTTTGCTGAGCATGACGATAGAGCTTAGAGCAGCGAGGAACCAGTTTTTCAGCAGCTCCTCTGGAATCGCTTGCCAAAATGGAGAAACTCTTTAAAATCCCCCCTCTTTGCGATTTCTCAGCAAAGAGCTGGCAGCCTCCTGGCCCCCAAAGCTCCCTGATTCTTCATCTTCCCTAGCCAAGCATCCCCAAAGCGCTGGCCCTTCAAGGCGAGGGGAGGGAGCAGAGGGGGTGGCTGCTCTGCTGGTAATGACTCTGCGCTCCACAAGGCCTGGTGAGCCGCCGTCGGAGCTCGGCTCCCATTAATTATTGAAGAAAATCTGAGCATTTCCTAGCAAAGGAGACGGGCAAAGGGGCTCTTCCTGTAAAGATGCCTCTTCCAAGCGCAAGCCGCCAGGAAGCATGCAAATTGGCCACCCCATTTCACTGCGCGGGGGTCTGCGGGACTAAGATTCCCCTCCTGCTGATTACAGGGGCATAGAGGGTTGCCAGCCTCCATGTAGGGCCTGGAGACTGTGCTGATCTGCAGAGAATGGGGTTCGGTTCCCCCTTGCTGCTTTGGAGGGTGGACTCGGTGGCATCACAGCCAGCACCGTGGCACCGTGGCTAAGAGCCGCAGCCTCTAATGTGGAGAATCAGAGCTGCTTCCCCACACCTCCTCCACATGCAGCCAACCACAGTTCTCTCTGAGCTTTCTGGTCCCCACCGACCTCATAGGGTGTCTGTTGTGGGGGGAAGGCAATCGTAAGCTGCTTTCGAGACTCCTTCAGGTAGTGAAAAGTGGGGTATAAACTCCAAATCTTCTTCCTTCTCCAATGAGATCCTGACCTTCTTCAAATCCCTCCCTCCCCAGGCCTCACTGCCAAAATCTCCAGCCATTTTTCAACCCAGAGTTGACAACTCTAAGGCACAGAGGCTGGGGGGGGGGGATCTTTCTGGTGCAAAAGGAGGAAAGTGCAACTGTGCATCTCCAAGATATGAGGACCGATGGACTTCCTTTCCAGATTCTCTGAAGAAGTGAGCAGTGGCGCATGAAAGCTCCTCTCCTGCCATAAATGCTAGATTCAAATGAGTAGCCGTGTTGGTTTGAAGTAGCACAATAAAATCAGAGTCCGGGGACACCTTTAAGACCAGCAAAGATTTATTCAAGGCGTGAGCTTTCGAGTGCAAGCACTCTGTGCTTGCACTCGAAAGCTCACGCCTTGAATAAATCTTTGTTGGTCTTAAAGGTGCCCCCGGACTCTGATTTCATTGAGCCATAGATGCTGTGAGTCATCTGGAGTCCGGCTTTTTTCTACTCTTACAGACAGGTTAACACAACTCTCCATCTTGATCTATCCCCACGGGAGACGCAGTATTTAGCCACACAAAACGGGAATCCCTCAACCTTGTGACACAAGGACAGCGGGACTCCCGTTCTCACTGTATCTGAGGAAGTGAGCCGGGACTCACGGAAGAACCTTCCCTGCCACAAATTCTGAGAGTCTGGACTCAGGCTCTTCCTGGCGAGGCTGACGGGCAGCTCCAGCACAGACATCACCCTTGGCAAGAAGCACGCCCCTTTCCCATGAAACGAATCACGAAGCGCCGCACGCCTAGAGAGGAACCTCGCAAAATAGCGCAAAAGAAGAAAAAATCTTCCAGCAAATAAGAAGTCGACTATTCTTAACTCAGCTTCCCCAGGCAAACCTGTATTGAGCGTTCCCCTTCAATGCTTGAATCATAGAATCATAGAGTTGGAAGAGGCCATAAAGGCCATCTAGTCCAACCCCCTGCTGAACGCAGGATTAGCCCTAAGCATCCTAAAGCATCCAAGAAAAGTGTGTATCCAGCCTTTGCTTGAAGATGGCCAGTGAGGGGGAGCTCACCACCTCCTTAGGCAGCATATTCCACTGCTGAACTACTCTGACTGTGAAAATTTTTTTCCTGATATCTAGCCTATATCGTTGTACTTGAAGTTTAAACCCATTACTGCGTGTCCTCTCCTCTGCAGCCAGCAGAAACAGCATCCTGCCCTCCTCCAAGTGACAACCTTTCAAATACTTAAAGAGGGCTATCATGTCCCCTCTCAACCTCCTTTTCTTTTCTTGGGGGCATCCCCAGATCTCTGCTCTTTTCCCTAGACCAGGGATTCCCAACCAGGGATCCATGGCTCCGTCTCACAAACGCCATAGCCAGAATAAATGTCAGATCTAGACAAGTCTCTGTGTTAGTCTGCCTGTAGCAGCTGCAAAGAGTATCCCCCAAAAGACTAAGCAGACTTGTGGCAGGAGAGAGCTTTCAGTCCCTGCTCACAGGTCTTCAGAGGCAGCCAGGAGGTGAGTCATCCCCGTCTACCCCTCTGCACATCACATGTGATCCAATCGCGCTCATTCGGCATCTGAGATCACTCCACTCTCCGAGATATAAGGACAGAAGGATTCCCGTTCTCACCGTATCTGAGGAAGTGAGCGGTGACTCACAAAAGCTTCTCCCCTCCTATGGAAAAGATGTTGTTTGTCTTCAAGAACTTTTGTTTTGGGGGCAATGGGACCATTTCTCAAGTTCTGGGAGGCACACCAAGGAGCACATAAAAAAAAAATCTTAGGTGCCTGCAGGGACATCACCCAGAGCAGCAACACAGGGCTTTTGAGTGCCCAACTCTGTAAGAATATAAGCCCTGTTGGGGCAGACTGATAGTCCGGCCTCCCGTCTCACCCAGGGGCCAACCAGTTCTTCTGGACAGCCAACAACAGGGCAGAGAGGTCAAGGCCTTCCTAAGAACATCAGAAGAGCCCTGCTGGGTCAGGCCAGGGAGGGTCCCTCCAGTCCAGCCTCCCGTATCCCCCAGGGGCCAGCCAGTTCCTCTGCAGGGCCAGCCACAGGGCAGAGAGGCCAAGCCCTTCCCCTGAGAAGACCCTCAGAAGAGCCCTGCTGGGTCAGGCCAGGGAGGGTCCCTCCAGTCCAGCCTCCCGTATCCCCCAGGGGCCAGCCAATTCCTCTGCAGGGCCAGCCACAGGGCAGAGAGGCCGAGGCCTTCCCCTGAGAAGACCCTCAGAAGAGCCCTGCTGGGTCAGGCCAGGGAGGGTCCCTCCAGTCCAGCCTCCCGTCTCCCCCAGGGGCCAGCCAGTTCCTCTGCAGGGCCAGCCACAGGGCAGGGAGGCCGAGGTCTTCCCCTGATAAGACCCTCAGAAGAGCCCTGCAGGGTCAGGCCAGGGAGGGCCCCTCCAGTCCAGCCTCCCGCCTCACCCAGGGGCCAGCCAGTTCCTCTGCAGGGCAAGCCACAGGGCAAGGAGGCCAAGGCCCTGAGAAGACCCTCAGAAGAGCCCTGCTGGGTCAGGCCAGGGAGGGTCCCTCCAGTCCAGCCTCCCGTCTCACCCAGGGGCCAGCCAGTTCCTCTGCAGGGCCAGCCACAGGGCAGGGAGGCCGAGGCCTTCCCCTGAGAAGACCCTCAGAAGAGCCCTGCTGGGTCAGGCCAGGGAGGGTCCCTCCAGTCCAGCCTCCCGTCTCACCCAGGGGCCAGCCAGTTCCTCTGCAGGGCCAGCCACAGGGCAGGGAGGCCGAGGCCTTCCCCTGAGAAGACCCTCAGAAGAGCCCTGCTGGGTCAGGCCAGGGAGGGTCCCTCCAGTCCAGCCTCCCGTCTCACCCAGGGGCCAGCCAGTTCCTCTGCAGGGCCAGCCACAGGGCAGGGAGGCCGAGGCCTTCCCCTGAGAAGACCCTCAGAAGAGCCCTGCTGGGTCAGGCCAGGGAGGGTCCCTCCAGTCCAGCCTCCCGTCTCTCCCAGGGGCCAGCCAGTTCCTCTGCAGGGCCAGCCACAGGGCAGGGAGGCCGAGGCCTTCCCCTGAGAAGACCCTCAGAAGAGCCCTGCTGGGTCAGGCCAGGGAGGGTCCCTCCAGTCCAGCCTCCCGTCTCACCCAGGGGCCAACAGGGCAAAGCAGCTGAGCCCTTCCTAAGAACCTCAGACCAGGGAGAGTGTCCATCCAGTCCAGCATCCTCACACAGTTTCCCTAGACGTCCAACCACAGGGCGGAGAGGCCAAGGCCTTCATAAGAGCACCAGGAGAGCCCTGCTGGGTCAAACCAGTGGGCCCATCCAGTTCCACCCAGTGGCCACCCAGCTCCTCTGGAGGGGAAGCCACAGGGCAGAGCAGCCGAGGCCTTCCCCTAATGTTGTGTCCTGGCGCTGGGATGCACAGTGCCTCTGATTATGGAGGGCAGACTGGGTCAACAGCATTATCCCAGCCCTGGAACAGGGACAGAGGACAGTGAGCCTTTCCTAAGGCAGAGGCAGGATTTGAACCAGGGGCCTCTGGAATCATGGCGCATCACTGTAGCCGCAATGCATCTCATGTCTAGCACCTGCATCCCTGCTCCAGGGTCCTAACGGCTGCGATTACAGGAAATCGGCTAATGCACAGACTTGTTTGGGGTACAATTTCCAGTAAGAAGACAGACTCAGCATACGAATTCCGCTCTGAGTTTGCAAGGACCGGGAAGCATTTTCCCACCACCGCCCTTCCCTGGTCAGCTGCGGCCTGGCTCGCTTGCTTGAGTTAGCTGGCACCATGCAAGCCCCATCATAGGATTCCCCAGCGATCCCCCGTAGGCTGGACAGTCTGAGCTGGTCCTGGGGACACTGCCACTGCCTGTGGAGTACAGGCCCATTCTCCACTCTCTCAATTAGTCAGGATACACAGGAAATGTCCCTTGTCATGGTCAGCTCTGGGCGCTCTTCCCACCTTTCCACACTGCAGGGTGGGGGGAGACTATGCATCCCCTCATAATGCAACCGACCACAGGGAGCCCAGGGGGATCAAATAACAACAGTGTGGCTAGCTCTATTAAGGCCGTGGCTCAGGGGCAGAGCCTCTGCTTGGCATGCAGAAAATCCCAGGTTCAGGCCACGGCATCTCCAGTGAAAAGGACCAGGCAGGAGGGGAGAGCCCCTGGAGAGCCCCTGCCAGGAGAAGAGCTAAGAAGTGTTGTGTTTTATACCCTGCTTTTTACTGCCCAAAGGAGTCTCAAAGCGTCTTACAATCACCATCCTGTTCTCTCCCCACAACAGGCACCCTGTGAAGTCGGCGGGGTTGAGGGAGCTCTGACAAGACGACTCTGTGAGAACAGCACTATCAGGACTGTGATGAGCCCAGGGTCACACAAATGGCTTTGTGTGGAGCATGAGGAATCAAACCCAGCTTGCCAGATGAGAAGCTTCTGCTCTTAACCATATAGAAGGACAGTATAAAAATATTAAAAGCTAAATAAATATATACCATGCTGACCTAGGCGGAGAGTCAGCATGGGCTAGAGGTTAAAAACGGGCCGACTGTAATCTGGAGAACCAGGTCTGATTCCCTACCCCTCCACATGCATCCAGCTGGGGGTCCTTGTGCTAGTCATGGTTCTCATAGAGCTGCTCTAGCAGAGCAGTTCTTTTAGAGATCTCTCAGTCCTACCTGCCTCAGAGGGTGTCTGTTGCGGGCGGAGGAAGGCAAAGGTGTTTGTAAGCCGCTTTGGGGCTCCTTGGGGGGTGGAAAGTGGGATATAAAATCCCCAGCTTGCCTCCTCCTTCTTGGTGGACTCATGTTCTGATGCTTCAAGAGCACCCTCCTCCCTTTCTCCCAGAACTGGGTCAACACATTAGGATCTGTAGCCTTCCCCACAGTTATAGCCATTGAACCCTGCTAGACAACTGCTTTAGGATGCTCTGGGCTGATCCTGCGTAGAGCAGGGGGTTGGACTAGATGGCCTGTGTGGCCCCTTCCAACTCTAGGATTCTGTGATTCTATGATTCTATGATTCTAACTAAATCTGACTAAATCTGGCTGCATTTGTGATGTCTAATATATTTTTAAAAATCTGGCCATCCCTATTTTCCTCACGTTCCTCCGGAAAACAGTTGCTACACCGAGCCCTGCTTGCTTGTGGCATTTTGCTTTCCCTGCCCCACGCTCCTGCTGCTGCTGGGGAGTCTCTCGCTTTTCTTTCCTGATCCCGGAAGAGGTAACAAAGCTATACAGCTGCCAGAGGGCTGTCCTACAGAGGTTGTGCACCTAAACGTGGTTTCTTTCCCAAGAGTTCGTTTTTATACCCTGGTTTTTACTACCTGAAGGAGTCTCCGACATAAACTCACCTTCCTCTCCCCACAACAGGCACCTTGTGAGGGAGGGGGGACTGAGAGAGCTCTGACAGAACTGCTCTGGGATAACAGCTCTAACAGAACTGTGACTAGCCCGAGGTCACCCCTCTGGCTGCATGTGGAGGAGCAGAGAATCAAACCTGGCTCTCCAAGATTACAAGCCGCCATGCATGACCCCGACACCACGCTGGCCCTCCCAAGCAGTCACCCAGTCACCCTCCGTTGTGCTGCTTTGCTCTGTGCTGGGCAGTGCTAGAGTAGCTGCCCAAGTGGAATATGCTCCTAAAATGCTTGAGATCTCTGCAAAACATTTCATCCAAAGGTCTGCATGCCACCAGTAAAACCCAAATTTCAGCAAAGCTAAAAGAACAGCTGCGTTCGATTTTAAAACAGGATGAGCCAATCTGTATATTATTTCATTGTTTAATTCATTAGACCAGACCCCCGCCTCTTTCTCTCCCATGCGGACTCAAAGCGGCTTATATCGTTCTCCTCTCCTCCATTTTATCCTCACAACAACCCTGTGGAGTAGGCCATGCAAGGAGAGTGTGACTGGCTCAAGATCACCTAGCAGACTTCGAACCCACGTCTCCCATAGACTAGTCCGATACCCTTAACCACTGCACTATGCTTGCTCTCCGCGCCATCAATGCGTAAAAGCCCGGCAAAACAAGATGACTTTTCAGCTGGTGTCTAAGGCACCCAGCATCAGGGCCAGAAAGATCTCCTCCAGGAGCCATGACCAGAAAGGCTCTGCATGGATGCAAAAGGGGAGAGCCACAGCAAAGCATCCCGGCTGGCTTTGAACATAGAGGGCCGAACGTGGGGAGGAGGGGCTGCTTGTACGCAGGATCCAGGGGTAGTGAAACTGCGGCCCTCCAGATGTCCATGAACTACAATTCCCAGGAGCCCCCTGCCAGCATTCGCTGGCAGGGGGCTCCTGGGAATTGTAGTCCATGGACATCTGGAGGGCCGCAGTTTCACTACCCCTGACCATTTGCAGTCATAAACAGAATAGCTGGAAAGGAATCCCAAGGCCACCCGTCGCTGCCTTCTGCCCTGGCTGAAGCATTTGGAAGAGCAGCCTGATAAAAAAAGGCAATTCCATAATCCAAACACAAGCCCCCACACCCCCCTGAAAAATCCACCCAGTTTTTTAGACGAAATCCCCGGTGGCCCACGTACAGGGCTTCAACGTGGGCCTTGGAGGACTTCAGGGGCCCAGGAAGCTCCCCCTGACCCCACAGCTGCAAGGGAACTTCTTCCCCAACTCAAACCGGATCTGAGAGCATCAGCCCAATTTGCATTAGAGATCTGCTGTGGGTGGGATGGAACAAGGGGAGCCCGAGGCTAAGGAGCGTCTGGAAAGAAAATGTGCAGGCACTGATTCCCTGCTCCTCGACGTGCAACCACCTCGGGCTGGTCACAGTCCTCTTAGAGCAGTTCTCTCAGAGCTCTCTCAGCCCCACCTACCTCACAGGGTGTCTGTTGTGGGGGGAGGAAGGTATTGGGACACCTTTGAGCAGTGAAAAGAAGGGTACAATCCCCCCCCCCCCGGTCTTCTACTTATTCATCAAGTACGCAAGGAGAAAGGATTTCCCCTTTCTCTTAGGCATGCGGCTGAATGCATTCATGTTCTCTTCTGAAGTTACACGCAGCTTGCTTGCTCTCCCTTGTATTTTACACTGCCGAGGGTCATCCGCAGCACACATTCCAAAAGTCAAACCTAAGCCAGAGCTTGAAACTCCGCACGCCTTCACACAACAGCTCTGTACTAGCGATTTTGTTTTCCAGCCCAGTGATTCTGGACCCCCAGCGAACCTCCGCGTCACTTGCCACGAGCCGCAAACCACAGTTTTACACATCAGCCCAAACCCCGGTCTAAAGCGACTGAACGGCGTGTCTTTGCAGGGCGCAGGGCCGACAACCAGACCCACAACTGCACAAACGCACCCCGGTCCTTCCGGGCTTCAAACGGCTCCCCAGTCAAGCAAACACTGCAGCTTCACACACCTTGCCGCTCGATGCACTTCTCTGCAGCCAGAGCTGTGGAGACGAATGGGGACGGCTTGTGCGGACCAGTTTAGAACTGGGGCACAATCGGCTCAGGGACCAATCTCCTGTCTTTGCATATTTGGGAGCGGAATTAGGGGGCTGAGAACAAAGGAAACGTTGCCCCGGACCATGTCCGAGTAGGGAGCGATTCTCCCGGCTCCTTCCCCCAGATTGCCAAGTCGGCTACTGCGTTTCCCACGACCACCCTGCAGAGTCGAATCCCGAAAGAGGCTTAACAGTCCCGGGATGGTTCAAAAAGCGATTTGAAAACGCAGGCCGCAGTGCTGTGGCCAGATCACTTTGAGGCAAGAGGGAGGCTTCCGAGGAGAGGAACCCCACCAGGGGTAGTCAAACTGCGGCCCTCCAGAAGTCTATGGACTACAATCCCCATGAGCCCCTGCCAGCGAATGCTGGCAGGGGCTCATGGGAATTGTAGTCCATGGACATCTGGAGGGCCGCAGTTTGACTACCCCTGCGTTAACCCTTTTCTGCCTCCCTCGGAGACAAACACCTGTCCCTAGACCTTTTTCTGCCTAGGCGGCCGACCTCTGCCCACAAGACATGGCCACAGAAGCTACAACTCTTTGCATCCATTCTAAAACGTCTACGATCGGGAAAACGCTGCTCCCGCTTAGCGCGTTTCGCACTCTTAGGACAGAACAGGACAGGAAGAGGAGGGGGTTGAAATCTCAGGGAGAGATGAACCAAGCCGGGAATGAATGTCGTTGAAGAAAGATGGGTGGAAGGACAGACAGAGTAGGTTGACCAGCCGGTTGAGAAACCTCGGCAGAGAGGAATGTAGAGGAAAGGAGGGGAGGAGATGCATGGTAACGCTCCGCAGGCTTGCATCCCTGAATTACATAGGGTTTCCTCCTGAGAAAACATATAAGGCCAAGAGAAAACAGAGGAGGCAATGAGACCCAAGAGCTGAATATTCACTGACCGGGAGAGGCTGGGGTTAGGGGAAGCTAGCGTTCAAGAAAGGTTTAAAAAAAACCCTTCGTATAATTTATGGGACCCTTCCCCAAGGATTGTCTCACTCTGGGTTCGGCGTTTCTGTTTTTAAAGCTGCGGCAGTCACGAAAAAGCCCAATAAACTAGAACAGATTCTTCAGGACGGAGTAGCGCCTGGATGCCTCAAATGACAACAAGAGGGGAAAATAAATGTAATTGCAAGAGCCTCCCGGACCCAATGGATCCTGCTCGTCTCTGCCACCACCCTTCCCGGACAGCCTGGTCCTCTCCGACGGTTGGGTCAGTCCAGAGGAGCGTCCAGTCATGTCACCGGCCAGGAGTGAAGGCGACGGAAGGGCTCCCAAGTTCGGTCCCAGTTCCATCGATTTCAAAGCCTCTTGCCGGGTCACTGGAGGGGGGGGAGGGGGAATCGATGCCCTTCTGATTTGATCTGGGCGCTGCCAAGACTTCCGATTGTGCACACTCTCCCTTCCAGGGCACATCTGCGGACTGCGGAGTCCTGGTGCTCCTTGCCTGCGGTGGCCGGAGGCTGTGCCTGGGGAGCCGGACCGCCCCCGAGCCTGAATCGCAGGTGCCGGGCATTCAAACCCCTGCCCTCGGCTGCCCACTGAGGCCCTTCTGGCGGTGGCCCTTCAAGGACGATCGGGGCTGGACTGTGTTGTCAGCAGGACCCACCCGGAAGGCTTTGCAGGGGCGGGAAGCCCCACCACAGTGCAGGTCCCTGCTCATTCCAGCCGGGCTCAGTCAGGACGGGCGGATCTTGCCCTTTTTATGCTGGAATGGAGCTCGCAAACCCCACCAGATTTCTCCGGCCTCTGGTCTGACGGGCAAGGGGTCTCTGGAAGGTGGCCGAGGCTGAATTCAGCCGGTAGGTACCACAGTGACGACAAAGCTCCACCGACTTACGGTCAGTCCAGGAGCGGGCCAAGCCTTCCTGACCGGTCCAAATTCTGGCCTCGCAAGATCCAATGCAACCTGGCTGCATGGTGCTGCCTTCCCTCCCAATTCAGAGGGTGCCACATCGCATTATCTTCTGAGGTTCGCTAGAAGAGGTGCGGATCCTGGTCGGAGGCCCCTGAGGACTCCCCGGGCGACCCAGAAGCAGGAAGAGGGCAGCAATACGGTTGGGTTGGAGCACCCAGAGAAAGACCCCCCACCAAGGTCAGCAGAGAGACCCCATTTGCCCCACACTTGCCATGGCCCAAGGCTGGTGGTCAGCTCTGTTTAGCCCTACGGCAGGGGGTGTGGGGCCCGGATCGTGGCCCTCGGGCGCACAGAGTGCTGGGGGGCAGGCGGGCCCCCAGAGCCCCTCGCCTGGGGCGGCTTCGCCCGCTTAATCCCGATTTCCTTTGTTTAACCAACCTCAAAGGAAATGTCAAGCGGGATCGGATGTCAGAGGTCAGGGAACATTTGAGATCGATAGAGAATCAATTTAAATCCCAAAGAGCTCAGCCCCCCCCCCCCACACACATACTGCCCTGCCAAGGCTGGGGAGACAATGATTCATCCACGGCAGGTTATCGACCGGCGGACAGAATCGCAAGAGACAAACGGGAGAGGAGAGGAGAGGAGTTTGGGCAGTGGGCGGAAAGGAAGAGAGTGCCGCAAAGTTGGCGCTTCAAAAGAGAAGGGGGCCACTCAGAACTCTGCAAACAGGCGGGGGACTCGGAAAGTCGGACAAGCCCAAGGCGGGGAGTGGGTGGCTGGGGGGGGGGGGTGTGGGTGAGAAAAAGGCCGGGAAGGAATTTCCCCTCCGCGGGTCTCCGGCATCCTTCTCTCCCAGCCACTTCCCGGCTCCAGCCAGAAAGCAAGCGTGGATTTCAGGAGCCCCCCCCCCCCCCCGCCGCCGGAGAAGCCGCGATCGAGCACAGCACCGGCCCCGGGCATGGGCACCTCGGTGCGCACCAGGGCGGGTTGTGCCTGCACGCTCCTGTCACTGCCAGGCAAACCCCAGTTTCTTTTGGGCTCCACCGCCCAAACAGCCACCGCAACCACAACCGACACCACAAGAAGAATCTGCACAAGTTCTAAAGGCAGCTTGGCCACTCTGCCGTCCCCGGGCTCCGGGTTCGAATCCAGACGGATGGCACGGAGGGCTCGGCCCATTTGCAAAGCCGGGAGGAAGGGCTTTCCCCCTCGGCAGGGCGGGCGGGCGGGCGGGCGGGCGGGGGGGTCTGCTCCTGGTGCCTACCTCTGTGCCGCCGTGTTGGCATCCAAGATCCCCGAACTTTGCATCCAGGACCGGACGGCCGACAGCCCTCCGCCGCTGAGGGGCTCTTCCTTCATGGTCAGCCCTCCTCGGGGGAGACCCTCCTGGAGGGAGAACATCAACACGGCCGTTGGAAGGCGCGGGCGGGCGGGCGGGGGCTTGGCCAGAAAGTTGCGTTGGGGGGCGGGTGGGGGTGGGGGGGTGCAGGAGGGGGTCCCCCTTGCTGGGCGAGGGCAGCGCCGCGGGCAGCTCCGTGCCGCCGCCACCACCCGCGCCTCTCGGCCGCCACCTGCCCCTGCGCCGCTCCCGGGCAGCCCGGCCGTGTCGCGGGAGGGAGGCAGGCGGGGAGGCGGCGTCTGCGGGGCGGGACGGCTGCGTTGCGAGCGGCGGGGCGGGCAGGGAGGGGCGGGGGGAGGGGAGGGGAGGGGCGGGGGGAGGGAGGGAGGGAGGGAGAGGGAGGGGGGAGGAGGAGGAGGAGGAGGAGCGGCGGCGGTGGCGGCGAGCGGGGCTGGCGAGGTCGGGGCCAGGCGAGGTGAGCCCAGAGGGGGCGGGCGGTGGGGGTGGGGGGGGGCGGGGGCGCTCACCGGGGGGGCCGTGGGGGCGGCGGGCAGGAGGAGCAGCAGGAGCCTGCGGCGGGGGTCGGCGGGCGGCGAGGGCGAGGGCGACGGGGGCGAGGGCGGCGAGGGGGGCGAGGGCGAGCCCGCGGCGCCCCCTCCCCCTCCCCCTCCCCCTCCCCCCGCGGCGCGCCCCCCCCGCCTGCCCCTCCTCCTCCTCCGCCGCCGCCTCCTCCTGCGCGCAGGGTCGGCGTCGGGCAGGAGCACCATCAGCACGGCCAGCCAGTGGGGCGCGGGCCCGGCGGGAGCCCCCAGGCGCGGGGGGAGCGGGACGCCACCACCGCCGCCGCCGCCGCCGCCTCCTCCCTCTCCCTCTCCGGCCGGGCCGAGCCGGGCCATGCCGCCCGCCGCCGCCGCCGCCGCCGCCGCCTCCCCAGGGAGGGCGGAGGACCAGCAGCAGCAGCAGCAGGAGGGGCAGCAGGAGGAGGAGGAGGAGGCTGGAGCCACCGGGCCGGGCAGGCTGACATCATCCGGGGAGGAGCGGACTCCAGGGGACGCGCGGGCGGGGGCTGGCAGGGAGCACCGGGCGGGGGTCGCCCAGGGCCCGGCTCAGGGGGCCGCCCCCATCCCCACCCCCACCCCCGCCTGCAGGCCCCCCCCGCCCCCAGGGCCCCCCCCGGACAGTGGGCGCCTGTTGACCCCCCCACCCCTCCGTCGCATCCGGTCCTCCCCCCCCCCCCGGGCCCACGGGCCTCATTGCGCAGCGCTTGTCCTCTGCAGCGGCCCACCGGCGGCTCGGGGCCTCAAGGGACGGAGGGAGCCCTCGGCCTGGCTCTGCCCCCTCGGGGGCTCCACCGATCGCAGCTGGCCTGACCCCACATGGCTTCTCCGGCGGCCCCGAACCGCTGGAGCCCCCGCGAGAGTCCGGGCGGGGGTGCTCAGGGAGCCCAACAGGGCTGAGGCAGCGATGCTTTCTAGGTGCTGAGGGGGGTGGCAGTGGG
The DNA here is from genome assembly GCF_049243985.1 of Paroedura picta. Lineage (NCBI taxonomy): Eukaryota > Metazoa > Chordata > Lepidosauria > Squamata > Gekkonidae > Paroedura > Paroedura picta. Next base: position 86,297,048 of record NC_135378.1, read on the forward strand.
AGAAGGTCTTCTGGAGCTCTGGCCCTGCTGGTGGACCTCATGAGGACCCTTGGGCTCTGGCCCCTGGATGACAAAGGTGGGCCATTGGCCTGATGCAGGGCTTCCATGAACCAGAGGTCATCAAGGGAACCCTCGGCATGGAGCATTAACGCTCTGTCCTCTTGCCTGGGGGACGCAGGGTGGCTTGGGCAGCAGAGGGCCTGAGGGCTGAAGGGGGCCAGCAGCAGACCCCTTGACACCACAAGGGGCGGCTGGAGATGGGGGAGGATCTGGGTCTAGGCCTGGGGGGGGGACCAATGGGCCTTAACTGTTTCTGAGACGGCCTGAGATTACTGAAGGAGAAGAGTTGGTTCTTAGATGCCCCTTTTCCCTGCCTGAAGGGGTCTCATAGTGGCTTCCAGTCACCTTCCCTTTCCTCTCCCCACAACAGACACCCTGTGAGGGAGGGGAGCCTGAGAGAGCCCTGAGATTACTGAAGAAGAAGAAGAAGAGTTGGTTCTTCTATGCTGCGTTTCTCTCCCCAAAGGAGTCTCAAAGTGGCTTCCAGTCGCCTTCCCTTTCCTCTCCCCACAACAGACACCCTGTGAGGGAGGGGAGGCTGAGTGAGCCCTGAGATTACTGAGGAAGAAGAAGAAGAAGAGCTGGTTCTTCTATGCCGCTTTTCTCTACCCGAAGGAGTCTCAAAGTGGCTTCCAGTCGCCTTCCCTTTCCTCTCCCCACAACAGACACCCTGTGAGGGAGGGGAGGCTGAGTGAGCCCTGAGATTACTGAGGAAGAAGAAGAAGAAGAGCTGGTTCTTCTATGCCGCTTTTCTCTACCCGAAGGAGTCTCAAAGTGGCTGACAGTCTCCTTCCTTTTCCTCTCCCTGCATCTGTGAGGGAGGTGAGGCTGAGAAAGCCCTAGTCTTACTACTTGGTTATCACCCAGCTGGCTGTATGTGGGGGAGCGCAGAATCAAACCCAGCTTGCCAGATTAGAAGTCTGCACTTCCTAAGCACTCCACCAAGCTGGTGCAAGCGCATGAAAACCCAGCATTAAACTTTGCTGGCCTGAAAGGTGTCCATGAATGCCAACTTCTTTCTGTTGTTCCATGCCAACGTGTCTGCCCACCTGAATCAGATACCACCATTCATATTGAATACAAAACCCTAAGCATCTCAAACTGAGAAATGGCTGTGGCTCAGGGGGAAAATAGCCTCTTGGCATGTAGGTCACAGGTTCGATCCCCAGCATCTCCAGTTCAAAAAGGACCAGGCAGTAGGTGTGAGACCTTGCCCCTCCTGTGGGTTGCCCTGTTGGTCTGAAGTAGCACAACACAATTTGAGTCCAATGGTACCTTTAAGACCAACAAAGGTTTATTCAAGGTGTGAGCTTTTGTGTACACATGCACACTTCCTCGGGCGCTGTATGAAAGACCTTGACCTGAGACTGTGGAGAACAGCTGCCTTTCTGATTAGGCAACTCCAAGTGTGGTGGACCATCGAGTCATAGAATCATGGAGTTGGAAGGGGTCCCCCATGAACATCTAGTCCAGCCCCCGGCACAAGACAAGACACCCAAGAGCTTGATTAAGTACAAGGCTGCAAGATGTATTAGCCTGATCTCATCAGGTGTCAGAAACTAGGCAGGGTAAACCTCGGCGAGTGCTTGGATGGGAGACCACCAGAAGCAGGCCCCGGCACACCCCCTGTTCCCTTTTTGCATTGGAAACCTGATGGGTCACCAAGGGTCACATGAGACTTGGCACCTCATTTGTTGTTGTTGTTGTGTGCGAAGTCGTGTCCGACCCATCGCGACCCCATGGACAATGATCCTCCAGGCCTTCCTGTCCTCTCCCATTCCCCGGAGGCCTCGTATTTTTATGCAGTTCTAAGCTCCATAATTGCCCGAGGAGATGGGGTGTCTTTCCCTATCTGTGTCCAAACTTTGCCTGCCCTTGTGTCTCTGGGGCAGGAGAACGGGGCTTTTGACTCTGCCTTGCTGCATGAAGCACAGAAAGTCCAGCAAGAGAGTGGAAGTGGCCAGGAGAGAAGGCCGGTCATGGAGAGAGATTACCCCCCCCCACACACACACACATACACACCCCGCCCTGGAGGCCTTTCCCCCCCAGGGGTCTTCCAGCCTGGTGCAGTGGTGAAGAGCGGCAGACTCTAATCTGAAGAACCAGGTTTGGTTCCCCCCTCCACTCTTCCATATGCAGCCACCTGGGTGACTTTGGGCTAGTGATAGTTCTCTTAGAGCAATTCTTGGAGAGTAGTTCTTTTAGAGCTCTCTCCACCCCACCTATCTCACAGGGTGCCTGTTATGGGGAGGAAAGGAAAGGTGCTTGTAAACTGCTTCCGGGCTCCTTTGGGTAGTAAAAAGTGGGGCTTTTCCTTTTTTTCAAAAGCTCTTCTTCCACTGGGTGGTTTTCCTTTCCCTTCTCTGCAGCTCGCTTGTTCTCCCAGTTGCTGGATGAGAGTACAGAGGCTGTGAAGAACATGAAGGTACGAAGCTCCCTTACGCCGAATGAGGCCATCGGTCCATCAAGATGAGGATTGCCTACCCAGACTGGCAGCTGCTCTCCAGGATCTTGGGTTCTTTCACTTTGCCTACCGTTTCAGAAGGTGGCCATGTTGATTCTGCAATAGCACAGTTAAATTCCTGTCTAGTAGCACCACAGAGAAGAACAAGGTTTTTGAGGTGTTATTTATCGCATGGCAGGTGTGTGGCATAGCCAACATGGAGTGTAGCAAGTAAACAAATGAATCTGTTCAGGCTCAAGGGAACTTCCTAACAGGAGTGTGCCAGTTTCCAGCATATCAACAAACCTGGTGAATTACCCATGTTTCAGTAAGCTTCATCAGTGTACAATGTAACCATCAGTGGCCAAAATGGGATGCAATGGCAAATGCTCTGTGTTCTCTCCATCACCAGGAATGTACAGTGGCCATTGCTCACACCCTTCCAAACTGAGAACACAGGGCATTGTGTATTGCATTTTGTCCATTGCACACTGATAAAATATACAGATAAAGTATACAGATAAAGCACAGTGATAAAGTAATTCACCGGGACTTGCTATTCTGCTGGAAACTGCCACACTCCTGTTAAACACTCATCGAACTGTTTATTGAGCCTGCACAGTTTCCTTCGGTGTATAAGTTTTCAAGCAGAGGCTATATAGCCATATGACAAAAATGCTGATTCTCTGAACTACTAAAGAGCATTTATACCTGGCGATGCTAATATTCGTAGACCTCTCTCTACGAATATTAGCATAGAAATATTTGGAGATCAAAGTACATACATATTATCATAGGATTAAGGTCATACCATTCTGATATGATAGGAATTCATCTAAAGAGGACCTATTATTAAAGATTAAAGAGTATCTTGCATCACTGACGAAGATACCGAAAACGAAAAAAATACCCGGGAGTTCATTTTGATGTTTTGGAAGTTTGAGGAATTGTTGATAGTGGAATAAACTGTTATTTGCCATTGCCAGCTTGAAAATAATTTCATTTGCTAGTATTACGGCTGACGGGTCTTCACCTGTTGGATTCTGTGAACTTAGGCAGATTGTGAATAGCTGGGCAGAAGGGACCGTGTTGGTGCTTGGCTCTTGTGGCCCAAGGAAATGCCGGCTGCCACTTTGGGGTTGGGAGGCAAATGTCCTCCAGGCCGGACTGGCCAGGGACCCTGATAGAAGGCAGGTGGACGGACTCCCACGCTTGGCGTATCTGAAGAAGTGAGCAATGGCTGCAGAAACCTCCTTTCCCTGCTACAGATGCTGTTAGTACCTGGACTCTTTCCTGCTGTGACCCTTCTTGACCTGTCCAACATTTAGGTCAACAAATGTTATCAGAGAAAAGCCAAAAACGAATTCAGGCACAGACCCTTTCACCAAAGGGAGGAAAGCAAGAAGCCATTTAAGGTTGTTTCAGACAGGAGACGGGTTTGTCCGCAGTAGAGGTGTTGGCCAGAGTCCTTTTTGAAACCAAGAAGATTTGGGGGGTATGAGCGTATCCCAAAACTCGTATTGGCCTCTCAGTGCTGCTGGGTTCAAATCTCACACGTCAAGGCTGTGGAGGAGTTTTCCCCTCTCCGCAGGCGTTTTTGTGTAGGTACATGTCGCCACCTAGAGGTCTGTGATTAGATGACGAGTTTCCTAAATTGCCTCAGGAATTGGGCTACTTGGGCTGCGTGGCCAGCCTGCCGTCAACCCCTTCATGAAGCCTTCAAGGCAAGAGAGATCCATCCGGAGGTGCTTGGCCATTGTCTGCTTCTGGGCCTCGGCCTTCCTCGGTGGTCTCCAGGGCTGACCCCGCTTAGAAGAGCTGATTTTTATATCCCGCCTTTCAATGCAGCAGCTTCTGATCGCCTTCCCTTTCCTCTCCCCACAACAGACACCCTGTGAGGCGGGTAAGGCTGAGAGAGCCCTGAGATTACTGAAGAAGAAGAAGAGTTGGTTCTTATATGCCGCTTTTCTCTACCCGAAGGAGGCTCAAAGCGGCTTCCAGTCGCCTTCCCTTTCCTCTCCCCACAACAGACACCCTGTGAGGTGGGTGAGGCTGAGAGAGCCCAGAGACTACTGCTTTGTGAGAATAGCACGATCAGGACTGTGACTATCCCAAGGTCACCCAGATGGTTGCAAGCGGAGGAGCAGGGAATCAAACCCAGCTTGCCCAATTAGAAGCTGCCACTTTTAACCATGACTCCACGCTCACTTAACTTCCAAGATCTGAAGAGGTCAGGCTAGCTGGGCTGGCCAGTTCCAGGGAACATTCTGGTTGCTCCCCTGAGCAAGCCTAAAAAACAGATTTTAAAAGGGGAGCCACATTAAAAGTAAACAGTGGCAGTGACAAGTCTGCTACGAAGAGAGAAGCGAGTCTAACATGATGGAAAAGGAGAAGTCAAATCAAATCTGGAGTTGTAAACAAAAAGCATGTTTCTTTCCCAGTCCTCAACCATTTGCAGCCAGCTGGGTACCCCTGAGCCCGTCCCAGCTCTCTCAGAGCCCTCTCAGCCTCCCCTCCCTCACAGGGTATCTGTTGTGGGGAGGGGAAGGCGATTGTAAGCCGCTTTGAGACTCCTTCGGGTAGAGAAAAAGCAGTTTTCTGCCTGGTGGTTTTTTGTATTTTTTTAAATGGGGGTTATTGTTGTGGGGGTTTCATGCTGTAACCCACCACAACCTGGCTTGCTGAGAGGGGCCTGTAAGAAATTAACAACAACAACAACCACCACCTTTGAAAACCCCTTTCTGACACCTTTTATGAAGCCTGCCTGAGGAGAATTAAACAAGCCGTCAGCCTGTCCTTTCCTGTAGACCAGGGGTCTTCTGGAATTCTGAAAGGGAAAAGTGCAACCCCCAAAATAGCTTTCACTGGAGGTGAAGCAGAACCCCAAATGGCTTCTGCCAAAAGGAGGGGCCAAACAGCATAGATCTCCCCACATATCTCCTCGGGGGAAGAATGTCTGAAGGTGGAACAGAACCGCACACCAACTAAGGAAAGCCCAGGGCCTTGCTACTCCTGGTCCTCCGGTGACAGGCCTGGGACTGGCGCCCTACAGTTAATACAATAAAAATAATAAATACTGATGGGAAACCCCGCTGTGGGACTCCTGACCCTTCCTGAACCAAGGGGAGGGGGGAGATAAACCTCCTAAGTGGCACCCAATTTATCCACAGAGCTCTCACTTTGTGCCTGAACTGCAGCTCCGTCTCTCTCTGGCACTCTTATGGGGCGAGTCTGGGAAAAAATGCACATTAGCCGGCTGATGGTAGCCCTCGCAGATTCATTTATTGAGCTCAGATGCAGAGTCTCTGTTGGGGGGTTCGGTCGCCCTCCCCCTCCTGAGGGTCGAACCCCCTCCCTGCAAAATGGGCCGCTGCTAAGACAGTTGTCCCGGCCTTGGTTTGCAGCAGCCGAGTTCTCAACCCGCAGGACGTCTGGCTCCTCGTGGACTTTCCTGCCCTGTGGACCCCTTGCCCCGCCTCGCCGCCCCTTAGGAACGAAGCTGCTGCCGACTTGGAGACCGGCACAGGCCTTCGAAACAGTGCTGCTGCGCCGGCTTTGGGGACCACTTGCGCACTGCAGCCGATGCAAAACATCCAGTGCTGTGGCCCTCGAGCATCTTGCAAAGACAGAATGGGTCTCCTGGTAGCTGGGACAGCAAGGGCTGGAGAGGGGGGTATCCAGAGGCCAAAGAGGCTGTTTCCGGCCCTGCCTGCCACTCCACGCTAACAGCAAGAGATTCCTAGCTCTGGGGAAAGCTGCTCTTGACAGACAGGGGCTCCTAGAAGCAGCAAGAAGAGACGGCCGACCTGAAGCACCCCAAAGCTGCACGGATTTTTGGGGGTGTGTGGGGAGAGGAGAATGCTAAGAAGAGGATCAGGAGGGGCAAGGTCTCGCACCGTCCCCCGTGTGGCCCAGCCGCCAAAGGCCATCCGTGGCTCCGTGCTGGGTTTCTCCAGAGACCTCCATTTCGCCTTCTGCTTCTGCAGGAGACTTGGCAGCTACCGGGCAACCAGGAGCAGGAGGCAGAGGAGGGCCTGGCATCTCGAGCCCCCCACACTCGCTCTGGGGAGCTCGGCCCTTGGAGATGCTTGGCCCCAGAAGCTCTCCTCCCAAGACACCCAAATGGGATTTCACAGGGCTTCCCTGAACAGGCGAGTCTGCCCCCTGAAGAGGCACATAAGGACAGTCTCCGGCCACTCCGCTGGACGCTTCCGGGTCTCTCGGGGGGGTTCCGCCGTCCGGAACTTCCTTGGGTGGCTCTCCGGAGTCATCCAGCTGCAGCTCTTCTGCTAACTCCTGGCCCTGCCCTTCTGTCCTGCTGGACATGCCAGTCTCTATGGCTTCTCCTGAACCTCTGCTCTCAGTGGGGCTGCAGGCCGCAGATTCTCTGTCCCCAGGACTGAGCGACTCCTCCCCCCGTGGCAGAGGCTCCGCCTCCTCCGTGCCGCCGTGGTTCACCTGACTCGCCTCACCTGCCAAGGCCTTGACCGGCTGGTGGCACAGCGGGCAGGTGTCCTGGACGTAGAACCATTTGCGGAGGCAGCCGCCGTGGAAGATGTGGCCGCAGCGGGTGACCACGGCCAGCGTCATCTCCTGCGCCGGAAGGAAGCAGACGGTTAAAGGGGAAAGGGAGCAGGGCAGAGAGAAGGAGGGGGTTTCCAAGCAACGGGGAGGAGGAGGAGGAGGAGGAGGAGGAGGGCGCTTCTGCTGATATTACAGATGTCACACAGCTGCCCAAGCTTGGGTAAGTGCAGGGTAGCCAGATTTCGGAAACTCAGAGTCAACCCTGCCTAGTTCTTGGATGGGAGACCCGAGGAAGTTCAGGCATGCTACGGAGAGGGAAGGCAAGGGCAAACCACCTCAGGAGGCACCGAGAGCCCTGCATCCTTCGGTCTACTCAGCAGGTGGGAAGGGTCTTGCTGAGAAGGAAGCTTCAGAGCAGGGGTAGTCAAACTGCGGCCGTCCAGATGTCCATGGACTACAATTCCCAGGAGCCCCCTGCCAGCGAATGCCAGCGAATGCTGGCAGGGGGCTCCTGGGAATTGTAGTCCATGGACATCTGGAGGGCCGCAGTTTGACTACCCCTGCTTCAGAGGGTTAGCCATGCCGGTCTAGAGCTCTGTGGAGGGCTGCCCTTGAGACTGATCCGGAAACTTCCCCCGGTCCTTGCCCGACCCTATAACTGCTACACCACGCTGCCTCTAGCTACTTCCCCCCCCCCTCCATGAAAAAGACAGCCCTCACCTGAAAGCAGATGGCACACACGTCGTTGTGCTCCTGCAGCTGCTCCCGGGTGGCCCTCGGAAGAGAGTTGATCTTCTCGGCCGCCTCCCTCCGGAGCAGGAAGCTGCGCCAGCCGGACTGGGCCCTCAGCCAGACGTTGAAGTACGAGTGGATGATGATGACGGAGGCCCCCATCCAGCTCCACTCCCCGAAGACGGACTCCCAGGTGCCGTAGGCCACCACGCAGACGGCCACCAGGAACTCCAGCACCCGGCTGACGGCGTGGACGTAGTAGACGATCTCGTCCATCTTCTCCACGGGCGCCTCCTGGAAGAGCTCCATCATGAAGAGGCCGTAGATGAAGAGGGTCCCCATCACCTGGGTAGGGGGGAAGCACAGAGCTGGAAGGGACCCCCAGGGGTCATCTAGTGCAGCCTCCCGTGTAATGCAGGAAACCCACAACTGCCTCCCCCGCTGGCCTCTGCTCAATGTGCCCAGGAAGGCGCTGAACAGGGGTCTCTGGGTCAATCCAGGGTCTCTGCCAAGACAAGTCCCCCCTTCTTATATTGGTGTATTTGGTTTTTCCTACCTAAATGCAGAACTTTACATTTGTCCCTATTGAATTTCATTTTATTCACAGTTTAGCCCAGTTCTCGAGCCTCTCAAGACCGTCCTGTATTCTGTTGCTGTCTTCAGTTGTGTTTGCTACCCCTCCCAGTTTAGTATCATCTGCAAATTTAATAAGTATCCCCTCTAATCCCTCATCGCAATCATCTATAAATATGTTGAACATGGTAGGTAGGTGGGCTGAGAGACCTCTGAGAGAACTGTGCTGTGAGAACTATCAGGGCTGTGACTGCCCCAAGGCTAAGAGTCGCCGCTCTTAAGCACAACCCCATGCTGGCTTTTCCGGGCTGCCCATAAGAACTGATCCGGTGGCCTATTGCACAGGGGGCCAAAGCCCGACCTGGCTCTGCCCACATTCCCAACACCCTCGGCAGGCCCTAGGAAAGGCGTCGGCAGGAACCATGGTGCCCACGGACACTGAGTTGGGGACCCCTGCTTTATGCTGCGGCCAAGGAGTGCAGAAGAGGTATCTGTGAGAGATGAGAGCATTTTCTCCTTTGGGTGTTTTTGCAGTCAGGCGCTCAGTAGGTCCGAAGGCGGCCCACAGAAAATGTGCCTGAGTACAACAGCGAAGGAGGGGCAGAAGAAGAAGAGTTGGTTCTTATATGCCGCTTTTCCCTACCCGAAAGAGGCTCAAGGGGGCTCACAGTCGCCTTCCCTTTCCTCTCCCCACAACAGACACCCTATGAGGTGGGTGAGGCTGAGAGAGCCCTGATATCACTGCCTGGTCAGAACAGTTTTATCAGTGCCGTGGCGAGCCCAAGGTCACCCAGCTGGTTGCATGTGGGGGAGCGCAGAATCGAACCCGGCATGCCAGATTAGAAGTCTGCACTCCTAACCACTACACCAAACTGGCTCTCAGAATCTGCGGAAACACGTGAAGCCAACCGACTCGGGGGGGAGGTACCTGCAGCGAGGTCAGCATGCAGCTCGAGACGAGGATGAGGAGCCAGAAGTCCATGTGGAAGAAGTGGGCGATCTTGTAGGCCATGAAGCCCGGGAAGAACAGGAGGAAGAGGCACATGCTGACGCCCCGGAAGTGCTTCCAAACGCTCCTGCGGGGAGAGGCCAGTCAGCGGAGCCGGAGCCAGAACACGCCTCGGGAGGAGACAGCCCGGCACAAAGGTCTCTGCTCAGCAGCAGCATGCGCAGTCTCCAGCGGAGAGGGGCCTTTCCCAGGGCTGGATTCCCGAAATCCGGGAAGAGGATCGCTCAGACCTTCCCCTTATTTAATCCATATGTACCCCTGCGAGTGGCTTACACTGCTTTCCTGCTCTCCATTTATCTTCACAAGGAACCTTGTGAGGTAGGCTAGGCTGAAGAATCTTAAAGTGGGAAGGGGCCACAGAGGCCATCTAGTCCCACCCCCTGCTCAGTGCAGGATCAGCCTCAAGCATCCAGGAGAAGGATCTGTCCAGCCGCTGCTTAAAGACTGCCAGTGATGGGGGAGCTCCCCACCTCCTTAGGCAGCCCCTTCCACTGCTGAACTAGACTCCCAGAATCCTAGAGTGGGAAGGGGCCATGCAGGCCATCTAGTCCCACCCTTTGCTCAGTGCAGGATCAGCCTCCAGCATCCAGGAGAAGGATCTGTCCAGCCGCTGCTTGAAGACGGCCAGTGATGGGGGAGCTCCCCACCTCCTGAGGCAGCCCCTTCCACTGCTGAACTAGACCCATAGAATCCTAGAGTGGGAAGGGGCCATGCAGGGCCACCCAGCAAGCACCCGGCACGACTGAGGATTCGAACCTGGGTCCCCCCAGATACTTGTCTGACCCCCTTAACCTCCCATTGGCTTTCCCTTCAGCTGAAAAAGTAGAAAAGAGCAAGAATGCATCCTCTGGGCCTGCCTGCAAACAGTTATCTCCTACTAAGCTGTTTCCACTCCCTTAATTTTTGCTTCCCCACCCCATCCCCCCTTGCTTCCCTGCTGCCCCCCAACCCTCTCTTTCAACCCCTTCCTGGCGACCGAACAGCTGCCAAAGCATCTCCTGTCAGGCCCAGAGCCGGCTCCAGTGCACGGGAGGGGGTGGTGTCACCTGTTCTGCGAGGCCCCCAGCCCCAGCACAATGGGGTCCGCAATCTCGATCATGGACTGCAGGGTCGACGTCACCACGATGAAGAGGATGATGCTGAGGAGGAAGGTCCGCTGGAGGAGCTGCAGGTCCAGCAGGTCCGTCTGGAGGGCCAGGAGCAGCAGGGTCACCCCCTCCGTCACGCCCCTGCAGGCCCATGACAGGGAGAGAAATTAGCCAGAGAACCTGGCGATCCACGGGGATCAGGTGGGCAGGTCACCTACTGAAGGGTCTTTCCCCCAGGGAGGGTCCATCTAGTCCAGCATCCCATCCCACACCAACCAGGTCCTCTAGAGCAGGGGTAGTCAACCTGTGGTATAGAATCACAGAATCATAGAGTTGGAAGGGCCCATAGAGGCCATCTAGTCCAACCCCCTGCTCAACGCAGGATTAGCCCTAAGCATCCTAAAGCATCCAAGAAAAGTGTGTATCCAACCTTTGCTTGAAGACTGCCAGTGAGGGGGAGCTCACCACCTCCTTAGGCAGCCTATTCCACTGCTGAACTACTCTGACTGTGAAAAACTTTTTCCTGATATCTAGCCTATATCGTTGTACTTGAAGTTCAAACCCATTACTGCGTGTCCTCTCCTCTGCAGCCAGCAGAAACAGCATCCTGCCCTCCTCCAAGTGACAACCTTTCAAATACTTAAAGAGGGCTATCATGTCCCCTCTCAACCTCCTTTTCTCCATGCTGAACATTCCCAAGTCCCTCAACCTATCTTCATAGGGCTTGGTCCCTTGGCCCCAGATCATCTTCGTTGCTCTCCTCTGTACCCTTTCAATTTTATCGACGTCCTTCTTGAAGTGAGGCCTCCAGAACTGCACACAGTACTCCAGGTGTGGTCTGACCAGTGCCGTATACAATGGGACTATGACATCTTGTGATTTTGATGTGATGCCTCTGTTGATACAGCCCAAAATGGCATTTGCCTTTTTTACCACTGCATCACACTGCCTGCTCATGTTTAGTTTACAATCCACAAGTACCCCAAGGTCTCGTTCACACGCAGGGTTACTTAGAAGCGTATCCCCCATCCAGTAGGCATGCTTTTCATTTTTCTGACCCAGATGCAGAACTTTACACTTATCTATTAAATTGCATCTTGTTCTCATTTGCCCATTTTTCCATTGTGTTCAGATCTCATTGAACTCTGTCTCTATCTTCCGGAGTATTTGCCAGTCCTCCCAATTTGGTGTCATCTGCAAACTTGATGAGTAGTCCCTCCACCCCCTCATCTAGGTCATTAATAAATATGTTAAAAAGTACCGGGCCGAGCCCCGAGCCCTGAGGTACCCCGCTACTCACCTCTCTCCAGTCTGATGAAACACCATTGACAACAACTCTTTGAGTGCGGTTCTCTAACCAATTCCCTATCCACCTGACTATCTGAAAATCCAGATTGCAGTCCTTCAACTTATCCATCAGAACATCATGGGGAACCTTGTCAAAAGCTTTACTAAAATCCAAGTAAAGCTTTTGACAAGGTTCCCAATGATGTTCTGATGGATAAGTTGAAGGACTGCATTTGCTGGCAGGGGCTCATGGGAATTGTAGTCCATGGACATCTGGAGGAACACAGGTTGACTACCCCTGCTCTAGAGAGCAAGCACAGAGCAAGGCCTTCCCCTGATGTTGCCTCCTGCCTCTGGGATTGAGAGGTTGACTGCCTCTGAATGTGGAGGTTCCCCTCAGTCACCGTGTCCAGTAGCCACCGATCAACTTAATCCTCCCTTTGAATTTATATTCCTGCGGCCTCCGGTACAACCTCTGGCAGCGAACTCCGCATTTTTACTTGCAGGGCAGGCTCTTTTAGACACAGAGGAAGGTTTAACACCCGGCTCCTCTTATTTCCCCCCACGAAAGGAAGGAAGCCCCCCACGAAAGCCTGCCAATGCAGGGGAAAAAGGGGTTTCGAGAAGGCCAGGTGCCTCACCGGGGCTGTCTCACCTGTGCATCACGTTGCCATTCTGGAAAGCGTCAAAGCCGGCCAGGTAGAACTTGCAGAGCTTCAGCAGGCCCAGGGCCAGGTAGGAGACGGTGAAGGTGAGTCCAATGAGGGAGTACGGGCTGCTGCAGCATTCGGCCACACTGCGGGGGAAGAGACCCGATGAAGAGCCCCTCCGGAAGAGAGTCCGAGCCCCCTCAGCTCCAGCCTCTGGTACCCCACCCCTCCCACCCAGGGGCCGGCATGAGGCCTCTGCCACGTTCACAAGCACGGCATGAAGGCTATGCCCCCATCCAGGACCTGGTATTCCAATATATGGAATTCAGATACACTGCCACTAGAAATGGAGGTTCCATTTAACTCCCACGAGGGCTAGCCGCTGGTAGAGCCTTCTCCCTCCCTATTTGAAACCGACTGCTGCCGTCAACCAGCAGCACAACGAATTCCCTCAATGAGTTGGGTGAATTATTTCCTTCCGGTTGCAATAAGTCAGCCTATATGCCAGACCGGGGAGTTTTAATCCCTTATGCGCCTTTGCCCTGGTCTTCCCTTGCCGTTTGGTCTCCTTGTTCACCCTATTTAGATTTGAATTGTTTTATTTATTTATTCATGGGATGGGATTTGCAGTCTGCTCTTATCTTTGGGAACTGGGGGAGGATTGCATTGTATAGTTCAACAACCCCGGTCTAAAACTTAAAATTACTTCCAGTTTACCCTAAACTCTTATACCTTAAAATCATCATAATAAATAACAATAAATTCTGAATATTAAAATTGACTGTGGCCTTGCCTCTGTGGGGCTGGGAGGGAGGGGAATCACTCCATCTAGTATAACATTTCACCGTGGTGGGGGCTGGACAGAGGGGCAAGCGGAACTGCACGTTACCTCTGGCTTCAACCACGGGCCTGGCGGAACGGCCAACTTTCAAGTCCTGCAGAACTAGCATCTCCCATTAAAAAGAACCAGGCAGGAGCGTATGGGAGAGACCTCGGCCTGAGACCCTGGAGAGCCACTGCTAGTTAGAGCAGACTGACCGTGATGGTCCTCCGGTCTCATTCAGTATAAGGCAGCTTCATGTGTCCGTCTTTACATGAGGTGGGGTCGGGCTGAGGGGCAGAGCCTCTGCTTGGCCTGCAGAAGGGACCCTGGTTCAATCCCCAGCATCTCCAGCCAAGGATCAGGCAGAAGGTGACGTGAAAGACCTTTTCTCTGCTGAGACCTTGGAGAGTGGCTGTCAGTCTGAGTAGTCAATACTGACTTGGATGGACAGATGGTCTGACTCAGTATTTGGCACCATCCGTGCCCCTTTGAGCCACGCCTGGGTCTAGCCCCCCTGCTCATCACCATGAGGGGCCCCAGACAAGAAGCCAACCATCAAGCCAACACAAAGGGGGGAAGGGGGAATGAAGAGCGCGTGACGCAACAGGAAATGGGCGTTCAGCTTCCCGTCCTGCCTGTCTCCACCTTGCCGGCTGCCTGCTTACCTGCTGAGGAAGACGAACAGGAGCCCTTGCTGGGAGAGGAGGGGCCCCGAGGAGACCCAGAAAGCGTAGATCTTGAGGGTGAACAGCACCAGCCAGAAGACCAGGAACAGCACGGGGATGGCCAGCCGTCTCCAGAGGGACGTGCCCAGAGCCACGAGCTGGTAGACCTCCAGTGCCTGGAGACGAGAGAGGCAAAGAGAGATCCCAGCAAGGCCTTCGGTGCATGCTTGGTGACCACCGTGTGCCTCTCCAGAACACCCCCTACCTTGCAAGGGCCTGAACACCCAGCTCTCCTCCGGTCCTCCTCAGAACCTCAGGGAGGTGGATAAGCAGGGCGGGGTGGGCAAAGCGGATCCAAAGGAGGTTTCCTCCTTAGGCTTATTATTGACATTATTATTATAGCTACATTTATTTTCCACCCTAAGACTCAGGGCAGACTAAAACGTACACAAGACTGCAATTCAAAATAAACACATGAATTCGTAACTGTTAGAACAAGAGCTAAACTAGCTGCCTGCTCTGCCTGAATCTCTATTGTTCATTCAGCTTCTTGGCAAACAAGCTGAGGACGGTTCACAACAGTAAGATAAAAGAATCAATAAAACAGTTAAAACAGCACAAAGAGACTAAAACTAACATAGAACCATAGAGTTGGAAGGGGCCACGCAGGCTGTCTAGTCCAACCGGCTGCTCAAGGCCATCTAGTCCAGCCCCCTGCGTCCACCCCCTCTGTTGATCCAGCCCAGATCTGAGCAGACAGAGGGATGCGGCGGTCAAGAAGGCAAAGGCAGTTTTGGGCTGGGTCAACGGAGGCAGCACATTGAAATCGCAAGAGGCCCTAATCCCTATGCTGCATCCCACACTGGCCAGTCCTGGGTGCAGTTCTGGAGGCCTCCCTTCAAAAAGCACACGGACAAAATGGAGAGGGGGCAGAGGAGAGAGACGGGGATGATCCAGGCCTGGGGATCAAGCCCTACAAGAGAAGGTGGAGGGAGTGGGAATGTTCAGCTTGGAGAAGAGGAGGGTGAGAGGGGACAGGAGGGCTGCCTTTAAGTTATTAGAAGGTTGGGAGGCTTGGGTTGTGGACACAACCTGCTCCTTCTGCTGATCCCCTTGGACTACCTGAAGGAACCCTTGACTCACGGGACTGAGTTAAGACATTCACTGCATTCTGTCTGTCCCTTGGCATTCTGGTTTTGAAATACTGATTCTATCTCCCTGGCAGCTCACCTGTGCTTCCCTCCAGCAGAGAGCTGAAACCAACACAGGAGGCAAAGGAAACAGGTGGCTTCCCGCCTTTGCCTGGGGGAGGTGGAGGGCAGAAAGAAGCTGAGAATGGAGCAACTTACCAGAAGCAGGGCCTTTCAGAGGGGCTGTAGACTCTCAGGGAAGGCCAATCAGGTAGAGACTGAGTTGGCTGCATGCAATTTGAACTGATTGGCCTTCACTGAGAGAGTGCAATTTGCACTGCTGGGCCCTAATGGGCAGAGTGTAATTTGAATGGATTGTCCCTCACTGGCAGAGGGATCTCTCTCTGTTGGCAGCACACCCCCAGGACCAATCAGGTGGGGAGTGAGTTGGCTGCACTCAGCTTCAGCTTGATAATGTTTAGTGGTAGTGATGACGGTTGAGGCTGACCTGCCAGAAGAGGCAGGTGGTTCGATTAGACGTCCTCTGGGCCCTCCTTCCGACTCCATGATTCTAGGACCACATTAACACTTATTTCTCACTCGAGGTCTCGCCACAGCCCAGCGGTGACTAAAGCGGGGTATAAAAGCTACCTCTTCTTCCTCTTCAGGCTGGGATTTTTTTCTCTCAAGGTGCATTGCCGGACCCTAACCTGCACTGCACGGCATGGGCCACAGCTCAGAGCGCAGGTGGGGGGGAAGGGGCGGCTCCTGTAACATGTAAACCTCCCGCCTGCCCGTGGTTCTCACCTGACCGACCTCCCTGCAGGCTGCCACGGCCAGGGAGAAGAACACCGAGAAGGAGGAGGCCACGACGTAGAGCGCCCCCAGGGCTGTGAGCACCACAGCGAAGGTGTTGACCACGGCCAGCGCCTGTAGCGGGAAGCAGCACAGCCGTGCCACCAGGGGGAGGAGCGGAGCGGAGAAGAGCCACACCCGCCTGGTCTTCTGCAGGAGGGCGCAGAGGGTGGCCACGATGACCTGTCCTGGGGAGGAAGCAGAGGCAGCCAGTCGTGTTGGACTATGTCGCAAGCTCTGTCGTGTGCGTGGCTCAAGAGTCTCCTGCGGGGGGCCTTGGAGGAGATGCACAGTTAGATCAGAACCCCCCAGGTATTTTTCAACTCATCTCCCCCTCTGTCCTGATTGGCTCACTTGGAGAGCTCCTGCTCCTTGGAGCACTCTTCCTCCCTGCTTGCTGAATGAGGACGAACAGAACAGTTAGACGGTTAGGCCTCTCCTCCTATTCTATGCATAGTTGTTTCTCTTCCTAACAAAACTATTTTAGATCTTCTGCCCCCCAAGCCAGCTGCCCTCTACTCTGACTGTGGGTCTGCAAGGAAAGAATCGACTCAGCAGCTTTGAAGGGAACCAACGATCAGGGCAGCAGGGCAAGCGATGAATAGGATTGAGATTGGGAAATGGTGGACAGGAACCAGGGTTGCTAACTGCCCAGAGGAAAGGAGTCCCGTCCCACCCAGCAGCCCCCTCTCACCTGTGAGCACGGTGGCAAAGCGACTGAGCGCCAGGGGGTCGTTGTGCACCATCCCTTGGAAGTCATGGTCCACCTCCTGCCGGACGTAGTCCCTGCAATGAGAACCCATCCAGCTTCGGGAAACCAGCCAACAGGCAAGGGTGTGTGTGTGTCTCCCCTGTCCGAGGCCAGAGCTCCAGCCACAAGCCCTTCTCCCGAGAAGAACCGCCCACTCTCCAGCTTCTGAGCAGCCAGTTACTAGCGTCCTCCATGCATGTGCAATTGCTTCAGCTTAGTCAACCATAAAATCCTAGAATCATAGAGTAGGAAGGGACCTCCTGGGTCATCTAGTCCAACCCCCTGCACTATGCAGGACACTCACAACCCTCTCGCTCGTCCACTGTCACCTGCCACCCCTTGAAATCTTCACTGGCAGTATTCAAGCAAAGGCTGGATACACACTTTTCTTGGATGCTTTAGGATGCTTTGGGCTGATCCTGCATTGAGCAGGGGGTTGGACTAGATGGCCTGTGTGGCCCCTTCCAACTCTATGATTCTATAATTCTATTCTATGACTCTATGAACCTTCCCAGAATCAGCCTCTCCATCGGACGGCTCTCCAGCCTCTGTTTAAAAATCTCCAAGGCTGAAGAACCCACCACTTCCTGAGGAAGCCTGTTCCACTGAGGGACCGCTCTGACTGTCAGAACCCTTTAGGTTCTTGCAAGGACAAGGAAACAAATGCCACTTTTAATGTGTTCATTCAACATCTTCCTAGGATGTCCCCAACTCCTCTGATCTCGGAGGCTAAGTCCGGCGATGGGAGACCACCAGGGAGGGCTCTGCAGAGGAAGGCCATGGCCAGCCCCCTCAAAAGCCCCTTGCTGGGTTCCCCACAAACCGGTTGTTCCTTGACAACACTTTACACACGTACTACTGCATGGCAGTCCTCACCTGGCCGTCTGATGGCCCACGTACAGCAGGAGCATCGTCAGGATGTACAGGTACAACTTCACGAGGGACCGGACGGGGAGAAGGAGGAGCACCACGCACGCCAGGTGGCCTGAGAGAGGAGGAGGCAGGGAACCCAAGGGCAGCGCTTTGAAGGGTTGGCTTAGGTTTTTTTTTTCTTTAAGCCTCCAGGAGGTTACTCCGCTGCCAGATTCCTGGAGGCATTCCGGGAGGCTTGGGGGTGCAGGGTGGGGAGGGCATGCCAGGGGTGGCCCTCCCTTTCCTGCAGGGGGCAGACCTGGGGCCGGGGCCGCCCCCACCCCCACCCCCACCCCTCTCTCCCTCCCTCCCTCCTTCCCTCCGTGGGGGGCTCACCTGCGTAGTAGAGGGCGCGCAGGTGCTGGGCGGGCAGGGCGCGGGGCGGCAGCAGGTCGGCGAAGGCTTGGGCGTCGCAGCGGTAGAGCAGGTCGAGCAGGACGACGCCGGGCACCCGCAGCGCCACGTTGGCCACCCGCTCCAGGCCGGGCATGGCGGGCCGCCCCTCTCCCCTCCCCCCAAGGCCCCCTCCCCGCGGGGATCAGGGGCAGCCCCCAAGGGGGCGGGGGAGGCGCGCTTTGCACCTAGGGGGCCCTGGGGGCTACCAATTCTGCTCCCGGGGAGGGAAACAGCCTCTCTAACGGGGGGAGGGGAGGGACTGACGCCGGGGGTCTTTGCTTTCCTCCCTGGCACGCTCACCTGGCAGCCAGGTGAGCCCTGGCCTCCTCACCTGTACAGGGAGGGAGGGAGGGAGAGAGGGTCGCCTCCCCCACCTCTTCCCGCTCCCCCCTCCCGCCCCCACCTTGTCTAGCGCCGCACTTTCACTTTCTCTTCAGCCCCGCCCCTGCAGGCAGGGTAAGCCCCCCCAGGCAAGGGCGCCGCGAAGGCGCGGCGGCCATCTTGGTCTTTGGCGCTTGCCCTTCTCCGTCAGCCGGCGCCGCGTGGCGGGAGGGCGAAGGCGTGGTGCGCGTGCGCGGCCGCCATCTTTCGTGAGGGCGCGTCGGCGGCGCCAAGAGATGTCGGCAAATGACGGGAGTCTCGACGGCCGGCGCCAATTGGCAGCCCCCTCGCCATGTGCGGGGGAAAAATGGCGGAAGTCGCGCCCAGCACCTTGCGCTGGGTGGCGAAACCTCCAGAGGGGCCCTGGAGATCTCCCGGAATCACAACGGATCTCCCGTCGACAGACATTGGCGCTCCTGGAGGATTTTTTTTTGGGGGGGGAGCTGGATTTGGAGCGAGGAGGGATCTCAGTGGGGTGCAATCCCTTAGAGCCCCCCTCCCAAGCAGCCATTTACTCCAGGGGAACTGGAGATGAACTGGAATTACAGGGGATCCCCAGGTCCCAACTGGATGTTTGCATCCCTACTTACAGTCCCCCCTACAAAGCATCCACTTTATCCAACGGAGCTTTAGTCTGGATGTGAGCTATCATTCCAGGGGATCTCCAGGTCCCACATGAAGCCTGAATAGGGAATCCCCCTTGCCCCATCCCTAAAAGGCCCCTCCCTTCCCCAATCCCACCCCCTGGTCATAGGGATGCCAGTCCCCAGGGGGGACTAAAGAGATTAGTTTCCCCTTGGATATCTGTGTGTTGGTTAGTTCTGTTTGTTAAGGAGAACTCCAGACTGCATGAGCTCCTTTGGATGGTCCCCCGTTGCTCCCATCCCTGTAGCTTCTTGTGCTGTTATTTTGGTTACAATTATTAGTTATCAGTTATACATGTTACAGACTGTTTTATGTATTGTTCTCTGTTATGATGTAAACCGCCCTGAGCCTCCGGGGAGGGCGGTATATAAGTATGATAAATAAATAAATAATAAATAAATAAATAATAAATGGATTTTTTTTCAAATGCACCTCCCTCGGCTGGCTTCACCCCAGAGCAGGAACCCAAGGGAAGACCCGGCTCCTGACCCAGAGGCAAAACAGAACACCGCAAACAGAACCACAACGTTGCAAAGAGGCCTTTCCTTACTGCAGTACAAATGCATTAAGAAGAAAAAGAAAAAGAAGAAGAGTTGGTTCTTATATGCTGCTTTTCCCTACCTGAAGGAGGCTCAAAGCGCCTTACAGTCGCCTTCCCATTCCTCTCTAAAGCTGTGCATAGCAGCATTCCTCTCTAAAGCTAACTAAAGCTGTGCATTGTTGTTATGTGCGAAGTCGTGTCCGACCCATCGCGACCCCATGGACAATGATCCTCCAGGCCTTCCTGTCCTCTCCCATTCCCCGGAGTCCATTTAAGTTTGCCCCTACTGCTTCAGTGACTCCATCCAGCCACCTCATTCTCTGTCGTCCCCTTCTTCTTTTGCCCTCAATCGCTCCCAGCATTAGGCTCTTCTCCAGGGAGAAAGCTGTGCATAGCAGCAGAACAAAGTTTGACTCCAGAAACACTTTTAAGACCAACAAACTTTTATTCAAGGTATGAGCTTTCATGTGCAGGCACACTTTGTCATATACAGTGAAACAGAATATCCTCAACCATTCCAGTGTAGGTAGGTAGGTAGGTAGGGGGGGGGGGAGAGAGAGAGAGAGAGAGAGAGAGAGAGAGAGAGAGAGGTAGCAGGCATGCATAAGAAATAATGACTGGGACTGGATTCAGGCAGTAATCAAGATTTGTGAATTGCTGTAAATTGCTGTAAATAAGATTCATTTACAGCAATTCACAAATCTTGATTACTGCCTAGCAAAGTCCTGCCTAGCAAAGTCCTGCCTAGCAATGTACCATGGAAAGCCTTGCCCTTTTCTGCTGCCGACAAGCCTCTCGGGTTTTCAAACCATTCCCACCAGAAGCACCATCCCATCTTCTCAGCCAATATTCAGTTCTTACTGTATTTTTGTTCTGCAGCTAGATCCAGAGCAGAAGCTGTGCTAGTCCGGCTCACATTAGAAACCGCAACATGCAAAAACCAGTAGAGGAACGTTTTAACCTTCCAGGGCATTTAGTTGCTGACCTAAGAGTAGCAGTTCTTTTACAAAAGAATTTCAAAGGGAGATTAGAAATGGGAGACCTTCACCAAAGATTGCAACTGAGAATGAAGCTCGAGACAAGGCATCCTCCTGGACTGAATCGAGACCTAGGTTTCCTGTCTTATCACTAGTGAGGATTTTGCCGTGCCTATGACCCCTCTGCATATCACACCTGATCCAATTACACCGTGGCTCCCAAAAGCTCCTCCACTGCCACAAATGTTGTTAGTCTTTTGAGGTGCTCCTGGACTCTGGCTCTTGTCTCCTGGTCCAGACAGACTCCCAGGGCCACCCCTTTTGCTCCACCTGAAGAAGTGAGCAGTGACTCACAAAAGCTACGAAGTTTGTTAGTCTTCGAGGTGCTGCTGGACTCTTTTCTGTTCTGCAATTGTCCCCCCCCCTCTGTCCTCCCTAATGGGCTTTGCTCTGTGTTGAGCTACAGGCTGCAAGTGGTGTGGGGCAGAAGCTGACTCCTCACAAAGGAAGAAATGGCCATGCCTACTTCCAGTCAGCAGGTGGCATCAGACACCCAGCACATTTCTTGTGCATGGGTCCTCTGGTTTTGCTAGTTCATGGAGGTGCTCTTCCTGGCCTATAAAATAATGAAATAACTTCCCCCCTTAAAAAAATCCCATTGGCAATAATAAAGCCTACCTGTGGAGGCTGAGCCACAATCGCACCTGAGGTTGCTAACTTGGGGGGGGGGGGATGCCTGGATATATGGGGTGGGTTGAAAGCTGGGGAGGGTGAACTCTGGGGAGGGAAGGGATCTCAGGAGACGGAAAGGTACAGTGTCCCCCCAGCAAAGCAACCATTTTCTCCAGGGGGAGAGATCTCTGTCATCGGTTCTGCAGGGTCTTCCCTCAAGGGGTTGTAAGACACAGCTCTTCCACCAGGCCTGCTGCTGAGGCCAGACGAAACATCTGACAAAACAGCAGGTATAATGTCAAGAAGAGCCCAGGCCTCAAAACAGCTGGAATTCCCCAAATGGTATTGAGGATGCATGTCAATTACAGAAGTTTTTAATACTTAATAACAATCATACTGTTTTTTTATAATTGATTGTTTTAATGTATTGCAATGTAACCCACCCTGATCAATTAGGAAGGATGGGGAATAAGAATAAAGGTTATTATTAGAATAGAATCCTAGAGATGGAAGGGACCTCCAGGGTCATCTAGTCCAACCCCCTGCAGAATACAGGACACTCACAACTACCTGCCCACCCACAGTATCCCCAATTCCGTGCCCAGATGATGCGCCCCCCCCAAAAAAAAAACACCCCAGAATCCCTGGGCAGTCTGGCCTGGAGGAAATTTGCAAAGTGGTAATTGGCATTTCCTTGAGCATGCAAGAAAGGGCCACACAGTCCCTTCTGCCCACAAACACAATCTGCCTAAGATCATAAAATCAACATTTCTGTCAGATGGCTCTCCAGCCTCTGCATAAAACCTTCCAAAGAAAGAGAACCCACCACCTCCCGGAAAGCCTGTTACACTGAGGAACTGCTCTAGCTGTCAGGAACTTCTGGATGATTAGCCAAAAGTTCTATTGAATTAATTTCATCCCATTGGTTCTTAGGCAGGAGGGGATGTGCCAGTGTTTGTCTCTTGTGGCCCTTCCTTGCAGACCCAGGGAATTGCTAATTGTCATTGTGATAGGTGAATTTCCTCCAGGCCAGGATGGATTCTGGAGAGTTTGGGTGTGGGGGGATCACTTGGCCATGGAATTGGGGTCACTGTGGGTGGGCAGGTAGTTGTGACTTCCTGCATGCAGCGGGTTGGACTAGATGACCCTGGGGTCCCTTCCAACCCTATGATTCTGGTCCAACCACCAGGGGCAACAGAAAACAACTCTGCTCCAATGTTTACATGATAGCCCTTTGAGTACTCGAAGTTGGACAGGGCGAATCCTTAAAACACCTGAGGGGCTGGCTTGTAAATATTATTCTTAGTATCATTCTTAGTATTATTACATTTATTGTCCTATCTTGTGGGACTCAGGGCAGATTACAATAAGAGTAACACCCTATGATGTCATAATACAAAAATACAGATTTAAGATAAGCACATTAAGTTATAAATCTTGGAGGCGGAATTAAACTAGTTGGCCTCTCTTCTCTTGTGGGAAACGCCCTCTGCAGACGAAGAGTGACAGATTCGAAGGGCCAGCTCTCCCCATACATCCCCATACATCCCCACACTCCAGCTGTGCTCTTCTGGCTGTTGGTACAAAGGCCTCCCACGAAGTTCACAGACTTGTCTGCGGTGTTTGCTCAGTGCTTGCCAGGCTTGGTGGCGCATGCCAGAGGGAGGGAGAGGGACGGCATGTGGCTTGCAGAGGTGTCTCATTTTGGTGCATCACGCCTCCCCCCACCCTCCGCCCCACCAATTACCAGCCCCTGGAAAAGCAGAAGGCTGGCTAGAACCAGCTGACCCCTCTTGCGATCGGAGGGCTGAAGCAGGCCTCTCTTGAGTGAGCTTCACCACCGCAATCCATCAGCGCTGGCATCTTGTGAAAAGAGAACCCCAAAGCAATTAACATGCCAGTGAGGGAGGGCAGAGACCTCCCCGGGGGAGAGGAGGGGGGTGGACGTGAGCGGGGAGCCTTTTGCAACACCCACTCCGGGCGGCAAAACAGATATTAGGATGCTCAACACTTTCCAAGCCGCAAGTCCCATACGGCGAGTTCTGCCATGGAACTCCTGCAGGGTGCAGATGTTCTTGAACATCACAGCCCTGCTGGGTCGCACCAGGGGTCCATCTGGTCCAGCCTCCGGTCACACACACAGGGGCCAGCCACGGTGCTTGTCTGAGCATGTGCGCATGGGTACAAAAGTGCTCACACCTTGAATAAAACCTTGTTGGTCTTAAAGGTGCCATTAGACCCGGGGTAGTCAAACTGCGGTCCTCCAGATGTCCATGGACTACAATTCCCATGAGCCCCTGCCAGCATTCGCTGGCAGGGGCTCATGGGAATTGTAGTCCATGGACATCTGGAGGACCGCAGTTTGACTACCCCTGCATCAGACTCAAAAGTTGAGTGGCCAACCAGTTCTGCTGGAGGGCCCACCATAGGGCATGAAGGCTGAGACCTTCCCTTGGTAAGTAAATCAGAAGAGCCCTGCAGGATCAGAGCAGGGAGGGTCCCTCCAGTCCAGCCTCCCCTCTCACTCAGGGGCCAGCCAGTCAGATATTTAACTGGCAGATGGCGTCTTCAGGATCTCATTCCATAGAATCCATCCCGAAGCAGCCATTTTCTCCAGGAGAGCTGATCTCTTTTATTTGGCGATCAATCGCGATCTCAGGAGATCTCCAAGCACCACCTGGAAGTTGGCAAATCTAGTTCCCCCAGGGAAAATGGTTGCTTTGGTTGCTTCTTGCAAGCCTCCGGCTGGCCAGTGTGAGAAATCCAGGGCCGTTCCCTTGACTAGGTCTGACAGTCTAGCCCCCAGAGAGGCCACAGAGAGAGAATGGAAGGGGGGTTCTCCGGCATTATGCCCTGTTTGGGTCCCTCCCTCTGTAGGCTTTCCCCCCCCATCTCCAGGACTTCCCCTGCCTGGAGTTGGCAGCTGTTCAGAGTGACCCAGCCGGCCTCTCCTTGTGCTCTCATTTGAAGTGGAATCTCCTTGTGCTCTCATTTGAAGTGGAATCGCTGGTGTCAACACAGCTGGCTTTGCTGATGGGGAACGAAGCCATGCAGAGAAATCAGACAAGTAGGTACAAAGCCACAACCGCAGAGATGATCAATCCACATCTCTCCCCCCCCCCCCCCCCGAGCATTGCCTTTTTCAGGCAAACAAGCTTTGAACAGCCCAGGTTGTGCATTTCCTTGGGAACGGTTTGTCAGAGCATGGAAGGTGCCCCTCTGCAGAAGAAGCGTAAACCTCTGAAAGTGGGGGTGGGAGGGTGGGGGCAGTCATTTTAAACTGTGGTTTCTTTTTTTTTTTAAGATCTAGTTTCTTTTTTTTTAATGTGGGTTTTTAAATTATTCTTTTACTTACATAAAGGCTGTCTTGAGCTCCACAAGGCTGTTTAACTTGGAGAACAGGCGACTAAGAGATGATACGACAGCCATCTTCAAGTACTTGAAGGGCTGTCCTAGAGAAGATGGAGCAGAGTTGTTCTCTCTTCCCCAGAGGATCGGACCAGAACCAGTGGGTTGAAATTAATTCAAAAGAAGTTTTGGCTAAACATCTGGAAGAAGTTCCTGACAGTCAGAGCGGTTCCTCCGTGGGACAGGCTTCCTCGGGAGGTGGTGGGTTCTCCATCCTTGGAGGTTTCTAAGCAGAGACTGGAGAGCCATCTGACAGAGAGGCTGATTCTGTGAACTTAGGCAGATTTTGAGTGGTTGGGCAGAAGGGATTGTGTCTGAGCTTGGCTCTTGTGGCCCATCTTTGCATGCCCAGGGAAATGCTGAGCAAAACTTTGGGGTCAGAAGATGAATTTCCTCCAGGCCAGACTTGGCTCTTGTGGCCATTTCCTGAATTCTGCAAGGGGTTGGACTAGATGACCCTGGAGGTCCCTTTCAACTCTATGATTCTAGGATTCTATGAATAAATGGAATGAATGAGACAGGCAACATTTTCCCTGCAGAGCAGGCTGTGCCTCAACAAAACCATAGCAGGAAAAAGGAGAAGAGCTGTTTTTTGATACCCTGCTTTTTTATTACCCGAAGGAAGCAGCTTTCCCGTCCTCTCCCTACAGCAGGCTCCCTGTGAGTTAGGCAGGGTGGGAAGAGCTCAGAGAGAACTGCTCTAAGAGAACTGGGACTGGCCCAAGGTCACCCAACTGGCTGCATGTGGAGTAGGAGTGGGAGGCATGCCAGAATTTAAATATGCAAAGGAGGAGCAGAGCTGCATAAAGAATAGAGAGTAATGTTGAGAATTGATACAACTTTGGAGAGGGGGAGAGAGAGAGAGAGAGAGAGAATTCTAACTGTCAAACTGTTGTTCTTCATCTGGAGTCCAGCAGGAAGAAAATGTGCTCCAAGGAGCAGGAAGTCTCCAGAAACTCAATAAAGGCACCGGGGGGGGGGGGATTAATTGAAAGATATCAGGAAGTTCCTGTTCCAACTATGCTAAATACACATCTTCTCTGATGCTTCCTGCATATATACTGTTGAATCATGCACGCTATGGATCTTGCCTGTTCCAATAGATCCTTTGGGTACCTGAATCAGGGCCAAGATTGAAGAGAGAGCTCAACTCATTGATGGCGACACCAAAGGAAAACTATCGGCAGCCCCACAAAGGTCTGACAGCCACACGGGGAGCCCAAGGGGACTTGGACACACAGGGCTGGCTGGCTGGCTGCCTACGAGTGATGCGGTTAATCATATGGAAAGTCACATCTGCCCAAATGGACTCCTCAGCACATCTGTGAATGGTACAGAGGGTTCGGTCTCCTTTAGCTTTAGAAACAGGGAAAGAGGGAGGGGGAGCAGTCATTTGGCGGCAAATCACGACCCCAAAGCAGCACTGTCCTCCAGAGACCCTGATATCTGCCGCCTGGAGAGAGCTTGTAATTCCAGGAGATCTCCAGGCCCCACCTGGAGATTGGCAACTCTAAGGATCAGCTATGTCTCGCCCACCGTAGGGCTGTTCTCTCTCACATCCTCCTTCCCTGTTGGGCACTCTCCAGGGCAGAGGTCTTTCCCATCACCTTTTGCCTGGTCCTTTCAACTGGAGATGCCGGGGATTGAACCGGGGACCTTCCGCATGCCACGCAGAGGCTCTACCACTGAACCACAGTCCCTCTGCATAGCCAAAGGCCATGTTTGTCAGGCCTTTGGTCTATCCAGGTGACGACCATCTCTTCTGGCTAACAGCAATCTCAGAGGATGTCTTTCATATAATCTGCCAGCTGGTCTTTTCAGCTGGAGATGCTGCGGGGGGGGGGGGGGGGGATTGAACCGGGGACCTTTTGACTTGCCAAGCCGATGCTCTTCCAGTGAGCAAATTGATCTCTGTTGCCTGTGAATGAGCTGTAGTTCTGTCAGATTTCCAGCCACCACTCCTTGTAGGGAGCACCAAACGGCAGCTCTCCAGATGTCCATGGACTACAATTCCCATGAGCCCCTGCCAGCTGGCAGGGGCTCATGGGAATTGTAGTCCATGGACATCTGGAGAGCCGACGTTTGGCCACCCCTGATAGAGGTGGGCAAGTGTAGTCTTACCCATGCTATGCCCTTTGGATTGGTGGGAGCAGTTAGCCGAAAACACCGACCTATCGGCTGCTTCCCTGCCGTTCTCGGTCTCTCTTCTCCCCCTCCCCTTATCCTGCTGCTTAAAGGGGAACCGTCTCAGCCTTTGGCACAAATCTGCAGCTCTCGATTTGCAAAGCAACCTTTTGTGCTTTCCACTGTAGGGGAAGAACAATGAGGCTGCTGGCAGTCGAGGGTTTCCATTCGCTCTCGCAGAAAGGGATTTCTAATGGTGAGCTTGGCGGCCACTTATCTAATAGCTGCCGGCGGCAGAGCCTTTTGTCCAAAGCTTTGCAGATGAGGCTTCCGCCGGGAAAGGGGGCCGTGGGGGAGGGGATTAAAATGCACAGCATGGCTTGGCAGATGCAGGCACAGAGGAGAGCTGTACTGTGCGCCCTTGGTCCTGCGGAGGAACTGGCTGGCCCCTGGGTGAGACGGGAGGCTGGACTGGAGGGACCCTCCCTGGCCTGACCCAGCAGGGCTCTTCGGAGGGTCTTCTCAGGGGAAGGCCTCGGCCTCTCTGCCCTGTGGCTGGCCCTGCAGAGGAACTGGCTGGCCCCTGGGGGATACGGGAGGCTGGACTGGAGGGACCCTCCCTGGCCTGACCCAGCAGGGCTCTTTGGATGTTCATAAAGCCTTGACTTCTATGCCCTGTGGTTGGCCTCTCTATCACTCCCACCTCCATCTATTCAAGGCGATTGTGATACTAGCTGTTTGTTTTTTCATCACAAAGAGTCTAGGAGTCTAGTTCAGAAGTGGGATGGGCTGCCAAGGAGGTGGGGAGCTCCCCCTCACTGGCCACCTTCAAGCAGCAGCTGGCCAGATCCTTCTCCTGGATGCTGGAGGCTGATCCTGCACTGGGCAGGGGGTGGGACTAGATGGCCTCCATGGCCCCTTCCCACTCTAGGATTCTAGGAGTCTAGTTCAGCTGTGGAATGGACTGCCTAAGGAGGTGGGGAGCTCCCCCTCACTGGCCGTCTTCAAGCAGCGGCTGGACAGATCCTTCTCCTGGATGCTTCAGGCTGATCCTGCACTGAGCAGGGGGTGGGACTAGATGGCCTCCATGGCCCCTTCCCACTCTAGGATTCTAGGAGTCTAGTTCAGCAGTGGAAGGGGCTGCCTAAGGAGGTGGGGAGCTCCCCCTCACTGGCCGTCTTCAAGCAGCGGCTGGACAGATCCTTCTCCTGGATGCTTGAGGCTGATCCTGCACTGAGCAGGGGGTAGGACTAGATGGCCTGCATGGCCCCTTCCCACTCTAGGATTCTAGGAGTCTAGTTCAGCCATGGAAGGGGCTGCCTCAGGAGGTGGGGAGCTCCCCCTCACTGGCCGTCTTCAAGCAGCGGCTGGACAGATCCTTCTCCTGGATGCTTGAGGCTGATCCTGCACTGAGCAGGGGGTGGGACTAGATGGCCTGCATGGCCCCTTCCCACTCTAGGATTCTAGGAGTCTAGTTCAGCAGTGGAAGGGGCTGCCTAAGGAGGTGGGGAGCTCCCCCTCACTGTCCACCTTCAAGCATCAGTTGGACTGATCCTTCTCCTGGATGCTGGAGGCTGATCCTGCCCTAAGCAGCGGGTGAGACTAGATGGCCTCTTTGGCCCCTTCCCACTCGAGGATTCTATGGTTTTGCTTCCATTGTTCACCACCACTGACTTGCTGGGTCTGCTCTTGGCCTGCCAGTGCTGTTGCCCAACATGAACTTGGCCTCTTCAGTGCTGAGTTCCTGTTCGCCTTGCAACAAATCACATCGTATCCGTCCCAGTAGGGACCTTTGTGGGGCCCCGCTGCCTACCTCTCTCCAGTGCGAGAACGGCCCAGGCTTTCCGACCCTTTCCTGCCTGTCCTCCCACCAACTCTAAAAGCCTCGCGGACCCTTGAGTGGAGCGATGCCAAATACTATTGTTGGGCTTGTTTGTGGGTTTGGTTCTCCATCAACCTGCCCAACAGGGAAGGGGAGATGCACGAATGGCTGAGCATGGAGGCAAAGAGCCCCTGGGGCCGATTCAGTCCACCCCCAGCCCTGCTGCCAAGAGGGGCTGAAGCGACTGCAAGGATGCAGCAGAGGATCCGGCCCGCTCAGCCACAGGAGAGGGTCCCCAGAGAAGGCAAGTCTCAGCTGGAGCCAGCGCTCTGGAGCTAATTCCGGCCTGCAAACTGAAGGGGGGAAGAAATGAAAGCATGACCTAAATTTGCAAGGTGGCCGTTGGAAGAGGGAAGAAGAGGGGAGGGGAGGGGAGGGGGCAGTTCATTTGGGGTTGCGGAAGGCAGGCGGGAGGCTTGTTTAGCGGCAGAGGCCCAAGGACAGAAGAGGAGCCATGCTGGACCAGGCCAGAGGCCCCCCCAGTCCAACAGTGTGGGTCATGCAGTGGCCAACCCCCAGGGGCCATCGGGAGGTCCTCTAGTGGGGCCAGAACTGCAGAAGCCCTCCCACAGTTGAGCACCAAGAAGACAGAACACGACTGCCCTGTCACAGCCCTGGTGGTGACCGAGGCGGGGCGGGGTGAGGTGGGGTGGGGAGGCACCTCTGAACGTCTTCTGCCCAGTAGCCAGACACTCTGAGGATCTCCTGCCTACTTTACACACATACAACACGAATAAATATCCTAACAGAAAAAAAGATGCCAGGCAATCAATCAATCAATCAATCAATCAATCAATCAATCAATCAATGTCTCTTTTAAAAATGGCATTTTTAAGGGAGGGCGGTATACAAGCCTAATGAATAAATAAATAAATCAAATTTTTGTGGATCCTGTTTTCAGACCCTTCCCTTTCATAAGCAGCACCAGGATTTCCTGGGACATGTTGCTTCCCGCTCCGGTTGCCATGGTGATTTTGGCAGGTCTTCCCAACCCAAGCCAAGCATACCTTTCCGAATAGGTGGACAGTGAAGCCAAAGAGAGGGAATCCTGTGTTAACCTTGGAGGCCAGGACGATGAGACTCAGCCCTCCATGGAACCTTCTGTGCCTCAGTTTGTGATGTAAAGAAAAGTGGCCAGAAGGAATACACCTGTAAAGGAATCGAGCTCAGTGCGGGACCAGCCAAAAACATTCATGGAAAGCATCCGGCCAGCTGCTGCTGCTTAAAGACCAGCAGGGAAGGGGAGCTCCCCACCTTCTTAGGCAGTTGATTCGATTGCTGAGCTACTCTGTGAAATTTCCCACCCTGATATCTAGCCAGGATTGTTCTGCACAGAGTTTACAGCCATTACTGGGTGTCCTCTCCTCTGCTGCCCACAGGAACTGCTCCCTGCCCTCTTCCAAGAGACAGCCTTTCAGATACTTCAATACAGCCATCCCGTCCCCTCTCAGCCTCCTCTTCTCCAGGCTGAACAGTCCCAAGTCTGTCCACCTTTCCTCCTAGGGCTTGGGCCCCAGGTCCCAGATCATTCTTGTCTCTCTCCTTGGCCCCTTCTCCATTTTGTCCACGTTCTTTTTGAAATGAGACCTCCGGAACTGCCCACAGGACTCCAGGTGGGGTCTGACCCACGTGGCACACAGTGGGACTCGGACAACTTGCGATTTTGATGTGATGCCTCTGTGGATTTCTCCCCTGCAGCACTGAAATTTTGGAACTCTCACCTCAGGTGTCTGATCTGTCTCCTTCCAGGTGCATCTTCCACCGGCTGGGCTGGTGAGGACTTCTTTGTTTCATTTAACAATGAAGCGTTCCTCCCCCCCAATAGAGGTGACTGGCCCTTCTGTCATGTTTTTATATCTTTTCGTGTTTTATTGAATAATTTTATAATTTCAAAATTTGTTGAATTGTTAAATATGGTAATATTTTTCCAAGCACCACCTTGGAGATGGAGTCTGATTTTAATTGACTGCATAACAATGTTTTCAACAACAAAATAAACACTCCTCTGGCAAACTGAGGCTTTTGCACTGCTCAGAAGAGGGGCAGCGTGGTGCAGTGGCTCCTCTTCCACATGCAGGCAGTTGGGCCAGTCACAGTCCTGATAGAGCTGTTCTCACAGAGCAATTTCCCTCCGAGCTCTCTCAGCCCCACCTCCCTCACAGGGCATCTGTTGTGGGGAGAAGGAAGGAAGGTGCTTGTAAGCGGCTTGGAGACTATAAAAACCAGTTCTTCTTCTTCAAAAGGTTGCAGATTTAAAAAAACCAAATTGCTACAGCTGGACTGAATGGAATTCTCCTCTATCTCTTCTCCATCGACAGATGTTCTCGTGAGCTGTCCCCAAAAGGCACGTCTCTCTCCCTTTCCAGATCTCACCTGCTCCCGCCTCCCCCCCCCCTCCTGCCTGCCGCTCATCTCCCTTTCAAGGTGAATCAACCTGCATATTAAGATGTCAAATTCCTGCCAGTTAATGAAATGTTTTCTGATGGCTCAATAGAATTCCCTGCCACCCCCCGTGGCTTTTTGCAGGCACCCCCCACTTCCCAACAAGCGTGATCAAAGGGAATCAATTGAGTCTGGGAATTTGCCTGTCAGAGCCAGACCGGCTACAATGAAGGTAAGATGATGGGAGGCAGGTCTCTCAAGCATGGGGGGGGGGGGGCAGGTGGGAGAAGCCTTTTTTTATGGCCACTGATGCTTTTCAGAGGTGCCAATTCACAGGGAGCCGGAATTACATGCGGGGGGGGGGGGGGTGGAGTGGAGTGGATGGCCGGGTAGCGCTGGCAATCAGTCCAACAAATGAGCTACCGAGGTCGATTCTGTGACAAGCATGCTCGCCAGGTGGAGGGTGGGGAGGGGCCAAACTATCGGCCCGGGCATCTGCCACACCTATAGATGCCAACCTTCAGGTGGGACCCGGAAATGCAGCTTGTCTCCAGAATGCAGACGTCAGCTCCCCTGGGGAAAATGCCTGCCTTGCAGGGTGGACTTTGTGATGCTCTCCCCCAGCTCCACTTCCAACTTCCCAATAGGGGGTTGGACTAGATGACCCATGAGGTCCCTTCCGACTCTATTATTCTATGATTCTAGGTCCCCAACCTGGGACTGGCGGCCGTAGCCCAAACCACACTGCCCCGCATGCAGGGATGCCCACACAACCTTGGATGTGGAATTTGACTCGGATGCACAGCTGTGGAGGCGGCAGAATGGGCCCGAAGAAGGCGAAGGATAGATGTGATGATCTGAAGAGAAGCCAGAAGAAGAAGAGTCGTTTTTGTACCCTCCTTTTCACAGCCCAAAGGAGCCCCAGATGGCTGACCATCGCTTTCCCTTCCTCTCCCCACAACAGGCACCCTGCAAGATAGGTGGGGATGAGACAGCCCTGAAAAACTGCTCTGTGAGAACCGTGCTATCAGGACTGTGACTGGCCCAAAGTCACCCAGTGGGCTGCACGTGGGGAATCAAACCCGGCTTGCCAGATGAGAGGTTGCTGCTCTTAAGCACTCCAGCCCCTTGATTCTCTCTTTTCCAACCTGAAAACTCTCTGACACTTCAGGCTTTCCTTAGAGGGCAGGGGCTCCAACCCCCTCGTCACTTTGATTGCCCTCCAAGTGCTTGTCCCAGCTCTGAAATACCCTTTGGGAGATATGGGGACCAGAACTACGCACAGCACTCCCAATGAGGCCACCCCATAGAACGCTGCAGGGGCATGGCAACATCGGCTGGTTTATTCTCACACCTTTCTGAGTAACCACTAACACAGGGGTAGTCAAACTGCAGATGTCCATGGACTACAATTCCCAGGAGCCCCTGCCAGCGAATGCTGGCAGGGGCTCCTGGGAATTGTAGTCCATGGACATCTGGAGGGCCGTAGTTTGACTACCCCAACATCTCCTGCTATTCTACCTGATTCCAGGTGAGAGAGACCAGTTTACCTAAGGGAAAAAGCCACTGGGAGTTGGATTCTATGACATCACACTCCAGTGAAGCTCCTCCCCTTCCAAAACCCCACCCTCCTCAGGCTCCACCCACCCCAAACCTCCAGGTATTTCCTGATCTGGGACTGGCAATCCTACATGAATGGAGGTGGGGAGAGGGCTTGTGAGGGGTGGGGCATGTGGGGCAGAGGGTGGGGAGGCAGGCATGGGGAGCGGCTGGTGGTAGGGCCACCCCATATCTGCACAGGGCCTCCCCCAAGTGCCAAATATGCTAAATACACATTTCCTCCGATGCCCCCTGTACGATCTTCTCCATGTCCCTTGGAATCCTGTACACGCCAGATTTTGCAAATTCCAGCGCTTTGATGGTCAAGTGCGTCTCTCTAGCAGCACACTCCGGGGTTGCCACTGGTCATTTTCCTTGCCGTGTTATCTTGACCGCAATCATCTCCCCTGTGAATTAATTTTCACTCCGCTTGTTGTACGAAGTGGCTAAATTGGCCATGGGAGGGGGTGAATCATGCCAGGGAGGGAGGGAGGGGGAGGGACCAGGCTGGTTCGCTGGGCATCCAGACCTCCCCTCCGCTTCTCCTGCCTTCTTCATCTCTCAGGTTTCAGTGAAATAGTTTGATTAAGAAATATGACAAGCAATTGAGAGAAGGTGTCCAAGGGCCAGTTTAATACTGTGTGCTGGCATAGGAGCCGGCAGGAGAGCGAAGGGGGCACGACACATCACAGGCGAATTGTTTTCTCCTACCCAAAGGAGTCTCAAACCGGCTTACAATCGCCTTCCTCTCCCCACAACAGGCACCCTGTGAGGGAGGGGAGGCTGAGAGAGCCCTGAGATTACTGGAGAAGAAGAAGAATTGATTCTTCTATGCTGCTTTTCTTTAGCCGAAGGAGTCTCAAAGCGGCTTCCATTCGCCTTCCCTTCCTCTCCCCACAACTGACACTCTATGAGGGAGGGGAGGCTGAGAGAGCCCTAAGATTACTGCTCAGTCAGAATAGCTCCATCAGGGCTGTGATGTGCCTAAGGTCACCCAGCTGGTTGCATTTGGGGGAGGAATCCAACATGGGGAATCAAACATGGCTCACCAGATTATGCCCATTATTTACAAAAATAAGAGTTGGTTTTTATACTCCATTTTTCACGAGCTGTAGGAGTCTCCAAGTGGCTTACAATCACCTTCCCTTCCTCTCCCCTGTGAGTAGGTGAGGCTGAAAGAGCTCTGACAGCTGCTCTGTGAGAACAGATCTAACAGGCCTGCGACTAACCCAGAATCACTCAGCTGGCTGCATGTGGAAGACTGGGAATCAAACCCAGCTCTCCAAATTAGAGCCCTTTGGTTTTAACCACTACACCCACTGTAGTATTTCCCAGCACTCTTGTGATAAAAGGAAACATTCTGACCTTAGTAGTGTTCTGTTGACTCACTATCTGATTTTAGCTGGGCAGGGCCAGGACTCAGTGGTAAGCCTGCAAAATGTCCCAGGTTCAATCACCGAGATCTCCAGTGAGAAAATCTCAAATAGCAGGTGATCTGAAAGACCTCAGCCTAAGACCCTGGAGAACTGCTGCCAATCTGAGTAGGAGAAACAGACCTTGAGGGACCAAATGTCTCGTTCAGTATAAAGCAGCTCAATGTGGGTTCAGCTGTAAAAGCAGAGAGAGAGGTAAGAAGGGGGAAGAGAGTGACCCAACTGAGATGAGCCTGACAGGGATGGAAGCCCACCAAAACAATAAGCAGATTTGCCCTCATGAGGGTCATTGCCTAGCAGTCCTGTACACAGTGCCACTTTTTGGCTGCTAGGATGTGGGAGGCTTCCTAGTTCTATTTAAACACAGGGGTGCTTTCTGGCATTGTGCCAGTGAGTCAGGGGACAAAACTTTGTTTGAGCAGGGGGTTGGACTAGATGGCCTCTAAGTACACTTATAACTTTATGATGTTATATAAAAGTAATCAAGCGCTTTCCGCAACAGGAAGTGGGTGGAGAGTCACCTTCCCCATGGCCCTTTACTAGATTGAGGTGATTACTCGGAAGATCCCATGAATCCAGTTCAACCCTTCTAGACATACAGATGATTACAGGAGCAGATTAGTGAGTTTTAAAAAAGCCGCTGGAGAGGCTGGAGGGGGGGCATTAATAATACAATGGATGTTGCAAAGCACAGGGCGCTTGGCCCCCACGGAGGGCTGAACTGCAGGGGAAGGACAGCTCTTCACTCCCTCCTCCCTCCTCCGCTCTACTCCACCTGGGGTTATCTCCAAGTGGATGGAGGCCGACAGCACAGATATCCCACGAGGGCGGACTTGATGGGAATTCCAGTCGGGATTGTTTGTATTTCAGCACCAGATTTGGTGGACAGCTCATGAAATTCGCTCTGGGTCCCCCCCCTTCTGCAAGGCTTATGCGCTCTGCAGCAATACCCCCCCCCCACTCACACACACATACACACCCAAGGCACACTGGCTTGCTTGCTTTCTATGATTCTTAGCACTGTCCACCTTCATTTTTAAAGCAGCTTCATTCAACCAGGCTGGTTTGAGATCCTTCCTTCCTTCCTTCCTTCCTTCCTTCCTTCCTTCCTTCCTTCCTTCCTTCCCTTATCCCTGAGTCCTATTCTCCTTCCTTCCTTCCCTAGCCCTGAGTCCTTCCTTCCTTCCTTCCTTCCCTTCCTTCCTTCCTTCGCCGAGCAAAGTCCCGAAAGGCAAGTTTGAGCCTCTCTGGCGCACCCGACGGCAGAGCGACGGAGGGCGCGCGGCGCGCACTTTTCTCCCGCTTCGGGCGGGGGCGGGTTGGCCGGCGTGCGCCCCAAAGGCGGGGCCTGCCCCTCTCCGCCCAGCCCGCCGACTGGCGCGCAGTTCTCGGCTCAGCGGCCCGGGATCAGCCGCAAGACTCTCCCGCCGGCGGCTCCTCGGGGACGGCTGCCGGCCCGCGTCCCGGAAGGCTCCTGGGCGGTCGTCGGGGGGGACGCCGCGGGGCAGAGCGCGCAGGACCGACGGGCCGCCGGCGTTTGGCGCCATGAACAGCTCTCGGGGCGGCTGGCCGGGGGCTCCGGCGTCGTCGTCGTCGGGGGCGCTGCTGCCGTCGGTGCTGGCGGCGCTGGGCGTGGGGGGCCTGGCGGGCAACGCGTTGCTGGCGGCCGTGCTGGCGCGCGAGGTGCGGCGGGGCCGGGGCGGTCCGGCCGAGGCGCTGCTGCTGCTCAACGTGTGCGCGGCCGACGTGCTGCTGGCGCTGGCCTGCCTGCCGCCGCGCCTGGCCGCCTATGCACGCCGCTCGGGGCCCCCGGGAGCCACCGCCGCCGCCTGCCGCGCCGCCGCCTGGCTGCTGCCCGCCTGCCTGGGCGCCAAGAGCCTGAGCTGGGCGGCGCTGGGCCGGGCCCGCCTGCGCCTCGCCCGCTCGCCGTCGGACTGGAGCGTGGGGCGCCTGGCGGCGGGGCTGGGCGCGCTGTGGGCGTGGGCGCTGCTCCTGCCGCTGCCGCTGCTGCTCTTCTCGCGGCCCGCGGGCGGACCCCTCGGCCAGCCGGCCCGCTGCGCCTTCCGCCCGCCCGCCGACGCCGCCGCCTTCGCCGACGTGTTCGGCCTGCTCTACCCGCTGGCCGCCTTCGTGGCGCCCGCCGCCTTCTCGTGGGCCGGCTACGGCCGAGCGCTGCGCCTCGAGACCGGCAGGAAGGCGCGGCCGGCGGCGGCCGGACGGCCGAGCCCGCGGAGCCCCGGCGCCCTGCTGGGCCTGTGCCTGCTCTTCCAGGCCTCGTGGCTGCCGGCGTGGGTGGCGTGGCTGTGGGAGAGGCGCTCCGCCCCGGGCGCGGGACCCCCGCCGCCCGCCCTGGCCGCCCTGGCCGACGTGCTGGTCTTCCTCGACGCCGCCTGCCCGCCGGCCGTCCTCGCCGCCGCCTCGGGGGACTTCCGACGCCGCCTGCGGAGCCTGTGCCGGGGCCTGCCCTGCTGCGCCCGACGGAAGGAGGCCCCCGCGCCGGCCGAGGCCGCCCAGGCCCTGCAAGAGCTGCCGCGGGACGCGCCCGCCGACAAAGTCCTCCCGGACGTGGAACACTTTTGGAAGGACCGCAGCAACACCGCCGACGGCGAGGAGAGCGACCCGGTCCCCTGGGAACACCAGGCACAGCCCTGAGGGCGGGGAGAGAGGGCCGAGGGTCGCCAGGTCCCTGCCCGGACTCCCCAGCTCTGCTTTGCTAATCCGCCCCCAACGTCCCGTCCTTTTCGGCCCCCTTTGGCCAGGAGGCAAACGCACGGCTTGGATCGAACCCTTGGAGGACAGGGAAGGAGCCGCGAGAGGGGGGGGGGAGGACTTGGACACTTTCCTTGGGGGGGGGGAGCAATCGCCAGCTTCCTTGATCAATAGTTCCTGTCCTGATACCAGGCATGTGTTAACCTGATCTTTTGACACCCCCCTCCTATCCCTGCAATTCTTTAATGGAAACATAGAGCTGGACATAACCTCAAAGGTCATCTAGTCCAACCCCTGCACAATGCAGGAAATCCACAGCTTACCCCCATTTGCCTAGTGACCTCTGCTTCCTCTGCTCAGAGGAAGGCAAAAAGCCTCCAGGATCTCACATCCCGACAGATCCCCTGCAGAAAGAGCATCACCGACTCCCCACATCTGTCGCGGGGCTGGACTGCCATGCCAGAAGTCCTGGGTTCTAATTCCACCTCTGCCACTGAGCCCTTGGGAGCAGCCTTGAACAAATCCTTCCTCCCTTCTGCAGCCCCACACCACGAGGAGGCCAATGAGGATGACTAGCCTGACTTTTCCTTGTTTATGGTCCACATTTCTAGCATGGATTGCAAGATAAGATGGGTGATGCTGGAACCAGCTATGCTAATGCTGTTCAGAGCTTCATTTACCTGTGACATTTTCCGGGTATCAAAGCTCTCTTTGCCTCCCAGGTGCTCCTGGACTTGAATCCAGCTCTTCCACTTCAGGCCAACACAGTAACCCTCGGCAACCTCCTACTCTCCAGAATACCCCAACGTAACAATGGGGAGGTCACATGTATGGATTCTACCTGAGGAAGTGAAAGCTCATATCTTGGTGAGCTCCGTGTCGTGGTTAAGAGCAGCGACCTCTAATCCGCAGATCTGGTTGATTCCCGGCTCTTCCTCCACATGCATCCGGCTGGGTGACCTTGGGACAGCCCTAGTCCTGTTAGAGCTGTTCTCACAGAGCAGTTCTATCAGATCTCTCTCAGCCCCACCTCCCTCACAGGGTGTCTGTTGTGGGGAGAGGAAAGGGAAGGCGATTTTCAGCCTCTTTGAGACTCCTTCAGGCAGGGAAAAGCGGGGTATGAGAACTAGCTCTTCTTCTTCTACCTTGAATAAAGCTTTTTTGGTCTCGATGGTGACACTGTACTCAAGCTTTGTTCTGCTGCTTCAGCCCAACGCAGCCCCCCCCCCTCCCCGCCTGAGTCTCTATTCATGGATTCTGTGACTGGATCCTTCCTGCAAACCTTTCCGTTGATATGTCTTTGTTCCCAGCTTTTGCCATCTGGGTTTGAATAGATTCCTGGATGCACGCAGACTGCTAAAATCAATTTGGGAGAAGGTTTTTTTCTTCCAGTGCTCGTCCATATGGGATGGATACAGGGGGGAATCTCCCCCCCCCTCCAAAAACCAGAATCAAAGAGGCCCTTTTGATAGCCCTCTAAGGGAGCCGGAGGGAAGCATGGTCAGTGCTCAGATCTTTCTGCCCTCTTTACCGGGCTGCTAGATTTTAATCCGTTTATGGATTAATTGAAACTTTACCACGCGTGTTGGAGGACAGAGAAGTTGGCCGAAGCATAGAGCTACGTACACATTCCATTGCAATCAGATTTTAAGATGCTGTGTAGTTTTTGCACCTTGATTGGGATTTCCTTGAGATCAGCTTATTGCAGGAAAATGTGTCTTTTGAGACCATCGGCTCTGCTCCCTGCCTGGGTGTGCCCAACAGCGAAGAGCAGAGGCGGGATTTAGCAAATAATCTACGTTCTTTTAACCATAGAATCATAAAATCGTAGAATGGGAAGGAGCCATCTAGGCCATGGGTAGTCAACCTGTGGTCCTCCAGATGTCCAGCAAACGCTGGCAGGGGCTCATTGGAATTGTAGTCCATGGGCATCTGGAGGACCACAGGTTGCCTACCCCTGATCCAGGCCACCAAGCCCCTCTTAGAACAGGATCAGCATGCATTCTCTTTCTCCTTCTGAACAGGGTCAGCCTTGGAGAGGGATCAAGATGGGTCACTGAATTAGCCTGACTGTAGCCGGAGGAAAGCAGTGCCTGAAAGAGGGACAACACTTGTGGCAGGGGAGGGGCTTTCCCAAGTCACAACTCACTTCTCCAGACCCCTCGGATTCGCGAAAGCTCATTCCCTGCCACAAAATTTGTTAGTCTTCAGGGTCAGCCTTGACTAGTACTTGGATGGGAGACCACTGAAGAATACCAGGGGCACTACACAGAGGCCGGCAAGGGCAAACCACCTCTCCAGGTCTTTTGCCTTGATTACCCCAAAGGGTCTCCTCAGTTCAGATAGACGGAAGTCCAGCAGCACCTTGGACAGCAGCCAGACTGGGGGAGCTCTGAGCCTCTGAGAGCCAACCTTCCCAAGCTGGAGAGGGTCTGTTCTTCTTGCGATAAGAAGAGAAACCTACTTTTGGAAGAAAACGTACGTTTCCTGAAAAGGCAGATGACTTTCTGTTTTGGCTTCTTGTCTGGGCTGCCCTGCCAACTCGTGCGTCCCCCAAATCCCTGAAGATTAGAAAATGGCAAAAAAAAAAAATTCTGTGCTTCTTCTATAATCCATACAATTTGCCGTCACCATTTTGTGGCTGTACACTAAGCATTTCTGTATTTATTGAGAAAATGCATTGCAGTGTTCAAAGTGTTTCAAAGATGGAGCATTTCCCCTCCTCATCCGAAACTTGCAGCCACAAGAGCTTGCATGACGGTGTTGGGAGGTCAAATGCACGGGACACAACGTGGTTCACGGACCAGGGCACAGGGCTTCTCTTCGGGGCAGATCTGTTGATTTCTGCCGGTTCGGAGGAGGATCGCATGGCGTGGCCCTCTGGCAGATTTCCATGCATAAAAGGAGCCCGGGCTCTCCCCCTTCCTCCCCCCCCCCACTCAGCACACCTCCGTAGAGGTTATCTGTGGCTTCCACCCCATGGGACTTCAGAGAGAAGGCTCTCTTAAAAGATCAGAAAAAGGGGAGCCCTTTTTGATCAGGACAAAAGTCCATTCTGCTACTCTATTGATTGTAAATCATATATATATATATATATATATATATATATATATATATATATATATATGAAAGAAAAAGAAAGAAATTGTACATAGCAATTTGGGAGCCATTATTCATTATATAATAGGATAAAATATGGATGAATGAAGATCTAGATGATCCCTTTCTCCTCCCTTTCAAATTCTTACGTAAATCGGCCCACGTCCCTCTTATCTGAATCTTAACAATATTTAACGGGGTCTGCTGCTGTATTATCGCTATGCTAAGACTTTCGTATTGCTACTTGCCCCAGTGTAAATCTTGTAGTCTCTACAAGTCTACACTGACATTTGAACAAAGCATTACTTTATGACCATTCAAAATAACTATTCAGCATAATTCCAGTCTCAAGAGGGAAACACTGAAGAAAACATGCTACATTGTCATGATATAACCTCATTCTGTATAAAGCTATACTGTCTTTTAATCATTAATGTTTATGGATTTACGTGTATATACCCTGCCTTCCTGCCCAGTGGATCGTACCTACTTCATTTTACCCTCACCATGTCCTTGTAAGGTAGGCCAGGCTGCCCAAGCAAACTTCCAGGGCAGAGGGGGCCTATGCATTTGGGTTTCTCAGATCCTGGTCCAACAGCTAGCCACGATCCCACCTTTCCTCCAAGCCCAAAGCAGCTTGGAGCCCTGGGTTTCCCACCGTCAGATGAAGTACAGGGCAGGAGTCCATGTCCCTCTCTGCCTTCCCCCAGCATCCAGCTCCATCAATTAGCATTCAAAGATATACTGCATCTGAATGTGGAGATTCCATTTCGCTATCATGGCGAAGAGCAGTCCATAGGCTAGTGCTCTGCGAATCGGCATTTTTAAAAAGCTCAGACCAATGTCAACACCGTATCTTACTGCTGTGACTGTAAACTTAGCCTCTGATATGTGACGGAGAATTGGCACCCCGCTCTCTGGGCCGTGCATCAGCTCTGACCTCAGGTGCTGCTCTGGCTGATCAGAGGCTCACCCCCCAACCCCCCCTCCGGCCTTTGGGAATTGCTGCTTTGGGGGAAAATCCCTGTAAAAGAAGTCATGCAATCCTTATGTACAAGAGTGTCTCAATGTACAGAACACACTAGAAAAGGGTTTCTCAGCCAGAGTTAAGTGAAACGCTGGGATTTCTTGATGGCCCTGGAAGGAATTCCTGAATGGGTGGAAGTTAATTAATTTTTAAATGTATTTATTGGGTGATATGGCCATATATGGTCATGTCGACCTGCCCCCCCTCCCCCCAAATGGCCCATGATGGGCCTGGAGGGTTTGGGAAGAGGAGAGATCCCAAGGGGGCACGGACACAGCTCTCCTTCCCAACCAGATTCTGCACGATCCCGCCACTTCTGGGGTTACTCGACGCCTGGAGAATGTTTCAGGGGTTTCTCAACAGTAAAAAAGCTGAGAAAGGCCGCTCTAGAAGGTATACACTCTTTTACCCCTCCAATGCATCAATATTATTGTACCAATAAAAATATTGATGCATTTTTATTGTACCAATAAAAATGGAGAGCATTTTTTTCCAGAAAGATAGAAGACGACACGCTTTCTGAGAAGTACTGTAACGTGCCAGCTACAAAGGGAGCTCCTCCGATGGAAATGCAAAACTACGCACGAAGGACTTGGAGAAACCTCGCTGATGCCGTCCAAGAGGACAAGACGAGGGGGTTAAATCTGAAACCTGTTTTGCCATTCGACGATGTCTTAACTTCAAGCGATTCACAGGAAATACAACTCTCTAACCTTAAGGTTCTGCAT
The DNA here is from genome assembly GCF_049243985.1 of Paroedura picta. NCBI lineage: Eukaryota > Metazoa > Chordata > Lepidosauria > Squamata > Gekkonidae > Paroedura > Paroedura picta. The sequence goes on from NC_135378.1 coordinate 86,338,553, forward strand.
CCCGAGACCTCTTGGAAGAGATCGGGGTTTGTGACCTAATCTGTCATCAACCGATATGTGGAATCTGGCTTTTTATGGACCGTAGCACAATAGTATTGATGTGCAGAAGTGTAAATTAATGTATCCCTTCTAGTGCGTTCTGTGCATTCGGACACTATTTTAAGAACGGTCTGCAATGCATCACTTCTCTCACAAGCCTTTTTGTGGTGTGCTTACATGTTGGATGCTTACTCTCCGGCGATCCACGTTTCGCTTGATATAGCAAAAAAAGACCCGCAAATCTTTCTGAAAGAAAGGAAAACTGGGTGGGGCAGGGGGGCAGAAAAGGCTTCCCTGATCGAGATCTTTGGGAACAGAGATCATCTGAAGAACAGGGACATGAAACCAATGGATTGTGTGTATTTGTGTGCATTTCATTTCTTCTTAAAAAATAGACAATAAAAGGTGCCAAAGTTGGGCTCGTATTTCTCTTGAAATCTGCTCTCTGTGGGGGTTTTTTAGGGTGGGTTGGAAAGGGGAAATGAAAGCAGGGCTTGGTCTAACTCTTGGCTTTGCAAGCTAATGAAGAGTCGTAAGGCTGCTATTTTGTATGCACAAATGGAGTCAGGTCCCTCTGTGTGTAGACAGACTTGGTCACCGGGAGCTCCTTCTACTAGGTCAGAACTCTGGTTTATCCAGGTTAGTGCTGGTCGCTGTGGGTTTTCCAGGTTGTGTGGCTGTGGCCTGGTAGTTTAGGTCACCTGGTGTCTCTCCAGTGACTGTGGCTGGCATCTTCAGAGGGAGGTCATGGCAAGATGCGGATCTCTCTGTGCCACGTGTCCTACCTCAGAAGATGCATTAAGGCAGGGGTCATCAAATTGTGACCCTCCAGATGTCCATGGACTACAATTCCCATGAGCCCCTGCCAGCATTCGCTGGCAGGGGCTCATGGGAATTGTAGTCCATGGACATCTGGAGGGCCACAGTTTGACGACTCCTGCATTAAGGGACCGGGATCCCAATATGGTACATCAATATGGTGGATGACCTAGGACTAATTTATATGATATCCTGATGGAACGTGGTAAGATTTGTGCTGGCCCCTGGCCGTAATAAGGATAGTTTGATAGATTAACCCGAAGTTTGCAAGCTGTCTGTTCAACTCGGTCTTTTTGGAAGGTGCTTTGGTCCACGCCTGCCTGCCAATTATCAGCGCTCCCCCCTCTGCCTTCACAAGGACGGCTCTGACACATCCCATAATATTCCCAGGGACTAGCGCTTTCCCCGTCGACAGTCGCCGAGCTCTGCACGCATCTCTGGAGGCAGAACAGGGCGGCCCAGGGGAAGTCCCCGCGGGGATCTTGCAATTCTCCCTGGGTTGTCTCCGGCCGGCACGTCTGCAGGCTGCACAGCTCCATTCGTGTGCTCCGTGATCTATCGTTAATTGTCTCTCCGCCACGGTCTGGCACAGCTGGGGAAGTTCTCCCGATGCCTGTTTCTGGAGAGACCATCAGTAGCAGCGCTGCTTGCACACACACACACACACACACACACACACACACACACACACACACACATGCACACTGGAAGCAAAATTATGAACAAGGGATGTTCACCTTTCTCCAAAAGCAGAAGCCACAGAACAGCTTGTAATACGGAAAAGCAAAATGGCACAAAGAAATGGTGTGTGCTCTTTATGCAGATTGGCAGCCAAAAGGAAAAAGAAGAGCTAGTTAAACACACACACACACACACACAGAACCATCCTGCTTTTCACGACCCAAAGGAGTCCGAAAGTGGCTTACCAATACCTTTGTCTTCTTCTCCCCACAAAGGGCACCCCATGCAGCGGGTGGGGCTGAGAGAGCTCTGAGAAAACCTCTCTGTGAGAAGAGGGTAGAGCTTGGGGTGGGGGGGGGATTTCAGTGGGGCAGAATCTCACAGAATCCAGCTTCAATGCAGTCCTTTCCTCCATGGCAAAAGATCTCTGGAGCCTGGAGTTAAGGTGCCGTTTATTTATTTCTTGTACTCCTGGACGGCCCTTCTCTTGCCACGTCTCAAGGCAGCTCACAAGAGGAGATTTCAAGAGATCTGCAGCCACCAACTGTAGCTTGGCCACTCCATGCCCCTGGTGCATTTTCTAAGTGGACCTTTGTCTGCCATGTTCTTGGCCCTCCAGGGGGTTGGCCCCTGGGCGAGGCAGGTATGCATAACGACGAATTCCACTATTTTAAATGGCGATTTTTCGTTCAGCAAACAATTTGCTACATGGATCCCGGTGCGGAAAGCCCCCTGGTCTCGCCCCTTTTGGGTCTCCTGGCAGCCTCAAAGTTCTTCCAGGCTGCTTGTCGAGCAATGACTGCAGCAGGGCATGTCAGGAGGGCTGGGCCGAAGCGACACACCGGATGGGAGTCTGGCACCTTGACAAATGGACAAAGGAGTCAGCTCAGTAGGAGACGGTTGTCAGGAGAAGGTGTTGCTGGCACTCTGGGAAGGTGTCTCCTTCGGCTGAGAGAGGACAAGGCAGCTATGCGAGTCACTGTGAAGGAAACAGCAGTTTGGAAGAGGGGGAAGTAGAGGGGGGGGAAGCAGTGAGTTCTAGAAAGGGTCTCCTTGGGGTGTAGGAATCTCCTCCCTCTTACATGGGGCAACAGAGATTCACTCTGAAGGGATGCCTCTTTGCTTCCCTTGTCTTTTCCCTGCCCATTGAAGAAGAAGAAGAGGAGGAGGAAGAGGAAGGAGAAGGAGAAGATGGCTTTCTATACTAGGCTTTCACTGCCCCCAAAATGGTTATGCATTCCAAATCAAAATGTTACGTTGCACCACATTCTGAAGGTTTTCAGTGCAAATTGCCCTGAGTCACAAGGGAGGGCGGCATAGAAATATTATATCTTATCCATGGTTCCTCTTAATATTTGCAAAACTGGCCAGGGGGTGGAGCGTGTCCGGGGTGTCCAAGTTGGAATATGGGCCAATCGCACCCTGATTGGGCCGGCCCCGCCAGCTCACGCCGTCCAAGCCCAGCTGCTTGCCGCTCCGCCACCCTCAGCACAGATGTGCCTGCCTACCAAAGCCACAGCCTCTGCGACCCTCAGCTGCCACACCCAACGGCCTGCAGTGGCGGAGCACGGCTGCTGCCCCTGGCAGCAATGAGTGACCGCCTGAGGAAGCGTCACTGAACATGCCACCGTACCCCCGTCAACCAGCCGCCCGCAGTGGCCACTGACGAGGAGGGGCCAGCATCCGCAACCGACACATCGTGGCAAGTGCAGCCACAAGCCGCCCCTCACGCACAGAGAGCCCACCTCTGAGGGGAAGTAGCCCGCAGTGATGAGACCAGTGTGACGGCAGCAAGTAAATCATGCCGCCAAGCATGCCCACGAGCTGCCACCACATGCTGTGCTTGATGAGGAGGAGGAGGAAGAGGCAGCCCCACACCTGCCACATCCCAAGCTGTGCTGCCTCCTCCGCTCCACTCCCTGTGAACGTGGCGAGCCCTTCCAGGGGCTGCCACCACCACCAGCCAGCCACCACGGCAGGCCCGCCACCGCCTTCCAGGTACGCCGGTGGCCAGACGCGGCTTGTGCGCATCCACCACCACCGTGGCTGACGTGACCCCGCCCAGCCATCTTCCCTCCTGGGAGGGAGCCACGGAGCCAGCTGTCCACAACTGTCCACGGCTCTGGCCACCTGCCTCCCACCCGCCCCCAACTCCCTGCCGCCAGCACCTGGTGCATTTAGGCTGCAGTGGCCTTGGAGACAAGTAACCAAATATAACAGCTCCTTTGGAGGGTGGACTCCAGAACGGTCTACAGCACTGAGGTCCCTGCAGGCCCCAAATCCTGCCCACTCCCGGCTCCACCCCAAAAGTCTCCAGGCTTTCCCCAGCCCAGAGCTGGCAGCCCTAACTGCAGGGCACCCTCACTCTCTGCATAGTTCCCCCCAGGAGTTGGTGGCTTTCTGCCAGCCCTGCCTAGGAATAAAAGTCCAACGCCACAGCAACGCAAGCTGGCCTGTGCAGACAAGATGATGGGCAAGGAGGACTATTTGGGGGTTGTAGCCTTGTCCAAACCCTTTCATTTGTTCTGGGAGGACGGCCGAAAGGAAGGAAGGAAGGAATTGTCACCTTTGAAACTGCACCTGGTTGTAAATTATAGGCCTGGAATTCTCCCGGTGCCTGAGAGGGGAGTTCAAACCCACCAGCCACGTCCCCTCGCAATGCCAGGGTGCCCTGCCAAACACGCCAGGCAGAGGGCTGGGCGAGGGGGCATTTGCCCTGGGGCAGCAAAGCAGACATTCCCAGCTGCAGTTTGTTGGGAGATGACTTTTGGCATTATTTCCGGTGGGGGAAGTTACCACTGGGTCATGTGGCTGGTAGGTTTGTCATCTCTGGAGGGAGCAGAACGAGTGAAAGAGCTCGCCTGTCAATTCCTGATGCCTGAGCAGGAAGGCCAGGGTGGTGTCAAAATGCACATAAAAGTGTCTGTGCAGGTTTCCTCTTTGTTGGTCTTAGACGTGCCCCTGGACTCTGACTTCGTTTTGATGCGTCAGACCCACCGAATCTGTTTTTCATGCGGCTTAGTGGTTAAGAGATTTGGACTAGGATCCGAGAGATCCACGTTCGAATCACTGCTCTGCCATGGAGATTTGCTGGGTGAGCATGGACCAGTCACGTGATTGCAGCCAAGCTTCCTCACAGGCTTGTCGTGAGGGTGTCAGGGAGCATGACACCTTCTTGCTACTTGGAGCACAGTAGAGATTTGCCTCGTTCTCTGAGAGGCTCCTGCTGGCTCAGGAGTCATAGAGAGAAAATACAGCATTAGTGCCGGCTGGACTTCACCTGACTCCCCCCTTCGCCAGTTCAGGAAAGGTAGTTCAGCTTTGTGACCACCGCTCCCCTCCCCCTCTCCCCCTCTCCTCCCCCCTCTGAGCTTCCCCAATCAAGTGCAGAAAGCTTTCTGTTTCAATTTTTTTGGGGAGGGAGGTGAGAGACCCGAGTTCAAATTGATCTGAATTCAGCAGGATCAACAATGGAAAAAAAAAGTGCAGAATCAGCCCTAGTTTGCGTCTGCAGTGCGGTTTCGCCCGGAGCAACTGGGCAGGGAAGGACAGCCTTTCATATCCCTGATGGGCGTCTTAACCCAGGTGCAAAGCTGGTTAAGCTCTGAGGCTCTTAGGAGGGAGCCCTCCGGCATCCTGCTTTGCAATTATGTGATGGGGAGCTTAAAACCAGAGAGACTCTGCTGCATGTGGTAGGCAGGAAGCCACACGAGCCGCTGACTCTCCCTCTGCCCCCTTCAGCCACACAAGCATCCTGACCCAGTTCCTAGAAAAGGCCATTTCCCAATGGCTGTTTTTACTAACTTCTAGGACAGGTTCCTTTTTCTCAGGTGTTCCAAATTTCATTCTAAGATCCTTCATGTTATGCTGAATTCCTTGAATAAATGAACGGCTGTAAAATCAATGCACCCTTTAAACTTTAGGCTAGAATTGTTTCTTTTCTCTCTCTCCCCCCCCCCCCCCATTCCTCCACAGTCTCTGGTGTTTAAATAAAATTACTCACTTCCTCTCTTCATTTTAATTTTTTTTCCTACCACATATCTTAGGTACACCAAACAAGCCCTGTTTTATTGCCTCCTGTTTTAACTTGACTTGAACTGGGATCTACGCTGCCCATATGGAGAGGGGTGGTCTAGAAATGTAATAATAATAATAATAATAATAATAATAATAATAATAATAATAATAATAATAATAATAATAATAATAATTATTATTATTATTATTTCCCACTTTCATAACTGTCCTTTCCCTGTGGGTCTGCCTTTTTTGGCTATAAAAGCCTTTGCCTCTTAAGTGGAAAGATTTTTCTTCCCTACTTCTTGGACATATTTTACAGGACTTTCTTCTCATCCTCTTTCTTATTCCTGATATTTTGCTTTGTGTGATATTTTACTTTGAATATCTTCTGAAACTATAATTAGGGTGAGGCGTGGAGACCTACAAGTTCACCTTAGGCTGTAGTGCTCAGTTCTCCTGGAGAAACCGGCTGCTCGGGCAGGTGGACCTTCCACTTTGATTGCAACCAGAGGTGCCTCGGCCAAAGAGCCAGGAGCTCCCCCCCAGAGTAGAGGGGCCTCAGCCTGGATCTCAATAGGTCACTTACATTCCCAGGTGTGCACAGTTGGGGCATTTAAGATCTTGGGCTCCTTGTGCTTTGTGAGCTAAACAAGAGCAGAGAGAGCGGTGTGGTCATCAGGAAGGCCAAGGCAGTCTTGGGCTGTGGCAACAATGTTATTTGGGAGTTTATGTTATAAAAAATAACAGAGTTATTATATAAATGATGAGACCAGACAAGGCAGTTATCCTTATCCATGTTGTTCCTCTATATATTTCTGAAACAGCCTCGGGGGTGGGATGTGTCTGGCTGTCCAAGTGGAATAGGGCCAAACAGGGTGCAGCCAGCTTTGCCCTGATTGGCCCTGCCCCTGCAGCTTCCGTCCCCCGTCCCTGGACTCTAGCCTCTTTGCTCTCAGATGCGCCTCAGTGCCTGGAGCCAGCAGCAGGTAAGGGGAGAGGGCCCTGGGCAAAGGGTCGTGGGGAGGGCCTCCTAATGAGGGCCTCCTGGCCTGCTAGGCTGGGCCTGCTGATTGCCAGCTAAGGAGCTCTTTCTTGGCCCTGCTAATGAGCTGCCCAGCCCCCACCTGCCCGCCCCACTTGATTTGGCTGCAGCTGCAGCCCACAGCCACCTTAAGCTGCCTGGCCAGGGGAGGGGACTCTTTCAGGGGCCATTCTTAGGAACGGGCTTTGAAGTTAGTACTGTATATAAAAAGACAATTTCACTAACTAAACAGGATAGGGGAAACTGGAAGGTAAAACAATAAGACACGTAGCTTCCTAAGCTAATACAGGAGCTCCACACCTGAGCTGTTACACGGTGAAGATTCAAGATGGATCTACCTATCTGCCTAAAGCAAATCTCTTTTCAAACAAAGGAAGGAAGGAGAATTCTTCTCTTCCTCTAAAGTTGTGGACGTGGTAAATAAGCATGAGGCAACGGACACTAAACAAATCTGCATGCCTATAGGAGGGCTCTCTTGAAGTATCTGAAAGGCTGTCAGTTGAAGGAGGGCAGGGAAAGGTTCCTGTTGGCAGCAGAGGAGAGGACCTGCAGTAATGGCTTAAAACTACGTGTAGAATGGTACAGGGGGAGTTTTTCACATCCAGAGTAATTTAGCCGTGGAATCAGCTGGAAGGACACCATGCAGGTGCATGTAATTGTTGTATTCCCGGAGCAAAGGGCTTTGCCTCTAGTTTTTCTATAAATTTGAAAATGCTACCATCTAGTGGTACAGGTTGATATTGCACAGGGCTCTTTATAACTCCTTCAAACTCTCTGTAGATGCTAGGAAGACTGGCCTATGATCTGCTCCTGTCACATTTTCTGTGCCTTTTGAGTCTTTAGGAAACATTGCAGGGTGAAAATAAATATTAACCATCTTCCATACTTTAAGAACTCCCCAACCGTGCAAAAAGCCCAACATTTTTAATTGAGAATATTAGGCAAAAATTTCCCCTGTGGGCTAGTGAGGTGGGCTACTTGCTCTTAAGAAAGTATGAGATGTTATGTGGGAGCATTTCTCTACCTTAAAGAGTCTCAAAGCACCCTAGAATCACTTTCCCTTCCTCTTCCCCCCAACTTTCACCTTGTGAGATAGGTGGGGCTGAAAGAGCCCTAAGAGAACTGCTCTGGAAGACCAGCTCTGAAAGAACTGTAACTGGCCCAAGGTCACCCGGCAAGCTTTAGGGGGTGTAAGAAGAAGAGCAAGATTTCTATATCCTGCTTTTCACTACCTGAAGGAGTACCCAAATTGCTTACAAACATCTTTACCTTCTGCTCCTGACATGGACCCCATCTGAGGTAGGTGAGCCTGAGAGAACTCTAAGAGACCTGCATTGTGAGAGCAGTGCTAAGAGAACTCTGACTGGCCCAAGCAGGCTGAATATGGAGGAGTGGGGGATTCGAACCTGGTTCTCCAGATTAGACTATGCCGTGTTGAACCACTACACTATGCTGGCTCTTTGAATTACTATTATTCTTTTAATATTATTTTAAATCAGAAACTACATTTATAATATTCTTCGTTACATGCCTCTAATTCATTTGTAATCAAATGTTTTAAAACTCTGATACAGGGGTAGTCAAACTGCGGCCCTCCAGATGTCCATGGACTACAATTCCCAGGAGCCCCTGCCAGCGAATGCTGGCAGGGGCTCCTGGGAATTGTAGTCCATGGACATCTGGAGGGCCACAATTTGACTACCCCTGCTCTGATATGATCCACCCCAATCTGACCAGGGAAAGGCAGTATATAAAAATAAAATAATAATTGTTAGTATTACCCCAGTCAGTAAATTCTGTGATGGAATGGTGTGTAGATGCTTTCTGTTCTTGTTTGTTCTGGTCATGTGTGTGTTGAACAAATTCCTTTAGGCATAAACGTTCAAAAATACCTCAAGGGCTCCACAGAACGGAACCATCTCTGTGGAAGGGCTGGGGCAGAACGAGAGTCCACATGAGAGAACTGAATGAGCCTGTGTGGTGACAGATTGACAATATTGCTGGAGGAGTTCTTGTCCTTAGTAATGTCCACCTGTGGTCTGAGGAAGAGGGCTTGCATTCTAAAGCTCCCGCCCTGAATAAATCTGTGTTGGTCTTAAAGGTGCCCCTGCTGGACTCTGGTTTTGTTTTGTTGTGCTGCTTCAGACCGACACGGCGGCCCACTTGAGCCCAATCAGTAAAGACAGGATGTCCTAATTGCTGGTTCCTCTGCCAATACGGTTACCGACCTCTAGGGAAGCTCCCAATATTATAATTGACAATCAAGGTCAATCCCCCCCCCTGGAGAAAAAGGCTTCTTGGGAGGGTGGGCTTTATGGCATGGGACCCCATTGAGGTCCCTCCCCTCTGAAAACTGCCCCCTCTCCAGGCACCACCTCCCTCAACTCTCCAGGTTTGTCCCAAACTAGAACTGGCAACCCCACCCAAGATGCACCCAGGCTCTCAACTTGAAATAACGGGAGTGAATTAAGATTAAAATGCTCCGGGCACATGCAATATGTCACTCTAGCGAGGCAGCAGCCAATCAGGGAGCAGCATGAGATAAAGGGGGAAGGTTCTGGAATGTGCCACATCAAAGGGAAGGCAGCCGCCTGAAAACGGGAGAGGAACAGCCAACTTTGCGAAGGAACGGGGGGGCCGAGAGAAGAGGGACTGAGCAAGGTACAAACATAAAAGCCTCCTGGATCAGGCTAGTGGCTCACCTAGTCAAGCACAGTGGAAAACCAGTTGCCCTGGAGGGTGAACCACAGAGAAGGTAGGCCATGGCTCTCCCCTGCGGTTGGCTTCTAGAACTGGTCTCTGCCTTTCCGAATGGAGCCTCTCTTTAGAGGCCAGCAGATATTGGGGACCTCTCCTCCATGCCCCTGCCTAGAAGAATGAAAACAGGGGAGTTGCTAGAAGGGGTTAAATCCAAGGAACACGCACCTGCCTTGGACATAATCAAGCCCTTGGTCTGTCAAGGTTGTTTACTCAGGCGGTGTCCAGGGTCTTACAGAATCATAGAATTGGAAAGGCCACACAGGCCATCTGTCCAGCTGCTGCTTGAGGACGGCCAGTGAGGGGGAGCTCCCCACCTCCTGAGGCAGCCCCTTCCACTGCTGAACTAGACTCCTAGAATCCTAGAGTGGGAAGGGGCTATGAAGGCCATCTAGTCCCACCCCCTGCTCAGTGCAGGACCAGCCTCCAGCATCCAGGAAAAGGATCTGTCCAGCTGCGGCTTGAAGACCGCCAGTGAGGGGGAGCTCCCCACATCCTTAAGCAGCCTATTCAAAGGTTGAACTACTCTAAATTCACCCCCCCCTCGATATCTAGCTGGAACCATTATACACATGGTTAAAGCCATGACTGGAGGTCCTCTCCTCTGCAGCCAACAGGGCTGGCAGGGGCTCATGGGAATTGTAGTCTATGGACATCTGGAGGGCCGCAGTTTGACTACCCCTGGTCTAATGTTTGAAGGCTCGATTCTCACAGAAACCACATCATCTGCTGTGCTGGACACTGGCCAGGAGGGGGTGCCCTCACTGAAGCTTGGTCGGCACAGACGCAGATGAACCCTACACAACAGACACGGGTGAGGCTGAGAGAGCTCTGACAGAACTGCTCTGTGAGGACAGCTTTAACAGGACTGTGACTCACCCAAGGCTGCTCAGCTGGCTGCATGTGTAGGAATCCCACCTGGCTGCCGTTCTGTCAGCGGAATCAGCTGCTTCCTCTGGGGGGGGGATTAATCTCCACAGTCAGAAACTGAGTTGTAATTTCAGGAGATCTGCCGTCTCCAGCCTAATCCACACTCACTGCTTTTCAGCAGGACTGACTGCTAAGGACGTGTCGTTCAGGGCTGTGTCATTTCAAAAGACCCCCAGGCTTTTTGGAGAACACAGCCGAGGAGAAATGACGTCTGTAGGACAATAATGCTCAAAACAGAACACCTTTGAAGGATCAAGTGGATTTTTAAATTATTATTATTATCATCGTTATTCATTAGATTTATTGGCCGCGCCTCCCTCACTAGTCAACTGAAGGCTTTTGTGGTATGTCCCACAGGTAGAGCACAGGAGGTGAGGACCCCATTGGTCACGAGTGCAAAGGATGCCGCCCAGGAATCCTAGTAAGTGATTTCTGCTTTTGATTCATCTGCACAGGACTATGTCTCCATCCCCAATTACGGCTCAGGGTGGGGGGAGATGCTTTGGCGATTTCTTATGCAGGAGACCAGCGGAGGGCACAGAGAAGGCCTTCCGGGGCATCCCTCCGTACGCCCCTTGCAAGAGCATAGAAGTCTGGTTATGCACACCACGTTTGGAAGCAGTGAGGAGAGGAGTGAAAAGCACAACTCTCTGCTTTGGTAAATTCAATTAAGTGGGCAGATCTGGAGAAAGATGGAGTTCAGACCAGGGAATCCGGTAGCGGCATCAGCCGTAAAATCTGTTTGAGACTACTCAGTGCAGATACATGCGCTTCCGACGGATGGTGGGTCTCTGAATTAGTAATCTCCAGAGCAACCCGCCAGTAAACATTTTATTCAAGGTGTAAGCCTTCGTGGGCACGCAGAGTTCCTGAGACTGCAGAAGTGCACGTAAAACCTTGCTGCTTTAAAGGGGCCACGGGACTCCAACTTGGGCGGGGACATAGACTCATGGCTGCCCATTGGCTGCATCGCCTTCTTTCTCAGGGTAAGCTCCCCCACTCGACAGGTGGCTCAAGTGGCAGGGCAGGGCTGGCATCCGAAGCAAGACCCGGCAGAGAGTCGGGCAAATTCCTCCTGGAATTATACCTGTTCAGCCCTGAACTGTCAAACCAAGTGTTTGCGTGGGGAAGGCCACCCATCTGCCGGCTCCCCAGGCCTTGAGGGCAAGGGTGCTGTGTGGAAAGGGAGAAGCAATTCCCCATCCAGATATCCAGTTACCTTGTCTGCATCTGAAACAGCCAGGCCAGGTGGACAACTAACACCTCCAAGGGCTTTTACAGGCCTCCAGCATAGCTCAGAGGTCAACACTCCCCCCCCCCACCCACACAATGCCTGCTGTGGCCTCCTGCCCCATTTCCCCTGGCTCTATTTACTTCTGGCAGGACTGATCCAGCACTGGGGCTGCCTCCCCTGCAGTTTTTATTTGTCATTATTGTCTACTGTGGCTTTTCAGATGTCCGTGGACTACGATGGTGGTGGGGGGGGGGGCACAGTTTGCCCTTCCCAGGCTACTTTTTAAATAAGCTGCCATTTCCCCCATTGAGGACCCAGAGTGAATTACATAGTCTGATTTATCCTCACAGCAACCCTGTGAGGTAGGGTGGGCTGAGAATGTGTGACAGGCCCAAGATTATCCAGTGAGTTTCCCTGGCAGAGGACGGATTCGAACCCGGGTCTCCCAGCTCCTACCCCAACACGTCAAGTGCTACACCATGTTGGCTCACTTTTGTGAAAGTTAAATTGAATCCAAGACAAAGAGTGTCAGGGGAGGCAGCTTCATAGGACGTGTAGCTATATCTTATCGCAAGATATTTGTTCTAACGTTCATATGGTATCGATCGATGTCTTGACAGGTTATTTGAAAAACCGTAAGATGCCTGATAAGCCTGATAAGAAGGGAGCAGAAGGGCAGGAGCCCCCGAAAGGTCAGGTTTCATTCATTCATTCGTTCATTCATCCATCTGTCCATCTGTCCGTTCGTTCGTTCATTCATTCATTCATTCATTCATTCATTACCCCAGAGGGATGGACCAGAACCAATGGGATGAAATTAATTCAAAAGAAATTCCGCCTAAACCTGACAGAGCGGTTCCTCAGTGGAACAGGCTTCCTCAGGAGGTGGTGGGTTCTCCATCTCTGGAGATTTTTAAACAGAGGCTGGAGAGCCATCTGACGGAGAGGCTGATTCTGTGAAGGCTCAAGGGGGTGGCAGGTGACAGTGGGTGAGCGAGGGGGTTGTGAGTGTCCTGCATAGTGCAGGGGGTTACAGGGGTAGTCAACCTGTGGTCCTCCAGATGTCCATTTACTACAATCCCCATGAGCCCCTGACAGCAAATGCTGGCTCATGGGAATTGTAGTCCATAGACATCTGGAGGACCACAGGTTGACTACCCCTGGGCTAGAAGACCCAGGAGATCCCTTCCAACCCTATCATTCATTCATTCATTCATTCATTCATTCATTCATTCATTCATTCATTCATCCATTCATTCATTCATTCATTCCCCAGCCCTGCCCTTGCAAGCCCTATGACAGATCCTGCCTTTTGCTGCTGATTTTAAATGTTGCCTTTCTTGGTCATGGGCTTGTTGCCCCTTTTACAGTTTTTTGTGGCTTGACTGGATATTGAGTGACGATGAATATATGACTGTGTCCCGTCAGTCCAAATTATTCCAGCTTCCTCTTTCCCAGTTGCTCATGTTGAAAGGCCCCTTGCAGCCCCATAGAGTGAAGACGTCGCAATAAACCACAGTGACTGAGGCCGGATTTTGTTTCCTCTCTTCTTCAAGGCCCCACTGCACTGGAGAAGCTCCTTCCGTACTTAGTAAAGATCTGGGTTCAAGTGGCTGCCATGGTGGCTCTCCTGGCCCTGATTCTTCTTGCTTTGCTCTTTGCCTTCCTGTGTAAGTTGAGCCCTGACAGCAAAGAAGCGTTTTCGAGAGAGAAGGGATGCCGTCTCAGCATTCCCCAGTTTCCTTTTTTTTGGGGGGGGGGGAGGCGGGGGGGAGCACAGATGACTAATTTCTGTGTCTGCTGTTTGCTCTCGCTGACCCACCAACTCAGAAACGTTCTGTTTAGATGCTTCATCCAGACCGTAGAAACTTGACCAGACAAACAGGTCAACGCACTTTCCCTGCCTGAAGTACTTGACCCTGCTCCTCCCTCTTCCAAGGAGACCTCCCGGCTCCTTAGGCTTACCAACTCCAGATTAGGAAACGGATGGACGTTTGCAGGGGGCGGGTGGAGCATTGGGGGGGGGGCAGGGGGCTTCAGGGAGGTGTAATGCAACAGGGACCACTCTTCAAAAGAAGAAGAGCTGGCGTGTGGCATCCCGCCTTTCACTACCTGAAGGAGTCTCAAAGCTGCTTCCAATCACCTTCCCTTCCTCTCCCCACAACAGACACCCTGTGAGGTGGGTGAGGCTGAGAGAGCCCTGAGATTACTGAAGAAGAAGAAGGGTCGGTTCTTATATGCTGTTTTTCTCTACCCAAAGGAGGTTCTAAGGGGCTTACAGTCCTCTCCCCACAACAGACCCCCTGGGAGGGAGGTGGGGCTAAGAGAGCTCTGGAGAACTGTGCTAGCCCAAGGATACCCAGCTGGCTGCAAGTGGAGGAGGGGTGGGGAATCTAACTCAGTTGTCCAGATTAGAAGCCGCTGCTCTTAACCACTACCCCGTCCTGGCTGTCCAGGGGGGAAATTATCTCCATCTTCTAAAGATCAGTTGTGATTCCAGGAGATCTCTAGGCCCCACCTGGAAGTTGGCAACCTTAGGCCTTCCTTCCCATTCTGTTGACCCAGTAATCCCAGGCCCCATCAGGGACTCCAGGGCCGCCCTGAAGACCTTTGGGTAGCCCTGAGGTTGATACTGAAGGAGGGGCATTGGGGCGTTCCTCCAGGCATCTGAGCCAGCCCTGGGAGGCAGATGCTGAAAACCCGGCGGAACCCCCTATTCTTTGGACACTCTGTCCCCCTCTGGCCTTTTCTTTTCACGGCAGCTTTAAAAAACCCTCATAGAAAGGTTTCCCAGTCTGGCCTGTCATTGGGTGACGTCACGCTAGGCAAACGGACCCTGCTGGGCCGCAGGGCCATCATAGAATCATAGAATCATAGAATCATAGAGTTGGAAGGGTCCATACAGGCCATCTAGTCCAACCCCCTGCTCAACGCAGGATCAGCCCTAAGCATCCTAAAGCATCCAAGAAAGGTGTGCATCCAACCTTTGCTTGAAGACCACCAGTGAGGGGGAGCTCCCCACCTCCTTAGGCAGCCCCTTCCACTGCTGAACTGGACTCCTAGAATCCTAGAGTGGGAAGGGGCCACACAGGCCATCTAGTCCAACCCCCTGCTCAACGCAGGATCAGCCCTAAGCATCCTAAAGCATCCAAGAAAAGTGTGTCTCCAACCTTTGCTTGAAGACTGCCAGTGAGACTGCCATCCTCAGCACCAGGGGATTCCGCCTGGCCTAAGGCTGCTATGTCTGAACAACATTTCTCTTTTTCCTTCTCTTTTTCCTCCCTCTTCATTAGATTATGTTGAACTGAAAAAAATAGCTGCGAAACATCAAGCCGTGAGAAAAATCAAGCAATTTATGGCACAGCATAACAAGTCCTATGAAGATAAAAGTGGTAAGCAAATTGGATACAATTTAGGCAGATTGTGGTGGGTGGGCAGGAAGGGATGGGCCGGGGTTCGTCTCTTGTGGCCCTTCCTTGCAGACCCAGGGAATTCCTGATCGCCACTGTGGGATGGCAGGTGAATTCCCTCCAGGCCAGGCTGGATTGTGGAGATATTTTTTGGGGAGGGGCAGAGATCACTTGGCCATGAAATTGGGGTCACTGTGGGTGAGCAGGTAGCTGTGAGTTCCTGCATTCTGCAGGGGGTTGGACTAGATGACCCTGGAAGTCCCTTCCCATTCTAAGATTCTATGAATGGCAAGGACCTAAGGATGCCAACTCCAGATTGGAGAATTCCTGGAGATTTGGGGAAGTGTGAGGAGTAGGTGTGGGGAGGGACATCAGTCAACAATAACGCTAGAGAGTACACCCACCTAAGCAGCTGTTTTCTCCAGGAGTCCTCCAGGCCGTAACTGGAGGCTGACAACCCTATGAGGACCTCAGGGGCTCTTTCTCCCCAGGAGAATTTATTTCTAAGTTCAAGGACCCTTTGGAACTGGGGCAGTAAATCTTGGCTCCAGGGGATTCATCCCTCAAAGGTTGCAGGGAAGGCCAGACTCCAAAGGGACACACTGTGAAGTCAGAGACATCCCTGTCAAACAGCTGTGTGATTCATAGAATCATAGAGTTGGAAGGGACCTCATGGGTCATCTAGTCCAACCCCCTGCACTAGGCAGGACACTCACAGCCCTATTGCTCATCCACTTCATTGCTGAATCTCTCTCTCTCTCTCTCTCTCTCATTGATTTATTTCCCGCTTGTGACCGGCTTGTGGCAGGTCACAAACATCCGATAAAACCCCCCAATAAAACCCCATTAAAACAGGCAACAAAAACTACAATAAAAACCGAGCAACGTGGCAGTAATAGCCCCAACCCTCCCCAATCTCTACCCCTGGAGATATGCAAAAAAGGGGTCAAGATCACAAGGCGAACTGCTGGCTGACCCGGGGCGGGGGGGGAGAGAAAAGAGAGCAGAAGTCCGTTCCAGATGACATACCTTGGGATGGATCGGCACCTGTTGAAGCAGTAAGAGACTCACTACATTGGAAATAAGAACATGCTTCCCTTCTCCCTTGCTTCACACATCTGCCCATCTGCCCCCATTCGGGCAGCCCCAAGGGAAGCCATTTGTACGGGGCCAGGAGGTTATGACTGCAGGAGACATCCCTGACTTGGATTTTTTCCTCTCTTTTTTAGAGATAGAAGCTATGCAAGGAGTTGGGCTATTACTGGGCCAGTTGAAGAAGCAGAAAACAGAAAATTCAGAAATGCAAACTTCGATTAGTAAGTCATGTAGAGCAAGCTCCATACAAGAAATCCCACTTATGGGCAAATGCCTTTTCAGCACAACTGAAGAGCAGGCCTGGCTTACAGATCTGTGGGGCACCAAAGCCAGTTTAAGACTCTATGGGACCCTGGCAGAGCACAATTGGTGCTGTTACTTGTGCTGTGTGATTAGCAGCGGGGCACCCTTCAGCCTTTTTTTTTTGAACCGTGGTGGGACGTGCAAACACAATGCCCCAATATCTAAAGCAGGGGTAGTCAAACTGCAGCCCTCCAGATGTCCATGGACTACAGTTGAAAACTGTCATACTTAGGATGTCATCCTTAGTATGCTAGCAGTCCTCAGATGTGATTTTAAATTTGGGGTTTTATGCATTTTGTATACTTTATCTATGTTTGTAACCTACCTAGGGCTGATTGTTCTTTCTTGTTCTCTTTGCTTTCTTTTTCTCGCATATTCCTGGCATGGCTGAAAGATTTGGTCCTTAAAATGCTACAGGATGGATGGGTGCCATTTGGAAGAGATCTCTATTTCTTCGATGAGCGCACACTGATTTTTACCCAGGCCAATGATGCCTGTGGAAGACATAATGCGTGGCTAATATCCATTAGAAACACTGCAGAGGAGGTGAGCAAATCAGTGCATCAAAAGCACAAATAATCTTTTAAAAAAAAACTTACAATTTTTTTTTCAGTGAAAGCATAAAAGAAAAAAAAAGATATACATTCAGTACAATATGCCCCACCCCTGTACCTCCCATGGTCCCATATTTGTTCAGTCTTCATTAAACTAGGTAGGCCAGACAGAAGAACTGCTCCTGAAAGTCTTCTTTTGGTTTCTTATTAAGAAACCTGGTGAGCCAGTTCGATTCTGCGCTCCCCCACATGCAGCCAGCTGGGTGACCTTGGGCTTGCCACGGCACTGATAAAACTGTTCTGACCGGGCAGTGATATCAGGGCTCTCTCAGCCTCACCCACCCCACAGGGCGTCTGTTGTGGGGAGAGGAAAGGGAAGGTCAGACTCCTTTGGGTAGAGAAAAGCGGCATATAAGAGCCAACTCTTCTTCTTTTTCAGTAATCGCAGGGCTCCCTCAGCCTCCCCTCCCTCACAGGGTGTCTGTTGTGGGGAGAGGAAGGGAAGGCGAATGGAAGCCGCTTTGAGCCTTCAGGTAGAGAAAAGCAGCATATGACCAACTCTTCTTCTTCAGTAATCTCAGGGCTCAGCCTCACCCACCTCACAGGGCGTCTGTTGTGGGGAGAGGAAAGGGAAGGTGACTGTAAGCCGCGACTGTAAGCCGCTTAGTAACACATTAATAGCATAATAGAAGAAGAAGAGTTGGTTCTTATATGCCGCTTTTCTCTACCCAAAGGAGTCTCAAAGCGGCTTACAGTCGCCTTCTCTGTGAGGGAGGGGAGGCTGAGAGAGCCCTGATATTCCTGCTCGGTCAGAGCAGTTTTATTAGTGCCGTGGGGAGCCCAAGGTCACCCAGCTGGCTGCATGTGGGGGAGCGCAGAATCAAACCCGGCTTGCCAGATTAGAAGTCTGCACTCCTAACCACGACACCAAGCTAGCATGAATAACCTTTGACCAGGGGTAGTCAAACTGCGGCCCTCCAGATGTCCATGGACTACAATTCCCAGGAGCCCCCTGCCAGCATTCGCTGGCAGGGGGCTCTTGGGAATTGTAGTCCATGGACATCTGGAGGGCCGCAGTTTGCCTACCCCTGCCTTTGACAGACGGATGATGATTTTACAGCCACATCCATTGTTGTGTTAAGAAGACCTATTGCATTTCTACCTTGCTTGTGCTGGACATCCAACCAGTTCTCCCTTCTTCAGCAGAAACTCCGTGCTCAAGGGTTAAATCCAAGGCCTGTTCAGGGTAGCAGCTTTGAATCTGGAGCGCTGGGTTTGATTCCCCACTCCTCCCCCACATGCAGCCAGCTGGGTGACCTTGAGCTAGTCACAGTTCTCTTAGAGTCCTTCTCACAGCGCAGTTTCTCTCAGAGCTCTCTCTGCTGCACCGACCTCCCACGGTGTCTGTTGTGGGGAGAAGAAGGGAAGGTGATGGTGAGCCACTTGGAGACTCCTTCAGGGGGTGAAAAGTGGGGCATGAAAACCATCTCCTCTTTCTCATTACTCATAAACGATTCCTTCCGCCGAGTGCTGAAATGGAATGATTCCTCACAAAGTGCATCACTCTCTTTAAGGAGTCCGTGGACATCTGGAGGGCCGCAGTTTGACTACCCCTGGAACAAAGTCTCAGCGTCTCTGGGCGGCTGTTGTATCCCAAGGGGAACAATGGGAGCAGCCCTTAAAATGAGGAAATGTGTGTTTTTGTAGGAATTTGTCGAGAAGGAAGTCAATAAAAGGTTAAGGGACAACGACCCAGGTTACTGGATTGGATTAATGAAAGCTGAAGACAAATGGCAGTGGGTCAACCGCGATGGGGCAATGGCCAGGTTTGTATCTCCACCAAATGTATTTACTCCCGGGTTCTAAGGGACTTCCCAGCTGGGTGGAGTGCTTAGGAGTGCGGACTTCTAATCTGGCAAGCCGGGTTTGATTCCCAGCTCCCCCAGATGCAGCTGGCTGGGTGACCTTGGGCTCACCATGGCACTGATAAAACTGTTCTGACCAGGCAGTGATATCAGGGCTCTCTCAGCCTCACCCACCCCACAGGGTGTCTGTTGTGGGGAGAGGAAAGGGGAGGCAACTGTAAGCCCCTTTGAGACTCCTTTGGGTAGAGAAAAGCAGCATCTAAGAACCAACTCTTCTTCTTCTTCAGTGATCTCAGGGTTCTCTCAATCTCACCCACCTCACAGGGTGTCTGTTGTGGGGAGAGGAAGGGAAGGTGACTGTAAGCCACTTTGAGACGCCTTCGAGGAGAGAAAAGTGGCATATAAGAGCCAACTCTCCTTTTTCTTCAGTAATCTCAGGGCTCCCTCAGCCTCCCCTCCCTCCCAGGGTGTCTGTTGTGGGGAGAGGAAGGGAAGGCGACTGTAAGCCGCTTTGAGCCTCCTTCAGGTAGAGAAAAGCGGCATCTAAGAACCAACTCAGACTTTGTCTGGGGAGGCACGCACACACGCAGGTGCACAAATCTCACACCTTTCAAGGTGCTATTAGTGTCCATTTTTGTTCTGCTGCTCCAGACTAGCATGGCCGCTCACCTGAATCTGACCTCCTGTCCTGACCCTGAGCCGCAGTCCCAAATCAGGCCCTTGAAGGCGGGTTTCTCAGCCAGGGTTTTGTTACCCTGAGGTTTCTAGGTGATGGTGGATGAGTTTCCTGAGTGGGTGGGGGTTAATTAATTTGTCATATCTTTAAAAAAAATTGTTAAACATTTATTGGGTGATAGGACCATAGATGGTCAAGTTGGCCCACCCACCCCCTCCCCCTCCCAAAATGGCCAGTGTTGGGCCTGGAGGAGATGGAAAGGGGAGGGGCCCCAGGTGGGCGTGTCCACAGCGATGCTTCCCAACCATATTCTGCTCAGTTGCTCTACTTCTGGGGTTTCTTGAAGCCTGGAGATTGTTTCAAGGACTTCTCAACCAAAGGCTATGGGGAAACCTAAGATAGTCGTTAGGGGTAGTCAACCTGTGGTCCTCCAGATGTCCATGGACTACAATTCCAATGAGCCCCTGCCAGCAAGCGCTGGCAGGGGCTCATGGGAATTGTAGTCCATGGACATCTGGAGGACCACAGCTCGACTACCCCTGCTTATTAGTCAGTGTCACAGAAAGGCATTGTTGAAGACAAGGGACAATAGAAAACACTGGCCAACATGCTCTCTCGTTACCCGAATTGCTTTCACACGTGTCCTGGAACATGGGTTTCCGAGCTATTGGGGGGGGGGAATCAGCCAGATTACTGCAAGTGGCGGGTAACTAGCATTATGGATGGTTGCCCATGTATACCAGGGTAATTGCACCCGTAGGAACTCAAGGCAGACACATAGGTTAATTATATAAGAATAGTCTTTATTAGAAAGAAAATAATAAAAGCATAAATATAGCTAACACACTAACAAGCAGTCAGATAGAGAGGAATAGGGTGGGGAAATAGAGGGTCCAGTATAGTTCCCTTTCCTGCAGAGATGATGGGCAAGGGAAAGCAGGCTGCCCGGGGGACCGTGCAGGGTGTCCAGGGGAATGCATGTCCGAATTGCACACGGGGGCTTGCTAAAGCCATTGTTTGCATAGGGTTTGGCGGAGCTGGTCTACGTGATGCAAGCCAAGTGGGAGGCGAGTGGGACATTTGCACTGAGCCTGGGGTTGGGCAACTGCCGGCCCAAGCAGGAGACGGCTGCTGATGGCCTTCGACAAAGGTGTTAATGGGTCTAAGAAAAGGGAGCCTCCATGTCTCAGTGGGTCTAGCTGTAGGGTTTAGGGAAGAAATTTCCCCTGGCAGAGGGGCCAAGTGTGCCTAGGAGCCCCCTGGGCAAACAGGATGGAGCCGGTCCACTCCATCAGCAGTACAGTGGAGAGGGGGTATGCTGGAGAGCAAGAGCTGAGCCAGGGGGCATCTGGGCCAGGCAGAGAGCAAGGTTTCTATGATGGGGTTGATCTGGCTTAGTCAGAGCTTAACAGTGTCATGGCTTTGGCTTAAGCCTAGACTCTTGAGGGGTGCCATTGGTTGTAGAAGACCGTGTGCCTGCCTGTGGGGCAGGGGGCCCTGCCATACTAAACACTGTCCTTCTACCCCTTGAGCCCAGATTTGGGCACCAATTTCCCTTTCCCAGAGATGACCTGTTGAATCTAATCATGGGAATCATGTCACCAGGTTTCTGTAATGCCAATGACATTGTCTCTCTTTGTCTGCATGAGAGGTTCAAACTCTTCCTTTTTGTTGCCCAAAATGCTCTGAATTCTCTGACCCATGGTTCTCTTTGACCTGTCCTTCCCAGGCAGAAGAAGAAGAACAGTTGGTTCTTATATGATACTCAAAGGAGTCCCAAAGTGGCTTACAGTCGCCTTCCCTTTCCTCTCTCCACAACAGACACCCTGTGAGGAAGGGGAGGCTGAGAGAGCCCTGAGATTACTGAAGGAGAAGAAGAGTTGGTTCTTATATGCCGCTTTTCTCTACCTGAAGGAGGCTCAAAGCGGCTTACAGTCTCCTTCCTTTTCCTCTCCCTACAACAGACACCCTGTGAGGAAGGGGAGGCTGAGAGAACCCTGAGATTACTGAAGGAGAAGAAGAGTTGGTTCTTATATGCCGCTTTTCTCTACCAGGAGGAGTCTCAAAGCGGCTAATATTCACCTTCCCATTCCTCTCCCCACAACAGACACCCTGTGGGGTGGGTGAGGCTGAGAGAGCCCTGATATTACTGCTCAGTCAAAACAGCTTTCTCAGTGCCCGGGTGAGCCCAAGGTCACCCAGCTGGTTGCATGTGGGGGAGTGCAGACTCGAACCTGGATTGCCAGATTAGAAGTCCGCACTCCTAACCACTACACCAGAGGTTCTCAGCCTTCCTAATGCTGCGACCCCTTAATACAGTTCCTCCTGTTGTGGTGACCCCCAACCATAATATTATGCAAGTGTTCTTTCGCAGCAATTAAACCGAAACTGACCCATGGCGTGAAGATCCCTTGTTCATGATTGTATAGAAATTGTCCCCCCCCCCCGCCCGGGGTTTCTCAGTTCAGTTCTGCCTCTTGCCCAACCTCGCTGATCTCCCAGCAACAGTGGCGGCGCCCCCCTCCCCGGCCATGCTGCTTACTCTGCCGCGACCCCTGTGAAAAGGCTGTTCATTCCCCAAAGGGTCCCAACCCCCAGGGTGAGAAGCACTGCGCTCCACCAAGCTGGCTCTCCAGCTGTCCTCACACCCTAGCATCCTCCTTCTGTGTCCGCTGCAGTGTCCATCGGCTGATCACGGCTCTCATTTGTTTTCAGGTTCTGGGCGTCAACATACCCAGCCATAACTACTGGTGGAGTAGTCATCTGTGCCTATATACCTAGATGCGAGGAAAGGAGAAAATGCTGGAAAGATGAAGTGTGTAGCGACAGGAGGAAGTTTATTTGTCAGTGGAAGGCTGATAACAGATGGTTCTAAGCAGAAACATTAAATGGGCTGGAACTTTTTGTCCTGGTTGTCGTACAGGCGGGTAGAATAAATGGACTTCAGTTTTCATGCGGAGGCAACAGGAAACGCAGGAAACGCAGATCATGGACTACAGCCACAAAAAACCCAAACCGCCTCCTCGGACGGAGATGCTCTTTCCTTGCTCAAGAGATGTAGTGACAAAACTTGCCAAAGAGTAGTCTGCTGCCCATTGTTATTTATAAAAAATATCTACCAACATTGCTCTTGATTTCCTCCTTATGGTTTCGTCCTTGGCTTTCTATATATGACGAGGACATCCCTCTCGGAGAGGCCTGGGCCCCGGCACCAGTGGGTTTTTGTTTGTCTGTTTTGAGGGGGGAAGCTACAGATTTATTCATAATAGATGATAGCGCAGGAACTCACAACTACCTGCCCGCCCACGGCGACCCCAATTTCATGGCCAAGTGACCCTCCCACCCACCAAAAATCTCCAGAATCCTGCATGGCCCGGAGTAAATTCACCCACCATCCCACAGTGGTGATCAGCACTTCCCTGGGTGTGCAAGGAAAGGCCACAAGAGACAAACCCGGGCACATCCCTTCCTGCCCACCCATTCACTACCTGCCTGTAACTGTAGATGGGAACACTTCAGATTTGTAGGGAATAGCACATATTCAGGGAAACATTAACTTACAGGTAAACTCCAAAACTAAGACCCTGGGGCATAAGAATGGAGGATTTCCAATAGAGAGTATGGGAAACAAGCAGGAAGAACCAGAATTCCTAATAGAGGAATGGAACTATGACCTAATAACCATTGCAAAAACTTGGTGTCATGAAACTCGACTGGAATATTAGGACTGAGTGGGACAATTTATTTAAAAGGGACAGACAAAAAAAGAAGGGGGGGAGGAGTAGCCGGATATGTTTTAAAAAATGTCTATACTTGGGAGGAAGTTCGTGGATCTGAGCATGGAAGTTCGGTTGGGTGAAAAGTTCCCCAGATTAATAATCCTTGGAGACTTTAACATCCATGCTGGTTCTGGTCCGTCCCTCCGGGGAAAGAGAGGACAACTCTGCCCCACCTTCTCCCTGACAGCCCTTCAAGTACTTGAAGATGGTTATCGTATCACCCCTCAGTCGTCTCCTCTCCAGGCTAAACACACCAAGCTCCCCCAGCCTTTCCTCCTACATCTTGGTCTCCAAACCCCTCACCGTGTTTCTTGCCCTCCTCTGGACCCGCTCCAGTTTGTCTACATCCCCCAAATCTGAACCCAGGACTCCAAGTGAGGCCGAACCAGAGCAGAGTACAGCGGTACCATCACCTCCCGTCATGAGAATCATTCCACCAAGTTTCAGTGATGCCTACTAGATCATACCTTTCCATCAGCATGAGAAGTTCCAGCTCTTCCTTTTTATTGCCCATGCTTCGGGCGTTAGTATAAAGACATCTGAATCCTTTTACTTTTGGTTCCCTATGAGCTGGCCTTGCCGGTTGGGCTGCCTCCGATTGTTTTCCTTCCATACACTCCCTATGTTGATCGTCTCCTTCCCCTTGTGGCTTTAGTTTAAAGCTCTCCTGATGAATCTCCCCAGGTTCCTGCCAAACACATTCTTCCCCAGTTTCGATAAGTGCAGTCCATCCGGTGCTAGTAGGCCTTCCTCAAGAAAGCCTATCCCATGGTCCCAGAAACCAAATCTCTCCTGCCGACACCAACTACGCAGCCAGTGATTCACCTCCATTATCTTCCTATCCCGACGCATTCCTCTTCCCTTGACAGGCAAGATTGAAGAGAATACCACTTGTGCCCCCATTTAATTTAATGCTGTCTTGATTTACTTAATGCTGGGAGTTCCATCCCAGCAGCCGGCTCAAGGTCGAATCAGCCTTCCATCCTTCCGAGGTCGGTAAAATGAGTACCCAGCTTGCTGCTGGGGGGTAAACGGTAATGACTGGGGAAGGCACTGGCAAACCACCCCGTATTGAGTCTGCCATGAACACGCTGGAGGGCCTCACCCCAAGGGTCAGACATGACTCAGTGCTTGCACAGGGGATACCTTTACCTTTACCTTTAATGCTACGTCACCTGTGCTACGTCACAGACCCCAGAGAGAAATTTGGGTGCGTCCTGAACTCTCTCCATGCCTGTAAGAATAAACCTTGCTGTTTTCATCTTTCAAAAACCTTGTCCCTAAGTTATTCTCTTCGAGGGAAAGGCCGAATTTCCATGACGGCTGTTGTTGGCCAGCCAGAAGAACTGCTTGGCCATTTTGTGAAACAGGACTCTGGACTAGATGGACTATTGGTCTGATTAAGCAGGGTCCTTCTTATGTTCTTCTGATGTTGGGAGTTTTGATTCTCAAAAGCTCTTACATGCTGGGCTCTGCATCCGCATCAGACTTATTTTTATCTTGTCAGCTTTAAAAACAAAGCATCCAGTGTAACTGCTAGTGGTTTTTAATAAACTACTGATCCCCTCTGACATCTCCTACCTGCTGGTGGGAGGCAAGCGGACAACCGTTAGGGCATGACCCAAGCAACCCCTAAACAGGGTGCCTGGTGATAGCATTGGCAGGGCCTGGGCCTTGGGTCTGGATCTGACAACTCAGTGTCCCCTCCAAAATGGAAACTAGAGTGCCACAAGAAAGGCCGCTGTCATGAACCTAGACACAACCCCAAGGGTTGTGACACAACAAAACAAGGCGAGGCATCTCTGAAGCAAGAGTCCAATAGCTGTCTGCTAAAGTCACAAAGGGCGGGAATCCTCACGCCAGGTAGGCAATGGCATTGCTAAAAGCAGGGATCTGAGGGACAAGTCGGGTTCATGTAGGCAACCCCACATTCCACATTTCACACACAAACTGCGTGCCAAAACTGGCGGTCTGACAAAGGAGCGCTTCCTTTTGAAGTGGATTGACATATGCATACATCGGACTTGAGTGTTTTGATCCTCATTGTTCTCCTCCGGAGGTTCATGGCGATTAAGGATTGATCAATATTGCCCGGGACTGATGCTTTTTCTAGAATGTTGGCTGGGTGTCAGCAGTAGCCAATGAGGGAGCCGTGTGCCATAAAGGCTGGGGTTCTAGAACGTGCAACGAGGAGGGCAGAGACCGTAGCAGGAAGGTGAGGCAGAGAAGAAGAGCAGGGCAATGGGGTCTCTAACGTTTCATCCAAGTGCGGGGAGGGGGCCGAGGAACACGTAGAGCAGGGGTAGTCAAACTGCGGCCCTCCAGATGTCCATGGACTACAATTCCCAGGAGCCCCTGCCAGCATTCGCTGGCAGGGGCTCCTGGGAATTGTAGTCCATGGACATCTGGAGGGCCGCAGTTTGACTACCCCTGATGTAGAGTCACATGCTCAGGAAAAAGAGCCTAGACTCTTTTGGTGTGATAAACAGGGCATGACCGTATTAGTCCTTAAAATTGTTGGTTGGCTAGTCCATAGGCACGAAAAAAGAAAACAGATACTCGTTTTGGGAAAAGCGCTTTGTTGAAAACATGGACAGAATATTAATTCAGCATAAGCTCCCAAGTTTCAATGCTGAAATCCCCTGTAGAAGCTTATTTGAACAAATTCCAGCACATGAGAACTGGTTGTTTAGGATGTCAATATGTATTGGCTGGTGTTGGCCAAATCAAAAGCTGGGAGCAGGTGGAAAGAGATGGGGAAATTATTGACTGATTTGAATATTTGCAAGCGACATCAAAGCTGATATTTGAATTAAAAACCTTTTGGACATCAGTAGATGCAGCAACAGAATTTGAAATGATGGTTTTACAGAACACTCATATGCAGGGTCAAATATACAAGATGTTATTGAAAGTTTGACTGAGAGTGAGCAGATAAAAAATTGTATGGTTGTTGTTGTTGTTGTTAGGTGCGAAGTCGTGTCCGACCCATCGCGACCCCATGGGCAATGATCCTCCAGGTCTTCCTGTCCTCTACCATTCCCCGGAGTCCATTTAAATTTGCACCGACTGCTTCAGGGACTCCATCCAGCCACCTCATTCTCTGTCGCCCCCTTCTTCCTTTGCCCTCGATCGCTCCCAGCATTAGGCTCTTCTCCAGGGAGTCCTTCCTTCTCATGAGGTGGCCAAAGTATTTGAGTTTCATCTTCAGGATCTGGCCTTCTAAGGAGCAGGCAGGGCTGATCTCCTCTAGGACTGACCGGTTTGTTCGCCTTGCAGTCCAAGGGACTCGCAAGAGTCTTCTCCAGCACCAGAGTTCAAAAGCCTCAATTTTTTGACGCTCGGCCTTCCTGATGGTCCAACTTTGTAACTGGGAAGACCATAGCCTTGACTAAACGCACTTTTGTGGGCAGGGTGACGTCTCTGCTTTTTAGGATGGTGTCTAGATTTGCCATAGCTTTCCTCCCCAGGAACAAGCGTCTTTTAATTTCTTTGCTGCAGTCCCCATCTGCAGTGATCTTGGAGCCCAGGAAAATAAAATTTGTCACTACCTCCATTTCTTCCCCATCTACTTGCCAGGAATTGAGAGGGCCAGATGCCATGATCTTTGTTTTCTTGATGTTTAGTTTCAAGCCAACTTTTGCACTCTCCTCCTTCACCCGCATCAACAGGCTCTTTAGTTCCTCTTCGCTTTCTGCCATTAGAGTGGTATCATCTGCATATCTGAGGTTGTTGATATTTCTCCCTGCAATCTTGATCCCAATCTGTGACTCCTCTAATCCCACCTTTCTCCTGACGTGCTCCGCATACAAGTTAAATAGGCAAGGCGACAGTATACAGACTTGCCGAACTCCTTTCTCAATTTGGCCATGGAGAATTTTCTCTATGCAGACTCCATGGCAGGTAGGGAACCCGGGGGGGGGGGGGGCTGCTCTTACAATGTGATGTTCTCCTGAAGGTCTTTTTCTGCTGTGGTCCCACAGATAGAATAGAGGGGACAGGGAGAGGCTGACCCAAACAGAATGGCACCCAAAGTACCTGGTAAGTGTATTCTCTTCAAATAAATACTGACCCGAGAGGCTGACCCGACCAGACAAACAGAATGGCACCCAAAGTAGCCGGTAAGTGCATTCTCTTCGCAGGTCCCACCTGTAGGTTGGCAACCCAACAATGCCGAAGTGTTAATGGGTGAAAAGGTGGATATTTTCTGTTTTGTCTGAAGGAAGTAGCTGCAGGTGAGCTCTAGGCTCTGGCGGAGGGAGGACACCTTGTCCTGGCCAGAGACGCCCCACCCCCTTGCTCAGGCTTCGGCCCCAGCCTCTTGAATCCATCTCAGGCACCGTTTCCCTGAAGAAGAGCAAACAGCCAGCCTAGAGCCAGTATTGCTCTGTTCATGAAGCCCAGGAGATCAATTTGTACTTCTTTGAGGTGGCCAGCCCACCCCCACCCCCCTCCAGGAGGTTGGCATCTCCAGCAATCTGTCAAAGTCAATGGTAGGCCGGAGTGGGAATGGGGCAGTGCAGGGGTAGTCAAACTGCGGCCCTCCAGATGTCCGTGGACTACAATTCCCAGGAGCCCCTGCCAGCGAACGCTGGCAGGGGCTCCTGAGAATTGTAGTCCACGGACATCTGGAGGGCCGCAGTTTGACTACCCCTGGGGTAGTGGGTATGTCAGTTCTGGTGACCCAGGAAGAAGCCTCACTAATAAAGTAAATCACTAATAGAATGATTGCTAAATAACAAATTAGTTTCGTTATTGTGTGTGCAATATGCCAAATGGCAAACCTTTCCTGACCAGAACAAGAAATTATTCATTTCAGCTGTCCCCCCCCCCCATGCAAAGCCCACCATTCTTTTTAGGGAAAATGGCCTGTGTGATTTGGACATGTCGAGGGGAGATCCCCAGGCAACACCAGGAGGTTGGCAATCCTCGGACCTGGGAGTATATTTTCTCAGGGTCAGAAATGGCTGCCAGGGCAAAGGGAAACCTGGGGAAAAGGAATCCTTGTGCAGGCTGTGCACAGGCCTTGCACTGGATCCGGGTGTAGTAGCCCTCGGAAAGGGATGCCAGCCTCCAGGGGGGGCCTGGGGATCCCCCGGAATTCCGGCTCCTCTCCAGACTGCAGAGATCAGTTCCCCTGGAGGAAAGGGCTGCTTGGGAGGGGGGACTCTGTGGCCTTCGACCCCACTGAGGGTCAGGGATGCCAGCCTCCAGGTGGGGCCTGGGGATCCCCCGGAATTCCAGCTCCTCTCCAGACTGCAGAGATCAGTTCCCCTGGAGGAAAGGGCTGCTTGGGAGGGGGGACTCTGTGGCCTTGGACCCCACGGAGGGTCAGGGATGTCAGACTCTAGGTAGGACTCCCTACTCTCTTCTTTGCTTTTGGGGCATGCAACAGGAGAAGGAACAGGGGGAAAAGCTATGGGCTATTAGGCGCCAGCCTTCTCTCCCTCCCTCCCTCCCTCCCTCCCACCATCCCAGCCACCCTCCCCTCACAAACCCTGGATCCCTTTCTTTCCCAAAGCTCATAGTTCTTGGCAGAAAAACAGAACCTCCCAATGGTGCTGCAGGAAAGGAACGTTCTCCAAGGAGCATAAATCCTAACAAGCAGGCTTGATGAGGACTGTGGTTGGGGGAGACAGTAGGCCGTTTAAGTTGAGTCATGATTCCAATTAATGCCCCTCCGCATAATTGCCTGATATTTTAAACTTTGCAGATAACCTGAAAAGTCGCAAGAAGCCAGGAGAACCAGGAAAGGATGCTGAAAAGGGACCAGAAGAAAGTGAGAACCGGAAGGGTCCATTAACTGTGCAATGACTATATGTGTGAGGCACACAGGGCATATGCAACCCCCGCCCTGTGAATCTGGAAAGTGCAGGAAGATCTAAATAAATATTTACAGCCTTTGGGTAGTAAACAACAGGGTACAAAAATCCGTTCTTCTTCTAAGGAGCAACCATGAAAGAAGCATGTGGGCACATAACATTTTATCAACAGTGAAAAAATGGAGAAGAAGGAACAGGGTGGACACCTGTGTACTGTGACTACCCCATGTATATTAGGACAGAGGGGCATTTCAGTGGGTGTGGCCTAATTCACACAAGAAGGGAAATGATGCAGAACTGGGGGGAATTGGTTGCCATGTAATCTCCCCCTAAGAAGAGTCTCCGGTCTGATTTTCCCTTCACATATCTGAGGACATGGCTCTGGAAAGCTCATCTGTAACCACTATGCCAAAATTCCCAGCGAATGCTGGCAGGGGCTCCTGGGAATTGTAGTCCATGGACATCTGGAGGGCCGCAGTTTGACTACCCCTGGCTTACACCATCAAAGAAAGATGGAGGTGCTGTTGGTCGATTTCTGGTCATTCTATTCCCCACCCTCGACGGGTGTAATTTATCTATGCTCTTAAAGAACCAAATATGGAAAACCCAAGAATACACGCATTATAAGAAGCATGACTAATCCCAAATATTAGAAGCACCTTTAAGACCAGCAAAGGTGTATTCAGGGCGTGAGCTTTTGAGGGCAAGCTCTCTTTGTCAGACTGAGAAAGAGAGCGATATAAACGTAGACATGTGTACCGCATTTCAGCTCCTCTGGAAGCTTGCAAGGGAAGTGACACGTGCGTTCCTACACTAAGAAAACACAATGACTTCTCTCTCTCTTTTTCAAGCCAAGAATGCTTGGGAGAACATAAGGATGAAGTTAGCGACACCCAGAGCACAGCAGGCTACAATTTGGATGTCTGGTCTTATGTTTCTTATCGCTGTGATGCTTGTTATGTTGTGTAAGTTGAACTTTACCAACAAAGCGACATTCTTGGGATACTAATGTCTGGCTTTACCATATTGTGTAGCCTAAGCACACTTTGCAGAGGGTAAGCCCCATGAAACTCACACCCCCATCGAATGGGGGGGGGGGGGCGGGATGCAAGCAGGCAGGCCGAGAGGGAGGGAGAGAGGGAGGAAGACAGTGGTGTGTGAGCCGAAAATGCTGAAAATCAGCATAGCTTTCTCAAGAACAAAAATGCTCAATTAAGAGGGGTAGGGCCAGTGAAGGATCAAATACAAATCAATTATAGAGGCACTGGGATACCAAAGTGGTAAGCACAATATCCGAAATAGACTTCTATAGAGTCTGGAATCTTCTATTATTTTTTTCCTTCTTTATTGCCCAAAGCATTCCCAATGCATTTCGCCCACTGGGTTTGTCAAGGGACATTATAGTTTTCAGACAAACTTCAGATAAGTAAATGTATGTCTCTTAAACAGAGTATAAGGTCATTATAACAGCAGCTACTCCTAGCTTATGGCATTCCAGACGCGTCCCTTGACAAAGCCAATGGGCGAAATGCGTTGGGACTGCTTTGTACAATAAATAATAAAGAAATACATGCATCAAAATATATCCTTAAATTTGGTAATGCCTGTCCTCCCCTCTTTTTAGCATCACAAACAGTTTTCATTTTTATTCTTGGTTTTCTCCTTCTCCAAACAAAACTTGCCAAATTCCTTTGCCAACTTCTGAAACAAAGACAAACTTTTTGGCAAAATATTCATCTTTATGGCAGATATCCTACCCATAAAAGATAAATTGAGAGTCTCCCAATTTTTTTAAGCTCTGTCCAGAGTTTCTCATAATTATCCTGGAATAAACTCAAGTTTGTACTAGCAATATTACCTAAATATTTATAAGTTTTAACTATTTGACATCCTGTTTTCCCTTCTAAACCTTTCTGACTCTCCTTATCCATATTTTTCACAATTATTTTTGATTTGGTTTTATTTATTTTTAAAGCAGTTACCTCTTCAAAATCTTTAAGCTTGCCTAATACCATATCTATAAAATCTAAAGGATCCTCCAAAATCAATATTAAATTATCTGCAAAGGCCCTCAATTTAAATATCTGTTGTTTAATTTTCAGACCTGTAATATTTTTATCTTCTCTTATGCCTTGATTAAAGACTTCAAAAGCCATAATAAAAAGTAAAGGTGAGAGTGGGCAACCTTATCATGTTCCCTTCTGAATATTAAATTTCTCTGTCAGCTCACCATTTAGAAGAAGAAGAAGAAGAAGAGTTGGTTCTTATATGCCGCTTTTCCCTACCCGAAGGAGGCTCAAAGCGGCTTACAGTCGCCTTCCCATTCATCTCCCCACAACAGACACCCTGTGGGGTGGGTGAGGCTGAGAGCACTGATATCACTGCCCGGTCAGAACAGTTTTATCAGTGCCGTGGCGAGCCCAAGGTCACCCAGCTGGTTGCATGTGGGGGAGTGCAGAATCGAACCCGGCATGCCAGATTAGAAGTCCGCACTCCTAACCACTACACCAAACTGGCTCTCTTACCGTTGCCCACAGTTCTTTATAAATCTCCCTTATCCAATTAAATGAATGTTCCACCACATTCCATCCTTTCAAGCAAACTAAATAG
The DNA here is from genome assembly GCF_049243985.1 of Paroedura picta. Lineage (NCBI taxonomy): Eukaryota > Metazoa > Chordata > Lepidosauria > Squamata > Gekkonidae > Paroedura > Paroedura picta. Next base: position 86,370,189 of record NC_135378.1, read on the forward strand.
AAAACTCCAATCAACAGAGTCAAAAGCTTTTTCCATATAAAAAAAGAATAATGCCAGTTCTTTCCGGTCTCAGTTGGTCATATTCAGTTACATTTAATATTATCCTTATGTTATTTCTAACTTGCCTACCAGGTAGAAAACCCGCCTGATCTTCATGTATTAATCTTAACCGATATCCCTTTCACCCGATTAGCCAGTATATTAGTAAAGGTTTTATAATCTATATGTACTAAAGAGATAAGCCTAAAATTCTTTAAAAACCTTATAATATGCACTCAATAACCTGTCAGGTCCCGGAGCCTTACTATCTTTTAGATGGTTGATTGTGTTTATAATTTCCTCAAAACTTATAGGCTGATTTAATAATACTAACTGTTCTGAGTCCAATTTCAAAATTTTCTGTTTTTCTAAAGAAATCTCAAAAATCTTTAAGGACTTCATGGCTCTAAATCCTGAAGCTTATCTTTTAGGTTTTCTGGTAAATGAAAAAGATAAAAAAATATGGAGAGTTATTTAAATATTTGACAATGGCAGCCAGGATAGTCTGCACACAAAACTGGAAGTTAAAGTGTTGGGAAAAAATCTATTCCCTTTAGCAGAGTTACTGTAGTAAATGTTAGCAGAGTTATTGTATAAATAATGAGGCCAGATGAGGCAGATTTACGGTATATAAAAAGACAAGCTTTACTAGCTAAACAGGGTAAGGGAACTGGAAGGTAAAAAAACAAGAAAATACTTAGCTCATTACCGGAGCTGTCTACCTTAGCTGCTACATGGTTGAGATTCAAGATGGATCTGCTTCTCTGCCTAAAGCAGAGTTCTTTTCAAACAAGGGGAGGAAGCAGAATTCTTTCTCTTCCTGCCAAACTTGTGTACATGACAAACCAGAGTCAGGCCATGGCCGGGCAGCTAGGAAATTTACATTTGAAAACAGACCATTTGGCCCACTCTGCCTGTCCCACTAGTAACAAGATTAAACAAACAGTTTAACCCTTTGACTGGCCGTCTGTGGCTGGCTCTTGCTAAACGACAAAGTCCAACAAAAATAGATGCCCACCATATTTGATCATTGAATAGTACTGGGAAACCAATAAGGCAATAAAAAACATCCAAACTGGACTTATGTAGAGTTGTCTCTCTTCAGTTTCAGTAATTATTTTATTCTTATTTCACACAAGTCCCAAAGCGTTTCGCCCACAGCTTTTTCAAGGGACGGTTCTTGGAAAATACAAAAGTAAAATTAGTAGTTGTTCAACATTATTAGCAAATTAACAACCAATGGTCATGAATACATACTTTATATTTAAGGACCAACTTCAACTTATTAAAAAATCTCTTGATAGAGTATCTAAAATAGAAATACAATATTCAAATCATTCTGAAAACAGGTGTAAAAGTATTTCACAATGATTGTAAACAATATGACAAGCTAATATTATTATTCTATAGCATTAAACTTATAAAGAAAAGGAGATGAAACAGTGGCTTACAATTTTTTTAAAAGTTGAAAAAGAATGCTTTATGAAACTAGACAATAAATTATTAGAACAAGAGGAAACTCGTGCCATATTTAAAATTAGAACATTAGAACCTAAAGGATTGAATAATTTGTTAGACTTTTGTTGCCTTTTATAATCATTACAAGTATTTGGCTCAAGATTCTGTAGTATCCCAGCTGTTGATAATTAGAGAGGGTATTTAGCATTCTCTCCCTGATTCAGGTGCGTCTGAAACGCCACAAGCTAAGTTTAGCTATTGTATGACCTTGCAAGTCTCTGTTTCATCTCCTTTTCTTTATAAGTTTAATTTGTAGGGAGTCAAAAGACAATAAAACTTGGTCCTTTCATGTTGGCTGAACATCAACCGACCCCCCCCCCCGAAACTCATTCCGCTCCCCTCCCTGCTCTGGGCTTCCCCAATCAAGTGCAGAACCTCTTCAGTTTCAATTTGGGAGGGTAGGAAGGAAGAAGACCCAGGTTCAAATCGATCTGAATCCAGCGGGATTGACAATGGAAAAAACCAAGTGCAGAACCAGCCCTGTCGAGGCTCATTCAAGGGCTGTCCAGCACCACGACCATCATGTTTTCCCCCCTTCCTTCCTCATTATTAGATTCGCTGAAACTGTCTGATGTCACAGAAAAATTTAGAGCGGCAACAAGAATCCACTTATACATGCAAGACTACAACCTAACCTACAGAGGGAAAAGACGTAAGTGGGCTTGAGACAATGACTGGAGGCCCCCTTCCCCAAACCCATGGGGCCCCTTATGCCCCGTGTTCTAAAAGACAAGTCAACCCCCAACAAACTTATTTATTTTTTAAATCCCCATGCCATTTGAAGAGCCATTGTTTGGCTCCTCCTGCAATAGGCCTTTAGAGATGACTGGTCCATGTGGGAGAAATCAGCATGCCTAGAAGGGGAGAGAACCACACCCTGCCCCGTGGATCTATGCGTGTAGCCTCCCCAGCCCCCCCCCCCAAGCTGAGAACTTTCTGTGTCTGTATGTGATCCCCCTGACTTGGTTTGTTGTTACCCTTTTAGCGAGTCAAACGCTTAGGGGAGCGAACGATGAATGGCAAAAACTGAGGGCTCAATACGAAAAAAACGACCAGCTGCGAAGGTCAATCAGTAAGTGACTCAGAAAAACCTGCAGGCAAGAACCTTCGTTGAACCACTCTGGCTTGGGAAGCTCTTGGAGATCTGTAGATAGAGCCCTGGGGAGGAGATTGGCGGCTCGGCAGGACAGAGTGGCATGGACACCAGCCTCCGAAGCAGCCATTTTCTCCCGGGGAGCTGGCCTTTCCTCACGGGCATCTTGTGCTTATTCCTTTGCCCAGAAATGGCAAAGGGTCATTCTATAGTTTCCAGGCAATTCCTAGAGCATTGCTGTTGTCATATCCAGGTTTACTGCTCAGTGAAATCCCAATATCTTATGGAACATGACACCCAGCCCTCCCTCCACTGCCTGCTGCATGCCCGCAGGGGGCACATTTTGGTGCTGGATCTGCTTCAGTGCTGAAATGTGTCTCCCCGGGAAACAAGACAGGGGCAGAATGGTTCTACTGCGTGGGCCCCCCGTGTGGAGGGTTATTTCGCATGGGATACAATCCCGCCTTCTGCAAAATAAACAAGGAAAGCCCCACTCCACCCCGTGGGGCGGCGAAGCCCTGTGAAGCCAACCAGGGCATTTTCTGGGTAGGAGAGGGAGGAGGCAGGCCTTGAAGGGGACAGGCCCTATGGCCCTGTAGAGGGCTAAGGGAACACAGAAGAGTCTGGGACAACTGAGCTCGGGAGGTGTGTCATACAAAAGCAGGAATCAGCCCCACTTCCATATGGCTCCCCTCTCAGCCTTTTCCGCCTGTGCAGAATCGGCCTGAGAGCACTAGATCTGCCAGCTTCCCCTTACACTCCTGAGGCCTTGTCTCTGTGTCTCCTGCTGCCTGTGGCACGACCACCACGGGTCCGTTTGCTGCCTGGTGCACCCCTGGAGGAGTCACTGAGTGCCACTTGCCAGCCCTCCTCCTTTCCCTGGGGCTCCCCTATGCAACCGTGGTTCAGACAGGCAGAGGGGTGGGTACAGGGAGCCATATCCAGCTTCCAAAGTTATCAAGTATTTATTTAAACGTCATTTGTTTACAAGCACTATTTTAGCACAGTGCAGATGGTGAAATAATATAACGCTGAAATAATTGAACTGAAGGCATTAATTTCTCTTTTATAATTTTTTCAATTTCTATAAAAATTTCTTCCAAAAACTATGTTATTAACGGGCACTCCCACCAATTGTGACTAAAATTTCCCTTCATCCCAGAACTCCTGATACACTTTCTATCTCCTGATTTCATCATACTGAAAATTACCCTTGGGGTGTCATGCCATCTTTGTGCCACTTTTAAGCCATGCTCTTGGACCTTTCTTGAGACTGAGCCAAAAGGACTACTCTTTTTCATTGATAACTTCTTCTAATTCTGATACCCACCTTTTTAAAATGATTTGGGAAGCTGCATATTGCTGATCTAATAGTATGTTAGAGAACTTTGATATTAAAATCCCCTCAATTCGATATTAAATTCCCCTGTATATTATCAATTAGAGCTCCAAAATCGGTTAGTGGTCTATTTACTTGTCTTGAGGTCCTTTCTTTTTCAAAAAAGTTAAAATCTGATGTTTCACCAACCATTTACAGCCTTCAGATGAGCTTCCTTCAAGGCCTAATACCTCCCGTGATAATTTATATATGTTTTTTTTTTAAGGAATTGGTTTGCCAAAGTGTTCTACAGAACACCTTCCATCGTTTTTAAAAGCATGAATGATACAGAGAGACTGCAGGATATAAGCTTTCCATTTTTTCCAAACCAGGATCAGGCCATGAAGGGTTAGCAAGAAGGGAGGTTAGAGCAGATCTGGTTGAACTCACTGTTTCACTCAGTCCTGCAGCTGTCCACCGGGCTAGTCCTTCCAGGGGGTCTGAGACTTCCAAAAAGAAAAAATAAAAGGAGGAGGGGGGGGGAGAGGGAGAGAAGGAGATCCAGGATCAGTTCAATGGGAGAGAAGCCAGAAAAAATAAAAACAAGAGAGGGACGATGGCGGTGGCCGTTCCTCGGCCCCGAGACCGGGCGGCTGTAGATGGGAGACTTGCTCTCTGCTCATCTGTAAAGGGCCCCTTGAGCTCCGAGGAGTTTCCGTGGGGAGAAATATTCGAGGCCAGCAAGCCACATCTGTATCTGCCGGTTGCAGCTGCAATTGCCCCCCTCCCATATGGTTCGGGAGCTCGCTAGACAGCCATAGAAACATAGAATCATAGAATCATAGAGTTGGAAGGGGCCACACAGGCCATCTAGTCCAACCCCCTGCTCAACGCCCAAAGAATCCTAAAGCATCCAAGAACCCATCTTCCCTGCTCCCCTGAACGGCCATCTTCCCCGCCCCCCCAAGAATGTGTACAGCTTTTGGGGAGAAGGAATCTTTAAAATCACCTTATTTTGATAATTCCTTCAAAAAATCCAGCAGATTTCAGCTCCTTAACTCTCAATGTCTCCCACTGGTCCATACTTCATATTTTCTCCAAGGTTCAGAGCCCATTTAATCACACAAACCTCAACATGTTCTATCTCACAACCATTTTGCAATAGCAAGACATAAATTTTACCTAACAGAAGTTTTATTTCACCAGTTAGTGATTAATTTTTCATGAGCAGTTTTTTTCTCTTAACTGACTGCCGACATTCGCCAGTTGTCCTTACAGTTCTGAGACTTTTGGGGAATAAATCAGACGTGCTCTATTTCCCCTTTTTTCCTAGCCTTCGCCATTCCTTTATTTCCCCTCGTTTGTTTACTAGGCACTTCAAGGTTAAATTGTCTATTTTCAGACTCACACTTAACTTGCAATAAGCATTTATTAGAGAGGTCAATGGTGAAGTTGATGGACTTTTTCTATTTATTTTTTACATTTATATGCCGCCGCGCCCAGCCAGCCAAACTGTCGCAGATCACAACAGTAATAATGCGTGACAACAAAATACAAGATGAAATAAATCCTTCAGCATGATGCCCACCCTCCCCTGTCCACAGTCAACCTCCCTCCCCTCTGCTGTGCTTCCAGGACAGATGTCCTGTGGTAAGGTAAAGGTAAAGGTATCCCCTGTGCAAGCACCGAGTCATGTCTGACCCTTGGGGTGACGCCCTCCAGCGTTTTCTTGGCAGACTCAATACGGGGTGGTTTGCCAGGGCCTTCCCCAGTCATTACCATTTACCCCCCAGCAAGCTGGGTACTCATTTTACCGACCTCGGAAGGATGGAAGGCTGAGTCAACCTTGAGCCGGCTGCTGGGATCAAACTCCCAACCTCATGGTCAGAGCTTCAGACAGCATGGCGGCTGCCTTACCACCCTGCGCCACAAGAGGCTCATACCTGTGGTAGAGGGTGGCAATAGATTACTTTCTCAGTCAAATGGTGGAAGAGCTCCATCTTGATGGCCCTGCAGAGCTAAGTCGGTTCCATCTGGGCCCCCAGCTCTTCCGGGAGCTCATTCCACGAGGTAGGGGCCAGGACCGAAAAGGGCCTGGCCCTGGTCAGGACCAGGCAGGCTTCAGGTAGGCCAGGGACCTCTCAGACAGCAAGTGAAGGGGAGCTCAGTGTCTCTTCTGGCAGCCACTTTCACTGCCAAACTGAATCACAGAAATCTAGCCTGGAGGTGAACGCTGCATGGATCACGGTGGCCAGGTCGGGGGCCGATAAGGAAGCTGCCAGCTATCCTGCTTGTGCAGAGTTTTCTCCTAGACATACCAGCTGGTTTCTACTAATCCTTTCCCGTGTTCTCTCCCCCCCCCCCCCCGTCTCTTCTCTCCTCCGGACTGGCTTGAAAGATCATATCTTGACTAAGATTGCAGAGGGCTGGATACCATTCGGAGGACAGCTGTACCAGTTACACTACTTGAGCATGTATTTTTTTAGCGCCAAACATCTCTGCAATGAAATGGATACCGAGGTGGCTGAACCTCGTACTGATGACGAGCAGGTGAGAAGGAAAAAAGGATGCACGAAAAAGCCAATTTCTCACACACAAATATACCCCCCAGGTTGGCCTGCTTCTGTTTTGCCTGCATGAACAACAGTTACCCACAAGGAAAACTCACAACATCCTTGCCTTTTCTGCTCTATCCACCCAACAGCCCTGTGAGGTAGGTTAGGCTGAGAATATGCGGGAGACCCAAGACTGCCCAGCAAGTCTCCATGGCAAAGTGGGGATTCGAACCTGACACTCTGCTCAGGACTCCCATCCAGAACTCCTGGAGGGGGAAAAGGCTTCTTAAAAAACACTTCACGTGACAAAATGATTCTAACGGATCATAAAAAGGGAGATATTATACTTGATATGTTTTTTAAAAAGTTCTAACAGCCCAGAAGGATCTTCTGCCAGTTCTTGTACCCCTGCTGTAATTCAAAACACAGAGCAGGAAGGGATACCAAGGGGCATCTAGTCCAACCCCATGCTCAATGCAGGAAATTCATAGTTCCTGCCATCCCCACCCCCCGTGACCCCTGCTCTGTACCCCAAGGAGGGCAAAAAAATCCCACCCAGGATCCCTGGGCCAATCTGGCCCGGAGGGAAATGCCTTCTGGATCCAAAGTGGCGATCGATGTCCCCTGGGGCATCTACGAAAGGGCCACAGGAGCTGAGCGGTGCCATACCCCTCCCTGCCCCTCCTCTCCCCATCCAGCTACATCAGAGCTGGGTCAGCAAGGGCCATGAATACAGCTTATTTGTTATGCTAGGGTGCTCTTGTGTGCAGGGGCCAAAGGAAGTCTTCACAGTTGGAGCAACCCCGAATTCTCCATCGTTTTCTAAATGCGGGGTCTCAGAAACAGGAGTCTGTTTCTGCCTTAAGCCAGAACTTTAAATAGGGCTGAGAGGAACTCCTTCAAGCTTCCTGAGCTGCCTGCATTTGCACCTCAGACCACCTGCAGCTGTGAAGAATTCCTTTTTACAACCTCTCTGCCCAGGAAGAGGAGGAAGGGAGTAGGATGAGAGGAGCACAGGGCCCCCGCAAGAGGGCTGTGTCCGTACAGGAATCCCGTTTCATTAGAGTTGCACAAGTCTCAGGGCAGCCTTTAAATGCCACTTTGGGAAGAATGCAGACCCACACCCTACAATTGTGTTCCCGCAGAACTTTCTTGTGCGGCAGGTCTTTAAAGTTCAACTAGAATGCTGGATTGGACTTGAAAAACAAGACAATGAGTGGAGATGGAAGACGGGTGGGACACCCAAGAAATTGTGAGTCTCTTGAAAAAATCCCTCCATACCTGCATTGTGGGAATGTCTTTTGGTTTGATTTCTCCATGTTTGTTTTTTTGTTTGTTTATGAGAATGCTTCCAATCTGTATCCAGTAATGCTACAATGCAGGTCAGGATATGATTTTCAGAAAATCTGGGCTTTCCTATGCAATGCAATACACTATTTGATAGACTAGCAACTGTACTTTGTCTGTGCTCTCTGATCAGGATAGTCCCTAATCCAGTTATTGCCTTTGTGAACTTAGGTCATATACTCAAAGAATCCTAGAGTGGGAAGGGTCCCACCCCCTGCCCGGTGCAGGATCAGCCCCAAGCATCCAGGAGAAGGATCTGTCCAGCCGCTGCTTGAAGACGGCCAGTGAGGGGGAGCTCCCCACCTCCCTAGGCAGCCCATCCCACTGCTGAACTAGACCCATAGAATCCTAGAGTGGGAAGGGGCCAAAGAGGCCATCTAGTCCCACCCCCTGCTCAGTGCAGGATCAGCCTCCAGCATCCAGGAGAAGGATCTGTCCAGCCGCTGCTTAAAGATGGCCAGTGAGGAGCAGCTCCTTAGAATCCTAGAGTGGGAAGGGGCCATGCAGGCCATCTAGTCCCACCCCCTGCTCAGTGCAGGATCAGCCTCAAGCATCCAGGAGAAGGATGCTTGAAGACCACCAACAAAACATATTTGGAACAGGAATTCCCCTCCCCCCCTACAAAAAAAGAAAGACCCAGGAGCTTCCTAGTGAGGAACACCAGACTGCAGAGAAGCCCACTGTGGCCCAGAAGGCACCACTGGTATTGCAATGAACGGGCCAGAACATTTGAGCCCATTCCAGGAAGCCTGCATTTCTCACCCTGAATCTAAAATACCCCTCATGTTTCAGTACCCTGCCCTCAGACCCCCAAATCTCAGTTTCTCACAAAAACTGTGTAAACGAGACCTTGGGGTACTTGTGGATTGTGAACTAAAAAAGAGCACACAGTATGATGCAGCGGTAAAAAAGGCAAATGCCATTTTGGGCTGTATCAACAGGGGCATCACATCAAAATCACAAGATGTCATAGTCCCATTGTATACGGCACTGGTCAGACCACACCTGGAGTACTGTGTGCAGTTCTGGAGGCCTCACTTCAAGAAGGACGTAGATAAAATTGAAAGGGTACAGAGGAGAGCGACGAGGATGATCTGGGGCCAAGGGACCAAGCCCTATGAAGATAGGTTGAGGGACTTGGGAATGTTCAGCCTGGAGAAAAGGAGGTTGAGAGGGGACATGATAGCCCGCTTTAAGTATTTGAAAGGTTGTCACTTGGAGGAGGGCAGGATGCTGTTTCTGTTGGGTACAGAGGAGAGGACACGCAGTAATGGGTTTGAACTACAAGTACAACGATATAGGCTAGATATCAGGGGAAAAAATTTCACAGTCAGAGTAGTTCAGCTGTGGAATAGGCTGCCTAAGGAGGTGGTGAGCTCCCCCTCACTGGCAGTCTTCAAGCAAAGGTTGGATACACACTTTTCTTGGATGCTTTAGGATGCTTAGGGCTGATCCTGCATTGAGCAGGGGGTTGGACTAGATGGCCTGCATGGCCCCTTCCAACTCTTTGATTCTATGATTCTGTGATTCTATGATTCTAATGCAAAAGAAATTCTGTCTAAACATCGGGAAGAAGTTCCTGACAGTCAGAGCGGTTTCTCAGTGGAGCAGGCTTCCTCGGGAGGTGGTGGGTTCTCCATCTTTGGAGATTTTTAAGCAGAGGCTGGCTAGCCATCTGACGGAGAGGCTGATTCTGTGAAGGCTCAAGGGGGTGGCAGGTGACAGTGGATGAGCGAGAGGGTTGTGAGTGTCCTGCTTAGTGCAGGGGGTTGGACTAGATGACCCAGGAGGTCCCTTCCAACTCTCTGATTCTGTGATTCTGTCCCTGATGCCAAGCAATCAAAGGTTTAGCCTCACATCCCTTCCCGTCCATCAATAGATGGCAATGTCTGTTAATTATGCTTTAGATCCTAGTGGCATAATCTGAATATTCAAGAGAACCAGTGATATTCCTGGAGGGGAAATTCTGTTGAGATGCTGATGGCACCCTCTTGCAATAACATAGTTAGAATTATAGAACAGAATCGTAGGGCCATTCCGCACAACTTAAATGTAGCAGAAGTCTTACCTTTGGTAAACGCTACTAATTCAACATTCCGCATGATGTTGTACACAATCTGTATCACTCCTGCAACACTCCCACGAAAATCTCTTCATTGTAGCGCTTTTCAGGGAATCGGAAAAAGTGGATTCCCCTGAAAAAATCGCTACACTTCTGAGCACAAGCTGCGACACATCAGCGAAAGACATGTGCGTTCTCAATGTAGCGGTAGAAAGAATGTCCCTCCCCCACTCTCGCCCCCAAACTTCCGGAGAAGTGATCGCTATTTATTTTCCTTAGACCGGGGAAAGCAACGAACCAGTGAGGCTTCTCAGAAGCTTCTCCGGCTAAAGTCCCTCCACAGAAGTGATTAAAAGTTAAACAAAGCTCCCTACTGCAAGTGTCTTGGAAGTTCCCAAGCACAACACAGCCCCCTGTTCGGCACTGCCCATAATTAAGCGCCAATTCCTATGGCAGCAAAAAAGGTCTTTCCGAAACAATGATTTGACACAGATTCGTTGCAATGGGTGTGGTTGCGTTTTTAAAAAAACAGTTTTTAAAGGGAAAGGGGTTTTTCGGGAGCATGAACGCAACAGCCCATTGGCTGTTCCATTTGATTGACGGCCAGGGGCGGGAAGAAGCACAGAAAAATATTGCTTCCTTTGTTGCGATTCCAGCGAGACCAGAAACATGTGGGGAATGAATACAATGCTACTGGGACTTTTATATTCCACTAAAAATAAAGGTATGCAGAATGATGAAATTCTACTATTTAATATAACGTTTCTGCATTCTGAAAACACTTGGCAACATTGGTCCTTGTGCAGAATGGCCCATCTTAACACCGCCTGTGGCGCCGCGGGCACCGCAGACTGAAGAAAGCGGTAAGGGGTTCTGGGGCGGGATGTGTCCGGGATGAGGAAGGGTCCGGATTGGACCCTTCCTCCGGACAGACAATCGGAGGGACCAATCGGCAGGCGCAAAGCGCCTGCCGATTGGTCCCTCCGATTCCGAGCCCCAAGCAACTGCGAGCCGCGAGGAACGCGGCTCGCAGTTGCTCCTTTGCTGGCGGCCTGACGCGTCGGGAGGTGCGAAGCTCCTCCCGCCGCGTCAGGCCACTGCCTGCCACTGCCGCCAACACTTCGCCCCCCCTCCTTAGTCTTAACACTTCGCCCCCCTCCTTAGTCTTAACACTTCGCCCCCCCTTCACCCCCCCTTATTCTTAACTCTTCGCCCCCCCGCTGCTGCCAACACTTCGCCCCCCCCCTCGCCGCCGCCCTCACTACTCGGAGGCACCCGCGCCACCACTAGCGCCGGCTGTATCCAAGGTACAGCGGGCTATATTACTAGTAATAGAGAATAATAGAGTTGGGAGGGACCTCCAGGGTCATCTAGTCCAACCCCCTGCACTATGCAGGACACTCACATCCCTCTCGCTCATCCACTGTCACCTGCCACCCCCTGAACCTTCCCAGAATCAGCCTCTCCATCAGATGGCTCTCCAGCCTCTGTTTAAAAATCTCCAAAGATGGAGAACCCACCAGCTCCCGAGGAAGCCTGTTCCACTGAGAAACCGCTCTGACTGTCAGGAACTTCCTCCTGATGTTTAGATGGATTTTCTTTTGAATTAATTTCATCCCATTCGTTCTGGTCTGTCCCTCTGGGGCAAGAGAGAACAATTCTGCTCCATCCTCTACATGACAGCCTTTTAAATACTTGAAGATGGTTATCAGATCCCCTCTCAGTCGTCTCTTCTCTAGGCTAACAGACCAAGCTCCCCCAACCTTTCTTCATATGTCTTGGTCTCCAAACCCCTCACCATCTTTGTTGCCCTCCTCTGGACACGCTCCAGTTTGTCAACATCCCTCTTCAACTGGGGTGCCCAAAACTGCACACAGGACTCCAGGTGAGGCTGATCCAGAGCAGAGTAAAGCGGTACCATCACCTCCCGTGATCTGGACACGAGACTCCGTTTGTTACAGTCCCAAATCCCATTTGACTTTTTAGCCACTGAGTCACACTGCCGATTCACGTTCAAGACTCGCACATACTCCTGCCAAGACAAGTCTCCCCCTTCCTATATTGGTGTCTATGGTTTTTCGTACATAAATGCGAAACTGTGCATTTGTCCCTATTGAATTTCATTTTATTCAGGTTAGATCAGTTTTCGAGCCTATCAAGATCATCCTGTATTCTGTTGCTGTCTTCAGTTGTGATGTAGATTTCAGTTATATATGTATAGTTATTAATTTCATTTTATTGTTTAAGGAATGCCACTGAGGAAGGTGTAAACGCTGAAAATGAAAGTTTAATCCAGAGCCTTGTTTGGGCTGATGTTGCCCGAATCCTTCATTTAAAATAAGTGAAGAAAGAGACATTGAGTATTAGACCTCACTGGACCTTTTCTTCTTTTCTCCATGGGCCTGATTGGATTCTCTATTTAGAATATTTCCAGGTTGTGCCTGGAGATCTCCTGGAAATACAGGTCTTCTCAAGGCTTTATAGATCAGCTCCCCAGGATGGACAGGGCTGTTATGCAGAAGAAACATTTGAGGCCTCCTGCACAGGGCTGTTATGCAGAAGAAACAGAAAGCAAAAGAACCCCGGCAACAACATCCAGTTCAATTTGCACAACAACCCTGCAAGGTAGGCCTCAAATGTTCAGAGAGTGGTGGAGAAGAGACACGCATGGCTTGCCGGCATCTTCCCTCCAGCAGTGTGGCTGGCTACAGCAGTACTGTAAGTGACAAGGGGCTTTTCTGTGGCCTCCCCGTCAGACAATGGTTATGCAGAAAGGGAAAGCCCACACATGCCTACCCCCCCCAAGATGTGCTCAGAAATGCATCCCTCCCCTCTGTCAGGGGCTTTTACAGACTTCCTCCCCATCAGGCCTGAACAGGGGGGGGGGGCTCCTGAGCATTGGCAGCCATTGGGCTGGAGGGACGGAGATTCCAGCAGTAGGAGGCTCGGGACCTTCAGCATGTTGACATTTTATTACTTTAGATCAGTGGTCCCCAACCTTTTTTTGGCTGGGGACCGGCAGACGATGGCCACGCCGTGCAGCGCGCACGCGCAGCCGCGCCCGTGCAGCGCGCACGCATGGCCACGCCAGCACACCGCGCATGCGCGGCTGGGCCACGCATGCACACATGCGTGTTGCGCGGCCAAAATCGTGCATGCGTGAAAGTGCTGCGCATACACAATTTTGGCCACGCGGTGCGCATGTGCGCACGCGCGACCGGGCCACATATGCGCGTCACGCGGCGCGTCCCTAATTCCCTCTGCCCCCCTCCCGCAGTAAGAAGCTTCCCAGGCCGCAAGCTTGCGGCCCGGGAAGTTTTTTACTGCGGGGTGGGGGTGGGGAGAGGGAACCGCGGCCCGGCGCCCTGGCCTTCGCGGCCCGGCACCAGGCCGCAGACCGCAGGTTGGGGACCACTGCTTTAGATTATAACGCTACATCTCTTTGGTTTTAATAACATTGAAAGGGTACAGAGGAGAGCGACGAAGATGATCTGGGGCCAAGGGACCAAGCCCTATGAAGATAGGTTGAGGGACTTGGGAATGTTCAGCCTGGAGAAAAGGAGGCTGAGAGGGGACATGATGGCCCTCTTTAAGTATTTGAAAGGTTGTCACTTGGAGGAGGGCAGGATGCTGTTTCCGTTGGCTGCAGAGGAGAGGACATGCAGTAATGGGTTTAAACTTCAAGTACAACAATATAGGCTAGATATCAGGGAAAAAAATTTCACAGTCAGAGTAGTTGAGCAGTGGAATAGGCTGCCTAAGGAGGTGGTGAACTCCCCCTCAATGGCAGTCTTCAAGCAAAGGTTGGATACACACTTTTCTTGGATGCTTTAGGATGCTCTGGGCTGATCCTGCATTGAGCAGGGGGTTGGACTAGATGGCCTGTGTGACCCCTTCCAACTCTATGATTCTATGATTCTACCCTTGGGAAAGTGTCCAGGATGATAAAGATTAATCCTAATTAGATTAATATCTCCATACATCGATTGATCATTCCAAGGGAGCCAATAACAGCAGGGGAAATATTCCGGATATTTTATGGTTTCTTTAACACAACATGTTTCCCGCATGGGCTATACAGCAGAGAATAAGTATGCACGCACCATTGACTGATGATTGTTGCCTTCCCTTTTCAGCTTCTGGGCTACTGGTCATCCAATGTTTCAACAAGACAGGCAAGGCGTTTGTGTCATCATGCGTGTGTGCCCAGAAGCAGAACGGCCAAACTGCTGGGAATCTGTAACGTGCGAACGTAATCAGCGCTTTTTTTGCTCGCTGAAAGCTGATACACAATGGCTCTGAATAAAAGACGAATGAAAGTGATTTGTAGTCTCTGGTCAAGCGAGGAAAATTGATTAGACCCCATAAGAAGAAGAAGAAGAAGAAGAAGAAGAGTTGGTTCTTATATGCCGCTTTTCCCTACCCGAAGGAGGCTCAAAGCGGCTTACAGTCGCCTTCCCATTCCTCCCCCCACAACAGACACCCTGTGGGGTGGGTGAGGCTGAGAGAGCACTGATATCACTGCCCGGTCAGAACAGTTTTATCAGTGCCGTGGCGAGCCCAAGGTCACCCAGCTGGTTGCATGTGGGGGAGCGCAGAATCGAACCCGGCATGCCAGATTACAAGTCCGCACTCCTAACCACTACACCAAACTGGCTCTCTAAAGGTCAAGAGGAACTAAGAAAGAAAAGGGAAATGTTCAGGAAATGGAGGGAAGGACAGAGCTCTAAAGAAGAGTACCTACAGGTTACTAGGCACTGTAGATCAATCACCAGAATGGCCAAAGCTGAGAGTGAGCTAGGATTGGCCAGGGAAGCCCACTGTAACAAGAAAAGATTTTTCAGTTATGTGAGGAGCAAACGTAAAGGAGGCAATAGGCGCACTGTTGGGTGCGGATGGACAAACTCTAATGGAGGATGCAGAGATAGCAGAAAGGCTTAGCGCCTATTTTACATCTGTTTTTTCCCACAGGTCAAAGGGTTTAGGCACATCTAGAGATGGCCATAGCCAAGAGGTAGTGTCTGGGTGGCAGATTGACATGGACAGAGAGGTTGTTGAGAGGCATTTAGCTGCACTGGATGAGTTCAAATCCCCTGGTCCGGATGAAATGCACCCGAAAGTGCTCAAAGAACTTTCCGGAGAACTTGCACAACCCTTGTCCATCATCTTTGGGACCTCTTTAAGGACTGGAGATGTCCCGGAGGACTGGAAGAGAGCAAACGTTATTCCGATCTTCAAAAAAGGGAGGAAGGATGACCCGGGAAACTACAGACCAGTGAGTCTGACCTCTGTTGTGGGGAAGATAATGGAGCAGATATTAAAGGGAGCGATCTGCAAACATCTGGAGGACAATTTGGTGATCCAAGGAAGTCAGCATGGATTTGTCTCCAACAGGTCCTGTCAGACCAACCTAGTTTCCTTTTTTGACCAAGTAACAGGTTTGCTGGATCGGGGAAATTTGGTTGATGTCATTTACTTGGATTTTAGTAAAGCTTTTGACAAGGTTCCCCATGATGTTCTGATGGATAAATTGAAGGACTGCAATCTGGATTTTCAGATCGTTAGGTGGATAGGGAATTGGTTAGAGAACCACACTCAAAGAGTTGTTGTCAATGGTGTTTCATCAGACTGGAGAGAAGTGAGTAGCGGGGTACCTCAGGGCTCGGTGCTCGGCCCGGTACTTTTTAACATATTTATTAATGATCTAGATGAGGGGGTGGAGGGACTACTCATCAAGTTTGCAGATGACACCAAATTGGGAGGACTGGCAAATACTCCAGAAGACAGAGTTCAACGAGATCTGAACACAATGGAAAAATGGGCAAATGAGAACAAGATGCAATTTAATAAAGATAAGTGTAAAGTTCTGCATCTGGGTCAGAAAAATGAAAAGCATGCCTACTGGATGGGGGATACGCTTCTAGGTAACACTGTGTGTGAAGGAGACCTTGGGGTACTTGTGGATTGTGAACTATAAAAGAGCACACAGTGTGATGCAGCGATAAAAAAGGCAAATGCCATTTTTGGCTGTATCAAAAGGCATCACATAAAAATCACAAGATGTCGTAGTCCCATTGTATACGGTACTGGTCAGGCCACACCTGGAGTACTGTGTGCAGTTCTGGAGGCCTCACTTCAAGAAGGACGTAGATAAAATTGAAAGGGTACAGAGGAGAGCGACGAGGATGATCTGGGGCCAAGGGACCAAGCCCTATGAAGATAGGTTGAGGGACTTGGGAATGTTCAGCCTGGAGAAAAGGAGGTTGAGAGGGGACATGATAGCCCTCTTTAAGTATTTGAAAGGTTGTCACGGAGGAGGGAAGGATGTTGTTCCCATTGGCTGCAGAGGAAAGGACACGCAGTAATGGGTTTAAACTACAAGTACAACGATATAGGCTAGACATCAGGAAAAAAAATTTCACAGTCAGAGTAGTTGAGCAGTGGAATAAGCTGCCTATGGAGGTGGTGAGCTCCCCCTCACTGGCAGTCTTCAAGCAGAGGTTGGATACACACTTTTCTTGGATGCTTTAGGATGCTTTGGGCTGATCCTGCGTTGAGCAGGGGGGTTGGACTAGATGGCCTCTATGGCCCCTTCCAACTCTATGATTCTATGATTCTGTGATTCTATGAAAGCAAAATAAGTTACAGTCACGCACACACAGAGACGCCAAGGAGAGCAGAACAGAATGAACACAACACTTGCGAGCATCCAGTGTGCTTTCCACTGGAAAAGATAGAATCATAGAATTTTAGGCAACTCAGTTCATAATAATAATGTAGAACGGTAGAATACTGGGGAGAACATGAAATCAACTTGATAGGGATCATATAGATTTGTGGAACACAATTGAGGCACACACACACTTTAGCTACAGCGTGTCCATGCTGTCCATGGTTCATTCTAAGGTCAGACAGAGTGCATTTTAAGTTCATTAATGGCTGCTGTAACACCGCCTGTATAAAGTTATTTCTTTATCTCTCAAGTTAACCTTGAATCTGTCAAAAAATAAAATGTAGCAGCTGTAACATATCTACAGATATAATTGCTACAAAACAGGAAATGTATAACACCTGAATCTCCATATAAGGAAAGTATAACCTTTGAAACAAAGAAATAAAATAAGATATATTCGTTGGTGATAGGTTACACTGGGAGCCCTCTGCGTAACCTGACTGGTTAGAGCAGGGGTAGTCAAACTGCGGCCCTCCAGATGTCCATGGTCTACAATTCCCAGGAGCCCCCTGCCAGCATTCGCTGGCAGGGGGCTCCTGGGAATTGTAGTCCATGGACATCTGGAGCGCCGCAGTTTGACTACCCCTGGGTTAGAGGGACAGTGAGGGAGTGAGCTTCAGGATACCTCATGATGACGTATCAAGGTCTTAAAAACAAGCTGCACTGATGCAGACTTCAGAGAATGCTCCAATTGGCTTTCTCTCCATGCTTGCAAACATGTATTCTAAATAAATCCTCTTGCTGCTTAGCTGTCTTTGTTGTGGTCTTGTAAATTTTACACTGCATGGTCCATAACAAACTCGTAGTGAAGGTCCAGTGGAGTAGGGGAAGATCTGCAGTGATTGTCATAGGAGGGAGGCTCAGGGGGAGGCCCGTGGGAAGCCGTGGTTCCGGTCGACCTCAACCCAATGCCTGGCGGGGGAGCTCCCATTTGCAGGCCCTGCGGAACTGTTCAAGTGCCACCAGGGCCCTGATCTTCTCTGGGAGCTCCTTCCACCGGGGCGGGGCGGGGGGGGGGGCCAGGCCAAGTGGGCTTCCCAGGGGCCAGGGAGCACCAGGGAGCACCAGGAGGCAGAGAGGCGATCCCTCAGGTACACTGGGCCCAGGCTGCTTATGGCCTTAAAGGGGATAACCAAAACCTTAAACAGGATCCGGAATTTGACCAGAAGCCAGTGCAGCTGCTGGAGGATGGGCTGCATGTGGACCTCCGAGGTGTTACTGTGAAGACCCTGGCTGCTGTATTCTGGACCAGTGGTAGTTTCCGGATCTAGGATAAGGGCAGCCAGTGTGGAGCACGTTTCAGAAGTCCAGTCTAGAGGAGACTGTCATGTGGATCTCCGTGGCAAGGTGGTCCGGGGCCAAGTAGGGCGCTAATAGTTTGGCTTGGCGAAGGTGGTAGAATGCCAGCCGTTGCTCCCATGGCAGTCTCGGTAGAAAAGGGCCTTTTCATATCATGGGCTTTCCTTGGAGATGCCAGAGACATTTTGCATTCCAAGCAGAGGTTCTGCCACTGAGCCTCCATCCATCACGGATCACAGGAGATCACAGGAGCAATTGTCCGGGTGAACAGCCAATCAGCAGGGCCCCAGAGGACAATAATGGGCTGTGCAGGTGCCCTGTGGGGAGACAGGGGTGGGCTAAGGAAGACCCTACATCAAGCAGTAGAGGTTGTACAGAAGGAAAGCTGCAGTGGAAACCACAAGGGGAGACCCTCTTCTCATCCGGGGTGGTCACCTGGACGGCCATCCTGTGCTGAGGCAGGCTGAGTAGACCCTGGATGTTTCTGGAGAGTCACCCTCTTGGGATCTGGACATTGCCCTCCACTGCCACATTGGTGCTCAACATCTCCCCCAGGCACGGGCCGGGCAACCAGATTCACGGCTTGCCTGGCCCCTCCAGGCCTCATCACAACCCTGATACTCGTGCTCTGACAAAGGAGCGCTTCCAGAGCTCTCTCAGCCTCACCCGCCTCACAGTGTGCTGTTAGGCAAGCCCAGGGCCCAAAGTCCAGTCCACAGGGTCAGAAGCTGAGGAACTGAGTGCACCAAGGGAGGTGGACAGGGGGGAAGTGCTGAGTCTGTGAACTTGGGCAAAACGATCGCCACTTTGCGGTCAGGAGGCCCATGTCTTTGTCTTTTCTTTCTCTTTTTTCTTTTGAAGTGGATTGACATATGCATACATCGGACTTCAGTGTTCTGATCCTCATTGTTCTCCTCCGGAGGTTCATGGCGATTAAGGATCGATCAATATTGCCCGGGACTGATGCTTTTTCTAGAATGTTGGCTGGGTGTCAGCAGTAGCCAATGAGGGAGCCGTGTGCCATAAAGGCTGGGGTTCTAGAACGTGCAACGAGAAGGGCAGAGACCGTAGCAGGAAGGTGAGGCAGAGAAGAAGAGCAGGGCAATGGGGTCTCTAACGTTTCATCCAAGTGCGGGGAGGGGGCCGAGGAACACGTAGAGTCACATGCTCAGGAAAAAGAGCCTAGACTCTGAATCTTTTGGTGTGATAAACAGGGCATGACCCTATTAGTCCTTAAAATTTTAGTCCTTAAAATTTTTAGTTGTCTAGACCACTGACTTGACGGCTGCCCAACCAAAAATACAAATTGGCCACCGATACACAACAGCGTGCTCATCCCTCCTGCACTCTTCCTGTCACCTGGGACTAATTTCGCTTGTTCCCCATTTGGAAAGATCCATCTCTGTCTTAGACATCAGCTTCTGCTGTGGGCGTTCAGTGCCATCCAATGGCAGCCAACATGGTGACTCCATAGGGGACTCAAGGCAGGAGACATCCAGGGGTGTTTGGCCATTTCCTGCCTCTGCACACAACTCTAGGCCTCCTCGGTGGCCACCCATTCAAGTAACGATGATGAGTCCGACTCTTGGAAATCTGATGGCTCAGCTATTGCTGAGTCTTTTAGTTGTCTGACGGTCTAGCCCAGGGGTAGTCAAACTGCGGCCCTCCAGATGTCCGTGGACTACAATTCCGAGGAGACCCTGCCAGCGAATGCTGGCAGGGGCTCCTGGGAATTGTAGTCCACGGACATCTGGAGGGCCGCAGTTTGACTACCCCTGTTCTAGCTGGTGTCTTGTCCGATTTTTTCATCATCCAACATTTACAGCTGCAAGTGGCTGTTGGAAATATGATACAGCAAGCTAATCTACATATGGTAATCCAGTTTATGTCCCAGCTTTTCTATATTCTGTTCAAGGTTGTCATTGCCGAGCGACCCAGAGCAATTCGACATTAGCAATTCAAGGCCTAACCAGAGCCAGCCATGCGTAGTGGCCAAGATTTTCGGAGAGCAGGCTAGCCTGGGCCCTACAGGTCACGGCTGCCTTGGCCATTGAGAATTTTCTTTATGCAGGGTCCATCGCAGGTAGAGAACCAATGGGGCCTGCTCGTTCAATGTGATGTTCTCCTGAAGGTCTTTTTCTGCTGTGGTCCCACAGATAGAATAGAGGGGACAGGGAGAGGCTGACCCAAACGGAATGGCACCCAAAGTACCTGGTAGGTGTATTCTCTTCAAATAAATACAACGCCACCATCTTTGTTGCCCTCTTCTGGACACGCTCCAGTTCCTCTACATCTTTCTTCAGTTGTGGTGCCCAAAACTGAACACAGTCCTCCAAGTGAGGTCTAACCAGAGCAGAGTAAAGCGGTAACATCACATCTCATGTGATCTGGACACTATAATTTTAAAAATACAGCCCAAATTCCCGGTTTCCTTTTTAGTTACCTAGTCACACTGCTGACTCCAGCAGTGGAACTACAGTCTATTGCAGGGGTAGTCAAACTGCGGCCCTCCAGATGTCCATGGACTACAATTCCCACAAGCCCCTGCCAGCGAATGCTGGCAGGGGCTCCTGGGAATTGTAGTCCATGGACATCTGGAGGTCCGCAGTTTGACTACCCCTGGTCTATTGTATTTGGGGGAATATGCTGGAGGACTGGCAAGGTACCATGTCTCAGGAAGAGGGCACAGAAAATGGGGGAAGTCTGTTGGGAAACTGTCACGTGGAATTTGGAATTCAATACCAGGGGAGGTCACAAATCAGTAAGAAACAACTGAGTGGTCCATATAAGTAACGACAGATTCATGATTCCCATTAATGCTCCACTTCAGAATAGCCTGATTTTTTTTATATTTTGCAGATAATCTGAAAAGTCACAAGAAGCCAGAAGAACCAGGAAAGGCTGCTGAGAAGGGAGCACAAGGAAGTAAGAACTGGGAGGGTCTGTTGACTGTGCCATGACGAGATACGTGGGGCACACTAGACATGCGCATTTTTCAGGTTCAGGTAGGCTGCACACACACACACACATATATATATGGTAAAGGTATCCCCTGTGCAAGCACCAGGTCATGTCTGACCCTTGGGGTGACGCCCTCTAGTGTTTTCATGGCAGACTCAATACGGGGTGGTTTTCCTTTCCCTTCCCCAGTCATTACCCTTTACCCCCCAGCAAGCTGGGTGCTCATTTTACCGACCTCGGAAGGATGGAAGGCTGAGTCAACCTTGAGCCGGCTGCTGAGATCGAACTCCCAGCCTCAACATTTTAGTACAAAAAACCCCCATCCATAACCGTAACGTTCATCTTCTCAGATAGTTTAAGTAAGGACCCCATTGTTCTTGAAAATCTTCATCAGTTTTTCCATTAACTACCAATGTCAGTTTGGCCATTTTGCCCAGGTCTGCCAACTTGATCATCCAATCCTCTATTGAGGGAAGGTCTGGCATCTCCCATCTTCTGGCCAAGACTTGCTTTGCTGCTGTCGTCGCATGGAAGAATAGACTTCTGTTTTGTGTTGGGAGGCCCTACGACATACATTATTTCAACTACGCTGGGAGATTGCATGGGATGTGAAATGTGCGTTCTTACACTAAACAAATAAGATGAGTACAGCAGAATGTCCTTCTCTCTTTCTTTTCAAGCCAAGGCCTTGTGGGAGGATGTAAAGCAGAAGCTAGCCAGTCCCAGAATTCAACAGGCCACCATCTGGATGTCAGGTCTTCTGTTTATTGTTGCTGTGATGCTTATTGGCCTATGTAAGTTGAACGTGAGTTTTCAGAGCCCCATGAAACTCAAAAAGAAAGGCAGTAATGCAAGAGCCGATGGTTACATTGTCAAATTTTTACGAGCTAGGTGAAAACTCCTCGGGAGTGTCAGGATGCCTCCCTCCTCCTCCCTCCTCCCTTCACAGGGGCAGAAGAGGGGAAAGGAACAAAGGGCATGCAAGGTGTTGATGACACCCATCGGCACCCCCAGGTTCTCTGGCCGAATGTCTGGAGGTCATGGTGGATTGACACAAGCAAAGTCAAGGTCCTGTGGATTGGGTTTGGATGCTGAAGGTAATGCAGTCCTACTCCTTGCCTTTGACAGGGTCCGATTAACCCTTTGGACTCCCATCAAGGCAAAACCAAAAAGGGAACGAAACCACAACCTTAACGAAGTCCGGATCTCAAAAGTTGAGCTATAAAACAATATAAAATTTAAACAATTATTTATTAAAGTGCACCAATATTAGGCTAAAAACAAAGTAAAAAAAAACATATTAAAAAAACGATACAGATCTCACTGCACACGAACAGACCAAATGTGTTTCGACCCTACTGGGTCTTCCTCAGTGGTCAATAATCCTTATCCATTGTTCCTCTTAATATTTGTGAAACAGCCTTGGGGATGGAACGTGTCCGGGGTGTCCGAGTTGGAAGGGGGCCGATTGGTGCTGCTGCAAAGTTGGCCACACCCTGATTGGCCCTGCCCTACAACTCCCACCCTCTGTCCTGAACAGTAGCCACTTTGCTCTCAGACGCACATCAGGGGAGAGGGCCCTGGGTGAAGGGTGGTGGAGGGACGAGCCCCCCAGGCTGCTAACGACCTCTCTCCTGGAGCTGCCTCTCCTGGGGCTGCTAATGACGAGCCCTCCCGGGGCTGCTAACATCCCACCCTATGCTAACAAGCTCCCGTCCCACCCTGCTAATTAGCTCTGTCCTGGGCCTGCTAATGGGTTGCCCAGCCCCACCCCCCACCCCCCCGCCGCCGCTTGATCCGGCTGTGAGTTGCTCCAGAGTCCAAGCGGCCCAAGGCCCCCTTAAGCAGCCTGGGCGGGGGGCCGGGAGGGGCATTTCAAAGCCCGTTATTGGAAACTTTGAAACTCGTATTAAATAACGCACTCTTATCTAAAACCAAGTAGGAAGTAAAACTGTGTGGTGAAGGGAAATCCTGGAAAAATAAATGCAGGAACATGTTAGAATGAACAAATATTAAAAAAGAAAAGTCAAATATATTCTACGTGTAAGCTGTTCAAACACAAGTGGTGACTTACCGTTAGGTGCCGCCCCAACAAATACTGGTATAATGTTTCTTTTTGGAACCCCACCTTCCAAGATATGTAATATCTAGGAACCCCGCTCTGCAAAAATAATGTAAATGTAAGACCACATTTCAAAATTTAAATGTCAAAATGCCCATCTTTCAAACAGGATATTTCCATCCATACCTCAGCTACTGTTTTACTCTGCACAGAGAGTGCATCTCATGCATGTAAAAAAAAAAAAACACTTTGTAAATGCAATGGGGAGGAAACCATCCATGCCAGCCTATGGGACTGAAGCAGTTGTGATCACTGAGGTCTTGCATGACCTGTTCTGCAAGGATGTCATTGTTCCTTGTGGTTACATTCTTCTGTATACCCAAACCCTGAAGGAACATCTGACGCTGGTGTGAGAGGTCTTCCTGCACCTCCTCGACAACAAAATCTTTGCCAAACTCTCCAAATGTGAGATCAATATAGAAAATCTGGACTACCTAAGTTACCAGGTGTCCTCCAGAGGTATCAAAATGGAAACCTCAAAGATCTTGGCAGTAGCATGTACAAAAGGGATCTAGGGGTCTTAGTAGATGATAAATGGAACATGAGTCAGAAGTATGACTTGGTCACTATAAAGGCAAATGGGAGAGAGCACAAGATGCTGCAGGTTAGACCAGGTGGGGCTCCTTCAAAGCACCACTCCCATAATCCCATAATCCCATCAGACTCAGTCACTATTTCTGAACAGTGTTTTTTTTCCCTTCCTTTCTCATAATTAGATGTCTTCAAGCTGAATAATATCACAGAAAAATATAGAGCGGCAACAAAAATTCATCGATTCATGCAAAACTACAATGAGACCTTTAAAGGGAAAAATCGTGAGTCGGCTTGTTATAATGACTGAAGGCCCCTCCCCAAATCCCTGGGGCCCCTTTTGCCCAGTGTTGTAAAAGGCAAGTCAACCCCCAGAAACTAATTTGTTTTATTTTAAAATTTCTCATGCCACCAATCTACCATCAATAGAGTCCCCAAACATCAGAAGAAGAAGAGTTGGTTCTTATATGCCACTTTTCTCTAACCGAAGGAGGCTCAAAGTGGCTTATAGTCACCTTCCCTTCCTCTCCCCACAACAGACACCCTGTGAGGGAGGGGAGGCTGAGAGGGCCCTGAGATTACTGAAGAACAAGAGTTGGTCCTTATATGCCACTTTCCTCTATCAGAAGGAGTCTCAAAGGCGCTTCCAGTCGCCTTCCCTTTCCTCTCCCCACAACAGACACCCTGTGAGGGAGGGGAGGCTGGGAGAGCCCTGAGATTACTGAAGAAGAAGAAGAGTTGGTTCTTATATGCTGCTTTTCTCTACCCGAAGGAGTCTCAAAGTGGCTTATAGTCACCTTCCCTTCCTCTCCCCACAACAGACACCCTGTGAGGGAGGTGGGGCTGAGAGAGCCATGAGATTACTGAAGAACAAGAGTTGGTCCTTATATGCCACTTTCCTCTATCAGAAGGAGTCTCAAAGGCGCTTCCAGTCGCCTTCCCTTTCCTCTCCCCACAACAGACACCCTGTGAGGGAGGGGAGGCTGGGAGAGCCCTGAGATTCCTGAAGAAGAAGAAGAAGAGTTGGTTCTTATATGCCGCTTTTCTCTACCCGAAGGAGGCTCAAAGCAGCTTACAGTCACCTTCCCTTTCCTCTCCCCACAACAGGCACCCTGTGAAGCAGTTGGGGCTGAAAGAGCGCTGATATCACTGCTCGGTCAGAGCAATTTCATCAGCGCCGTGGCGAGCCCAAGGTCACCCAGCTGGCTGCATGTTGGGGAGTGCAGAATTGAGCATGGCTTGCCAGATTAGAAGTCTGCACTCCTAACCACGACACCAAACTGACATTACAACAGCACTGAAAAGAAGTTCTATGTAAAATATTTAAACAATTCAGTAGCAGCATCTGGGAATCCAAACACATACCTGTAAAGCCATGGTTCTCAGCCTTCCTAATGCCGCGGCCCTTTAATCCAGTTCCTCATGTGGTGGTGACCCCCAACCATAGAATTATGCAAATGTTCTTTCACAGAAATTAAACCGAAACTGACCCATGGTGTGAAGATCCATGGTTCATAATTATATATACAGGTGTCTCTGGGCTCAGACTTTGTTCTATAACTGCGTTGAGCAGGGGGTTGGACTAGATCAGGGGTAGTCAAACTGCGGCCCTCCAGATGTCCATGGACTACAATTCCCATGAGCCCCTGCCTGCTGGCAGGGGCTCATGGGAATTGTAGTCCATGGACATCTGGAGGGCCGCAGTTTGACTACCCCTGGACTAGATGGCCTGTATGGCCCCTTCCAACTCTAGGATTCTATGATTCTATAACCAGAGAAGAAAGCCAGTGGCAGTTCTTGGGGGCGAGTCAAGTAAAACAATTGACAAACATAATCTGTTGGCAGAAGATCACAACAGGTGAGTTTCCCTGAGGTAAGAGTCCCAAAGTCTTGGCTTCACAACCAACAATCTCAGAATTACTATTATTTTTTTTTTTAGACCGCCCTTCTCCAAATAGGTCTCAGGGCGGTTTACAACATAAACAGTTAAAGCACAATAAAGTCCCCATAAAAACCCCAATTAACATCAACAACAAGTTTCATATAACATATAAGTGGCGGTGATCACAATTCTGACCCTAAACCTAACCCAAGTTCAGCCTGGTGGGGAGAATAATATTCAGAAAAAGGGTGGCGCCAATGCAATGGATCTAACAATGATCTCGATGTTAGAGATCTCAATATTGGAGGGGATCCTCTGATGGATCTGTGGGAGAGCTGCCCTGGCCTCAACCATATGCCTGGCGGAAGAGCTCCGCCTTACAGGCCCTGGGGAAAGCTGGTAGATCCCGCAGGGCCCTTAGCTCTTCTGGGAGCTCATTCCACCAGGTTGGGGCCAGGACTGAAAAGGCCCTGGCCTGGGTCGAGGCCGGGCGAACATCCCGTGGGCCCGGGACAACCAGTAAATTCATACCGGCAGAGCGGAGTGCCCTGCGGGGGGCATAAACAACCAAGCGGTCCCGCAGGTAGAATACCACCCATCTCCCCTCACATGGCCAGGATTCCTGAAGCCCAGTCTCCGATGTTGACCGGAGTGGGCAGTTAGGCAGATAAGGGAGAAGATGTCCTTCGGATATACAGAGATTGCCCAGTTTTGCCTTTCAGTCCCCAGTTCCCGAAGCAACAAGTCTCCATATGGTCTGGCTGTTTTGCTCCTTATCACTTCATAGAATCCCAGAGTGGGAAGGGCCAGCCACCGCTTGAAGGGGCCATACAGGCCATCTAGTCCCACCCATCCTGTCCCACCCCTTGCTCAGTGCAGGATCAGCCTCCAGCATCCAGGAGAAGGATCTGTCCAGCCGCTGCTTGAAGGTGGCCAGTGAGGGGGAGCTCCCCACCTCCTTAGGCAGCCCATTACACTGCTGAACTAGACTCCTAGAATCCTAGAGTGGGAAGGGGCCATGCAGGCCATCTAGTCCACCCCCTGCTCAGTGCAGGATCAGCCTCCAGCATCCAGGAGAAGGATCTGTCCAGCCGCTGCTTGAAGACGGCCAGTGAGGGGGAGCTCCCCACCTCCTGAGGAAGCCCCTTCCACTGCTGAACTAGACTCCTAGAATCCTAGAGTGGGAAGGGGCCATGCAGGCCATCTAGTCCCACCCCCTGCTCAGTGCAGGATCAGCCTCCAGCATCCAGGAGAAGGATCTGTCCAGCCGCTGCTTGAAGACGGCCAGTGAGGGGGAGCTCCCCACCTCCTCAGGCAGCCCCTTCCCCTGCTGAACTAGACTCCTAGAATCCTAGAGTGGGAAGGGGCCATGCAGGCCATCTAGTCCCACCCCCTGCTCAGTGCAGGATCAGCCTCAAGCATCCAGGAGAAGGATCTGTCCAGCCGCTGCTTGAGGACGGCCAGTGAGGGGGAGCTCCCCACCTCCTTAGACAGCCCCTTCCACTGCTGAACTAGACTCCTAGAATCCTAGAGTGGGAAGGGGCCATGCAGGCCATCCAGTCCCTCCCCCTGCTCAGTGCAGGGTCAGCCTCAAGCATCCAGGAGAAGGATCTGTCCAGCCGCTGCTTGAGGACGGCCAGTGAGGGGGAGCTCCCCATCTCCTTAGACAGCCCCTTCCACTGCTGAACTAGACTCCTAGAATCCTAGAGTGGGAAGGGGCCATGCAGGCCATCCAGTCCCTCCCCCTGCTCAGTGCAGGGTCAGCCTCAAGCATCCAGGAGAAGGATCTGTCCAGCCGCTGCTTGAGGACGGCCAGTGAGGGGGAGCTCCCCACCTCCTTAGACAGCCCCTTCCACTGCTGAACTAGACTCCTAGAATCCTAGAGTGGGAAGGGGCCATGCAGGCCATCCAGTCCCTCCCCCTGCTCAGTGCAGGGTCAGCCTCAAGCATCCAGGAGAAGGATCTGTCCAGCCGCTGCTTGAGGACGGCCAGTGAGGGGGAGCTCCCCACCTCCTGAGGCAGCCCATCCCACTGCTGAACTAGACTCCTAGAATCCTAGAGTGGGAAGGAGCCACACAGGCCATCTAGTCCCACCCCCTGCTCAGTGCAGGATCAGCCTCCAGCATCCAGGAGAAGGATCTGTCCAGCCACTGCTTGAAGACGGCCAGTGAGGGGGAGCTCCCCACCTCCTGAGGCAGCCCATCCCACTGCTGAACTAGAATCCTAGAGTGGGAAGGGGCCAAAGAGGCCATCTAGTCCCACCCCCTGCTCAGTGCAGGATGAGCCTCAAGCATCCAGGAGAAGGATCTGTCCAGCCCCTGCTTGAACACGGCCAGTGAGGGGGAGCTCCCCACCTCCTTAGGCAGCCCCTTCCACTGCTGAACTAGACCCATAGAATCCTGGAGTGGGAAGGGGCCATGCAGGCCATCCAGTCCCACCCCCTGCTCAGTGCAGGATCAGCCTCCAGCATCCAGGAGAAGGATCTGTCCAGCCGCTGCTTGAACACGGCCAGTGAGGGGGAGCTCACCACCTCCTTATGCAGCCCCTTCCACTGCTGAACTAGACTCCTAGAATCCCAGAGTGGGAAGGGTCCATGCAGGCCATCTAGTCCCACCCCCTGCTCAGTGCAGGATCAGCCTCCAGCATCCAGAAGAAGGATCTGTCCAGCCGCTGCTTGAAGGCGGCCAGTGAGGGGGAGCTCCCCACCTCCTTAGGCAGCCCCTTCCACTGCTGAACTAGACCCATAGAATCCTGGAGTGGGAAGGGGCCATGCAGGCCATCCAGTCCCACCCCCTGCTCAGTGCAGGATCAGCCTCCAGCATCCAGGAGAAGGATCTGTCCAGCCGCTGCTTGAACACGGCCAGTGAGGGGGAGCTCACCACCTCCTTATGCAGCCCCTTCCACTGCTGAACTAGACTCATAGAATCCCAGAGTGGAAGGGGCCATCCTGCCAACTAGTCCCACCTGTGATGAAGGCAGAACCACTCTCAGTCCAGGACCAACCTACTTCCATGGGCTTTCCCCCAGATTCAAGGTTTCTTTTAGCAGCTGAGGTCCTTTGCTCTGCCCTGGCCAATCCCGACTGGCCACTGTGCTTGGAGCTGCCTTGGGCTGAGTGAGGCTCTCGGTCCTTCGAAGTCAATCCGGTCTACTGATTCTGGCTGAGTTTCCATCGTCTCAAGCAGGGGCTTTTCACACCTCCTCCCGACTGGTCTTTTGAACGGGAGTTGCCAGGGATTGAACCCGGGACCTTTTGCATGACAAGGAGATGCTCTCCCACTGGGCCACAGTCCCACAGAGCCACCTCCCTCATGCTGGTCGTAGCCTGGCCACTCAGGCCTGGATTAAACGAATGGGCCCAAATGAGCATGCCTAGGAAAGGGAACAGCACTGCCACCCGGCCCCTGCATCTTCGCATGTTGGCTCCCCAGCCCCTCCCCTGGTCATTTGTCCCAGTTGGGAAGCTGGGAACTTTTCTGGTCTGCATGTGACCCCCCTGACTGGGGCTGTTGTATCCCTTTTAGCAAGTCAAACGCTTAGAGCGATTAATGATGAATGGAGAAGGCTGAAGGATCTATACGATAAAAACAACGAACTGCGAAAGTCGATCAGTAAGTGACCCAGAAAAATCTGCAGGCAAGAAACGAGGGTTCAAAGGTCTGCCTTGGGAAGCTCTTGGTTGTAGCCTTGGGGGGAGGGGACTTTTGGGTATAAAAGGGGCCATCCAATCTAGCCATTTTCTCCCAGGGAACTGGTCCCTGGAGACCAGTGGTAATTCTGGGCCTCCTACCTGAAGGTGAGCAATACTATGGAAACCCAGCCTGAGATCCCACCTCCTCCTCCTCCTCTGAAGAAGAAGAAGAAGAACAAGACGAAGAAGAAGAAGAGTTGGTTCTTCGATGCCGCTTTTCTCTACCCGAAGGAGTCAAAGCGGCTGCAAATCGCCTTCCCTTTCCTATAAGGAAAATGGTTAAAGGGTGCTGGACTCTAATCTCAAGAGCTGGATTTAGAGCTCTTTGTGCAGCCAGATGGGTTGCCAACCTCCAGGGGAGCCAGAAAAAAAGAATCAATAACTGGCTGTGCAATAAAGTCTATTTTGGAGTGAGGGGGAAGGGAGGGAGGGAGGAGGAAGGAGGGAAGGGAGAAAGGCAGACCGGAGAAAGGAATAGAGAAAAAAAGACAGGGAGGGAGGGAGGGGGATGAAGGGAGGGCAGAAGGGGAGACTGCTCCTTGGTACCCTGCATCTCATAGGGCTCTCAGGAGGCTGTTGCTGGGACGAGGGCCCGATTCAGAAAGCGCACAGATGCAGCCCTGATTCAGCACACATGTGCACGCATGGCCCTGATTAAACATGTGCACGCATCAGCCCGGCCCCAATTCATCACACGTGCACTGCTGGAGCCCCAATTCAGAGCCCATGCTGTCCCAGCCCTGATCAAGGGTGCATCGCATGAAGACTTCTCCCAGTGACCCTACGCTCTACAAGGGCCATTTCTGCCCTGCTGGTGTATGACCATCTCCCGTCCCCCAGCCCCCAACCCCAGGATTTCATGGAGGTGGGGTCCTTAGAGACCACACCAGTCTCCTTGCTGCTGTCCTGCAGTCCAATTTCTGCCTTCCTCGCAGACACCCGGCTCTCTGGCTGGCTTCCCTTTCCAAGGTGGGCCAGTAGAGTGCTGGGTCTTCTTCTGCCTGGAAGAAGTTGGAGGGGGAGGTGGCCAGTGGCAGGGGAGCCTACCTGATAGGCTGTTCGTGGGATGGATCGGACAGCCAATCAGACTTCCACTGAGTCATTCAACAACTCCTCCCACAACCTCCATTGCATTTTATATAGCATACAGATAAACAATAATGGTGAAATTGGACACCCTGGTCACGTTCCTTTTTAAATTTCCATTCTCTTTAATAAAGCCCCGTTTATTTTCTTGCAGTCTGTCAGCTCCATGCAGGGGCCGAGGAGGGGGGCAACTGATGCTGCGAGGATTTGCGGGATTGGATTACATGGAATGGATCGAATCCTAAGGTCGAGAGGCCAGCATCTCAGATGTTATTTCCCTGGCCTCAGCTGTAGGCCTGGCACAACAGCATGGTCTCACAGGCCCTGTGGAACTTTTTACATTCCCGCAAGGCACTGATGACCTTAGGCAGAATATTTCACCAGGCCAGGGTGAGGCATCTTTCGGACTGGGGATCCTGAATGGCCATCTAATCCCACCCCCTGGTCAATGCAGGATCAGCCAAAAGCATCCAGGAGAAGGCTCTGTCCAGCTTCTGCTTGAAGACGACCAGTGAGGGGGAGCTCCCCACCTCCTGAGGCAGCCCCTTCCACTGCTGAACTAGACTCACAGAATCCTAGAGTGGGAAGGGGCCATGCAGGCCATCTAGTCCCACCCCCTGCTCAGTGCAGGATCAGCCTTAAGCATCCAGGAGAAGGATCTGTCCAGCCACTGCTTGAAGATGGCCAGGGAGGGGAGCTCCCCACCTCCTTAGGCAGCCCCTTCCACTGCTGAACTAGACTCCTAGAATCCTAGAGTGAGAAGAATACCTAGAGGCCATCTAGTCCCACCCCCTGCTCAGTGCAGGATCAGCCTCAAGCATCCAGGAGAAGGATCTGTCCAGCCACTGCTTGAAGACGGCCAGTGAGGGGGAGTTCCCCACCTCCTTAGGCAGCCCATCCCACTCTTGAACTGAGTTGCAGTAGTCTAGCCTGGAGGTGAACACTGCATGGATCACGGTGGCCAGGTCGGGGGCCGATAAGGAAGCCGCCAGCTATCCTGCTTGTGCAGAGTTTTCTCCTAGACATACCAGCTGGTTTCTACTAATCCTTTCCCGTGTTCTCTTTCCCCCCTGTCCCTTCTCTCCTCTGGACTGGCTTGAAAGATGAAATCATGACTAGG
This sequence comes from Paroedura picta, assembly GCF_049243985.1. Classification (NCBI taxonomy): domain Eukaryota; kingdom Metazoa; phylum Chordata; class Lepidosauria; order Squamata; family Gekkonidae; genus Paroedura; species Paroedura picta. The sequence goes on from NC_135378.1 coordinate 86,401,546, forward strand.
ATTGCAGAGGGCTGGATACCATTCGGAGGACACCTTTATTTCTTCCAATCCCGAGAGGTGGCTTTATTTAGCGCCAAACACCTCTGCAATGAAATACAAACTGATCTGGTTGAAATTCACAGTGATGCGGAGCAGGTGAGAAGGAAAAAAAGATGCACGAAAAAGCCAATTTCACACACACAAATATACCCCCCAGGTTGGCCTGCTTCTGTTTTGCCTGCATGAACAACCGTTACCCACAAGGAAAACTCACAACATCCTTGCCTTTTCCGCTCTATCCGCCCAACAGCCCTGTGAGGTAGGTTAGGCTGAGAATATGCGGGAGACCCAAGACTGCCCAGCAAGCCTCCATGGCAAAGTGGGGATTCGAACCTGACACTCTGCTCAGGACTCCCATCCAGAACTCCTGGAGGGGGAAAAGGCTTCTTAAAAACACTTCACGTGACAAAATGATGCTAACGGATCATAAAAAGGGAGATATTATACTTGACTAGGGGCAAAGCCCGTTGTCTCCAAGAATACAATGGGTGCTAGAGCTTGGCAGTGGGAAGAGGAAGGGGAGGAGTTGTCCAGTCTGTAAGGGCATGGGGTTGTCATGTGTGTGTTGTGTGGGAGGTTGTGGTGGCATGGTGGCAAATGAGGGCCTGGGTGTGGAGAGGTGGGTGTCAAGAACCTGTGGTTTGGGATGTTCGTTGAGTGTGGGAGAGGACTGACCTTTGGGAATTGTGGCATAGTGGTTACAGATGAGCTTTTCAGAGCCATGTCTTCAGATATGTGAAGGGAAAATCAGACTGGAGACTCTTCTTAGGGGAAGATTACATGGCAACCAATTCCTCCCAGTTCTGTGTCATTTCCCTTCTTGTGTGAATTAGGCCACATTCACCGAAATGCCCCTCTGCCCTAATACACATGGGGTAGTCACAGTACACAGGTGTCCACCCTGCTCCTTCTGTCTCCCATGTTTTCACTGCTGGTAAAATGTTATGTGCCCACATGCTTCTTTTATGGTTGCTCCTTAGAAGAACGGATTTTGGTACCCTATTGCTTACTACCCAAAGGAGTCTCAAAGCGGTTTACAAACACCTTTTCCATTCGTCTCTCCACAATAGTCAACCTGTGAGGTATGTGGGGTTGTGAGAGATCTGAGAGAATTGGGAATGGGCCGCAGTGACCCAGCAGGCCTCATGTGTCTCAAAGCATTTTCCAATCGTCTTCCCTTTCTCTCCCCATAGCAGACTCCACATGAGGGAGGTGGGGTAGCGAGCCTCACAGGGAAGCTGGCAACCCTAAGAGGAAGACTCTGTGCACAGCAGTCTTGATCTTAGTAAGGTTTTTTATACTGTTTTTTTTATTTGCCAGGCCAAGGTTATTTGCCAGGCCAATAAGTCATTTCAGTTACCACGTGTCTCCAGACATTTACTTGTTCTCTATTTAGTTTCAGGCTGTAAATATTTATTTAGATATTCCTGCACTTTCCAGACTCACAGGACTGATGTTGGTTTGCCTGTCTGCGCCCCAGAATACAAACAGTTGCTGGTAAGGGCTGGCCATAACCCATAGGCCAGTAGGGACACTCCTGCACCACTCCCTACCAACTGCAGGCAAAAACGGCTCATTTGAAGGCTGGACTCTGAGGCATTGTACGATTTTGAAGTCCCACCTCCAAACCTCCAGGAATATTTCCAACGCAGGGGTAGCCAACCTACAGGTGTGGCCTGGAGAGCTCCTGGAATTACAGCTCACCTGCAGAGTATAAAGATCAGCTCCCCAGGCAGAAAGGGCTACCTTGGACAGGGTTGTGGTAGAGAAGAAACATTTAAGGCTTCCCACACAGGTTGTTGTTGAATTGAAAGACTTGAGGCCTACTGCACAGGGTTGTTGTGCAGATGAAACAGGAGACAAAAGAGCCAATTTCCTCTGCAGAATAAAGCTGTGCAGTGGCCTCAAATCTGCAGAGAGTTGCAAAGAAGAAAGAAACATGGCTTGGCTGTGTCTAACCTTCGGGCAGAGCAGTATTTTAAGTGAAAAGGGGCTTTTCTGTGGCCTCCCTGTCAGACAACTGTTTGGCAGAAGGGGAAAGTTCCCCATCCTCAAAAAGAATGCCCTCAGGCTCCCCTGCGTTGCTCTTGGAAAGGCCTCCCTCCCCTCAGTCAGGGCCTGTCAGAGGCTCCTTCACAGCAGGCCTGAAGGGAGGGGGAGGGAGTGCACTCTGCAGCCTCCTGCCAGCTCTGTCAGGGCTCTGAGGCCATTTGCAGTTGGACATGACAGTTAGGACAGCCTGGGGCAAAAAGGGCTGGCGCATCCTGTCCAAGCCTCTGTTCTCATCCCCCTTGGCAGCCCTACTGACCTCCTCTCCTTGCAGTGGTCAGGAGCAGACTGGCAGCCAGACTGGGCTGGGTGAATGGAATTTTGGTCTGTCCAAGTGAGGGGCCAATAGGAAGGCGCTTTGCGCGCCTCCCCATTGGCTGCTTGGCCCTGGATGGACACTCGGAGGGCCCAATCAGGAGCCGCTTCGCGGCTCCTGATTGGGCCCTCTGAGTTTTTATCCTGGACAGGGCCTGCCCTAACTCCTCCCCAGGTGGCCTTACTCTTTTATTTAATAGGAGTGGTTAAAGATATGTTTTTTAAAAAGTTATAACAACCGAGAAGGATCTTCTGCCAGTTCTTGTACCCTGCTGTAATTCAAAACACAGAGCAGGAAGGGATACCAAGGGGCATCTAGTCCAACCCCATGCTCAATGCAGGAAATTCATAGTTCCTGCCATCCCCACCCCCCGTGACCCCTGCTCTGTACCCCAAGGAGGGCAAAAAAATCCCACCCAGGATCCCTGGGCCAATCTGGCCCGGAGGGAAATGCCTTCTGGATCCAAAGTGGCGATCGATGTCCCCTGGGGCATCTACGAAAGGGCCACAGGAGCTGAGCGGTGCCATACCCCTCCCTGCCCCTCCTCTCCCCATCCAGCTACATCAGAGCTGGGTCAGCAAGGGCCATGAATACAGCTTATTTGTTATGCTAGGGTGCTCTTGTGTGCAGGGGCCAAAGGAAGTCTTCACAGCTGGAGCAACCCCGAATTCTCCATCGTTTTCTAAATGCGGGGTCTCAGAAACAGGAGTCTGTTTCTCCCTTAAGCCAGAACTTTAAATAGGGCTGAGAGGAACTCCTTCAAGCTTCCTGAGCTGCCTGCATTTGCACCTCAGACCACCTGCAGCTGTGAAGAATTCCTTTTTACAACCTCTCTGCCCAGGAAGAGGAGGAAGGGAGTAGGATGAGAGGAGCACAGGGCCCCCGCAAGAGGGCTGTGTCCGTACAGGAATCCCGTTTCATTAGAGTTGCACAAGTCTCAGGGCAGCCTTTAAATGCCACTTTGGGAAGAATGCAGACCCACACCCTACAAGTAACAATTGTGTTTCCACAGAACTTTCTTGCACAGCAGGTCTATAGGATTCAAAAAGGTTGCTGGATTGGACTTGAAAAACAAGACAATGTGTGGAGATGGAAGACGGGTGGGACACCCAAAAAATTGTGAGTCTCTTGAAAAAATCCCTCCATACCTGCATTGTAGGAATGCCTTTTGGTTTGAGTTCTCTGTGTGTTTGTTTGTTTACGAGAATGCTTCCAATTTGTATTCAGTAATGCCAAAATGCAGGTCAGGATATGATTTTCAGAAAAGCTGGGTTTTCTTTTTCATATAAAAAATAGTTCCCATCTGTAAACTGCTCAGGGAGTGGTATAAATAATTTTTTAAGGCTAAGAGGCGTTTCATTCCAAGGGAGTGAAAACCAGCAGAGGGAATAGTCAGAATATTTTTTGGTTTCTTTAACACAACATATTTTCTGCATGGGCTATACTATGGAAAATAAGTATGCATGCCATCATCACTGATGATTGTTGCCTTCCCTTTTCAGCTACTGGTCTCCTGGTCACCCATGGTTTCTAGATGAACCTAGAGATATTTGTGTTCTGATGCGTGTATGCCCAGAAGCAGAACGGCCAAACTGCTGGAATGCTATGAAGTGCGGAGGAAATTATCCGTCTTTTTGCATGCTGAAAGCTGATACACAATGGCTCTGAATAAAAGCCGAATTAAAGTGATTTGCAATCTCTGGTCAAGCAAGAAAAATGGATTAGACCCCATATAGCAAAATAAGTTACAATAACAGACGCACAGAGATGCCAAGGAGGGCAGAACAGAATGAACACAAAACTTCCGAGTATCCAGTGTGCTTTCCACTGGAAAAGATAGAATCACAGAATCATAGAGTTGGAAGGGGCCATAGAGGCCATCTAGTCCAACCCCTTGCTCAACGCAGGATCAGCCCTAAGCATCCTAAAGCATCCAAGAAAAGTGTGTATCCAACCTTTGCTTGAAGGCTGCCAGTGAGGGGGCGCTCACCACCTCCTTAGGCAGCCTATTCCACTGCTGAACTACTCTGACTGTGAAAAGCTTTTCCTGATATCTAGCCTATATCGTTGTACTTGAAGTTTAAACCCATTACTGCGCGTCCTCTCCTCTGCAGCCAAGGTAGATAGAGATGATACTATTCTGAAGCGAGGCTTGTTTTCCAGAGGACCTGACTGAGGAGAAGGGATTCTCTCCCGGAGTCCTGCTCCCTGGCATCTCCTAACAGGAATGAGGTGCTGGGGAAATCTTCCACGTGGCGTGGAGGAGGGGAAAGTGAAATTAAGTGCTTTAGGATGCTTAGGGCTGATCCTGCGTTGAGCAGGGGGTTGGACTAGATGGCCTGTATGGCCCCTTCCAGCTCTATGATTCTATGATTCTGTGATTCTATGAAATGAGGCTTTAGGGGCTCAGAGTGTCCTTCAGGGGGGGTTGCCAGGGACGGGAGGAGGCCATGGAGAGAGCAATCCAGCAAAGGTGTGTGGGAAGGGAGTCAAAGGGTGATTCGGAGGAAGGTGGGGGAATTCGGAGAAAGGGCACCAGAGTAGTATTCCACAGGGATAGAAAACGGATCTTTATGTGAAACAGGAGCGATACAGGCAACTCAGTTTCTAATAATAATGTAGAATGGTAGAATACTGAGGAGAACATTAAATCAACTCGTAGTGAAGGTCCAGTGGAGTAGGGGAAGATCTGCAGTGATTGTCAAAGGAGGGAGGCTCAGGGGGGCCGGTGGGAAGCCGTGGTTCCGGTCGACCTCAACCCAATGCCTGGCGGGGGAGCTCCCATTTGCAGGCCCTGCAGAACTGTTCAAGTGCCACCAGGGCCCTGATCTTCTCTGGGAGCTCCTTCCACCGGGTGCGGATGGACAAACTCTTAACGGAGGATGCAGAGAAAGCAGAAAGGCTTAGTGCCTATTTTACATCTGTTTTTTCCCACAGGTCAAAGTGTTTAGGCACATCTAGAGATGGCTGTAGCCAAAGGATAGTGTCTGGGTGGCAGGTTAACATGGATAGAGAGGTTGTCGAGAGGCATTTAGCTGCACTGGATGAGTTCAAATCCCCTGGTCGGGATGAAATGCACCCGAAAGTGCTCAAAGAACTTTCCAGAGAACTTGCACAGCCCTTGTCCATCATCTTCGGGCCCTCTTTAAGGACTGGAGATGTCCCGGAGGACTGGAAGAGAGCAAACGTTATTCCGATCTTCAAAAAAGGGAGGGAGGATGACCCGGGAAACTACAGACCAGTGAGTCTGACCTCTGTGGTGGGGAAGATAATGGAGCAGATATTAAAGGGAGCGATCTGCAAACATCTGGAGGACAATTTGGTGATCCAAGGAAGTCAGCATGGATTTGTCTCCAACAGGTCCTGCCAGACCAACCTAGTTTCCTTTTTTGACCAAGTAGTCCCTGCGGAACTGTTCAAGTGCCACCAGGGCCCTGATCTTCTCTGGGAGCTCCTTCCACCGGGGGGGGGGGGGGGCCAGGCCAAGTGGGCTTCCCAGGGGCCAGGGAGCACCAGGGAGCACCAGGAGGCAGAGAGGCGATCCCTCAGGTACGCTGGGCCCAGGCTGCTTATGGCCTTAAAGGGGATAACCAAAACCTTAAAACAGGATCCGGAATTTGACCAGAAGCCAGTGCAGCTGCTGGAGGATGGGCTGCATGTGGACCTCCGAGGTGTTACTGTGAAGACCCTGGCTGCTGTATTCTGGACCAGTGGTAGTTTCCGGATCTAGGATAAGGGCAGCCAGTGTGGAGCACGTTTCAGAAGTCCAGTCTAGAGGAGTCTGTCATGTGGATCTCCGTGGCAAGGTGGTCCGGGGCCAAGTAGGGCGCTAGTAGTTTGGCTTGGCGAAGGTGGTAGAATGCCAGCCGTTGCTCCCATGGCAGTCTCGGTAGAAAAGGGCCTTTTCACATCATGGGCTTTCCTTGGAGATGCCAGAGACATTTTGCATTCCAAGCAGAGGTTCTGCCACTGAGCCTCCATCCATCACGGATCACAGGAGTGGGACAGGACCCACGTTCCAGGGATTACGTTCCATACTCTCTGGTGATTCTTGGTACGTTTGTCAAAGGAGAGCCTACATGGCTCATTCAAGGAGGGGCCGCATGGACCTCAGAAAGATCAGCTGTCCACACCCCTGTCAATTAGCCTGTGAAAGAGGGGGAAGTGAGACTCTTGCTTAGCTTCTCTTGGAAGGGGGTGCAGGGAACAAGGGGAGGGGAGGGATGGCCCAGCCCCCTCCCCAGAGTCTGGCCAGGGATGCTGAAAAGTGGGGGGGGGGCTCAGGGCACAGCCCCCCTTTGTGACATCCTCCTCACAGCCCCCCACCCCTCTCAGCCCCCCTTTTGCCATGGGCTGGGTGAGCAGCCAATCAGCAGGGCCCCAGAGGACAATAATGGGATGGGCAGGGGCCCTGGGGGGAGACAGAGGGGGGGCAGGACAGGGATGGGGGCTACGGCAGGTCTGGCAACAAGCAGAGGAAGCAGCGTGGAAGGGAAGCAGCGGAGGAAGCCACAGCGGGAGACCCTCTTCTCATCCGGGGTGGTCGCCTGGACGGCCATCCTGTGCTGAGGCAGGCTGAGTAGACCCTGGATGTTTCTTGGGAGCTGGACATTGCCCTTCACTGCCACGTTGGTGCTCAGCGTCTCCCCCAGGCACGGGCCGGGCAACCAGATTCACGGCTTGCCTGGCCCCTCCAGGCCCTGGGCATCGGCCGGAGGGGAGGAGCCGGTCACTGTCCTGGGGCCGCTCGAGCAGGGCATGGCGGGGGATCTTCCAGAGAAGGGGCCAAGCTTTCGCCTGGGAGGGGCTGCCGGTCTCGGGATTGTGCGACTTCCACTCAGGCGGAACCGGTGCCAATTGTGGGTTGGGGAATACCTGGGGGTTCAGGGCGTGGCACCTGAGCAGGGCGGGGCTGGGGGAAGGGAGGGCTTCAGCGGGCCAGGAAGCCAAGGGGTCTTCCTTCCACAGCTGCCACTTCCTGCCGGTGAACTGTTCTCCATTACTTGGATGCAGGGGGGGATCTCCACCCACCCCGTGGAGACGGGAGAAACTGAGGGGGAGGCCAGCCAAGCACCAGCTCCTCTCAGTGTCCCCCTGCCCCGCCCCAGGTGCCTTGCAAGGTTGCAAGGGGGACTTTTCTTGTCCACGCCCACCTGGCACAAACAGAGCCCTTGGACCCCCCGGCTCCCTGCGAGGTCTGGCAGTGAGTTAGCAGAAGGGGCCTGGGCAGACAGCGGGACTCTTCTTGCAGAGGCCAAGAACGTGCCAGAAAGCTGGCTTTCCTGGCTCCCCCCCCCCCCTCCAAAGGGAACCCTGTCCAGTTGAGTCTACCATCCAAAAAGAAAAGAAAAAACATGTACACATAAGGAGCAGGCGATGTGACCCAGTGGTAGAGCTTTGGCTTGACAGCCCCTGACATCTGATCCTGCCGTCCCCACTCCCTGCCTCCTGGGCCCTGACTGGGATTGGGCAGCGTGGGCACAGAGCTGATCTGTCAGCCCCAGCCCCACCTTCCATGATCCCTGTGGAACCAGCTGCAGCCTGGGATTGGGCAGGGTGGGCATCCCTGACCCTCCTGCATGCCTGCCCTTCCTGCACCGCCTGGGCTGTGTGGGTAGGGCAGGCTGGAGGCATTTAAGGGGACTTAGGTCCTTTTAATCCCAGCAGCCGGCTCAGGGTTGACTCCGCCTTCCATCCTTCTGAGGTCGGTAAAATGAGTCCCCAGCTTGCTTGCTGGGAGGTAAATGGTAATGACTGGGGAAGGCCCTGGCAAACCACCCCGTATTGAGTCTGCCATGAAAACGCTGGAGGGCGTCACCCCAAGGGTCAGACATGACTCTGTGCTTGCACAGGGGATACCTTTACCTTTACCTTAGGTCCTTTTAAATGCCTCCTAAACCACCAAACAGCTCATCCCTGGCTAGAGTTCTCTCCACTGCAGGATCAGCTGTCTGGCAGCAGATTCAGCCAAATTGGTTGCAGTTTTTTCCAAACTCACCAAATTCGATTGCACCAAATCAGTGTTTTGGCTGATTCAAGTTTCATGGATGCTCAAATCTGAAAACTACAGACCTTGTGGTTTTTTCCCCCTCTCCTGTGCTGGGTCACCTTCACCAGCATCCTTTCCTCTTTGTCTTTCAAGCCACCCACGAAAAAGCACCAGAGAAGCCAGAGGCAAAATTCATACCACCGGGCCGGCAGATATGGCCTTAAAAGACAACCTTTTAACCATCTGCGGAATCGTAGCAACTGTGAGCCTTGCAGTAATGGTTGTAACGGGTCTACTGAGTAAGTTCAGCATTACCTCCTGTCTCTCCCTCCTCCTCAAGCTAGTCTTGTTCCTTCTTGCTCTAGAGCAGGGGTAGTCAACCTGTGGTCCTCCAGATGTCCATGGACTACAATTCCCATGAGCCCCTGCCAGCATTCGCTGGCATGGGCTCATGGGAATTGTAGTCCATGGACACCTGGAGGACCACAGGTTGACTACTCCTACTCTATAGGGTCGTTCAGCCCAGAAAGAACTGTTAGCAGAATCTGTGGGGCTCTCCCGGTGGGAGCAAAACACATGCGTTGCAGAGAAACTCTTAACTGGATGGGAGACCACCAAGGAAGGCTCTGCAGAGCAAGTCAAAGCCAACCTGGCCATCAGAGTGCTCCCTCAGTGGGACAGGCTTCCTTGGGAGGTGGTGGGTTCTCCTTTCGAAGTTTTACAGCAGAGACTGGAGAGCCATTGGACAGAAAGGCTGATTCTGTGGACTTGGGCAGGGTGTGGGTGGGTGGGTGGGCAGAAGGGATTGTGTCTGAGCTTGGCTCCTGTGGCCGTTTCTTGCATGCCCAGGGAAATGACAGTCATCCCTTTGGGGTCAGGAGGCGAATTTCATCCTGGCCAGATTGGCCAGGGATTCTGGGCATGGAACTGGGATCATTGTGGGTGGGCAGGTAGTTGTGAGTTCCTGTATTCTGCAGGGGGTTGGACTAGATGACCCTGGAGGGCCCTTCCAACTAGGATTCTGACCCCCTCGGCTTCTCCCTTGCCTGGAGAGTCCTAGCTGGGTTTGCCATCATTTCACAGTGACTTGATGGCTCTTTACAAACACAATCATGTATTGTCCAGTTTGTAATCCTGAGTTACGCTATTCCCAGTCTCTTTAAATGCATTTATTTACAACCCTTGCATGCTGCTGAGGACCACCAATGTCACTAACAGATAAGATAAAGCAGTATTAAAGCATATAATTCAACTGTTAGTAAAAACAACAAAGCCCAAACCAAAATTTATAGTAAAAGTATTTAAGGTAGTAAATAAAACATTGGGTGGGAAGAAGGGAACAACCAGATGAAACAAAACAGAAAAATGCCCCCCATAAAGGGAAGACAGAGAGAGAGAGACAGACAGAGACAGAGAGAGAGACAGGGAGAGAGAGAAGAAAGGAAGAGAGAAAGAGAGAGAGAGAGAGAGAGAAGAAAGAGAGAGAGACAGAGACAGAGACAGAGACAGAGACAGAGACAGAGACAGGGAGAGAGAGAAGAAAGGAAGAGAGAAAGAAAGAGAGAGAGAGAGAGAGAGAAAGAGAGAGAGTGAGAGAGAGACAGAGACAGAGACAGAGGCAGAGACAGAGAGAGAGACAGGGAGAGAGAGAAGAAAGGAAGAGAGAAAGAAAGAGAGAGAGAGAGAGAGAGAGAAGAAAGGAAGAGAGACAGAGAGAGAGACAGAGAGAGAGAGAGACAGAGAGAGACAGAGAGAGAGAGAGAGAGAGAGAGAGAGAGAGAGAGAGAGAGAGAGAGAGAGAGAGAGAGGAATATCCCTGAATTCCAGAGGTGGGGGCCACAACGGGGAAGGCCCTTTCCCACGTTGCCACCCACTTATTCTTGGAGCATTCTGAAGCATCTCCCAAGAGGACCTTAGCTTGGCTTTGTGAAGCTGCAGAAGGCCCTTTGGGGGTGCTGGCCCCGGGCCACGCAGAGCTTGAAGGGTTAAACAGCTCCTGGAGGCAGACTGGGAGCCAGTGCAGATGCACCAGAGCGGCACATGATGCTCCCTCGATGGACCAGGGGTTCCTGGATGGAGTAGATTGCCCGGATCCTCTTCTGTCTGGTTTCTGGCTACGGGACTGGCACGGCCTTGGTCACCCTGGTGGATGTCCGGCACGGGGAGAGGGACACGGAATGGGTGGGAGGTTTTGGCAGAAGCCTGTGGCTGAAGGGTTAACACCTGTCTCCGTCACTTTAGTTTGGCGGCTGAGGGTACGGGAGCGGCCCCTCGTCTACCCAATGAAACAGCTGCGGGGCTCTTTGGCAATTGCAGTGGCTGACCCAGAGTACCTGTTCAAAAAGCGTAAGCCTAGGGGCCGGGCTGGGCAGCTGGTTGGGGGACAGAACTTCATTTTTGCAGAGGGGCCAGGAGACGGCCAGAGCTTCAAGGCCACACGTGGTCTGGGCCCTGCATGTCTGAGGGACCGCCTCTCCCCAGACACTCAGAGCATCAAGGGCCAATATGCTCCCAGTGCCTGGCCCAAAACCAGGAGCAGGGCCTTTTCAGCCTTGGCCCCAGCCTGGTGCAATTAGGCTGCCAGCAAAGACCTGGGCCTTGGTGGACCTGTCGGAGCTCCGCTGGCCTTGCAACATGGCACTCTCCTGCCAGCCGTACAGTTGAGGCCAGAGCACATGACTAAATCAAGGGCCGAGTCTCCCTCTCCCTCTCCCTCTCCCTCTCTGAGCACAACCCCCCAGAAGGCACCGGCACAATTGATCTAACAACACTAAGGAAAGGAACGAGGCGATGGGGAAGAACAGGGGGGCAATTAGAATGGCCACTTGAAACGGCTCCATGGGAAGTGATCAATTGTGAGCTTTTAACATGTTGCCCACTGCCCCAAGCCCCTGCAGGGAAGCAGCCGCATGTAGTTGGGTAGCTTCTGCCCTCTGGGCGGCATCCAGCATGTTTGTAAAAGTCCCTCTGTCTGATTCCAGCCACGGACGTCGCTGGTGAAGTACGTCAGCTGCCAACCAAAATAAAAAAGTCCTATAAGCAATATGATGATACGAAAGTACACTACGGTAAGTATCTCCTTAGCATGGTGGGAATATCCACGGGAAACTCCAAGCATTGATAGGGGCATATGGTGGGGGACTGTGGCCAAGCCAGCCAAAAACAGCCTGTGAGGACTCCCTCCCTCCCCATCCTTGGAGATCCCTGCAGAAGACGGTTTTGAAGCCGTTCCCCACATCTCTCCCTCTCTCTGCACTCTTGGCCTTCTGAGGCCCTTTCTCCCAGCAGAGAAAGGCTTGGAGGGGTGGTCCTCAGTCCCCTCATTTCATCCCTTCATCAGTTGTGGCTACCCAGCCCTCAGGGATGATCTTCTACCAGGCCACCCGATACGCCCCGCTGAGTACGTAATTGCTGACAGATTTCTTTCTGTGTCTTCCCTTAGCATCCTTCTTCTTTAAGTCCTTCAGAAGTTCTTCTGATCCCTGGAAGTCCCATCAAAACAGTCGGTATTATTTTTCCAACGAAGAAAAAAACTGGTACGATGCGGAGGAATTCTGCACTTCCAGAGGCGCCCACCTGGCCTCCATCCTCAACGATGAAGAGCAGGTGGAGGCTTGTTCTCTCTCCCCCCCCCCCCTTGGATATTTTTTATCAATCTCCCCCCTCCTCCCCACATGTTCACATGTTGTGTGCTCCATGCTGTCTTCTTCCAGCCTGAACACATTGCTTTCCTAACAATAATCCAGCTGGGAATTTCGATAAGACGGCGTTCGCTGGCAGGGGCTCCTGGGAATTGTAGTCCATGGACATCTGGAGGGCCGCAGTTTGATTACCCCTGCTTGAAAGGCATGTCACAGTGGCTTCCTTGCCTATGACAGCCAGCTCCATTATTGTCCGCAGGGACTGGGGCTTGAAGGCACGGCTTTTGTTGGGTTGGCTCTAGTGTTATGCTGAAAACGGTGGGCTCAGACCAGAAAAACTCCATCTAGGATTGCTTTGCCAGAGCACCGAGTATTTCCCAACTCGTTTTCTTAGGGGGTGTGCTTATTTACATCTCAACTGATGCAGCTGTGGAACAAGAAAGATTCCATTTTTAGTCCACCTAGGAGCTAATGTCACAGGTGGCCTGGGTCCTATCGATCTGCGGGACTGTCTGTGCCCCCCCCCATAGGGCTCCTCGCTCTGCGGGTATGAATTTACTGGTGGTCCCTGGACCCCGGGATATCCACCTGGCTTCAACCCAGGCAGGGCTTTTTCGGCCCGGGCCCCAACCTGGTGGAATGAGCTCCCGGAAGAGCTGAGGGCCCTGTCGGAGCTTTCCGCAAGGCCTGCAAGACGGAGCTCTTCCGCCCGGCATACGTTTGAGGCCAGGGCGGCATCCCGGTGTCACCATCTGAGGATCTCCAACTGAGACTAGCTAGGATCATTTCTTCCAGTGAGAGAGGGAGGGGGAGTTATTGACCCACTTGCTGGACGGAGGGGAAGCTTGATCTGTTTTTATTTTTCGCCATCTTGTTTACATGGTTATATGTTTACACTGTTATCATTTTAAGGGTACTGTTAGGGGATTCTGTTGTGTTTTTATCGACATCTGTAAACCGCCGCAAGACTTTCGTGAGCGGTGGTATACAAATGTAATTATAAATAAATAAATAAAAATAAAACACAGAGGGGGGCATAATATCAGCGAGCGTTTATCCTAGTTTTGTGGTTTGTAACCTTTTGATGTTTTTTAAAGTTGTTTGATGTTATGTAATGTTCCATGTAAGTTATAATGTTCTGTGTAAACCGCCCAGAGCTGCAAATGGGTGGTATAGAAATCTAAATAAATAAATAATAAATAAATAAATAGTAGTACATGTAGCATGTGCTACGGGCCCCACCGTTCCTGGGCCCCACAGACTGTTACAGTTACAGGGCCTTCACACAGCAATTGTTTGGGGGTCTTCTTTCCTTATGCAGCTTGCAAACAGGCACCCTGCCTGCTCCCTATAACCCCACCTCAGTTGGGGATGGATTTAAAGGGAGCAGGTGGGGATTTAAAGGGAGCAGGCGGTGAGCTGGCTGCTTCCCTTAAATGCGGCCAGCATACTGAACAGCTGACAATGACAGGGGCCCTGCTCGCTGGGGTGAGGGTTAAAGGGAGCAGGCAGGGTGCCTTGTCATCAACTGTTTGGCAGACACTTTTGTTCCCCCAAATCTCAAGAGGGGGAACAGAAGCACACACATCAAAAGCCCCCAAACTTTTCTGACTTGGCTGAATTGATGCAGCCGAAATCCAGATAGGGGGATCCAAATTGGATTCGGCTGAATAATTTCTGGCTGAATCAGAAACAGGGCGAATGTTTTTCTGCGCATGCCTACATTGAACCTGGGACCTTCTGCATTCTAAGCAGATGCTCTACCACTGAGCCGCAGATGCTGCCTTGGGAATGCATCGCTTCACTGCCTGATGATGACCCTGCTTGAACAGATGCAATGCCTGGGGCTTCCGTTTATGCTTGTGCCTCCGTTTGCAGAATTTCATCAGTTCCCAACTTCAGCGCACTTCCTGGATCGGCCTTGCGTTCGAGAATGAGGAAAGCGAGTGGAGATGGGCTGATGGCTCCAGCCTGGTGGAAGAGTGAGTTTCTAGGGGGGGGGGGGGATGGTGGTGGATGAAAGGATGATGATTCCACCTATCTAGTCCTGCAGTATTTTTCTGCAGCTATTGGGGTACGATGGAAAAGGTCTCTATCCTTTGGGGATTTGGATAAGGATGGGCAAGTTCCCCAGCTGCACTGCAGAATTGGTTTCTCTGATGGCCTTCATGAGACACAGTCCCGGGGAACATGAGAGAGGAGCTACTACCAACTAGCTACTAGCCATGGTGACTAAGGAGAACCTACATGTTTGGAGATTCCCAGTGCCAGGAGGCAACATCAGTTGTAATTCCAGGAGAACTCTTGACTCTTCCTGGAGGTGGGCAACTTGATTGATCCAGCAGGGCTCTTCTTATAGAATAGAATCATAGAATCATAGAGTTGGAAGGGACCTCCAGGGTCATCTAGTCCAACCCCCTGCAGAGTGCAGGAACACACAACTACCTGCCCACCCATAGTGTCCCCAATTCCATGCCCAAGTGATCCCTCCACCAAATATTCACCTACGATCCCACAGTGGCGATCAGCAATTCCCTGGGTATGCAAGGAAGGGCCACAGGAGACAAACAAAAGATGGTGATCAAATCACCTTATGATATGATATGGCATTCCCAGGGAAAGTAGGAACAGTCTTACTTTGAGGCTGTGTTTTCAGGAATATAAAAAGTGAAAAAAAGGTCTGTCATCTGAGCCCCAGCCATCAGAAACCAGATTCCATCGAAGAGAGCCAAGGCTAATTTCTCTGACTTGTATACTATATTTTTCCACATTGAGAAACTAAAAAAACCATAGATGAGCATGAAAAAATCTGCTTCCCGCCTAGGGGGTGGTAGTGTCTTCCATCCTTCCACCTTGGGTCTTCCCCCTTTTCATTCCTACCTCTTTTTGCAGCATATGTTCATGTCCTCTCTCTCTATTTCTCCCTCTCTCGGATCTGTGTCATTGAAACTCTTTCTTTGTAGGTTTTGGTCCGAAGACCAGCCCAGCATCACCAGGTTCTTAAGGAGCTCATACGAAGACTGTGCCACGATCGTACCTTCCTTAGCTTACCGTAACTGGAAAAATGACAATTGCCGGAATCGCTACAGATGGGTTTGCAAGGATGACCTGGGTGACGCTGAACAGAAAAGTCAGCAGAATCAGTCCTCTGAGGGATACTAAAAGGGAAGTCAGGACAAACGTACCTGTGCGGGGTTCATTTTCGTGTCAAACCCAACGGCAGTCCACACAAGCCGAGAACGGACAGAGAGATTCCGTTTCCACACAAGCACACCAGTCGTTTACCCCCCTCAACACAAGAAAAGGGGGGAGGGGGGAGGGGGAGAGTTGCCAACTCAGGTTTGGGAAATACCTGGAGATTTAAAGAGGGAGGGGTTTGGGGAGGGGAGACAGGTCTAATGCTACAGAAGCCACCCCTCCAAAGCATTCGTTTTCTTCATGGGAACCGAAAAGAAGAAGAGTTGGTTTTTATAACTGCCTTTCACTGCCTGAAGGAGTCTCAAAGTGGCTTCCATTCACCTTCCCTTTCCTCTCCCCTCAACAGACACCCTGTGAGGTGGGTGAGGCTGAGAGAGCCCTGATACTACTGAAGAAGAAGAGTTGGTTCTTATATGCCGCTTTTCTCTACCCGAAAGAGTCTCAAAGCGGCTTCCATTCACCTTCCCTTTCCTCTCCCCACAACAGACACCCTGTGAGGGAGGGGAGGCTGAGGGAGCCCTGATATTACTGAAGAAGAAGAAGAAGAAGAGTTGGTTCTTATATGCTGCTTTTTTCTACCCAAAGGTGTCTCAAAGCGGCTTACATTCGCCTTCCCTTTCCTCTCTCCACATCAGACCCCCTGTGAGGGAGGTGGGGCTGAGAGAGCCCTGACAGAAATGCCCGATCAGAGCAGCACTATCGGGGCCAGGGAATCAAACCTGGCTCGCCAGATTAGAAGCCACTGCTCTTAACCACTACACCTCGCTGGCTCTCTGTTGTTGGGGATCAGTTGTGATATGGTGAATCTCCAGGCCCTAGCTGGAGGTGGGCTGTGTTAGAGGGAGGACATTAACAAAAAGCCAGCTCCCTCTCCGTTTAGTCCAGCCTAGCCTGATCCCATCAGTAGCTCAGCAGGTCTGACCCTGGCTAGCATTTGGATGGGAGACCTCTAAGGATTGGGGTGGTAGTGCCTCCAAGGAGCACTAGGGGGCATGACATGGAGGCAGGCAATGGCAGACCACCCCCAAATGCCCTTGCCTTCCTCCCAGACAATCCTCAGCAACTATGTCTTCCTACCCAGTGAAGGAACCCAGGGCCAGAAGTTGCAAGCTGGACAGGAGGGAGGGAGGGAATGTTAGACTTCAGGCAAACTGTTAGGATTTGTGAATATGACGGCCACGTTGTGGGTGGGTGTACTGGCTGCCCTTTGACAGTGTCACAACCCTCGGAGTGCTTTGCACATCACTTCTCATTGACGTTTTCAAAGCAACACAAGGGGGGGGGGTGGAGTTTCTTCATGCTTCACAGGCCTGAACAGAATTGAACAAGAAGAGAAAGTGCCTTTGGGGCTTTCTTCCAAATGACTTTGCCTGCATATTCTTCTGACTTTTAAAAACATTTTGGGACTTGAGGATACAATTAGAGAGTGCACAGACTAAGAAAATGTTGTTTTTGTTGTTGTCAACCATTCAGGAAGGAACTAAAAGTTGAGCTGAACAATAAATATAATGTAAAACTTGTTAATTATTTATTATAGTGCACAGTTAAAAACAGAATAAAAACTTCTTAAAAACTATACCGAACTAACAACACATAGGACCAAACGCGTTTCGACCCTTCCGGGTCTTCCTCAGGGGTCAAAATTATAATAATACGCTATATAGCACTCTCTATAATGTGTAGCTGAATGGTTGAGTGGGGACTGTAATTTACGGCTCCAACCAATATGTATAAATTATATCCTTTTTGGAGACCAATTCCTATGTTATGTCCCTAAAGTCACCCCTCTTCGCTATCATCAAGTTCTGTCCTCAGAGTGTATTCTCATGTGCGTCAGAGAAAGCTAGCTTTTGGTTGGAGCCATAAGTTACAGTCCCCAGCCATTCAGCTACACATTATAGAGAGTGCTATATAGCGTATTATTATAATTTTGACCACTGAGGAAGACCCGGAAGGGTCAAAACGCCAAAAGGGTTCTATGTGCTGTTAGTTCGGTATAGTTTTTTAAGAAGTTTTTATTCTGTTTTTAACTGTGCACTATAATAAATAATTAACAAGTTTTACATTATTTTTATTGTTCAGCTCAACTTTTGAGTTCCTACCTGTTAAGGTTGGGTTTTGTTCCTTTTTTGGTTTAGCGTTGTCAACCATTCAGTCATACCCAACTCTTGGCAATCCTGTGGCCCAGTCGCTGCCATGGTCTCTGATCCTGCGCCGTCTCCCTCAGCTGTGCGATGTTCTGGCCAGGGGACACCTCAGTCGCGTCCAACCTCCGTGCCCTTCGTTGGTCTGGTTTCTTTTTTCAACGGACCAATCCTGGCACAATTGCTTTCTCCATTGAGTTGGATCTCACGATAGGGCCGAAGTAAGTGAGCCGGATATATCAGGCTTTGTGCGCTGAAGGATTGTTTTGTGACTTTTGCTGTCCATGGAATCCCCAGAATCTTCCTCCCACATCTGAGTCCAGATGAATCAATTCTTCTCTTGTCCAAGTTTTGCATTGTCCAACTTTCAACTTGTTAGTGTGTGCCAAAGTAGAGCCATTTTGAATGTGGATGGTGTTGGTTTGTGTGCTTCGTTTGGGAGAACATGCCCGGGCATCTTCCACCTTGCACAACATACGCAGAAGATGGGCAGACAACAGATGATTAATTGATTGAATAATTGGACTTCTTACCAGCCACTACTGGGAGAACAAACTCGCGGTGGGTTACAACAGTAAAGCCCAGGTATTCCCCAACCTGGCCTGAGTCTGTCTCCAGCAGGGCCCAGCCCCCTTTGACAGCCCTGCAGGCCCCCCTCCTTCCAGACCCCACAAAGAGACGCTCACAACAGGCACGTTGGTAGACTTTCTGTATTGAGGGACTGCAGCAGAATGGAGCTACGACTCAATCTCCACCCTTCTTTCATGGATAAGTCTTCAAAGCACACAAAGTCAGATCTTTTCTATGATTCCCAACCTCGAGATGGAAGATGCTCTCGGGTGCTGAAGTGGAGCTGAGCTGAGCTCCTCTCCACAATCCGCCAAGTTGACTGGAGCAGCGGTTGGTTTCACCATTAGAGTAGGATTCTCCCCCCCCTCCCCACCCCCGCCTCTTCTTGCATGGAGATGGGAGCATCAAGTTTCCATCAAGGGAGGATGCCAGCTTTAGGCTTCATTTTACAGATCCAGTTTCTGTTCATCTCACAGATGGTATCCTCCCAGCATTTCAGGGTTACTGTGCCACATGGCACTATTTGAGCACAGTTCACAAAGTTTTCCCTTTCCCGGCCTGGCTTACCGTCCTTCCAGTAGCTGAAAGGCAAAGACAGTGTTGTCTGGCTCAGTTCCACGCACTAAACATTTGCAATATCTTCTTTCATTTTACTTATTTGATGAACCTGATCTACAGTCTGCCTTTCTCGCCTCTGGACTCAAGACGGGCTACAGGGAGTGAGTGAATATGGCCAGTTTGAGGGGATACTTTCCCGGCCTGCGACTGAAGCCATGAAATTAACCCCGAGAAAGGCGGGACCCCCTGCCTTCACAACAATGCCCCACCCACGAAACACCAACCACACAACTGAAATAGAGTTCCCCTTTGTAAGGTGTATAGAATCATAAAGTTGAAGGGATCCCCAGGGTCATCTAGTCAATCCCGCTTCAGAATGCAGGAAAGTCTCAACTACCTGCTCGCCAACGTGACTCCAATTCCATGCCCAGATGATGCCAGCCCTCCAAATCCAGAATTCCTGGCCAGTCTGGGCTGGAAGAAATTTGCCTCCTGATTCCAAAGTGGCGATGGGCATTTCCGTGGGCATGCAAGAACGGGCCACAAGAGCCAAGCACCAACACAATCCTGCCCACATGCTCACAATCTTCCTTTTCAGTCAGATGGCTCTCCAGCCTCTGTTTAAAAATCTCCAAAGATGGAGAAACCACCACCTCCCGAGGAAGCCTGTTCCACTGAGGAACCGCTCTGACTGTCAGGAACTTCTTCTGGAGGTTTAGATGGAATTTCTTTTGAATTAATTTCAAGCCATTGGTTCTGGTCCACCCCTCTGGGGCAACAGAAAACAACTCCACTTCACCCTCAATATGGCAGCCCTCCCACTAATTTAAGATGGCTTTCATATCACCTCTTAAGGGGGCAGTTTCATAAAATAATATATTTTAAGGTAAAACATATAATAACAGTAATAATAACTTTATGACTCCCTTTTTGTTACCCGCCCTGGGTCTTAATTTGATACATTAAGCCAGGGGTAGTCAAACTGCGGCCCTCCAGATGTCCATGGACTACAATTCCCAGGAGCCCCTGCCAGCATTCGCTGGCAGGGGCTCCTGGGAATTGTAGTCCATGGACATCTGGAGGGCCGCAGTTTGACTACCCCTGCATTAAGCAATGCAGATAATTACTTAGCAGGACCTACTCACAGCAACATATGCACACTAATACTGCAAACTATCAAATACTCCCCCTCCCAGAGACTACGCCCCTGCATCAGAAATCAGATTGGAAAAAAGGGAACATTTTTTTTTACTCCACTGCCCCATACATAATATGACATGAAACAATACAGACTATATTAGAGAGGTATTTAGGTCCAGCGGCAACAGACAGCAAGGTGGGGGAGGGAGCCGACATCTTCGGTGCCAAGATGTTCAGGCGCCAATGCCAAGGGGGACCCATATCACCCTGGCCCCGACCACAGACCTGGCACAAGAGCTCCATTTTGCAGGCCCTATGGAAGGTGGGAAGCTTTCTGGGGGCCCGCAGCTCCTCCGGGAGCTCATTCCACCAGGCAGGGGCCAGGCCAGCATCCCGGGGGCCGGGAAGGATCAACAAGTTGGTGCCTGTAGAATGTAAGGCCCTGCAAGGGATATAGGGCAAAAGACAGTCCCTCAGGTATGTGGGTCCCAGACCTTGAGGGGCCAAGATCTCGAATCTAATCTGGGCTCCAACTGGCAACCAATGCAGCTGGCTCAACACAAGCTGGATAGGAGCCCTCCAAGATGTTCCTGTGAGGACCTGGGCAGCTGCAATCTGCACCAGTAGTTCCCCCACCCAGGCTGGGTTATTTAAATACTTGACCCGGCATCCAGGACCCTTGGGAAAATCTATGACAGGGGTAGTCAAACTGCGGCCCTCCAGATGTCCACGGACTACAATTCCCACAAGCCCCTGCCAGCATTCGCTTGTGGGAATTGTAGTCCGTGGACATCTATAGGGCCGCAGTTTGACTACCCCTGATCTATGACATCTGCTGTACAGATGCAACAATCATTGCAATGCAGAAGGAAATGAGACTCCAACAGCACAACTATGGCACGGCCTCACAGTCGCTTAGCAAATACCTGTGCTCTCGTGAGGCTTAGCTCTCAAGACAGCACGGCTGCCGAAAATTACACAGTCACCAGCCAAATCGGTTCATGGTAAAGTTTCCAGCATTCCTAGCTCCCCTGCCAGTGCAATTAAGCATCAAGTATTTTTGTTGCACTCTCTTTGAAACTTCAGAAATGACCCTCCCCCCTTTTCTGGGCCCAATCACCATCAAGGTTTCAGTGTCATTGTATGCAGAATACGAAAAGCGCTCAGTCCAGAACGCCTGGAAAACCACCAAAGATGTTTTCCGGGAAAGTTTGTATCATGCAGAACAGACAGAGTTTGACTCAAGCACTCACCTTAGAGATGTTTGCAGTGGGCCACCATTGGACCATTGCCAACCTGTTGTAATCCGGTAGAGTCCCAACCAGTGAGGAGCTCTTTGTATGGCAACTGCTTGCTCTAAAAACTTCTGCAAAAACACAAACGGGAAGTGTTAGAATGGGGGACTAGAGTCTCCTCTCAGACCAGCTCTACACTTTGGTGAGTTGAGCCAAAAAAGGAATACAGGAGGTCAGAGAACAGAAAATGAGTGAGAAGTAGACATCAGTCAAAAGGCTTTAAGGTTTGGCCTGGTCACAGGGAATAATATACTGGACACTTCCTAGAAGTGGCCCTGACCTGGCGGAACGAGCTCCCAGAAGAACTAAGAGTGGTGACGGAACTTGTTCAGTTCCGCTGCTTCCACCGGGCGTTTAGCTGACGCCGGGTGGCAATTAGATCAAGAGACCCTCCTCAGTTTGGCGGGGACATCAGGCTCTCCTCCTGGTACATCCTGGGGGAGTTATTGAATGGACAGGGGGAGGGAAAGGGTTAGTGGGTCATTGGACTTAGAATGGTTTATAGTTGGGGGTGGCTTATATTTATTGTGGGATTTTTAATGTCATAACCCAGTGGGAGCCAGCTTGCTGGTAGCAGCAGGTAGTAAATATAATAACAATAACAACAACAACAATAATAGGAGAGTTATAGCATCTAGTGTGGGTTGACATGGACAGAGAGGCTGTCAAAGGAGGAGGAAGAGAAGGAGTCGGTTATATGCCGCTTTTCTCTATCAGAAGGAGTCTCAGTGGCATACAAGAGCCTTCCCTTTCCTCTCCCCACAACAGACACCCTGCGAGGAAGGGAAGACTGAGAGAGCCCTGAGATTACTGAAGAAGAAGAAGAAGAAGAAGAAGAAGAAGAAGAAGAAGAAGAAGAAGAAGAAGAAGAAGAGTTGGTTCTTATATGCCGCTTTTCTCTCCCCAAAGGAGTCTCAAAGAAGCTTCCAATCACCTTCCCTTTCCTCTCCCCACAACAGACACTCTGCGAGGAAGGTGAGGCTGCAAAAGTCCTGATATTCCTGCTCGGTCAGAACTGTTTTACCAGACGTGTGATGAACACAAGGTGGCCCAGCTGGCTGCATGCGGAGGAGGAGCAGGGAATCAAACCTAGCTTTCTGGATTAGAGGCCAATGCTCCTAACCACTACCCCAAGCTGTCTTGAGAGGTGTCAAGAGACACCTTTCTGCACTGAATGAATTCCAGTCCCTTGGGCTGGATGGTGTGCACCTGGCAATGCTCAAAGAAAACTACCAGAGAAGGGGCAGTGGGAGGGGGCCTGAAAGAAACAGGAATCAAGGGATGATCCTGTTGGCTCCAAGATTTGGGTTCACCTAACCCTAGAATATGTGGTGGGGAACTACATGACCATCTACTTGCTTTCCACCTGTTGTACCTGTGCATTTTTGAATTGACAAACAAGGTAAAAACTCTGTACCTCTCCACCAAAACACAGAAGTGTTGAGGCTGTTCCTAAGAAAACTCATTCAGCTTAGGATGTCCAGGTCCAAGTGACTTGGACACTGCTGAGAGCCCAGCAAATTGCTCTCAATAAGCAGACTTTATTGAAGAAAATCTCTTTCTTGAAGATATACGATACTAACATCCTGCAAGCCTTGCTAAGACTAAGAAATGGTTGCGCTGGCTTAAATGCCTATCCCCTGGCTCCTCCTGCCTGCCCATTTGGGTACGAAACTCTCCAGATGCCACCTCCATAACCAAGACAGAAATACATAACTGGTGCCTTCTGCCCCCAGGGTCAAGGGTCAAAGCATTACAGCTGGAATTCCTGGTGCAAACCACACTGGCCAGACCAGCTACATTCCCACATAAGGTGATCGATAGTACAGAATGAAGAGCAGAGGGAAGAACAACAAATGGCAAAAGCAAGAAGATGTGGTTTTGACAGCACTGCAGCAGAATTTTATATGCTAGTTAATAATTTATCTGGCTAAATTATTATCCTCATCATCATTCAAAGGGCTGCCCTAAGGTTTGCTCACCTGCTCTTCTAGGCTGGTGACATAAACCAACTTGGAATTATTCATTTGGCATTCCTTCTCGGCGACATAGTAGACATTCATGAGGGGGGAGAAATAGTAGAGGTTTCCATTGAAGGCAATCCAGCCACTCTTCTTCTTCTTTTCGATGTCTCCTTTGAACATGTGAGAGAGAACAGGGAAGGGGAGCCAACGGGGCTATCGTGAAAGTGTGTCTCTAGCCCCGGCCAGCTCACTCTCCTCTGACCTTGAAAGCCAAGCAGGGCTGGCCCAGCCAAGCATTTGGATGGGAGACCACCAAGCAGGACCTGGGAGGTGACATGGAGTCAAGCAGCGGCAAACCCCCTCTGAATGTCTTTGCCCTGAAAACCCTACAAAGTCACCACACTCCTTTCCACCACCATAAATTCCTTGGGGCTGACTCCAGCACTAGGGATGGGCCTTTAATCACCTTGCAGAAGGCAACTTAAATTTGCATATGTTAGTCGAAAAGGGAGGAGGTATTCACTTTGTTACGGAAATCATCTGGTTATTCTAGGGCTGCACTTCTCAAGCTGAAGCCCATGTCTCCTTGTTCCCAGAGGACTGCGCTCAAAGACTTTGGCCCTGGGTGACTCATAAAAGTTGGACTGTGCTCACCACAAAGCTGTATCAAACAGTATCCAGCTGCTCAAGTGAAATCAAAGAGTTAACCCGTTGTGGGTTCCCGTTCTCTGTTTTCATTCATTCATTCATTCATTCATTCATTCATTCATTCATTCATTCATTCATTCATTCATTCTTTCATTCATTCATTCATATTATAGGCTGCCCCTCTTGAACCTGCCATCTGATTGCTCTGCAAATCTCATTGTACTGCTCTGTTTAACTGGAGGGCTTTGACTTAAAAGCAATTTATCTAAATGACATTGTCTTCCAAGTTCTGTTCCAAATTTAGCACCCATAGAATTCCCAGAAGCGGACGTTGCACTGACATATTTCCATGGAAACCCCCGCGGCCCTTGTGCAGAGCAAGCTACAAAGAAACGAACTTGGCAGTCGTTGTTGTTCCAGGACAGGGACCTACAAACAAAATTCCCACTTACGGACTTCGCTGAACACTTCGCTGTACTGTTTGGTCCCCTTGGCCAAATAAACGGCGAGACGTCTTGCTTCGTGCAGAATCTGTGGATCTGAAAGAGTCCCAACAGTGCAAATCAAGAGCTGAATCTCAGAGCTCAAAGAAGAGAGAGAGAGTTGCACGAGCAGCCCTGCTGATAGGCAGAAGGACCGTTTCTGCATTAGGAGACACAATGCGAAGTCGTCTTCTTGTGGATTAATCACTGTTAAAGTAGCAAAGTCTTTGTTGGCACTCTCAAGTGAAAACATCTCCACTAACAGAGTCTGCATCTGCAATTGTTAAGTTTCAGTTCTATGCTTAGCTATTTTATGCCAATAAGAGAACTTCTGACTCTTGTGGATTAAAAACTGGTTAATTAACTGGAAACAGAGGGTGAGTATAGATGGGTAATTTTCAGTGGAAGGAGGTCAATAGTGGGGTACTGTAGGGCTCAGGAACTAGGTCTGGTGCTTTAAAACTTGTTCATTAATGATTTAGGAACAAGCAGTGAAGTGGCTAAGAAGAAGAAGACTTGCTTCGTATATGACTCTTTTCTCTACCCAGAGGAGGCTCAAAGCGGCTCACAATCCCCTTCCCTTTCCTCTCCCCACAACAGACACCCTGGGAGGGAGGGGAGGCTCAGAGAGCCCTGAGATTACTGCTCGGTCAGAACAGGTCACCCAGCTGGCTGCATGCGGAGGCAAACCCAGCTTGCCAGATTAGAAGAAGAGTTGGCTCTTATATGCTGCTCTGCTCTACCAGAAGGCGTTTCCAAGGGGCTTACAATCGCCTTCCCTTCCTCTCCCCACAACAGTCACCCTGTGAGGGAGGGGAGGCTGAGAGAGCCCTGTGATTAAGAAGAAGAGTTGGTTCTTTTATGCCACTTTTCTCTACCCATAGTGAGATTCAAGGCTCAATTGCCTGTTGCACAGCTGAGAAAGACGTTGAAGAGATGCTGCTAGTTATACGACACTGAACTCAGATAGATGAACCAATAGTGTGACTCAACATAGTACACTTCAGATGTTCAAGTCTTCCCATTTCATAAACGGCTTTGGCTGCCATTCGGAGAAGAGAATCTGTGAGGGAGAAGTGGGTGATGAACCCTCAAACCCATGACCCCATCCTTTACTGCAGGGATAGTCAACCTGTGGTCCCCCAGATGTCCATGGACTACAATTCCCATGAGCCCCTGCCAGCATTCGCTGGCAGGGGCTCATGGGAATTGTAGTCCATGAACATCTGGAGGACCACAGGTTGACTACCCCTGCTTTACTGCACATCCCCCCAATTCATCTAGAAGACTGAAAGGTGATGGGGGAGACCACAAGGACTGGTGAGGATTGCAACATTCCCACTATAATTGCTTACCAGACATCGTTTTGATGGCTTCGTTTGACATGATCAGAAATTTTCGCATGTCGTCCACCGCATGGAATAGATTAATGCTCCTTACCAGTTCAACACAATCTAATAAAGAAAAAGGATCAGAAAGAAATGTGACAGTGAGACAGGATGATTATGGCAGATGGAACTGTGGCCCAGCCCTGGCCCTGGAGGGGCAGGAGGGCACTGAATGAGGACTCCGCAGGCCTTTGCATGATGCTGCTTCTGAGCATTTATATACCGCCCTTCCCAGAGGCTCAGTACCAGGCAGCCTCAGCTACCAATCTGGAGTTGGAGGACAGGTCAGAGAAGAGGCAGCCTGTCCCTTCCCGGCATGTGACCCCTTCGGGTTGCCACTCAGGGCAGAGAATTCCTGGAGGTTTGGGGTGGAGCCTGGGGAGGGCGGAGTTTGAGAAGGGGAGGGGCCTCATCAGGGATGCGGTGCCAGAAGGTCTACCCTCCAAAAGGGCCCCATTTTCCAGGGGAACCGACCTCTGCAGCCTGGAGAGGAGTGGAAATGCTGGGAGAACTCTGCCCTCCCCCCTCTGAAGACTGTCAACAGTGTTACTTCTGAGCAGCCAAAGAGAATATGAGTTAGTCTTAGACAAGAGCGACCTTGGGAGTGAACACGTCTTGCAGGCGGATAAAAGGAGATTTTTTAAATTGCAATTTTTGGTCTCCATGAGTCACAAACCTAGCTGAACTCTGGTGCCTAACTATGAATTTTCTTTCCCAGGGGATCCAGAGTGGGGTATTCCTGAATTTTGGCCTTCGGCTAGGGGGTTGCCCTGAGCCATGTGAAAAGGTGGGATAGAAGTGTTTTAATACCTCTTAGTTATAGGGCAGGACACTGTCCTGAGGAGACAAAGCTAAACCATCCTGCTAAAAGGACCTCCTCCGCCAGACGTTTGGCTGAAGTCGAATGGGACCGACACGCCCTCCCAGGCATCCAAGCACCTGGATGGAACCCCCATGGGCCCGTTTGGTTTCTTACGACTTTATTCTCTCTTTCGTCAATTGACTATTCATCAGCTTCTCAGTCCAATGGAACAGAGTCTGCCCATTTGGAAACGTGAACTCTAGTTGTGATTTATATTCTTCCAGACCAGCCTTTCTCAACTTTTGTGCTGTTCAGAACCCCCTGAAACATTCTTCAAGCTTGAAGAACCCCAGAAGTGGCAGACTATATTTGGGAAGCACAGCTGTGGACACGCCCACCTGGGGCCCCTCCCCTCCCCTCCCCAACCCCTCCAGCCCCATCACAGGCCTTTTTTGGAGGGCAGGTGGGACAATATTATTTTCTTTGTTTGTTTAATTTGTTTATTTATTTATTTTACATTTATATACTGCCCTCCCCTGAGGCTCAGGGTGGTTTACACAGAACTTAGCACAACAGGAACAATACAGAAAAACAGTGGCTACTAATAACTGTAATAGTAAATAATAGTAAATAAACAGTAATATAGTATCAAGTCAAGTCAGATTCTATTGCATGTAGCCGTAGGATATAAAAGGATTTAAAACATTTCAAATCAGTAATAAAAAGAATGTGCAATCTCAGACAACAATCACTTAACTTCATAAAAACATTTCCAGACTACATATGTCCACCTAGCCTATAGCTCCTCTAGGTACTTGCTCTCTGCAGCACCACTCTGGCCCTTATTTTCTTTGCTGCAAGGGCAAATAATGACATTTTGTGAGAAACAAATGAATTAGTATCTGATAACAAAAACACAAGTTTTTCCTGGTCGGATTTATCATTTAGCCCATCTAGTAGGCCAGCTAGAAATTTGGCCCTAGGATCTGTATACAACAGGCAAGTGAGAATGTAATGGGGGAGATCCTCCAGGACTAAAACTCCACAAATACAGAAGCATTGATCTTTTGGTGTTTTATGGTATCGCCCACTCAGCACAGCTGTTGGCATAGTTTGAAATCGCATGGAGGTAAAAGCTACTCTGAGGCTATGAGTTGAAAGATAGACTAGATAGGAAGATTTCAAATGGTTTGTTTTGAATAATTTGTACCAGGGTGAACTTTTAGATGGCAGGATTAATGATCTTTCGATCAAGGCACCTGAGATAAATACCCAGTCTCTGAGTTGGTTATTATCTCCTGAAGAGAGTTCAGTAATATAGTAGCACAATGGAACAGCAGTGACCAGTGACAACTGCAGCATACGGACGGCCCCGTGGCCAGACGGTTCAGCCTATGATTTACATGGGGAGGCTCGGAGGCCCAGAGGGTAGTAATGGTTCTGGCCAACCTCAACCCAATGCCTGGCAGAGGAACTCCCTTTTGCAGGCCCTGCGAAATGGTTCTACTTCTTTCTGCAAGGGCCCTGATCTTCTCTGGGACCTCGTTCATGTGTCCATATATGGTCACAGCACCAATAAGTTCAACTTACAGAAAACCGTCATCACAACAGCACCACAAAACAGGAGTGCGGTCACAATCACGGCTAAAATTCTGAAGGCTCGAGATTCCATAAAGGGTTCCTCATGGCTGTCGTCGTCATCGTCATCATCTTGAGCAGCAAGAGGCAAGAAAATGCTGGTTTAGTCCTCAGTTATCAAACATCCCATGCCCTCCCTCCAGGGGAAATGACCTAAATCAACTATAGGCCATTTCCTGAACCAGGGGAACGATCTGTGTCTCGGACACCCTGGAAGCTCAGTAGGGCCAGAGTCTTGGACCCCTGGGGGTTTTAGAGAAGAATGAACCATTTGTTTCCATTCTGCTCTGAACATTAGAGAAGCCATGTTGGATCAGGCCAATGGTCCATCCAGTTGAACCCTGTGTGTCACACAGTGGCCAAAGCCCAGGGGCCATCTGGAGGTCCAGGGCTCCAGAAGCACTCCCACTCTTGTCCCCCCCCCCATCATTAAGAAGAAAGACCATCACTGCCCCAGATGAGTATTCCACCTTGTTCCATCTCCAAGCACAGGTAAGAGAGGGAAAAAGAGGGGTCCGGTGTAAGATGAGACAGGGGCAACCAAGGATGAAAGAGACTCAAGAGTGGGCGGGGCCTAGTGTCCTCAAGTGAGCGACTTCTCTTAACCCTTTCCCTTCCAGAACCTCTTGCATGCATACAGACTTTCAATATTCAGCATGCCGTCCCTCCAACTAGGAACAGAAATGTTAAACTCCTGTGTAGAAAAATAAAAACAAGAGTGGAAGGAACATACCAGCTTGTGAGGGTGGCATTCTTTTGGCTTATTCTGACAGTAATCTTAGCTCCTCCTGTACTGTGTCTGTAAGAAGAACTCTGTTCCTATAATATGTCTTCAAGAGAGTAAGACGTTTAATAAGCAGATGCAGTGGCTTCTTTAACTGCACCGAAGGACATCTTGACATCCATCTACAACCACATTTCCCAAGACCAGAACTAGGGAGGCCAACGTCCATTTGGGGGACTGTAAAGCTCCTCACATTACAACTGATCTCTGAACTACTGAGTTCACTTCCCCTGGAGAAGAGAGATGCTTTGGAGGGAAGGCTCTGTCTTTCTACCCGCTGGGATCCCTGTCCTCCCCGGGCTCCTCTCCCAAATCTCCCAGAGTTCCCCAAACTCAAGATGGCAACCTTTTCAGGAGAAGAAAAATGTGCTTTCAATAGAGACACCAGGTCGCCTGAGAGACAAAGCAGATTCTGTTTGACCTGATTAAAAAATCACATCAGCCTTCCTTTCTAGGGGTATGAACAAGGATTTTGTTCAGCAATGCCAAATGCCAGATTTTAACACGCTATGTTTTTAATGAGGGAATTTCTGATTCAGATCATTTCAGGGAAGTGGGAGGGGGAGGCAGATAAGATAAAAACCCAGAAAAAAAAGAACTAAGAAGGAAAAAAAGAGAAATAAGAATAGCCGATAAAGTACAAAGATACCAGTTAAACTTTTAGGGTTTTCAGCAACAGGAACATACACAGTTTACAGTTAGTACAAACTAGCAAACTTATAATAACATGACTTATTCTAAAAAAATTGTAAAGTTATAACATAAAAGCTTCTTGCTTTTTTAATCTCTAACAATCTCTCTATTTTGCTAAGAAAATATATTCTCCCCCACCCCCTTATGCCTTTCTCACTGAGACTCTGAGCATACACAGAGTAAGTTGCTAGCAATCCATACCGAGAGACATGTAAGTACGGTGTAGGTTCCATAGAATGGATCCGAGGAGACCTCAAAGGAGCCATGCAGCTGGAGGCAGCAGAGTCGTGCCCTTCGGAAGGGAAAAGAAACACAAAGGCAACTTACCTTCTTTCTTGCCCTGCATTCTTTCTGGTTACTCTGACTGGGGTCTCATCTCCTCCTGTGTTCTATCTATGGGAACATTGGACAGAATATTCTGTTCAGATTGCTGGGGGGAGTGGAGGGCAGCAGGACAAGAGGAAGACCCAAACAGGTATGAATTGAAGCAGTCAAAGAGGTCATGCCTCCCCCCCTTTGCAAGACATGGACCAGGATGTCAACAATGGGACCTTTTGGAGGACATTCATGAGTAGGGTCACCATGAATTGGAAGCAGCTTGATGGCACTTCACACCCACATCTTCCCTCAGACTGCTCAACTAGCAGGCCTTCAGAGAAACATCTCACCTCAGGGACACTAGCAGCAGATTCTCCAAGGGTGATTAAGCCAGCATTAAAAATACTCTAACATCCTGCTGCAGCTTTGGCCTTGAAGGATAAAATCTCCTGCTCTTTGGGCACCCAGAAGATATTTATTGCTTTTATTGCTGAAAATGACAAATACCAAAATTATTCCAACATTTATGATGCTCAAGATATCCACTATGCTCTTTTTCCTCTACCCAATACACAGCTGCTTAAATATATTCCAATAGAATCAGAGTTGGAAGGGGCCATGCAGGCCATCTAGTCCAACCCCCTGCTCAACACAGGATCAGCCCAAAGCATCCTAAAGCATCCAAGAAAAGTGTGCATCCAACCTTTGCTTGAAGACTGCCAGTGAGGGGGAGCTCACCACCTCCTTAGGCAGCCGATTCCACTGCTGAACTACTCTGACTGTGAAAAAAAAAAAAGTTCCACACTTTCCATTGAATTGTATATAATGCAGCACTGGATGAATGGAGCCTTACTAAAACGGATGTCAAACCGTTTCTTCCTTTCCCACGTCTGTTTGTAAGAAAACTCTTTTACTTATAAAAATTAAACCTTCCCATTTTACTATTGAAACAGAGTCATGGCCTGCCTAACAAGGTGCCTTGGCTTCTTGCCCTGCCCTGCCCCATACCTCAGCCAGTTTCTCTCCTCGCGGCCTCAGGTGTGTCCCTGCAGGTGTTGCTTCCAACGGCCCTTCCCTCGACGCATTCTGGAACTCTGGCCTTTATCTTTTGCCGCTGCTTCATTGGCTGCTCCCGTGACCCAGCCACCATTCCAGAGAGAGACACCAAAGGTGACCGTCCAGTTGAAAATTACAAAGAGCAAGAAAAACTAGAATCAAGGCTGCCACAACGACATCAGTGACCTTTTTCTTTATTTTATTTATTTCCAGAAAGATGACTTTGTCAAGGCACCCCCCAGTTCTTTTGGTACTTTCAATACTTCCCCAGTGACAAGTCTATAAATAATAAAATAATAAACAATGAATAATTCTATGTATTGAACTCTTCTATAATTAATAAAGACATTTAACAAACTTTTCTACTCAGACCCTTTGTGATGGTAATTGTGTCAATATATCCTAGAATCATAGAGTTGGACATGGAAGTAGACCAGAGGCCTTTCGGTGCCCCTAGACCTTGGGGGGGGGGTCTTCAGAGAATGGGGTCTGCAAGCTACACTGAAAGTCTGGAGCCTCTAGCTCAACCCCCAACCCTCCCAGGCTACAGAGAATACAGAAATGGGGAAATTCCCAATGACTTTAACGGTGCCCTTGACTTTAATGGGGTCAAATCTCTTCGGACTTGGCCAAATCCCCAGATCCAAATCAGTTGATCCAGATGGCTTAAAATCAGTCCAAATAGGGTCCCACCAAACCGGAAACAGCCCATTTTTTTTAGTATTTCTTAGAAATGCTTAAAAATGAATGGAAGACTTTGTAATGTTGCTTAAAGTCCACCTCTTCTAAAGCTCTTCAGCAGGTGAGCCGACTTGCTAGCTTTATCTAGAACAAACTTAACAAATGCTTTCAACTACTTTAAGTTACATTACCTATTTTTTAACCTCTAAAATTAATTCTTTTAACCAAATGTTATGGTTATATTTATAAAGAATAAATGTACACATCCCACTATAATACACACATTATTTTACCAAAAACGTGATAGATCCCAAGGTAAATTTAAACCTTTAGGTTGTAATGATTGAAACCGGAACATATACCGTGATTCCCTTTTAAGTTGTACCTTATCGATATTTACTGAGGTCTGAGTATATATTTTTCCAATGGCACAAACCCTCAAGGAATCTACATCTCTCCCCCTCTATTAAATGAGTGACTGACCTTCTCTAATCTCATTTTTAACCCTGGAGTTATGTTACTGGTGGTCCAATTCTAGGACCACCCAAATGATGGAGAAGGGGGTGGAATAATATTTTCTTAATTGTTGTTCTGTAAAGAGAAGCTTGGTGTATCAGACTGATGTACCAGACCCCCCTCCCCAGAACTACTCTCCCCTAGAACATCCATCTTCTGGCACACATAAGAATTAATGGGGGACTGGCTGCTAGTAAGGATGCAGGGGCAATTTTACTGCCTATTTTACTGTTCTGTTTTAATGCTGTTTTAACTACATCATTTTAGGTTATTTATGTTATTTTAATAACATGATTTACACCCCCCCAAGGGGGCTGGGCTAAGGGGGCTAAGAATCAAGCCTGGCTGAATCACCGAATCACAATTCAGCACAATTCGATGTGGAGAGTGTAAAATTTAAAGAAGAAGAAGAAGAAGAAGAAGAAGAAGAAGAAGAAGAAGAAGAAGAAGAAGAAGAAGAAGAAGAAGAAGAAGAAGAAGAGTTGGTTTTCACGCTCCATTTTTCACTGTCTGAAAGAAACCCAAAGCGGCTTCCAATCGCCTCCCCTTCCACTCCCCACAACAGCTACCTTGTGAGAGAGGTGGGGGCTGAAGGACTGCTCTGTGAGAACAGCACTACCAGGACTGTGACTAGCCCAAGTTTACCCAGCTGGCTGCATGTGAGGGAGTGGGGAATCAAACCCGGTTCACCAGATTAGTGAAAGGGAAACACTTTCCTGGGGGCGATGGGTGGCATCTTCTCCCATAGTGGAGCTTAGCCATTAATACACTACATTAAGTTCTCGCAACATGCAAACCTTCTTGTATGCCAAAACCCAACATTGAGGGAAGAGGAAGCATTTGGGGCAGTTTTTAGCCGATAGGCATAGTTTTTTTTTGGGGGGGGGGGTTGTAGGTGGGTTTGAGAGAGCTCTGTCAGTACTGCTCCATGAGAACAGCACTATCAGGACTGTAACTAGCCCAAGGTCATCCAGCTGGCTGCATGTTGAAGAGTGGGGAATCAAACCCAGCTCATCAGATTAGAAGCTGCTGCTCTTGCCAAGCCTACATCACAGGAGTGGTGTTTGTGTGTGAGTGGGAGAGAGAGAGAGAGAGAGAGAGAGAGAGAGAGAGAGAGAGAGAGAGAGAGAGAGAGAGAGAGAGAGAGAGAGAATAAAACGGAGACAGGAAGGATGCTGGAAGCTGCTCTGGGCCCCAATGGGGAGGACTGTGTGGTTCTGTGTGCTCCTCCAGCACACATGAAATATTCACACCTCTTTAATTTATAAGCTGAATAAATAAATAGAATTAATCCCCCCCCCCAAAAAAAGGCTGGGCCTGAGTCCGTCTCCAGCAGGGCCCAACCCCCTTTGGCAGCCCTGCAGGCCCCCCTCCTTCCAGACCCCACAAAGAGACGCTCACGACAGGCACGTTGGTTGACTTTCTGTATTGCGGCATTACAGCAGATCAGAGCTACGACTCAGTCTCCCCCCTTCTTCCACGGCTAAGTCTGTCTTCAAAGCACACAAAGTCAGATCCCTTTTATGATCCCCAACCTCGAGATGGAAGATGCTCTCGGGTGCTGAAGGTGAGGCAGGCTGAGCTCCTCTCTCCCTCTCTCCACAATCCGCCAAGTTGACTGGAGCAGCGGTTGGTTCGCCATTAGAATAGGATTTTCTTCCTTCCCTCCCCTTCTTGCACCAAGATTGGGATACCAGGTCCTCCTCAAGGGAGGTAGGTGCTTTCCGGCTTCATTTTACAAATCCAGTTATTGTATGACTCACATATGATATCCTCCCAGCATTTTAGGGTTGCTGTGCCACAGGGTACTATTTGAGCACAGATCTTATAGAGATCCGATAAGGGGCCGGGCCTCCGGTCCTTCCAGAACCTGAAAGGCAAAGGCAGAGTTAGTCAAGGCAGATGTGTCTGGCTCAGTTCCACGTAAGTCGAGCACAAACTAAACATCGACAAGGTTTTATTTCATTTTACTTATTTGATTAACTGATCTACAATCCGCATTTCTTGCCTGGACTCAAGACGGACTAGACAGAGTGAGTCAAGACAATCCACAGGAGGGAACCCCCATCTTCCGTTACTAGCTGGGTTAAAACCTTACGTAACCATCCTAGTAAACGCTCTTTTTGTTTTCTAATCAGCTGCTCGTTGCCTCTCTAGCTGCAGCCCGATCTCTTATGTCTCAAAGGGCACATTCCTTCCCACCTCCTTCACCCTCCTGTGTGATTCCACCCATTTGGTTCCCGGGGACTGCCTGCTCTCTTGGTGTCCAGCCTGTTATCTGCATATGTACAGATTATGAACATCTGTGCATCTTTTGAGCTGTTCCTGGTTTGGATTCCCAGGGTAGAGTGTGCCCCTCAAAAGCCTCTGTAATCTGTACCCCATGCCTATGCAGTCAGTTCTGACTATGGTCCCGGGCAGCTACTTTCATTTCCAATTGAGAAACTTTGTTTTCAAAGCCAGTTTGCTTATTTGGAATCAAAATGTTTCACCGTTTGGTGCAAGTATTCAGCCACGGTTTCCGCCGCACTCTCTCGGAGACGTAAAAAAAAATGAAACTCCACTTTGTCTGACCCAATTGCCATCAAGATTTCAGTCTCATTGTATGCCAAGTATGAAAAGCACTCGGCACAAAACGTCTGGAAGATGCAGCAAAGATGTTTTATGGGAATGTTTGAATCATGTAGGGCAGACAGAAATCTGATTCAAGCACTCACTTTGCAGTTGGCAGTACTGGACCATCATTTGACCAGACCCAGGCGTTCCCCTGCCGGAAGAGCCCCAACCAGTGAGGAGCTCTTTTTGCAGCAACTAATCTCTCTAAAAACTTCTGCAAAAAGAGAAATTAAGAGTCTTAGAAAGCAGGGCTGGAGTCTTCTTTCAGACCAGTTTTAGCTACTGGTAAGTTGAGAAGAAAACGAATACAGGAAGTTCAACGACAGAAAATAAGTGAGAAATAGAAGCAATCAACGTTCATTAGGGTTTGAACTCATCAAAGGGAGGAACATACTTGACACTTTCTAGAAGATAACTCCCTAGAGCAGGGGTACTCAAACTGTGGCCCTCCAGATGTCCATGGACTACAATTCCCATGAGCCCCTGCCAGCAAAAGCTGGCAGGGGCTCATGGGAATTGTAGCCCATGGACATCTGGAGTGCTGCCGTTTGACTACCCCTGGAGACTGGCTGAGGACCCCGGTCTGCTCGCGCCCAGCAAGGCCTCCGAACGTGAGAAGTTTGGAGACCAACATGTATGAAGAAAGGTTGAGGGAGCTTGGTCTGTTTAGCCTAGAGAGGAGATGACTGAGAGGGGATCTGATAACCACCTTCAAGTATTTAAAGGGCTGCCATGTAGAGGATGGGGCAGAGTTGTTCTCTCTTGCCCCAGAGGGACGGACCAGAACCAATGGGATGAAATTAATTCAAAAGAAATTCCATCTAAACATCCGGAAGAAGTTCCTGACAGTTAGAGCGGTTTCTCAGTGGAACAGGCTTCCTCGGGAGGTGGTGGGTTCTTTATTTTTGGAGATTAAAAATTTCTGTTTAAAAGGTTGGATAGGCACCTGATGGAGAGGCTGATTCTGGGAAGGCTCAAGGGGGTGGCAGGTGACAGTGGATGAGTGAGAGGGTTGGGAGTGTCCTGCATAGTGCAGGGGGGTGGTCTAGATGATCCAGGAGGGCCCTTCCAACTCTATTGATTCTATGATTCTATATGGCAGTTCATAATTGATCCAAAGGGCTGCCCTAAGGTTTGCTCACCTCCTCTTCTGGGCTGTTGATATAAACCAACTTGGAATTATTCATTTCGCATTCCTTCTCGGCGACATAATAGACATTCATGAGGGGGGAGAAATAGTAGAGGTTTCCATTGAAGGCAATCCAGCCACTCTTCTTCTTCTTTTCGATGTCTCCTTTGAACATGTGAGAGAGAACAGGGAAGGGGAGCCAACGGGGCCATCGTGAAAGTGCGTCTCTAGCCCCGGCCAGCTCACCCTCCTCTGACCTTGAAAGCCAAGCAGGGCTGGCCCAGCCAAGCATTTGGACGGGAGACCACCAAGCAGGACCTGGGAGGTGACATGGAGTTAAGCAGCGGCAAACCCCCTCTGAATGTCTTTGCCCTGAAAACCCTACAAAGTCACCACACTCCTTTCCACCACCATAAATTCCTTGGGGCTGAGTCCAGCACTAGGGATGGGCCTTTAATCACCTTGCAGAAGGCAACTTAAATTTGCATATGTTAGTCAAAAAGGGAGGAGGTATTCACTTTGTTACGGAAATCATCTGGTTATTCTAGGGCTGCACTTCTCAAGCTGAAGCCCATGTCTCCTTGTTCCCAGAGGACTGCGCTCAAAGACTTTGGCCCTGGGTGACTCATAAAAGTTGGACTGTGCTCACCACAGAGCTGTATCAAGCAGTATCCAGCTGCTCAAGTGAAATCAAAGACTTTCACTGGCATCGTCTCCCAAGTTCTGCCCCACATTTAGCACCCATAGGATTCACAGAAGCAGATGTTATACTGGCATCATTCCATGAAAACACTCTAGTTAGCCGTCAGCCGTGTTGGTCCTTTTAGACCTATCGGCGGCCTTTGACATCGTGGACCACGAACTGTTGGTCCATCGCCTGGCCGGTACGGGGATACGGGGCACAGCCTTGTGCTGGATACGCTCCTTCCTCCAGAACCGGTCCCAGAGGGTTGCTGTGGGGGAAGAGTTCTCGCGGCCCTATAGACTCCCTTGCGGGGTCCCTCAGGGTGCGGTCCTCTCCCCCACATTGTTTAACATCTTTATGCGCCCTCTGGCCCAGCTGGTACGGAGCTTTGGGCTGGGTTGCCATCAGTACGCGGATGACACCCAGCTCTATCTCCTAATGGACGGTCACCCGAACTCCCCCCCGGAACCATTTGCCAGATGTTTGGAAGCAGTGACAGAATGGTTCGAGCAGAGTCGCCTGAAACTCAGCCCCTCCAAGACGGAGGTCCTGTGGCTGGGGGGAAGGGGGCGGGAACAGATAGCGCGTTTACCCACCCTAGCAGGGGTGCAACTTACCATCGTGCCCCAAGCTAGGAATTTGGGTGTGACCATTGATGCCTCCCTGACTATGGAGGCTCAGGTCAAGAGAGTAGCGGGCCAGGCATTTTTCTACCTTCGCCAGGCCCGGCTACTAGCGCCCTACCTGTCCTCTGACCACTTGGCCACAGTGATCCATGCGACAGTCACCTCCAGAATAGATTTCTGTAACTCGCTCTACGCAGGCCTACCCTTGTCCCTGATCCGGAAACTACAGCTGGTACAAAATGCAGCTGCCAGGGTCCTCACTGGAACATCTTGGAGGGCCCACATCCAGCCGGTGCTGAGGCAGCTGCATTGGCTGCCAATTGCTGCCCGGATCCGGTTCAAGGTTTTGGTTTTAACCTTCAAGGCCATACTCGGGTTGGGACCCACATACCTGAGGGACCGCCTACCGCTCTATGCCCCCCGCAGGGCCTTACGCTCTGCGGGTGAGAACCTGTTGGTCGTCCCCGGCCCGAAGGAAGCGCGCCTAGCCTCGACCAGGGCCAGGGCTTTTTCAGTCCTGACCCCTACCTGGTGGAATGAGCTCCCGGGTGATCTGCGGGCCCTGCGGGATTTGTCAGCTTTCCGCAGGGCTTGTAAAACGGAGCTCTTCCACCAGGTCTATGGTTGAGGCTGGGGTCAGCAAATCAGGGACATCGCTCCCCCCCTAGGAGTTGGAGTGTACGCTACTCCCCTATCCTTTCCTCTTCACCTCTTAATAATTGGGGGAGGGATGGGATTTTTAGCCGCCATGTTAGTAGAGTGATGTTTTAATGGGAATTTTAATGGGATTAGTTGTTGTGACCCGCCTCGAGCCTATCGGGAGAGGCGGGAAATAAATCTAATAATAATAATAATAATAATAATAATAGATCAGGGGTAGTCAACCTGTGGTCCTCCAGATGTTCAAGGACTACAATTCCCATGAGCTCCTGCCAGCAAACGGTGGCAGGAGTTCATGGGAATTGTAGTCCATGAACATCTGGAGGACCACAGGTTGACTACCCCTGCTCTAGTTCCCCTGCGGGAGGCAAGACATTTAAAAAATGAGATTTTCAGCAGACGTAGTTCCAGGACAGGGGCCTTCAAACCAGATTCTCACTTACGGATTTCCTTGAACACTTCTTTGAATTTTTTGTTCCCCCTGTACAAATGAATCGCTAGACGTCTTGCTTCATTCAGTATCTGTGGATCTGGAAGAGTTGTCAAAATGCAAGTCAAGAGCTTAATTGCAGATTACAAAGAAGAGAGAGAGAGAGAGAGAGTTGCAGGAGGGTAGCCATGTCGATTGGCAAAAGAAGACCTAGATTCAAGTCCAGTAGCACCTTCAAGTTCAAGAAGATTTTGGGATGTAAGCTTTAAGAGTCAAAGCTGACAAAGGGAAGTGAGTCTTGAAAGCTTGTGTGTTAAGTGCCACCAAGTCGCTTCTCGCTCATACCAATCCTATGACTTATTGTCCTCCAAAATGTCCTATCATAAATGATATAGGGTCTTCCTCCTTACCTGTTGCATCCAGATTTTCCTAGCCTCTCGTCTTCTCATAATACGACCAATAGTCTTAGTTTAGCCATTTTAGCTTCTAGGGAGGGTTCTTGATTTGATCTAGAACCCATATTTGTCTTTTGGGCAGTCCACGGTATCTGTAAGCCTGTCCTCCAACATCACCTGCATAACGATTGCACATTCTTCCGGTCAGCTTTCTTCATTGTCCGATGGTCAGGCTTATACATAGTAGTTAGCAGGAGTTATCTTGATGTTGGTCACCTTATCCTTCAGGATTCTTCTAGCTCCTCCATGGTAGCTCTTCCCAGTCCTTCTAGTGTCTTGGTTGCAGTTTCCCTTTTGGTTGATCAAGAAGCCAGGGGATAGGAAATCTGGACAGACTGAAAGCTTATAACTTGAAAGTCTCCTCGGTCTCTAAGGGGCTCCTGGACTCGAATCTATCTGAGCATCTTTGGTTCTCCACAATATGTTACTCTCTGCTGTGGCCAACCTACGGAAGGCAATGTGTCTCCCTTCTCAGTCCCTGGTGGGGGAAGGGGACAGCTAGTCATAATACACGGAACTCGGACAGATGGGCTGATATTGTGACTCAACATAGGAAACTTCAGATATTCAAGTTTTTGCATTACATAAACAGAAGAGAATCTGTGAGGGAGAGATGGGTGAGGAACCCTCAAACCCATGACCCCATCCTTTACTGCAGGGGTAGTCAACCTGTGGTCTTCCAGATGTCCATGGACTACAATTCCCATGAGCCCCTGCCAGCGTTCGCTGGCAGGGGCTCATGGGAACTGTAGTCCATGGACATCTGGAGGACCACAGGTTGACTACCCCTGCTTTACTGCACATCCCCCCAATTCATCTAGGAGACTGAAAGGAAATTCTCCAGGGTGATGGGAGAGCTCACGACGGTTGGTGAGGAGTGGATTGCAACATTCCCACTATAACTGCTTACCTGACATGGTTTTGGAGGCTGTGTTGGACATGATCATAGAGGACCGAATGTCACGCATCGCCATTAATAGATTGTTATTCCATTTCTGCTCAATAATAACTAATAAAGAAAAAAGACAAGAAAGGTTGCTGTGACACAGGCTGCGTATGACACATACAACTATGGCCCAGGCCTGGCCCTTGGGCAGGAGGGGCAGCGCTGGCCTAACATATTAGCACTGGCCTAACTGGCACAGCAGCTTGGTGTCGTGGTTAGGAGTGTGGACTTCTAATCTGGCATGCTGGGTTTGATTCTGCACTCCCCCACATGCAGCCAGCTGGGTGACCTTGGGCTCGCCACGGCACTGATAAAACTGTTCTGACTGAGCAGGAATATCAGGGCTCTCTCAGCCTCACCTCCGCTCTCTCTATTGTGGAGAGAAGAAAGGGAAGGCGATGGGAAGCCACTTTGAGACTCCTTCAGGTAGAGAAAAGTGGCATCGAAGAAACAACCCTTCTCCTCCTCCTCCTCCTCCTCCTCCTCCTCCTCCTCCTCCTCTTCCTCCTCCTCCTCCTCCTCCTCCTCCTCCTCCTCCTCCTTCTCCTTCTTCTCCTCCTCCGGGTTGCTTTGCCTGGTGTGAAAATTTTGCCCAGTCAACCATGCCAGCTTGAAAACCATTTGTGCATTCATTGCAATTAGAAAATCATAGATACAGGGTGATGAATCCACCAAACCTGTGCAGAGAATAATGCAATTAAATGGTGTGGAGGCTGGGGAGCTGATGCTCTTGCAGGTTGAGCCAACACCCTAGGGTCTTTGCCCACCCCCCTCCAGGCCATCTCTCGGCACCACCCTGCAGCTACTGAGCCACCCCCTCCCCCAATTGACAAGGTCCAATACAGGGGAAGTCAAATTAAGGCCTTCCAGCTGTCCATGGACGACAACTCCATGAGCCCCTGCCAGTTTGAGGGCCACAGTTGGACTACCTCTGGTCCAATATCCTTCTGAAATCTGGAAGATATTGACAAAAGAGACACTGCTATTTCCTGAGGAAGAGATGCCACATGTGAGTCATGACTGATGAAGCCCATCCTTTGGGGGAACAAGTCCTTTCTCTGGGCTCTCCGGAAGGGCTCGTTGGGGCTGTGCTTTGGTCGGAGAAAGAGGATTCTGATGACGGCTTGCCAGTCAAACTGTGTTGAGCAATGTGAAGTTGCTACAGCTTAAGTGTCTCAGAGAGTAATTATCGTTATTGTTATTTATCAAAACGGGCGGTAGCAGGGGCCCGTAGAAGGATGGGCGGCCCCCCCACTGATGCGCAGCTGCGCGAGGGCCCGGCTGAAGGCCGCAGCCAGCGGTGGTGATGCAGGCGGCCCCTGCCCTCCCCGGCTAATGTGGGTGGCTCCATTGGGCAACGGGCCATACCAGGGGCCCGCAGAAGGATGGGCGGCCGCCCCCATCGAGGTGCGGGCGCGTGAGGGCCCCCCTAGGCAGCGAGGGTGGGCGGCTCCCCAGGCAAGATCGGAGGGTGGGGGGAGGATGCCGTGTCAAAGATGAGGCAGCCCCACTCCTTTCCTGATGCTCAGTCCTTGCCCCCCCCCCTGGGAAAGGCGTGAGGCTTCGCCAGCATGAAAGGGGCAGGGCCTCCATGTCTTTGACGCAGCAGCCCTGCTCCTTTCCCACCGGTGAAGCCTGTTCCCCCCGCAGACATACCGGTGACACCGCACAGAGGCGAGGATGCTGGACTCACCGGAGTGCAGAGCCAAGGCGGAGCGCAGAGGTGAGGCTGGTTGACTTGCCAGAACACAGAGCCGAGGATGGGCCAAGTAGCCAATGAGGAGCGGCTCCCTATTGGCCACTTGGCCCCCGAGTGACACGGCTCCTGATTGGCCCCTCTGAGTTTTTATCACAGGCTCGGCTCACCCTTTCTCCTCCCACCTTGCCCTTACTGTTTTATTATTACCGCTCCGCAGGAGTAGTTTAAAGATTAGGGGGGCAGGATGGTTCCACTCCTCTTGGAAGAGTTTTTGACATGGAGTCAACCCCAGGAGGGCAATTCTGGAAGCTTGTTCTTTGCTGTCTGAGGTCAACTTACAGACTATTGTCATCCCAACAGCACCACAAAACAGGAGCACGGTCACAAACACACAAAAATTTCTGAAGAACACGGTTTTTGTAATGTCTTCCTCGGGAATGTCTTCTTCTTGAAAGGCAAGAGACAAGAAAAGTCTGGTTCAATCATAAGTTTTCCACTACTCCACAAACACTCCCACACTGAAAAAGCATCATGGCCCCAGACAGAGCATTCCATCTATATGAACATGAGAGAAGCAATGTTGGATCATGCCAATGACAAATCCATCCCAAACCTCTCTGTCACACATGGTCCAAAACCCAGGTACCATCAGGAGGTCAACCAGCAGGGCCAGGACTCCACCGTTGTCCTCCAAGCACCCAGAAGGCAGATCATCACCGCCTCAGGCATAAGAATGTAAGAGAAACTATGCTGGATCAGGCCAATGACCCACCCAGTCCAACACTCGGTCAAAACCAGAGGCCATCAAGAGGTCCACCCGTGGGGCCAGGACTCTAGAAGCTCTCCAATAGCCAAGTGTACCTGAGAGAGCGAATTCTCTTAACCCTTTCCCTCCCAGATCCTCTTGCATGCAAACTTACTTTATCGATATGCCCATCCACCCCCACCCCCACCCCCACCCTAGGAATAGAAATGATGCACTCCTGTGTAGAATAATAAAACAAGAGTGGAAGGAACATACCAGCTTCTGAGGGTGGCATTATTTTGGCTTATTCTGACTGTAATCTTAGCTCCTCCTGTACTGTGTCTGTAGGAAGATATCACAAAGAACTCTGATCAAACAATACATCTTCAGATGAAGGAAGCATTTTATGAGCAGATGATGATGTGGCTTCTTTAACTGCACCGAAGGACACCTTAACATCCATCTACAAACACAGTTTCTAGGACTAGGGAGGCCATTGTAACCCACTGAGGTCTCTGTCCTCGCCACGCTCCTCTCCCAAATCTCCAGGAGTTCCCCAAAACTGTTGTCGTTTTTGCTGCTTTTTATTAAATTTTTCTAACGTCCTCCCAAAATGGCTCAAGGGAGTGTACAAAATGGGTTAAAATTAAAAGTGAATTTAAAAGAAACCAATGCAATGCATCGATTTTTAAAATAAGGCAGAACAAAAACGTTAGTAACAAATGCAGGTATCACAAGATGGGATCACCCTGTCTTAAATGAGGACTCCCTCTGTTGTTTCAATTTAAAAGAAAACA
Organism: Paroedura picta; assembly: GCF_049243985.1. Lineage (NCBI taxonomy): Eukaryota > Metazoa > Chordata > Lepidosauria > Squamata > Gekkonidae > Paroedura > Paroedura picta. The sequence goes on from NC_135378.1 coordinate 86,444,243, forward strand.
TTTATCCCATATTACTGAGTAAACTGAATCGGTACAGCAGGCTTTCTCAAACCAAGGGTTTCTTGACGGCTGTGAAAGTTTTCCCAAATGGGTGGAGTTCATTTTTTTATAGATTTTTAAAATTTGTTCAACATTTATTGGGTGATATGATCATATATGGTCTCGTTGACCCGCCCACCCCTCCTCCCCAAATGGCCAATGATGGGCCTGGAGGGGGTGGGAAGGGGAGGAGTCCCAGTTGGGTGTGTCCACAGCTCTGCTTCCCAACCATCTTCTTCATGGTGGTGCTACTCCTGGAGTTTCTCCAAGCCTGAAGAATGTTTAAGGGGTTTCTTAACGGCAAAAAATCTGAGCGAGACTGGGTTGCCGAGACACAATTGTTTCAAGAAGCTAATTCTACTCAATCATTTCCAATTAAAATCACGTCAGCCTTCCTTTCCAGAAATATAAACAAGGATTTTGTTCAGCAATGGCCAAATCCCAGATTTTAACACGCTATGTTGTTAATTGCTGAATCAGACCATTCTCAGTTTCAGGGAAGTGGGAGGGGGAGGCAGATAGGATAAGAATTCGGCAAGAAAGAACCAAGAAGAAGAAAAAAGAGAAAGAGGAATAGTGGATAAAGTAAAAAGAGACCAGATAAACTTTGACATTTTTTCAGCAACAGAAACATATACAGTTTATTGTCAGTTCAAACTAATAAACTTATAATAAAATGACTTACTTATTCTAAAAAGTTGTAAAAGCGTAACTGAAAATCTCTAAGACAACATTTTCTCCCCCACAGCCCTTTAGCCCTCCAAACTACTCCAGTGATTTCATTTTATTTACTGCATTTATAGTATGCCTTTCTCACTGAGACTCTGAGCATACACAGAGTAAGTTGCTAACAATCCATACTGAGAGACATGTAAGTACAGAGCAGGTTCCATAGAATGGATCCTAGGACACCTCAAAGGAGCCATGCAGCAGGAGGCAGCAGAGTCGTGCCCTTCGGAAGGGAAAAGAAACACAAAGGCAACTTACCTTCTTTCTTGCCCTGCATTCTTTCTGGTTACTCTGACTGGGGTCTCATCTCCTCCTGTGTTCTATCTATGGGAACATTGGACAGAATATTCTGTTCAGATTGCTGGGGGGAGTGGAGGGCAGCAGGTCAAGAGGAAGACCCAAACAGAGATGGATTGAAGCAGTCAAGGAGGTCATGCCCCCCGCAAGACCTGGACCAGGCTGTCAACAATGGGACCTTTTGGAGGACATTCATTGGGTCGCCATGAACTGGAAGCAGCTTGATGGCACTTCACACCCACACCCTCCCTCAGACCGCTCAACTAGCAGGCCTTCAGAGAAACATCTCACCTCAGGAACTCTAGCAGCAGGTTCTCCAAGGGCGATTAAGCCAGCATTAAAAATACTCTAACATCCTGCTGCAGCTTTGGCCTTGAAGGATAAAATCTCCTGCTCTTTGAGCACCCGGAAGATATTTATTGTTTTTATTGCTGAAAATGACAAATACCAAAATCGCTGCAACATTTATGATGCTCAAGATGATCCACCGTGATCTATTTGAAAGCTGCAATCTCGTCATTAAGATCAGTTGTCGTACTCCGTGTAACTATCCCCTTTCTCCTTGGCAGAGCTTGTCATTCTGGCCAAAATTAATGTATCAATCACTTTGACACCAGCTCCCCCCATGACTCAGCCCAGATTATCAGAAATTATTTTCTCTATAGCTGTAGAAACTCCACATGAGCTCACACATGAGTGTTTTTGAGGCTGGGGTTGGGGGGCTCACCCAGAGATGAGACAAGACAGCCAGACCATAGTTCACAGCAACAGGGACCCCCACCCATTGGGTGGCCAGCTCTCTTCTGGGAGAGTGTAGTCTGGGGAGAGAAGGACAAGGTTCCAGAGAATCTATCCTCTAAAGCAGCCATTTTCCCCAGGGAAACTGATCTCTGTGGTCAGGAGAAGAGTTATAATGGCAGAAGACCTCCAGGCAACAATTCATCTCACTCTGGGGCACCACTGGATCAGGATAGGGGGTGCAAGCTAGGCCATTCATCCCATCATCACTTTCTCTAGGGCCCATCCAAGTTGGATTGGGGTGGAGACTGGTAGACACCTACTGAAGATCTTTTTAGCATCAATACTGCATTGCCTCCTTTTTCAAACCTGGGGCTGACTGCCTTAGAACCATAGATCCATAGAGTTGGAAGGAGCCATCCAGGCCATCTAGTCCAACCCTCTGCTCAATACAGGATCAGCCTCTAGCATCCAGGAGAAGGATCTGTCCAGTTGCTGCTTGAAGAGTGCCAGTGAGGGGGAGCTCCCCACCTCCTTAGGCAGCCCCTTCCACTGCTGAACTAGATTCCTAGAATCCTAGAGTGGGAAGGGGCCATGGAGGCCATCTAGTCCAACCCCCTGCTCAGTGCAGGATCAGCCTCAAGCATCCAGGAGAAGGATCTGTCCAGTTGCTGCTTGAAGAGTGCCAGTGAGGGGGAGCTCCCCGTCTCCTTAGGCAGCCCCTTCCACTGCTGGACTACTCTGAAATCCCCCCCCCCCAATATCTAGCTGCTATCATTCTCCACAATTTAAACTGTGCATCCTCTCCTCTGCTGACAACAAGAACAGCTTCCTGCCCTCCTCCAAGTGACAACCTTTCAAATCCTTCAAGAGAGCCATCCTGTCCCCTCTCAACCTCTTCCCAAGTCCATTCCCAAGTCCCTCAGCCTTTCCTCGCAGGGTAAGGTTCCCACTGGCCCCTGATCATCCTTCTTGCTCTCCTCTGCACCCTCTCCATTTTGTCCACCTCCTTTTTGAAGTGAGGCCTCCAGAACTGTACACAATACTCTAGGTGGGGTCTGACCAATGCGATATACAGCATAGGGACTAGGACATCTCGCGATTCATTTATGTGTGGAACTTTGCGTATTCATGGCCTGCCTAACAAGGTGCCTTGGCTTCTTGCCCTGCCCTGCCCCATACCTCAGCCAGTTTCTCTCCTCGCGGCCTCAGGTGTGTCCTGCAGGTGTTGCTTCCAACGGCCCTTCCCTCTGCGCATTCTGGAACTCTGGCCTTTATCTTTTGCTGCTGCTTCATTGGCTGCTCCCGTGACCCAGCCACCATTCCAGAGAGGGCAGAAGCCCATGCCTAGGAAATCAGGAAGGAAGGGAAATCGCTCTTTCAGTAAAAAAAACAAAAAAAAAAAACAGATGCTAATGGAACAAACAAGCAGACAGATCTTTCTGTACCCTCTGGCCGTCTATTTCGAAGTCTGGACTTGGGCTGTTAGCCTCCAGGTGGGGCCTAGAATTACAGCTCATTTCCAGACTGCAGAGGTGAGTTCCCTTGGAGCAGGTCTATGGTTTGGAGCAGGGGTAGTCAAACTGCGGCCCTCCAGATGTCCATGGACTACAATTCCCAGGAGCCCCTGCCCATGCTGGCAGGGGCTCCTGGGAATTGTAGTCCATGGACATCTGGAGGGCCGCAGTTTGACTCCCCCTGGTTTGGAGGGTCTCTGGCACTGAAGTCCCTGCCCACTGAGATCCTTCTGCACCCTTCAGTAGGAGTCACCTTTTATTACCAACCTGGTGACCCAGGAGGTAAGACCCCTGAGAGCCCCCGAGAGTAATGGGGGATCTGTTAGGGTCAGAACTCAGGGCTACTATAAGAAGGGAACGATTGGGGGTGAGGGGTTTGGAGACCAAGATGTAGGAGGAAAGGTTGGGGGAGCTTGGTCTGTTTAGCCTGGAGAGGAGACGACTGAGAGGGGATCTAATAGCCATCTTCAAGTATTTTGAAGGCTGCCATGTAGAGGATGGAGTAGAGTTGTTCTCTCTTGCCCTGGAGGGACGGACCAGAACCAATGGGATGAAATTAATTCAAAAGAAATTCCGTCTAAACACCCGGAAGAAGTTCCTGACAGAGCGGTTTCTCAGTGGAACAGGCTTCCTCGGGAGGTGGTGGGTTCTCCATCTTTGGAGATTTTTAAACAAAGGCTGGAGGGCCATCTGATGGAGAGGCTGATTCTGTGAAGGTTCAAGGGGGTGGCAGGTGACAGTGGGTGAGCAACAGGGTTGTGAGTGTCCTGCATCGTGCAGGGGGTTGGACTAGATTAACCTGGAGGTCCCTTCCAACTATGATTCTATGATTCTATGAAAGATCCCACCTGGTTATGCAGTGCTCCACCGATCGCAGTCTAAAGGTTGGGAAGGGCTGAGTTGGATGCTGGTCCTGGAGTCTTTCTTCTTCAGAGCACTTCTTGCCCCAACAATCCCAGATATTGAATGTGAGGGCCTGGGGTGGGATGCAGAGGGAGTTTGGCCACCTGGCTTGTGTACTGGCTGCCTAATCCATCGACAGATGCCCTGACGAAACTCTTGGAGCTGGTAGCCACCTGGCTCTTGCAGGCCTCCTGGGGAACTTCAATGTCCACATGACATCAGACCTCATGTTAGTCATGGCAACACTGAGGCACACCCAGTTTGTGACCAGTCCCATTTACCAATCAGGCCACGTCCAGGATTTGAACTTTGGGACCGGGGTACATATTGGTCCAGCACCGCCTACTAGGTGGGCATGGTCTGACCACTATCCCCTGTGGGCTTCGGCTGATGTCCCACTCCCTCCCTGGCAGTAAGCAGACGAGCTGCAAGGGAGTGGCGGGATATAAATCTAATAATAATAATAATAATAATAATAATAATAATAATAATAATAATAATAATAATAATAATAATTTATGCTCGCCCAAGAAGACTAATGGATCCAATGAGATTCTGGAATGCTCTGTGGGACCCATTGCCCCCTGGGAACTCACTAGATGAGCGGGGAAAGACTGCATAGCCGGCTCTCTGAAATCATTGACACGATTGCTCCCTGACGCCCTGTCCACTCTCATCCTAAGGCAGCTCCATGGTAACCTCAGGGGCTGCACGAATGGGAAAGCAGGCTGGGGACATTTTAAATGAGTTATCTACCAGGACTCCAAGATATCTATCCTGGTCAGTTACCACTAGTTTGGTATGCATCAATAATTAGGATTTTTGGCTCTGATGTGCATTACTTTGCATGTTCCTGTGTTTAACCTATTTGTGGAGACTCTACAGATCCCTCTGGAGTGTCTTCCTTTCCTCCCTGGCTTTCTCAGGCCTGAACAATTTAATGTCATCTACAAACTGAGCCACTTCACTGCTTACTCCCAACTCCTAACTGCTTACTCCCAACTCAGAATCAATAATGAACTAATTACAAATCACCAGAACTAGTACCGAGACTTTCCTGTTAAATTGACCAGTTTTCAATCTCCAAGAGGACTTGTCTCATCCCATAACTGCTGCACTTCTTTAGAAAACTTTGATGAGGAACTGTATCAAAAGCTTTCAGGAAGTCGAGGTAGACAGCATCTACTGGGTCATTTTTGACGACATGCTTGTTCACCTCATGCAAAGAATTCTAAAAGTGTTGTGAGACAAAATCTTCCCTTACACAATCCATGCTGATTCTTCCTCAATTGCTTGCTACAAGAGACCCATGTCTATATCTATGGGGGGGGGGGGGAACAGAGCTCCAAATCCCAGTGCACACTGGGCATGATCACGACTCAGCTCTTATGGCCCTGTCTCATGTGCCCAGGGTAATGCCACTCAACATTTTGGGATCAAGAAGGAATTTTCCTCCAGGCCAGATTGACCCAGGGAGCCTGGAAGTTTTTTACCCTACTCTAGGCATGTGAAACTCATGCATTGTGGAGTGGGTTGGTCTAGATAATCCTTGGTGGTACCTTGCTTTAGGATGCTTAGGGCTGAACCTGCATTGAGCAGGGGGTTGGACAAGATAGCCTGTATGGCCCCTTCCAACTCTATGATTCTATGATTCCTGCCTGATATTTCCATAATTCTATATGTTTCCTATAGGCCAGGTAATTCCTGGAACGCCTTCCTCACCCCTACCTACTAGGGCTCCCCTCAATCATCTTGGGGCCATCCAAACATCCCTTAGGACAAATCAGGTGAACTATCAAAGTGCAGCCAATATGCCCATAACGCATCCATCGTATTCACAGATCATAACGATTGCTTGAAGTCAGCCAGGCAACATTTCCTCTCTCCTTCCCTCCTGTTCAGCTTGCAACTTCTGACCCCAGTTTCCTTCGCCAGGCAAGCATCTGCTGCACAATAGGGCAAAATTCATGCCTAATTCCTGGTGCAAGGATTTGGAACTGGCAACTGATGTAGCCATAAATAGTGTTTTGGTAATGGACCCCTCTAGGACTGCCAACCTCCAGGCCTAGCTCAGCTCCCTCCCCTCCCCAAACACCACCCTTCCCAACTCTCCAAATATTTACCAGCCCAGAGCTGGCAACCCTACCCCCTCCCATCTTTCTTGTTCTGAGGGAATAAAGAACTGGTGCACTGGTGTGTAAACAGAATGTCACTGTCCATTCTTGGATTGAGTGGACTGCCATTGGGATTGACACTGAAATGAACCACACACACAAACACACACGTGACTTCCCCTTTTCGTGTTGCTTGGGTAAGTGATTCAGCAATCTTTATCATTCTCCAAGGTCCATGTTCTCCTTGCAAACCCATCTGTAGCGTTTAAGGCAACTGTTATTCTTCCAGTTACGGGAAGCTAATGAAGGTACGATCATGGCACAGTCTTGGTTTGATTTCCTAAAGGCCCTTGGGTTGCTGGGCTGGTCTTCAGACCAATACCTAGGAAGAAAGAGTTTCAATGACACCGATTGGAGAGAGAGAGAAGACATCTACATATGTCATAAAAAGAGGTGAGAATGAAAGGGGACAAGACCTGAAGTTGAAGGGTGGAAGGTACCAACTCTGACTGTAGGTGGGGAGATCAGATTTTTACATGCTCACTTATGCTTATTTTTTTTAAGTTCTCCAATGTAGAAAAGTGCCATATGCATATTAGAGAAATTAATCTTGGCCCTTTTTAACGGAGCCTGGCTTCTGATGGTTTTATTTGTTTGTTTGTTTGTTTTTATATACCACCGCTCTCAAATATCTTACGGTGGTTTACAAAATCAATAAAATACAATAAACCCCCCTAAGATAACCCATATAAACACATTAGAACAACAACATAATAAAATATAAACCCATCCCCCCCACCCCCCATTCAGCATGGGACAATCACTATCTGGGAGCAAGGAACCTAGTTGGCTTCAGCTTAGTGATCCTCAGATGACAACGCTCAGAAGACAGATCTCTTGGTCAATTTTATTGTCTGCCTCAAGGTAAGAGTGTTCCTAATTTCCCTGGGAACTCCAGTAAGACACAATAATAATAAGAACCCTGCAGGAGCAATCAAGTTGCCAACCTCCAGGCAGGGCCTAGCATTCTCCTGGAATTACAACTGATCTCAAGAGTACAGAGATCAGCTCCTCGGAAGAGAAATGCCAGCTTTGGACATGCTCCTTCCCTTCCCCAAACTCTGCCCTTCCCAGGCCCTTCCCCCCCCCCCCAATATCAAGGAATATTTTAACCTGCAGCTGGCAATCCTATAAGAATCGGACCAGTGTAGGTCCATCCAGCCTGGCATTCTGTCTCACACAGTGGGTAACTGGCTCCACTGGAGGCCCAGCAATAAGACAGAGAGGCTGAGGCCTCCCCCTGAAGTTGCCTCTTGGTACTCGGATTCAGAAGTACATGGCCTCCAAACATGGCGGTTCTCCTTGGTCAACATGACTAGTAGCCACTCAGATTTCCCAGGAATGCTCGTGTCATGAAGGGCATCGGAGAAACCAATTCAGCAATGCAGCTGGATAATTTGGCCACCTTTATAAATCACCTGAATTTTTTTCAGCACCATTATAGCTGTGACAGTCACCAGACAGCTGATCTCTGGGGATCAGCTGTTTGGTGGCTCTGGAGGCATTTAAAAGGACCTGGGCTCCTTTAAATGACTCCAGAGCTGTAGTGTCTCCTCCCCAACCCCAAGACTTCCCAGGCAGTGAAAACCCGGTTCTATGCTGTCTGGGAAGGCTCGAGTGGTGGGGAAGGAGGCATTTAAAGAGCCTCCAAAGAGATGTTCCTTGAGGATCAGTTGTTCGGGGTTCTTCCCACCCCAGGCTTCCCAAGCTGTCTTGGGCTGTGCAGTGGAGATGGTTCAAACTGCCACCCCTGCATAGCTTCTTTCCCTAGATCAGATAGCCTGCGTTGTGCAGGGATGGGGCGTGATTAAAACCATCCTCCCCACACAACCTGACAGGCAGCTGATTTTGGGGAGATATTTCTCTTCCTGGATTAGCTTGGGCTGTTGGGGGGGGGAGGGGTTGATCTGAAATAATAAGCCCGAAAAGTACCCAAATCAGCACTGACAAAATCAACGCTGATTTGGTTCCTGTTTGAGCCGAATCACCCATTCCTAGTGGAAACTTTGTCACGGCAGCCCAGGAGCTACAGAAAACCCTGCAGACTTAGACGTCTGGAATGACCACCACCTGCCTTGCCCTGTCCCAACTCACTCTTGCACCAGTCTGGAGCCATCTGACCATCTCCACTTGCCTTCCTCGTTCTCAGTTGTAAGGCCGATCCAGGAAGTGCGCTGAAGTTTGGAAGAGATGAAATTCTGCAAAGGGACATAAGCAGAAGCCCCTGGAGTTGTATCTGCTTAAAGAGGGTCATCAGGTCCAGTCCCTGACATCTCCAGCTAAAAGAGCAGGCAGCAGGCAATGGGGAATATCGCCTTGTGACCCTGTGACCCTGGAGACCTGCTGGCAGTCTCAGCGGACAATGCCAAATGTGATGGACAGTTTCTGTGATACCTCATCATACCATATAAAGAGAGCAGGGGTGGGCAAACTGTAGCTCTCCAGATGTCCATGGACTACAGTTCCCATGAGCCCCTGCCAGCATTTGCTGGCAGGGGCTCATGGGAATTGTGGTCCATGGACATCTGGAGGACCACAGTTTGCCCACCCCTGATATATATAGAGAGAATTTGCTTGGTGTGCTGGGGGAACAGTTCCCTTATTCTCAACCAGTGTGAGAACATTTTTAGTCCTGGCTCTCCCTGGTGGAATGAGCTCCCTACAGATCTTTTGTCATCGTTCTGACGTTTTTTGAGAACCCTTGGTGCTAGGGTTGCCTGGTCAACCAACAGGAGGATTGGGGGGGGAAGGGGTAGAGTTACTAGATCCAGGTTCGGAAACTCCTGCACATTTGGGAATGAAGCCTGGAGAGTTTAAAGACTTCGGTTGGGTACTGAGCTACAGAGCCCCCTCTCCAGGGGAACTGATCTCTGTAGTCTGGAGATAAGCTATAATTTCAGGGGACCCCCAGGCCCCACCGGGAGGCTGGCATCCCTGCTTGGTGCTACAGAGTATGCATTTCATGCTGATAGTTGGAAATGCAACTCCCTCTTTGTCCCCCTCTGAAGGGCAACTCCCATTCCTTGCGGCTGCCGTGAGACTAGACAGACCAATGGCTTGAGTCCATGTCAGGCACCTTTCCAAGTGGGGACACCACCAACGAAGGAAGGCCAGGGCCAACCACCTCTGCTCTTCACTTGCTTTGAAAGCCGCTCGCCAGGGTCACCATACACCTTGTAGGGGAGAGGACCAAGGAGAGCTCTGCAGAGGAAGGCAATGTCCAACCACCTCTGCTTCTCCTCTGCCTGGAAAGCAAGAGGCAACTAATACCCCCGTGGGCTGTTGTAGGCCAGGAAATCACCGTGACATGCTTTGAAACACTTGACTAGTCCCGCCCTGAGTCCCCGTTGAGTTACCGTCGGGACGCTCTGCTTGCCTAAGGAAAGGGTCGGCAGCACAACAACAGAGCATGTTGGGGGACGATCAGAAACATCGGGGAGGGAAAGGCGAACAAGACTCCACCTGTTCCTTGTTGTTGAGGACGGAGGCCAAGTGAGCCCCCTGGGCACTGCAGAAGTCTTCCGCGTCGTACCAGGTTTTTTCTCCTTTGGAAAAATAATAGCGGCTTTTCTCCTGTCGATGCCAGGGACTAGAGCGGATTGATTTTCTATGGAAGATGCCTTCTACGAGGAGAAGAGAGCAGAGAAGAATCAGTGGGCCATGACATGTTCCATGTTGCTTAGCGGGTGGCCTGGGAGAAGGCCCCCGTCTGAACTCACGCCTCTCCCCACAACAGACAACCTGTGCGGGTGTTTGTGGCTGGCCTGGCCACAGTTTAGCTGTTCCCCAATGGCATGCCTGCCCCGTATCGATGCTTGGAGTTGACCCCCAGACGCTCCCACCACACTAAAGAGATACTTGCCGTATATTTCTGCCTTCTGGGTCTTGATTCTATTGGCCTTTGCTAATCTCCCGGGAACCCGACGCATTTCTTCAGCAACATCCTGGGCTAGAATCAGACAGAGTGACCGTCACAAAAAGGCTGCTCCTAATTTTTTCTACCCTTTTCTGTCAGCCCAGTTTGTAGCCCAACAGGTCCTTTGCCCCAGGTCTTTGACTGGCCGCCTCCCCTCTCATCCCTCTCCTTCTCTTGTGTCTACATTTTAAACTCCTCATTTGTTCCTGCTCACCCCCCCAGGATTGGGACACTCCGTTTCCTCCCCTCCCTGTTTGTTCCAGCTCAAGAGTAGTCTTATCATAGAATCCTAGAGTGGGAAGGGGCCATAGAGGCCATCTAGTCCAGCCCCCTGCTCAACGCAGGATCAGCCCAAAGCATCCTAAAGCCCAAAGCATCTTAAGGGAAAGGCTGTGAGAGCAGCATCTTGGCCCGGAGGAAGAGATGCCAGATTTGGGTCCTCATGCTGGACACTGCAGAGAGGGCAGAAGCTACACAGCGATACACAAGAGCTTCCAGGCTAGCTGGGGTACACCCCCCCCCCCATTTCAGGCTTATCAGCTCTGGCTGGGGGGCTCTGGCCATCCCTCTGGCCACCTGTGAAGACGAGGTTCAGTCCCCCAACCAGCAAGTGAGTCTGCCCATTTGCTTACGACTGCCGGTGAGGAGCTCTGGGTCATTGACCGCGACTGCCAAAGAGCCCCTCAGCTGGTTAAACTCGTAGTCCACATTGAGCTGACGTTCCTTCAGCTCCCAGTCTGAAATGATGGATACAGGTGGTCAGTGTCAATCCTTCAGCCACAGGCTTCTGCCAAACCCTCCCACCCATTCCGTGTCCCTCGCCCCGTGCCGGACATCCACCAGGGTGACCAAGGCCGTGCCAGTCCCGTAGCCAGAAACCAGACAGAAGAGGATCCGGGCAATCTACTCCATCCAGGAACCCCTGGTCCATCGAGGGAGCATCATGTGCCGCTCTGGTGCATCTGCACTGGCTCCCAGTCTGCCTCCAGGAGCTGTTTAACCCTTCAAGCTCTGCATGGCCCGGGGCCAGCACCCCCAAAGGGCCTTCTGCAGCTTCACAAAGCCAAGCTAAGGTCCTCTTGGGAGATGCTTCAGAATGCTCCAAGAATAAGTGGGTGGCAACGTGGGAAAGGGCCTTCCCCGTTGTGGCCCCCACCTCTGGAATTCAGGGATATTCCTCTCTCTCTCTCTGTCTCTCTCTCTGTCTCTGTCTCTCTCTCTCTCTCTCTGTCTCTGTCTCTGTCTCTGTCTCTGTCTCTGTCTCGTCTCTGTCTCTGTCTCTCTCTCTCTCTCTCTGTCTCTGTCTCTGTCTCTCTCTCTCTGTCTTGGTCTCTGTCTCTCTCTCTGTCTTCCCTTTATGGGTGGCGTTTTACTGTTTTGTTTCATCCGGCTGTTCCCTTCTTCCCACCCAATGTTTTATTTACTACCTTAAATACTTTTACTCTAAAGGGGCCTTGAAGGCAAGGGAGAAGCGGAGGGGGTTGGCCACTAGTTAAGAGTTTCTCTGCAACGCATGTGTTTTGCTCCCACCGGGAGAGCCCCACAGATTCTGCTAACAGTTCTTTCTGGGCTGAACGACCCTTTAGAGCAGGAGTAGTCAAACTTGTGGTCCTCCAGGGGTCCATGGACTACAATTCCCATGAGCCCCTGCCAGCGAATGCGAATGCTGGCAGGGGCTCATGGGAATTGTAGTCCATGGGCATCTGGAGGACCACAGGTTGACTACCCCTGCTCTAGAGCAAGAAGGAACTAGACTAGCTCGGGGAGGAGGGAGAGACAGGAGGTAAAGTTGAACTTACACTTTATGGCCACCAAGACTATCGCGGTAATGCTTGCTGCAGCTATTAGCCAGCAGATGATATAAACCTTGTTCTTTTGTATAAGGTACACTACTCCGGGGCGTTTCTTTTCCTCGTCGTCTGCCGGCATGTCTTGTTTCACTGAGGCTTTTCTGTCGGTGGCTTGAATGAAAAAAAGGAGAAAGGAAGCTGGTGAAGGAAATACAGCACAGGAGGGAGCAAAACACCACAAGGCCGCTGTCTGATTTCTTACACAGATGCCTGATCCTGCTTTACACTGATTCTGACCCTCACCCCCCCAGGTCCATCAAGGGCAGTGGCTCGCTGGGGTGCCAGGCACACCCACGTCATGCCCCCTCCTGCTTGGTCCTTGGAACTGGAGATGTCAGGGGCTGGACCTGAGACCTTCTGCAGGCCAAGCAGAGGCTCTTCCACTGAGCCACAGCTGCACTCCGTGGCTCTCCAGGACCCCAGGCAGGTCTTTCCTATCACCTGCTCCCTGCTCCCTTTACCTGGAGATGCTGGGAATTGAACCTGCGGCTTCCTGCACGCCAAGCAGAGGGTCTGCCACTGAGTCACATCTGATCCTTATGTGTACGTGTTTTTTCTCTCTTTTTTCTTTTTGGATGGAAGCCAGTTTGGTCTAGTGGTTAGGAGCGCAGACTTCTAATCTGGTGATCCAGGTTTGATACCCCACTCCCCCACATTCAGCCAGCTGGGTGACCTTGGGCAAGTCACAGCACTGATAAAACTGTCCTGACTTAGCAGGAATGTCAGGGCTCTCTCAGCCTCACCCACCCCACAGGGTGTCTGTTGTGGGGAGAAGAGAGGGAGGGCGATTGAAAGCCACTTTGATCCTCCTTCGGGTAGAGAAAAGCGGCATCTAAGAACCAATTCTTCTCCTTCTCCTTCTCCTTCTCCTTCTCCTTCTCCTTCTCCTTCTCCTTCTCCTTCACTCTTACTGGTCAACTGGACAGAATTGCCTTTGGAGGGGGGGGGAGCCAGGAAAGCCAGCTTTCTGGCATGTTCTTGGCCTCTGCAAGAAGAGTCCCGCTGTCTGCCCAGGCCCCTTCTGCTAACTCACTGCCAGACCTCGCAGGGGGCCGGGGGGTCCAAGGGCTCTTTGTTTGTGCCAGGTGGGCGTGGACAAGAAAAGTCCCCCTTGCAGCCTTGCAAGGCACCTGGGGCGGGGCAGGGGGACACTGAGAGGAGCTGGTGCTTGGCTGGCCTCCCCCTCAGTTTCTCCCGTCTCCACGGGGGGGGGGGTGGAGATCCCCCCCCTGCATCCAGGTAATGGAGAACAGTTCACCAGCAGGAAGTGGCAGCTGTGGAAGGCGGACCCCTTGGCTTCCTGGCCCGCTGAAGCCCTCCCTTCCCCCAGCCCCGCCCTGCTCAGGTGCCACGCCCTGAACCCCCAGGTATTCCCCAACCCACAATTGGCACCGGTTCCGCCTGAGTGGAAGTCGCACAATCCCGAGACCGGCAGCCCCTCCCACCATACAGAGGACCAGGCGAAAGCTTGGCCCCTTCTCTGGAAGATCCCCCGCCATGCCCTGCTCGAGCGGCCCCAGGACAGTGACCGGCTCCTCCCCTCCGGCCGATGCCCAGGGCCTGGGGGGGCCAGGCAAGCCGTGAATCTGGTTGCCCGGCCCGTGCCTGGGGGAGACGCTGAGCACCAACATGGCAGTGAAGGGCAATGTCCAGATCCCAAGAAACATCCAGGGTCTACTCAGCCTGCCTCAGCACAGGATGGCCGTCCAGGCGACCACCCCGGAAGAGAAGAGGGTCTCCCGCTGAGGCTTCCTCCGCTGCTTCCCTTCCACGCTGCTTCCTCTGCTTGTTGCCAGACCTGCCGTAGCCCCCATCCCTGTCCTGCCCCCCCCGTCTCCCCCCAGGGCCCCTGCCCAACCCATTGTTGCCCTCTGGGGCCCTGCTGATTGGCTGCTCCCCCAGGCCACGGCAAAAGGGGGGCTGAGAGGGGTGGGGGGCTGTGAGGAGGATGTCACAAAGGGGGGCTGTGCCCTGAGCCCCCCACACACACTTTTCAGCATCCCTGGCCAGACTCTGGGGAGGGGGCTGGGCCATCCCTCCCCTCCCCTTGTTCCCTGCACCCCCTTCCAAGAAAAGCTCAACAAGAGTCTCACTTCCCCCTCTTTCACAGGCTTCCTTCACAGAGGGGCCTACAAATCCCCTCCTTGAATGAGCCGTGTAGGCTGTCCTTTGACAAATGGACCAAGAACCACCAGAGAATATAGAATGTAATCCATAGAACATGCTCCATCCGAGGACAGCTTCCTTCATAGAATCATAGAATAATAGAGTTGGAAGGGACCTCCTGGGTCTAGTCCAACCCCCTGCAATATGCAGGACACTCACAGCCCTCTAGCTCCTCCACTGTCACCTGCCACCCCCTTCAACCTTCCCAGAATCAGCTTCTCCGTCAGATGGTTCTCCAGCCTCTGTTTAAAAATTTCCAAAGATGGAAAACCCACCACCTCCCGAGGAAGCCATATCCACTGAGAAACCACTCTGTCAGGAACTTCTTCTTGATGTTTAGATGGAATTTCTTTTGAATGAATTTCATCCCATTGGTTCTAGTCTGTCCCTCCGGGGCAAGAGAGAACAACTCTGCTCCATCCTCCATATGGCACCCTTTTAAATACTTGGTTACCAGATCCCCTCTCGGTTGTCTCCTCTCCAGGCTAAACAGACCAAGCTCCCCCAATCTGTCCGCATACGTCTTGGTCACTCCTGTGATCCGTGATGGGGGGGGGGCCCACTGGCAGAACCTCTGCTTGGCATGCATAATGGCCCTGGTCCAGGCTCTGGAATCTCCAACGAAAATGACCGAGGGCCAGGGAGTATTGTGCACAGCAAGAGACCTCACAAAAAGTCTGCCCCCAAAAACGTATTTTTAAAATTTCTGCACATGGCAGCATTTTCGCTGAGGAAAACCCACTGTAGTATTATTGATTCTGCATGGCATCCCCCCTTATAGCAGTGACTGCACCCATTCCACACAGTATTTAAAACTAACCTTGCAATGACTTTTATTATGGTGCCAAGGATGCCTGTTTTCACATGCATAAATGTTAACATGTTTTTGATCTCCTCCTGGGTGCCACTGTACACCAATGGGTGAAGGGACAGCTTCTAGTCTCTCATGCGCCAATGGGAGTGAGGCACCCCTGGTTTGGCACAGACCCTCCCACCTCTGCTATGGCAACATTACACCAGCAGGAAATAATTTATTCATTCCCTGTGAGGCATTGAAATCCAGTCTCTATGAGGAACAGAGACAGAACATTTGCTTGGCACAGAGAATATTTGCACAGCCATTAATTCCCCCGAAAGAACTGGGCCTGAGTCCGTCTCCAGCAGGGCCCAACCCCCTTTGGCAGCCCTGTAGGCCCCCCTTCTTCCAGACCCCACAAAGAGACGCTCACGACAGGCACGTTGGTAGACTTTCTGTATTGCGGCATTACAGCAGATCAGAGCTACGACTCAGTCTCCCCCCTTCTTCCACGGCTAAGTCTGTCTTCAAAGCACACAAACTCAGATCCCTTTTATGATCCCCAACCTCGAGATGGAAGATGCTCTCGGGTGCTGAAGTGGAGCTGAGCTGTTCTCGCCCTTTTCCCACAATCCGCCAAGTTGACTGGAACAGCAGTTGGCTTAGACGTTAAAATAGGATTTTCTCTGCTCCCCTCTTGTTGCATGAAGATTAGAATATCAAGTTCATATCACATTTCGTAGATGGGTTCAGGCGCCATCTTACAAATCCAGTTTTTCACAGTGTTACAGTAGGCGTCCTGCCAGGACTTTTGTCTTGTTTGGGAAGATATTATTTCACCACAGGTCTTATGAATATCTGTGTTTGGGCCTGGCCTCCCTGTATTCCAAAAGCTGAAAGACAAAGACAGCAGCAATAAGAATAGATGTATACTGCTCCGTTACATGTAACCCAAGCACTAACTAAAATTTACACTATTTCATTTTACTTATTTGATGTACATGATTGACAGTCAGCCTTTCTCTGCTGGACTCAAGACGGACTACGGGGAGTGAGTCAAGACATTCAGTAGGAGGGATACTCAGTCAGCAGTGCAAGAGGATTAAGATTTTAGAATCAACTAGGTATCTAAAAAGAGAACTAAAGCAAAGCATACCTATTAATCTGATTAAACAATGTAAAGAATTACATAGCAGGGGCTACTTCCAGCAAGCTCTACACACTACGAGACACACTACGACACACCAGTCATTTATCCAGCCAGTATGTTGGAGAGATTAAGAGCACAGACTCTAATCTGGAGAACCATCTGGAGTTTGCAATCACCCCCAGGTACACTCCCCAAATCCACCACAATCCAGATAACAAGAGACAAACAGATCCAAACAGAAATCTACACAAATTACTCTACAAAACACCTATGAATACTGACTCCACTCCACATACCAGCCTCAGCTACTACTTCCCAGCAGTTAGAAAAGGACAAAAAAAAAAAACCCACAGATTTTTGCAAGGTATATCTTCTCCACCCAGGCTGGGTGATTTCATTTATTGACCCAACATCCATGACTCTTGGGGAAATCTGTCATCTACTGTACAGATGCAAAAGTAGCTGCAATGAAAAGGAAATGAGACTCCACCAGCACAACTACAGCTGAACCACACAACTGTTTAGCATAATACGTGTGCTGGATAACTCTCTTGAGGCTTAGCTGCTGAAAATTGTATGGTCTCCTGCCAAATACATTCACGATGATGTTTCAGCTTCCCTACCTCTTCTGCCAGATGTTCAATGCAATTGTACTTCAATGTACCCTCTTGGAAACTTCAAAGCTTCTAGATAATGCAACAAATAGACGTTTTTGAGAAATGTCATTCAGCACTCACACTAAAGGCGCGTCTGCTGGTTTACCAGTAATCCAGAACCATTTCCTTCTGACCCGGCGAAGTCCGAACCAATGAGGAACTCGCTTCCTGTAGACCATTTCCTCTAAAAACGTCTGAAAAACACAAACTGGAAGTCTTAGAATGGGGGGACTGGAGTCTTCTGTCAGAACACTTCCAGACATTGGTAAGCTGAAAAAAAGAAATGAGCACAGGAATCAGAAAATAAGTGACAAACAGACAAAAATAAAAATTCTTTAAGGTTTGGAATGAGCAAAGTGAAGAAAACAGACTTGAAACTTTCTCTAGAAGATATCCCTCTAGATACTTCCAGTCAGAAAAAAATATGTTTTACACTCTGAAATTGTTAATCACTAATCACTACCACTAAAAATAATCAAGTTCAAGTTGTGTGCAGACAACTAACACCCCACCTGATTTGCCCTCCCTGGGGGTATGCTACCAATAGGGAGAGAGCACTGTCACAATGAGGGCCAATCAGTTCAAACTGCATGCAGATTGGGAGAGAGCCCTGTCCCAATGAGGGCTGATCAGTTCAAATTGCATGCAGACAATTCACTCCCTACCTGATTGGCCCTCCCTGGGGATCTGCCGCTAATAGGGAGATAGCACTCTCCCAATTAGGACCATACATGGGGCTTATCTGTCCTCCTCTTCCTGCTGCTTGGTGGGTGGAAGAGATGCTCGTCTCTCTGAAAGGCCCTGCTACTGGTAAGTGGTCCTGTCCCCAGCCTCTTCCTACCCTCCCTCAGGCAAGGGAAAAAAGCCAGCTGTTTCCTTTGCCACCTATGCAGGTCTCCGTTTTCAGCTCTCTGCTGGAAGGCAAGCTGAAAGGAAGGCAGAAAAATCAGCATTTCAAAAGTAGAATGCCAAGGGACAGATACAATGAAATAAATGCCTTAACTTAGTCTAGGAAATCAAAGATTTGCTCGGGCAGTCTAAGGGCGTCAGCAGAAGAAGCAGTTTCATAATCCATGCCTTCCAGCTTCAAGTTAATATAGGCTGTCAGCTTCTCACTCCACACTCTGTGGTGACTCACATTATTCCGCAGTCAGCAGCCCTCTTGCTAACACGGTGGGGTGCCTTTTAGACTGGGTCTCTCTTCCAGCACACAGCTGGCACTGCTTAATTGGCCCAAGGGAGCTGGCTGGGCTAACAAAGCAGCGAGCTACAGCTGGAGGCTAGGCAGAGGAGAGGAGAGCTCCTGCAACAACTTTGGAATCTAAGCCCAGGACTGTCTGCAGTTTCATTTCCTCCTGCTGGTCAGAGCTCTCTGCCTGTTGAACATCTGGCTGCGCTAAGTTTTCATCCAGCTGAGGCTCAGGTGAACCTGGGAGCTCCTGGCAAGGCTGTTCCTCTAAGGAGTCCTCCCTAAAAGGACCTGGGATCCCAATACTTTCGTATGGCCCTGCAGCAGGTCTTTGGAGAGCTCTTTGATCTTCCCCACCCTCCCTCTCCTCAGAGGGGCTGGAGGGATCCAGCAAACTTCCCCACCCAACCTGGCCCTTGGGGTATGTGGGGGGGGGGTGAGAAAGAGGCAGTCCCCCCCCAAACAAAAACCCAGCCCAGCCTGCTATTTGGGAGATGGGGTGGGTGGGAAGGAGGCAGCCTGGCCTTCAGAAGATGTGGGGGTTGGTGGGAAAGAGGCAGCTCAGACTCCCATGGTCTTCTCTGCCCAGCCTGGCCTTTGGAAGATGCGGGCTGGGATGGGACGGGACGGTGGGGCCAGGAGTCACCTGTGTAGACACTGTTGTAAGACGGTGGGGTGGGAGGGCCGGTGCCCCTACAAAGCAGCTGTTTTTCCCCCCAGGAAAACTGATGCCGTCTTTCCCCCTCTCTTTTTCTTTTTCTTTCTCACTTTCTTCCTGACTATCTCTTTTTTGGTGCAGTGGTTAGGAGTGCAGACTTCTAATCTGGTCCCCCACATGCTGCCAGCTGGGTGACCTTGGGCTTGCCACAGCAATGAGAAAGCTGTTCTGACTGAGCAGTAACATCAGGGCTCTCTCAGCCTCACCCACCTCACAGGGTGTCTGTTGTGGGGAGAGGAAAGGGAAGGTGACTGTAAGCCACTTTGAGACTCCTTTGAGTAGAGAAAAGTGGCATATAAGAACCAAGTCTTCTTCAGATCATGATTCATTTTTTACCTTAAAGGTGCCACAGGATGCTAAATTGGTTCTGGTGCTTCAGACCAACACAGTTGCCCATTTGAATCTTATTCCAGTGCCAAAATCCCCTGCCTAAGTGTCTTCTTGCTTCCCCTTGTGGTACCTGGACCTTTCTGCCTTGACAGACAAGGCACAAACTACAGAACTCTCCACCAAAACACAGAAATGCTGAGGCTGTTCCTGAGGCCTCCTTCAGCTGTCCCTGTCCAAGCGACCTGCACACCCTACCAGGATTTTACAAGCCAGCTACTAATTTATGCAGTAAAATCATCATCATCATCATGCAATGAGTTCTCCCATAGTTTGCTCACCTCCTCATCAGCGCTGGTTACATAAGCCAAAATCGCGCTCCGTTTTTCGCAGTCCTTTTCGGCTTCAGAGTAGAACCCCTGTTCAGAGGTGAAAAAATAGAGATGCCCTTCGAAGGGTATCCAGCCTTCTTTGACTTTTTGTAGGAAGTGTCCTTTTAAACCAACCAGGAACATGTAAGAGAGAACAGGAAAGGGGAATAGACAGAAGCCATTGTAAAAGTGTCTCTATAGCCCAGGCCAGCTCAGTCTCCCCAGATCTTGGCTGCTAAGCAGGGTCAGCCCTGTCTAGTTTTTGGATGGGAGACCACCGAGGACCACCAGGGCCATGACACGGAGGCAGGCACCTCGGAAGGTCCCTTGTCTTGAAAGCCCTACTGTCAGGATCGTGTCGCCATCTGTCAGTTGTCACTTGGTGGCACTTTACACACCCATTTTATTTTCTACGTGAACCAATTGCTTGGGGCTGAGTCAGTTGTCACTTGGTGGCACTTTTCACACCCATTTTATTTTCTACGTGAACCAATTGCTGGGGGCTGAGTCAGCTGTCACTTGGTGGCGCTTTTCACACCCATTTTATTTTATATGTGAATAAATTGCTTGGGGCTGAGTCCAACACTACAGAGGGGCATAAAGTGGGAAATGATGTTCATTTTGGTTTCTGGTGTGCCTTGCTGCACTACACATGCTATCTGTCCCATTTTGTTGCTCTAATATTTGGAAGGAGCCCTCCTGGGCCAGACTCGGTTTCCTGTGTCTGGCCTCTGTTTCCAGCCAGACACACTTTGTGGGCAGATCAGGGCATGCCCAAAATGACTGGGCACACCCTGATTGGGTTGGCCGGCGCCACAAGCCAGCCACCTGCCGCACTGGGTTGCCAGACGGAGCCGGACCTCCACGACCACTGCTCACCGCAGCCACTGGAGGGGATGCCAACCTCAGTGCGCCCCCCCTCCTGCTCCACGAGCCCAGCAACCACCTACGCATCAGTGAGGTACGGCGGCTCTGCTGGCAGGCCGGGCCTCGGTCTAGTGCCCCTTGACCTTTCTGCAGCGGGCTTTCTTGCTAGTACAATAAATAAATTAATAAAGGGAACTTGCAAATGAAATTCCCCTTTAACAATCTCTGAGTCACTTACTGGTTTTTTGTTCCAATACACCGTTTATTCCATTCGTTTTGGTCAGTTCATCTGATAGTTGTTTTGCATGATCAAGTACTTCCAGATCTAAAAGAGTTGCAATAATCCAGGTCAAAAGATTAATCAAGGACCTCTATGCAGATCGATTGTTTCCGGAGGGGAGCAATGTTGATCTTAAGTAGAAGACCTAGATTTAAGTCCTGTAGCACCACCAATAATGTTGGGGGGGGGGGGTGTAAGCTCCTGAGAGTCAGTGACAAAAAGAAACTTTGACTCTTGAAAGCCTGGACATGCGTTAACTCCCTTCAAGTATCTTCCGTTGACAGTATGAATTAGTGTCCTCCAAAGTTATTCTATCATGTACAGTCCTGCTCAGGCCTAGCAAACTGAGGGCCACGGATCAGCCTCAGATCCTATCCTGGATGCTTGAGGCTGATCCTGCACTGAGCAAGGGGTGGGACTAGATGGACTGCATGGCCCCTTCCCACTCTAGGATTCTAAGAGTCTAGTTCAGCCGTGGGATGGGCTGCCTGAGGAGGTGGGGAGCTCCCCCTCACTGGCCGTCTTTAAGCAGCGGCTGGACAGATCCTTCTCCTGGGTGCTTGAGGCTGATCCTGCACTGAGCAGGGAGTGGGACTAGATGGCCTGCATGGCCCCTTCCCACTCTAGGATTCTAAGAGTCTAGTTCAGCCGTGGGATGGGCTGCCTGAGGAGGTGGGGAGCTCCCCCTCATTGGTGGTCTTCAAGCAGAGGCTGGACAGATCCTTATCCTGGATGCTTGAGGCTGATCCTGCACAGAGCAGGGGGTGGGTCTAGGTAGCCTGCATGGCCCCTTCCTACTGAGTCACTCTGCTGACTCATGTTCAGTGTTTGGTCTACTGAGACCCACAGATCCTTTTCACGGGTACTACTGCCGAGGCACATCTCACCCATTCACATAGAACCATAGAGTTGGAAGGGGCCATACAGGCCATCTACTCCAAACCCCTGCTCAACGCAGGATCAGCCCAAAGCATTCTGTAGAGATGCATATGATTTTTCCTACCTAAACGAAGAACTTCACGTTTATCACTATTGAAATCCCTTTTTCTAGCCTGTCAAGATCATCCTCTTATAATGTTATGACATTGTATCTCAGTTTTTTTTAATTTTCAGATCCCCTTCTACACGCCTTGGTGAGAAGTGGATCTGAACACAGTACTCCAAGGCGACCTGGTTTAGAGGGAGCCATATTAAATAAAAATATAAAGAAACATGTAAATGTTTACCAGGCATTTCTCTGTAGGCATCGCCTGACCTGAGCATAAGTGTCCGAATGGTACACACCTCTTTTGACAGACGGGTTTGGCTATCCATTGCGGAATAATCTAATAAAGAAAAGGGAAAAGAAGAAACATGGTTGTGAGACAGGATGCCCATGGCACATGGAACTGTGGCCCATCCCTGGCCCTTGAGGGGCAGGAGGGCACTGAATGTGGACTGCTTCTGAGCATGTGCAGAGTGCTTTTATGTAAGCTGTGACCTGACGGCAATTTACACAGAGCTGATGGAATAAAGATTCAGTCATTTTCCTATCTGAACCGAATCCAAATCTCATGAATCCCTGGTTCGCTTAGGGGGGGTTGGGTTCGGCTGAATCAATTTGATGCCATTAAAACCCTGGACGCCATTAAAGTCCATTGGAAATTTTGCCTCATCGTCTATTTCAGGGGTAGTCAAACTGCGGCCCTGCAGATGTCCATGGACTACAATTCCCATGAGCCCCTGCCAGCGAAAGCTTTTTATTGCAGGTTTTTAATTAATGCTATTATATTTATGTGTTGTACAGTGCCCTGAGCTGGTCTACTGGGAGGAGCAGTATAAAAATCAAATAATTAGTATTACTATTGGTATTATTATTATTAATTTCCATCTTTGGGAATTTTTAAGCCGAGGCTGGAGAGCCATCTGACAGAGAGGTTGATTCTGGGAAGGCTCAAGGGGGTGGCAGGTGACGGTGGGTGAGCAAGAGGGTTGTGAGTGCCTTGCATAGTGCAGCGGGTTGGGCTAGATGACTCAGGAGGTCCCTTCCAACTCTAGGATTCTATTCCATTTGTATCGTGCCACTTCCATGCAGTGACTCATGGCAGGTCACATCCATCCCCACCATAGAATCCAATTAAAACAATCTTTAAAACAACCCTAGACAGCAACACTCCACCCCCCACTCAACGGAGTCCTTTAAAAATATCTCAGGGCGGGGTAGGCAGGGTCCCCCGATGGAAAGGCTGGCTTGTGGAGGAGCTCAGGTCTTTCTCGACCAGTGACCTGGTAGAAGAGCTTTGTCTTGCAAGCCCTGCAGAACTGAGCTAGTCTCCATCAGGGCCCTGATCTCCTCTGGGAGCTCATTCCACCAGGTGGGGGCCAGGACCAAAAAGGACCTGGCCCTGGTTGAGGCCAGGGAAACCTTCCATGGGCCAGGGATCCACAGCAGCAACAATGGCTTGCACCGGACAGAGCTTCCAAGGTCCTACTTTCCATCCAGACGAGGAGCAGGTTTTCTTCTGCTGAAGTACTTTCAGCGTGCATTCAGGCTTCTCTGTGGGTGGTGTGACTGAATGGACTGGATGTGAGCCCTCCACCTTCTACGTCACCCTGTGCTGGTTTCCCTAATAACTGGGACTCCTGAGGATCTGTCTTCTAGGGCAGGGGTAGTCAACCTGTGGTCCTCCAGATGGTCATGGACTACAATTCCCATGAGCCCCTGCCAGCGAACGCTGGCAGGGGCTCATGGGAATTGTAGTCCATGACCATCTGGAGGACCACAGGTTGACTACCCCTGTTCTAGGGCCTTGTCTAAAGGTAGGTGCGCACAGCCACAGCTCAAGGGTGTAACTCAAGAGTTATTTATTTATCAAAGGGACTTTTATTCTTCCTTCCACCAAATTAGTTCCTTCAAGGCAGCAAACAACACCAGATGAAACTTCCATGTTCAGAGGTAGTAGTCCTCTGAACCCCAGTGGCCAGGGAGCAACACCAGGGGGACGCTGTGCTTCTGGAAATCCAATATGAGGCAGTGGGTCAGTGAAAGAGGAACCGTTGGTGGGTCAATTAAACTGCACTGATCGACTTGTCTTAAGTGTCTTAGACCGTTTATGCACTGGGAACTTCACTGCCCCAGCTCCTGTGCAGGAGCACAAGTCTGGAGCGGACGATGTGCACCAGGCCAAATGCTCCCCTATGTGGGTGCAGGAAGAGGTGGGACAACCTGCCACGACTAAAACTCCAGCCTGCATCCCGGCATGAAATCTCCAGTGCATAAACGGTCTTAGACAGTCGTCATACATGAGTAGCAGCAGAGAGGTTAGATCAGAGAGACAAGATTGCTTCACTCTTTCTGGAAGGGTTTTGGACATGGAATCCACACCAGGGGGGGGGGGCAATTCTGCAATTCTGTCTTTGCTGGCTGAGGTCAACTTACAGAAAATGATCATCCCGAGAGCACCGCAAAACAAGATCACAGTCACCACCACGACGAAGAGGTTGATGATCGGGGCTACTTTAAGGCCTGCACTCCCTCCTCCTTGAAGGGCAAGAGGCAAGAAAGGTCGTTTTAGTCATGACCTGTCAAACACCCCACGTCCCCACTCCAGGCCAAATGGTCTACATCAGCCAGGTCCCGTGTCCTAAATCAGGGGATCTCTCTGTGCTCTGAGTGACAGAAACTCTGGAAGCTTGGTAGGTCAAGAGTGCCATCTATGTCTTGGACCCCTGGGGGGTTAGAGTGGCCCATTCATTTCCATTCCATGTTGAAGATAAGATAACACAAGAGAAGTCAGGTTGGAGCAGACCAGTGGCCCATCCAGTCCTATGCATTGTGTCATATGATGGCCAAAACCCAGGGGCCATCAGAAGGTCCTCCCACTCTTGACCCTCTCCCCCCAAGCACCAAGAATATAACACATAGTTTAAAGCCATGACTGGAGGTCCTCTCCTCTGCAGCCAACAGGGCTGGCAGGGGCTCATGGGAATTGTAGTCCATGGACATCTGGAGGACCACAGGTTGACTACCCCTGCTCTGGAGAACACGGTCTCAGTCAAAAGGTAAACCAGATGGATCTCCGGTGCTCAGGTAGCCCAACCTTAACCAACAGGTAGACTTTTCAAAGAATAAGGACAGGGTGGACTATGGATCCCATAATAAATGAATAAACAACACCAGGGGCTGGCAGAATGGGGCAGATCTCTGGAAGAAGTAGGCCACCACCCTTTGATATACTGGTTTGGTGATGGGTCACCTTTCTGTGTGCAGGGCTCCCCAAGAACCAGTTATGTTCCAGCCCAAAACGGCACCATAAGAAGACAAATTTCCCTAATTCCAGCCAAGTTGAGGTATTTTCCCATGTTCCTTGACCCTCTTGCAACACCTCTTCCACCCCCCCCCCCCAAAAAAAAGGGCAGCTGAAATACTGCAATGGAACAAAGGAGAAAAAGAATCTGTCCAATGGCTTAATTAAAGATCAAAAGTTTAAGAGTCTTGGTTATCTCTTTTATTTACACTTGGACTCTGACCTGGCAAAAAGGTCTTCCAACCTCCTGCTGGAGCCTTCGGGGATTACAAAGGGTCTCTAGTTCCCCTGGAGAAAGTGGCCTCCATGGCCTCATGCCCCACCAAGACCCTTCCTCTTCGCAAACTAGCCTCCACATTCTCTCAGATCTTCAGCAGTTTCCCAGCCTGGGAAGTGCTCTCGACCCCATATTTCCCCAGCGTGTGGCTCCGTGGGGATGTTTCACGTGGCGTCAAAGACTTAAGGGGAGCTTAAATCTCCTGTCCATGTGAACCACTTTTGCAATTCAAATGGGGCTCCCACACTAGTGGCAATTTAGTATAAACATGGAATGACCAACACATGTATCTGGGAAGGACTCATGGGGAGTTGCACGCAGTTAGGCCCACAGCATAGGGAAAGCAGCTCAGCAGACCCCCCCCTCCCCCCATAGCAGCACATTATGGACAGAGAATGGTGAAATTAGGGTAAGCATTTGGGCTGAAGAAGAATTGATTTTTATATGCCGCTTTTCTCTACCAGGAGTCTCAAAGCAGCTTACAATCGCCTTCCCTTTCCTCTCCCCACAACAGACACCCTGTAAGGGAGGGAAGGCTGAGAGCTCAGACAGGACTGCTCAATCAGAACAGCTCTGTCAGTGCTGTGGCGAGCCCAAGGTCACCCAGCTGGCTGCATGTGGAGGAGCAGGGAATCAAACCCAGCTCACCAGATGAGCTGTAAAGGCTACAAGTCAGCCAAGCAGTTCAAGAAGGCCGCTGGAAGGCACAGGCCTGCAGAACGTTATTCAGAAAATGGAAATCCTTAAAGGAGGGAAGAAGAATAAAATGGGAGCATAACATCCCAGACTTTACTCTCTGCTCTGTCCCACATGCTCTTCCTCTTGGGCAAATGCAGAGCAGGTAAGGGAAATAAAGCCCTGTTGGGCTAAATGCAAAAAAAGAAAACAGAAATTGTAAACAGATTAACTTTACGAAAGGTGAAGTTCCAGCTCCAAACCAGGGAGATGGGGGGGGGGGCTCAGTACTTCCTCATGAGAGGGGTGGGGACAATAGCCAAGTGTACCTGAGTGAGCGAATTCTCTTAACCCTTTCCCTCCCAGATCCTCTTGCATGCAAACATACAAAATCGATATGCCCATCCACTCCCACCCCCACCCCCACCAACACCCTAGGAACAGAAATGTTAAACTCCTGTGTAGAAAAATGAAACAAGAGTGGAAGGAACATACCAGATACGGTGGGTGGCATTCTTTTGGCTTATTCTGACTGTAATCTTAGCTCCTCCTGTACTGTGTCTGTAGGGAAATATCACAAAGAACTCTGTTCCTATAACATTTATTCAAATGAGTAAAACATTTAATAAGCTGCTGCAGTGGCTTCTTTAACTGCACTGAAGGACACCTAAATGTCCATCTACAACTACAATTCCCAAGAGAGAAACGAGGATGCTTGAAGCTGATCCTGCATTGAGCGGAGGTGGGACTAGATGGCCTGCATGGCCCCTTCCCACTCTAGGATTCTATGAGCTTTGTTCAGCAGTGGAATGGGCTGCCTAAGGAGGTGGGGAGCTCCCCCTCACTGGCCGTCTTCAAGCAGTGGCTGGACAGATCCTTCTCCTGGATGCTGGAGGCTGATCCTGCACTGAGCAGGGGGTGGGACTAGATGGCCTGCATGGCCCCTTCCCACTCTAGGATTCTGTGAGTCTAGTTCAGCTGTGGAATGGGCTGCCTCAGGAGGTGGGGAGCTCCCCCTCTCTGGCCGTCTTCAAGCAGCGGCTGGACAGATCCTTCTCCTGGATGCTGGAGGCTGATCCTGCACTGAGCAGGGCGTGGGACTGGATGGCCTCCATGGCCCCTTCCCACTCTAGGATTCTATGAGCTTTGTTCAGCAGTGGAATGGGCTGCCTCAGGAGGTGGGGAGCTCCCCCTCACTGGCCGTCTTCAACCAGCGGCTGGACAGAGCCTTCTCCTGGATGCTTCAGGCTGATCCTATCTTGAGCAGGGGGTGGGACTAGATGGCTGCATGGCCCCTTCCCACTCTGGGATTCTAGGATTCTAGTTCAGCAGTGGGATGGGCTGGCTAAGGAGGTGGGGGCTCCCCCTCACTGGTGGTCTTCAAGCAGCGGCTGGACAGATCCTTCTCCTGGATGCTGGAGGCTGATCCTATCTTGAGCAGGGGGTGGGACTAGATGGCCTGCATGGCCCCTTCCCACTCTGGGTTTCCAGGATTCTAGTTCAGCCATGGAAGGGGCTGCCTAAGGAGGTGGGGAGCTCCCCCTCACTGGCCGTCTTCAAGCAGCGTCTGGACAGATCCTTCTCCTGGATGCTTCAGGCTGATCCTACACTGAGCAGGGGGTGGGACTAGATAGCCTGCATGGCCCCTTCCCACTCTGGGTTTCTAGGATTCTAGTTCAGCCATGGAAGGGGCTGCCTCAGGAGGTGGGAAGTTCCCCCTCACTGGGGGTCTCCAAGCAGCGGCTGGACAGATCCTTCTCCTGGATGCTTGAGGCTGATCCTGCCCTGAGCAGGGGGTGGGACTAGATGGCCTGCATGGCCCCTTCCCACTCTAGGATTCTAGGAGTCCAGTTCAGCAGTGGAAGGGGCTGCCTAAGGAGGTAGGGAGCTCCCCCTCACTGGCCATCTTCAAGCAGCGACTGGACAGATCCTTCTCCTGGATGCTTGAGGCTGATCCTGCACTGAGCAGGGGGTGGACTAGATGGCCTGCATGGCCCCTTCCCACTCTAGGATTCTAGGATTCTAGTTCAGCCATGGAAGGGTCTGCCTAAGGAGGTGGGAAGTTCCCCCTCACTGGGGGTCTCCAAGCAGCGGCTGGACAGATCCTTCTCCTGGATGCTTGAGGCTGATCCTGCCCTGAGCAGGGGGTGGGACTAGATGGACTGCATGGCCCCTTCCCACTCTAGGATTCTAGGAGTCTAGTTCAGCAGTGGAAGGGGCTGCCTAAGGAGGTAGGGAGCTCCCCCTCACTGGCCATCTTCAAGCAGCGACTGGACAGATCCTTCTCCTGGATGCTTGAGGCTGATCCTGCACTGAGCAGGGGGTGGACTAGATGGCCTGCATGGCCCCTTCCCACTCTAGGATTCTAGGAGTCTAGTTCAGC
The DNA here is from genome assembly GCF_049243985.1 of Paroedura picta. Classification (NCBI taxonomy): domain Eukaryota; kingdom Metazoa; phylum Chordata; class Lepidosauria; order Squamata; family Gekkonidae; genus Paroedura; species Paroedura picta. The sequence goes on from NC_135378.1 coordinate 86,472,547, forward strand.
CGTGGAAGGGGCAGCCTAAGGAGGTGGGGAGCTCCCCCTCACTGGCCGTCTTCAAGCAGCGGCTGGACAGATCCTTCTCCTGGATGCTGGAGGCTGGTCCTGCACTGAGCAGGGGGTGGGACTAGATGGCCTGCATGGCCCCTTCCCACTCTAGGATTCCAGGAGTCTAGTTCAGCAGAGGAAGGGGCTGCCTCAGGAGGTGGGGAGCACAGCTGGCATCCTTCCACCCTCGCCAAGCCAAACTACTAGCAGCCTACATTATGTAGAAGTGGGGATTAGCCCCACTTCCTTATGACTGCCCTCTTGGCCTTTTCCACCTGTACGGAATTGGCCAATGAAAATTCTTATTCTAAGAGTTTTGTAAAGTTATGACAGAAAATCATCTTTCTTTCTTAATCTCCAGCAATACTTATCATCAAACCTTATCAAAATATTTTCTCCCCCCCCCCGCAAATCCTCCCAAACCATCTATTTAATTTTATCTACTGCATTTACACCAGGGGTAGTCAAACTGCGGCCCTCCAGATGTCCATGGACTACAATTCCCAGAAGCCCCTGCCAGCATTCGCTGGCAGGGGCTCCTGGGAATTGTAGTCCATGGACATCTGGAGGGCCGCAGTTTGACTACCCCTGATTTACACTATGCCTTTTTTACTGAGACTCAGACTGGCTACACAGAGTCAGAAGCTAACAATCCATTCTGAGAGACATGTAAGTACGGTGTAAGTTCCATAGAATGGATCCGAGGAGACCTCAAAGGAGCCATGCAGCTGGAGGCAGCAGAGTTGTACCCTTCGGAAGGGAAAAGAAACACAGAGGCAACTTACCTTCTTTCTTGCCCTGCATTCTTTCTGGTTACTCTGACTGGGGTCTCATCTCCTCCTGTGTTCTATCTATGGGAACATTGGACAGAATATTCTGTTCAGATTGCTGGGGGGAGTGGAGGGCAGCAGGTCAAGAGGAAGACCCAAACAGAGATGGATTGAAGCAGCCAAAGAGGTTACGACCCCCATTTGCAAGAGCTGGATCAAGGTCAACAATGGGACCTTTTGAAGGACATTCATGGGTAGGGTCATGTTGAACTGGATGCGACTTGATGGCACCTCACCCACGCACTCACTCAGAGGAAGACCCAAATGGAAATGTTGAAGCAGTCAAGGAGATCACACCCACTGCTTGCAAGACCTGGACCAGGATGTCAACAATGGGAAGCTTTGGAGGACTTGTTAATTTTTCTGCACCATTGTAAAAAAAAAAAAAAAAGTCACAGTAAAGCTGGTTTCAAATACTGCGCAGAAGCCAACAGAAAAGGTGCACTCGCCTATGACAGGGGAGGACAAAGCAAAATAAAATATTCTATGGTGGGTTTTTTGTGGTGAGAATGGTGCCTCATGCAGAATTTTAAGAAGTCTTTTTTTCAAGACTTTTTGCAATGTTTCCTGCCATGCATAAAACCCGATACACAAGGCTGTCAACAATGGGACCTTTAGAGGACATTCGTGGGTAGGGTCAGCATGAATTGGAAGCATCTAGGCTTCACATGAGCCTCTTGTGGCGCAGAGTGGTAAGGCAGCCGTCTGAAAGCTTTGCCCATGAGGCTGGGAGTTCAATCCCAGCAGCCGGCTCAAGGTTGACTCAAGGTTGACTCAGCCTTCCATCCTTCCGAGGTCGGTAAAATGAGTACCTAATTGGTAGATAAAGCAACTGGAAGAATAGATTAAAACAGAAAAATCCTTAAATTTTTTAAAATTAAAACTTCCTTTGTACTATTGAAACAGTGCCAGATAGATTCCTTCTAGCTTCCTTATGATTCACACTGCAAATTATCTGATTTTTTTAAAATTAGCTATAGTTTTGATATTAAGAGGTCAGTAAAATGAGTACCCAGCTTGCTGCTGGGGGGTAAAACGGTAATGACTGGGGAAGGCACTGGCAAACCACCCCGCATTGAGTCTGCCATGAAAACGCTGGAGGGCGTCACCGCAAGGGTCAGACATGACTCCGTGCTTGCACAGGGGATACCTTTACCTTTACCTTTAGGCTTCACACCCACACCTTCCCTCAGACCGCTCAACTAGCAGGCCTTCAGAGAAACATCTCACCTCAGGAACTCTAGCAGCAGGTTCTCCAAGGGCGATTAAGCCAGCATTAAAAATACTCTAACATTCTGCTACAGCTTTGGCCTCGAAGGATAAAATCTCCTGCTCTTTGGGCACCCAGAAGATATTTATTGCCTTTATTGCTGAAAATGATGACAAAAAAAACATACATAAGAAAATTACCACAATATTTATGATATTCAAAACATCTCCTGTGTTCCTATTCACTACTTAAATGTATCCCAGTAGTGTTTCTCTATCCACTGAATTGTATTTTGTCCAGCCCTGAATGAATTTCTCCCTTTCTCAGATTGATTTAATTTATTTGTTATTATTGTACTTTTAGCTCACCTTTTCCTGAGGGCTCCGGCCAGCGCAGGTTACAATAGATAAAACATGCAATTCAACATCTTATAAAATTTCAAAATATTAAAAAGCTTAACTTTAAATTACTTATAATTTCCAAAAAGGCAAAAAAAAAATCAGAAATGTTTGCAGAAATAAAAGAATACAACGGTTTGTCTAATGGCCCATTTGTAATCTTATCCATTAACATCAGATGTTATATTCTGTGTAACGATTCCTTTCTCGCTAATGTAGCTTGTCATTCTTGCGAAATCAATCACTTTGATGTTTTATTTCTATGATTTCTGAAAAAGCACCTAAAAAATAGGATGTCATCTCTTTACTACACTTTACTACACTTTCAACAGATAATTGATTCTCCAGATTTCTTCGCTAATCTAATTGGTAGATAAAGCAACTGGAAGAATAGATTAAAACAGAAAAATCCTTACTTTTTTTAAATTAAAACTTCCCTTGTACTATTGAAACAGAGCCAGATAGATTCCTTTCTAGCTTCCTTATGATTCACACTGCAAATTCTGGCTAATTTAAAAAAAGCTATAGTTTTGATATTAAGACCTTTGTCTTCACTGGAAGAATCAACAACTTTTCAAAGCCATTAATTTTGCTTAAAACGTTATGGCTGCAGAGAATTGTATTCCGTGCTTGATCTGGGTATACTGAACCACTGTTCACGTAACTTGTGCTTTGTTTCTTTAATTTCTGCACAGGTCAGAAATAATCCTTTATCATAATCATCCTAAAGATCTATAAACCATCCTAGAGATCTATAACTGTTTTAATCTACAAACCTGGACTAAAGTTTCTTCCTGCATTCTGCACACAAACACCAGGGCTGCATTGGAATATTCTGAAGATAGAAACTTTGGACATACTTCCCATTTTTAAAGCTCTCCTAATTGGGTTAAGGTAGTTACCTCTGCTTCTTTACCCTTTAGAAAAGGCCAAATTTTAATACAACCACTGCCCCTTTTAATTCTAAGAAAAGCCCTGGCTTGGATGGTCCAGGCCAACCCAATTTCATAAAATCATGAAAACTGCAGGGTTGGCCACGGAGGAGCCAAGAGAATCACTTCATTAGAAGGCAACCAATTCTGCCTGCTGGGCAAAGACAAAGTGCATGCATGACTTTCTCCGGGGACCTTAACAGCCGATCCAACTTTGATTGGGAAAGAGATCAGTAGAGATGTATTTTTAGCCAGCTGAAGATCTTTGTAGCATCAATACATTGTTGCTCCTTATTTAAATCTGCCTGGCATATTCATAATCTGCCTAACAAGGTGCCTTGGCTTCAGCCCCTTCCTTATTTATTCATTTAGATTTTTATACCGCCCTTCCATACGGCTCCTTGACTGGTACCTCAGCCAGTTTCTCTCCTCGCGGCCTCAGGTGTGTCCCTGCAGGTGTTGCTTCCAACGGCCCTTCCCTCGGCGCATTCTGGAACTCTGGCCTTTATCTTTTGCTGCTGCTTCATTGGCTGCTCCCGTGACCCAGCCACCATTCCAGAGAGGGCAGAAGCCCATGCCTAGGAAATCAGGAAGGAAGGGAAATCGCTCTTTCCGTAAGAAAAGTTTACAGTAATTTTATTTTTAGCAAGAAGAAGCAGGTGCTAATGAAACGGAGAGATAGGACCATTCTTCCTGAAAGCATCTTTGGAGAACGCCCCACCCCTGCTGTGCACATTTCAAAACAATTACTTTTTTTCCCCACTACGCTTTGGGAAGTAGAGTCACCAACTTGCTCTTCTTTCTTCAAATGCTAGTTGATCTAGCCAGGAAACAGTGGAAGGCTCTCAGCCCCCGCCTCTTCTAGAAAAAGGTATGAGCGAAGTAAGATCTTCGTCATCCCTCGATGAACGAAGACACAAAACAGCTTTCTGTAGACGGGAGACTTCTTGTTCCCATCAGGACCCGGGTGACCTAGCTGGGTGGGAACCCAGGGGTAATATTTTTGGCCGCCCACCGGAAATGAGCCCTCGCTTTGGTGCCAAAGGGCAAGTAGGAGGGCTTACTTTTCTTACTGAAAGAGCGATTTCCCTTCCTTCCTGATTTCCTAGGCATGGGCTTCTGCCCTCTCTGGAATGGTGGCTGGGTCACGGGAGCAGCCAATGAAGCAGCAGCAAAAGATAAAGGCCAGAGTTCCAGAATGCGCCGAGGGAAGGGCCGTTGGAAGCAACACCTGCAGGACACACCTGAGGCCGCGAGGAGAGAAACTGGCTGAGGTATGGGGCAGGGCAGGGCAAGAAGCCAAGGCACCTTGTAGGCAGGCCATGAATATGCCAGGCAGTCAAACCCCCCCAGTTCAAATGTATTGATGTTCTTCAGTTGGTTATATATAGGTTTCTATTGGTCTCCTTCCCAATCAAAGCTGGATTAACCATTAAGAGAGCCAGTTTGGTGTAGTGGTTAGGAGTGCGGACTTCTAATCTGGCATGCCAGGTTCGATTCTGCGCTCCCCCACATGCAACCAGCTGGGTGACCTTGGGCTCGCCACGGCACTGATAAAACTGTTCTGACCGGGCAGTGATATCAGGGCTCTCTCAGCCTCACCCACCCCACAGGGTGTCTGTTGTGGGGAGAGGAATGGGAAGGCGCCTGTAAGCCGCTTTGAGCCTCCTTCGGGTAGAGAAAAGCGGCATATAAGAACCAACTCTTCTTCTTCTTCTTCTTCTAAGGTCCCTAGAGAAAGTCATGGTGGGATGAAGGGCCAAGATCTCACACCGTATCCTGATTCAATGAAGACCCACAGTGATATGTAGAGTGGCCAGCTTCCAGGTGGGACCTAGAGTAGCCCTGCCATTTCAACTGGTCTCCCCTGGAGAAAATGGTTGCTTTTCCTCCATGCAGCCAGTGACTGCTGCTACACACCCAGCACATGGAAGCTGCCTATGCACTCCTCCCCCACATGCAGCCAGCTGGGTGACCTTGGGCTCGCCACGGCACTGATAGAGCTGTTCTGACTGAGCAGTGATATCAGGACTTTCTCAGTCTCAAAATTAATAAAAATGGAACATCAAAGTGATTGGGTTGATAGTTTTGGCAACAATAACCAAGTATGCCAGAGAGAAAAGAATAGTTACATAAAATACCACAGGTGAAGTTAATGGATAAAAATCACAGTTTACAAATGCAGTATCGGCCAAACAATGCTGTATTCTTGTGTTTCTATACATTTGTATTTTTGTATTTTGAGAAATTATAAGGAATTTAAAGATAAGAGTTTTTTTATATTTTTAAATTTTATAAACTTTTGAAATGTATGTTTTAACTGTTGTCACCTGCCATGAGCTCTCAGGCTAGAGTGGGCTAAACGTATCATAATAATAAATACATAAACTAGATATAGGAAAGGAAGAAGCAGTTTGAAATCAATTTTAGGAAGGACTAGGTTCCATTTGTCCAGTGCTGCATTAAATACAATTCAATGAATCTGGGTAGAAAAAAAGGAACATGGTGGATATCTTGAGCATCATCAAGGTTGTAGTGATTTTGATATTTGTCATTTTCAGCAATAAAAACAATAAATATCTTTCAAAATCAAAGCTGCAGCAGAATGTTAGAGTATTTTTTAATGCTGGCTTAATCGCCCTTGGAGAACCTGCTGCTAGTGTCCCTGAGGTGAGATGTTTCTCTGAAGGCCTGCTAGTTGAGCGGTCTGAGGGAAGATGTGGGTGTGAAGTGCCATCAAGCTGCTTCCAATTCATGGTGACCCTACTCATGAATGTCCTCCAAAAGGTCCCATTGTTGACAGCCTGGTCCAGGTCTTGCAAAGGGGGGGGGGGAAGCATGACCTCTTTGACTGCTTCAATCCATCTCTGTTTGGGTCTTCCTCTTGTCCTGCTGCCCTCCACTCCCCCCAGCAATCTGACCAGTATATTCTGTCCAATGTTCCCATAGATAGAACACAGGAGGAGATGAGACCCCAGTCAGAGTAACCAGAAAGAATGCAGGGCAAGAAAGAAGGTAAGTTGCCTTTGTGTTTCTTTTCCCTTCCGAAGGGCACGACTCTGCTGCCTCCAGCTGCATGGCTCATTTGAGGTCTCCTCGGATCCATTCTATGGAACCTACACGGTACTTACATGTCTCTCGGTATGGATTGCTAGCAACTTTCTCTGTGTAGCCTGCTCAGAGTCTCAGTGAGACAGGCATACAATAAATAAAGCCACCTGAAGCTCAGCCCCTGAAGATGGTGGTACAACTCCCTACTCTTGACGTGGTACAACTTCAGGCTGCTCACATGATCAGGAATTTGGGAGTCACCTTCAACAGCTCCTTATCCATGGAGGCGCAGGTCACCAGAGTAGTTCACCTGACGTTTTCCCATCTATGTCAGACTAAGCTACTAGTGCCCTTCCTTGGCCCAGAACACCTAGCCACAATGATCCATGTGAGAGTCACCTTCAGGCTGGATTACTGTCACTTGCTGTAAGGCGGCCTTCCCTTATCCCTGACCTCGAAAATACAGCTAGTTCAGAGTCCTTACAAAGGGCCCCACGGAGAACTCACGTATGACCTCTTCTCCAGCAGCTGCACAGGCTGACAGGTCAATTCTGGATCAGGTTTAAGGTGTTGGTTTTAACCTTTAAGGTCTTCTGCAGTCTGGGATTGTCTTTCTGTGTCATTCTCCTGATATGCTCTTCATTTTTCAAATTCTCACATGTTGGTGGTCTCTGGCCCCAGAGGAACTTGGTGGCCACTGTATGGGACAGGATGCTGGACCACTCGTCTGTGGTGCTCTTCTCAAGTTTTATGTTGTTATCTTGTTGTCAGATAGAACACAACAATGGGTTACATCCAGAATAAATTTTCCCATGGGAGAATGAAACTTTCCCGCATCCCCAATCTACACAAAATTCTTCTCCTGGGGCAGTGGGGGATCCTGAGGAAAGACATCAAGAATGTCTGCAGTGGGAAACAGGAATTGAATTGGCAGAAATTGCGGCTTCATTTGCTTCCAGCCCAATAATTTAATATTGGAAGCCAATCTTCCTTGGGGCCTGAGTCAGAAATTCTCACTTAAAACACAGTATATTAAGATCTTGGATTTGTCATTGCTGATCAGTTGTAATTCCAAAATATCCTCAGTCCCCACATGGAAGCTGGCCTCCCTAATTACATTCTTGGGGACAGAGACTGTAGATGGACATTCAGGTGTCCTTCATTGCGGTTAAGAAGCTAATGCAGCTGATCCTTAAATGCTTTCTTCATTTGGTATACAGTTCTTTGTGATATCTTCCTACAGATACCTGTACAGGAGGAGATAAGATTGCAGTCAGAATAAGCAAAGAGAATGCCATCCAACCTAGATGGTAATTTTTATTTTATTTTATAGAGGAGTACAAGATTTCTTAGCTATCAAGGTGGGTGGGTTTGTTGGATATTGTAAGTCCGCATGAAAGAGGATCTGGGAGGGAAAGGGTTAAGAGAATTCTTTACCTCAGGTATACTTGGCAGGTGTGTACCTGCCCAGAAGCTGTTTGGCTGACCAGCTTCTTCTCTCTCTTTCTTGAAAACTTCTTGAAAACTAAAAAACCTGCCAATATTTGGGGGTCATTCTGGGTATCCCTGTGGTGACCAGAAACACATAATTTCCCATTGATTGCAAGCTCAGGTTTATTTATTTACTTATTTATTTTCGATTTTTATACTGCCCTTCCATACTGCTCTGGGCGGTTGGAGTACATACACCTGTACCCCATTATCTGTAATAATTGATAGTGGTGTTCCTTTAGATCTATTACTGACGATTGCCACATAGCTTTAAATTTTTCCAGCACTTGACTTTTTTCTCTAATTAGATTTTTTTACAGTGACTTTTGAGTAATCATCAATAAAGCTCCAATTATATCTGTTTCCACTAGGGATTGTTGTCTTCCTCGGGCCACAAACATCACTGTGTGTCAGTTCCAGAGGGTGCTGCTGTGTCTTGCTTGTGCCCTGCTTGTACTTGTGTTTTAAAACTGGGCCTTGGTCCCTTTACTTTCACACAGCATGCACATCTGTTTTCAGCTGCACATTTCCTTATATGCCTGCCTTTAGTTAAATGTTGGCTCTCAGGTTGGCTAATTGTATAATTCTCTCTGTGACCCAAACACCTGTGCCACTTTAAGGAGCAGTCCTCCTGATCACATTGATTCCGATTCGGAAAACCTTTACTGGCATAAAGTGATCACATTGCTTTGTGAAGTTTGCTCTCTGCATACAAATCCCCATGCCCCTCGTCTTGGCAATAAGTTCCCCTCCTAGTTTTAGCTGACACTTTTCATTAAAAGATACAGTCATGTCTTTTCTTGTAAGTGGTCCCACAGAAATAAGATTATTTGCAAGACAAGGTCCATAAAGACAATCTGTTACTAAATGAATGGGCTGACAAAGACTGCTTGCACTCAAAAGCTCACACCCTGAATAAATCTTTGTTGGTCTTAAAGGTGCCCGACTGGACTTTTAGAGAGAGACAGAAAGAGTCTGTGACTTCTGGGAAGAAGCAGGAAATTGCTTCTAAGAGTAGCAATCTGGAGAAAGACAATAAAATGACAGGAGAGAAGGTTGTGACCTCCCTATCTAATAGTCCTCTTGCTGCCTCCTTGCAGATCTTCTTCCGTTCTTCTTCCAATGCCTAAGCCCTACTTAGCCTGCCCACTTTCCAAGAACACTTGTGGGGCACCCCATTGGGAACCCCAGAAAATGACTACGTTGGGCTCATGCGAATTAGCACACTGGGAAGAGATGCAGAGGGAAGAGACCCCAGCTGTCAATAAGTTGTACTAAGCAAAACCCCAAACTGTTTTTATGAAAAGGTTTGTCAAAAAAGACACACACAAAAAGAGGCAACTGTGGTTGGATTCAGAACAGTGGTGAAAGAACGGACAAAAATAAAACAGAGAAAAGTCACCCAGCGGCACAGCACAGATATGTTAAAAATAAAAAAGCTATGCCGTTGAACTAAGTTAAACGAATGTTACCTAGGCTGCAGCAGGTTTCCTGGAGCATGGGTAGAGGCTCTTGCAGGAACAAGGAGGAATCCTTAACTCCTGACTCTGCCGGGATGATGCAGTGGAACAGAGACCCAACAGTGGCTACAAGCCACAAAGTAATGATGGAAAACCGTCTGGGACAGTGAGATTCTTTTTTCTTGGTGCTCTGAGGGGTCAACAGAGGGAGGGCTGCTAGAGCTTGTGATGGCCCCTGGGTTTTGGCCATCATATGACACAATGCATAGGACTGGATGGGCCACTGGTCTGCTCCAATCTGACTTCTCTTGTGTTATCTTATCTTCAACATGGAATGGAAATGAATGGGCCACTCTAACCCCCCAGGGGTCCAAGACATAGATAGCACTCTTGCCCTACCAAGCTTCCAGAGTTTCTGTCACTCAGAGCACAGAGAGTTCCCCTGGTTTAGGACACGGGCCCTGGCTGATGCAGACCATTTGGCCTGGAGTGGGGACGTGGGGTGTTTGACAGCTCATGACTTTAAAAGACCTTTCTTGCCTCTTGCCCTTCAAGGAGGAGGGAGTGCAGGCCTTAAAGTAGCCCCGATCATCAACCTCTTCGTCGTGGTGGTGACTGTGATCTTGTTTTGCAGTGCTCTCGGGATGATCATTTTCTGTAAGTTGACCTCAGCCAGCAAAGACAGAATTGCAGAATTGCCCCCCCCCCGGTGTGGATTCCATGTCCAAAACCCTTCCAGAAAGAGAGAAGCAATCTTGTCTCTCTGATCTAACCTCTCTGCTGCTACTCATGAATAATGACTCCCTGAGACACTTAAGTTGTAGCTACTTCATGAAGATCAATGCAGTTTAACTGACCCCCCAGCAGGTTCCTCGTTCACTGACCAACGTATACTGCCTCATATGGGATTTCCTGGCATTGGTATCCAGTGCTCAACCATGTCTGACCCTTGGGGCGACACCCTCTAGCATTTTCATGGCAGACTCAATACGGGGTGGTTTGCCAGTGCCTTCCCCAGTCATTACCGTCTACCCCCCAGCAGCAAGCTGGGTACTCATTTTACCGACCTCAGAAGGATGGAAGGCTGAGTCAACCTTGAGCCGGCTGCTGGGATTGAACTCCCAACCTCATGGGCAGATAGCTTCAGACTGCATGTCTGCTGCCTTACCACCCTGCGCCTTTAGAAATTTGTAGTCAGATGACTTCAAGGGATTCAGGCTATGTTCAAACAGCTGCACTAATTACCAGTTGAATCTCGAATCAGGCTTAAGGTCCTGGAACTCACCTGTAAGGCTGGGTCCAGCATACCTGAGGGACCGCCACTCCATAAATACGCCACAAAGAACTCTGCCACCTCCAACTGGCTGGTGATCCCTGGCCTCAGTGAAGCCCCCTTGACCTCAACCAGGGCAATAGCCTTCTCCATCTTGCCCCCACGTGGTGGAACGAGCTCCCAGAAGAAGTCTAGGCCCTGCCAGAGCTACCACATTTCCGCAGGGCCTGCCAAATGGAGCTCTTCCGCCAGGCCTTTGGTTGAGATCCAACAGAAGCAACAATACCCACTGGGCCCCCAGAACCCCTCCCCTCACCCAAACGTGCCCTGGAGAAAACAAAAGGGCAGCCCTGGACTCAGCAACCGGTGGGACTCAGTTAAATGCTATAAGCATTTATGCATGAATTAATTATAACTTCAATTAATTATAATCTTCAAGGCAGCAGTTAAATAGAAAGTTATGGGTAGGTCAACAACCTTAGCTTTGCAGCCCCCTCCCCGCAAATATCAGAAACAGTAATCGTGGGAGCAAACTGGGAGATGAATGGAGCCATAAAGGGAGATCATATCATATGGAAGTATATAAATCACAGCTGAATTTTAAAAATGGGTGCTTCCGTCTTCAAATTTCCAGACTCTGTTCAACTGGGCTTTCTGAGAGACTGATTAATAATTCCTTAAGGGCTTAAGTCTTCAAAAGTTTGGGACATGTAAGAATTTTAAGCAATACGGTAGCATTGGAAAAGAGAGGTCCTCAGAATGTCATTTCTTTTGGGCATCACAACGTGACTCAGGACGGTCCCTTTGTTCTAACTTGGTAAGTATCTTATTCCCAGCTAAAGCAAGGTCCGATGGGAAACCTGGGTAGGGAATCAACAAGTCCTTTCCCTTTATCAGATTATGCTGAACAGCGGAACCGGACCTACCTTTTAAAAGTGGTGTGTAACATTCGGAACATTATAACCCAGCCTAATCAAGCCTACAGAGAGATGACCGGTAAGTAGTTACAGATCCACTTCTCACCAACACGCCTGGGCCACCCCATCACCAAGGAGGGTTTCCTTTCCGTCCCCTTCAGGGATGTTTTGGCTAAACATGTAGTATCTGGGGCAGTCCTCTCTATTCTTGGGGCTCTGGGAGCAACAGGAGGAGGGCTTGGTTCACGTAGAAAATAAAATGGGTGTGAAAAGTGCCACCAAGTGACAACTGACAGATGGACCTCCTCATGGCACATGGAATTTTGCCTCTATGTGACACAGCATGTTGAGCTAGAGCCTGATCCACAAGGGCTTCTCATATGATCTTATGTTAAATGATTATTTGTTGCTAGCAGAACAATTGCCCTTGTTACGGGCAGTGAGGGGGCGGGGCGGGTGGAGTGCTTTGATAATATGAAGGATGCTGTACAGTACTGTATAGTCTGAATAGAGACAAGGATTGAACCCTTTTGAATGATTCACTTTAGGGAGAGTGGGCCACCCCAGGAGCAGGGGGAAAACAATGTGCATTTGACACAAAAATGGAGCAGGTCCCCTTCCCCACCCAGGGACTGAGAACAAAGACACGTTGCATTCATAGGTTGGTCACAGAGGGGAACATAAGTGTGAAGAACCCATGGTGCTCTGGTAGATTTTAGTCCAGGAGCCCCCTGGAGACTATCGAGGCTTAGGGCATAAGCTTTCAGCCCTTCAAGGTTTCCTATTCCTTGGCTCCACCAACAGCCAAAAGGGAGACTGCAACCAAGAGAGCAGAAGGAGCTTGAGACTGGGAAGGGCAGCCAGAAAGCAGCTAGGAAAGATCCTGAAGAATAAGGATGTGTCATTGATCAGGATGATTCATGCCAGGGTATTCCCGGTTACTGTGTAGGGGTGTGAAAGCTGGACAACGAAGAAAGCTGACAAGAAGAAAGTGGATTCGTTTTCAATGTGGTGTTGGAGGATTCTGTGGACTGCCCAAAAGACAACTGGGAGCAAATCAAGCCTGAAACTGAGACGATTGGGCACAATATGAGGGGACGAGTCACAGGAAAAGACAGTAACGCTAGGCAGGAACAGCTGAAGGAGGCAAGAAAAGAGGATGACCCCACAGGAGTTGGATTGGCCAAGGAGGCCGTGGCCCTCAGTTTGCTAGGCCTGAGCAGGACTGTACATGCTAGAATACTTTGGAGGACACTAATTCATACAGTCAACGGAAGATACTTGAAGGGAGTTAACGCGTACCAGGCGTTCTTGGTCAGCATTGAATCTCAAGAGCTTACATCCACCCAAATTTTTGGTCTTGAAGGTTCTACTGGACTCAAATCTAGGTCTTCACCTTAAGATCAACATTGCCCCCCTCCTGAAACTATCGACCTGCATTGTTGTCCCTGATTGATCTTTTGACATGGATTGTTGCAACTCTTTTAGATCAGGAGGTACTTGCTCATGCAAAACATCTATCAGATGAATTGACCAAAACGAATGGAATAAACGGTGTATTGGAACAAAAAACTAGTAAGTGATTCGGAGATTGCTAAAGGAGAATTTTCTTTACACGTTCCCATTGTTGTTGTTGTTGTTGTTGTTGTTGTTCAGTTTATTGCCTGCAACTCCCGGAACTGGCTCATGGCGGGTTACAAATGTCCAGTAAAACCCCATTAAAACAGAGAGCAAAAAAAAGAGAAGAAAAACAAATGGCAGTAAAACTTCCCTAACCTCCCCCTCCCCTAAAAACTCTTGGGGGAAATAAAGAGGGTCTTTATCACAATTGACTGCTGAGTACACCAGGGGGCCCCTGGGGTCTGGCACGGCATGTGTAGTGCAGCCAGGAGAGCCAAAGGGAAGGGGCATTTGGAGGTCATCTGCCATGGCCTTCCTCCATGTCATGACGCCCATGTTCATTGGAGGGTCTTCACACGAGTCCTTGGAAGAGGATGTCAGCCTTAAAATAAAATGGGTGTGAAAGGTGCCACCAAGTGACAACTGACTCGGCCCCAAGCAATTGGTTCACGTAGAAAATAAAATGGGTGTGAAAAGTGCCACCAAGTGACAACTGACAGATGGCGACACTGATCCTGACAGTAGGGCTTTCAAGACAAGGGACCTTCCGAGGTGCCTGCCTCCGTGTCATGGCCCTGGTGGTCCTCGGTGGGCTCCCATCCAAAAACTAGACAGGGCTGACCCTGCTTAGCAGCCAAGATCTGGGGAGACTGAGCTGGCCTGGGCTATAGGGACACTTTTACAATGGCTTCTGTCTATTCCCCTTTCCTGTTCTCTCTTACATGTTCCTGGTTGGTTTAAAAGGACACTTCCTACAAAAAGTCAAAGAAGGCTGGGTATCTTTTGAAGGGCATCTCTATTTTTTCAATGATGAACTGGGGTTCTACTCTGACGCACAGAAGGACTGCGAAAAACGGAATGCGATTTTGGCTTACGTCACCAGCACTGAGGAGGAGGTGAGCAAACCATGGGAGAGCACCTTGCATTGATGATGATGATTTTACTGCATAAATTAGTAGCTGGCATGTAAAGTTCTGGTAGGGTGTCCAGGTAACTTGGACTGGGGACATCCTGAGCTGAAGGAGACCTCAGGAACAGCCTCAGCATTTCTGTGTTTTGGCGGAAAGTTTGTGCCTTGTCTGTCAAGCCAGAAAGGTCCAAGTACCACAAGGGGAAGCAAGAAGACACTTAGGCAGGGGTTGTTGGCATTGGAGGAAGGTGCTCGGCCTGCCTGGCTCTTGGCGGGTGCTACCCTGCTCTCGAGGGGGATGTGTGTGTATCAGAGAGATCTTCTCACCTAAGATCCTCGGCGCCTCAAAAGCAGAACTCTCCCGCTGGACTTTTAGTGAGCTGGAGACCAACAGGACTTTCAGTGCATAAGATTTCAGGAGTCAGAGGTCCCTTCATCAGCTGTGAATCCTGACACTTATACCCCCAAACTGTCTTGGTTTCCAAGGTGCTTTTGGAATCTGACTGTTCTACTGAAGACCAAGAGGGCGAAATTCTGAGTTGGTTATATGGGAAGTTAACAAATCAGAGTATAAGGCATAGTTTAGTGAGTGGAGGTATCTAGGCAGATAGCTTCTGGAAAGCTTCAAGTGTTTTGTCTCTCCTTTGCCCCATTGAAACTTTAAAGAATTTTTATTTTTCTCTGTTTCTCCCTTGTGATCTGTTATCTGATCTCCTGTACTCAATTCTTTTTTCAGCTTACCAGTGTCTGGAACTGGTCTGAGAGAACACTCCAGTCCACCATTCTAAGGCGTTCAGTTTGTGTTTTTCAGGACTTTTTAGAGGAAATGGTCAGCAGGATAGGAAGTCCTCACTGGCTTGGACTTCGCCGAATCAGAAGGAAATGGTTCTGGATTACTGGCAAACCAGCAGAGGCGCCTTTACTGTGAGTGCTTGAGTGAAATTTCTCTATCCCACATTAGAGAAACTCTCTCAACAATGTACCTTAGTTACTATTTCCAGAAGGTTCTATACAGAATGCTTTTCATATTTTGCATACAATGAAACTAACATCTTGATGGTGATTGGGCCCAGAAAATGTGGGATTTCAATTTAGACATGTGCAGGAGGGCACACCAGGAATCGTAGATGTATAATTGCACTGGACATCTGATGGGAGCTCGGGTTGCTGGAAACTTCACAGTGATCTTATTTAGCAGGTGTCCGTACGATTTTCGGCAGCCATGCTGTCCTGAGAGCTCCGTCTCAAGAAAGCCATCCTGAACAAGGATTATGCTAAGCAGCTGTGTGGCTTGGTTGTAGTTGTGCTGTGGAAGGGAGGCCGAATCGATAGTTGTTCGGCAAGGTAAATAGCATTCGGTTCAGAATCTGGCTCATGACCTTTGCTGCATTGCAGACGCACTTTAAAAAGCTGTTTCCATGTGAAAAGCTAAAATTCTAGGGAAGAAGATGAAATTTCAGGATTACGTCCACTAGATATTGGAATATGCAAGAAGATGAGGGAAGGCTTGGGGGACTTGGGAATGTTCAGCCTGGAGAAGAGGAGGTGGACAGGATGGCTCTCCTTAAGTATCTGCAAGGTTGTCCCTTGAAAGGGGGCAGGGGGTGGTTCCTGTTGGCAGTGTATAGAACCCGCAGTCATGGAGAATGATAACTATGTGGAGAAACTATGTGGAGAATGATATTGGATAAGTACCAGGATTTTTTTTTCACAGAGTAGTTCAGCAGTGGGATGGGCTGCCTAAGGAGGTGGGGAGCTCCCCCTCACTGGCTGTCTTCAAGCAGCGGCTGGACAGATCCTTCTCCTGGATGCCTGAGGCTGATCCTGCACTGAGCAGGGGGTGGGACTAGATGGCCTGGGTTTGATCCCCTGCTCCTTTGAGCACAATTTCTCCCTGATTGCCTCCAGAAGAACAACAATCAGACTGTTAGGACTATCTCTTTCCTCTCTTTCTTGACAAAGTTATTTCTTTTCTCAGTAAAGCTGTTTAAGGTGCTGGTGCTCTGACCCTCTTTTGCATATTTAAACTCTGCCAGCAGTGAGGCAGGTGGGGCTGAGATGGAGGGAACGGGGCCTGCCCCAAGGTCACTACCTCTGTGGATGAAGAGTGGGGAATCAGACCAGGTGGTTCTCCAGATTAGAGTCCCTGCTCTTAATCACTACATGCTGGCTGGATAAATGATCGCTGACTGTCATTTGTCATAGTGTGTAAAGCTTGCTGGAAGAAGGTCCTGCTACGTAATTCTTTACGTTGTTTAATACATATGCTTTGCTTCAGTTCTCTTTTTAGACTCCTTGTTGATTCTAAAATCTGAATCCTATTGCATTGTTTACTGACTATCCCCTCCTATTGATTGTCTTGTCTCACTGTGGAAAGTCCGTCTTGAGCCCAAGAGAAAAAGGTGGGCTACAAATAACTGTTTTGAGTTGCAAAGGTCCCTGGTCTTACTCAAAAGAGCATTCTACCATGCTGGCTCTCTTTAGTTCTCTTTTTAGACTCCTAGTAGATTCTAAAATCTTAATCCTATTGCATTGTTTACTGAGTATCCCTCCTATTGATTGTCTTGACTCACTCCCTGTAGTCCATCTTTAGCCCAACAGAGAAAAGCTGACAGATATAAAATACTGTAAATATTTGTTCTCCGCTAACATTTAACTGAACCATATACATCTGCCTTGATTGGTGCTGTCTTTGCTTTTCAGTTTTTGGAATTCAAGGAAGCCAGGCCCAACCACAGATATCCATAAGACTTGTGTTGAAATGATACCATGGTCCCGATCAAAACGAAGACGCTGGCAGGATGCCTACTGCAATGATCCAAGAAACTGGATTTGTAAATTGGCGCCAGAACCTATATATGAAATTTGATGTGAACTTCATATCCCAATCTTCATACAACAAGAGGTGGAAAACAAAATCCTATTTTAATGTCAAAGCCAACTACAGTTTCAAAAACAACTACAGTTTCAATCTAGAGGGTGAAAATATCTCAACTTGCCTCCACTTCTGCACTCAAGAATGTCTAGCTCAGCACTGGGAATCATAAAAGAGATCTGACTTTGTGTGCTTTGAAGACGTAAGCTGCAAAAGAAGAGTGGAGATTAAGTCGTAGCTCTGTTCTGCTGCAGTCCCTCAATACAGAAAGTCTACCAACATGCATGTTGTGAGCATCTCTTTGTGGAGTCTAGTTGAGACGTGGAGAAGAAGGAGGAGGGCATGCAGGGGGTTGGGCCCTGCTGGAGACGGACTCAGGCCCAGTTCTTTGGGGGAATTAATTTTATTTATTCAGCTTATTATGTTAAAGAGGTGTGAATACTCCATGTGTGCTGGAGGAGACAGTGATCAGATGATACTGACCAAGTTCGGGTCACCAATTCGGGGAGGAAGGACTCCTTGTTGCGGGAGCCCAAAGGGGTTCCAGGAGGCGAAGGTGAGTACTTCCTGTTCCGACTTTTCTCTCCAGTAGGGCCCAGAGTGACTGACTACATTCCCCCTTCTCCGTGTTATTTCTCTCTCACACAAAGAAAACCTTGGCACTCAAATTAGAAGTCTCTTGATTTGCTTGGGGAAATTTGTGCATTTAATCAGAGGCTTTAGTGAAAGGCAGGTAACTATGGGATCTTGATCTATGCTTATCCGGGATTTTCTTCAAGAAACTCCAAATAAACCAGTTTAAAATAAACTCAAAAGATAATCTGAAGAAATACAAACACACCCACACACACACACACACAAGTTCATCACAGAGTTAACTAAGAAAGTTAAGGAGTGTCCCAAATACCAGAGTCATAAACAAGCCAATAAGTCAACACCAGGGGGTTGCAAGAGCCTGGAGTGTCCAAAAGCAAGCGGAGAAGTCAGAGCTGTATAATCAAGGTGCCGTCAGGGAGTTTCCAAATACAAGGCCAGGGATCCAGTCCAGGGTCATCAGTCGATTCAAGGTCTGCAGGTGGAGGCAGGTTGATGCACATTTGCTTCTATGCAATGTTCTTCCCAGGCATGCCTTAAATCCAGTGCGCCATTTGTCTGGGGGTTGCTTCTGCAACTACTCAAAGCTTGCTTCCTGCAAGCAATACTGACTTTGCAGGTGAGCAAATCTCCTCCTGTTCTGTAGTTCTGCTCTCTAAGTTTCCATCTGCACCTATGAGGGGGAGGAGGGGAGTTAGAACTATCAACATCTGATGCCTGACTAATTGCTCTGGCTGAGCATTCTCCTTCTCAAACGTCCTGCAGCTTGTTTCTGACTAGGCTGAAAGCTGGTTAATTTCAGAAGGCTGCACACTCCCTGCAGAAAAAATGTCCAGCTCTTCCTTAGAGGAGCTCTCACAGCTGACAGGAGGGGCCATGACAATAGTTTTGAGGGGAGGGAGGCAATAGATACCATCATGGCGGGAAGAGGTAGGCGTGCAGATTCAGTGAAATTGCCAGCAATTTGTGGGAAGGAGCCAGCATGGAAGTCGCCAATGTTATGCGGGGTACTCAAAGAACACACACACACACAAGTTGTCGACAGGCCCACATGCAAATGAGTGTGTGTGGAGAATCCCAGAGAGAACACACCCACAATTGATCCTGGGTGCTCTGCTTATATAGGGAAAGTGTATGCTCATGTTACGGCTGATGGGCTACCCTCTTTAAAATGTACTGATATGATTTTTTTTTAATGTATGACAAAGTCACTGGAAGGCATGTGATGTGCAGGTCCAGAGAGAGGACAATAGGGGAAATTTTGGAGGTTTCCCAAGGGGCAGACAATAACTGTGATTCCTTTTTCAGAAGGAGTCTAATATTATAATAAAAGTGTAATACTGGAGCATTGAATCTCCCAACAAAGCTGAGCCATTTGCCCTTTCGGTACTTGAAGAACCTAAGTGGTTGTATACTCATCTGAAGCCCAAATCAGGAGCTTTGCCACCGATGAAAAATATGTATTGAAAATGAGAGAAAAGCGTTGGAGCTCGTTCTGATGAAGCCCCAACATTGGAATTGTATAAAGAGAATTCTTTTCTACTAGTAGAGCCTGCTGTGTCATTTCTTTATTCGGACAGCTGTCATCGTTCCTTTCTTCTGCATTTCACAATCGTTGATTGGGCTGGTCTTCTTTTGCTGTTAACTGCAACCCAGGCAGGTGTAGGAGTTTAGTAGTGAGAAAGGGAAGGGAGAGAAAGTGAGAGCAAGATGAGAGAGAGAGACAGGAAAGAGTGAAAGCGAAGGGAAAGTATTTCACCCACTTCCTGACCACCAGAGAAGAAGGACAAAAGGAATGGGAAAACCAGAAAGCTAAAGCCAGGAGTGGGTTGGAACAGGAAGAAACCGGTATTTAACTGAGAACATAAAAGTGGTTGATTAGATGAATTGGGATGAGATAGACTTGACTGAGGTCAATGGTCAGGGATAATTAGATAAATTGTATTAGCTAGCCAACCTGGGATTAGTGTGATTGGATATGAACAACCATGTGAGAAGAGGATTAGGACCTTAACTATGTTATGGATCATGCAGTGTAAAATTTACAAGACCACAACAAAGACAGCTAAGCAGCAAGAGGATTTATTTAGGATACATGTTTGCAAGCATGGAGAGAAAGCCAATTGGAGCATTCTCTGAAGTCTGCATCAGTGCAGCTCATTTTTAAGACCTTGATACGTCATCATGAGGTATCCTGACGCTCACTCCCTCACTGTCCCTTTGACCAATCAGGTCAACGACGAAGGTCGTACAGTCTGACCTATCACGGATGGCTATATATCTTATTACAATTTTCTCGTTCTTTGTTTCAAAGAATACATTCCTTTATATGGAGGGATGCTACATTCAGGAGCTATCTGCTTTTGACAAATTCAAGGTTACTTTGAGAGACAAAGAAATAACTATACACATAGTGCCACAATGAACTCAAGATACATTCTGCCTGACCTAAAAATAAACCATAGACAGACTGTGGCTAAAGTGGGTTCCACAAATCTGTATTTGTGTTCTCAATTGTGTTCCACAAATCTATATAATCTATATCAACCTCAATATGTAGAGCGACACAGGGACCAGCAGGGGTATTGTGTACATGTGTGACTGTGTGTTTTGGAGGCAATCAGACAGGGAACTAGAACTAACTACAGGAGTGTGCCAACAGAAATGGCAAGTAGGGAGGCCAGGGAGGGGCCAGAGACCCCAAAACACTGAGGGACGGGGGAGGTAGGATGATGGGAGAGAAAATTATGAATGAAAGGCTGCACGGTGTGAGCATGCTCGCAACCCTTCGAATCTTCAACCCATCCCCAGCGACGAAGGTGAGAGGGCAAGGGGAACCTCCCTTTCTCTGGCATTGGTGTCGTGTCATGACAGGTCCATCAATAACAAAATGTCAAGTCTGAAGAACCTTTTTGCAGATCAGAATGTGGACCTGACATGCATGTCCGAAACCTGAGTGTGGGAGGTTGGAACAGTTAACCCTTGCAGAACTAGCCCTGCTCGGGTTTCTCAATCCTCTACCAATCCTGAACAAAAGGTTGGGGGTGTCACAATGCTGACCCAAGATGCTTTCTCCTTCAGGGCCCTCCCTGACCCAATGGTACCAGGGAGTGAAGGTGTAGACCTGGGGTGGGACATAGTAGTGCAGGGGTAGTCAACCTGTGGTCCTCCAGATGTCCATGGACTACAATTCCCATGAGCCCCTGCCAGCAAACGCTGGCAGGGGCTCATGGGAATTGTAGTCCATTGACATCTGGAGGACCACAGGTTGACTTACCCCTGTAGTAGTGAGTTTGGCCACCTGCATAGCACACTGCCCACCAAGTGCACCGACAGATGCCCTGCCAAATTTTCTGGGGCAGGTAGCCTCCTGGGCATTGCATTGTCCAAGATATAATTCCGGGGGACTTCAGTGCCCAAGCAGAGAAACCCTTCTCTTTGCAAGAGTGTCAGTCCTAGCCCCAACAGACTCCCTCTATTTGTGACTGGCCCCCATATAAAGCAGTCCACACCCTGGTTCTAATCTTTGGGGTGGAGATAAAATCGGGTCTGGAACAGGTGACCGCTGTACCATGGTGGTGCTCAGATCAGCACACTGCCCCTATCCTGTTCAGGTGGAGAGCTAATGTATGCTCGCCACAAGAGACTTAAGGATTCTATAAGATTCCAGAATGCTCTGTGGGATCCGATGCCCCCTGGTGACTCTGTTGATGATCTGGTAAGGACTAGCACCACTGAATCTCTGTAGCCATTCGCAAGATCCTCTCCACTCCCGATCCAAGCTGGCTCCATTGTACACCCAGCAGCTGCATGAATGGAAATGGGAAATGACACAAGTAGAACAAGCTTGTCGGGAAACTGGTGACGAAGCTGCAGGAATATCTCATAAGAGGCTCAGGAATATCTCATAAGAGGCTCAGGAATATCTCATGAGACAACAGTGAAAGCCACAAAGAATGAGTACTTGGTGGTCTCCATTGCCTCTGTTAGCCTTTGGCCATTAAAACAATTTGGTCATTAACATCCTTTTGTGAGTAAGCCAGAAAATTCTGAAGGGACTATCAGCTGTGAAGCATTCGTGAGCTTTTTGCAGGGAAAATCTTGTGCTCCATCAGGACTTTCCATCTGAGACTGACGCAGTTAGGTCCTGCATGGGACCACTCCAGTCTGCTTCTTTTTTTTTTTTTGTCAATGTGGACAGGGCTCTGACAGCTCCTTGGCCCACCATATGCCCCCTGGACCTATGCCCATCTTGGCTGTTGAAAGTTGGAGATGAGAGGGTATAGGCCTGTGCCTGGACATCATCAACTTATCCCTGGCTTCAGGGATAATCTTAGAAAAGTTAAGGGAGGAAATGGTGAGGCAGCTTTAGAGGGGGAGGGGAAATGCTGGACAAGATCAACCCAACTAACTATCACCCAATATCACGTTACCTTACCTCACATCACCTTACCTGGGAAAAATGGTTCAGCGGTTGGTTGCTGAATATTTCAGAGCTTTCTGGAGGAAACACTGGCCACTGACCCTTTCCAATCTGGCTTCAGGCCTGGTCATGGTGTGGAGACGGCTCTGGCTGCCATGATCTCCTGAGGAAACTGGATCTAGGTGGGTCAGCACTGCGGTTGCTGGGACCTTCATACCTATAGGACTGCCACCTCCCCTGTACCCCTCAAAGGAGCATGTGCTCCAGCTCTCCAAGTCTGCTGATTATCCCCAGCCCCAGAGAGGTCAAGATGGCTCTGGCCTAGTGGAACAAGAGCTCCACAGGGCCTGCAAGATGGGGTTGGTCCTAGTTGAGGGCTACAGTTGGGACTCATATGACACCGTGTAACACCGAAGGTACTGGCCTCCCTTGACACACTCAGCGATTACTGATAAGCAAATCAATAACCATCAATTGCTTTAGACCATCTTATAGAGCAGGGGTAGTCAAACTGCGGCCCTCCAGATGTCCATGAACTACAATTCCCAAGAACCCCCTGCCAGCATTCGCTGGCAGGGGGCTCCTGGGAATTGTAGTCCATGGACATCTGGAGGGCCGCAGTTTGACTACCCCTGTTATAGAGTGGGAAGGGGCCTTACAGGCCATCAAGTCCAAACCCTTGCTCATTGCAGGATCAGCCTCAAACATCCAAGATAAGTCTCTGTCCAGCTGATGTTTGAAGATGGCCAGTGAGGGGGAGCTCCCCACCTCCTTAGGCAGCCCATTCCACAGCCGAACTACTCTATGAGCCCCTCCCCTCCCCGATATCTAGCCAATATCATTCTCCATGTAGTTTAAACCCATTACTGCGTGTCCTCTCCTCTGCAGCCATCGGAAACAGCATCCTGCCCTCCTCCAAGTGACAACCTTTCAAATACTTAAAGAGGGCTATCGTGTCCCCTCTCAACCTCCTCTTCTCCAGGCTGAACATCCCCAAGCCCCCTCAGCCTTTCCTCCTAGGGGCGAGGTCCCGAGGACCCAGCCCCTTGAGTTAGCATCATATCCTCTCCCTCCACTCTATGATGGCACCAAGCTTTGAATGTGAGCACAACCTACTGTAAATGACCAAATATTACACTGTGATAATAAACGGCCACAAGTGGCTTCATAGTGATTGTGATCTTATCATTTCTGTTGTAAACAGCCCTGAGCTCAAGCAGGTCGGGCAATATGAACACGTAACAAATAAACAGATATAGGAGACTTATGAAAGCCAATGAGGTGCCAGTGAGGGTGGCAAAGGGTGAGTTTTATGCCACCTCCATTGTGCCCACTGGCTCACTCCTGGCTCAAGTCTTTAGAGCAATTCAGACCCTCACTACCCTTGAGGAAGGACACCCAAATGGGAGACAATTTGGACATCAGCTGTGATGGTTTTGGCGAGCTACCCTGCGGATAAAACTGTGACTCTGTGCCATGCCCTTCCCCCAGCTTTTAATACAGTAAAGGAACTGGAGGTCCCTTGGCTGACTTCGGTGTGTTCTGTTGATGGTTTCAGGTGTTTGATGCCGACCTAGGTGGACAGGCTTCTAGCTTCAAGGAAGCCTCCCACTTGTCCACTAGACCAGTGGTCCCCAACCTCCGGTCTGGGGACCAGTGCCGGTCCACGACTCCTCCTCGTCCTCCTTCCCGGCTGCTGCCTCGGGGGCTGCCCTGCCACTCTGCCACCGGCTCACCTTTGGTGCTCTCTGGCAGCCGCCATGGCTGGGGCTCCCCCTCGGCGTGGCACTGCGCATCTGCTGCTGGCAGCGGCCTCCCCCCCAGCGGGCGGCGGGAAGTCAGGGGCACCGGTGGGAAAGCAAGCGGAGCAGGGGCTCAGGCGGCAGCGGCTACGTCCCTCGGCAAAAGACTAACCCCCCATACGGGCCTCAGTAAAATTGTCAAGCGTTGACCGGTCCCCAGTGATAAAAAGGTTGGGGACCACTGCACTAGACCCCTGGACTTTGTGGCTCTGTAAAACGAGCAACAAAAGGGTAGGAAGACCCTTCTGGGATAGGATCAATCTCTCGCTGTCTGCAGGGGCTTTCCTGGGTGGTCTGAGGGAGGCAGTGGTTTGCCCTCTTTTGAAGAGACTAATGTTGAACCTGCAGGACCCTGAAGGCTTCTGCCCCATCTCTCACGTGGCATTTCTGGGGAAGGAAGTTGAGCAGCCGGCTGCAGAGCAACCTGAAGCATTTTCCCCCAAAGGGGAGCAGTGTGAATCATTTGTAGGCCCCGGATTGGTGGCTTTTTCTCCTCCTCCTCCTCCTCTTCCAGCAGCCCCAGCAGGCAGGCCCTAGAACAGGGCACCAACCAGACTGCAGCAAGCAGGCAAACGGTGACAGCAGGAGTCTTTTGCCCAGGAGGGAGCTGGTGCTTCCCACCTCCCTCCTTCCCTGGCTGCTTTTTATTGAAAACAAGGGGGCCACCTATGCCGGGCCTGCTGGGAAATGGAGTCCGCACTCCTCCCCCACAGGCTGGTGGGCAAACAAGTGGGGTGCTTGGGATGGGGGCGGTAGCCGCTGCAAGCCCCTCCAGGCTCATGAGAAGTGGCCAGCCAGGCAGCCACACCACTTCACACTCCCTCCCTCCCTCTTCCTCCCCGGATCAGGGACCCAAACCCGGTCAGTTCCCCCTGACCACCGACTCCCCCAGCACATGGGGAATATTTGCATGGCCATTAATTCCCCCCAATGAACTGGGCCGGGGGTCATCTCCAGCAGGGCCCAACCCTCCTCCTTGCTCTCCACGCATCCAGCAGACCCCACAAAGAGACGCTCACGACAGGCACGTTGGTAGACTTTCTGTATTGCGGCATTACAGCAGATCAGAGTTATGACTCAGTCTCCCCCCTTCTTCCACGGCTAAGTCTGTCTTCAAAGCACACAAAGTCAGATCTCTCTTATGATTCCCAACCTCGAGGCAGATGCTCTCGGGTGCTGAAGTGGAGGTGAGCTGAGCTATGCTCGCCCTCTCTCCACAAGGCAGCAAGTTGGCTGGAACAGCAGTTGGCTTTGCCATTAAAACAGGATTTTGTTTTCCCCCCTTCGTTGGAATGAAAAATGACGTTCGCATCAAAAGATGAGTTTGATATCAGGCTCAAACTTACATATCCAGTTTTTCTTTGTTTCACATTCAAAATCCTCCCAGCATCTTCTTGATTCGGTACATGGTATTATTGCAGCACATTTCTTTAAATTCTTAGTAATATCAACAGCTGGTTCTGGACTCCCCTGCTTCCAAAAGCTGAAAGGCAAAGACATCGCTGATGAAGATAGATAAATCTCACTCAGTTACATGCAAGTCAGCCTCTAACTAAACATTTGCAATGTTTTATTTATTTTTACTTATTTGATTTATGTTATGTTATTGACAGTCTGCCTTTCTCTTTCTCTTTCATTTGGACTCAAGATGGACTACAGGGAGTGAATCAAGACTATCAACAGGAGGGGATACAACCTGCATAGGACTGTAGAATCAACTAGAAGTACAATACAACCTGCATAGGACTGTAGAATCAACTAGAAGTACAATACAACCTGCATAGGACTGTAGAATCAACTAGAAGTCTAAAGAGAGAACTGAAGCAAAGCACAAGTATTAATCTGACATATTAAGCAATGTAAATAATTACTTAGTAGGACCTACTTATACACTAGTACAGATAGGGCTGCCAGCTTCAGGCTGGGAAATTCCAGGCGATTTGTGGTGGAGTCTGAGAAGGGGGAGAGGCTTCAGATGGATATAATGCCAAAGAGCAGCCATTTTTTCTCTGAGGGACAGATCTCTGTTTGGAGTTGTTGTAATCCTGGCAGATGTCCAGATCCCACCTGGAGAGATGGTCAAAACTCCCTTCATCTGATGGAAGGAGATTTGGCTCTCAAAAGCATATGCCCTGAAAGTCTTGTTGTTCTCTCCGGATTATCCAGGGTTTAACAGAGATACCTGGTTCCTCTCTTGCCAAGTCACTCAGTTGCCTCTTATGCACAGACTGAAACTTTTGTGGTCTTCAAAGTGTCTCCTGGAGACGAAAGGAATTGCTTGGGAGGGGGGAACTCTGTGGCATTATGCCCCAGAGAGGCTGTGGGATGCCAATGTCCAGTTGGGACCTGGGGATTTGCAGGTCATTTCCAGACAACAGAGACCAGTCCCCCTGGAGAAAACGGCTACTTGGGAAGGGGGAAGGGACTCTCTGGCTTTGGATCCCATGGAGGTGCAGGGATGCCAGGCTCTAAGTGGGAAAGAAAGAGAAATGCTGTTTGGCAGCAATTGCTAATAACAATAAACATCCAATAATTCACAAATTTGTCACAGTTTCTTCCTTTCGTGAAAATATTTAACGGATAGCAAAATTTGCTTGAAGAACCGAAAACCATTCAGTCTGTATATTCTTCAGTTCAGTTCAATATCAAATGGCACGGAAGATCATGGGCCCCTCCAGGAGAATCTATATTAAGCCACACCATTGCTAGGTTGAACCATCACTGTCCGTTGATGCCCCCATGGCGCACCCTGGGGAGATTAGCTGTTGTGAGCCAGGGTTTGTACAATACTTTAATGGGGTTATATGATTCTTTTACGTGGGGTTTTATCTTGTAATCTGCCATGAGATGGTTTGCCGATAGCGGTGGGTAACAAATCCAACAACAACAACAACAACAACAATAATAATAATAATAAATCAAAACCAGTTGTAACCATCAACATGAAAACATTGGTTGGCAAAGAACTTACACAGAGTTTCTCAGTTACTGCCTCTGTCGGCTTTTCTACCCCTGAGAACAGGGTTGGGTCTTTCGGTGTCTGAAGTGGCCATTCGCACCTGAAGCAGCCAGTGCCGCCGTGTGTGTGTGTGGGGGGGAAGGGAGGTGCAGGTAGTGGTGCGCCAGCAGGTGCACACACACAGGAGCAGAGTGCTGCCACCCACCGGCACATCAGCGGCCGCTCATCCCCCCCCCCCCCCCGGGGGCGAGGACTGCTTTGGGTGCGAACGGCCGCTTTGGACACCGAAGCGCCCAACCCTACTTGAAAAGCTCCTAAAATATTCTTCAGGCTTTGAGAAACCCCAGAAGTGGGATCTCCAGGTCCGAGCAGGAGGCTAGTACCCCTGCCACTGTTCAGGGATGCCAGCCTCCAGCTGGAAAGCCCCCCCCCCCAGAATGAAAGCTCTTCTTCAGACTGCAGAGATCAGTTCTCCTGGAGGAAAGAACTAATTGAGTGGGAAGGTCTCTGTGGGATCTGGGGATCCCCTAAAATGGCAGCAAATGCTAGCAGGGGCTCCTGGGAATTGTAGTCCATGAACATCTGGAGGACCACAGGTTGACTACCCCTGCCCTAAAGAGCTGTTTGGGACGGCGATGGGGGGGGAGCTGTGTAGCACTCTCCTCTACACACACACACACACACACACAAGGGGGGGGGGGGAGAGAGAGAGAGAGAGAACACAGAAGACTCCACCAGCACAAATACAGCACAACTACAGCACTGCCGCCCGGCTGCTTTAGCATGCACAAGAGCACGGCTGCCAAAAACTGTATGGTCCCCTGCAAAATATGTTCATGGTGAAGTTTCCAGCATCCCCTAGCTCTTCTGCCAGCTGTCCAGTGCAGTTCCCTCTTGGACACACCGCCCTGAGTCGCCTCACTGGGAGGGAGGACCAGAAGTTAAACAAACCCTGAAACGCCACACTTTGTGGATCCCGCCATCATCCAGATTTTAGTTTCCTTGTACAGAAAATGTGAAAAGTGCTCAGCTCAGAAATGGAAAATGCAACAAAGAGACGCTTTGGAGAAGGTTTGTATAATGCAGGGGAGCACTCACTAGATGCGGTCTTCTGAATGCAGCAAGGCGCCACTCTCCCAGTGCCAGTCGTAGCGCTGCCGGTAAAGTCCCAGCCAGTGAGAAACAGCAAGTCTTCTGACCGTCTCCTCTAAAAAGCCCTGGGAAAACCCAAAAGGGAAAGTCTTAGAAGGGAGGACCAGAATCTTGTCTCAGACCAGTTCCAGACATGGGTGAACTGGAGGAAAATGGGGTCAGATAACCGGAAATAAGTAAGTCTGAGCACAGGGGAGGAAACATACTTGAAACTTTCTAGAGTATATAACCCCCTAGACTAGCGATCCCCAACCTGTGGGCCACGGACCACATGTGGTCCTTCGACTAATTGGAGGTGGGCCCCGAAGGACACCTTCTCCCCCCCCCCTCCGGCCCTTTACAACACACTCCGGATGTCATTGTCTCCCATCACTCCCAGATGGGACTCTCTCGTTGCAGAGACACAAGCTCAGGGTTCCCATTGATTTTTCATTGTCATGAGTTAAAATTTCCATGATAATAAAATGTTCCTGATGTTCATTGTTGTGGCAAAATCTTATTTTGAAGGGATGTTTAAACATTACCATAGCGATCAGAGAGCGTTAGGGCAGTGGCTGAGAGTAGAGGAGTCAACTACCCCCCCCCACCGGGCCTCAGTAAAAGGCGTTGAGTGGTCCCCGGTGATAAAAAGGTTGGGGACCACTGCCCTAGACATCTCTCAACACAAAACTGATTTTTTTTTTTTTTACTATTCCATATAACCAATTCAGAAGGTCGCTCTGTTGGTCTGCAGTTCAATGACCAGATTCTAGTAACAGCTTAGAAACAATGATGATCTTTCAAGAGTAAAAGCTGGTGGGGAGGGCTTCGATATCCTAATCAATATCCAAGACATATGCAGTGACATAAAAACAACTAACCCCCCCCCCATACCAACTCTGGGGGGTGGACATGGGAGAACAGATCTCAAATCGGCAGTAGAATGATCCAGGAGGGGGGGGGTCCAGATTTTCTTGGTGCAGTGGCCTCAACCACAGACCTGGCGGAAGAGCTCTGTCTTGCAGGTCCTGCGGAACCCCGAAAGTTCCCGCAGGGCCTGCAGTTCTCCCAGGAGCTCCTTCCACCAGGTAGGGGCCAGGACCAAAAAGGCCCTGTGGGGAAGCCTTTGCTCTTCGTCTGTCCCCGATTTGTGCACCTGCACAGGAGCTGGGGCAGTGAAGCTCCCAGTGCATAAACAGTCATTGTGAACTATTGTTCCAACGCTGCCACTCTCAGCGATGTCAGACTCTTATTCAAAGTGCATTCTTGTCTGTTAAGCAAAAGAGCCGCTGGACTTTTTTACCACCAAGCAAGCCCTAAGACTATGATCTATTGTCCTGTACAAGTCCACTGAAACTTATTTGGCCACGGATGAAGACCCTTTGGGGAGGGCCAAAATGCATCTGGGGTTTTTTTTTTTTTTCATGTTCCCTGTGTTAACGTTGATTCTGCTCTTGCTATACTGCCCAGCATACACAACTGAGATTTTATCAGTGTTTTTAACTTTTCTTGGGTGCACATTGTTATAATAAATATTTGGATTTTACCTAAGGAAACGATTATAGCTCTAGGTTCCTAACCTGTCTTGTCAGGTCGGGTTGTTTACTTTATGTTTTATCATCATCATCATCATCATCATCATCATCACCCAAAGAATGTCCCAGGTTTTGCTCACCTCCTCCCTGTCTCTGATGATGACACCCAAGAGTGCTTTTCTTTGTAAACAGTCCCACTTGGCATCCGCGTATGTCCCTGCTTGTTTGGAGAAAAACCAGAGATAACCGAGGAAGGCCAACCAGCCAGCCTTCAACTTCTGTTGCGTGTCTTCTTTCAATGCAGCATGGGAGAGAGAACAGGAAAAGGGTAAGAAATAGAAGCTATCATGAAAGTGTGTCCATAGCTCAGGCTAGCTCAATCTACTTCTTGGAAGCTAAGCAGGTTCAGCCCTGTCTAGTTTATGGATGGGAGACCACCAAAGATCACCAGGGGCAGGACATGGAGACAGGCGAGAGCACACCACCTCTGGAGGTTTCCTGCCTTGGAAACTTTATGGGGCCGCTATTATTGATGCCACTTTCTGCAACCAGCACGCAGGATGGGTCCCAGCTGGGAAAAGGCAGCTCATTTTGGTTTGTGGCATGCCTGGTTTGTGGGCCACGATCTATGTTAAGTTGCCAAATGAATGGGTTCAGTTTGTGAGGTTCACTGTGTGGGAAAACACCCCTCACCCTGGGGGCCTCCTCCCTCTAGTAAGGACATAGGGATTTTTCTGTTAACCATAACTTTGATTGAACCACACAGGTTCCCCCCCCCCCACCGGCCTGTTTCAGGAAAGGGGCCTGGAAACAAAACTCTTCTGTAATCAAACACTTACCGACTTTGGCCTCTACGTCTTCGTTTAGATTGTTCCATGACATCAGCTCTTCTGCTATCCGTCTTACTTCAGACAGTACCGTTGAAGCTAAAAGAGTTACAAGAATGCCAATCAAGAGCTTAATCGCAGAGCACAAAGGAAGGAGAGAGTTGGAGGAGGGTGGCCGTGTTGACTGGCAAAAGAAGACCTAGATTCGAGGCCAGTAGCACCTTCAGGTCCCGAAGGCTTCAGGATGTAAGCTTTTGGGAGTCAATGCCGACCAAGAGAAGCTGAGTCTCGAAAGCGGGTGGGGGTGTTAGCTGCCACCAAGTCACTTCGGACTCTTGTCACCCCTATGACTTATTGTCCTCCAAAATGTCCTGTCTTTTACAGTCTTGCCTCAGGTCTTGCAAACTGGCTTCTCTGGTTGAGTCAGTCTAAATCATGTTGGGTCCCTGTTCCTAGCCTCATTGTCTTTTCCAGTGACTCTTGTCTTCTCATTATGCAACCAAATTAGATAGCTTCTGGGAGAGTTCAGGCTTGATTTGATCTAGAACCCATGTTTGTCTTTTTGGCAGTCCATAGTGTCCCTAAACCTGCCCTCCAACACCTCATTAGAAATGAATCCACATTCAGTTTTTTTCATTGTTCAACTTTCACACCCATCCATACTAATCTGGTATGAATTGTAGCAGGAATTATCTGGGCTGATTCTGCACTTTTTTCCCATTGTGGATCTTGCTGAATTCAGATAGATTTGAACTCAGATCTTCCTATATCTCCCCCTCCCTCATTGAAAAAGAAAGTGTTCTGCACTTTATTGGGGAAGCTCAGAGTGGGCAGGGGAGCCATGTGCAGCAGGAGTCTCTTTCATTTCTTGAAGGGGGGGATTGGTGACAGCAGAAGAGGGGGAAATAAATCCAAGAGGCAAATCTCTGCTGAGAGAAGTTAGGGCTTCTGGAGCGCTGTTACTTTAAGACAAGCCTTGCAACTGGAAACCAGGAAGTCTTTGAACAGATGCCCTGGCCAGTCAGGGAAGACTGCTTTGCTAGGAGGCAGGAAGAAGGAAATTAATCCGCAAAAAGCAGGAATCTGCACATTTACTGATGATGATTTTTCAAACATAGATGTTTATATCCACTTCTGGATATTGCAGGGGAAAGGTAGGGTCACTCCAGATCTGCCATGCATGTTGCAGAGGGAAAATTTTAAGTGCCCAAAATCAAAATGATTTTGAGCAGGGCATTGAGCAGGGGGTTGGACTAGATGGCCTGTATGGCCCCTTCCAACTCTATGATTCTATGATCTATGATTCTATGATTCTATGATTCTATGAAAATGGAAATCAATTTCAGTGTAGACGGGAGGAATTTATTTGAGCTGGAAGTGGGTAAAAAGCCCCGTCCAGACTACACCCAGGTCACCACAGACACATCCTTATTCTAAAGGATCTTTTCTAGATCCTTCATTGCTGCTTTCCTCAGTCTCAAGCTCCTTCTTATTTCTTGGTTGCAGTCTACTTTTCAGTTGACACTGGAACCAAGGAATCGGAAATCTTAAAGCTTATACACTAAAAATCTCAGTCTCTGGGTGACTCCTGAACTTGAATTTACCAGAGCACCATCAGTTCTCCACAATATCATAGAATCATAGAATAACAGAGTTGGCAGGGGTCTCCCTTGGTCATCTAGTCCAACCCCCACACAATGCAGGACACTCACAACCCTCTCGCTCACCAACTGTAACTTGCCACCCACTTCAACCTTCACAGAATCAGCCTCTCCGTCAGATGGCTCTCCAGCCTCTGTTTAAAATATTCCAAAGATGGAGAACCCACCACCTCCCGAGGAAGCCTGTTCCACTGAGAAACCATTCTATCAGGAACTTCTTCCGGATGTTTAGACACAATTTCCTTTGGATTAATTTCATTCCACTGGTTCTGGTCTGTCCCTCTGAGGCAAGAGAGAACAACTCTGCTCCATCCTCTCCATGGCAGCCTTCAAAATACTTGAAGATGGCTATTAGATCCCCTCTCAGTCGTCTCCTCTCCAGGCTAAACAGACCAAGCTCCCCCAACCTTTCCTCCTACATCTTGGTCTCCAAACCCCTCACCTTCTTTGTTGCCCTCCTCTGGACATGTTCCATTTTTTCTATATTCCTCTTCAACTATGTTATCCTCTACTGTATTTTACCACTGAGAAACTTTCAGGCATTGAGAAACTCCAGATGTGGTGCTACTGCACAGAATATGGCTAGGAAGCATCACTGTGTACATGCCCACGCAGGGCCCCTCCCTTCCCACTCCCTCCAGGCCTCCAGGCTTTTCTCTACCCGAAGGAGGCTCAAAGGGGTTTCCAATCACCTTCCCTTTCCTCTCTCCACAACAGACACCCTGTGAGGGAGGGGAGGCTGAGAGAGCCCTGAGATTACTGAAGAAGAAGAGTTGGTTCTTCTATGCCGCTTTTCCCTACCCGAAGGAGGCTCAAAGGGGTTTCCAATCACCTTCCCTTTCCTCTCTCCACAACAGACACCCTGTGAGGGAGGTGAGGCTGAGAGAGCCCTGAGATTACTGAAGGAGAAGAGTTGGTTCTTAGATGCCCCTTTTCCCTGCCTGAAGGGGTCTCAAAGTGGCTTACAGTCACCTTCCCTTCCTCTCCCCACAACAGACACCCTGTGAGGGAGGTGAGGCTGAGAGAGCCCTGAGATTACTGAAGAAGAAGAAGAGTTGGTTCTTATATGCCGCTTTTCCCTACCCGAAGGAGGCTCAAAGCGGCTTACAATCCCCTTCCCTTCCTCTCCCCACAACTTACACCCTGTGGGGTGGGTGAGGCTGAGAGAGCCCTGAGATCACTTCCCGGTCAGAACAGTTTTATCAGTGCCGTGGCGAGCCCAAGGTCACCCAGCTGGCTGCATGTGGGGGAGTGCAGAATCAAACCTGGCTCGCCAGATAAGAAGTACGCACTCCTAACCACGACACCAAGCTGGCTCTCTCAGTGGTTGAGAAGCATAGCTGTGTATATGCCCACCAAGAGCCCCTCTCCTTCCCACTCCATCGAAGGCCATCACTGGCCATTTTGGGAGTAGGGGACGGGTCGTATCAAAAAATGTTTAACAAATTTAAAAAATATATATAAAATTAACTTCCACCCATTCAGAAAACCCTTCCAGGTCCTAATAATACACAGAACTCAGATGGGTCAATATTTTGACTCAGCATTGGCAACTTCAGATGTTCAGGTCTTCGCATTTCATAGACAGCTTTGGCTGCCAAACAAGGAGAGAACTGGGAAAAAGGAGGTGGGTGCTGAACTCTTAACCCACTACTCCATCCGTGACTGCACATTTCCCTAATTCATCCATGAGGCTGAAAGTAAATTCTCCATGGTGATGGGAGAACCCACAAGCTTTGGTCAGGAGAGGATCTGAACATTCCTACTATAAGTGCTTACCAGACGCATTTTTATTTTCTGCGTTCAACCTGCCCATAAAATCGTGAATCGTTTCCATCGCTTTGAATAGCTCGTCAGTTTTTGTCCATTCTCTAGCATCTAAGAAAAAGTAATAGTAATAATGCAGCTGTGAGACCAGATGCATATTGCAGGTGGAACTGTGGCCCAGCCCTGACCCTTGAGGGGCAGGAGGGCGCTGAATGCAGACTCCCCAGGCCTTCGCGTGACACTGCATCTGAGTATTGATTTACTGATTGGTCCTATAGACTGCACCCTACCCACACAAACCAATAACAAAACTTTGTAACATCCTTCAGTTTAGTGACGGGAATAACCTAGAGATGAATGGGAGTAGGCCCTTCAATTTCATTCACTATATTACCTACTTAGCTTGTTCTAGCCCCAACCAAAACGTTGGTGGAAGAGTTCCACGTTGGTGGCAGTTCCAGCAGGGCCTGGGTCTCTCAACTGGCAGCTTGTCCAACCAGGCTGGGCCCATAGCTGAAAAGGTCCTGGCCCTGGTTGAGGCCAGAGACATTTCTTTCTCTACCAACATGTTAGTATTTGAATAAACAAACAAACAGCATTTGAAGTTCTTAAAGCTCTTCTGGGGGCATACTGGGAGAGGCAGTTGGTTAGATACACAGGGCCGGAACACATATGTCGTTGAACCTTAAACCTTGATATGGAATTCACCTGGCAACCAATGCAGCTGCTGGAAGGCAGGTCATATATGGGCCCTCCATGGTGTCCTAGTAAGGACCCAGGAAGCTGCATTCTGTGCCAGTTGAAGTGCCTTCCGATTGGGCCCTCACCAGCACAAGCCAGAGCACTGGCCAGAAGCCGCACCTGTGAGTAGGCAGTCAGTCCAGCTGCTGGGCTTGCCGTCAGGGAAGTGGGCTAGGGATGGCTTCCCCCAGACCCGCCAAGCACGCCTGCTGCCTCACTGAGGCACTTAGGAACAGACTTTGAATCTAGTGATTAATATAAAGGTCTTTTCCTCCTGCTGTAGGATACTCTTTTTCCCTGAACAGGAAATTCCACAGATTTAGTGTCATGATCGAGAAAGCCCGTCTGTTGGTTGAGAAAGCTCTTTCTCTGGCATGTGAGGAAGGGAAATTTGGCTCTGGAGAGGCAATATGGGGCTACATGCATTCGTCAGTGAAGGAGGAACCTGCTGGTTAGCCACTTAAATGGTGCAGATCAACACAAAGTAGCTATAACTTAAGTGTCTCAGAGAGTAGACAGGATTGTTCAATCTCTTTGGAATGAATACCGGGAGGGCAATGTGGGGATCTTCTCTCGGCTGGCTGAGGTCAACTTACACAAAACGCCCATCCCAATACAAGCACTAATCATGATCACGGTCACCAAGATGACTATATTTCTGAAGGTCTTATGGACGATAAGGACTGTAAACATTCCAGGCTTCCCATCTCCTTGAAGAGAAAAAAAAATCTGCTTTAGTCATAAGCCATCCAGATTCCCAGGATCCCACTTATAGCCCATTTCCTAAATCAAGGTCATGGTGCTCTGAGTGACAGAAGCCCTGGAAGCTTGGTAGAACAAGAGTGCCATCTATGTCTTGGACCCCTGGGGGGCTAGAGTAGAATGGCCCATTCATTTCCATTCCATATTGAACATAAGATAACAGGAGGGAAGCCATGTTGGAACATGCCATTGGCCTGTCCAGTCGAACCCGCTGTGTCATATGATGGCCAAAACCCAGGGGCCATCACAAGATCCACCAGTGGAGGAACGAGGCTCCAGAAGACTTCCCACCTTCACCCCCAAGCACCAAGAAGACACGCCATCTCTGCTTCAGACAGTGTTTTCCACCTATACGTCGGGGGGCTAATAGCCACTGATCGACCTCTGTGCCATTGGATCAGTGATTCTCTACCTTCCTAATGCCGCGACCCTTAAATACAGTTCCTCATGTTTTGGTGACCTCCAACTATAAAATTAAGCAAGTGTTCTTTTACAGAAATTAAAGTGAAACTGAACAATGGTGTGAAGATCCATTGCTGAGGATTGTTCATAAATTGTTTCTTTTTCTGGGGTTTCTCAGTTCAGTTCTGCCTCTTGTCCCACCAGGCCAATCTTGCTCTTTTCCACTGCTCCAGACAGACGAATGCTCTATCTCGATCTACCCCGCAAGGCCGTTGTGTGGGTGGTGCCCCCCTGGCCAAGCTGCTTGCCCTGCCACGACCCCTGTGAAAGGGTCATTTGACCCCTAAAGGGGTCCCAACCCCAGCTTAGATCAAGGGTCCCCAATGTGGGGCCCACCAAGCTGTCTTTAGAAAGTAGGCAGGGGTAGTTAGGGCTTAAGAACATCAAAAAATAGGAAAAGCCATGTTGGATCAGGCCAATGGCCCATCCAGTCCAACATTCTGTTGCCATCCGGAGGTCCTCTAGCGCAGTGGTCCCCAACCTTTTTATCACCGGGGACCGGTCAACGCTTGACAATTTTACTGAGGCCCGGGGGGGGGTAGTCTTTTGCCGAGGGACGTCACCACTGCCTGAGCCCCTGCTCCGTTTGCTTTCCCACCGGTGCCCCTGACTTCCCACAGCCTGCTGGGGGGGCGCTGCCAGCAGCAGCTGTGCAATGCCACGCCAAGGGGGAGCCCCAGCCATGGTGGCCGCTGGAGAGCACCAAAGGTGAGCCAGTGGCAGAGTGGCAGGGCAGCCCCCGAGGCAGCACCTGGGGAGGAGGACGAGGAGGAGCCGTGGCCCGGTACCAGTCCCCTGGACCGGGGCTTGGGGACAGCTGAGCACCTCACAGTCCTCCCTGTTTCTCACCACCCTGAACAATTTTGT
Source organism: Paroedura picta (assembly GCF_049243985.1). Lineage (NCBI taxonomy): Eukaryota > Metazoa > Chordata > Lepidosauria > Squamata > Gekkonidae > Paroedura > Paroedura picta. Next base: position 86,509,087 of record NC_135378.1, read on the forward strand.
GCTACCCACAAACTTCGTCACTTCATTGTTTACCCAGTGAAGCTGCTATTGGGCCATTGGAGACTTGGTTATCTGTGCAGATTTGTAAAAAAAAATATCTGTCTGGCAGCAGCTGCTAGCACAGTGGCTCAGAGCCTGAAGAGAATCTGTGCCAGCCACTCTGTAGCTCTCCCACCACACTGTGCCAAAAGGTTCCCAGAGGCTCACAAAAGGTGGGGAACCCTGACTTAGAGGCTCTCAAGAGCATCTAAGCAGTAGCTACAGGTTACCAAGGTGTTTCCTCAAGGAATTCTTGCTCTTTGGGGAATTTCCCAGCAGGGAAAGACACTGTTCCCCCACTTCCTACCATAGTAGTAGAAGAAGAAGAGTTGGTTCTTCTTTGCCCCTTTTCTCTACCCGAAGGAGGCTCAAAGCGGCTTCCAATCGCCTTCCCTTTCCCCTCCCCACAACAGACACCCTGCGAGGGGGGTGAGGCTGAGAACCGTTTCATCAGTGCTGTGGCGAGCCCAAGGTCACCCAGCTGGCTGCATGTGGGGGAGTGCAGAACACTCTGGCACCAAGTGGGTGGCAGTCCCTACCTGCCTTAACACAGATATATATATATATATTGATAAAGGCAACCAACAAGGCTGAACCCAAACCAGTGGTGACTTTTTTGCTCTATCTGGCTTTCATAATCTCCTGGGCTCAAGTATTTTTCACGGCATTTTCTCTCTTCTCCTCCTCAACATGATAGGTTCCCGTCTCTTCCATTTCTAGATTTAACTCTCCCTTCGCTCCCTTCTGTGAATTCTGGAGGGAATGCAATGTACAGACCTGGAGGTTTTGCCGGCGCTCCTGGTGTTGCGGGCTTTTCTGGAGGCTTCTTTTCTTCTGTCGGGTAAAAGAAATCACAGGTCACTTTATCACTCATCAGTATATCAGCAAACTGGAGCCATCTATACAGTAGAGCAGGGGTAGTCCAACTGTGGCCCTCCAGATGTCCATGGACTACAATTCCCACGAGCCCCTGCCAGTGTTCCCGGGCAGGGGCTCATGGGAACTGTAGTCCATGGACATCTGGAGGGCCACAGTTAGAGGGAGGATTCCCTGCAGTAGAGGGAGGATTCTACATATCTGTGAAAACCTCCAGACATCATGGGGACAGGATAAGGGGTTCTTTGATTCTGCTCCCTTGACTTTTCTGTTTTGAGGCCAAAACTGGCCAGGCGGGGTGAAAATAACTCAAGCCCTTCAGCTCAAAGAGAAAGAAGCCTGTTATTGAAAATTAGAATTATTGTTGGCCGGCTTGATTTTAAACACTATTAATCTTCGTTTAATGACGCTTTGTACAGTTTAGTCATCTCTCTACTTTGGCTTCCAAGACTTTTGAGAGCAAAGATAATTGTCTTAAATTCTTGAATCTTAGCCAAGTTCTAATTTGAACTGTGAACGATGCTTCCTGGCAGATTTGGACTACAGAAAGGTGAATAACCTGAATATTCTTTTAAGCTTCCATAATAACCGAAAATTGACTGGTTTTACGTATCCCTTGTGGGCTGGAATATATTTGGAATATATTCTTTTACAGTGAGAAGAATGCCACACAAGAAAACAGTTTTGACCATTACCTGTTTACAAACTCTTGTATCAGCTTGCCCCTGTTTAGTAAGAATTACTGCCATTGACTGGTTTTTTTAAAAATACTATTGGATGAGTTTATTCAACTCAAAGATGGTAAAGGTCTCTCTCCAAGAGATAAGGTACAAGCTGCCTCACCTGTCCCAATGGAAAAAAGCAAAGGGGGCTGTTTTTGTGAGCCTCCATTGATAAGGAGGGATACAAAATCACATCCAGACTCCTGACAGAAGGCATGGGTGTTAACTGCAATATTGGTAGCTGGGTGCCCCTGAGTGAGAGAATTCTCTTAACCCTTTCCCTCCCAGATCCTATGGCATGCAGACTTACAATATCCAACAAGCCCGTCCACCCACCCACCCACATAACTAGGAATAGAAATGTAGGACTCCTGTGTAGAAAAAGAAATAACAGTGGAAGGACACATACCATCTTTTTTGGGTGCCATTCTCTTTGCTTATTCTGACGGTAATCTTATCTCCTCCTGTACTCTATCTGTAGGAAGATATCCCAAAGAACTCTGAGCCACTAATGTGTCTTCAGGTGAACAAAACATTTAATGAGCAGCTATAGTTGGGTCCTTTAATTGCATTGAAAGAAACTTGACATCCGTCTACAACCACAGTTTCCAAGACTGAAACTAGGGAGGCCAACGTCCGCTTGGGGGACTGCAGATCTCTTGGAGTTACAACTGATCCCTGGATTACATAGATGAGTTCCCCTGGAGGAGATGGGATCTGTGGAGGGAAGATTCTGGATCCACCACCTCCCCAGAAGCCTGTTCCACAGAGGAATTGCTTAGTTTAGCTGAAAATTCTTCTGAATTAATTTCAACCTCTTGGTTATGGACAGCCCTTCAAGTATTTGAAGATGGTTATATCACCTCTTTGTCATCTTCTCTCCAGGCTAAACAGACGCAGCTCCCTCAACTTTTCCTCATATGACTTTGTCTCCAACCCCTTCACCATCTTTGTTGCCCTCCTCTGGACACGTTCCAGTTTCTCTACATCTTTCGATGCCCTAAACCAGGGGTAGTCAATCTGCGGCCCTCCAGATGTCCATGAACTACAATTCCCAGAAGCCTCTGCCAGCATTCGCTGGCAGGGGCTTCTGGGAATTGTAGTCCATGGACATCTGGAGGCTCGCAGTTTGACTACCCCTGCCCTAAACTGAACACAGGACTCCAAGTGAGGTATTACCAGAGTGGAGTAAAGCGGTAACATTACCTCACATGATCTGGTCAGTGTACTTCTTTGAATACAGCCCAAAATCCCATTTGCCTTACTAGCTACTGAGTCAAACTGCTGACTCATGTTCTGTGTCTGGTCTATTAAGACCCCCAGTTCCTTTTCATACATATACTGCCAAGACGAGTCTTGCCCATCCTATAGTGATGCATATGATTTTTCCTACCGAAATGAAGAACTTTACATTTATCACTATTGAAATTCATTTTATTCATCTTGTATTCTGATTCTGTCTCCTTGTGTTACCTTTCCCGGTTTAGTGTCATCTGCAGATTTAATTAGTACCCCTTCTATTCCTTCATTCAAATCATTTACAAATATGTTGAAAATATTTAAGTAAGTTTAAGTATGTTGAACATATTTAAGTAAGTTGCTAACAATAAGTTGCTAAGAATCCATACAAAGAGACATAAGTACAGAGCAGGTTCCATGCAATGAATCCGAGGAGACCTCAAAGGAGCCATGCAGCTGGAGGCAGCAGAGTCGTGCCCTTCGGAAGGGAAAAGAAACACAAAGGCAACTTACCTTCTTTCTTGCCCTGCATTCTTTCTGGTTACTCTGACTGGGGTCTCATCTCCTCCTGAGTTCTATCTATGGGAACATTGGACAGAATATACTGTTCAGATTGCTGGGAGGAGTGGAGGGCAGCAGGACAACAGGAAGACCCAAACAGAGATGGATTGAATCAGTCAAAGAGGCCATGGCTCCCTGTTTGCAAGATTTGAACAAGGCTGTCAACAACAGGATGCTTTGGAGAATGTTCATGGGTAGGGTCACCATGAATTGCAAGACCTGGGGCTATTATGCACAAACAGGTTTTCACTGAAGTCAGCACACTGAACCTTTTAACCTGTCAGTTTTTTAAACAGTTGTGTTTATGTTTGTGCTCTGATATGACGTTGTTTTTTCTGCATACGATTATGCATTTGAAAGACATATGACAGCAAATCTTTCAGTGGGGGACACTTCCTCCCTTGTGCTATATGCTCATCGGAAGGCCATGGTCAGCTGCAATGTCACTTTACTGGCACTCTGGCACATTCTGCTGGCAGGGCCTCATGGGAATTGAAGTTCATGGACATGGAGACCTCAGCAAGTAATTTTGGTGAAGGCTAATAGCCTTTTGAATGCCAACATTACAAACATTCCCCCCCAAAGGTATGCTCTTCCTCACAAAGAGTGGATTGAAATGCCTCTTCAGTTTTCTTTGCTCATTTATTTGGTATATAAAGCAACTTGAAGAATAAATCATTTTTAAAAACCCTCTTTAACTTTTTAAAATTAAAGCTTTCCATTTTGGTGTAGTGGCTAGGAGTGCTGACTTCTAATCTGGCATGCTGGGTTCGATTCTGCGCTCCCCCACATGCAGCCAGCTGGGTGACCTTGGGCTCGCCACGGCACTGATAAAGCTGTGCTGACCAAGCAGGAATATCAGGGCTCTCTCAGCCTCACCCACCCCACAGGGTGTCTGTTGTAGGGAGAGGAAAGGGAAGGCGACTGTAAGCCCCTTTGGGTAGAGAAAAGCAGCTTATAAGAACAAACAATTCTTCTTCAGACGATTCAGGTGGGTAGCCGTGTTGGTCTGAAGTAGCAGACCAAAATGTCAGTGCAAAGGCACCTTTAAGACCAACAAAGTTTTATTCGTGGTGTGAGCTTGCAGACAATGGAACAAAAATTATGGAGTTCAGACAATGGAACAAAAATTATAAGATATTTGTTGTTGTTGTTGTTGTTGTTGTTGTTGTTATGTGCAAAGTTGTGTCCGACCCATCGCCACCCCATGGACAATGATCCTCCAGGCCTTCCTGTCCTCTACCATTCCCCGGAGTCCATTTAAGTTTGCACCGACTGCTTCAGTGACTCCATCCAGCCACCTCATTCTCTGTCGTCCCCTTCTTCTTTTGCCCTCAATCGCTCCCAGCATTAGGCTCTTCTCCAGGGAGTCCTTCCTTCTCATGAGGTGGCCAAAGCATTTGAGTTTCATCTTCAGGATCTGGCCTTCTAAGGAGCAGTCAGGGCTGATCTCCTCTAGGACTGACCGGTTTGTTCGCCTTGCAGTCCAAGGGACTCGCAAGAGTCTTCTCCAGCACCAGAGTTCAAAAGCCTCAATTCTTTGACGCTCGGCCTTCCTTATGGTCCAACTTTCGCAGCCATACATTGCAACTGGGAAGACCAAAGCCTTGACTAGATGCATTTTTGTTGGCAGGGTGATGTCTCTGCTTTTTAGGATGCTGTCTAGATTTGCCATAGCTTTCCTCCCCAGGAGCAAGCGTCTTTTGATTTCTTTGCTGCAGTCCCCATCTGCAGTGATCTTGGAGCCCAGGAAAATAAAATCTGTCACTATCTCCATTTCTTCCCCATCTATTTGCCAGGAATTGAGAGGGCCGGATGCCATGATCTTTGTTTTCTTGATGTTGAGTTTCAAGCCAACTTTTGCACTCTCCTCCTTCACCCGCATCAACAGGCTCCTTAGTTCCTCTTCACTTTCTGCCATTAGAGTGGTATCATCTGCATATCTGAGGTTGTTGATATTTCTCCCTGCAATCTTGATCCCAATTTGTGACTCCTCTAACCCCGCCTTTCTCATGATATAAGATATAAGTAGAGTAAATTAGTAGCAAATGAGTAAACAGCATCACAACAGATATGCAGCATGATGATGGATAGTTCCTTGCTATCTACTCATGGTAGATGCAGCTCCTACTGACCTGATGCCATATGGTTTCTGCCAGCTCACAGTGACTCCCACTTGTAGTGCTGCCAGCTCTGGGTTGGGAGGGTGTAGTTTGGGGAAAGGAGGGATCTCAGAAAGTCATGATTACAAGGAGTGCATCCTCTAAAGCAGTCATTGACTCCAGGGGAACTGATCTCTTTGGGCCGGATATCAGTTCTAATGGTAGGTCTCCAGGCAACCATTCATCTCATTCTGGGCCACCGTTGGATCTAGGCCATACATCCCACCCTGGCTTTCTCCTTTGAATCATAGAGGTAGAATGGATCTCCAGGGTCATCTAGTCCAATCCATTGCAGAATGCAGGAAATGGCCACAAGAGCCAAGTACTGTCACATCCCTCCCTGCCCACCCACTCACCATCTGCCTCAGTTCACAGAATCAGCATTTCTATCAGATGACTCTCTACGCCAGGGGTAGTCAAACTGCGGCCCTCCAGATGTCCATGGACTACAATTCCGAGAAGCCCCTGCCAGCAAATGCTGGCAGGGGCTCCTGGGAATTGTAGTCCATGGACATCTGGAGGGCCACAGTTTGACTACCCCTGATCTACGCTATCTTCCCAAGGAAGCCTGTTCCATTGAGAACTACTCTGTCAGGAACTTCTTCCAGATGTTTAGCTGAAAATTCTTATGAAATAATTTCATCCCATTATTTTTGGTCCAACCCTTTGGGGCAACAGAAAACAATTCTGCTCCATCCTCTATATCAGGGGTAGTCAACCTGTGGTCCTCCAAATGTCCGTGGACAATTCCCATGACTGAGGACTGATGGGAATTGTAGTCCATGGACATCTGGAGGACCACAGGTTGACTACCCCTGCTCTGTATGACATCCTTTCAAGTACTGGAAGATGGCTATCATAGCACCTCTTAGTTGTCTTCTCTCCGGACTAAACAGACCGAGTTCCCCCAACCTTTACTCATACATCTTAGTCTCCAAATTCTTCATCATTTTGGTTGCCCTCCTTTGGACACGCTCCAGTTTGTCTACATCCTTCTTCCATTCCGGTGCCCAAAACTGAACACATTTCTCTAAGTACTTAATGGTCAAACCAATTTTGATTGGGAAGGAGACCAATAGAAACCTATATATAACCAACTGAAGAACATCAATACATTTGAACTGGGGGGGTTTGACTGCCTGGCATATTCATGGCCTGCCTAACAAGGTGCCTTGGCTTCTTGCCCTGCCCTGCCCCATACCTCAGCCAGTTTCTCTCCTCGCGGCCTCAGGTGTGTCCTGCAGGTGTTGCTTCCAACGGCCCTTCCCTCGGCGCATTCTGGAACTCTGGCCTTTATCTTTTGCTGCTGCTTCATTGGCTGCTCCCGTGACCCAGCCACCATTCCAGAGAGGGCAGAAGCCCATGCCTAGGAAATCAGGAAGGAAGGGAAATCGCTCTTTCAGTAAGAAAAGTAAGCCCTCCCGCTTGCCCTTTGGCACCAAAGCGAGGGCTCATTTCCGGTGGGCGGCCAAAAATATTACCCCTGGGTTCCCACCCAGCTAGGTCACCCGGGTCCTGATGGGAACAAGAAGTCTCCCGTCTACAGGAAGCTGTTTTGTGACTTCGTTCATCGAGGGATGACGAAGATCTTACTTCGCTCATACCTTTTTCTAGAAGAGGCGGGGGCTGAGAGCCTTCCACTGTTTCCTGGCTAGATCAACTAGCATTTGAAGAAAGAAGAGCCAGTTGGCGACTCTACTTCCCAAAGCGTAGTGGAAAAAAATGTAATTGTTTTGAAATCTGCACAGCAGGGGTGGGGCGTTCTCCCAGGATGCTTTCAGGAAGAATGGTCCTATCTCTCCGTTTCATTAGCACCTGCTTCTTCTTGCTAAAAAGAAAATTACTGTAAACTTTTCTTACGGAAAGAGCGATTTCCCTTCCTTCCTGATTTCCTAGGCATGGGCTTCTGCCCTCTCTGGAATGGTGGCTGGGTCATGGGAGCAGCCAATGAAGCAGCAGCAAAAGATAAAGGCCAGAGTTCCAGAATGCGCCGAGGGAAGGGCCGTTGGAAGCAACACCTGCAGGACACACCTGAGGCCGCGAGGAGAGAAACTGGCTGAGGTACCAGTCATGGGAGGGGTTGAAGCCAAGGCACCTTGTTAGGCAGGCAATGAATACGCAAGGATACTAAACTGGTAGAGGTAGCAAACACAGCAGAAGACAGAATCAGGATACAAGATGACCTTGGCAGGCTGGAAAACTGGGATGAAATGAATTCCAATATTGATAAATGTCAAGCTCTGCTTTAGGTAGGAAAAATGAAAGGCATCAGTATAGGATGGTGGGGACCTGTCTTGGCAGTAGCATGTGCAAAAAGGATCTACTGGTCTTAGTAGACCATACACTGAACATGAGTCAGCAGGGCGATTCAGTGGCTGAAAAGATAAATGGGATTTGGGGCTGTATAAAAAGAAGTATCATGCTCAAATTTCATGAGCTATGTTACTGCTTTACTCTGCTCTGGTTAGACCTCCCTGGGAGTCCTGTGTTCAGGTTTGGGCACCACAACTGAAGAACAATGCAGAGAAACTGGATCATGTCCAGAGAAGGGAGACCAAGTGGTATGAGGAAAGGTTGAAGGAGCTTCGTCTGTTTAGCTTGGAGTGAAGACGACTGAGAGGTGATAAGATAACCATCTTCAAATACTTGAAGGGCTGACCTATAGAAGATGGAGCAGAGTGGTTTTCTGTTGTCCCAGAACCAATGGGTTGAAATTAATTCAAAAGAACTTTTGGCGAAACCTCCAGAAGTAGTTCCTGACAGTTAGAACGGTTCCTTAGTAGAAGAGGATTCCTCGGGAGGTGGTGGGTTCTTCTTCTTTGGAAGTTTTTAAGCAGAGACTAGAGAGCCATCTGATGGAAATGTTGATTTTGTGAACTTAGGCAGATTGTGATTGGGTGGGCAGAAGGGATTGTGTTGGTGCTTGGCTCTTGGGGACATTGTTTGTATGCCTAGGGCAGGGGTAGTCAAACTGCGGCCCTCCAGAATTCCATGGACTACAATTCCCAGGAGCCCCTGCCAGCATTTGCTGGCAGGGGCTCCTGGGAATTGTAGTCCATGGACATCTGGAGGGCCACAGTTTGACTACCCCTGGCCTAGGGTAATGATGGTTGCCACTTTGGGATAAGGAGGTCCATTGTTTGCAGGTCAGAATGGCCAAGGATCTTGGATTTGAGGGGGGAATGGAATTAGGGTGACTGTGGGTGGGCAGGTAGTTGTGAGTTCCTGCATTATGCAGGGGGTTGGACTAGATGACCCTGGAGAGGTCCAACTCCATGATTCTATGATTCTGTGATTCTAAGGCAGTCATCCCCAGGTACAAATAATTTGGCAACACTGTCCTGATGCTAAAAAGATCTTCAGTTGGGTGTAAGTAGGAGTCTACTGGTCTCCTCCCCAATCAAGGTTGAATTGGCCATTATGGAGAAATTTATGGTGGGATCAGTAGTATGGATCTCACTCCCTACCCTGATCCAATGTGGCCCAGAGTGAGATGAACTGTTGCCACCTTCCAAGTGGTACCTGGAGACCTCCTGCCATTAGAACGGATCTCCAGACCGAAGAGATCAGTTCCCCTGGAGTCAATGACTGCTTTGGAAGATGGGCTCCTTGTAATTATAACTTTCTGAGATCCCTTCTCTCCCAGACTGCATCCTCTCAACCCAGAGCTGGCAACATTACAGGTGGGAGTCACTGTGAGCTGGCGGAATCCATCTGACAAGCTATGCCAAAGAGAAAGGAATAATTGCATAAAATACCACAGGTGAAGTTAATGGATAAAAATCACAGCTTACAAAGACAGTATTGGGCAAACAGTGCTGTATTCTTGTGTTTCTATATATTTGTCTTTTTGCCTTTTAAGAAATTATAAGGAGTTTAAAGATACGTTTTTTTCATAATTTTAAATTTTATAAACTTTTGAAATGTATGTTTTAACTGTTGTAACCTGCCCTGAGCTCTCAGGCTAGAGCGGACTGGTGCGTCTAGTCAAGGCTATGGTCTTCCCAGTTGCAATGTACGGCTGTGAAAGTTGGACCATAAGGAAGGCCGAGCGTCAAAGAATTGAGGCTTTTGAACTCTGGTGCTGGAGAAGACCCTTGCGAGTCCCTTGGACTGCAAGGCGAACAAACCGGTCAGTCCTAGAGGAGATCAGCCCTGCCTGCTCCTTAGAAGGCCAGATCCTGAAGATGAAACTCAAATACTTTGGCCACCTCATGAGAAGGAAGGACTCCCTGGAGAAGAGCCTAATGCTGGGAGCGATCGAGGGCAAAAGAAGAAGGGGACGACAGAGAATGAGGTGGCTGGATGGAGTCACTGAAGCAGTCGGTGCAAACTTGAATGGACTCCGGGGGATGGTAGAGGAGAGGAAGGCCTGGAGGATCATTGTCCATGGGGTCGCGGTGGGTCGGACATGACTTTGCACCTAACAACAACAACAACAGCATAAAAGAGATATAGGAAAGGAAAAAATTGTTTGAAATATATTTTAGCCAGTGCAGCATTAAATAAAATTGATAGTGTAGCAGTATTTGAACATGTTTAAGCAACTGAGTATTGGGTAGAGGAAAAGGAGCATGGTGGATATCTTGAGCATCATAAAAGTTGCAGTGATCGGTTTCAGCAATAAAAGCAATAAATATCTTCTGGGTGCCCAAAGAGCAGGAGATTTTATCCTTCGAGGCCAAAGCTGCAGCAGGATGTTAGAGTATTTTTAATGCTGGCTTAATCACCCTTGGAGAACCTGCTGCTAGAGTTCCTGAGGTGAGATGTTTCTCTGAAGGCCTGCTAGTTGAGCGGTCTGAGGGAGGGTGTGGGTGTGAAGCCTAGATGCTTCCAATTCATGGCGACCGGACCCATGAATGTCCTCCAAAAGGTCCCATTGTTGACAGCCTGGTCCAGGTCTTGCAAACGGGGGACCGTGACCTCTTTGACTGTTTCAATCCATCTCTGTTTGGGTCTTCCTCTTGTCCTGCTGCCCTCCACTCCTCCCAGCAATTTGAACACTATATTCTTCCAATGTTCCCATAGATAGAACACAGGAGGAGATGAGACCCCAGAAAGAATGCAGGGCAAGAAAGAAGGTAAGTCACCTAAGCGTTAGGGGCTGCTTCCCATGAGGAAAGGCTCAAGAAAATGGGATTTTGGCGTATATGATGGAGGGGAAAAAACTGGGGTGGAGGGGGGGTTATAAAGTTATGCACAGGACAGATGGAGAGGAAATGTTTCTTTCCTCGCCCCAATCCTAGGGTTTGGACGCTGCCAATGAAGTGGATGGACAATAGATTCTGAAAGGACAAACGGACGTTTTTTGTTTGTTTGATTTTTGATGCTGCCTTCTCAGCTCAGCAGGGTATAACCGTACAATCAATCAAATGGGGTGACAACGATTACATTTGGTTGAAAATATGAACTGACGACAGTGCCGCTAAAAAGTGTGGGGCAAAAATACAACTCTTCTTTTTTCTCTTTTGAGCCGCTTGTCTTGCGGTCAGCCCTTTGGAGGAGGGCAGCTTGCCATCAGGGGGACCAGATGGTGGCGACTTGTCTTTCCAGTCTGTCAGTGAAAGTGGCAAATGGATTCTCCGTTGGGTAATGAAATGTGGGGTAGAAAAACCAACTCCTCTTCTATTTCACTTAGGGATGCCAGGTCCCCCTTGGCCACTAACAAGGGGTGGGTAGATAAGGTGATCATCTCAAGTTTGGGGAACTCGTGGAGTTTGGGAGTGGAGACCGGGGAGGACAGAGGCCGCAGTGGGGTACAATGACAGGGTCTTCCTTCCAAAGCACCGATCTTCTCCCGAGGTCTGTAGTCCAGAGATCAGTTGTCATCCCAAGAGATCTGCAGTCCCTGAATGGAAGGTGGCAGTTAAAGAAGCCACATCATCATCCACTCATGAAATGCTTCCTTCATCTGAAGATGTATTGTTGGATCAGGGTTCTTTGTGATATCTTCCTACAGAGAGAGTACAGGACAAGCTAAGATTACAGTCAGAATAAGCCAAAAGAATGCCACCCTCACCAGATGGTACGTTGCTTCCACTCTTGTTTTATTTTACTACACAGGGGTGCATCATTTCTGTTCCTAGGGTGGGGATGGGGGTGGGAGTGGATGGGCATATCGATATTGTAAATCTGCATGCAAGAGGATCTGGGAGGGAAAGGGTTAAGAGAATTCGCTGACTCAAGTACAATTGGCAATTGGCCCCACCCTCTCGTGGCGAGGTGCTGAGCCTCTTTCGACATTGGTTGCCTCTGACTGATCTTGCATGGGACCCCTCTTCTCTCTTTCTTATCTGGGCTTGGAGTTAGAGCAACTGGAGCAACCTTTTTTTTTGAAGTTGATCTGTTTAGAATAAGTTAAACGTACCTACATGAATATGTCATGTAAGATGTGCTTCTATTTTTGACGTGGAAACATCTACTGGCGCAGCCTCTCCAACGGATGTGATAACGGACATGACTATTTGACATGCTGGGGAAATCTGAGGTTGTGAACTGTGGCCTGGGGAACTGCTGGAGATTTGGGGAGACTAGTGCAAGTGGGTGGGCTTTCCTGTTGTTGTTGTGGTCAGTTATGTAGGGAGACAGAGCACTGCCTTGATCCCACCATCAAGGTGGGCTAATGCCTGACTTTAAAGGTCCACCAGTGGCACAGCAGCCTCAGTCTACCTCCCTGCTGCAGTCTCTCAGCACTGATCCTGATCCTTAAGGAGCTTTCCAGCAGAGGTGTTTCTCCAAGCCTGGGCAAAGCTTACTGTTGCCATCTCCATGGGGAACTGAGAAGTGATCAGCAAGAATGCTTTTGGAGTCAGGCCTCTCCTTTCGGTTCCAGCTGTGTTGGGAGACAACGGACTACTTATGCCGAATCCTGCTGTGCTATATTTTATGGCTTGCTCTGTTGAGACAGTTTTGTTTCCAGGGTCAGATCCAGTTCTCTGCTGATCTCCATTCCAGGCCTACTTTGAAAGATTCATGCAATGAAATAACTGACCCAGTGTACCATCTTTCTGCTGTCTGTCCACACTGATCTTTAACTCAAAGGGGCTTTTTAGCAGGCATTCTTTCAAGTGATGTGGTATTTTTATGCTTCAGTTCTGGGAGACCCAAGTTGCCTGAGAACTTGCTGATCTTGGCCCTTCATAGTTTCCTCAAATCTTGACCTACTTTGAAGGGTTCTACTCAGGATGGAATGAGGAAGTCTAAATTGTATAAGACACCCCAGCATGGCTTCTCTTATGTTATGACCAAGTGGAATGGAGATGAATGGGCCACTCTGCTCTAACCGCCCCCCCCCCCCAAGACATAGATGGCACTCTTGCCCTACCAAGCTTCCAGGGTTTCTATCACTCAGAGCACAGAGAGATCCCCTGATTTAGGACATGGGCCCTGGCTGATGCAGACCATTTGGCCTGGAGTGGGGACGTGGGGTGTTTGATAGCTCATGACTAAAACAGAGTTTTCTTGCCTCTTGCCCTACAAGGAGGAGAGAGTCCTGGAAAAAAGAGCACATCCCTTTCGCCAGCTGCATTTAAATTTTGCATCGTGCTTGCAACCTTGGCCCTGGTTTGCGCTGCTGTTGGATTTTATTTTCTGTGTAAGTTGACCTCAGCCAGCAACTACAAGCTTCCCAAACTGCCCCCCTGGTGTTGACGCCATGTCCAGAACTCTTCCAGAAAGAGCGAGACAATCCTGCCTCTCTAACAATCTTGTCTGCTGCTACTCCTGAATAATTACTCTCTATGACCCATTATGCACGGAGGGGAAGGTCCGCCTCAGAGCTGGAATGACGGCGACGGAAATCCCCGATAATGCATGCCGCCAGCAGAGGCCGAGTGCAGGTTTGACACAGGCCGCCGAAAAACCTGCGTGAAGAAACGTGGAAGAAAGCGAAGCCTGCCACCCGGCCAGGGCACAACCAGGCGCAGCGCCGGAGAGAGAGCATGCATAATCGGGGAGGGCCGCTGCCATCGGGGCTGCCCTGTACTCCATCCCGCAGTCTCCGGCCCCTCGACTGTTGTGGGCCGCTGTGCCCTCCCTTGCCCTCTGCGTCTGCTGGCTCGCCCGCCTTCCATTTCCAGGGGCCTGGACGCATCGAGTGAACCGCAAAGCGGCTCCTGATTGGGCCCCCCGAGTTTTTATCCCAGACAGGGCCCGCCCTAACTCCTAACCACTTGCCCTTACTCTTTTATTCCTCCCGCTCCTCCGGAGTGGGAGGGGGGTTTAAAGATTAGGAGTTGATCAAACATTTAAGATCCTTGCAATAACTTTAAGTAGTGAGCCTAAGGTTGATCAGCTATCCTTCAGAATGATCTGCAATATTTTAGGATGTTCCTTCCCTTCCTCTCATCCTCATCCAAAATCCCTTCTTGTGGGAACCAAGACTTATTCATTCCTAAGGCCACTCTTGTCTAAGACTAACTACTGTTCTTCCAAGGAGTTCTCTCTGGCTGCTCAGAAGTAATACTGGGGGGAGTGTTGTTCTCCCCTCAGATGGGGGAGGGCAGAGTTCTCCCAGCATTTCCACTCCTCTCCAGGCTGCAGAGGTCGGTTCCCCTGGAAAATGGGGCCCTTTTGGAGGGTAGACCTTCTGGCACCGCGTCCCTGCTGAGGCCCCTCCCCTTCTCAAACTCCGCCCTCCCCAGGCTCCACCCCAAACCTCCAGGTTTGGCAACCCTAAGGGGTCACATGCCGGGAAGGGACAGGCTGCCTCTTCTCTGACCTGTCCTCCAACTCCAAATTGGTAGCTGAGGCTGCCTGGTACTGAGCCTCTGGGAAGGGCGGTATATAAATGCTCAGAAGCAGCATCATGCAAAGGCCTGCGGAGTCCTCATTCAGTGCCCTCCTGCCCCTCAAGGGCCAGGGCTGGGCCACAGTTCCATCTGCCATAATCATCCTGTCTCACTGTCACATTTCTTCTGATCCTTTTTCTTTATTAGATTATACTGAAAATCGAACTCATGGCAGTCTAGGCCACGCAATGCTCCACATTCGGACCCATATGACCAGATACAATGAGGCCTATAAAACAATGTCTGGTAAGTAGCTATAGAACCATAAAATCCTAGAGTGGGAAGGGGCCATGCAGGCCCTCTAGCCCACCCCCTGCTCAGTGCAGGGTCAGCCTCCAGCATCCAGGAGAAGGATCTGTCCAGCCACTGCTTGAAGACGGCCAGTGAGGGGGAGCTCCCCACCTCCTGAGGCAGCCCCTTCCACTGCTGAACTAGACCCATAGAATCCTAGAGTGGGAAGGGGCCATGCAGGCCCTCTAGCCCACCCCCTGCTCAGTGCAGGATCAGCCTCCAGCATCCAGGACAAGGATCTGTCCAGCCGCTGCTTGAAGACCGCCAGTGAGGGGGAGCTCCCCACCTCCCTAGTAACCCATTCCACTGCTTAACTACTCTGTGGGAAAAAATTCCTGATATCTATCCAGCACCATTCTAAACATAGTTTCCACCCATTTCGGGGAGTCCTCTCCTCTGCTTCCCACAAGAACCTTTCCCTGCCCTCCTCCAAGTGACAACTTT
The DNA here is from genome assembly GCF_049243985.1 of Paroedura picta. Taxonomy (NCBI): domain Eukaryota; kingdom Metazoa; phylum Chordata; class Lepidosauria; order Squamata; family Gekkonidae; genus Paroedura; species Paroedura picta. The sequence goes on from NC_135378.1 coordinate 86,524,210, forward strand.
TCAGATACTTCAAGAGAGCCATCCTGTCAGCCTCTTCTTCTCCAGGCTGAACATTACCAAGTCCCTCAGCCTTTCCTCCTAGGGCTTTGTCCCCAGGCCCCAGATCATCCCCATTGCTCTCCTCTGCCCCCTCTCCATTTTGTCCACATCCTTTTCGAAGTGGGGCCTCCAGAACTGCATGATTTCGATGTATGTGAGTCAAAGCCATTGATCCATTGGTGTCCATACTTTGACTGGCAGAGCATCTACAGATAACGATGTCAGAACAGAAGAGAAGCTATGTTGGATCAGGCCAATGGCCCATCCATTCCAATGCTCTGTGTCACACAGCGGCAGAAACCCAGGTGTCACCAAGAGGTCCACCAAGGGGGCCTGAACTCCAGAAGGTTCCCCACTATTTCATGCCAAGCACCAGGAAGACAGAACATCCCTGCCCCAGACAGAGTGTCCAGTCTCTACCTCGTGGATAAGAGCCACTCATGAACCTCACCTCCATATGCTCATCCAATTCCATCTTGAAATTGTCTCTACTTGTAGCTGCCACCACTTCCTGCAGCAGTGAATCCCACACGGCAATGACTCTTTCAGTAAAGAAGTTCCTGTACTTCGGGAAAAAGGACTTCTTCCTGTACCATCCCTCTCCCGTGCATAATTTTATGATTCCACAATGGAGTCTCTGCAGGGCCAATTGAAAAGTTTGAAGAGGAATTTGCTTTTCGAGAATGTGCTTGACAATTGTCTCCCCTCACCCCACACAACAAATATCTCAACTACAGATGGTGGAAGCCCTAGTTTGGGGGTGATTAGGTGTACTCTTCAGGGAGGTTTTGGCTAAATATATGGGGAAGAGGTCCACCAGTAGCTATCAACCACAATGTACTGGTGGAACACTGTGTCTTGGTGCTTGGAGGTCAACACTGGGAGGGCTTCTTGAGTTCTTGTCATGCTGGTGGGCCTCCTGACAGCCCGTGGGTTTTGGCCTCTGTGACAGATTGTTGGCCTGGACAAGCCTCACCCAACATGGCTTCTCATATGTTCTTATGTTAAATGATGACTCTTTTTTGGTTGCTAGAAAAACTGCTCTTGAGGCACCAATAGAGCAAGGATTAAGCTGGCAGGGGCTCATGGGAATTGTAGTCCATGGACATCTGGAGGGCCGCAGTTTGACTACCCCTGCCTTAGTGGCTTTCCTTCTTTCCTTCCAGAGCCCTGCTGTAAATGGTAGGATATTTTTGGAGGACATTTATTTATGCAGCCAACGGAAGTCAGACGAGACTTGAGGAGAGTTCATGTACACACAGACTTTCAAGGGTCTGAGCTTCCCTGGGTCAGCACTGAGCTTGCATCCCCCAAAATATTTGGTGTTGAAGGTGCTACTGGGCTCAAATCTAGGTCTTCTACTTAAGATCAACATTGCTCCCCTTCTGAAACTATCGATCTACATAGTGGTCCTTGATTAATCTTTTGACCTGGATTGTTGCAACTCTTTTAGATCAGCAGTTACTGGAGGAAGGAAAACGTCTATCAGATGAACTGGCCAATGTAAATGGACTAAGCATTTTATTGGAACACAGAATCAGTAAGTGATTCAGAGATTGTTCAAGAAGAATTTTGTTTGCAAGCCCTTGTTGTTATTTTACTTATTGTAAGATGTGTGTCTGGCAGCCGGGCAAGGGACATTGGGAGGTCATTTGTCTTTGCTTGCCTCCATGTTATGGCCCCCCCACATGCTCCTTGGAGGAGCTTCACCCAAATCCTTGGCGGTCTCCCAAACACTAGCCAGGGTCGGCCCTGCCTTGAGCCATTTCTGTTTATTAGACAATTTATTACTGTGTCACTTTTATGGTTTGGGTGTTTTGTGGTGGGTCAGCTAGCACAAATTTTCCACAAACTTTTGAGTGTTTCATGGTGGTTCATGAATGGATAATCTCCCTCACAGATTGTTTCTGTTCAATCAAAATGTTTACCAAACTCCAAAGCAACAGGGAGTAGAATTCTCCAGCCATGGAAATAGCTTGCAGGGGGTCTGGTCCATCCACTTTTGAATCAGAGACTGACATTTCCCCAAAAGCACTTTCTTGGTGGATCTTCTTTGACACACACACACACACAGACACACACACCCCCAAGTCCAATCTTTGCATAACTTGGAGGGCATGTGGAGGGGCATCTGGGGGAAGTCCTGTGCTAGATGCCTCTTGCTTTCAAAGGGCCAGTTCTCCTGAATCTGAGCCTGGCATCACCACACTTGGAGGGCAGGTACAGGAGAGTCAGCTGGAGATCCCCTGTATGTTTGATCTCTATCACACTGGGGGTGGGGGGTGTTCTTCCACATCACCGTCTTCACAAAGCAAACCAGCTTGTTTGGTGCCTAAAACAAGCCGGGCATGCCAGAAACCAAAATGAGTGGCATTTCCCAGTTTATGCCCCTCCCTAGTGTTGGACTCAGCCCCAAGCAATTGGTGTGTAAAGTGCCACCAAGTGACAACTGACGGATGGCAACCTGTAGGGCTTTCAAGACAAGGGACCTTCAGAGGTGCCTGCCTCCGTGTCATGGCCCTGGTGATCCTCGGTGGTCTCCCATCCAAAAACTAGACAGGGCTGACCCTGCTTAGCAGCCAAGATCTGGGGAGACTGAGCTGGCCTGGGCTATAGGGACACTTTTACAATGGCTTCTGTCTATTCCCCTTTCCTGTTCTCTCTTACATGTTCCTGGCTTCATGAAAAGATTTCTGCCGACAGAAAATAAAAGAAGGCTGGGTACCCTTCAAAGGGCAACTTTATTTTTTCACACTTGCCACGGGTTTCCACTCTGATGCACAGAAGGACTGCCAAAAACGGAACGCAGTTTTGGCTTACATCACCAGCATTCCGGAGGAGGTGAGCAAACCATGGGAGAACTTCAAAGAATTTTTATTTTTCTCTGTTTCTCCCTTGTGTTCTGTTATCTGACCTCCTGTACTCAATTCTTTTTTCAGCTTACCAGTGTCTGGAACTGGTCTGAGAGAACACTCCAGTTCCCCATTCTAAGGCGTTCAGTTTGTGTTTTTCAGGACTTTTTAGAGGAAATGGTCTACAGGAGAGGAGCTCCTCACTGGCTTGGACTTCAGCGGATCAGTACTCAATGGGTATGGGAAAATGGTGAGCCAGCAGAGGCGCCTATACTGTGAGTGCTTGACTGAAATGTCTCTATCCCACAATGGAGAAACTTTCTCAAAAATTGTCCTTAGTTACTCTTTCCAGAAGTTCTGTACAGAGGGCTTTTCATATTTTGCATACAGTGAAATTAACATCTTGATAATGATCGTGTCCAGAAAATGTGGGATTATTATTATTATTATTATTATTATTATTATTATTATTATTATTCGATTTATTTCTCGCCACTTCCTACAGGCTCGTAGAGGGTAACAATAGTCTTAAAATCCCCCATTAAACCCCCCGTTAAAAGACTATAAAAATACCCAACACGGCGGAAAATACCACTCTCCCCTACCCGAACAAGGGCATTGGGGGATGGAGGGGGATGATGACTGCTTCAAACCCCCCAGGGGGGCAATGTTCTGCCTTGCCAATCCCAGCCTTATCCATTTTGTTCTGTGATTTCCAAGGGGGGATATCGGAAACAGTTTGTGTATAACTGCACTGAGCATTTTACAGAAGAGTTAGGGGTGCTAAACACTTCACCATAAACGTATTTGGCAAGGGAACCTACCATGTTTGGCACCCGTGCTCTCTTGAGAGCTAAAGTGTTCTCGCAGAACGGTTCTGTCAGAGCTCTCTCAACCCTGCCTACCTTACAGAGTGTCTGTTGTGTGGAGAGGAAGGGAAGGTGAATGTAGGCCGCTTTGAGACTCCTTCGGGGAGAGAAAAGCGGCATATAAGAACCAACTCTTCTTCTTCTTCTTCTTCAGTAATCTCAGGGCTCTCTCAGAGTGTCTGTTGTGTGGAAAGGAAGGGAAGGCGAATGTAGGCCGCTTTGAGACTCCTTCAGCAATGAAAACTGGGGTATAAAAAACGACTCTTCTTCTTGAGCTGGAATTTTGCCCCCCTGGATGAGATGATTGCAGATGTGCTTACAAAGCAACTTTCACGTGAAAATTCTGACATTCTATAAAGGAAGGCATAGTTTAAGGACTCTGCACACTAGATCCTCAGAAGGAATGTTGGAGTATGCAAGATCTGTAGTGTGCCTGATTCAGCAGCATATGAAGAATATTCTACAGAGCAGGCGTGTAGTTGGTATTTAGGGACTTCCTGCTCTTTTAAAATCATCTCCTCCAGCATCCTGATGGGTTCAGCTGGAGACTTCCTGCTCCTTTAAGCACTCTTTCTCCCTGATTGCCTCCAGAAGAACAACAGGTAATCAGTTAGACTGTTAGGACTATCTCTCTCCTCTCTTTTTTACAAAGTTATTTCTCTTCTCAGTAAAGCTGTTTAAGGTGCTGGTGCTCTGCCCCTCTTTTGCATATTTAAACTCTGCCAGCAGTGAGGTAGGTGGTGCTGAGATAGCACTGAGGGAATGGGGACTGGTCCAAGGATGAAGAGTGGGGAATCAGACCAGGTGGTTCTCCAGATTAGAGTCCCTGCTCTTAATACTACAACATGCTGACCGGATAAATGGTCAGGGACTGTGGTCTGTCATAGTGTGTACAGCTTGCTGGAAGTGGATCCCGCTATGTCATTCTTTACATTGTTCAACACATATGCTTTGCTTCGGTTCTCTTTTTAGACTCCCAGTAGATTCTAAAATCTTAATCCTATTGCATTGTTTCCTGAGTACCCCTCCTACTGATTGTCTTGACTCACTCCCCATCGTCCGTCTTGAGCCCAACAGAGAAAGGCTGACTGTCAATGACATAAATGAAATAAGGATAGATTCAACTGGACAGCACAATAAAATCTGAGTCCAATATTGGTCTTAAAGGTGCCGTTGGACCCAAATTTTGTTGCAAATCAAATAAGTAAAATGAAATAGTGTAAATTTTAGCGCTTGGCTTACATGCAACGGAGCTCTCTGTAATCTGCCTGTCTTGATTGCTGCTGTCTTTGCTTTCAGCTTTTGGAATACAGGGAAGCCAGGCCCAACCACAGATGAACATAAAATCTGTGTTGAATTGATATCATGTGAACAAAGAAACAGGAAAAAATGCTGGCAGGACGCCTACTGTAACACTCTGAAAAGTTGGATCTGCATGATGCCACCTGACCCCATCTATGAAATATGATGTGAATTTGATGTCCCACTCTTCATGCAACAAGAGGGGAGGAGAGAAAATCCTATTTTAACGTCGAAGCCAACTGCTGCTCCAGTCAACTTGGCGGATTGTGGAGAGAGAGCGAGCATAGCTCAGCTCACCTCCACTTCAGCACCCGAGAGCACCTGCCTTGAGGTTGGGGATCATAAAAGGGATCGGACTTTGTGTGCTTTGAAGACAGACTCATCCACGGAAGAAGGGGGGAGACTGAGTCGTAGCTCCATTCTGCTGTAATGCCGCAATACAGAAAGTCTACCAACGAACCTGTCGTGAGCGTCTCTTTGTGGGGTCTGGAAGGAGGGGGGCCTGCAGGGCTGCCAAAGGGGGCTGGGCCCTGCTGGAGACGGACTCAGGCCCAGCCTTTTTTTGGGGGGGGGGATTAATTCTATTTATTTATTCAGCTTATAAATTAAAGAGGTGCGAATATTTCATGTGTGCTGGAGGAGCTCACAGAACCACACAGTCCTCCCCATTGGGGCCCTGAGCAGCTTCCAGCATCCTTCCTGTCTCCGTTTTATTCTCTCTCACACAGAAGAAACCCCCCGTTATCCAAATAGACATCTCTTGATCTGTTTGGGGAAATGAGCAGTTTTAATCAGAGACTTCGTGAGAGATGGGCCCTCCATCTGAGAATACCCGATTTTCCCTTAAGAAGCTCCGAATAAACCACTTCAGAATCAACTGGGAGGAGAATTTAAAGAAGTACAAACACACCCCAAAGTTCCTGAAGCACGCACCAGAGAGTTAATTGAGGAAAATAAATGTTGAACAGGATAGCTTCGAGGGAAGGGAGGCAATGGAAGAAGTTTTTATACCCCAATTTTCACTGCCTGAAGGAGGCCCAGAGCAGCTTCCCATCGCCTTCCCTTCCTCTCCCTGCAACAAACACCCTGTGAGGTAGGTGGGGTTGAGAGAGCCCTGAGAGGACTGCTCTTTGAGAACAGCTCTATCAGGACTGTGAAGAGTCCAAGGTCCCCCAGGTGACTACATAGGGAGGAGCAGCTGGATTTCTGGGGTGGTAGCGGTCTAATTTTCCTGGGCTCCAAGATCACTGCAGATGGGGACTGCAGCAAAGAAATTAAAAGACGCTTGCTCCTGGGGAGGGAAGCTATGGCAAATCTAGACAGCATCCTAAAAAGCACAGACATCACCCTGCCAACAAAAGTGCGTTTAGTCAAGGCTATGGTCTTCCCAGTTGCAATGTATGGCTGCGAAAGTTGGACCATAAGGAAGGCCGAGCGTCAAAGAATTGAGGCTTTTGAACTCTGGTGCTGGAGAAGACTCTTGCGAGTCCCTCGGACTGCAAGGCGAACAAACCGGTCAGTCCTAGAGGAGATCAGCCCTGACTGCTCCTTAGAAGGCCGGATCCTGAAGATGAAACTCAAATACTTTGGCCACCTCATGAGAAGGAAGGACTCCCTGGAGAAGAGCCTAATGCTGGGAGCGATCGAGGGCAAAATAAGAAGGGGACGACAGAGAATGAGGTGGCTGGATGGAGTCCCTGAAGCAGTAGGGGCAAACTTGAATGGACTCCAGGGAATGGTAGAGGACAGGAAGGCCTGGAGGATCATTGTCCATGGGGTCGCGATGGGTTGGACACGACTTCGCACATAACAACAACAAAGTGGTCTAAATTCAGGATCACCTGCTTTTTTCCATATACCTCTCCTTGGGATGGCCTCCACCTTTCATTCATTCATTCATTCATTCATTCATTCATTCATTCATTCATTCATTCATTCATTCATTCATTCATTCATTCATTCATTGTTAGGCTTATAGGCTGCCTCTCTCCAAGAAGAACGGGGGGAGGGCATCCACATACTATGGCACTGCTCCTGCGACTCCTTCTCCAGTGTTTGAGGGTCCTGGTGACTCTGGGGGTGAGGCTGGCGGCTGGCGGGCCTCTGCTTCCTGGTTGCAGGCCTGAGGGCGGGGTGTGCTAACTCAGCTTGAGGCTCCCCGGAGTCTCTGCCTTGCCTGGTGGGTCTTCCTGCAGCATCCCAGGGCTGGGGCCAGCCTTCCCCCATCTCTTCCTCGTCACAGAAGTTGTGGCAGGTGGACCCAGGACAGCCCCTTCCACTGTCTTGCAATGCTTCGTGGGCACCAAAAAAGGTGTTGATTGGCGCCATAGCCCCATGAGCACTGACTGGCCTGATGCAACATGGCTTCTGTTATGTTCCCTTTGGGGAGTCTGTCACAAAATGGCTGCCACAGCTTGTCGTGTGTGTGGACAAAGCAACGAACGATGGAACTGCATGGAAAACAGGGCTTGAGAAATGTCTCCAAGGAATAAGTGAGGAGTGTCCTAACACCTTAAGAACTATGCATGGACCAATGAGAAAGGCCCGTTAAGGACCAATCTGGGTTTGGGGCGGGCTAAATAATCGAGGCTTTTGAACTCTTGACTTAGATGGACTCTGGGGAATGGGAGAGGACAGGAAGGCCTGGAGGATCATTGTCCATGGGGTCGCGACGGGTCGGACACGACTTCGCACCTAAAAACAGCAACAATCTGAAGTGTATATATAAGCGGGGGCGGGGGGTGGTTGGACTGTTGCTTGATTGTTTTGAGGCTGTGAGCTGACTGCAAATAGGGACAGCTGTTTTCAAAGAACTGCAGGTCTGTATTTACCGAACCCGCAGACTTAACACAGCTTGCCTCCAACGGTGCCAGCTACTGCTAAAACAATGTGTTTTTTAAAGGAAAATCCATACAGCCAATCAAACCAACAATAGCCAATCAGAAGCCTTGCTGGGGGGGGGAAGCCCACCAGCCCCACCCACTTTCTATAACCACTTGGAGGGCCCCAAATGGATCCGTTTTGCTTCCCCAAGTGCCGTTCTGAACACAATCTGGTGCCACGGAAACCACGTGGGAAGCCACATCCCTCAGCCAGCAAGACGTGATGGGATGTTTTGAAGGGTGTGAATTCATGGGGCTACGAGAGGTCAAAAAGACTTGGCCACGCTCCGCACACACATGAGGATGCTCTGGGCCAGATTTCAGACTGGGAAGACACCTTTCTTGGATTGTTTTTGGGGGAGCATCATGGGAGGGCAGGACGAGGCCAAATAATTTCCCAGGGCTCGTGTTCAGTGTGGAATTCCGGGCGAGGACAGGAAGAGGGAGAGTTCCGGAACGTGCCGCATCAAGGGAAGGACAGTTGAAGCTGTTGGAGGAAGTAGCCGGCGCAGGAGGAAACTGAGGCAGAGAGAAGAGAAGGCGGAGGAGCCAATGGATCCGCCTCAGAGAAGCGCCGGGAAGGAAATAAAGCTGAGAAGCAGCATCGGATCCACACAGAGTAAATAAGGAGGCAAGACGCTTTGAAGAATGGGCCACAACTCTCCTGATCGACTCAGCAGTGGGCTAGAAGCAGCTCTTGGTACCTCATCTAACTCCCAACCACCAATGCAGGTAGGGGCAAACCTGGAGTCAGCTGACGGAGACATCTCCTGGCCTTATCCCATGTCTAGGTGACCCAATGGGCTGCAACCTTAGAGACGAGCATGAGAACCTCAGAAGAGCCCCTCTGGATCCGACCAGTGGTCCATCTGATCCAGGAGCCTCTCTCACCCGGGGGCCAGCCAGTTCCTCTGCAGGGCCAACAACCAACAGATCCAGCCTCTGTTTAAACATTTCCAAAACCTGTTCAAACATTATACACTGCTGATAAGGTCTCTGGTAACTCCCCACTTAAGGCTTGCTTTTTTCAATTGCCTTAGGAAACGTAGAGTATCCTATCCTGCTAATAGAAAAACAGACCGATAGCTGTCTTAATAATAAACGTAGTTAGCAAGCTGGCAAGTTCTTCGGGCTGATTTCGTTGCAGGGGAAGAACCCGGTTTGACTGTTCCTTAAATGCCCTGTTTCCACTGCTTGAACGGCGTAGCACATGGTATCCTCCCGCAGAGAGACCCGGGGAGGAAATGCAAAGCTATTTCTTGCCCAGTGCTTTAAGTCGAGGCTCCAAGAGGACAGGTAAGCCCCTTTGGATCTTACTTCACAGCAGCTCTTCCAATGGCCCCTCCAGTCCAACTCTGTGTCACACAGTGGCCCAAATTCAGGGGCCCTCAGGAGGTCCACTAGCAGGGCCAGAACTCCAGAAGACCCCCCACTCTTGCCCCCCAAGCACCCTAACCTCTTTTTGTCCTTTCTTCATAGCGAAGGTGTCCCATCACCTTAATTTTAATTTCCATTTCCTTCCCCAGTGACCTTCAGCAAGAAGAAGTCAGGCGTGTCAGTCAGCAAGAGTAAGTCGGGAGTCAAGAAGCCGGCCTCCAAGCAGAAACTGAGCCAAAAGCCGTCAGCCACCTCCAGGAGAAGACCCGGTCTGTAAGCTGCACATTCACAAGTGACTGGTGGGCCCAGAGTGGGAATGTCAGGAAAGGCCAAAAAAATGACCAGGACGGGGTGGGAGTCAGGCGAAAGGCAAAGCAAGAAGCTCTGTAGATTTGTAAGAACAGTGCTTGGGCTGAGGATCTTCACCATGTGACTAAGCTGTCAAGCAGCTGGCTCAGCCTCCAGTGGCAGCCATCTTGTGGCAGCTATTTAGCGGTGGTTTCTCCCATGTGGTGTCAGAATTCCGAAGGTGCCTGCAGGCCCATGAACAAGAAAATGAGGCACCTCTAGGGTTGTCAGCCTCCAGATGGGTCCCTAAGACCTCATGAAATTGCAACAGACCTCAAGACAATAAAGGTCAGTAGGGAAATATGCCCCAACAATCACTCCCAAATCTCCGGGTATTGCCCAACGGTTGACAACCCCAGTGGCCAGGCAAGGAACATCAAGAGCGAAGTATTCTCCTCACACAAGAACATCGAGAGGAGAAAGTTCTCCTCACGTTCCATCGGCCTCTTCCGGGCTTCGGCCCTCCAGAGGTCTGAAGGGGAGAGCCTGGCTACCCTGCTCCCAAACTGAACGCACTGAATTTGGATGTTTGCTAGAGATGACTCAAACTGCTGTTTCTTCCCTATTTGTCTTTCAAGTCAGGAGTTCTCCCATATGGAGCCGCCTAAGCATCTCCCCTCTTGCATCTAAGTCTTTGGCTGGTGTGATGACCCTGCTGCTGTTGACGGGCGCAGTTGCGATGATTATTATGTGTAAGTGCAACTCTTCCAACAAGGAAAACTTCTCAGAGGTAGCCCAACCTGTTTTACTCCTTTCAACTAAATGGAGACAAGGCGTAAGCCACTAGCACATTTCGTAATATTGATTTATTTAGGCCACCTGCCTCCTCCTCAGAGTCCTTCTTGAGGCAGCTTACAGTGTAAACGACTGACAATATTTTAAAAGGTCATTGGGAATGAACAACACAAAAACTATTCATGAAACCAAAGCAGATAAGAACATAATAGGCCTGTGGAATCAGTCCAGCCTACTATCTCACACAGTGGCAAACCAGTTCATTCTGGACAGCCAACAACAGGGCAGAGTGGCTGAGGCCACCGTAAGAACCTCAGAAGAGCCCTGCTGGACCAGACCAGTGGTCCATCTAGTCCAGCATCCTGTATCACACAGGGGCCAACCTGTTCCTCTAGATGGCTGACAACAGGGCAGAGTCTGAGGCCTTCCCGGATTAGACCCTCAGAAGAGCCCTGCTGGCTCAGACCAGTGGTCTATCTAGTCCAGCATCGTGTCTCACCCAGCGGCCAGGTAGACTTCTCCTACAGAGAGAGCCAGTTTGGTGTAGTGGTTAGGAGTGCGGACTTCTAATCTGGCATGCCGGTTTCGATTCTGCGCTCCCCCACATGCAACCAGCTGGGTGACCTTGGGCTCGCCATGGCACTGATAAAACTGCTCTGACTGAGCAGTGATTTCAGGGCTCTCTCAGCCTCACCCACCTCACAGGGTGTCTGTTGTGGGGAGAGGAAAGGGAAGGCGACTGTAAGCCGCTTTGAGCCTCCTTCGGGTAGGGGAAAGCGGCATATAAGAACCAACTCTTCTTCTTCTTCTTCTTCTCCTACATAAATGTTCTGGCCCAGCAGGCATCCTCTCTTATATTCTTGCTCATCCCAGCCCCAACTAGAGGGATAAAGGCTCCTCAAGGCCACAGTCACACTGGGCATGCCCAGGCTGTCTCCGAGCAGGGTTTCATTTTCCCTTTCCTCCATATTAGACTTTGAGAAACAGAGAAGAGTCAAGGTGGAAAACACCAATGCAATGGAAATCATTCGGGAAGTTATGATTCGCCATAACAAATCCTTCCAAGGGAAAAGTGGTAAGCCATGAGTTATGCTGGGGATACTCGGAAGCTCTCCTCTCCAATCCCCAGGGAGCCTGTTGAACCCCACCTGGGAGATCTCATGTCTAGCCTTTCTTGGACACCCTCAGGGAAAGGGGGTGGTGTTGGGTGGATTCACAATGGAAAAATGGATGGCTAAGAATGATTATCATGGGCTGAAAACAAGCAAGGGAGTTGTGTGTGTCCCACTTGAAACGAGTGTCTTGATTATTACTTGGAATGCAGAGTGGGGTGGCTAGCCATTTTTCAAATGCTAGGAGGGGAGAGGAACATAGAGTTGGGAAGGGTCCGAAGGGTCATCTAGTCCAACCCCTGCGTAAGGAAGGAGATTCACAGCCACTACCCCCTCCCATCCCCCCAGTGTCCTCTGCTCTATGCCCAGAGGAAGACAAAAGGGGTCTGCAGGCGGTGTGAACTGGGAGCACTGCAAATCATGAATACGGATTTAAATAAAGCTAAAATAAAACCTCTGTTGTTGGTGGAAAGCGCTGTAGGGATGCAGAAGACAGGTGGTGACTCCCTGGGGTTTTCAAGGCAGGAGGCGAGCAGAGGTGGTTGCCGTTCTCTGACTTCCTTGGTGGGCCTCCCATTCAGGCACCAACTGGTTAACCCCGCTTAGCTTCTGAGATCTGATGAGGGTGGACTAGCCCGAGTCATCCAGCACAAGACCCCACCTTCTTTGGCTGCTGTTTACCTGAGGAACTCGCTGGGGTTCTCTTAGAATGAAGACCGTTCTCCTCCGGATTACTGATCCCTGGAAGAAATACTTGCTTTGGAGGAGGGTCCTGAGCTCCCTGCCCTCCCCAAAGTCTGTCCTTTCCAAATCTCAGAGAGTTTCCTAAACTGGAGTTGACAATCCTAAATGGAAACTCAAGGCAGCCCTAAATGGAAACCCTAAATGGAAACTCGAGTAAGGCTTTGCGTGACATTCCAGACACATGGCCTCGGGGACAAAGGACTGGTTTTGCACTCTCTGCATCAATGGTCCTTCATGGAAAGGAATGGGATTCTCTTCGGGATGCCTTTGGGACTTCAGTGTACAGGGGACCAGGTGAAGACTAACTCCTTCTCCTAGGGACCCCAACTGCTGTTTCCTTCTCCTAGGGACCCCAACCTGGGGTCCGTTGTTTTGTCACTCCAGAGGATAAGAGAGTGTGAGGGATGTATGGCTTCTTGAGATCCCCTGACTTGGTTTGTCGCAAACTTTGCAGATTCGGAAATCCTTGGTGGAGTTCAGCGGTTAGCACGATATCTATTCCAACTGAATTCGAGAAGTGACGACCTTGATAAGGCAACCAGTAAGTGACTCTGTAAGCCTGACGCAGAAGTATTTCGCTGAAGGGTCAGCATTTCTACAAATCTCTTTTCTACAGGCGTTTCCATGTTCTCATTTTTCTCACTTGTGTATCACTGTTGCTTTGGGTTGGTGGGATTCGGTTCTGCATGTGTTTTTTGCTCCCCCTACTGGTCAGTTCGGTAGTACATTGGCATATTTCCTAGAAGAAACATCGGCCTTTGATCCATTCCGATCTGGCTCCTGGCCTGGCGAAAGCTCAGGCTGCCTTCACAGATGACTCCCAAGATCTAGACAGGTCGTTGCTGCTGGTATTGTTGGATTTAATGACAGTGTTCAACACTAGGCTTGTGCTCTTCAGCATGCTTCAGCCAGTTCAGGGCCACCTCGGGCTTGAATGGCCACCGAAATGGCCGAAGCACACTGAAGTGCACAAGCCTATTCAACACTGTTGACCATGAGCTACTAGCTTCCTGTCCAGCTGACATTGGGATTATATGGCTGCAATCTTTCTCCAAGGTCAGAGACACAAGGTCATGCTAGAGGAAAGATCCCCTGAGCAGTAGACAATTATTTGTGGTGTTCCGCAAGGAGCTATTTTTCTCCAATATTATTCAACATCTGTTTGTATCCTCTTGCCCAGCTGATTTGAAGGCTTGGGGAGGGGTGTCATTGATATGTGGATGACACCCAGATATATTTATATATTTTGTTCATTTTCATACTTTTAACCTGCTCTTCACTGAGGGCTCAGGGTATGTTACATTGGGTAAAAACATACAAATTTAACATTTCATAACACCTAAATAAATAAAACATTTTTAAAATATAAATGCTAAAATATAAGATACAAAGCTATAACTTTGTGATAGTACAAAGTGGTCTTGTTTGCCTAAATTCTACGTTCTTCCTGGGAGGGGACAATCTTGAAAGCTGTTAAAGATGCAAGGTTCCTTCGTCAGAAGAAAAGCTTACCCCGAATATCTTGCTGGTCTCCTCAAGGCTCCTGGATGCAAATCCAGCTCTTCCATTGCAGACCAAGATGGCTACCCTTTGGCACAATGTTTGTGAGAGGCTGGAAGGTCATCCAAAGCCGCAGGCAGAGCTGGACCTTATCCAGGTTATTTGGCAGAGGCCTTTTGATCTTGAGCAGGCATCACCAACCTCATTCAGCTTGTGGGATTTGAGAGGGGGCATGGCCATCACCCCCCAAAGCAGCTGCTGCAGGAGACTGAGCCCCAGGACCTTTCCTTTGAACAAAGGCAACCAGTAACAAGCCTTGGTTTACAATAGTCCTGCTCGCTTTCTGAAAAGCTCATTTGGGGTCAATACCAGCAGGCACCTCACTGGGAAATTGTGATCGGAGGGGTCAGGTATTAGGGTGAAACTGGCAACGTTTGATGCCTGGTACCACCAAGACGTCATCTGATGAACAAGCAAAAACTTTCTCCTCCACTCCAGCCCTGGAGGTGGTGGTGGTCTTTTTTTTTTTAAAGATGCCATATCCTAATTATTCTTGACTGTGAAGTATTATAATTCATTGTTTTGCTTCACAAAGATCTGTGTGGACACATGAATCACGTTTCTACTAAATCCCTCTCTTGTTCTTTTTTTTTTTGTCATCTTTTGGCTCGGCTGAAAGATGCCATCATTGAGAAGTTGATCGCCGGCTGGATGCCATTTTCAGGGAACCTCTATTACTTCTCCAAGTCGAGGCTGTCTTTTGACCTCGCCGGTGGGACATGTGTCAGACAAGGAGGCTACTTGGTTTACATTCACTCCCGGGCAGAGCAGGTGAGTGGCACCGTGGAATCCCTTGCGGGTGGGAATCGCCTCTCCTGGGGTAATGACAACCATGGGTGATTTCCCTGCCTTCCCTTTGCTTGCTTGTGAGCATCTCCTGCGGCTTGCATCCCCTGCTTCCTCTTTGGCTCCTCCATTGTGCAGGTGAGGGAGCCCTCTGTGTTCTCAGGGAGCCCTGCTGTATGGCTGTAGCAGGTATTCAGGACACAGGAGTGCAGACAAACTCCAGATGACAAGATGTCATAGTCCTGCTGGACACCACATTGGACAGGCCACACGTGGAGTCAGGGCCTAACTGGAGAATTCTGTGCCTGGGAAAGGGGGGTGGGGGGCTTGGTGACACAGAGAGTGAATCTGGCTGGGGGGAGGGGGGGGCTGATGACAGGTGAATTCATCCAGAAGGCAAAGCCATCAATAGAAGCGCCTTGCCGAATCCCCACTTGGGATCAGTTGGCCAGTCAAATGGATTGTGTGTAGACCAAGACCTTTGCAAACATATAAACAACTAAGAGGCTAATTCTGTGAAGGTCCAAGGGGGTGGCAGGTGACAGTGGGTGAGCGAGAGGGTGGTGAGTGCCCTGCATGGTGCAGGGGGTTGGACTAGATGACCCAGGAGGGCCCTTACAAGTACGCCCGACTTATCCCCAACAGAGCAAAGCTCTCTCTAGCTTCACTCTAGTTCCTGTCTCTCAATGCAAGGAGCTGAACACTCAGAGAAGAAGTGGAACATTCTGCAAGAGAGTCTGTTGCCCCGGGCAAGGTCCCTGTTCTAGACTCCTTGAGAGCGAATCTAGCCCACTGTATTCTCATTCTGTATGAACTCTATGATTCCATCAGAGTCTAGTAGCACCTTTAAGACCAACAAAGATTTATTCAAGGCAAGCACTCTGTACCTGCGCTCGAAAGCTCCCGCCTTGAATAAATCTTTGTTGGTCTTAAAGGTGCCTGAGTGGACTCTGATTTTGTCGTGCTGCTTCAGACCAACACGGCTACTCACTTGAATCTTTCTCTGATTCTATGTATTGTTTGCAGGAATTCTTAGCGAAGGAAGTGGATAAAGCAACTGAATCGTTCTTCATTGGGCTCAGAAAAGAGGGTGACGAGTGGAAGTGGGTAAACAAGGATCCTTTAGTACAGAGGTGAGCCTGTGGGCATTTCTTGGTACTTTGCATTGCTGGCCCTTCCCACATTCTAATTTTCCTTGTTTGTAATTTTCTGTTCTGCTGGCGTTTTGCTCCCTCTAGTGGTCAGTTCAATATTACTCCAGTTTATATTCAACAATCAAACTTGCAATTTAAGTCTGCAGGGAGATATGATGGACATAAAGTACTGTAATATCGAATCAACTGCTGGAGCAGGCTTCCTCAAACAGGGTTTCATGAAACACTGGGGTTTCTTGATGGCCCTGAAAGGGTTTCCTGAATCAGTCGGAATGAATTCCTTTTTAATATATTTTTTAAAAATTGTTAAACATTTATCAGATGATATGGTCATGCCAAACAGACCCCCCTCCCAATGGCCAGTGATGGGCCTGGGGGGGTGGGAAAGGGAGGGGCCCCAGGTGGGTGTTTACACAGCCACGTTTCTCACCCATCTTCTGCACAATCACACCACTTCTGGGGTTACTCAAAACCTGAAGAACGTTTCAGAGGTTTCTCAACACTAAAACCTTTGAGAAAGTCTGTGCTAGAGGGAGCAAAACATGGGTGAAACGGGAAAACGAAGAAATGGGAACTTACAAGTGAGGAGAATGAGAATACCGAAAAGCCCGTGATGTAATGCTACCGTGTGGACTAGACAACCACAAGTCAACCTGAATCATAATGGCTCCTGCTGCTTCTCCTGTGAACTCCTCTAGTGCTCCTGCCCCTCTTCCTGATGCTTCT
The DNA here is from genome assembly GCF_049243985.1 of Paroedura picta. Lineage (NCBI taxonomy): Eukaryota > Metazoa > Chordata > Lepidosauria > Squamata > Gekkonidae > Paroedura > Paroedura picta. The sequence continues at coordinate 86,540,696 of NC_135378.1, forward strand.
CTGGCTTGAGCCCAACACCAGAGAAGGAGCTTTAAACCAAGTACTTAACCAACAATTAATTGACATTTTAGCAAAGGGATCGCCTCTCTGCACTCACCCCTCAGAGAGCCTTACGCTCTGCTACTACCACCTGCCTAGTGGTCCCTGGCCCCAGGGAAGGTCGCTTGACCTCAACCAGGGCCAGAGCTTTCTCCATCCTGGCCTCCACCTGCTGGAATGAGCTCCTGGAGATCAGAGCCCTAGTGGAGCTTAAACAGTTCTGGAGGGCCTGCAAAAGGGAGCTCTTCCGCCAGGCTTTTGGTTGAGGTCGACCTGAATTCAATCTTCTTCCATCGGCCACTAAGCCCTCCTCCCACGAAAACCACCACCCCATCCCACGGGGCCATCAGTATGTTACAGTTAAAATGGGATGTTCTTGCCTTGTTTGATACATTATGTTAATGTTCTCCTGGGATGACTCTTTCACTATTGTTCAATCTCTCCAGTTCCATGTAAACCGCCCTGAGCCTCAGGGGAGGGCGGTATAGAAATAGAATAAATAAATAAGTTTATAATCTCTCCGAAGAGGGAACTGGGGAAGCAAGAGGGGGAAAGGTAGCATTGTACAGCCCAACCATGGAAGCTAAGCAGGGCCAATATTTGGAAGGGAGACTCTGCAGTGGGAGGAAGTGGTTTCCAGCAGGAGTGTGGAAGTCAACCCTTTTGCTTCTCTTGGAAACGCCCCGGGATATTGTGCTTCAGGAAGCAAAACATCTGGCCCAAACTGATTCGCCTTCTCTTTCCTTTGCAGCTATTGGAACCCAAGAAAGGGAATTGAACATGAAGGAGACTGCGCAGTATTATTCAACTGCAAGACGACCATAGAGTGTTGGTATAACATTTACTGCGTAGAACTCAAAAGATACATTTGTAAAATGAAGCCCGACCCCAAGTATCTAAGATGACTCCAACGGATAGTCTGGTCTGAGTGTAGGCCGGGGAAACGCGTGGAGTTCAACTGATTGCAAAAGCCGACAGCCAGCCTTCCCCCATCTCTTCCTCATCACAGAAGTTGTGGCAGCTGGACCCAGGACAGCCCCTTCCACTGTCGAGCAACACTTGGTGGGCACAAAAAAAGGTGTTGATTGATACCAGAGCCCCCATGAGCACCACATGGGCCACTGGTGTGATGAAACATGGCTTGGGGACACATGATCTAGGAGTCTGTCACAAAATGGCTGCCACAGCTTGTCATGTGTGTGGACAAAGCAAAGAACTATTGAACTGCATGCAAAACAGGGCTTGAGAAATGTCTCCAAGGAATAAGTGACAAAGAACTATGCATGGACCAATGAGAAAGTCCCGTTAAGGACCAATCAGGGATTGGGGCGGGCTATCTGAAGTGTATATAAGCTGGGGGGCAGTGGTATTTGCACTGTTGCTTGATTGTTTTGAGGCTGTGAGCTGACTGCAAATAGAGACAGCTGTTTTTGAGGAACTGCAGGTCTGTGTTTACCGAACCCGCAGACTTAACACAGCTTGCCTCCGATCATCTGCTATGGTGCCAGCTCCTGCTAAAACAATGTGTTTTTTAAGAAAAATCTGTACAGCCAATCAAATCAACAATAGCCAATCAGAAGCCTTGCTGGGGGGGAAGCCCACTGGCCCCACCCACTTTCTATAACCACTTGGAGGGCCCCAAATGGATCCGTTTTGCTTCCCCAAGTGCCGTTCTGAACACAATCTGGTGCCACGGAAACCATGTGGGAAGCCACACGCCTCAGCCAGCAAGACGTGATGGGATGTTTTGAAGGGTGTGAATTCATGGGGCTACGAGAGGTCAAAAAGACTTGGCCACGCTCCGCACACACATGAGGATGCTGTGGGCCAGATTTCAGACTGGGAAGGCACCTTTCTTGGATTGTTTTTGGGGGAGCATCATGGGAGGGCAGGACGAGGCCAAATAATTTCCCAGGGCTCGTGTTCAGTGTGGAATGCCGGGCGAGGACAGGAAGAGGGAGAGTTCCGGAACGTGCCGCATCAAGGGAAGGACAGTTGAAGCTGTTGGAGGAAGTAGCCGGCACAGGAGGAAACTGAGGCAGAGAGAAGAGAAGGCGGAGGAGCCAATGGATCCGCCTCAGAGAAGCGCCGGGAAGGAAATAAAGCTGAGAAGCAGCATCAGATCCACACAGAGTAAATAAGGAGGCAAGACGCTTTGAAGAATGGGCCACAACTCTCCTGATCGACTCGGCAGTGGGCTAGAAGCAGCTCTTGGTACCTCATCTAGCTCCCAACCACCAATGCAGGTAGGGGCAAACCTGGAGTCAGCTGACGGAGACGTCTCCTGGCCTTACCCCATGTCTGGGTGACCCAATGGGCTGCAACCTTAGAGACAAGCATGAGAACCTCAGAAGAGCTCCTCTGGATCCGACCAGTGGTCCATCTGATCCAGGAGCCTCTCTCACCCGGGGGCCAGCCAGTTCCTCTGCAGGGCCAACAACCAACAAGGCCATTTTGATTGTAGCTTTTGTCTTTGCAGAGGTACAAATCAATTTTGCTGCAAATGAGCATGTTGATGTTGCCTCTTCTACTGTCCAAACAGATGCTATTTTAGGCCTCCATGTTCTGGTGTTCTCTGGATTTATTGATCATCAGAAGAGCCCTGCCTTGATCAAACCAATAGTCCATCTCGTCCAGCCTCGTGCCTCATTAGTGATAAGCAAAAAGAGGTCGCAGAGGTGGACATTGCAAACAGCGAGAAAGAAAACTGTGAGGAATACAGTAAAACAGGGGTCGTTGCTTGCATTCCCTTTTCAAATGTCAGGGGAAAACTAGGTTTACATTATTTAATGAAAAACCATCAAATATAAGAAAATGGCATTCTATCAGTGAAAAGTTATTCTTTCTCCAAAACTGTCTGCTATTCAAACTACTACATAGTAAACAGGCAGCAAGTCTTATAGATAGTTTACAAGTGGCATAATGGCCAATCAGTTACTACCTGGTAAACTGATAACAAACTAACCAGACCATCCTAGAATCCGAGAATCATAGGGCTGTAAGGGCCCTCCTGGGTCATCTAGTCCAACCCCCTGAACTGTGCAGGACACTCACAACCCTCTCGCTCATCCCCTGTCCCCTGCCACCCCCTTGAGCCTTCCCAGAATCAGCCTCTCCGTCAGATCCAGCCTCTGTTGAAACATTTCCAAAACCTGTTCAAACATTATACACTGCTGATAAGAAGGGTCTCTGGTAACTCCCCACTTAAGGCTTGCTTTTTTCAATTGCCTTAGGAAACGTAGAGTATCCTATCCTGCTAATAGAAAAACAGACTGATAGCTGTCTTAATAATAAACGTAGTTAGCAAGCTGGCAAGTTCTTTGGGCTGATTTCGTTGCAGGGGAAGAACCCGGTATGACTGTTCCTTAAATGCCCTGTTTCCACTGCTTGAACGGCGTAGCGCATGGTATCCTCCCACAGAGAGACCCGGGGAGGAAATGCAAAGCTATTTCTTGCCCAGTGCTTTAAGTCGAGGCTCCAAGAGGACAGGTAAGCCCCTTTGGATCTTACTTCACAGCAGCTCTTCCTCTGCCCCTTCCTGAGGGCTCTCTCAACCCACAGCCTTATCTTAAGAGCTGAAGAGGACTTCTTGGGCTTCACACCCTCCTTCGTTGTTACCACTCTAAGGGCTGCCAGTGGTTGGAAAATGCAGACGACATGGGTCGTCAGCACCACCAGCCTGGTGGACCACTGTTCCCCCTGTACCTGTGTCCAAGAGGCACTCAAGAACTTCTGCTCCAGATGTTTCTCCCACTTCCTCTTGAAACCATGTCCCCGTAGCTGCCACCACTCCTTGCAGTTGTGAATTCCACATGCTCAGTACTCCTTGGGTAAAGAAGGAGACCCAGCAAGGCATAGTGGTTAAGAGTGCTGACTTCTAATCTGAAGAACCAGGTTTGATTCCCGCTCCTCCTCCACATGCAGCCAGCTGGAAGACCTTGGGCTCGTCACAGCCCTGATAGAGCTCTCTCAGCCTCGCCTCCCTCACAGGGGATGTCTGTTGTGAGGAGAGGAAGGGAAGGCAACTGGAAGTCTCTTTGAGACTCCTTCAGGCACTGAAAAGCAGGATATAACACCCAACTCTTCTTCATTTTATCCAATCTAAACCTATTGCTTGCTGATTTCATTGAGGGCCCATGAGTTCTCTTGTGAGAAAGGGAGCAAGCAGCTTCTTTCCCTGTCTTCTCTGTCCCATTCCCAATGTGGGAACTCTCTGCCATGTCACCCCTGAACCATCCATCGTTCCTCATAAGACTGGTGAAGCCCTGGTGGGTCAGGCCAATGGCCCCTCCAGTCCAACTCTGTGTCACACAGTGGCCCAAACTCAGGGGCCCTCAGGAGGTCCACTAGCAGGGCCAGAACTCCAGAAGACCCCCCACTCTTGCCCCCCAAGCACCCTAACCTCTTTTTGTCCTTTCTTCATAGCGAAGGTGTCCCATCACCTTAATTTTAATTTCCATTTCCTTCCCCAGTGACCTTCAGCAAGAAGAAGTCAGGCGTGTCAGTCAGCAAGAGTAAGTCGGGAGTCAAGAAGCCGGCCTCCAAGCAGAAACTGAGCCAAAAGCCATCAGCCACCTCCAGGAGAAGACCCGGTCTGTAAGCTGCACATTCACAAGTGACTGGTGGGCCCAGAGTGGGAAAGGCCAAAAAAATGACCAGGAGGGGGTGGGAGTCAGGCGAAAGGCAAAGCAAGAAGCTCTGTAGATTTGTAAGAACGTTGCTTGGGCTGAGGATCTTCACCATGTGACTAAGCTAAGTTGTCAAGCTGGCTCCGCCTCCTGTGGCAGCCATCTTGTGGCAGCCATTTTGTGGTGGTTTCCCCCGTGTGGTGACAGAATTCCGAAGGTGCCTGCAGGCCCATGAACAAGAAAATGAGGCACCTCTAGGGTTGTCAGCCTCCAGATGGGTCCCTAAGACCTCATGAAATCGCAACAGACCTCCAGCCAATAAAGGTCAGTAGGGAAATATGCCCCAACAATCACTCCCGAATCTCCGGGTATTCCCCAACGGTTGACAACCCCAGTGGCCAGGCAAGGAACATCAAGAGCGAAGTATTCTCCTCACACAAGAACATCGAGAGGAGAAAGTTCTCCTCACGTTCCATCGGCCTCTTCCGGGCTTCGGCCCTCCACAAGTCTGAAGGGGAGAGCCTGGCTACCCTGCTCCCAAACTGAACGCACTGAATTTGGATGTTTGCTAGAGATGACTCAAACTGCTGTTTCTTCCCTATTTGTCTTTCAAGTCAGGAGTTCTCCCATATGGAGCCGCCTAAGCATCTCCCCTCTTGCATCTAAGTCTTTGGCTGGTGTGATGACCCTGCTGCTGTTGACGGGCGCAGTTGCGATGATTATTATGTGTAAGTGCAACTCTTCCAACAAGGAAAACTTCTCAGAGGTTGCCCAACCTGTTTTACTCCTTTCAACTAAATGGAGACAAGGCGTAAGCCACTAGCACATTTCGTAATATTGATTTATTTAGGCCACCTGCCCCCTTCTTGAGGCATCTTACAGTGTAAACGACTGACAATATTTTAAAAGGTCATTGGGAATGAACAACACAAAAACTATTCATGAAACCAAAGCAGATAAGAATATACTAGGCCTGCTGAGTCAGACCAGTGAGGGCCCACCTAGTCCAGCCTACTATCTCACACAGTGGCAAACCAGTTCATTCTGGACAGCCAACAACAGGGCAGAGTGGCTGAGGCCATCGTAAGAACCTCAGAAGAGCCCTGCTGGACCAGACCAGTGGTCCATCTAGTCCAGCATCTTGTCTCACCCAGCGGCCAGGTAGACTGCTCCCACATAAATGTTCTGGCCCAGTAGGAATCCTCTCTTACGTTCTTGCTCATCCCAGCCCAGGTTCTGGAGGGACAGGGGCTCCTCAAGGCCACAGTCACACTGGGCATGTCCAGGCTGTCTCTGAGCAGGGTTTCATTTTCCCTTTTCTCCATATTAGACTTTGAGAAGCAGAGAAGAGTCAAAGTGGAAAATACCAGTGCAATGGAAATCATTCGGGAAGTTATGATTCTCCACAACGAATCCTTCCAAGGGAAAAGTGGTAAGCCATGAGTTATGCTGGGGATACTCGGAAGCTCTCCTCTCCAATCCCCAGGGAGCCTGTTGAACCCCACCTTGGAGATCTCATTTCTAGCCTTTCTTGGACACCCTCAGGGAAAGGGGGTGGTGTTGGGTGGATTCACAATGGAAAAATGAATGGCTAAGAATGATTATCATAGGCTGAAAACAAATCCTTCTCCTAGGGACCCCAACCACTGTTTCCTTCTCCTAGGGACCCCAACCTGGGGTCCGTTGTTTTGTCACTCCAGAGGATAAGAGAGTGTGAGGGATGTATGGCTTCTTGAGATCCCGACTTGATTTGTCACAAACTTTGCAGATTCGGAAATCCTTGGTGGAGTTCAGCGGTTAGCACAATATCTATTCCAACTGAATTCGAGAAATGAGGACCTTAATAAGGCAACCAGTAAGTGACTCTGTAAGCCTGACGCAGAAGTATTTCGCTGAACGGACAGCACATCAACAAATCTCTTTTCTACAGGCTTTTCCATGTTCTCATTTTTCTCACTTGTGTATCACTGTTGCTTTGGGTTGGTGGGATTCGGTTCTGCATGTGTTTTTTGCTCCCCCTACTGGTCAATTCGGTATTACATTGCTCTATCTCTGGCATATTTCCTGGAAGAAACATCAGCCCTTGATCCATTCCAATGTGGCTCCTGGCCTGGTGGAGATGGCTCAGGTTGCCTTCACAGATGACTCCCAAGATCTAGACAAGTCATTGCTGATGGTATTGTTGGATTTAATGACAATGTTCAACGCTAGGCTTGTGCGCTTCGGCATGTTTCGGCCACTTCGGGCCACCACTTTGGGTGGCCGCCTCGGGCTTGAATGGCCACCAAAACAGACGAAGCACACCGGAGAGCACAAGCCTATTCAACACTGTTGACCATGAGCTACTAGCTTCCTGTCCAGCTGACATTGGGGTTATATGGCTGCAATCTTTCTCCAAGGTCAGAGACACAAGGTCATGCTAGGAGAAAGATCCCCTGAGCAGTAGACAATTATTTGTGGTGTTCCGCAAGGAGCTATTTTTCTCCAATATTATTCAACATCTGTTTGTATCCTCTTGCCCAGCTGATCTGAAGGCTTGGGGAGGGGTGTCATTGATATGTGGATGACACCCAGATATATTTATATATATTGTTTGTTTTCATACTTTTAACCTGCCCTTAACTGAGGGCTCGGGGTATGTTACACTGGGTAAAAACATACAAATTTGACATTTCATGAAACCTAAATAAATACATTAAACCATTTTTAAAATATAAATGCTAAAATATAGGTTGCAAAGCTGTAACTATGTGATAGTACAAAGTGGTCTTGTTTGCCCAAATTCTACATTCAGCCTGGGAGGGGACAATCTTGAAAGCTGTTAAAGATGCAAGGTTCCTTCGTCAGAAGAAAAGCTTACCCCGAATATCTTGCTGGTCTCCTCAAGGCTCCTGGATGCAAATCCAGCTCTTCCATTGCAGACCAAGATGGCTACTCTTTGGCGCAATGTTTGTGAGAGGCTGGAAGGTCATCCAAAGCCGCAGGCAGAGCTGGACCTTAACCAGGTTATTTGGCAGAGGCCTTTTGATCTTGAGCAGGCATCACCAACCTCATTCATCTTGTGGGATTTGAGAGGGGGGATGGCCATCACCCCCCAAAGCAGCTGCTGCAGGAGACTGAGCCCCAGGACCTTTCCTTTGAACAAAGGCAAACAGTAACAAGCCTTGGTTTACAATAGTCCTGCTCGCTTTCTGAAAAGCTCATTTGGGGTCAATACCAGCAGGCACCTCACTGGGAAATTGTGATTGGAGGGGTCAGGTATTAGGGTGAAACTGGCAACGTTTAATGCCTGGTACCACCAAGACGTCATCTGATGAACAAGCAAAAACTTCCTCCTCCACTCCAGCCCTGGAGGTGGTGGTGGTCTTTTTTTTTTATTATTAAGATGCCATATCCTAATTATTCTTGACTGTTAAGTATTATAATTCATTGTTTTGCTTCACAAAGAACACATGAATCACGTTTCTACTAAATCCCTCTCTTGTTCTTTTTTTTTTGTCATCTTCTGGCTCGGCTGAAAGATGCCATCATTGCGAAGTTGATCGCTGGCTGGAAACCCTTTTCGGGGAACCTCTATTACTTCTCCAAGTCGAAGCTGTCTTTTGACCTCGCCGGTGGGACGTGTGTCAGACAAGGAGGCTACTTGGTTTACATTCACTCCCGGGCAGAGCAGGTGAGTGGCACCGTGGAATCCCTTGTGGGTGGGAATCGCCTCTCCTGGGGTAATGACAACCATGGATGATTTCCCTGCCTCTCCTTGGCTTGCTTGCGAGCATCTCCTATGGCTTCCCCTTCGGCAGCCTATTGCTTCAGGCTCCTCCATTGTGCCGGTGAGGGGTATTCTCTGGGCCATTCTGCACAATGACCAATATTGCTAAATGTTTGCAGTATGCAGAAACGCTATATTTAATAGTGGAATCTCATCATTCTGCGCACCAATTCTGGCGGAATATTGAAGTGCTAGTAGCGGTCTATTCACTCACCACAGGTTTTAAGTCTTGTTGGAATTGCAACAAAGGAGGCAATATTTTTCCGCTCTTCTTCCCACCCCTGGCCATCAATCAAACAGAACAGCCAATGATCTGTTGTGTTCGTGCTCCCGAAAAGCCCCTTTCCCTTTAAAAACTGTTTTTTAAAACCCTGAAAACACCAGTAGCAACAAATATTTGTTCATTCGATGTCTCAGAAAGATCATTTTTGCTGGTGTAGGAGCTGGTGCTTAATCGTCCCCCCGTTCCCCCCCCCCCCCATAGGTACAATTTCTGGCTGAAATTACAGACGGTGTCAAACACTGGGCTGTATTGTGCTCGGAAACTTTAAAGACAATTGCAGAAGGGAACTTTTTTTTTTACTGTTAAGCACTTCTGTGGGGGGACTTCAGCCGAAGAAGCCGAAGAAGCTTTGCTTATTCATTGCTTTCACCAGGGGAAAATATGGCGATCGCGTCTCCAGAGGCTTGGGGGCGAGAGCTAGGGAGGGACATTCTATCTACCGCTATTTTGAGAACGCACATGACTTTCGCTGGTATATTGCAGCTTGTTCTCAGAAATGTAGCGGTTTTTTCAGGGGGAATCCACTTTTCTGGATTTCCCCCTAAGGGCTATAAAATTCCGATTGTTGCTGGAGTTTGGTGGGAGTTTGGGGGCTGTTTATGACATCAGGCGGAACAATAATAGAGTAATGTTGGTAATTTGCTAGGCAGAACACCTTTTTTTTTTTTTACAAGACCACCACATAGGAAGGAAGTTTCCACCTATATCTTGACAGTTCCGGCATTTTCCTTTGCAGTTTCTCCATGTCCTTTGGAGTTAGAATGATAGAATTGGAAGGGACCTCCAGAGACATCTAGTCCAACCCCCTGGAACATTGCAGGAACGCACAGCTACTTGCCCACCCACAGTGACCCCAATTTCATGCGCAAGTGATCCCTTCAGCAAAAATCTCCAGAATCCAGCCTGGCCTGGAGGGAATCCAGCTACCATCCCACAGTGACTATCAGCAATTCTCTGGGTGTGCAAGGAAGGGCCACAAGACAGAAACCCTTCCTGCCCACCCACTCAAAATCTGCTTAACCTTATAAAATCAACATTTTTGTGAGATGTCTGTAACCACTGCTTAAAGACTTCCAAAGAAGGAGAGCCCACCACCTCCCGAGGAAGCCTGTTCCACGGAGGAGCTGCTCTGTCAGGAACTTCTTCCAGATGTTTAGCCGAAAATTCTTTTGAATTAATTTCAACCCACTGGTTCTGGTCCAACCCTCTGGGGCAAAAAAAAACAAAAACCCTCTGCTCCATCTTCTATATGACAGCCCTTCAAGTACTTGAAGATGGTGATCATATCACCTCTTAGTCGCCTCCTGGCTGGCTGGCTGGCTGTAAATTTGATATCTTCCCCCCATTGTCCTTCCCATTGTTGCACAGACTGTCTTTTACAGTTTTGCATCCAGTTAAGCATACTTCCCCCCCCCCCACTTGTTCATTTTCCATTACTGGCTGGGTTAAACCCTTATGTAACCATCCTAGTAAACACTCTTTTTGTTTTATAATCTGCTGCTAGTTGCCTCTCTAGCTGATCTTTTACGTGTCAAAGGGCTTATAATGAATTTGAAGGGGTTAGAGATTTATTAAACTGGCATCAGCTATTTCTGCTTTAAATGCTGGATGCATTGCCTGTTTCCCATTTGCTGCCTGCTCTTTGACCTGTCCTGCAAATGATTCAGCGTATTCCCCTCCTGGCTCATGTTCATGAACACAGATCAGCCGGAGAGAGGTTCGATTCTCAAAAGCTAAGTCTTTGAAAATCTTGTTGGTCTTGAAGGTGCTGCTGAACTTGCATCCAGCTCTTCTACAGGAACCCACTTTCCTTGAGCTCCTGCCACACCAAACTGACAGCTTTGCCCTTGCTGTTGACACCCTGCCCTCCGTATTTATTTCCTTTTCTCTGCCCAAGGTCATGAGAGCCACCTGTCCTCCTCCAAGTACGCCCGACTTATCCCCAACAGAGCAAAGCTCTCCCTAGCTTCACTCTAGTTCCTGTCTCTCAATGCAAGGAGCTGAACACTCAGGGCCTTTTCGCACAGGGATCTTTGTTGCAAATTGTTTGCGGAATGAAAAATCGCCATTTAAAATAGTGGAATTCGTCGTTATGCATACCTGCCTTTGTAGTGGAATCAGTTGCGTTTTTTAGCGTTTCCCACAGGCTTCCGGTCTCGGCAGAAATCGCTAGAAAGGAAGCGCTATTGCCAAGCTCGTCCCGCCCCTGGCCGTCAAGCAGCCAATGGGCAGCCGTTAGCATGCTCCCAAACAGCCCCTTTCCCTTTAAGAAAGGTTTTTTTAAAAAAAAAATGACCCATAGCAACGAATCTAGGTAGATTCGTTGCTACGGAGAGACCCATCCAGCTGCCTAATGTGAGCTGTCGTTTGATTGTATGATCGTTTGCACGCTGCCTCGAGTGATAAAAAAAAAAATCCCCCCCCCCCTCACGGGCCCGATTTTCGGCTGAATTTATTTGTAAAAAATAAAGGGACTTTATTTCAGCAAACGGGCTTTTCAGTGGTTTGTGCTTAGTGACTAAAGGTGAAGGACTGAAGCCAGGGAAGCCTCTAAACAGAAAGAGGCTCGCCGGTGCGTTTATCCCCGCTCGCTCGGAGAAAAAAAAATGGCGATCGCTTCGCCGGAAGTTTGGAGGAGAGAGCCAGGGGGAGGGACTTTGAAGAACCAGCAACAATGGTAACGCACAGGTCTTTAGCACTATTGTTGCAGATTGGTTGCAGGACTGTATCGCTATCCGGAGGGTGAATCCACTTTTCTGGATTCCCCTGAAAGCGCCACAACGAAGCGCTTTTTGCTGATTGGTTTCAGGATTGTTGCAGATTGTCTACGACGTCGTGGGTTATGGCAAATTAGTAGCGTTTCCAAATAGCAACCATTGTGCTACTTTGAAGCCGTGCGAAATGGCCCTCAGAGAAGAAGTGGAACATTCTGCAAGGGAGTCTGTTGCCCCGGGCAAGGTCCCTGCTCTAGACTCCTTGAGAGCGAATCTAGCCCGCTGTATTCTCATTCTGTATGAACTCTATGATTCCATCAGAGTCTAGTAGCACCTTTAAGACCAACAAAGATTTATTCAAGGCAAGCACTCTGTACCTGCGCTCGAAAGCTCCCGCCTTGAATAAATCTTTGTTGGTCTTAAAGGTGCTCTTGGACTCTGATTTTGTTGTGCTGCTTCAGACCAACACGGCTACTCACTTGAATCTTTCTCTGATTCTATGTATTGTTTGCAGGAATTCTTAGCGAAGGAAGTGGATAAAGCCACTGAAGCGTTCTTCATTGGGCTCAGAAAAGAGGGTGCGGACTGGAAGTGGATAAACAAGGATCCTTTAGTACAGAGGTGAGCCTGTGGGCATTTCTTGGTACTTTGCATTGCTGGCCCTTCCCACATTCTAATTTTCCTTGTTTGTAATTTTCTGTTCTGCAGGTGTTTTGCTCCCTCTAGTGGTCAGTTCAATATTGTTGTTATGTGCGAAGTCGTGTCCAACCCATCTCGACCCCACGGACAATGATCCTCCAGGCCTTCCTGTCCTCTACCATTCCCCGGAGTCCATTTAAGTTTGCACCGACTGCTTCAGTGACTCCATCCAGCCACCTCATTCTCTGTCGTCCCCTTCTTCTTTTGCCCTCGATCGCTCCCAGCATTAGGCTCTTCTCCAGGGAGTCCTTCCTTCTCATGAGGTGGCCAAAGTATTTGAGTTTCCTCTTCAGGATCTGGCCTTCTAAGGAGCAGTCAGGGCCGATCTCCTCTAGGACTGACCGGTTTGTTCGCCTTGCAGTCCAAGGGACTCGCAAGAGTCTTCTCCAGCACCAGAGTTCAAAAGCCTCAATTCTTTGATGTTCAGCCTTCCTTATGGTCCAACTTTGTAACTGGGAATACCATAGCCTTGACTAAACGCACTTTTGTTGGCAGGGTGATGTCTCTGCTCTTTAGGATGCTGTCTAGATTCAGTCAACCTGAATCCTTATGATTCAGTCAACCTGAATCATAATGGCTCCTGCTGCTTCTCCTGTGCACTCCTCTAGTGCTCCTGCCCCTCTTCCTGATGCTTCTCTGGCTTGAGCCCAACACCAGAGAAGGAGCTTTAAACCAAGTACTTAACCAACAATTAATTGACATTTTAGCAAAGGGATCGTTTTTCTGCCTACACCCCTCAGAGAGCCTTACGCTCTGCTACTACCACCTGCCTAGTGGTCCCTGGCCCCAGGGAAGGTCACTTGACCTCAACCAGGGCCAGAGCTTTCTCCATCCTGGCCTCCACCTGGTGGAACGAGCTCCTGGAGGAGATCAGAGCCCTGACGGAGCTTAAACAGTTCCACAGGGCCTGCAAAAGGGAGCTCTTCTGCCAGGCTTTTGGTTGAGGTCGACCTGAATTCAATCTCCTTCCATTGGCCCCTGAGGCCCCCTCCCATGGGAACCACCACCGACATGTCCATCCCACGGGACCATCAGTATGCTACAGTTAAAATGGGATGTTCTCACCATGTTTGATCCATTATGTTAATGTTCTCCTGGGATGACTCTTTCACTATTGTTCAATCTCTCCAGTTCCATGTAAACCTTCCTGAGCCTCAGGGGAGGGCGGTATAGAAATAGAATAAATAAATAAGTTTATAATCTCTCCAAAGAGGGAACTGGGGTAGCAAGAGAGGGAAAGGTAGCATTGTACAGCCCAACCATGGAAGCTAAGCAGGGCCAATATTTGGAAGGGAGACCTCTGAGGAAGACTCTGCAGTGGGAGGAAGTGGTTTCGAGCAGGAGTGTGGAAGTCAACCCTTTTGCTTCTCTTGGAAACGCCCCGGGATATTGTGCTTCAGGAAGCAAAACATCTGGCCCAAACTGATTCGCCTTCTCTTTCCTTTGCAGCTTTTGGGCCCCAAACCTAGGAGGAGTAGCTGGAGGAGACTGCGCAGTAATATTCAGCTGCAGTATATCGGTAGACTGTTGGCATAAAGTTCGCTGCGTAGAACTCAAAAGATACATTTGTAAAATGAAGCCCGACCCCAAGTATCTAAGATGACTCCAACGGATAGTCTGGTCTGAGTGTAGGCCGGGGAAACGCGTGGAGTTCAACTGATTGCAAAAACCGACAGTGACTGCAAGCAACTGGCGACCTTATCGGCAACTGGGAAAGAAGAGCACTGATCTCTGGACTTGAGCCGTCAGAATTACTCTCTTTCTGGTTGGAAAAATAAGCCTCGTTTTGAATGCTTCAAAGACTTAACCCCCCCCCCCAAAAAAAAATAACAGTATGAAACTGGTCGGTTATAGCCCACTTTCCATTGCAGTAAATGAAGGCAGGACATCTTTGTTCCTGGCTTGCCCTTCAGAAGAAGAAGTCATCTCCGTTGCCGGTGTGGCTCAGGACCTGACCCTCGTTTTGAAGACTGGAAGGCCAGGCGATTATCCCCCATGTCGGGGAAGGACTAAGCACTGCTGTCTTTTTACACAGCTCTTATTCAGGGTTCCTCTTCCTCTTGGGACTAAAGCGGAACCAGAGTAGGGGAAGTCTCAGAAGAGGAGTTAATATACCCTGGTATTTCCAAAGCCCCGAATGTACCTGATGCCTGATTTTCCTCCTCTTCTGCATGTTCCAGGAACTATGGGACATTTGGGGGACCCAGGAATGTCTGATACAAATGAGCAAGCATTGTGGGCACCGTATGTTTTAGAATGAACTGGGAATGGGGGGGAACCCCCACCACCCGCAAGGTTTCCTGTCTAGGGTTCCTGGTGTCAGCCCTTGGTTGCTTCTCATCAACAAACAGATGTCTTGGGAAGGAGTTCAGGGGGGTACCTAGAACCCCGTGACAATTTGGTACCCTTGGGTGCGCCATAGCATTTAGAAATTCCACTTGTAATAAAATGAACTTTTTGATAATTCATTCTTCGTATCCTGAGATTGTTCTAGAAGAAGAGGAAGAAGAGTTGGTTCTTATATGCTTTTCTCTACCCAAAGGAGTCCCAAAGCGGCCTCCAATCACCTTCCCTTTCCTCTCCCCACAACAGACACCCTATGGGGCAGGTGAGGCTGAGAGAGCCCTGAGATGATAAGAAGAAGAAGAAGAAGAAGAAGAAGAAGAAGAAGAAGAAGAAGAAGAAGAAGAAGAAGAAGAAGAAGAAGAAGAAGAAGAAGAAGAAGATTTACCCAAAGGAATCTCAGAGCAGTCTTCCCTATCACCCCCTACCTGATCCTTTTTCACTAGAGATGCTGGGGATTGAACTGGGGACCTTCTGCCTGCCAAGCAGCGTCTCTGCCCTTCCTTGACCCCCCCTATTCATTCTCTGGATAGCTATTCCATTAAGTTGTAGGCTAAGATGGAAACAAAGTACATCTGACTTCCCTTTGACTTTGGCTCACTGTAGTAGGCTTTTTATGTTTCATCACGCTCTAGGTTCTCTTTGCAAATCCAAAAGTGCAGTTTATGGCAGTTCTCGTCATTCCAGTTGCGGACGGTGAACGAGGGGACCATCACTGCGCAGTCTTGGCTGGCTTCCGCAAGGGCCTGTCTGTTGCTGGGCTTGCCGTCCGACCAAAACCTGGGCAGAAGAGATTTGATTAGTTTCGTTATTTTATCGTACTGTTTGGATCTTTATGGCGGCCCTCCCAGCAGCCTGGCTTGGGGCGATGAACGCGGTTGTTCAAACAACAATAGAAAGCCATTGGGTCTCAGGAGAATAACACATAATGAAAGCCCCTCTCTAAACCTCCGTTACTATAGCACAGGTTGACTACCCCTGCCTTAGAGGTTTGAGGCCTAACACTTACTTCTGTGACCATTGCCCTTCCGGGTTACTTAAATTTTCCAGGGATGGGGGAGGCACCATCTGACTGGATTTGAATTAAAAAAAAAAAACAATAACCCATTTACAAAAATGCTTCGTATGTATTTAACTCTTTTCCAAACGGTTTAAATGATGTATGTTGGGGGTGTTTGGAATAGTCCGGCTGCCTTGGCAAACTGGTTAGACTTCATTTGGGATAAGTATGTCCAGTTCAAAAGGGATGTTGACGAGTTGGAGGGTTTTGAGCGAAGGGCGACTGGGGGGGCTGAGGGGCGGGGATGCAGGCCTCCGGAGGAGAGGCGGGGAGAGCTGGGCCTGTGTGGCTGGGAGAAGAGGAGGGCCACGGGCGATAGGAGAGCTGGGCTGGACCACGTCAGAGGGAGACCTGTCGAAGAGGGGACCAATCCGTTCCCTGCAGCTTTAGAGACAAGAAGGACGAGGAGCAAAAGGTTCAAATGACGAAAGGAGGTTTCGTTTACATATTAGAGAGCATTTTCTGATGGGGAGAGCTGTTCCTGGATGGACTCTGCTGCCTCGGAGGAGGGTGGAGTCTCCTTCAGTGGAAGTTTTTTAGGAGGAGACTGGAGGAGCACCTGTCCGGGTGTGTTTTTTAAGTCCCTGAGGAGGGGGGGGGCTGGACTGGATGGCCCTCTGAGGTCTCTCCCAGCTCTGGGTGATTCTGATCCAAACCCTTGTAAAGGTGGGAAAGCAGAACATGAACTTAGTGAATCAGTAAATTAAATAAACTTGGGATCGTCCCTGTAAAAATCCCCAAAGGAGACCGATGTTGCAGGGAATCCTGCCAGCCTGGCAATGGGGGCCTCTTCATAAGGCCTGCCCCCCCCCCCGGCCAAACTCACTGTGTCATGAACGGGGACCCATCAGACCAGCCCCATCTGCCCCCCTTGTCTTTAATGGTAAGGCCAATCCAGGAGCTGTGCTGAAGTTGGGAACTGATGAAATTCTGCAGGAGGAGGCAGAAAACCAGGAGAGAAAAACACACACACACACACAAACACACAAGAAATGCATGAAACGTGGCTCCTTAAACAGGGGTAGCATTACAGTTCAGAGACAACCTCATCCCCAATGCAATAGAACGGGGCTGCCAGTCCCCATTTGGGGCATGGAGACCCACCAGTTTGGAGCCCCAGATCAATCCTGCTTGTTGCAGAGGGAAAATTTAAATCAGACAAAATCAAAATGGAAATTGCATTCAGTGGAGACGGCAGGGACTGAATCGACCTGGGATTGGAATGAAAGCTCTGTGCAGATTCAGCCCAGGTGTCAGTGGGATTAGATTGGAGTAACTGAGACCAGTCTGCCTCCAGCCAGCCATTCCGTTACGGCTCTGTGTCCTCAAGAGGCAAATAAGAATGATTCTGTCTCTACCTCACAGGATTGTTGTAAACAGTTATGGTAATCCCTGTGATGTGCTCTGGACCCCTTGACAATGCAATCAACATTCTGAATTGAATTATGATTCTGAAAATATTTGCACCAGGGGATAAAAGGACAGAGAAAGGGGCCAGCAGGAAAAAAAAACAGAAGACCATGGGGAAGGACGACAGCAAGACAAATCACCTGCTCTTCCGCATCAAAAACAGAGGCCAAGCGCGCATCTCTGGAAATGCAGAAGTTTTCCGCATCATACCAGGTTTTTTCTCCTTTGGAAAAATAATAGAGGTTCGTTCCATGAAGCTTCCAGCGGCCAGAAGAACTTCTGGGGTTTTTCACAATAAGGCTTTCTGCAAGGGGAAAAGTGTGGAGAGGAACCAGTTCCCAAGGCGATGCTGTGCTGCCAGGTGGGCGCATTCAAACGGCCTCATAGGATTGCTCGGGCATCAGCTGGGGAATGCTCTACATCAGGGGTAGTCAACCTGTGGTCCTCCAGATGTTCATGGACTACAATTCATGGGAATTGAAGTCCATGAACATCTGGAGGACCACAGGTTGACTACCCCTGCTCTACATGCCTGCGGGATGCAGGGAGCCCCATGCCCGACCATGCCAGGTGTGGTGACGGGAGACTGAAAGCCGGCAGCAGTACCTCCCCATCACGGCAGCTCTCAGTGTGCAGGGCTGGGAGCCATTGGCAGGCCCCAGCAGCAGCACGGCTCGGCCCCAGGCCCCAGCAGAGGGTTGTGCTGCTCCTCACCCTGCACAGAGGTGGGGAGGCCGGCCAGAACGGTAGGTGGCCACAGCAGAGGCCGGGAAGAGCCTTTGATTGGCCGTCAGTGGGGAAGGGTCCCCTCCCAGTGAGGGCCAATCAGAGGCCCTGCATGCCAGCTCCTCTGAGTGGCCCTCTGGGGGGGGGGGGAGAACTCTCCCCCCAAGGGCCAATCAGAGGACTGGCATGTCATAGTTTATTATAGAGAGTTAGAAGACCTATAGATGTATCCGTTATTTACTTACATCTTTAGAGTTAAAATTTTCTTTGGGGCATCAAGCAGCCTGGTTAATGACCCCCCTGGAGTCGCACTCATTTCTCAAGGATCCAGGTTGTAAGGAACAAGAGCCTTCCCCCCCAGCCATGGCAAGCTGAGAGCCATCCCTAGAGATTAGTCTGGTGGGCTTCCCTCCTCCAGGCATGGAGGGGGTCTCCTCAATGCCCCACGGAGACACAGCGGTCGAGACTGCCAGGCCAGTTACAGGAAGTCCCACTTTCAAATTCCCCCCCCCCACACACACACACACACACGTCATGAGAGTTTGCTGGGTGCCCTTGGGCCATGTACACTCTCAGCCCGGCCCACCTCACAGGGTTGTTGTAAGGAGAAAAAGGAGGGCAAGGGAGTGACGTGAGCCACAGGATCGAGGGGAGGGGAGGGGAGAAGCAGATATGAATTTTAATAAGAATGAACTCAGGCAACACAACTGGAAATGGAACACTTACGGTATTGCTTTTTCCTGATGTTGAACAACTCATACACCGCCTTCATGGTGTTTGGCAGGTTTTCTACCTCGGTGGCTATTTCAGTGGCTAAAAACATTCCCAGGATTAGATTGAGCAACCCCACAAATGGACCGTTCCAGACCCTTCCCATCTTTTAAAGTTGCGATCCCCAACCTGTGGGCCGCGGACAACATGTGGTCCTTCGACGAATTGGAGGTGGGCCCCAAAGGACGCCTTCTCCCCACCCACCCCTGGCCCTTTATAACACACTTCGGGTGTCTTTGTCTCCCATCACTCCCAGATGGGACTATCTCGTTGCAGAGAAACAAGCTCAGGGTTCCCATTGATTTGTCCTTGTCATGAGTTAAAATTTCCATGAAAATGAAATGTTCCTTATGTTCCTTGTTGTGGCGTGTCTGTATCTTATTTTGAAGGGATGTTTAAACATTACCATAGCGATCAGAGAGCGTTAGGGCAGTGGTTGAGAGTAGAGGAGAAAACTACCCCCCCCCCCACCGGGCCTCAGTAAAAGGCGTTGAGTGGTCCCCGGTAATAAAAAGGTTGGGGACCACTGTTTTAAAGCACCTCTCCCACCCCAGTTGCCCATTTCAGGGTTTTTATGTACTTACGGGGTATTGTTTCATGTAACCCGTCACGAGGCGGCTTGACTGATGGCAGCGGGCAATAAATTTAAATAATAATAATAATAATATAATCTCTGGCCATAATGGCATTTCCCTGACTGTTGAGCAGGATGGGCCAAGCTGAAAGCTGAAAGCTAGAGGGGGAGGGATTCTGCCTTGGTTCTATCTTGAGGGCTAGGGAGCACTGCAGAACATGCCTGCACAAAGACTGGACATGGGATGGGACAGGAGTGGAAGAGGAAAGTAGGAAGGTAGGAATCCCAGCGGCCTTGGTGCTCATCAACTGGACATCACAAGGTGAGGCAGAGAGAGAGACTACAACTTTCAAGCTCATCTCTAAAGTTCAGCCAGGGAGCTTGGGACTTCAAAAGATGGCTTCCGGAAGTCTGTTGGGGTAAGAGAACAAGGGCAACTTCTTGGCCAGGACGAAGAGTGTTGGAATTTGCCAGCTCTGCAGTGTGCATGATTGAGCAGACTGTAAAGAGTGTCCTGCAGGGGGCAATGGAGTAGATGTGCATTTAGCATAGTTCGAATAGGAACTTCCTGATATTTTTAAAATTAACTTCTCCAGCATCCTGACTGGCTCCACTGGAGATGTCCTGCTCCTTTGAGCACCCTTCCTTCTCGCTTGCCTCCACGAAAGACAGAAGGACTGCAGATGCCCCCGCAGGGCCTTGAGATCTGCGGGTACAAATCTGCTGGTCATTCCCGGCCCTCGGGAAGCACGCCTGGCCTCCACCAGGGCCAGGGCCTTTTTGGTCCTGGCCCCTACCTGGAGGAATGAGCTCCCAGAGGAGCTACAGGCCCTGTGGGAGCTTTCGGCATTCCACAGGGCCTGCAAGACGGAACTCTTCCGCCAGGTCTATGGCTGAGGCCGATGCTCTAAGGAAGATCTGTTGACCCCCCCCCCCCTTAGGACAAAGACCCTGCTAGTGGTATGGCGGACTTGGAGTCTTCTGCCCTTCCTTGCCCTCTCTATGGGACAGAATTGGGGACCTGATGGTTTTACCATCTGTATAAGGCAGATTGAGGATTTAATGTTTTTGCCGCATCTTGTTGTTCTTATTGATGTATTTTTGTCTGTGGCTTTAAGGGGTATTTTATTGGGAATTTTATATAGATATTTGTAACCCGCCACGAGCTGTCTGGGAGTGGCGGGTAAGAAATCCAATTAATTAATTAATTAGTTAATTAATTAATTAATTAAGATGAGAGTTTCGCTAGCTAGGCAGTTAGGACCATCTCCTCTATCTTTACATAGTTGCTTCTCCTCACAATAAGAACTGTTTTGTTCTTCAAGCAGCCTGGTGTTCCACCCCTCTCGCGTATTTATACTCTGCCAACAAAGAGATGCAGCGTTTGGGTCGTGTGGGTCCCATGTGCTGCCGAGACCCCAGAAGTTACACGGCTTCATGGGCATCTTCCAGGCTAGCCAGGGAGCCAGCTCTCAGGTGGGTCGGCTGCACCTGCAGGGCTCCCTTGCTGCCTCTGCCGCCTGTCAAACGGAGGCCTCTTCCCAGCCTAACACTTACGCTCCTTGAATTCGATTTCCGGACGGCCGAGCACATCTGCCATCTGCTTCTTCAGATCTTGGAGTGGCTCATCGTAGGGGCTCTTCGATTTCCTTGTCTTGTAATCTAAAAAGATAGGAGCCTCTTATGTAAGACGTTAACAAATATGTCCCTATGTAACTTCAGGGTCAGCAGGTGAATTTCCTCCAGGCCAGACTGGCCAGGTGATGGCCAAATAGCCAAATTAGGGTTCCTTTTGCCCAGGGGTAGTCAACCTGTGGTCCTCCAGATGTTCATGGACTACAATTCCCATGAGCCCATGCCAGCGTTTGCTGGGATTCTGTTTGCTGGCAGGGGCTCATGGGAATTGTAGTCCATTAACATCTGGAGGACCACAGGTTGACTACCCCTGTTTTTGCCCACCCCAATGAATCCCATGGAGAGAAAAACCTTTTTTATATTTTTACTGCAGAAGAGATATATACACAGCGGGAGATCCCAAAATCTGTGCAAGGAACAATACTGTTACATGAGACTTTATAACATTCCACTGGAGGTGGGGAAAGATCAATAACCAATAACCTGTGGTCAAGCCAATAACCTGGGGTCTTCACCCCTTGAAAAACCCCCAGGACCACCCTGATGCCATTATGCCAAGTCACTGCAAAAGGTCCCAGAAAGGTCATTTCCATTCCTCCCAGTCCTCTGCCCGCCCTCAATGGTTAATATAAACAATTCCAGTTCCCTCTGGCCTGGGAACAGCAGATCAGCATTGGCAATAATTCAAGACACAGCCGAATACAAGCTGAGCCTTCTGACTGCGGAAAAGTTATAAAAATGTTTCTCTTTACTGAACAAGAGTTAAAAGGAGTTATTTCACTCCTCACCCCATTGCAGGGATTCTGCTTTGGGGGGTGGGGGGGTGGGCAGGCAGTTGTGAATTGCCTGCATTCTGCGGGAGGTTGGACTAGATGGCCCTGGAGCTCCCTTCCAACTCTAGGATATCGTGACTGTGATTATTCAGCAGGAGGCCCCCGATAGGGGATAACAGTGGACTTACACATCTGGAACATTACAATAATTGCAGCTACACTCATCAACATCAAGATGGCAACAGCAATCCAAAAAACCCTTAATGGTGGTGAAAACTCGATCTTGGCAGGTTCCTCTGATGCTGGTTTTCCCGATGGTTTTCCCTGCAGCATTCCTGATGGCCT
This sequence comes from Paroedura picta, assembly GCF_049243985.1. Classification (NCBI taxonomy): domain Eukaryota; kingdom Metazoa; phylum Chordata; class Lepidosauria; order Squamata; family Gekkonidae; genus Paroedura; species Paroedura picta. Next base: position 86,562,465 of record NC_135378.1, read on the forward strand.
TCCCTGCAGTCTTCCAGATGGCTTTCCCTGCAACATTCCTGATGGTTTTCCCTGCAGTCTTCCAGATGGCTTTCCCTGCAGCATTCCTGATGGTTTTCCCTGCAGTTTTCCTGATGGTTTTCCCTGCAGCCTTCCTGATGGTTTTCCCTGCAGCCTTCCAGATGGTTTCCCCTGCAGCCTTCCAGATGGTTTTCCCTGCAGCCTTCCTGATGGTTTTCCCTGCAGCATTCCCGATGGCCTTCCCTGCAGCATTCCCGATGGCCTTCCCTGCAGCCTTCCCGATGGCTTTCCCTGCAGTTTTCCAGAAACCTTTTCAGATGGCTTTTTCCCTGCCGCGGTTCCTGCGTCTTCCGTGGGGGCCATGGCTTGGAAGACAAAGTGGAAAGGAGGCCTGTGAGGGTCGCGCAGCAGAGGGGGAAAACACAGTCCAATTTCTTACATGGACACACCAAGCCGCTTGCCAATGACCAGCTGTGCTTTGGCCTCCTGAATGCTAACCTCTGGCGGTGGGCAGCAGGGGGGAGCACAACTTCCTCTACAATGGGACACTTCCCAGGGGGTCAGCGCCCTGCATAAATAAATACAAAAGCGAATAAATATTTCCTTCCTGTAGCACCCTTTCCTGGCTGGCTCGGGATGGCTGACAACAAAATTGAAGACAATTCTTTCCAATAAAAACCTTTAAAATTAATATAAAAACCGCCTCCTCTTCTAATCTAACCCTCCGAGGGCTTTTCTACCTGCGTGGAAGAAAGGAGGGGAAAGGAGGGTTCATGCCAGCATTGGCCAGAAGTGACATCGTGCTACTGGGTGGGGGGGGGGCAGCATTCTAGGATTTCATTTGTTTGCTTATGTCTTTATTTATTCTTTGACTTCTATACCACCACTCTCAGCCCAGCCAGCGTGTGGCTGTTTGCATTAAGAACAGCCCCATTAAAGTTGACCGATACAATTTAGCCACGGCGTTCAGTGTGAACGTCTCGATGTCACGTCCGGTTTTTGCTGGAAATGTCGTCGTGCTCTGGTGCAATGCCCAAACACTTGCCTCCACCCCCAAGCCAAATCCTCCTGGAGAACTGCCAGCTGCAGACAGCCGATCTAGTCCAGAAGCGGAGTCTTGGCCGGAGGCAGCCGGGAAGGACTCAGCCAGCAGCTGCAAAGGGAGTCCCGAAAGTGGAGGAACAGCTGAGGAACGAGAAGAGAAAGTGAGGATTCTGCAGCCAGAGGGAAACAATTGAGGAAATGTAAAAAAAAAAAAAAAATGCAACCAGGAGGAAAGTGTCCTGCTGTTGGTGAGGTTCGTTTAGAGGAACTAGTGCAGATCTACTCAGCCAACGTCAGCAGAGAGCAGCGGTCTAGATGACCGCACGAGGCCCCCGCCGTTTTCCTCCCGTGCTCCCTGCCCTGCTTCCCTGCAGGGGGTCTGTGTGCTGCGAGGCCTGATGCAGCCCCCCATGGCCTCTGCCTGCCTGGCTCCTCCCTTTGTCTTCTCCCCAGGGTGCCTGCATACCCATTATTGACCTCAAGAGGCCTGCTGATTGGCTGAACCCCATCAGGCATTTGCAATCTGGTGGCTGGGGGGGGGGCTGTGATGATGATGGCACAAAGCGACCCCCCCCCTCCACCCACCATCCTCTGCCATCTTCAAGGTCAGCAAGGAAACAGGAACTCCCAGCGTGAGGAGGCTCCCAAAATTAACAAACAAAAAGCTCTCAAAACTTTCCTTCTTTGTTGGGGTCCAGCCAGAACCACCTCTGGATTTCATTTCATTTTCAAGGATCTTTCCTCACCAGCTAGGTCTGCATTTACAGGCCAAAGCCTCAGTCTCGGTTAACTTCTTGAGCTATTAAAAGTGGTGGCTAGATTGGATGTCGAGAGGTGGGGTACAAGTTGTCGTGCTCGGTGAAGACGGTCAAATGCCTGGCGAGTGGGTTTGTGACCTGGTCTCCCTAGTAGACAGGGAGGAATCCAGGATCACACCCAGGGTCCTAACAGAGGTTAGAATCATAGAATCCTAGAGTGGGAAGGGGCCATGCAGGCCATCTAGTCCAACCCCCTGCTCAGGGCAGGATCAGCCTCCAGCATCCAGGACTGTGAAAAAAATTTTCCTGATATCTAGGTTGAAGGGGTTCAATAGATCCAGATAAGGTTGAGGCTGCGTTTCTTCCTTTTGAGGCAGGAAAACTGGGAAGGGCCCCAGAGATTGAAGGACTTTGCTTTAGGATGCTTTGGGCTGATCCTGCGTTGAGCAGGGGGTTGGACTAGATGGCCTGTATGGCCCCTTCCAACTCTATGATTCTATGATTCTATGAATGGGGAGAGTATAAATAATACATCTATGTAGGAACAAGCCAGACCACTTCCTTCTCTGCCTGAGCCAGGGCGCTGTCGTGATTAAGGGCAGCAGTTTCTAATCTGGCAAGCTGGTTTGATTCCCCACTCCTCCTCCATAAGCACCAGTTGGGTGACCTTGGGCTAGTCACAGTCCTGTTAGAGTTGTTCTCACAGAGCAGCACTGTCAGAGCTCTCTTAGACCCCCCCCCCACCTACCTCACAGGGGTGTCTGTTGTGGGGAGAGGAAGGGAAAGGGGATTGTAAGCCCCTTTGAGATTCCTGGTAGAGAAAAGCAGGGTATAAAAAACAACTGAGGGGTTTTCCCTCTGTTTTGACGCAAAAACGAAAATCCCAGCTTCCTTTTTATTTTTGTTCACAGTCACTGCATTTTTATGGTTTATCGATATCTAGGCTCTCTTTGCAAATCCATCCATGGAGTTTATGGCACCCCTCATCCTTCCAGCTACGGGCGGCGAATGAGGGCTCCATCAGGGTACAGTCCTCTGCTTGGCTGCGTTGGCCATCAGGCCAATACCTGGAGAAAAGAGCATCAGTTAAAGGGGGAAACCGACAAGAGGCTAACAGATGTAGCACAATAAAACCAGAGTCCAGTCGGGCACCTTTAAGACCAACAAAGATTTATTCAGGGCAGGAGCTTTCGAGGGCAAGCACTCTTCGTCAGTTGGTGATCACCCCCAAGTGAAAGCATAGAAGGGACTTCTTCTAACGGTAGGTGGGGAGGCCTCCCCTACATTTAAGAGGGGGAAACCCAAATCATTAAGAAATAAATCTGTCCTAGAAATGAAACAAACTAACTCCCTTTAGATGGTGCTTGTGGTGGAGCTTTGCTTCTGCTGGACGGTGTCCAGGGGTCAGCTTTCTTGGTTGACCTTTAAAGACCACCAAAATAGGGCCCCAAGAAAGGAAAGTCCCTTTTTCTGGGGGAGAGGCAAATGTGATAAGATCAACCCCTCTCCGAGGGGATCCGAGGAGCGAATTCTGCAGGAAGTTTGGCCATCCCCGTAAAATCCCCAGAGGGAATGTGATTCTATTCCAGATGTTGCAGGAAATCCTGTGTACGTTGAGATGACAAATCTTCATAACCCCCAATTCTCGCTGGCTCAACTCACTGAGTCACGAGTCTGGAGCCATCTGTCCACCTGGGCGTGCCTTCCTCAGCTGAGAGCCCAATCCAGGAAGTGCGCTGAAGTTGGGAACGGATGAAGTTCTGCAAAATGCACAAAACCACACACCCAAAAGTGAAACTTGGCTACGTCAGCAGGGGCATCATGGCAGTGGAGACAGAAGTTCACCCCCAGGGCAGTGGAAGCGCGGGGCTTGGAAAAGAGAAGTGAGATTATTTGTCAAGATCATCAGAATAGTGCGCTAAGAAACAGTGAGTCAAAGAGAAGCTCGATGATACGGAATAATCTGGGTTCAGCCCCCAGAATCACCAATTACGAGGTGAGAGGACTCTGCAAAAGACACCTTCAGTTCCTGCCATTCAGGGAACCTTTTGTTTGGCATCGTTTGCTCTACCTTTGGGATGGCCAAGAGTCGAAACTTCACCCTACGACTGCACTTCTTTTGCAGTCCTTCTGACTACTTATCAGGACCTGCAGAGTAGGGAAGGGCACGAACCAAACCACAAAGCAACATTCGTCACAAATTTAGCCCTGCCAAGGGCTACCCTCCCAAACGCCCATGGACTTTTTAAGTACTTCATGGCAGTTCGTGGACCAAACAGAAAGCAAGGGTTTACATTCCCGCTTTCTGTTCCCCCCCCCCAAAAAAAGCCACAAAAACAGCTCCCTGCCACTCAGCTGTGCTTCGGGCTTTGTGTAAACCCTGTTTAAAGGGACTGTGGTCCCTTTCAATGGGGCGTGCAGGGCCTTGAACCACAAACTGGTTCTGTTTGATTCGGTTTGTGGCTACAGACCTATCCAATGGCAATGCAATAAATATATTCATAAAAGAAAGAAAAGTGTCCTTTTTTGTAGTTTTTCTTAGAATCATAGAATCATAGAGTCGGAAGGGGCCACACAGGCCATCTAGTCCAACCCCCTGCTCAACGCAGGATCAGCCCTAAGCATCCTAAAGCATCCAAGAAAAGTGTGTATCCAACCTCTGCTTGAAGACTGCCTTATCTGTTTATTCTGCAGGACTTCTGTCAAAACGGAATCCAGGTAATCTCCGTTTTCAGTGAGATTCTTTCATCCGTGACAAGTCCTCTGAGTCTTCAATATCTTTATCAATGTTATAAATATTGAGAATTTAAACCTTATATATAATAATAATATAATACTGGCCACAGGCTCACATGGGTATGGGGATACCGGTCTGTATTGACACCTTCACCCATTCATCACAGGCCCCACTCAACTGGCTGGGCCAAGGGTGTAACTCAGTTATCTGGCATCTCCACATTCATTCACCATTATTCACGCAAAGTCAAGCATTTTATCATCACCTCGAGACCAGGAAGCTGCTTTTGGAGAAGCAATTATAACCAAGAGGCAGTGGGGTGTCATGGGTAAGCATGGCAGACCCTAATGTGGATTCCCCACGCCTCCTCCGCATGCATCCAGCTGGGTGACCTTGGGCCAGTCACAGTTCTCTCTGAGGGTGTCTGTTGTGCGGAGAGGATGTATAGGTGACTTTGAGACAACCTTTGGGTAATTAAAAGTGGGGCACACAAAAACAGTTCATGCCATCTTTCCTGTGCCACCAGATCATACCGAACTGTAGGAAGCTCAGTAACTTTTTGATTCATTCATTTAATGTACACACCTCAGTGTGACGTCTCAGGACGGTCTTCGCTGTGACTTGCCCTTGGACATTTGGCAGTGCTCTCAAAACACCCAGTTGAAGGATTATTATGAAAACATTTGTATGGGAGGGGAAAAGAGCATAGGAAAATGGCAGCAGAACAACACAGAAGACGACTATCAGGGAGGGAGACAAGAAAGAGGACATCACCTGTTCATCATCATTGAGGATGGAGGCCAAGTGCGCATCTCTGGAAATGCAAAAGTTCTCCGCATCATACCAGGTTTTTGCTCCTTTGGAAAAGTAATACAAGCTCCGTCCATGGAGCTTCCAAGGACCAGAAGAACTTCTCAAGGTTTTATGGAAGAGGTCATCTAAATGGGAAGAAGGGTAGGCAGAAACTGGTCAACAATCAGATATTCTGCTGCCAGGTAGCCCATCTAAACGGAACGAAGGGTTGCTATCAGGATCCCGTCTCCATGAATGCTCCACCAAGCTCCATGACTGAAGGACAGGCTCCCAAGGACCCAAACCAAATTGTCCTCAAACATTTCCACCAAGGAGACTAAAGGAGCAGAGCACTCTTGAAGAAGGACCAGCCAGAATCCCTGAGGCTGTGGGATCGCATGAACTCTGCTTTGAGATGGAGTCTTAGGACACTCAGAGTGCTGAGACAGGAGGAGATGCTCTCCCTCAAGCATGCAGGGAATTGCTTCAGAACCTTCTTCCACAGGGAGAGGAACCTACAGAGGCCAGGTTTCTTTTGCCACTCTCTCTTGTGAACGTTGCCCCTTTCCTCAGCCACCTCAGGTAGCACGTCACCTCTTGCCACCCATGTCCACCACCCTGTTATCCTGATTAGTGGCCCCCAGGCAATGAAGACAGCCCACATTCCTTCAAAGCAACGAAGAGCCTTAGAACATGGGATGGGCCTCATCTGAAAACCAGCTGACTTGCCCTGATGAGAACTGGGCTGGGAGAGGACCCCCACAGCCAGTGCCCCCCTCCTTTGTCATCTGTTCCATTCACCCTCAGCCCTCTCCACAGTAAGAGGGGATGCTCTTGGGGCTGACACAACTTACACAGAGGTTGCTCTGCACCATAAACATGGGCAGGCTAGTCAGCGTGGCGAGCTGCTTCCTCAAGAAAGGGCACGGCTCTCCCCGGTCCCTGGATAATGGGCCCGGGCAGCGCAGCAGCCAGGGAGATACTTACGGTACTTTCTTTTCCTCTCCTCATAGATGGATTCGGCTATTTTTATGTTGGTTGGCAGTTTCTTCACTTCCTCCGCAACCTGCATGGCTGGGAGTATTTACAGGATTGCATGAGTGTCCCCACAAAACAGGCAGTTCCTAAGCTTTGATCTCTCTTCTAGATCCCCACTGAGCCTTTCCACCAGCCCCTTGGACTATGCTGTGTCCCTTCCATCCATCCCGTTCTCTTCCTTGGTTCCGTCTAAACCTGTGAAACACCTGGATTAGAAAAGTACAGCCCTGAGGTCAAGAAGAGATTGCTCAGCCTTCGTGGTTGGCATTCCTCTCCGGTTAGCAACCCAAATGAATTGTTGCAATCTGACGGGCCCAAAATACGGACTCAGGTGGGTCTCCCCAAAGAAGCCAAACAAAGTTGGAGCCCAGGGCCCCCTGAAGAGCGGCTTCTTGCCCAGGATGAAGAGTTGCAATATTTGGGTCCTTGTGCCGGAGTGACCCCGTCCCGTACAGGAGCTCTGAGGCTAGGCAGTCAGTTGCAGCTGCCGGGATCCCTTGGAGAATTTCCCTCTTCTCCCCCGGGGACCTCTGCCCAAACCAACAAGCTTGCTTGACTGTTCACTCACCATCGCTTTTCTCAAGTTCTGGCCGGCTGAGCGCAGCACTCAATGTTTTCTTCACCTGGTCCATGGTAACGTTATGAGGGCTCTCCACTTCGTCCACATTGCTGTCTAAAGTTATGAAGACAGACGCCTCATATGACGCCTCCGGAAACCTACAGAACCCATCTGCCCACTCCCCAGGCCATCTTAGCATAAGGCCAGGCCCCACCACCATCAGTCCAATGATGCCATCCACCGGTTGGGAAATCTCTGGAGTTTGAGGGTGGAGCCTGGGGTAGGAGGGGCTTGGGGAGGGGATGAATAGTTGGCCCTGCCTGGCAGAAGGGGGTTGGACAATCCTTGTCTCCTGTGACACTGATGCCTATCAATGAACATACATCAACACAGTCGGAGCTGCTTTAGAGTTAATCAAACCATTGGCCTCTCGTGGTCTGTATTGCCTAGGCCAGGGGTAGTCAAACTGCGGCCCTCCAGATGTCCATGGACTACAATTCCCAGGAGCCCTTGCCAGCGTTCGCCAGTGAATGCTGGCAAGGGCTCCTGGGAATTGTAGTCCATGGACATCTGGAGGGCCGTGGTTTGACTACCCCTGGCCTAGACTGACAGTGGCTGTCCAGGGTTTCATATGGAAGTTTCATATCACCTACCCCCTGGTCCTTTTAACTGGAGATGAGGGGGTTGGGACTTCCTGCAGGCCAAGCAGAGGCTCTGCCCCTACATCGCAGCCCCTCCCCTCCCCTCCTCTACACACCCACCTAGATCCTTCTTGGTGGTCTCCCGTTCAAGTAATAGCCAGGGCCAAATCTGCTTAGCTTTGCCTAATATCAGGCTAGCCTGGGCCAGCCAAGTCAGAGCAGCATGCCCTACCAAACCATATTTTCAAAGATATTCCGTGCCAAATAAGCTTTTTGTTACAACCCAGAGTACAACACTGCCCCCCTGCTTGGCTGAACCCATACAGGGAGCCAGAGGGGGAAACATCAAGCCCGCTCTAATCCTTGGGTCCGGAGGGAGAGCAGGTAGCAGATCGCTCTGAACTTACACAGAAAGCCCATCATCGTAATGATGGCAATGCTCAGCAACGATATGATTACGCAGACTATGTAAAACCTTCTGTCGCTCTCTGGTGTTGCAGTAGCTTGACGACTTATTAATGACGGCTTGGATGCAACGGCACTTGGCTGCTTGGTTGTCGATGTTTTGGATGCAACAGCACCTGGCTTCTTTGTTCCTGACGGTTTAGATGCAACAGCACCTGGCTGCTTTGTTGCTGATGGTTTAGATGCAACGGCACCTGGCTGCTTTGTTGCTGACGGTTTAGATGCAACAGCACCTGGCTGCTTGGTTGCTGACGGTTTAGATGCAACGGCGCCTGGCTGCTTTGTTGCTGACGGTTTGGCTGTCACCGACGGGCTTGCCGCTGGTTTTGATGCAGCAGCACCTGGACGCTTTGTTGCTGACGGTTTCGATGTCACCGACGGGCTTGCCGCTGGTTTCCTCCCACGGCCCACGTCTTGAAAGACAAAGTGGAAAAGATGCCTGTGAAGGTCACAGTAGAAAACCATTGGTCCATCACATTCAGTTTTGCCTCCTCCCACTGGCAGCGGCTCTCCAGGGGAACAGAACGAGGAGGAGGAGGAGTAGAAGAAGGCTGAGCTCTGAGAAAACTGTGACTGGTCCAAGGTCATCCAGCTTGTGGAGGCGGAGTGGGGAATCAGACTTGGTTTTCCAGATTATAGGCGGCTGCTCCTAACCACGTCACCAAAGAAGAGGCTTTCACATCACCCAGATCCTTTAACAGGAGATGCCGGGGATTGAACCTGCAGCCTTCGGCATGCTAAGCAGGGGCTCTCCCACTGAGCCATGGCCCCTCTCTCACAACCTTTGAAAATATGAACACATGAAGCTGCTTTATATTGAATCAGACCCTTGGTCCATCAAGGGAGGTATTGTCTACTCTTATACTTATGCTTTTATTGTTTTAGGGGAATGGTTTTTATATGACCCACCTCGAGGCTCCGGGGGGAGGCGGGATATAAATTAAAGAATAATAATAATAATAATACTGACAGTAGTACTCCAGGGTCTTAGGCAGAGGTTCTTCACATGGCTGTTTTAGCTGCAGATGCCAGGGATTGAACCTGGGATCTTTTGCATGCCAAGCAGATGTTCTAACACTGAGCCACGGCCCCTGCCGTTTCATTCCAGAGTTCTGCCAGGTGAAGACTGGGAAGCATGAGCATTCACTGGCTGCTTAGCTGTCCTTGTGAGCCTGGGGCCCTCATCAAAGAATTCCTGCTCCACATGCCCACCTTAATAGAGATGAGATAGACTGGTTCATGAAATGGGGGGTGCATGGTTATGGCATAGTTACTGTCCTGTGGAATTCCCTGCCCAAGCAGATTCATCAAGATTTCTTTTATTTTATTTCTTTTTCTTTTTTCCTTTTTTTTTGGGGGGGGCCCCTTCCAGGAAGATATGGGGTGGAGCTATTCCAGAAGGCATTTTTATCAAATTGCGGGGAGTTCATACTGTTAGGGTTGCAAGATGCAGGTTGGAAAATTCCTGGATATCTGGGAGTGAAGCATGGGGAAGATGGGATTTGGGGAAGGGCAGGCTTCAATGCGGTATAATGCCGTAAGAGGGTACTCTCCAAAATTGCATTTTCCAGAGAGTAACGGATCTAGTCTGTAGAGGCGTCATTCTGGGAAATCTCCAGGCCCCACCTGGAGGGTGGCAACCCTACACTGCATTGTCAGGATCCTGCTTTTGTTTTTGATTCAGGTAATTCATACCTATCTTTGACATGTTGATGGATTATTTTCCTTCACTGAAGCTGTTATAGTCTCTAGAGTAGATCCTCTGGATGACCTTATAATTGACTTCTGGTTTTGATCTCTGATCCTTTTGACATTTTTCTTCTTGGAATCTGGACATGAGATAGAAAAATAAAATAGATTTACTAGAAAGGAGGCTACACGTCAACGGGAGGGAACATGAGTTCCTACAAAATGTATTCGTTGGGACAGAAACAAAAACAGATCCAATGGAATTAGATATTGAAAAGAACAGAAACTCTATAGTAGAGAACAAGGACAAGATAGTAGAACTTGAAGATATAAGTAGAGGATTTAGATCAGGGGTAGTCAAACTGCGGCCCTCCAGATGTCCATGGACTACAATTCCCAGGAGCCCCTGCCAGCATTCGCGGCCCTCCAGATGTCCATCCAGATGTCCATTGCGGCCCTCCAGATGTCCATGGACTACAATTCCCAGGAGCCCCTGCCAGCATTCGCTGCCATGGACATCTGGAGGGCCGCAATTTGACTACCCCTGATTTAGATAATAAGATGCATAGAATTAGCATTAAGATTAGAAAATTAAAGGAGCATATTGTAGGGGATAATTTAAAACAATATTATGAAGATCTCTTTATAAGTATATTGGATGTTCAAAGACAATAGTAATCAATAAGTCCTTTTGGGTTAATTCCAAAATAACAATGCAGCATAAGGCCTGCAGAGATGTAATTTGTGATGCTACTGGAACTTGGAATACTTTATACTTTAAGGAATACCCCTTTAAAAATAGATCAGAAATTGTTTTGGCATTCCTGGATATTTCCTCACTAACTCTGCAAAAGTGCAGTGATTAGAAGTTCTTCACAGAAAATTTTTAAAATAATGTACACCTTATAGATGGATAAGCCCCTTTAGATTTTATTTTTAATATATAAAGGAAACCCCTATGCAATCTAAACTAACAAAACCCAAGAGAGGAGTCAGTGTAAAAAGACTGGCTATTCAGTCTGAGATCCCCCATGTCCTCTGTCCATCTGTCAATAAATAGATCTGTCTCCCCGCTCTCACCAGTAAGACAGAGGGCTGCCCCGGCTGGTCGAGAGGGTGAGTTTAGTTAGTTTTTTCGCTTGCTGTCTGGTCACCTTTAGAAATTGTAATTACGGGTTTTTATGGGTTTTATTGTGTTTTTATTTTTTTTATTATGCGAACCGCCATGAGCCCCATGGGAAACAGCAGTATATAAATTTAAATAATAAATAATAATAAAAAATAATTTCATCCCATTGGTTCTGGTCCATCCCTCCGGGGCAAGAGAGAACAACTCTGCTCCATCCTCTACATGGCAGCCTTTTAAATAAATTAGGTTTATTTCCCGCCACTATTGGCAAGTCATCTTGCAGCGGGTTACACAATAAACTCCCCCCACATATATAAAACACACAACTCTCATATCCCACTAAAATTACCCCAGCGGCAAAAACCTCTCCTCCCACCCCCATAAAATAAGTATAAGCTAGAGGTAACTATAAACTTATAGGAAATCCTCATTGCAATCAAAAACCTTAAAAATAACAAGACCCCAGAGTTAGTGGCATTAACTCCAGAGTTTCATCAACTATTCTCTGATAAAATCTGTAAGCTATACATGTGAAACAGGGATCTAGGCATTTTACATAATCTTGGACTGTATTACAATAGTTATATTAAAAGAAGGGAAAGTTGAAATAGCTATGGATTCTTACTGTCAAAATCGACTCCACACTTACGACTATAAGATCTTGACTTCAGTATTGGCTACCAGATGTGAAGCTCATCAAAGCAAGATATGTATATCCTGACCAATCAGGACTTATTCTCTGTCAAAATATGTGAACGATATCAAAAACCACAAGAGCACTTTTACATTTTTAGATGCTGAGAAGGCATTTGACAGGCTTGAGACAAAATTCTGGACAACCTGCCTAAAGCCTTTGATTTTGGCATTTTATTTAATGGAAATAACTTATATGCACATTTGGAAGCGAGATTAAACATACTAGGTATTTGTTGTTAGGTGCGAAGTCGTGTCCAACCCATCGCGACCCCATGGACAATGATCCTCCAGGCCTTCCTGTCCTCTACCATCCCCCGGAGTCCATTCAAGTTTGCACCTACTGCTTCAGGGACTCCATCCAGCCACCTCATTCTCTGTCTTCCCCTTCTTCTTTTGCCCTCGATCGCTCCCAGCATTAGGCTCTTCTCCAGGGAGTCCTTCCTTCTCATGAGGTGGCCGAAGTATTTGAGTTTCATCTTCAGGATCTGGCCTTCTAAGGAGCAATCAGGGCTGATCTCCTCTAGGACTGACCGGTTTGTTCGCCTTGCAGTCCAAGGGACTCGCAAGAGTCTTCTCCAGCACCAGAGTTCAAAAGCCTCAATTCTTTGACGCTCGGCCTTCCTTATGGGTATGCTGTCTCCCCATTTTCCTATTTAAAGGGTCATGAGACAGCGCTGCCTTTATTCTTTGCCTTTGTTTTGGAACCATTCACCATATTTATTAGAAACTCTCTTGTGATAAGGGGACTTGGTCCATGTCAGTCCAAAGTAGCACTTCATGCACTCTCTGTATCAGAATACAAATTTGTCATAGCTTTGCGGGAGATTTTGGCTTTCTGCAGGGCCTGCAAAACTGAGCTCTTCTGCCAGGTCTACGGTTGAGGCTGGGCGGCCAGGAGATCTGCATTCCTCCTTGTGCTCCTATATCAATTCTGGCTGTGGCTAGAGGGGTTTCTTCATTACGGTTTTTATTGTTGGAATCTGATATATATATGTATATTGTTACGCCCAGTGTGGTTTTCATGGGGGTTTTCATGGAGTTTTTATTGCGGACAAATTTGTAACTCGCCACGAGCCAAAAATGAGAGTAGTGGCTAATAAGTCCCAATAATAATAATAATAATAATAATAATAATAATGATAATGATAATGATAATGATAATAGTGATAATAATAATAATAGTGATAATAATAATAATAATAGTGATAATAATACACTGCAGAAGGCAATTAATACATATTCTATTGTCCCAGGCTATAAATCCTTAATAGTGAGAAGCTACATTGTTTCACTTAGACTTGACTGAAAGAAGAAGAAGGAGAAGAAGGAGAAGAAGGAGGAGAAGAAGAAGGAGAAGGAGAAGGAGAAGGAGAAGGAGAAGGAGAAGGAGAAGGAGAAGGAGACGACATCTGGAAGTGGGTAGTTTGGAAGCATAGGAAGACAAACGAGGCATTTAAACAAGGAATGAGATAACATGATTGGCATAGGTCAGGACAAAATGGGTGCCCGAGAGGTAGACCTTAAAGAAAATATTCAGCATCTGTTCAGCCTGCCTCAGCACAGGGAATGACCTCCCAGGATTAGAAGAGGGCCTCCTCCTGTCGCTCCCACCACGGCTTCCCTCCAGCCCTTCCTCCCCTGTGTGCTGCGTGGCCTGCCGTAGCCTCCTGTCCCCTGTGGCCTCTGCTTGCCTGGCTCCACCCTTTGTCTCTGCCTGCACAACCCATTATTGCCTCTGGGAGCCTGCTGATTGGCTGCCCCATTCAGGCATTGGGGAGACTGAGGTGGGCTGCTATGATGCCATAAAGGGGCTGTGGCCTGAGACATCCTCGGACAGATTCAGGCGCAGAGTTCACAAAGAGTAGCTGGCCAGTGGCCAGGCATGCAAGTATGAGCATCCACACATGCGAAAAGTGGGCTATGGCAGAAGGTGGGCCTTCAAGGTTGATCTGTACAGAGTTTCGGGTAATTGGCTTGATCAACCTCCAAACGGTAGAGAGAGAACGAAGAGAGGAGAAGGATTATCAATCAGAGAATAGTTTTATTCACTTCACAGGAAGATACCGAAAAGCCAAGAAAACTGAAAAAATACACAGTGGCCATTTTTTAAGGCAATCCAATTAAAAATATCTCATTGCACAATCCCAGGGGCCGGTTGTAGCCATTTTAATCTCGCTGGCAGCTGACTCCCAACCCTGACTACACTCTGCCCTGGGTGCCCAAGTTGGGGACAGCTGGAGGTCTGATTCCCCCATATGAGGAGGAGACTGAAGTTGGTTACTTATTCCTTGTCCCCATGGATCGCCCTGACTAGGTCCTGGGGAGAGAGGTGGGACACAAGCTGCCATTTTTGGTACGGGTGCAAAAATCACCTTGTGTGATCTGGACACTATACTTTTGATACAGCCCATAATCCCATTTGCCTTTTTAGCTACTGAGTCACGCTACTGATTCATGTTCAGTGTATGGTCTACTAAGATCCTTTTTGCTGCCAAGGGAAGTCTCCCACATCCTAGAATGATGCATTTGATTTTTCCTTCCTAAACACCGAACTTTACATCTATCACTACTTAAATTCATTTAAGGAAGGACTCCCTGGAGAAGAGCCTAATGCTGGGAGCGATCAAGGGCAAAAGAAGAAGGGGACGACAGAGAATGAGGTGGCTGGATGGAGTCACTGAAGCAATAGGTGCAAACTTAAATGGACTCCGGGGAATGGTAGAGGACAGGAAGGCCTGGAGGATCATTGTCCATGGGGTCGCAATGGGCCAGACACGACTTTGCACCTAACAACAAAATTCATTTTAGCTCATTTTTTCAGCCTATCAAGATCGTCCTGTATTCTGATTCTGTCTTCTCTTGTGTTTGCTACCCCTCCCAGTTAAGTATCATCTGCAAATTTAATAAGCATTCCCTCTATTCCTTCATCCAAATCATTTATGAATATGTTGAACAATCCAGGGCCCAAGACAGATCCCTGAGGCACTCCACTCGTCACTCCTCTCCAAGAAGATATATAAGCACCCTTTGGGAGCGATCTGTCAACCAGTTATTAATCCACCTAACAGTAATAGGATCCATACCAAATTTTACCAACTTGTCAACAAGAATATCATGTAGAGCTTTATCAAAAGCTTTACTGAAATCGTGATAAATTATGTCCACAGCATTTTCCTGATTCAACAAGATAGTAACTTTCTCCAAAAAAGGGGATAAGTGACTTTTTCTTTTGGAAGCCATGCTGACTCTTGGTAATCACAGCCATCTGCTCTAGCTGCTCAAGGACCGACTCCATCTCAAACAGTGGCCAACCAGTTCCTCTGTAGGGCCAACAACATGGCATAGAGGCTGGGGCCTTCCTCTGATAAGACCCTGCCGGATCAGACCAGAAGAAATCTTCATAAACATTCAACATCAAGTCTGCGTCTCAGAACAGCTGGGCACTCACTTCAGCAGGTTCTCCAGAAGACCCACAAGCAGGCAATAAAAACTGATCTCAAATGCTTCATCAGGATGTTCTTAACCACAAAAACTCACAAATTGTTGGCCATCTGCTGTTTCAGAAAGAATGCCTCCACAGTAGGATTGCATCAAGAAGATGTCACTTCCTCCGTATTTTCAGCGGAATTCAGAGGCTTCTATTGAGGGAGAAGCAGAGACGACAGAGCAGAGCGAAGGATGGATGAGAACATCTATGAGAATCTGCAGAGGGCTCAGCATAAGGGTAAGATGACAGAAGAATGCTCAGCTCTCCTTTTTCATGTCTTGCCCCAAACATTCGTTATTTATTTCATTGATTCATTTGTTTATACCCAGTGGGAGCCCAAAGTGGTTTAGTTTCGTTTATTAGATTCTTAGACAGCCCTCCCAGCAAGCTGGCTCAGGGCGATGTACAAAAATTATAAAATACACAATGACAACAGATAAAATTGAATTTAAAATGAATTTTGAATAAATAGTGACAGGTTAAAACAGCAACAGTGCTGTCATAAAATGTCTGTTGTGGGTATCGAAATCTCCCAGAAGTTCAGGAAGATTTGGGAGAGGATCAATACGTTAATAGATGTATTAACCTCGTTCTCTCCTCTATTTTATCCCCACACCGATCCTGGAAGGTAGGGTAGGCTGAAGGAGTGTGACTAGCCCAAGGTCTCCCAATGGGTTTTTCTCCAGACCCATAGATCTCTGTTGCCTGAAGGTCAGTTGTCATTTCAGGAGGTCTCCAGGCCACATCTGGATGTTGGCAACCTTAGTTTCTCAACCAGCTGCTGCTCAGGGGAGGAATGGACAGTGAATTATCTGGGCTGATTCCCAGTGGGTTGCTGTTTGCGAGAGCCCCTGTCACTTCGACTACTCAGTTGGGCTGCCAACTCCATATTTTGTTGTTGTTGTTAGGAGCGAAGTTGTGTCCGACCCATTGCGACCCCATGGACAGTGATCCTCCAGGCCTTCCTGTCCTCTATCATTCCCAGGAGTCCATTTAAGCTCGCACCGACTGCTTCAGTGACTCCATCCAGCCGCCTCGTTCTCTGTCGCCCCCTTCTTCTTTTGCCCTCAATCGCTCCCAGCATTAGGCTCTTCTCCAGGGAGTCCTTCCTTCTCATGAGGGGGCCAAAGTATTTGAGTTTCATCTTCAGGATCTGACCTTCTAAGGAGCAGGCAGGGCTGATCTCCTCTAGGACTGACCGGTTTGTTCGCCTTGCAGTCCATATTTATGCATTATTAAATGTATAGACCTCACCTACCCTCTGCAAACAGGCTTGGGGCAGTTTATAACATGTTAGAATTCAGTTGAAAATACAGTTAAAATGGTAAAATAATAAATACGCTCCGTTTCCCTGCGAATTCTCCCTGTGTCCAGAGGTGGGGTTTTGTTCTCGAGAGGGGAGGCCCACGTGGTTTGGTCTGGCTGGCGGGAGAGTGTCACTTGGCAGGCTCTGCGGAACATTCATTCTGGGAACTCATTCCGCCATGGGGGAGCCAGGGCGGAAAGGCCGGGGCTCTGGCTGAGGCCAGAGGCACTTTTTGCAGGCCAGGGACCCCCAGCATTACTGCTTAATTGAGGCTGGAGCCGGGTCAGTTTGGTGGAGTCCAAGGGGGTGACTGGGGAGGGGGGGGGTCGGGTTTTTATTGATTGTGTTCATGGTCTTACTATGATTTTATTACTTTGTTGTGAACTGCCGTGAGCTGGCTAGCTCGAAAGTGACAGTTGATAAGTTTAAATAATAATTATTATTATAATAATTGTTGTTGTTATTGTTATTCCTGAAGATTTAGGGGTGAAGTCTAAGGAGGGTTGAGTTTGGGCATTGGGGTGACCTCAGTGGGGCACGATGCCACCCCCCCTCCCAGAGCAATTGTGGCCTCCAGGGGAACACATCTACGGCATCTGGAGATGAGTTTGTATCTTCGCTCATTTTCAGACTTTCAGCTTGCCTTACCCTGAAGGCTCTGAGCGGGCTACTCGCTTTTCTCTACCCAAAAGAGTCTCAAAGCGACGTACAGTCAGTCACCTTTCCCGTCCTGTCCCCACAGCACACACCCTGGGAGGTAGGTGGGGCTGAGAGAGCTCTGAAAGAGCTGTGACTGGCCCAAGATCAGCCCACTGGCTGCATGTGGAGGACGAGGAGTGGTGAATCAAGCCCTGTTCTCCGGATTAGAAGCCGCCGTTCTTAACTACGGCTCTACGCTGGCTCTTAGCATGCTAGCCACTCCACCTCTTGTCTCAAGCACTGGTAGGGTAGCCAGCTCCAGGTTAAAGAACTCCTGAGGATTTGGGCGAAGTCACCTGGGGAGGGGGGTCTGTGGAGGGGCGGGACCGCAGTAAGTTATACTGTCATAGATATATGACAGGCTATACTGCCATCAGAGTCCAGCCTCTTTCTCCAAGGGACCTGATCTCTGTGGAGATCATTTCTGGACATGTCCAGGCCCTACCTGGAGGTTGGTAACCCAAAGCTGTGATGCTCTCTGATGCCCCCCCCCCCCGGAAGGCGGGGAAGGGGACCCTGATGTGCCTTGTCCTCTTCTGCTTCAAGGAATAACTTTAAAGGAACCAGCTTTTCCTCGACCCTCCAGGAGAACCAACTGCACCGTCACCCTCTTGACCATCCTGGTTCTACTCCTGGCTGTTTTGCTCACTGCAGTAACCGCCCTGTGTAAGTAAAGCTCCACCAGTGAACATGTGCCTGTCCCTACCCAAATCCTGTTTCCCCCCCTGTCCCTGGTGCTGAAGGCGAGGCATGACCTCCACTTCCCCCTCTGATCTTTGTCTGGAGGAACTTCCTGCAGTGACTTGAATTTTGGGCTTTTCTGCACTCTTATGACTGTTGATTGTGTTCCCCATAGAAATTGTTTTTTTTTCCCCATGCGTAGAATCATAGAGTTGGAAGGACCTCCAGGGTCATCAACCCCCTGCAGAGTGGATGGAAATTCACAACTACCGGTCCACCTCAGTGACCCAAATCCATGCCCACATGATGCCCATCTGCCCACCCGCTCACAATCTGCCTAAATTCATAAAATCAGCATTTCTGTTAGTCAGCTATCCAGCCTCTGCTTACAAACTTCCAGAGAAAGAGAACCCGCCACCTCCTGAGGAAGCCTGTCCCACTGAGGCACTGTTTTAACTGTCAGGAACTTCTTCCGGATGTTGTGCTGAAATGTCTTTTGAATTAATTTCAACCTACTGGTTCTGGTCCGACCCCCTGGGGCAAGAGAGAACAACTCTCCTCCATCTTCTAAATGACAACACTTCAAGATGGTTATCGTATCACCTCTTAATCGTCTCCTCTCCGGGCTAAACAGACCAAGCTCCCTCAATCTTTCCTCATCCAATTTGGACCCTATAATAAATCTTAAGTAAGAAAGAGCAAAACCCTGAAGAAAGAGGAAGATGATGAGCTGGTTTTCTGGTGCCCCACTTTTTACTACCTAAAGCAGTCTCCAAGGAGCTTGCAGTTACCTTCCCTTTCCTTTCCCCACAACAGACACTCTGTGAGGTAGGTGCGGCTGAGAGAGCTTGGAGAGAACTGCTCTGCAGGAATAGCTCTAACGGGACTGTGACTGGCTCCAGGTCACCCAGCGGGCTGCAGGTGGAGGTTCTCCCGATCAGAGGCTGCCGCTCTTAATCATGACACCAAGCTGGCCGGAGCTAGGGAGGAGATGTCAGGAAGAGAACCCCGTTTAAAGCTGTCCCCTCGAACTCTGCATTGGGAGGGGGGGTGGAGGGAGTCGGGGCCAGAGGGTTGATGTCCCAGTGGATGGAGGGGGCACCAGTTGTGTCAGTCCAGTTCCCAAGGAGCAAGAACTGTTGAGTCCAAGATGGTTCCACCTTGGGGGGTGGGGACTGGCCCGGGAGGAGAGCAAGGGTGGAAGCCAGGGATGACTAGAAAGCACCTTGTTGCCCTCATGGGAGAGAGACAAGGGTGCCGTTGACCCCCGATCCCCCTCTAATGGTCTGAGACTTCTCAAAGTGCCTTCAAAAGCCAGAGGGGCCCTCGAGGGACCCACCTGGCAAGACTCGCCCCCCAAATCCCCAGCCCCCAACATAACCCGTGTAATAGTGTAGAGCAGGGATAGTCAAACTGCGGCCCTCCAGATGCCCATGGACTATAATTCCCATTCACTGGCAGGGGCTCCTGGGAATTGTAGTCCATGGACATCTGGAGGGCCGCAGTTTGACTACCCCTGGTGTAGAGCCTTGAGAGCAAGACGAAAACAAAAGCCCTCTTCTTCAGTGTGGGATGGGGCAGGAAACAGGAGTGGTTTGCTGATAACAGCAGCCCAGTCATCGGCAAGCAGGCCGGAGGCCGCGGAGAGGGGAGGGCAGGCCGGACAAGGGACGCCAGCAGAAACGTGATGAGCGAGGAAACAGCTGACTCAAAATCGGTTTGCACAAGAAGAGCAGGGCGAAAGTCATCTCAAAAGAAACAGGGGAAAACTACAGTAGGGGGGAGGGGACCAAAGAAGGAGAGGCACAAAAATGCATGCAGAAATGAGAGGGTATGCTGAAGCAGTATTGGGCCAGAATGGATGGGACAGAATCCCTCGGGAAGAGCCCGGGGGGCCAGGTCACTTGTGGGCCACTCCTCCTGTCTGCCACATGGACCTTGGGTGAGACGTCCCCTGGGAATCACCTGCCGGGAACTAAATTCCCACGTGACGCCTGTGGGGAGAAAGGGCTGAGGCTTTCCCATATTATTTTCCCAGCCTCCTTGGCCCAAATGAGTAGCCGTTTCGCCCTCTAGGAAACTTACAGGCGGCCATCAGGACAAATTGATTAAGCCAACGGGACAAACAAAAGGTTTCCGGGGCAGTTTCAGGCACGTTTAGGAAAGCGTCAGCCCCCTTTTCCCTCCACCATGTGAGCCTGACCTGAACCAGGGCCAGGGGGGAATTCCCAAAAAACATCAAAAGTCCCGGTGGAGGACAGGTGGGCCTGAGACAGAAGCCAGGGGATGCAGGTAGGGTTGGCCAGCTGGAGCTTGGAGAGCTGAAAAAGCAAAACTGGTTTCCAGGCTACACGGATCAGTTTCTCTTGAGAAAGTGGCTGCTGGTGTCGTGGTCAGGAGTGGCGACTTCTAATCTGGAGAGCCGGGTTTGATTCCACGCTCCTCCACAGGCAGCCCGCTGGGGACCCTGGACTCTGCACAGCCCTGATAGAGCTGTTCTCACAGAGCAGTCCTGACAGAGCTCTCTCAGCCTCACCTACTTCACAAGGTGTCTGTTGGGGAGAAAGGAAAGGAGGGCAATTGGAAGCCACTTTGAGGCTCCTGGTAGAGAAAAGCGGCATATTAAAACCAGCTCTTCTTCTTCTTCTTCTTCATGGCATGAACTATGGCATTATACCCCACTGGGGTCTTTCCCAACCCCACCCTTTCCAAGTTCCACCAAGTTCCACCAAGAATGTCCAACCCAAAGCTGACAACTCTAAATGCAGAGGACTATCAAAGAAATCACTATTGTTTGAATGGGCCGTTTGTATTCCCTGAAAGTGCCACAATGAGAACAGAGAATTTTTCTGCATTCTCAACCGATGCGTTAAGTTCCTGTTTCTTCGGGGTGGTGATGCTTCCTGTTCTGCAAATGTTTTCCTGTCCCTAATGGTTGATTTGACATATCACAGGTTTGTTTCCCGTTAATCCCTCTGCAAATTTGAATTGCAGAGAGAAAAGCTTGAAATACGCCTGTTTTGTGTTGAATCGACCACTAGGGGGAGAAAAGCAGGTATGGAAGGGGGGGGGAAATTCCCAAAGAAACAAGCACTTAACAGAAAGTGAAAGAATGCGGAAAAGCTGAACATGAGGTAGAGATGTTCCTCACTGATCCACAAAATAAACCACAGAACCACAATGAACTTGGGAGTATTAAGCATTTAAGTTTCCTGGTTTCTTTGGCATAGACTGTAAGCTTTACCTGCACTGCTATTATTCTTTGGAGGCTAATCCTGCTCTTGTGTGACCTGCAGTTTTCCAGAAAGAGAGGAAGCGTCAGGAACTAGAAGGACTAGCTCAGAAATACAACATCAGCCTTCATCTGTGCAACACCTATGCCTTGCTGGGGAAATCTGAGAGTAAGTGGGAAATGACCATCCGGGACTGGCCCATGTCCAGAAGCCAATCATGATATTTTTAGCAAAAGAGAAGACGGAGAAAATGCTACCTGCCTTCTCCCCTTCCCCTTCGCCCAGCTCCAGAGCTTGACCTGTCATGAAATGCCATCTTTCAGGTTTGCATCGGTCGCAGAATGCAAGCGCAGGTTTCTCTGAGATCCAGGCCTGTTTGGAGCATGCTATAGCAGCACAGACATCTCTACGAGAGCGTTACAGTAAGTATTCTACTTTGGTAATTGTTTCTGCTCATTCCCTTTCCATTCCTATCCCACATTTGAGAAGAGCCCTTCTAGATCAAGCCAGTGAGGGCCCATTTAGTCCAGCATCGTGTCTCACACAGGGGTCAACCAGTTCCTCCGCAAGGCCAAGAATGGTAGAGAGGCCGAGGCTTCCCCCTGATCACTAATCACTAATCATTAAACACAATAAAGCTCAAGTTGCATGCAGACAACTCACTCTCTACCTGATTGGCCCTCCCTGGGGGTGTGCCACCAATAGGGAGAGAGCACTGTCCCAATTAGGACCAATCATGGGGGTTACCTGTCCTCTTCCTGCTGCTTGCTGGGTAGAAGAGATGTCAGCCTCTATGCAAGGTCCTGCTGCTAGTAAGTTGTCTCATCCTCAGCTTCTTCCCACCCTCCAACTCCCCCAGGCAATAGAGGCAAGCCAGCTGCTTCCTTTGTTTCCTGTGCTGGTCTCAAGTTTCAACTCATATTTCTGAAAACCTGGATGGTCCCCCATTTGCAGACACATCTGTTTTCTCTCTGTGTGGCTCTGTAGATGTGTCCACACTTTCACTGTTAACAATGTAAAAGGAGGAGGAGGAGGAGGAGGAGGAGGAGGAGGAGGAGGAGGAGAAGGAGAAGGAGAAGGAGAAGGAGAAGGAGAAAGAAAGAGGAGGAGGAGGTGGAGGAGAAGGAAGGAGAAGGAAGGAGAAGGAGAAGGAAAAGGAGAAGGAGGGAGAAGGAGAAGGAGGAGGAGGAGGAGAAGGAGGAGGAGGAAAAGGAGAAGGAGGAGAAGGAGAAGGAGGAGGTGGAGGAGAAGGAAGGAGAAGGAAGGAGAAAGAGAAGGAGAAGGAGGAGGAGGAGAAGGAAAAGGAGAAGGAGGAGAAGGAGAAGGAAAAGGAGAAGGAGGAGACCTGTTGTGGGTCAAGCCACAGGTCCACCTACTCCAGTGTCCTCTTTCCATGTTATCCTCACAACCTGTCCCGGGTGGGCCTGTGCACAGCTCTGCTTCCCAACCATATTCTGCATGATCACACCACTTCTGGGGTTTTGCAAAACCTGTATTGGGGGGTTCTCAATGGTGAAAAAGTTAAGAAGACCCAGACCTGTTAGCCTCTCTTCATTCGGGGGACATTCTGTGATCCGTTGACCCCTTTCATGGTCCACTTGTGCTCTCTGCGACTCTGAATTCTCTCTTGTTCTCGCAGGGACCCTACTGGGATTGGTCTCTGCCGGCTGGAGGCTTTACAACGGGAGTTTCTACTCCTTTTCCCGAGAGGATAAGCCTTGGCAGGAAGCAGAGGAGGCCTGCAGGTCCCACGAAGCTCACCTCACCTCTGTCACCTCCAGGGAAGAGATGGTAAGCCTCTCAAAATTACAGCTGTTCTAGGGGCGAGAGCCAAATGCAGGAGCCTCTTGGCCGGGCCAGGAGCATTTCCTTGGCCCCCTATGGCTGAGCACCAGTCTTCCGCTATCCGGCTTAGGACTGCCGCACAAGATGTACAACCTGCCTTTCATGGCACTTCAAAGTGGAGCCTTCCGAAATAGAATATAAATTATGTGATCAGTAATAAAACCCATGGGGGGAGGGGCATACAACGGGCTCAGAAAGGGGGGGTGGGAGCAACCAGCTGTAGTAAGGTGGGGGGGAGCTTTGGCAGACCCCTCTGAAGGCGGGAGGAGGAGGGTTGGAGGGGGGAGAATGACTCCCACCAAACAGCTGACCCTGAGGACCAGGTGCTTGGCGGGGTCTTTCAATGCTTCCCCCCAGACTCAAGGAAGCCCCCACCTGGTCCAACTGCCACTGTCCAAAGCAGGTGCCAGGGGAGCTTCGAAGAAGAGGAAGATTTGGTTTTTATACCCCAATTTTATACCCCAATTTTCACTGCCCAAAGAAGTCTCCAAGCGGCTTCCAGTCACCTTCCCTTCCTCTCCCCACATCAGGCACCTGAGAGAGCCCTGACAGAGACTGCTCTGTGAGAACAGCAGTATCAGGACTGTGATTAGCCCAAGGTCACCCAGCTGGCTGCATGCGGAGGAGTGGGGAATCGAACCTGGCTGGCCAGATTAGAAGCCATCGCTCTTAACCACGACCCCACGCCGGCGGAGATCTGCTTAGCCCGGCCATCCAGTTCAGGGCAAACAATTATATGCCATGAGATGTATTAGAGGTTTTGTTGCTGACCAGAAGTGATACTAGTTGGCAGTTCAGCCCAAAGTAAGCAATTAAAGAATAGTGAAGGATAGATCGGGTCCAACAGAAAATAAATGCTGAGAAGTAATTATGAAGGGCTAAGTGAAACAGTGTGGATTTCCTTCTCTGCAAAATTCCCGCAAAGAAGGGACCAGGCAAATCAGCAGAGGGCATTCGGAGAGTTATGGGCCAGCTACAATGAATAAAACCTTCCACAATAATTTGGAAAGTATTCTGTTTCTGGTAGTCCAGAGTGAATAGTAGTCCTGAGCCTTTGGGGAGGGCGGTATATAAAGCTAAATAAATAAATAAACAAACAAACAAACCCTGGGGATGCATTCCTAGCATTTAGGAATTTAAAATATACTTTAGATATTTGCATCTGCAGATATTTATTATGTTGTATTGTTTGTGCATGATGTGGATGCTGGCTCCCGCCCCCCCCCCCCCCATTAAATATTTTTCAATGCCATTTATATCTTGCAGGACTTCCTTGTCAGAGAGAGCAATGGTCTTTCCTTTTGGATTGGGCTCACTGATCAAAGGGAAGAAGGCAACTGGACTTGGACTGACGGCACAAAATACAGCCCCCGAATGAGGTAGAATCTGGGGTGGGGCAAGGGGGCGTTATCACCAGGGCAGGGCGGGGCAACCTGTAGGAGTGCAGGGGTGGGTGGGAACATGAGTGGGCATCGACCCCGGCAACATGACATCACTGCTTGGGAAACCCGGAGGTGACATCAGATAAGTTGAAAATTCGAAATCATGCATTAAATAAGAAAATAAAGATTAATAAATTTGTGCTGTTTGGATTTCGATTTGGGGCTTCTGGTTGTTCACAAGAAATCCACGGTGTTCTTTGTATTCTACGGCCTTTTGGGAATTAGCATTTTCTCCCCCTGGGAAACACCCTGAAGGGACGACAGGAAGCCCTTGGACAAGGTGGAGGCTTGAATGTTACACCCGGGCCAGTATTTGGATGGGAGACCTTCCAAGCATCTGGATGGAGTCCCTCCAAGGAACACCCAGGGTCAGGAGGACCCAGAGGCAGGCAATGACCAGCCACTTCTGCACATCCCTTGCCCGGCTGCCGGACAATCCCCAGATCCCCTGGCTACTCTGCCCACAGGCCACACAATAAATCAATAAATAGAAAGAAAGAAAGAAAGAAAGAAAGAAAGAAAGAAAGAAAGAAAGAAAGAAAGAAAGAAAGAAAGAAAGAAAGAAAGAAAGAAAGAAAGAAAGAAAGAGAAAGAAAGAGAGAAAGAGAAAGAAAGAAAGAAAGAAAGAAAGAAAGAAAGAAAGAAAGAAAGAAAGAAAGAAAGAAAGAAAGAAAGCTGTCTCGGTTTTTTCATTTTTCATACCAGTTCTCTATTTATTTATTTATTGTGTATTTTTGAATAACAGTGTATCACCCCTAAAAGCACCACCCCATCCCAAACCCTTTTACAAGTAAGCAAAACAGCACCTCTCCCATTCAGAGCCTCTGCCCCTCCCATGATCTGCTTTCCCCTGGCTAGATCTCTTTTTATTTATGTTGACTTCACTTATACCCGGCTGTTCTTCCCCCCTGGGGACCCAAAACAGTTTTTGTCTCCTCCATTTTATCCCCACAACAGCTCTTTGAGGTAGGCTAGGGGGGAGCGCATGCAATAGACCCAAGGTGACCCTGCAAGCTTTCCATGGATGAGTGGGGATTCGAACCTGGCTCTCCCAGATCTTAGACTGGAACTGTAGCCAGTGGTTTTTAAATTACTGATCCATAACAGGACCAATATGGAAAGAAGGAGAGAAGAGCTGGAGTGTTTTATACCCCACTTTTCACTACCCAAAGGAGTCCTAAAGCAGTTTACAAACACCTTTCCCTTCCATTCTCCACCAATAGACACCCTGTGAGGTAGGTGGGGCTGAGAGAGCTCTAAGAGAACAGTGACTGGCCCAAAGTCACCCAGCTGACTGCCTGTGGAAGAGGGGTGGGGAATCAAACCTGGGTCTCCAGATGAGAGTCTGCCATTCTTGCTGGCAAAGGGATGCCGGTTTCCATGGAGGGGATTCTTTTGTCCATTTACCTCACAAAAATGTCATCTCTCTCCTACCCCCAAATCTCTGCAGTTTCTGGGACGAGAGACAACCCGATAACTGGGATCAAACACCAGAGAGGCGAGAAGACTGCGTGCATTTTGGCAAAAATAAGGTGCTCTCGTGGAATGACAACAGTTGTGGAACGAAAATTAGATGGATCTGCAAGAAGGTCTTCTCTTGAGCAGAAGGACTGCCTTGCGTGATGAACCCACCAAATCAACCAGTTGAACATGACTGGCCAGAAACTCCCAACAGGACACAGACACTGGCCAATCCCCAAAATAATTTCCCCTCAGATTGCTAAATTTTTTAAAGAAAAAGAGGAAAAAAATCAAGAGGCAAATCTCTACCAAGAGAAGTTAGGGCTTCTGGAACTTTTGCCAAGACAAGTCAGCGCTTCCCCTCTAAGGCAATCTTGCAGCCTGGGAACACAGAAGCCTTTGAACGGAAGCCTTGGCCAATCAGGGCTTTCCTACAACAGAGGCTCAGCAGCAAGTAGAGATCTGCATGCTTTCTCATGCCGATTTTTCAATATTGAGGGTTATTTCACTCTAGGATATTGCAGGGAAAAGGTAGGGTCACTCCGGATCAATCATAGAATCAAAGAATCATAGAGTTGGAAGGGACCATACAGGCCATCTAGTCCAACCCCCTGCTCAACCCAGGATCAGCCCAAAGCATCCTAAAGCATCCAAGAAAAGTGTGTATCCAACCTTTGCTTGAAGACTGCCAGTGAGGGGGAGCTCACCACCTCCTTAGGCAGCCTATTCCACTGCTGAACTACTCTGACTGTGAGAATTTTTTCCTGATATCTAGCCTATATCGTTGTACTTGAAGTTTAAACCCATTACTGCGTGTCCTCTCCTCTGCAGCCAACAGAAACAGCATCCTGCCCTCCTCCAAGTGACAACCTTTCAAATACTTAAAGAGGGCTATCATGTCCCCTCCTGCTTGTTGCAGAGGGAAAATTTAAATTGGACAAAATCAAAATGGAAATCGCTTTCAGTGGAGACAACAGGGACTGAGTCGACCTGGAATTGGAATAAAAGCTCCGTGCAGATTCAGCCCTGGTCTCTTTTTCCACAATGGAGAAATTGTGATTGATTGATTGATTGATTAGCTGGTCCTACATCATCCTTCCAGGCCCACTTCTCTGACGAGACATCACAAGGTTGAAAAGTCAAAAGGTTGAAAAAGGCTGATCTAGCAGACAGACCCAGCGCTACATGCTTGTTGGCACGGTGTACAGATTTTAGGACAGTAGAAGAAAAAGGCATTTGTCTGCAGAAACTGTGCTTGCTCCTCCCACAACAAGGCTTGTTCTTCTTTCCACCAATTTCCCTGGTCCAGAAGGCTTTGTGGTCCTTCTTTCAAAAAAAGTGGGGCATGGCGACGCCTTCTATTCCTAGGGTTGCCAGGAGGACCTGGCGGGGAATGGGGAGGGACTTTCCAGAAGCAACAAGGGTGTGCAGTGATGTATCCATGTCACTGACCATGTGCACCTGGAAGTGATGTCATCACATCAGGGATGTTGAGGCAACACTCTGGTATTTGGGCAAAACCTCGATGGTAAATTTGGATTCTACCACAGGGTTTCCCCCCCAAATACCAGAGCTTCACCCTGATGTCCTGGTCCTTGTGATGTCACTTCCAGATCACATGGGCAGTGAAATAGACATGCTGGATAGATCTCCCTCTTTTTTGAGATACGTTGCCCCCTGCCAGCCAGCTGATCAGTAGCAGAGGTGGGGCCTGCCAACAGGAGACCCCTCGACTCTGCCTGGAGGGTCTGCCAACCCTATCTAACCCTATTTAAATATTGTTTATATTAGTGGTGTTATGTATTGCATTGTGTTTTACGGTTTCTACCCTGCTTTGAGTTCCCAAAAGAAATATAGTTAATAAATGTTTTAAATAAAGATAACTTTTTATTTCTTTAAATTTATGAATCGCCCTCTCTGCTAGAGCAGACTTTGTTTGTTTGTTTGATTGTTGTTTATATGCCCCCCCTCGCGGCTCAGGGTGATGAACAACATATAATCCACAATACATTAAAATCCCAATTTGAAACAATTCTAAAATCATTCTGAAGGTTCTGCCTATGGATTGAGAACAAAACAGGAGGGAGGCCAAGTAGATATTGAGATTTTGATATTTTACTGGCCTCAGCCATAGGTTTGGTGGAAGAGGTCTGTTTTGCAGGCCCTTCATAACTCAGTAGGCTCTGACAAGCTTGTTCCACCAATTAGGTCGCGTGAGGTATCCCAGGCCTCAACCAGGGCCAGGGCCTTTTCGGTTCTGGCCCCTGCCTGGTGGAAGGAGCTCCCAGAAGAGCTGTCAGGGCCTGCCAAATGGAGCTCTTCCATCAGGCGTTGGGTTGAGGGTGGGAGAAAGAACTATAGGCCATAGGGGGTGGGTATAATTTCAGAATTGGGATGGGATGGAACTATGTATGCGGTTTTATTATTGCTTTATTGAGAATTGAAACTGTAAAGTGAGACAAGAGAGAGAGTCCGGATGGTCTAATGCAGGGGTGGTCAAACTGTGGCCCTCCAGATGTCCATGGACTACAATTCCCATGAGAGAAGAAGACTCTGGAGGGGACAGCAAGAACACAATTAGATAAGACAGAGAAGTTAGGCCCTTCTGCAATTTGCCTCTCAGTTGTCCTTCTGCTAGAGTTAAAAATCTGCGGACCTGTACATAGTACAAGCCCAAGATTTATCAGGCCAGAAAAAAATGGGCGTGACTCATCAAAACCAGTGTACAATCAGGGTGTTGCTGACCACAAATTCTGCAGTTCCAGGGGTTGATATGGGGAAAATCTGCACGATCTTGCTCTGATAGGGGGTGTCATGTGATCTCACACGTTATATCTGGAGGGAGCAAAGGACCCAAGACCCACCACATCTGTGAACCGACTGTGCGCAAATTATTGACAAAGAATGGGGAACCAGAAAAACTATGAGAATATACAGATGGGTAAGATCACTATATCATCAATATATATAATTTCCAGTCTACAAATCGGAGGGTTTCTTTCTTCTTTTTTATCATAGAATCATAGAGTTGGAAGGGGCCATACAGGCCATCTAGTCCAAATAGATACAGCTCTTATAAAATAAATACAGCTCAAAAAGAGATTAAAGAGTTCAGGAGGATGGCGGCTGAAGCCCTCTTGTCTTGCAGCACAGGCAGCTTAGTATCCGGGGGAAGAAAAATTCCCCAGGGATCAGAGATGGCCCCAGGAGCTTCCTCAAGCTTTCCTGGGTAGAAAGTGGGGGACGTTAGCGAACCTCATGCTCCTCTGTTGACTGCTGCCGCAGATCAACCCCTGCCTGGCTGCGAAGTCCCCAAACAAGTGGACTCTTCAGGACTCTGACTAGCCCCACCTCTGCCTGGAGAATTCTTCTCAGTCGTTATTTGTTCCCATGAGGAACTTGATACAGTCATATTATTCCTGTGGGGTCTACTGTAGATCCGGGAGACCACCGGATCCGTATTTGGCCTTCAGTTGGAACTCGCCTGTTGAACTCTTAGGTGTAGGAGAGCCAGTTTGGTGTCGTGGTTAGGAGTGCGGACTTCTAATCTGGCATGCCGGGTTCGATTCTGCGCTCCCCCACATGCAGCCAGCTGGGTGACCTTGGGCTCGCCACGGCAATGATAAAGCTGTTCTGACCGAGCAGTGATATCAGGGCTCTCTCAGCCTCACCCACCTCACAGGGTGTCTGTTGTGGGGAGAGGAATGGGAAGGCGACTGTAAGCCACTTTGAGCCTCCTTCGGGTAGGGAAAAGCGGCATATAAGAACCAACTCTTCTTCTTCTCTTGCCTCAACTATTTATTTTTATGAGACTTGCTGAGCTGTTGTATTAATGCACACACATTTACAGTATTGTTTGGTTATTCAGTTTGCCTTGATGATACTTTATAAATGACTATTTTACATTTTTGGAAGCATTTTATACTATTGTTTGAGATCTACCTGGAGACTGGACCCCCCACCCCACCCCACGGAGGTCCTCTGTTCCACAAAGCCCTCCCTCTCCAGGATGCACTCCCAAATCTCTGGGAATTCCACGACCTGGAGATGGCAACCGTAGACACCACACTGCAGCACCTCATATTACTTCTTTCATTCTTATATGCTGCTTTTCTCTACCAGGAGTCTCCAAGTGGCTTACAACTGCTTACCCTTCCTCTCCCCACAACAGACACCCTGTGAGGTGGGTGAGGCTGAGAGAGCCCTGAGATTACTGAAGAAGTTGGTTCTTATATGCTGCTTTTCTCTACCAGAAGGAGTCTCCAAGCGGCTTACAATTGCCTACCCATCCTCCCCCCACAATAGGCGCCCTGTGCGGTAGGAGGGACTGAGAGAGCTCTGAGAGAATTGTTCGGTGAGAACAGATCTAAGAGAACTCTGTCAGGCCCAAGATCACCCAGCTGGCTGCACATAGAAGGGGAGTGGGGAATCAAACCTAGCTCTCCAGATTAGTGGCTGCCACACTTAACCATGACACCACGCTGGCTCAGGTAGCTACAGGTGATGTGAAACACCTTTCTTCAGATTGGATGGATATGAGCTGCGGGATGCCACAGGGCTCGGTCCTGGGTCTGGTAGCTTTCAACACTTTTCAGTGATCTGGATGAGGGAGTAGAGGGAGTCCTCATTAAATTTCCAGGTGACACCAAACTGGGAGGAGTAGCAAACACCCCAGAAGATAGAGACAGAGTTCAACAAGATCTGAATATGCTGGAAAAGTGGGCAACTGAGAACAAGATGCAATTCAAGAAGGAGAAATGTAGAGTTCTACATCTGGGTCACAAAAATGAGAAGCCTGCATGAACTGTTTTGGGGAGGGTGGTATAGAAATTTAATTTATTTAATAATAATAATATTACTGGATGGGAGATATACTTATATGTAGCAGGGTGTGGACTGTAAGGTAAACATGAGCAGTGTGATGTGGCGTTAAAGAAGACCAAGGCAGTCTTGGGCTGTATCAACAAAGCCATCACACCAGAATCACAAGAAGCCACAGTCCCACGGTATACCGCATTGGTCAGACCTCAACTGGAGTTCTGTGTGCAGTTCTAGAGGCTTCACTTTTAAAAGGATGTGGACAAAATTGAGAGGATACAGAGGAGAGTAACTAGGGTGCTCTGGGGCCAGCAGAACAAGCCCTGTGAGGGAAGGCTGAGGGCCCTGGGAGATTTCAGCCTGGAGAATCCTAGAATCACAGAGTTGGAAGGGACCCCTGGGTCATCTAGTCCAACCCCTGCACTATGCAGGACACTCACAACCCTCTTGCTCATCCACTGTCACCTGCCACCCCCTTGAGCCTTCCCAGAATCAGCCTCTCCATCAGATGGCTCTCCAGCCTCTGTTTAAACAACTCCAAAGATGGAGAACCCACCACCTCCCGAGGAAGCCTGTTCCCCTGAGAAACCGCTCTGTCTGTCAGGAACTTCTTCTGGAGGTTTAGACGGAATTTAGAATCACAGAGTTGGAAGGGACCCCCTGGGTCATCTAGTCCAACCCCTGCACTATGCAGGACACTCCCAACCCTCTCACTCATGCACTCTCCAAAGCTGGAACAACCAAGGGAGAAAGTTCTGCCTGTGGCCAAATTCAAAATGGGGTTTGGCGTATTTACCAAGTAAAGACAAAAAACAACAAAATCAGAAGAGGCCCTCTTGATTAGACATCTCCTCCGGCATCCTGTTTCGCCCAGGAGCGGATGGGGCCCTACGAAGAATCTCGCAATCTCCTCTTCTGAACATGGCTTAAAATAGCAAAGTGATGCACAGAAACCAGCTGGAGTGTTCTGGGCGGGGAGGAGAAGACAGGGAGCCTCAGGCGATTCAGAGATGATTGCAAAACAGCATTTGAAGGGTCCACCGCCCAGCCTAGGGTTGCCAGCCTCCAGGTGAGACCTGGGGGTCACCCAGGAATACAACTGATCTCCAGGCAACACTTCCCTCAGGAGAGACTGCTATGGCATGGGACCCCATGGAGGGCCTGGTCCTCCCTGGGCTGCACCCCCAAATATCCAGGAATTTCCCCACCTGGATTTGGCAACCTTTACCCCCCAGCCTTCTTTGGTAGGGGAGCCGACTCCAAGGTGAGATTTGACGGTGAAGTTTGGGGAGAGACTTCAGCAGAGTAGAGTCATAGAGTGGGAAGGGACATCGAGGGTCATCTAGTCCAACCCCCTGCACTATGCAGGACACTCACAACCCTCTCGCTCATCCACTGTCACCTGCCACCCCCTTGAACCTTCCCAGAATCAGCCTCTCCTTCAGATGGCCATCCAGCCTCTGTTTAGAAATTTCCAAAGATGGAGAACCCACCACCTCCCGAGGAAGTATATTGCAGGAACGGCCAAACTATGGCTCTCCAGATGTCCATGGACTACAATTACCATGAGCCCCTGCCAGACGGACATCTGGAGAGCCACAGTTTGGCCATTCCTGGGTTTTTGCCATAGAATCATAGAATCATAGAATCATAGAGTTGGAAGGGGCCATACAGGCCATCTAGTCCAACCCCCTGCTCAACGCAGGATTAGCCCTAAGCATCCTAAAGCATCCAAGAAAAGTGTGTATCCAACCTTTGCTTGAAGACTTCCAGTGAGGGGGCGCTCACCACCTCCTTAGGCAGCCTATTCCACTGCTGAACTACTCTGACTGTGAAAAACTTTTTCCTGATATCTAGCCTATATCGTTGTACTTGAAGTTTAAACCCATTACTGCGTGTCCTTTCCTCTGCAGCCAGCAGAAACAGCATCCTGCCCTCCTCCAAGTGACAACCTTTCAAATACTTAAAGAGGGCTATCATGTCCCCTCTCAACCTCCTTTTCTCCAGGCTGAACATTCCCAAGTCCCTCAACCTATCTTCATAGGGCTTGGTCCCTTGGCCCCAGATCATCTTCGTCGCTCTCCTCTGTACCCTTTCAATTTTATCGATGTCCTTCTTGAAGTGAGGCCTCCAGAACTGCACACAGTACTCCAGGTGTGGTCTGACCAGTGCCGTATACAATGGGACTATGACATCTTGTGATTTTGATGTGATGCCTCTGTTGATACAGCCCAAAATGGCATTTGCCTTTTTTACCGCTGCATCACACTGCCTGCTCATGTTTAGTTTACAATCCACAAGTACCCCAAGGTCTCGTTCACACACAGTGCTACCTAGAAGCGTATCCCCCATCCAGTAGGCATGCTTTTCATTTTTCTGACCCAGATGCAGAACTTTACACTTATCTTTATTAAATTGCATCTTGTTCTCATTTGCCCATTTTTCCATTGTGTTCAGATCTCGTTGAACTCTGTCTCTATCTTCCGGAGTATTTGCCAGTCCTCCCAATTTGGTGTCATCTGCAAACTTGATGAGTAGTCCCTCCACCCCCTCATCTAGATCATTAATAAATATGTTAAAAAGTACCGGGCCGAGCACCGAGCCCTGAGGTACCCCGCTACTCACCTCTCTCCAGTCTGATGAAACACCATTGACAACAACTCTTTGAGTGCGGTTCTCTAACCAATTCCCTATCCACCTAACTATCTGAAAATCCAGATTGCAGTCCTTCAACTTATCCATCAGAACATCATGGGGAACCTTGTCAAAAGCTTTACTAAAATCCAAGTAAATTACATCAACCGAATTTCCTCGATCCAGCAAACCTGTTACTTGGTCAAAAAAGGAAACTAGGTTGGTCTGGCAGGACCTGTTGGAGACAAATCCATGCTGACTTCCTTGGATCACCAAATTATCCACCAGATGTTTGCAGATCACTCCCTTTAATATCTGTTCCATTATCTTCCCCACAACGGAGGTCAGACTCACTGGTCTGTAGCTTCCCGGGTCTTCCTCCCTCCCTTTTTTGAAGATCGGAATAACGTTTGCTCTTTTCCAGTCCTCCGGGACATCTCCAGTCCTTAAAGAGGTTCCGAAGATGATGGACAAGGGCTGTGCAAGTTCTCTGGAAAGTTCTTTGAGTACTCTCGGGTGCATTTCATCTGGACCAGGGGATTTGAACTCATCCAGTGCAGCTAAATGCCTCTCGACAACCTTTCTATCCATGTTAACCTGCCACCCAGACACTATCCTTTGGCTACAGCCATCTCTAGATGTGCCTAAACACTTTAACTAATTTAACTAACTAAACACTAAACACTAATAGAGGCCACCCTCCAGAGCAGCCATGTTCTCAAGGAGAGAAATCTCTCTACATGACGTTGGCAACTCTGCTGGGGGGGGGGGCACCCAGTTCTAACGGGATTTCTTGTCCCCTGTTTCCAGAAATGTATCCC
Source organism: Paroedura picta (assembly GCF_049243985.1). Lineage (NCBI taxonomy): Eukaryota > Metazoa > Chordata > Lepidosauria > Squamata > Gekkonidae > Paroedura > Paroedura picta. The sequence continues at coordinate 86,596,440 of NC_135378.1, forward strand.
AGGCAAGAGGCCCGCCCCGTTGGCCCTCCTCCATCTCCCAAGCGGCTCAGCCCCGTGGTCCCCTTCCTGGCTCTCCTGGTGGCTCTGCTGGCAGCATTGTTGGTTACTGTGGTCATCCTGTGTAAGTACAGCAGCTCTCATGGGCCCAGCCGTTCCCTTCTGGGAATCCGACGTGGGTGGAGTTTAAATATGCAAAGGGAGGGCCGAGCACCGGAGGCTTAAAGAATATATCACTCAATTGAGAACTGAAACAACTTGGTAAAGAGAGACGCGAGAGAGAGAGTCCTGATGGTCTAACCATTCTTCTGTTCTTCTTTTGTCACCTGCAGATGTCCAGAAAGGGCGAGAAAGATGCGATGACCGTTCTGTGAGCTGGAAGGAATCGAACAGTAAGTGGGAAACCATCCTCCCAGACCGGGCACCGTCTGGCCAGGGCAAGGGGTCTTTACTCTCGATCTCCAGGCCAGTCGGTGGGCTTTGTGGTCAGGAGAACAGGAGGGGGGGCGCTCTGCCCACAGACAGATTTTGGCGCAAATGACTCCTGCATCTGAGTGGGCAGTCTCAAAGGGAGAAGACAGTTTTGCTACTGGCGAAGTAAAGGACACCTTCACATTCAGAGGCAGTCAACCTCCGAATCCCAGAGCCAGGAGGCAACGGGGAGGCCTCAGCTTTTCTCCCCTGCTGTTGGCCGTCCAGAGGACCTCGCTGGCCACTACATTCATAGGATCCAGAACCATTCCTTAATGTCTCCTTCTGCTTCACACAGGTCCATCTCAGTTAGCAGTTCCTAAAAGCAGCTCATTTTTTCGGATACTTTAAGCACTTGTTGAACATTTATCTGGTGATGTGATCATACATGGTCATGTTGACCTGCCCCCCCAAAACAAATGGCCAATCGTGGGCCTGGAGGGGGTGAGAAGGGTAGGAGCCCTGAGTGGGCGTGTCCACAGCTGTGAAGCACCACAATCACAACACTTCCGAGGTTTCTCGAAGCCTGAAGAAAATTCCAGGGGCTTCTGAACAGTTAAAAAGTTAAGGAAAGCTATTCTAGCGTTCCTGAAAGAGGGGACAATCTCACGTTCTCCCACCATGTCCCTTCTCGATGGTGGTACGTGCCCTCAACTCCCAGAGGACTAACCTTGTAGGTTTTCCAGGGCAAGAGACAATCAGAGACGGTTCACCAGGGCCTGCCTCTGCAGAGCCCCCTTGGCCTTGCTTGGTGGTCTCGCTTCCAGGCTTACCCAGGGCCGGCCCTGCTTAGCTTCCGAGATCTGGGAATTCTGGGCTTGCCTGGGCAATCCAGGTCAGCACCAACCCTCCTTAGTAATCTCCCCCACCCCCACCCCAAAAAAACCCTTAAAAGCCTTTCATCGTTGAGAAGGTTGTCTCTTTCCTGCAGCCAGAGGATTTTTCTTGATTTTAGCTTCAGAATGGGAACTTATAGCATTGCTCGTTGATGGCTGGACTGTCCACAAGGGGAGCCTGTACTTCTTTTCCGAAGAGCGTAAAACCTGGTGGGAGGCAAAGGAGGACTGCAAGCTCCACGAGGCACACCTGTATTCTGTCACCTACGAAGATAAGGTGAGCCTTCCCAAAGCTCACTTCACCAAAGATGTGGACCTCAGCGTGAACTAGGGACGGGCTGTAACCCGAGAGGTAGAGCCCTGCCAGTTTGGTTTCGGCATTTGACTTGTTCACACAGTGTGCATGGCCCTGAATCTGTTCCAGAGCAGGGCAGGGTATTTTTCCTGAATTTCTCCACCCACCAATGCAATTAAAATCTCCAAGGGAAAGGTAGTCTGCTTAATTATCATTAATTGCAAGTAACATCTTCACCCAGAATATTTTAGCTTCCTTGGCTCAGGGTCAAGGTTTCAAGCCCTCCTTCTGCACTCTAAACTTCTGTCCGCCTCATCTCCAGGGCCAAGATTTCAGGGGAACTGGCAGCTATTTGGGGCAAGAACCCTGATCCCGAGAGCTGAAGCCGGGGACTGGGCGGCTGACTCTGGGCTGGGAAGCTCCTGCAAATTTGGGGGTGGACTCCGGAGAGGGAAAGGGCCTCGGTGTGCTATGATGCCACGGAGTTCACCACGCAGCCCCTGGTCTGGAGATCAGTGGCAATTTCATATTTCGAGTCTGGAGATCAGTTGTGATTTCAAGTCAGGAGATTGGTTGTTACTTCAGATTTTGCGTCTGAAGATCCATTGTGCTTGCACCCAGAGACGGGGCCAAGAAGCAATCCAGAGTCTGTCTCAGCACAAGGCATATTTATAATCTATCCAATTTAAAGAGTCATTGGCTCTTAACTCGGCCTTGTCCCCTAATGTAGCCCCGAAGCTCAGTATTGTTAGGGGGGAAATCTGGGTGAGCTGTGTCTGGCCTTGAGACCCTGGACTCTCCCAGTCAGCTGTGACTCTCCTCTTACCAGGGGAAGCCGACCAAGACGGGTGGGTGGCCATCGTACTTTGAAATGCTTTACACTCCTGTTGTAAATCAAATGCTATTTGTTGTTGGCCTGATTTTAAGTAAAGCAGGTGGTGATTTCATACAGCAAATTTGAGCCGTCTCCGAAGCTCCGTGGTCAATTCAAAGAGCACTGCCTTCCCCCCTGCCCTTCTTTGCTGGGTGACCCAATCGGGCTTGGAGGAAACTTCCTTCCTGACCCCCAAAGTGGTGACCAGCATTACCCTAAACATATAAGGCACCACAAGAGCCAAGCACGGGCTCATCCCTTCCCGCCCTCCCTGCTGGGCTGCAGGAGACACAGCTGGGAGAAGGGACTGAAAGAGGGCCTACTGGGAGTCAAGGGGGTGGAGCCACTCACTTTACATAAAGGGGCTTCCAGGGGGGCAAGGAGGAAAGGCTGGGGGGCTTTCACACCCTGGGGACCAGCCAGCTGGGTTGAGGGAGGGCTAGGGTGCAGGTAGACCCACACATGCGTGCTGGGGACACCTAGGATGGAGATGACCCCGCAGTGGAGGGGAGGGTGGCCCAGCAGGCCCCATCAAGGAACTGTCCCCCTTGCAGGGGAACAGACTACAGATTTCCTTGAACCACAGCTGGTCTCCAGACTAGCCTAAAGCATTTAGTTTTTCATTAAAAATATTTGTTCCAAAGGGCAGCTTCGGAAGGTGGACTGCCGGGCATCCTACTGAGATCCCGCCTCCTCCTAAGCCCCACCCTCCTCAGGCTCCACCCTCCAATCTCCAGGCCTTTTCGAAACTGGGGCTGGCCACTCTGCCCCACAATAGCATCTGTCTGCATCACTATGGAGTAAGGCTGCTTAGGAGTGGCGTGTGATGTTGCTTCGTTCCCATTTATTGATTTACAGGAATATATTTTTGAGAAGGCCCAGAACAAGACTTTCTGGATTGAACGCAGGGGCTCAAGCGGAAACGACTTACTTCCCCCGCCTGTAAGCACACAAGAGGACCCATTATTACAGGAAGACAACCAATTTCCTTGGGAGACAGGCATACAAAAAGCCCACCAGAGCAGGTAGGCAAAGCTTGGGGTCTGGAACGGCCACCCAAATGCTTTCCGTGTTCCAGGAGAGATGCCGGGTGGGAAATGCCACTCTCAGCCATGGCCCAAATGTGACTCTGCTGTCGAGGCTCCTTCCAAAGAGGTAACAGACTGACACAGAGGAAGATGGCGGATAAGGATGCCAACCAGCCGGGAATAACACCCTGCCTCCGGCTCAGCCTAGTCCCGTCTTTCCAAAACACAGAATCGAAGCGGAATCGTCCCTGGTTAGTCCTTGGATGGAAGATCCCCAAGGAAGTCTGAGGCATGCCGGGGCCGACCACCTCTGCTCACCTCTTGCAGGCTAGCCTGGTTTTGCCAGATCTTGGCTACTAAAGCAGGGCCATCCCTGGTTAGTGCTTGGCTGAGTGACCACCATGGAAGTCCAAGGTGGGGTTTTTGGGGGGGGAGAGGGGGGTTGTCTCCAGGCAAACCCTAGCTGTTCCCACCTCTCAGCTGTTTTTTGCAGCTTTGCTGGTGGTTCTGCCCCACCCCTTAGCTCTTTTGGGGCCCCCCCAACATTCAGAATTTCCAAAAAATCCCTGATCTGAATACTTTACCAGTATTGGGATCTGGGACTTTTTGGGACTCCTGAAATTGTTTTGAGTCCAATAGACCCAAAATGCAAAGAGAAACGAACTGCAAAGCCACCTTTTAAAAAAAGGCCAATTCCATTTTCCAATCAGAAACATTGCTGGGTAAAGCCCCACCTACTTTCTGTAAATTCTTGGTGGGCACCGGGAAAAGTGCTGGCAGGCACCACGTCACTCAAGGCTATCGTAGTGGGGATCCCGCTCAAATCCTAACAGCTCCTATGGGAGGGGGGAAGGCAGGTCTGAGTCCCTGTTGCCAAGATGCTCCCGTTTTCCTTGGGGGGTGATCGTTTTGCTCTACATGGCCCTTCAGATGTCCGTGGACCACAATTACTGTGAGTCCCTGCCAGCATGCTGGGGACATTTGGAGCTTGCCCACCCCTGCTCAGCACAAACCTGCACAGGATGAGCAACTGCAGCAGCAAGCATTTCGGGTGTCTCATCAAAAGGCTCAAGGGGGTGGCAGGTGACAGTAGATGAGCGATTGGGATGTGAGTGTCCTGCATAGTGCAGGGGGTTGGACTAGATGACCCACGAGGTCCCTTCCAACGCTAGGATTCTATGAAAATTTCCCACCCGTTTCTCTCCAGTGTCTTCAAACAGGAGCAATCTGGGGACCCACCCACGAATGGAGCAGAAGAGCCTGAACAAAGCTGCTTTGTTATCAGAGGTGATCAGGAGGACTGGATTGAAGACAGTTGCCAGTCTGCTCACCCATGGATCTGTAGAATGGATCTCTGCACAGAGCAGAACTCGATCCAGAGATGGGAAAATGAGCTTCAACCGGATTTCATAAAGGGATAATGCGAGACTTTAGGCCTACGTATACCAAGGTGGAGTCTTGGCAGGGGTACCCCACAGTAAAATTATGAAGAAAGAGAGCAAGAGATTTTCAACATATTCAGATAGCTTTGTTGTATACAAAATAAAAATAAAACTGTAAAAAAAAACCCTACTCTAAGCACCCTAAGTGAGCATACCCATGCCCACACACCAACTAGGAGGCATGTTTATAAAGGGGAGGGAGGGGGGAAACGGGGAAGTTTTTAGGGAAGGGACAGACAACCTGGAACCCTGTGCTTGAGGTCTGCAGAGGTCCAAGGAGCAGAGCGGGTTCATGCAGGAGGAACAGCCCATAACCCCACTGGAGGGGGGACTCAGATAGTGGGGAACACTGGCCTGGAATGGTCTTTTTGTGGGGAAAAGTCCTGGATTTCCTGCATTCTGCAAGGGGGTGCACAGTGGTCCCCAACCCCCGGTCCGGGACCCTTCCGTGGATCAGTCGGTACCGGTCCGTGGCTCCTTGTTGTTCTCCTCCCCAGCTGCTGCCCCGCCACTCTGCCGCCAGCTCACCTTCGGTGCTCTCCGGCGGCCACCATGGCTGGGGCTCTCCCTCGGTGTGGCACTGTGCAGCTGCTGCTAGCATCACCCCCCCAGCAGGCGGCAGGAAGTCAGAGGCCCCGGTGGGAAAGCAAATGGAGCAGGGGCTCAGGTGCAGCAGCAACACCCCTCTGCAAAAGACTATACCCCCCCCCCCCCAGGCCTCGGTAAAATTGTGAAGCGTTGACCAGTCCCCGGTGATAAAAAGGTCGGGGACCACTGATCTAGATGACCCTGGAGGTCCCCTCTAACTCTATGTTTCTATGGGCAGCCCCCTGTCCTAGGAACCCAACTGGTCCAGAAGAAGTTTGAATCTTACCAGCTGGTTCCAAGTTAATTGCTGTCACACTATGGTGGAGAAAAGTGAGAAAATGCCTGCACTGGCCCACTGCCAGCCAAACCCACGGCACAAAATGCCAGAGGCAGGCCAGCTGTTTAACAGACTTCACTTAGGCTGAAGGGAGCCAGATCTTCATTGACCCAAAATTTTGGGTGAGTCAAGTTAGGAGTGTAAATGAATGACCTGCGTGAGTCAGAAACAGGGAAAGAGGAACTGGGATTTGTTAAATGATAAGATTCAAGTGGGTTGCCGGGTTGGTCTGACGCAGCACAACAAAACAAAATCAGAGTCCAGTCAGGCACCTTTAAGACCAACAAAGATTTATTCAAGGTGTGAGCTTTCGAGTGCAAGCACTCTTCTGCACTCGAAAGCTCACACCTTGAATAAATCTTTGTTGGCCTTAAAGGTGATTTTGTTTTATTGTTTAATGAAAAGGCAAATTCCTAGGGCCGGGAGACACCACAGGGGTATGCTAGAATACTCCAGTGTTGAACACTCTTTTGTTACTGGCAATGACCCAATAACACGCATCCCTCCAGTAGGAACTCTTCAACATCCCAGGCAGCAGCTCTGCTTATCCAGATGCCTTTAAAATGAACGTGCTGGTTTAAAATATTGTCTTGCTACATACCTCTAACCAGGCAGGGACGATCGTTGGGCTCTGGTGGCAGCTGTTGCTGAAGCCACTTTTAAAATCCAATCAGACCTTCAAAGGTCAATCAGAAATCCTGATGGCCAAGCCTCATCTGGCCCCGCCTGCTTTCTAAATTCACTCGGTGGGCACCACAGCCCCAGGGGCATGACACTGGGAAGCCCACATGTTCCACTGCCCAGCTGCTAGTGCCCACAGGAGGTTCCTCCTAATGGTCAATTGTTCTAGACCAGGGGAAGTCAACCTGTGGTCCTCCAGATGTTCATGGACTACAATTGTAATCCATGAACATCTGGAGGACCACAGGTTGACTACCCCTGTTCTGGACTACCCAGTGGCAGGAGTGGCCTCGTCCGCTGGAGCATGCCCTCTTTCATGTGCCAGTCCTGCAGGGCCGTTGAAAAGAACCTTCTATCACGGAAGCCCACTGGGTGACCTTGGACTGCTTGCAAATGGTCCCCCTGGCCTACCATACAGGGTGGCTTTTATGAGAAAACCGGAGAGGAAGAGGACAATGTTCTAAAGAGCTACTTTGAGTTCCAAGGCTGACTGGAGTATTTCTCACTGCACAGTTCTGTTTGCTACGCGATGATTCAATTTCCCCTAAGCCGGCCTTTCTCCACATTTTTACTATTGAGAAACCCTGGAAACATAGCTGTGGACACGCCCACCCAGGGCCCCTCCCCTCCCCACCCCCTCCAGGCCCATCACCTGGGGAGGCGAAATGGGTCAACGTGACCATAGGTGGCCATCTCACCCAATAGACGTTTAACATTTTTTAAATAGCTAAACCATTAATTAACTCATTTGGGAAACCCTTCCAGGGCTGTCACAAACCCCTGGTTGAGGCAGCCTCCTCTAGAGGCTCAGCAGCAGGGCAGAGAGGCTGAGGCCTTCCTCTGGGCCTGCCTCCGGACACTGGTCCCTGAGGCTGAGCGTTTCGGCACGGGGAGGCTCCCTGCAAGACTTCTCCTCCGTGCATCTAATCCTCTTTTAAGGTCATCTGTGCCTAGGGCCACCACGGCCAGGATGGCCCAGGCTAACCCGGTCTGGCCTGGCATCCGAGCTAGGCAGGGGCGGCCCTGGCTCGTGCTTGGATGGGAGACCTCCGTGGGAGTCCAGAGCCACGCCGCAGAAGCGGGCAAGGGCAAGCCACTTCCGAACTCCTCTCAGCAAGAAACCCCCACGGGACCGCCGTGCTTCCCACACCCACACGCCTGCGGCCATCACTCCACCCTCCGGCAGCACAGTCTACTTTTTAATCCCTGGCCGCATCCAGCAAGGTCTCCTCCGGTGCCCGTTCGGCCCAGCCCCCTACTTGCCCAGAGCGGCGGACGCCTCCCTCGCCAGGCTGAGCACGAACTGGTCGTTGAGGAAGCGCAGCTGGCCGTGCGGCAGGAACTTGCCGAGGACGACCTCGATCTTGTCCCCCTTGAGCACCACGTCGCTCCCGGAGCTCAGCAGCCGCAGGTGGTCGAGGAGCTCCTTGGCCAAGAGCCGCAGCGTGCTCTCCGCCACCATCAGGTTCTCGTGGGGGCCGCAGACCAGCGCGAAGCCCAGGCACTGGACGCCCAGCCAGAGCACCGCCTTGTCCTCGCTGAACGGGTCCCCCGGCGGGAGGCGGAAGACCCCCGAAGGAGCGTCCTGCAGGGAAACGGGCTCATCCGGCAGCTGGATCAGGTGTTCGGAGGGCGGCTTCCCAGAGGCCTGCTGATGAGCCTTGCACGCCGACTCGGCTTGCCTGCAAACAGGGAGAGCCGGTGGGAGACGGGAAGCGACAGGGAGGGACCAGGGGAGGCACGAGCCAAGAGGCTGGGGGAGGAACGGAGCCATGGGGGGGGGGGCAATGAGCCTCTCTCGCAAAGGAGGAAGAGACAGAGGCACAACTTAACTCTCCAGCTATCTGCCCGCTATGACCAGGAGCTGGAAGCCGAGCATGCACAAAAGGAGGACAAAGAATTCTCTGTGGAAGCCATTGCAGGACTCGTGCCTGCTCCTCAGACAGCCCTGTTTGAAGCCCGGCACCAGAGCTCTTTCCAGGAGCCACGAGTGTGACCGCTGTCACCTTCCACACCTGCACACCTGTAATCCCGCCCAACCAGACTCCAGCCTTAACAACCTGCTCCATGACCCTGTTGAACTCCCACCTGTTCCAACTCTCTCTGTTTTCTGCCTGCTCTGATCCCAGATGGTTTTACCGTGTTAAACACCCGGCTGATAACAACTCAGACCTGGTTCTGTCTCCTCCCAATCTGGGAAGGCATGAGCTAAGTACCATTTCTATCTACTCCAGAGTAAACCGGGATGGCCCAGCACAAGCTGATAGAGGCTGAGGTGGGGAGTGATTAAGTCAGGGGTCCCCAATATGCTGCCCACCCACCAACACCTTTCCTGGGTCTCCCCCCCCCTCCCATGGGGTCTGGTCAAGCAGGGCTTCTGACCGGCCCCTGGAGATGTGAATAGTGGTGCAGATTTTTCAAGCTGCTGCTTTGGCACAAGAGTCTTTGCTCTGTGTTTGAAGGGAAGCTGTCCCTTTGTGGCTAACTCCGCCTCCTGTGGCAGCCATTTTGTAGCTGATCCCAGTGCCTTGTGCCAGAATTCCAAACATACCCACACGCTCAATAAGGTTGTGTACCCCAGGTGAAGGCCACCCCAGGAAAACTAAGAGAACAGTTTGCATAACATTCAGGCCAGGACAGAGAGCCCCCCGGTCAACAGCATCCCCACCCAAGACAGCTCTGACTTATTTACCTCGCTACCACCAGGATCTGTTCCTTCCTGCGAAGGTGCTCCCTCTCAGCGTCCGGGCATCTTTCCTCGTCCAGCCGTTCAGGACCAAAGACTCTGGAATAGAGCACTCGGCAGGGCCCTGCTTCGTGCCCCGGCCGGCACTGGATGGTGTGGATCAAGAACGCGTGGGCCATGGGGGCAGGCCGGATCCTGCAGCAGGGTCTGGGGATCAGCACAGAGGGATGCAGTTCAAAGAATGAGGCAACACCGAGGAGGCCAGGCCAAGTCCCATCACTGGGGCCCCTGAATTCAGGCAGGCGGCTTTCAAACTGCCCTTCAGTCTCGAGAGCAGGGGTCCCCAACATGTCGCCCACGGGCATGTTTCCCGGGGCCTGGGCAGGGTCAGGTGGGGAGTTTGCCCAGCACAGCCTCTGACTGGCTGTGCAAATTATTTAAATGTTGCTTGGCCAACATCTGCCACTGTGGCAAAAACTCTTACTGGGTGACCGAAGGTCAGCTATGGCAGCCATTTTGTAGCCCCATTCCAAAATTGCCAGCTGTGAACCCAAGCAGATACGCCTCCCTGATCAAAGAGGGGAGCACCAGCAAGGACCCAACTGCCAGGAAAGATACTTCACGTCCAAGATCTCCTTTCCCTCCCTAGCATTTTCTGCAACACTTAACAACACTGCTAGCCTGTCCGGCCTCCCCTCCTGTCCGGCAAATGTCCCTGCTGAAATGCCCAGCGGGCCTGGATGAACACTGCCTATCCCTTTAAGAGGATGAGCACAGATGTTATTGCTTCAATGGCCTATTTCCACTCCCAAGCAATTCTTAAAGTGACAGGCTATTTTTCTCCAGGTCGGTTGACAACTGTACTGTAAGGAGAGCATGATCGTAAGCTGTTCCGAGACTCCTTTGGGTGGTGAAAAGCGGGACATAAAACCAAAAGCAGCTCACCAGTAGAACGGCTTAAAAAAAAAAGTCATCCCTGTAATTTAAAGATACGTTTAAAAGATTTATGGCTCGCCTTTTCTTATGGAGCTCAAAGCACAAAAAGCAAAATGTAAAACCCCAGTTCAGGGCTGCCAGGACCCCTTAAGCAAATGCAGTCAGGGGGCTGCCTCCCCACGGCCTTGCCTCCCACCGGGGCCCCTCCCCAGATTCCACCCCCAACCCCCCAGGGAATTCCCAGGCTGGAGGTAGCAAGCACCGCTTGCCAGGGGCTGGCCCCTCCCCCCCCAGACCGCCCTTTCAACGAGGGGCTAGTCCCACGTGGTCTTCTGAGAGGGGGAGGGGCGGGGCTTTAGGGTTGCCACCCTTCAGGTGGCACCGGGAGGTCTCCCGGAATGAGCAAAGATCGGCCCGCCGGAGAAAACGGATGCTGGGGTGGGGGGAGAGATTGCACCCTCTCCAAAGCCCCCCTTCCCCGCCCCAGCCCCACATCTCCCCAGCCCAGAGGGCAACCCCAGGAGAGCCTCTTGCCACGTGGCTTGCTGAGCCTCCTTCTGCCCCCAGGAGCCAAGAGACCCTTTGCCAATTTCGGCCAGGCCGAACTCACCGCTGCCGCCGCCGCCTCCTCCTCTCGCCTCCCCAAAGCAGCAGCGCTGAACTCCACGCCCGCCGCAGAAGACCGGAGAGAGACTACGTTTCCCAGAAGGCCTCGCGCGGGAATGGCCGCAATCGAAGTCTGGTCGAAAGTTGCGTTAACTTCCTTTTTCCTCGGCTTCCCCTCGAAAACGCGCATGCGTAATCTCCTCCTGGCACTGGCCGGAGCCAGGAAGCGGGGCGTGGTCCTATTTAAAGTAGGATTCTAAATCTGACTCATGATTGGCTGGCGTTCCTGTGCCCTGCTGGGATTGGCCAAGGATTTGACCAATGAATGGAGAGAAGCAGTTTTTTGTCAATGGCGAGGAGTTCCATAGCTCAACGGTAATTGGCTAGGACTCTAGAGCTTTGATGTGGCGGGCTTTTACGTTTCCAAAGCACGTTACAAACCAATTAGGGGGGAGGGAGTGTAAATCGGCTACAAAGATGGAGGGGGTTTTATTTATTTCCTGCATGCATTTATTCATTCATTTCATTCACAGCCCCCTCTCAACCCTTCTTCTTATAATAAATAACGCTGTGAAGAAGAGGAGCTGGGTTCGAATCCATGAGCATTTTACAGGCAAAACGTCCAGGGTCTAATTTTAGGGGCAAGGGAAGGCGACTGTAAGCCGAGCCTCCTTTGGGTAGAGAAAAGCGGCATATAAGAACCAACTCCTCTTCTTAACTAATTTATATCCTGCCGTTTCCCTCAGTGGGGACCCAAAGCCATGCTCAGACCTTCTCCACCTATCCAATTTATCCTCACAACCCTGGGAGGTAGGTGAGGCCGAGAGGCTTAAGGAAGCGAGCAGTTTTACAGAACCTGGAGAATGCAGATATAGAAAACGGACCTCACCGCTTCAGACGGAAGGTCACCTTGTATGATTTTAACCAGTGGTCCCCAACCCCTGGTCCGGGGACCAGTACCAGTCAGTATATCAGTCAGCAGCTCCTCCTCCTCCTCCCTGGCTGCTGCTTTGGGGGCTGCCCTGCCACTCTGCCATCGGCTCACCTTTGGTGCTCTCCACCGGCTGCCATGGCTGGGGTTCCCCCTTGGCATGGTACTGCACAGCTGCTGCTGGCAGCACCCCTAGTGGGCAGCGGGAAGTTAGAGGTGCCGGCGGGAAAGCAAGCGGAGCAGGGGCTCAAGCAGTGGCGACGTCCCTCGGCAAAAGTCTACCCCTCGGCAAAAGACTACCCCTCAGTAAAATTGTCAAGTGTCGACTGGCCCCCGGTGATAAAAAGGTTGGGGACCACTGATTTTAACAACAGAACCTGCCAACTCCCTGCAAATGGAAAACTAGCTCTGTGAGGAAAGAGAAAGGTACCACAACCCCCTCGTCTGCTAGATTTCTATCTGCCAGGATCCAGGTGGGTAACTGTGTTAGTGTGAAACAAGAGAACAAAAAGTTTGAGTCCAGTGGCACCTTTAAGACCAACGACGTTGAGGGCCAGTAGCAGGTAAGAGAGGCACCCTCTACTCTGAAGAACTGGGTATGACTCCCAACTCTTCCACATGCAGCCAACTGAGAGACCTTGGCCATTCACCGTTTTAATAGAGCTGTTTTGTTTTTGAAGCGCTCTCTCGGCCCCACCTATTTCGCGGGGGGGGGGGTCTGTTGCGAGGAGAGGAAGGGAACTGTGTTTGTAAGCGGCTTTGGGATGCCTTGAGGTAGTCCAAGGACTCCTGGCAGGGTCTGACCGATAGGGCCTGTGGCTTCTTGTGACTCTGATGTGATGCCCCTGTTGAGGCAGCCCAAGACTGCCTTGGCCTCGTTTGCTGCAGCATCACACTGCCTGCTCCTCGTTTGCTCACGGTGCACCAGCGCCCAAGATCTTGTTCAGGGCCTCCCCCACCCAGGATAGGCCGAGCCACGGCTGGACGAATGCACGTGTGCAAGCAGCCAGGAGAGAAAACCAACACCCTGTGTGTCCAGCGGCGCCTCCAGTTTCAGAGACCCTTCGAAGGCGCTTTCAGCAGCCGGCCACCAGAGGGCGCCGCCACCTCGCGCGTGAATCGGTCTCGGCGGCAGAGGGCGGAGGGGAAGGGGCGGGGGAGGAATTTGAAGAATTTTTTTTTGGGGGGGGGCAGCACCTTTACCGGGCCCGGGGCCAGCAGAGCCTGAGGAGAGCAAATCTCCGGGGGCCAGATTTCTCCAGCCTACTCGGACGCACTAAGCGCGACGCCAGTCTTCAGGCAGCTTCACCTGGTGAATCGCAACCTCTCCCCCCCTCAGTGCAAGGGAGGGGCTGGCCTCCCGGACATTCTGCGGGCCGCTAAGGAGCTGCAGGGGGGGGGCTGGAATCCGGTTCTTCTACTGCAGAATTCTCAAAGGGACAGGAGCAGGCCCCCTCTCCAGGCAGTTGGCAACCCTAGTAGGGAGGTCTGCTACGTGGGTCTGAAGAGACAGCGCTGTCAAGCGCTCGCCCTTGGCCCCAGGTAACTGAGGAAAGGGGGGGTCTCCTTCCTCCCCTCCCCTCAAATGCCCTGTTGCTTCCGAATTGTCTGCAGCCGCTGCAGAGTGGTCCAGGCCTGAGCCAACCGGGGCGCTCCATAGACTACAGTTACCATGAGCCCCTGCCGCCTTGTAACTGTGGCCCATGGACCCCTGGAGCGCCCCAGTGTGCCCCCTCCCTCCCATCGTGGCCGAGGAGCCCGGCGGCCTTGACCCCTCGCCTCGTCCAAGAGCTGGGGGGGGGGGGGGTTGCGGAAGGAGGGTCGCCCTCTCGGGGCTCCGCCGGCCTTCGGAAAGCAGAGGAGCAGCGCGGAAGGGAGAATGGAGGGCGCCCCCCGCCCCCCTCCTCCCCCACCCCCCGCATGCGGTTTCGGGGCGCCTAAAGAAAAAGGAATGTGTGGCGCTTTTTCCAGCGTTGCCAACTGACCGGGGCGGAGGAGCCCCTCCTGTGCTGATGCCCCGGACAGCATTTGGGGTCCGTACGAGGATCCGCCGCCGCTGGGCAGTGGCCTCCGACGCAGTCCCTCGTGGCCAATCCGGAGCCCTGCTCGCCCCACCCGCTTTTTTAAAACCATCTGGCGGGAGGCGCCGGCGGGGCTGTGCGTGGGGACCGTGCTGGACACGAGCGGGCTGCGGCTTCCCCGCAGGAACAGAGGCGAGCCCTCGAGGGGGCTGGGGCGCAAAGTGGCACAAACGGCGGCGCCCCCTCCCCCCCCCCCGAAGCTCCCCCCGTTGCAGTCCGCGGGCAAGAGAAGCCGCAGCACGGAGAGGGACCCGGCGAGGAGCTGCGCGGCCGTGGATGCGCCCTGACACGGAGCTGCGGCCGATCCCGGCCCGGAAAGGTCGCGGCCCCGTGGCGCCAGGCAGTGCCAAACCCGCCCCGGGCTCCGGGCGGCCGCCAGACAGCTCCTTAACTAGGGCGGCCAACTGGGAGAGAAAATCCGTGGCGCGTCGAGGGGGCGGGCCTGGGAAAGGTGGGGCGGCAGCACGGGGCTCTCCCCTCCAATAACTCTTTCCTCCGGGGGAGGGATCTTTGGGGCCAGGAGGGGAGGAGGTTGGCACTCAAGGAATTGGAGCCCCGGCCAGAGCTCCCTGCCTGGCGGCGCCTCAAGGGCATCCGGCAAGCCCTTGGCGCTCCCCATGGCTCCCGGCCAAGGGCAGCCGCAGGGCCGCGCCCTCCTGCTCACGTTGGGAGGCCTCGTGAGGCTCAGCCCGGCCCCGGCCCGCCTTCCCCACGGACTGGGCTGGGGAGCGCAAAGAGAGCTGCTTCAGCGGGATGGGGGAGAGGGGCAGGTTGCCAGCTCCAGACTGGGAAACCCCTGGAGGTTTGGGCGGTGGAGCCTGGGGAGGGCAGGGACCTCCTACAGTCCCCCCTCCAAAGCGGACATTTTCTCCTGGGGAACAAGGGAAGCCCACAGGAGATACGCTGACTCCATCAAGGAAGCCACGAGATCTGGGCAAGAGTGTTAAATGTTTTGGGGGTCATTCACTGGCTGCCCCTCAAGGACACTTAAGACACCCCGTAGCCAGGGGCTGTGAGCAGAACAGCAGCACCTCACTGGGACACCTGCAGCGCTAGAGCAATTAACTCCCATCGCCCAAAGGACGGAGGTCTTTATAGCCTCATCTGCATCTGGACACTGGGGACCATGACAGTATGTTGGGATGATCGGAGACCTTTCGTAGATGCTCCTGTGTAGGCCGGCCAGCACGGTTGCATTTTTTGTTTCTTTTCTGCTCAAGGTTAACTCGTTCCTTTAAAAATTAAAATTGGAAATACCGGAAGAGAACAGCTGGCGAGTTCAAGCAGCAGCTGCGGCTGGCTTTGAGGGAGGCCACACCCCTTGCAACTGTTGCAGCCCCGCCAGCTGCTGCTGAGGACTCCAGGTGTGGGCAGCAGATGGCATGGCAGAGGCCTCTGGGCCCGAGTCCCAGGGGAGGGACGCCGCCAGAGGGGCCTGTTTCCCAGAAGAGGACTGGTGCGGTTTAAACAGAAACGTAGTCTGAATTGCAGGGTCTATTCCGGACCCTTAAACGGCATTTCTGCAACCAGGGCAGCCCGCTCCCCCCTCGCCAGTGGCACCCGCTTGTCTCCGGGGAGCAGGCTGCTCTTCAGGGTGGGCGGGCGGAGGGTAAATGCCAAGCGATGACCTTAGCCCCAGCGTAGCGATATAGATGCTTGAACACAGTGTGACGTGGAAAGATCATTGCGTGTGTTTAATTCTCCCCTCGGAAATATTGAAGTTTAAAATGTTGGTGGCAGCCAGGCTGTTCTGTTTTGATTTGGGAGAAGGGGGTTCTGAACTCAAATGTATGGAGAAGAGCTGGGTGTTTTATACCCCACTTTGTACTTTTCAGGGGAGTCCCAAAGCAGCTTACAAAACACTTTTCCTCTCCTATCCACACAACAGTCACCTTGTGAGGTTGATGGGGCTGAGAGAGCTCAGAGAGAACTGCTCTGTGAGAACAGCTCTAAGAGAACTGAGACTGACCCAACGTCACCCAGCTGGCCGCATGTGGAAGGGAGAGGATTCAAAGCTGGTTCTCCCGATTAGGGGCTGCTGCTCTTACCCTTAACAAAACCCATCAGGGGCCATGGCTGAAATCTCCTGCCTGATCTGCAGAAGGTCCCAACAGCTCCAGCAACAAGGGACCAGGCTGTAGGGGGTGGGAAAGGCCTGTCTGCCTGGGACCCTGGAGAGCTGCTGCCATTTGAGTAGACCAGACTGACCACCGTCCTGATTCTATATAAGGCAGCTTCAGGGGCTGTTTGTGTGATCCATGGGTCAGCCGCTGGACCTCTGCTTGGCACGGAAAAAGTCCCAGGCTCAGTCCCCAGCCTCTCCAGTTAAAAGGGACCAGGCAAGAAGACCTCTCCCAATTAGAGAGCTGCTGCCAGCCTGAGCGGACAATGATGCCCTTGATGTACTCAAGATAAGGCAGTATCATTCAGAAGGGCCCTTGGCTCAGGGGCAGAGCCCCTGCTGGGCATGCAGACTGTCCCTGGTTCAATCCCCGGCAGCCTCTCCAGCTGAAAGGACCAAAGAGCAGGTGATGCAAGAGACCCTGGAGAGCTACTGCCAGACTGAGTAGGAAATACTGTCCAGGATGGGTTTCATAGAATCATAGAGTTGTAAGGGGCCAGACAGGCCATCTAGTCCAACCCCCTGCTCAACGCAGGATCAGCCCAGAGCATCCTAAAGCATCCAAGAAAAGTGTGTCTCCAACCTTTGCTTGAAGACGGCAAGTGAGGGGGAGCTCCCCACCTCCTCAGGCAGCCTATTCCACTGCTGAACTACTCTGAAAAAATTCCACAGCAGAGGGGATGAAAATCAGCCAAGAGGTCTCTCGTTCAGTCCAGAGTCAGCGGGAGCTGCAGTGGCAATGCTGCCAGGCCAAAACACGTGTTGCTCCCATGCCAAGTTGCTCAGAAGCTGCGATTTCCCAAAGTTTTGGCCCTGCTTTCCCGCAAGCAGCCTAAGCTGTGATGGTTGGGATCTCTCCCCCTCCCCCCTCCCTTTTCCGCCACGTGAAGCTGCTGGCCGCGTTGAGGTTAAACCCACACAAAGTCATCAAAGCTCAGAATTAAAATGAGAGTGGGGCGTTTCCATTTCAAAAGGCACGAGACCGTTGGCTGTCTTCCTGCGCTTTTAAAAGTTAAAAAGTGGCTGAACAGGAACTGCAGCCGGGTTCCAGCTCTTAGGCGCCCGTTCCCTTCCAATGCTGCATTTTCCCAGGGCTTAATTTCTTCTAACTGCCAGCCTTGGCATTCAAGGCCGCCATTAAGGACTTGGAGCTGGGGGTCATTTGCTCGTCCCGTCTTAAACAGCTGCCAGGAAACCCCCACCTCACGGTGTGGCTCTGCACCTCCCCAGTTTCCCTGGCTTTTCTCTGATCTTTCCCAAACCTGCTCTGCTACCGAACTGTGGGGAAAGATTGTGGCGAAGGCTGGATGGGGTGGGGACGTTCAGGTTGGCCCCGTTCCCACTGCAGCAACTCTTCCACCCCCGCCGGGAGGGAGGCAGTTTTCAAATATTTGAATCTCATTGTCTCTGCATCACCTCTCTTGGCATCTCCAGCGTTTGTTTTTTTTAACAAGTATCTGCCTCTCTCGTGGCGGATATAGAAGCCTCTGCCCCAGTATCTCCTCTCCAAAAGGGACTAGATTTGCTCTTTTAAAAAGGAAAACAATTCAGAGAGCCTGCTCGGCTAAAAAGGTTTTTGGAAGGATTGTGGCAAAAGCAGGATGGGTGGCATCCGGGTTGACAAAGCTGATTTTCGTGGTTCAGCCATTTTCCCTGCCGCCCCCCCCCCGCCCCCCGCCACAGGGGAAGCTGTTTCTCAGCTAGGGGATGTTCTCAAGCTCCCTGCACTTCTAACTTTCGTTTTCAAAAAAGCCTCTAAGCTTTTCACGGCAGCCATAGACTTTCTCGACAAAAGTAGCTAGTGATGGGAAATCTTAGTTGGCTCCAACCAACAATTGCTGATTTTTAAATAAAAACGGGGGAAACACAAACCAGTGCTATGGAGTGTGGGGGGGGGGGGATGGGGGCACTGAACACACCAGGAAACCTGCCCTGTGGACGTTCCATTGTCCCTTCCTGGCAGCCACAACAGGGAGGAGAACCACCAGGCGTCCTTCTAGGTGGAAACATGGGCAATCCATTCCAGTCCTTGGCACCAGACTGGCCAGGGGGCAATGGGAAAGACGTCTCCCCGACACCTTCTCCCCGTCTGGCAGTGAGGGTCGGATGCAATAAACGGCAGCTTCATGCAAGTCCCAACTCAAATGCAGAGGGCAGAGGGCCTTGGCCACAGTATTTACACGGTTCCACTTGTTCTACGGGAGTCACCCACAGCAAATCTTCCACGTTTATACCTGGCCTTCCCCAGAGCAGGCCATGCATTACACTCGGGGGAAGAGAACTCCCAGAATGGAAGTCTGGACTCTGTTAACTTCAAGGGGATAATTTTGGCCACTGGAGACCCCCCAAGCTGGGATGACTCTTCCCCCAAGACCCTGCTAAGACTTTGGCCCTCCTCCCCACCTCCCCTCCCACTCTCCATCTCCAGGAAAGACCCAAGAATCCAGACGTCTTCCACGGGCTAGCAGTTTTTATTTTGTTCCCTGATTATACATCACTGCCTAGGAAAAGGGGGTGGGGAAGGAGCCGTTTACATGCCGAACCAAAAAAAAAAAAAAGGTCACCCACCTTTAAAAAAACAAAAAAACAAGCACATTTTCATCAGCACAGATGGACACACATTCACAGCATGACTGCCCACCTTGCTCACAATATTGGACACAGCATGATTAGCCCAGGGTGGGGCCATTTTCCCTGCAGAAATGCCTTTTGAGCCCAACCGTATTTTAAAAGCTGGCCCCCCTTTTCTGAGCATGCTGCTAAATCCATCCAGAGGTAGAAATCTGTCTGGGGGAGAACCACAGGCTTCAAGGGAAAAGGGCATGCTTCCAATTATCTGTCTGCACCGCAATGTGTAGCAGCCATGTGCAATTCACTGAATTTGGGTCAGAACCCACAGCTGGTGCCCCAAAGAAGACTTTCTTTAAACCAGAGAAGAATTCGGGGCAAACTGTATGTGGCTTTCACAGGGGAAGGGCCTGACCTCCAAACAGCTTGAAGACAGGGCAGAAAGGGGGAGACGCACCTGCCCCAATATAGCAGTCTGGAAGACCCTCTAAAAAGCCCCAAGCACCAAACTCCACATGAGCCCCCTGGCTTCTACACCGGTGATTTGACCCAGTGGGGGAAGCAAATTTCCCCACCTGCCTCCAGGCTACCCCCTCTGCCCTTAAGAATGGCATTGCTAGATTCCTCAAGGATCAGCAAAGGGTTTATGCATAAATCGCCGCATCAAGGCAGACCAACAGCCAGGGTGACACACACAGAACATCCACGGGTGCTTCATTTTCTGCAAGATGAGGGCTGGATGCTTGGGTTTGCAATTCACTTTGCATAAGCAGACAATTCTCTCTTAAGGCCAGGGACACGGCCCACCATTTAAAGCACATCTGTGCTCAGGGGACCTCCTGCCCTCCCATAAATCCCCCAACAAACCCATTTCCCCCCTCCCCCCCCCCGTACAAAAGGCCTCTTAGGTTAAAGCATTAATTTTCTCAGGTTCCCTCCTCTATTCTGCATTCAGAACTCTTTTTTCCCCCCCTGCAGAGGAGACCTTCCGTCTCTGCTGAGCATTCTGGGTTCGCTTTCCACTTATTGGCAGACCACTCAAAGGCACTTGGGGACCTCCTGGAGAATTCCACATCGCCGACTAGATCACCCACCGGCCACAGGCAGGCTGCCCACGGGCATCACTGGCTCGAGAGAGGTCCTCGTAACGCATCGCATTTAAAAACGTTTCTTTAAGAACTGCCCCCTTCTTACAGAATAGTGCTAAATGTAAAAAAAAAAAAATGTTTTATGGGCTACTTCCCATTAAGAACAAAGTCGCATAAGAGCAATTGGTAGGCTTTTTTTAAAAAGAAAAGTATTCCAGCCACAAGAGTTCTGCTTCTTCCTGTCAAAACAGCTACAGCCGCGGAGCGAACCCCTCTGTGGCTCCTCAGGGAGAGTCTCCTGGCAGCCGGCATTTTATGAATCCTTACTGTCTGCAGGCCCCTACTCTGTACAACACGGGAGGGGAAATGGGCCCCCTCTGAAACTGCCCCCCATCATCTCCCGTGTCTTTATCAGCTCCTGATTGCCACACTGCAGAATACACACCTCCTTGGCCAAAGCGCACAGTATGGGAATTGGGCCTTTCTGTGCAAATCAGTAATTTAAGTCTTTTCTCTCCTCTGGTTTGGGCAGCACGGCTGGGAGAGGCTTGGATTGTGGCCAGAGGCCCAAGCCAGATGGAGTGCCTCCTCGGGTGCAGGAGTGCCTTGTGCACAATTTGTTTCGCCTCCTTTAGAAAGACAGCCACGATGGCTCATGGGCTTTGAGAGGACCAAATTGGGGGCTGGCACCCAGCTGTCCTCGAAGTACCCTCCATGTGGCCAACTGGCACTAGACTGGGACTGGAGAAGGCCTGTAGGGACACACCTGGGTGCTGCACCTGGCAGCTGATACAGCTCCCCTCCCCCCTTTCCATCAAGAGCTCAGGCAAGGAGCACAGGGACAAAAAACAGCTGGAATGAAGCACCAGGAGGGGGTCTGCCTTTACCCCCACCCCAGTATTTTCCTTGCTTGTTTGTCCCCATTGATTTGGAGATGGGGGTGGATGTCTTCCACACATTTTGCTCCCCCCCAGTGGCCGATTCCACATTACACCTTTATGTGCTACCTAAAAATCTGTGTTTCTTATACCAAATGTAACATGATGTAACACTGAACTGAACTGAACTGACCACTACAGGGAGCAAAACACGAGAAGAACAGAAAACACCCTCCCCCACACACCAAAACGAGGAACACACAAGAGGCAAATAGATGCAGAAAAGCCCCTGGTCTTTATTCAGTGTTTTGGCCCAGAGCCCGAGAGGGCAGAATGTTAGGACTGGGGGCTCCCTGAGGACATCTAACTGCATCTGAATGTCTAAATCCTCACCTGAAGGAATGCCCCGTTATACAAAGCAGCTCTGCAGAGAGGAGGCAAGGACTTTCCCTTGAGCAGCTAGCTTTCTGCATGAAAGGATCATGAGGTCTTTCAACCCCTGAGCCCCTCCCATCTGAAGCACAGGAGCTCTGATAAACTTTGACAGCCACGCTGACCCCTCCGGTCTTCTACCTTCTGAACCCTGCTTGGCAAAGCCAAAAATGGAAAGAAACCAAACAAGATGGTCAGCTTTAGGACTTTGAAGAGTGGCTAAATCCAAGGGCCAACTGAACAGCCCAGTTTATTAAATGGGCCCCCTTTTCTGCCACCCTGAAGCTTCTTCCCAGAGGCCCCCAAGGAGCAGGTCCACCTACAAACACACCTGGCCTATCACAGTCTCAGTTCAGAGCTTTGCCAGCCACAAAGGGCACTCAAGTCCCCAGTTCAAATCCTTGCCAACCGCAAAGGGCATTTAAGCCAAAGTCTGGCCACCCTCGTTCCACAACCTGACAATGGCTGAAGTGGGGAGGGGAGGGGGGGTCCTCCACTGCCAAAGCCCACCTCCAAGAGCTCAAAACACTGAAAACAGGCTGGAAAACTGTAGCCCAGTTGCATCTTGTCTAGTTTGCTTTAAAAGAGACCGGAGGAGAGATGAGGAACACACACACACGCAGCTTACAACAACACAATGACACAACTCGCTCTCCTTAATCGTTTGGCACGGCACTTGGATGCTCTTATACAACGGCCTGGAATTCTGCCCTCGAAAGAGCACCAAGCCAGAGTAAATCGGATACTGCTGGCCGGCTCCCACACACACCGAAGAGGAGAGGGCGGCCGAGAACGTTCTCACGGAGGCGTCCCACGGAGAGAAGGAAGAAGATGTGGGGCTCCGAAGAGCAGCCCAGAACCCACGAAAGGGGCGCGACCAGACCGGTTGCCACAAGCCCAAACCCCAGGAGATTCACAGCATCGCAGGCGGGTCCAGCCAGCTGGAGCCAGGGGCGACTTTAGGATCGGAAGGGGGGCAGCTGCAGGCAGAACGGCAGAGCCCCCCCCCCCGCCCCCGCCCCAAGCCTCCAAAGGAACCAGAATGGCCGAAAAGGACCGCTTCATTGTCCACAAGTGTAGAAACCAGAACCGGAGAAGGACCCCCTCCCCCCTCAATAAAAACTGGACGAAAGCGCTCCGTGTGACATGCACCCCAGTCGTGCCCCCCCGCCCCCCCCCCCCGAGTCCTCCTCCTAGCAGTTCTTGAGGCGGCTGTAGAGTTCCCGCTTGCTCTTCTCCCCCGCCCAGGTGCGGCTCTTCAGGCGGAAACGACGCAGGTGCTCCTTGAAGTCCTTGTGGTGCATCGGGCGGTAGTTCTGGGGGTCACAGTGCACCTGGATGGGGCAGGGGGGCACACCGGTTACCCCCTGGCAGCGACTAAATTCTCCTCCTTTTGCCTCACTTATTGGTACCCCCAAAGCACCATACACAGTTCTCCTCCTTTCTATCCTCAGAACAACCCTGTGAGGTAGGCTAGGCTGAGAAAGTGTCACCCAGAAAGCTTCCATGGCAAAGCAGGGATCTGCACCCTGGTCTCCTGGAGGGTTCCATCTAGTCCAGCCTCCCGTCTCATGCAGGGGCCAGCCAGTTCCTCTGCAGGGCCAGCCACAGGGCAGAGAGGCCGAGGCCTTCCCCTGAGAAGACCCTCAGAAGAGCCCAGCTGGGTCAGGCCAGGAAGGGTCCCTCCAGTCCAGCCTCCCATCTCACCCAGGGGCCAGCCAGTTCCTCTGCAGGGCCAGCCACAGGGCAGAGAGGCCGAGGCCTTCCCCTGAGAAGACCCTCAGAAGAGCCCTGCTGGGTCAGGCCAGGGAGGGTCCCTCCAGTCCAGCCTCCCGTCTCACCCAGGGGCCAGCCAGTTCCTCTGCAGGGCCAACCACAGGGCAGAGAGGCCGAGGCCTTCCCCTGAGAAGACCCTCAGAAGAGCCCTGCTGGGTCAGGCCAGGGAGGGTCCCTCCAGTCCAGCCTCCCGTCTCACCCAGGGGCCAGCCAGTTCCTCTGCAGGGCCAGCCACAGGGCAGAGAGGCCGAGGCCTTCCCCTCATAAGACCCTCAGGAGAGCCCTGCTGGGTCAGGCCAGGGAGGGTCCCTCCAGTCCAGCCTCCCGTCTCACCCAGGGGCCAGCCAGTTCCTCTGCAGGGCCAGCCACAGGGCAGAGAGGCCGAGGCCTTCCCCTGAGAAGACACTCAGAAGAGCCCTGCTGGGTCAGGCCAGGGAGGGTCCCTCCAGGCCAGCCTCCCGTCTCACCCAGGGGCCAGCCAGCTCCTCTGCAGGGCCAGCCACAGGGCAGAGAGGCCGAGGCCTTCCCCTGAGAAGACCCTCAGAAGAGCCCTGCTGGGTCAGGCCAGGGAGGGTCCCTCCAGTCCAGCCTCCCGTCTCACCCAGGGGCCAGCCAGTTCCTCTGCAGGGCCAGCCACAGGGCAGAGAGGCCGAGGCATTCCCCTGAGAAGACCCTCAGAACAGCCCTGCTGGGTCAGGCCAGGGAGGGTCCCTCCAGTCCAGCCTCCCGTCTCACCCAGGGGCCAGCCAGTTCCTCTGCAGGGCCAGCCACAGGGCAGAGAGGCCGAGGCCTTCCCCTGAGAAGACACTCAGAAGAGCCCTGCTGGGTCAGGCCAGGGAGGGTCCCTCCAGGCCAGCCTCCCGTCTCACCCAGGGGCCAGCCAGCTCCTCTGCAGGGCCAGCCACAGGGCAGAGAGGCCGAGGCCTTCCCCTGAGAAGACCCTCAGAAGAGCCCTGCTGGGTCAGGCCAGGGAGGGTCCCTCCAGTCCAGCCTCCCGTCTCACCCAGGGGCCAGCCAGTTCCTCTGCAGGGCCAGCCACAGGGCAGAGAGGCCGAGGCCTTCCCCTGAGAAGACCCTCAGAACAGCCCTGCTGGGTCAGGCCAGGGAGGGTCCCTCCAGTCCAGCCTCCCGTCTCACCCAGGGGCCAGCCAGTTCCTCTGCAGGGCCAGCCACAGGGCAGGGAGGCCGAGGCCTTCCCCTGAGAAGACCCTCAGAAGAGCCCTGCTGGGTCAGGCCAGGGAGGGTCCCTCCAGACCAGCCTCCCGTCTCACCCAGGGGCCAGCCAGTTCCTCTGCAGGGCCAGCCACAGGGCAGGGAGGCCGAGGCCTTCCCCTGAGAAGACCCTCAGAAGAGCCCTGCTGGGTCAGGCCAGGGAGGGTCCCTCCAGTCCAGCCTCCCGTCTCACCCAGGGGCCAGCCAGTTCCTCTGCAGGGCCAGCCACAGGGCAGAGAGGCCGAGGCCTTCCCCTGAGAAGACCCTCAGAAGAGCCCTGCTGGGTCAGGCCAGGGAGGGTCCCTCCAGCCCAGTATCTTGCCTCAGACAATGGCCAGACAGTTCCTATGTAGGGTCAAGGACAGGCCAGAAAGGCAGAGTCCTTTCTACCCTGTCTTCAGGATTCAGAGGTTTAATGCCCCTGAACATGGAGGCTCCCCTCTGCCCCTGATACCCTGACAGCCTCCAGTCCCCTCCGGAACCTGTTTGTTCCTGTGGCCATCACCCCATCCTCAGAGAGGGCGGCTCCTGGCTCCACTCACTTGGTACTGGGGGAAGAACTCTTTATAGCCTCCTTTCAGGATGTACATTTCGGGGTAGTGCAGAGAAGGGTATTCGTTGCAGGCGCGGTCTTTCTCTCTGACGAAACGGCACCTGGGGGGGGGCAAACGGGGAGAGAGCCTGCGTGAACAAGAGCCCTGTGTGGGTCAAGCCCCGCGGCTTCCCTCCTCCTTCCGGCTGCTGGGGCCCCGGGGAACTCACATCCTGGGGCCCCTCTCCGAGGAGAACTCGCAGTGGAACACGATGATCACGCGCTTGGAGGCATCGAAGGGCACGATGGGGTTTTTGAGCAGAAACTCCTCCGCATCCTTCTCCAGGGGGAGGTTGACCGCGCCCTGCGGAGAGGCAATGGGGGCCAATGAGAGGCAAAAACTTTCTCACCTGCAGGGAGACACTCTGACCCCCCCCAAGCAAAACTTTCCTGGTCCCCACCAAGTGGCTGGGGATTTGGTTCAGATAAGTTTCTGATTAGCTGTGCAGATATTTTTGGAAATGTTCCTTTGGCAGCAGTGGCCACCCCTGCACAAAGATTTGACCCCAGTGACTGAAGCCAAGTGGCGGCAGCCATTTTGCAGCTGGCTCTGCCTCCTGCGGCAGCCATTTTGTGGCTGGGAGGATCACATTGAGTCAGAATTGCAACCGTGTCCCCAGGCTCCACAAGGCTGGGGACTCCTGACCTAAGCCCAATTTCTGGAGCAAAGCAGATTGGTTGCCCACCCAGGGGCCGTTCATTGGGGAGCCAACAGCCAGTTCCCAAATAACATCCTGTCCCTTCATTGGCTGCAGCATCAAGGAAAGAGCGGACAACAACTGACAAATGATGAAGAAGAGTTTGTTTTTATACCCCACTTTTCACTACCAGGAGTCTCAAAGTGGCTTACAGTTACAAAGATACCCTGTGAAGTAGATGAGGTTGAGAGCTCTGATAGACCTGCTCTGCAAGAACAGCTCTAGCAGGACTGTGACTGGCCAAAGGTCACCCAGCTGGCTGCATGTGGAGGAGGTGCAGAATCAAACCCAGCTCTCCAGATTAGAGGCCTCTGCACCACGCTGGATTGTGGACAGGAGTATCAACGTGGCTTACAATCGCCTTCCTTTCCTTCATTATACTCCCACGCCCACCCTGCAAGGAAGGTTAGGCTGGGCACGTGTGACTGGCCAGTCACCCAGCAGCCTTCAATGGCAACAGCAGGGATTTAAACCTGGGTCCCCCAAAACCTGTCCCACACTCCTAAATACAACACCACCACACTAGCTCTTGTGAGCACGAAGGACCAATGTCCTGTGGCAAGGAATGCATTTTGGGAAGCACCTCTCTCTCCACAAACGGCAGAGTCAGAGGAGTGGCCCCTTCCCTCTCATTTTTCGCAGGGGGGCCGCCCATTATGCCAGTCCTGGCTTTGACCATGCAGAAGCCTTACCTTGATGTGACCTCCTTCGTATTCGTAGGGGTATCTGCAGTCCACAATCATGCAGCTCTCAATCAGACTACTGAACTGGCCATTCAGCACGGCCACCATCTGCGGAGGAAGCAGAGAAGGCAGACTGGTTCAGACCGGTGGTCTTCTCCTGTCCTCGAGCTGGCTGCTCTGGAGGGCTGTTGTTGAACGTGTGAACGGCCCTGGCCAGAAGGCCAAGATTCCCTGGGACTCAGAGCCATTGGTCCACCTCTACAGAGGTCACGGTGGGAGGACTTGGGGCTCTTTCTGATTTTCCAATGTGAAAACATCTTATGCAGCAGCCACAGGGAAAATCTTTAAGATATGCAATGGAAAATGCAACGGAAATCCGTCATGGAGATAATTGTCAACTGGCAAAATTTAAAGGACACAGAGACATGAACTGTAAACGTACACAAGGCCGGGGACGAGGTGCGTACTTCCCTTGTGAGCCACACTCTGCACACCGTGGCTGCAGGCAGCACACATAATCCTCCAGCACTGCATCGCAGTACCTCCGTTATTCTTTGGACAATTTCAAAATTTTGAAAACCAAGCATTTTATCTGGACAACACCTTCATTTTGACATAAAAAAACGAAAATTTTTAAACACAAAAATTCTGTCAAACAACCACGATTTCCGTAATGGCAATGCCATGGACAGTGTAACACAATATAATTTTGTCCAAAAAAAATTAATGATGTTCTCACATACATCTTATGCCACAATCTCATACTCAGAACCTTTCTGCCTACCATCCCTGGGCTCTCCGTTTTGAGTGTTATGGTGGATTGGGCCTAAACAGAACCATGGGCATATGAAATTGCACCTTTTGAAGAGTTGCCCAAATTGAGTCTCCACTTAGGGTGAATAAGGTCTAATTTGTACAGGATGAGTTTTAGGTCCATCCTGCATATGATGAGTTTTGCAAATATACCTGTTTATTGGATGGAATGCTCAATTTGGATTTTACCACTGATGAAGGCTTTTACTAAAATGTGCTTGGTTCTTGTATAGGGATACAAATTTAATTCAGTTAATTTAATTTTTCAGCTTGTATTCCACCTTTCTCTAGTGGCTCAGGGTCAACACTTCTATATTTAATCACATAATTGAATAATATCATGTATATTAGCAAGACACTCTTGGCCATATTTCAGTTTCGCTCTTTTTGTCTTGCTCTTTAAGGTTCTTTCTGCTCACCCAGTATGCTAAGGGGGAAGGGGGAAGCAGGCTCAACATTTTGGCCACCATCACACAAAACTTCCTATCTTCCTCACCATTTCAGGAGAGATGTACTTGAGATCTTGATGCTTGCCTTCCACCGTCTGCAGAACATAAGCCTGGATTTGGGGACAAGGGGAGGCAATAACTCAGACTGGATGCTGCCATCACAGCCTCTCCTAGTTAGCCTGCAGGGAGGCCATGAGAAGCAGGCAGGGCCTTTTCGGTGGCAGCCCCGCAATTATGGAACAAGGTCCTCAAGGAGGCATGCCTGGCCCCCCACACCTTTAACTTATTTTGTTCTCGGTGTTTTATCTGTTGGTAAGCCCACTTGAGCTCCATCGGGAAGGAATGTTTCAAACGGACATCCAGCTCCCAGGCTTTCCCTCTGCCAGGCCCGTACCTTTGAGAAGTCACCAATCAGTTCCCGATGATCGCTGTCCAAGATGTCCTCGATCTCGGTGGGGCAGCAGGATTTGGAGCGTACCAGCCGCGGCTTCTAGGAGGGGCACAGAGAAAGGTAGCTAAGAACCCTAAATTGGGGCAGCACGGAGACTTTGAACTCAACGTTTCTTTGTTCTCTGTTCAGGGGGTTCCCGGAGGCACCCAAGGGGCTGCTGCTGGGGGCAGAACCCTGGATCCTGGTCTGATCCAGCAATGCGATAGCCCTCTTCTCCCCAACCAGATTCGGTGGCTTCCATATAGGGCCAAGTTTGTGTGGCTTCCGACACAATGCAGCAACAATGCAGCCTCTGCATCGTTTCCCTGCCACATCTGCCCCTCTCCCGCTCCATCCCTCCTCTTCTGGACCAGGGGAGCTTCCCTGTTTTTGTACCTTGCTATTATTTAATAAAACAGCCCTCAAATCACAAGTTTCCTATCTCCAAAACATGGTGCAAAGTGCTGCCAAATCACAACTGAGTTATGGCGACTCCTGTTGGGTTTTCAAGGCAGGAGAAGGTCCGAGGGGGGTTGCCCTTGCCTGCCTCTGCCACAGCCCGGGTATCCCCCTCGTCATGGCGGACGAGAAGAAAGAAAGCCGATTCCTTTCAAATGGAGGGGAGTTCCGTGGATCCCGCGGGCAGAAATTCCCCAGAGCGAAATAAACGAGCTGCAAACCAGATCAAATCACGGCTGGACTCTTCCCTAGGAGCTAAACGGCCTGCACTGAGGCTACTGTCCTTTCCGTTATGAGAAGACAAGAGTTGCTGGAAAAGACCCCGAGGAGAGGAAAAGCGGAAGGCAGCGGGCAAAGAGGAGACCGAAGCGGAGAGGGAGGGGCTCCGCTGAGCACAGCCAGGCCCGTGAACAGACCTGCCCTGTCCCTACCGGCTCTTCCGCCTGCTCCGGAATGGTGCTGCTGGCCAGGCTCTTCCGCCTCTTCGTTTTCACCGGCGTGTCTCTGTCTTGGGGCCGGTCCAAGCGCTTCAGGATGGGCCGGATGACGCTGCTCGGCATGGACGGGGAGCGGAAGAGACGGCGGCACTTGCTGGTCCCCATCAGGGCCTGCGGGGAAGGGGGAGGGGGGCATGACACATCCACACACCGACCTGCATTTGCCCAGCGGTGGGTTCGTGCCACTAGGATCAGAGTGAAGGAGGAGCAACCTGGTGCTCAGCAAACCCCCCATGCTTGCAGAATTAACCCATTCCTGTGGCCAGAATAAATACTAGTGAGGGCCAGTGGCGTGGGCTACAAGCCAAGCCGGGATCTGTTGAGCCCATGCAGCTTAACGAGGCCAATTAGCGCTTCAGTACTCACATGACCAAACACTCCTATATTCAACAATCCCCTACATGCAGAAAGCTAGTGTTTCAGGGAGAATGCCCGTGGCATGCTAGTTTTCTAGATGCAGAAAACTTCACCAGGGAACATGCCATCCGGCAAGCCCCCTGCAACAGCGCAGCCCTGATTCAGAGCAGCTGCTTCAGTGAGAAAGAACTGAGTACGCACCACAATCTCCCCCCACGCACACACACACACACACAAGCACACTCCTTGCCATATGGAGAACAGACAAAAAAAACCCCATTCTCAAGGAAATAAGCAAAGCATTTTAGGACAAAGCTTTATTCTGAACATTTAATATTAAATTCTTTACTTAAGACAACCTTCCAACATTCATGCCTGCCATAGACTATGCGTAATTCAAAGGGGCTGTTTAGATCTCAATTACTTTGGCGACGGTATTATTTTATCATATTGAATTACACAGCATTCATTTATTTATTTTATTAATGAATTTATCTACAGCCCTTCCCAGCAAGCCGGCTTGCGGCGGTTCACAGAAATAAATATTAAAAAATCAAAAATACAAATACAAAGAAAATCCAATAAAATATCCCCCAAACATCCAAGATGGCGCCAGTAGCTGGGCTTGGTGCAGGTGGAAAAACTCCACCCAACCCTAACCCTACTTTAGTGATCTGAGCCTCCATGGAGAGGGAGGCATCCAAAATCAGCCCCGGAGTCCTGGCTTGGGATACAGAGGACAGTTGCACGCCGTCCAGGCAGGGAAGGCGTGCTTCCTGGGCTTTCCCCTTCCTACCCAGCCACTCCATCTTGGAGGGGTTGAGTTTCAGGCGACTCTTCCTGATCCATCCAGTTACGGCTTCCGAACAACTGGTGACCGTTTCAGTGGGGGGGGGGGGAGGGAGCCCGGCTGGCCACCCATTAGGGGATAGAGCTGGGTGTCATCCTCATATTGGTGGCATCCCAGCCCATAGCCCCGGACCAGCTGGGCAAGAGGCCGCATACAGATAAAGTGGCATGCCGCACAGCGGTGCAGAGGGGTTGGACAACTCATCTCCCACCACAACCCCCTGTGACCTGTTCTGAAGGAAGGAGGCCAGCCACTTAAGAGTTTAGTGACAGTGTGCTATTCAAGAGGTTAGCTTTCTCAATGTTTTAAAGTTTAGCTTGCTGGTAAACCCTGCACACTGTGACTGTTATAAGCACACTTCAGCTCAAATAGGGCCGTTCTTATTGGATACTTCGGGATTTGTCCTCTACTTAAAATTTGTCGTTTTCCTGCTTACATCTGAGGGCATTGGAAGACATTATGCGATTAAGTTAAAAAATGCAATAAATAAATAATAAATAATACCTAAGTTACATCCTCAGCTATTTACAGAACACGACTATGGAGCACGTATTGGGGGGGGGGGGATCACCTACCAGGCCAGAGTCCTCCTTCTCTCTCACCAGCGGAGCCTTCAGGAGGTTTTCCATGCCCAGAGGAACAGCTGCACCATTCTAGAGAAGGCATCACAAGTATGAGCACTGGGGGAAACGGTCACCCACGAGGCCCCCACGCGGCCCCAGACCCAATGGGAGGGTGGCCCCTATGCCCCGGAGTTCATTCTTCTGACGAACGGATCACAAGGAGACCATTTGCCACAGTCATGAAAAAGCGAATCCCAAGCTATTCATAAAACTACTAGTAAACCATAATTTTTAAAATGTATTTTTGCCTCGCCTTTCTCCCCAACAGGAGCCAAAAGCAGCTGATTTCATTCTTCTCTATTTTACAGTCGCAGCAGATCTGCAGGATAGGTGAGGCCGAGAGAACAAGACTGGCCGGAGGTCACCGAGGAAATGTCCGTGGCAGAGCGGGGGCTCGAAGGCAGGTCTCCCGGATCATGAACACCCAAGATTCCCTCCAGACTTCTGGCAGAGGGGCAGTGATGTTATCTTGCAGATCTACCGGGGTGGCCATTCGCATTACGGATATCATACGGCACAGTTAACACCCCGTGGTGCCAACTAGGTTGTTCCGGCCTGGCTGCAGCCTGTCCCACTGAGGAGCTGCTCTGTCAGGAACTTCTTCCAGATGCTTAGCTGAACATTCTTTGGAATTAATTTCATCCCACTGGTTCTGCTCTGACCCTCCGGGCCAACAGAAAACAACTCTGCTCCATCTTCTGTATGACAGCCCTTCAAAGATGGAGAACCCACCACCTCCTGAGGAAGCCTGTTCCACTGAGAAACTGCTCTGTCAGGGACTTCTGGATGTTTAGACGGAATCTCTTTTGAATTTATTTCATCCCATTGGTTCTGGTCCGTCCCTCCAGGGAAATAGGGAAGAACTCTGCTCCATCCTCTACATGGCAGCCTTTTAAATACTTGAAGATGGTTCTCAGATCCCCTCTTAGTTGTCTCCTCTCTAGGCTAAACAGACCAAGCTCCCCCAACCTTTCCTCCTACGTCTTGGTCTCCAAACCCCTCACCATCTTTGCTGCCCTCCTCTGGACACGCTCCAGTCTGTCTGCGTCCTTCTTCAATTGTGGTGCCCAAAACTGAACACAGGCCTCTTCACTAAGAACTAACCTCTGATGGATGAGACCAGTGGTCCATCCAGTCCAGCTGGGCAGAAGCCCCAATATCAAGGTGCCTCTTACCTTCCCCTCTTCCTCGTCCATAATCTCCATAAAGCCATCGTCATCCTCATCGGTCATGAAGGAGGTCAGGGAGGAACGTCGCAGGAAGATGGGGCTGTCGGACCCCGGGCTTACGTTTTCCTTCTGAGGGCTGCAATACTGGGGCGGGGGAGAAGAGGGTCATTAAAGGTGCTCTAGCGAGAGGCCCAGGCACACCTGAAAAGGCAGCATCAAGACAGGTGAGCAAAAATTCTTTCTGCTTTCCCTCCAGCAGCAACAGCTATTCAGTCCTGCCAATTCCCATGCCGAGAACGGGGAAATGGGCCCTTCTCTCTCCATACAAACTTTGAAAGGACACAAGACAAGACTCCCGTCCAATGAGGTTAAAGGAAAAATAGTGCTCTGGCTCTTTTAGGCTGTAAGCCCTCCTTCTACTGTTCCCCAAACACCACATTCGGTTGTTCTTCAGAGGAAAACCTCAAAATATTCAACACCCTCCTGTGCACCACAAAAGTGCAAGGTCACTTCCCCAGTATTCTGGATGAGAGGACCACAGCCCAAGCCGTTGCCTGAATCCACGCATTGATGCTTGGTTTGCACCCAACTTAACAGGGCGCACCTATTCACATTCCTGCCCACATAAAGGAGCCAGCCGCCCCCGTGCTCACCATGAGGTCTGGGGCAGAGCTCGGCCGCTGTGCAAACGGCTCCTTCTCCCCGGCACAGGACAGCCTGCCCAGGGGCCGCAGGGGCTTCTTGAAGACGACACCTTCCTGCGGAAACAGGAAACACAACGTTATCGAGTCCATCAATTTCTACGCCGCCCCTCTCGGTCACCCGTCTCGGGTGAACAACACAATAAAACGTATAAACCTCAAAATCACAATTAGAAATGCTAAGAATTGTCAGCATCAACAATACATTCCAGGGGTGAAATTACTTGACAAAGACGTCCAAAGGGAAAAGGAGCAGGAAGAAAGGGATGGGCAGTTTTGGGAGGTTTAATTTCCTGGCTGGCCTCCACCGTAAGCCTGACGGAAGAGCCCCATCTTGCAGGCCCTGGGGGACTTTGTGTGTTTGGTCAGGGCCCCCAGCGTCCCTTTAAAAAAGGGAGGTTTCAGGTCGCCCCTAGTGGGACCACAACTGGGCAATTCAGACAGACACACAGCTGCACAGGGGCCCCTCCCTCCTCACGTACGTCTTCCGCGTTGCTTCTGAGCCTCAAGGCCCGGGGGTCCTCAGGAGAGCTGTTGAACTCCTTGGAATGAGAGATATTCCGCAGCAGCGGACTGGCGCCCAGGAGCCTCACCTGCAGGTTCAGGACACAAGAGAAAGAGGCGCTCAGACCAACAGAGCCACTCCTCCCACTCAATCGGATGCCTATCGGCTTGGCCCAAACGCAAACATAGTTCTGGAGCCTGGAAAGGGGAACAGAGCAGCTGTGCTTTTACTGACAGACGGATAAACTGGCCAGCCAAAGGAAACACCCCCAGGAAGAGGAAGCCGCCTTATGCTGGATCAGATCCTTGGTCCCTCCAAATCGGTATCGCCTACTCAGACGGACAGCCGCTCTCCAGGGGCACTGGCTGAGGTCCTTCACAGCACCACCCACTTGGTCCTTTCAACTGGAGATGCCGGGGCTTGAACTGGGGATCTTCTGCATGCCAAGAAGAGTCTTGACCACACACAAAGATATCTTGTGCTGAATCTGACCCCAGGCCCCTCAAGGTCGCTATTGTCTACTCAGAGTGGCAGCTGTTCTCCAGGGTCTCACAGGGGTCTTCTACTTTATCTACTGCCTGGTTCTTTAACTGGACATGCCAGGGGCTGAGCTGGGACCTTCTGCATGCTGAGAGGATGCTTAGCCTGTCAGTCCGGGGCCCCTCCTGTGCTTCTGGGCTGCAACGTAACACAAGCATCCATTCTTCTCTAGGGGAAACCACCAGGTGACCAGATCAGCCTATAGGATAGGGGTGGGTGGACAAACTGTGGCTCTCCAGATGTTCCTAGACTACAATTCCCAATTGGCCATGCTGGCGGAGGCTCATGGGAATTGTAATCCAAGAACATCTGGAGATCCACAGCTTGGTCACACCTGGCAAGGTTGACATCCCGACTCCAACCAAGACCAGCAGTGTCAACCAGCCATGCAGCCCGTTTAAGAGAGACTTACCGGCAATGAGTTGATTCTTCTGAAGGGGAAGGATTCACTGCAAGGAAGCAGAGAAGAGGCCTCAGGTGACAGACTGGGGCAAGGGGACACTTCCCAGGTGAGACCACATTTGGTTAATTCTTCCCTCCCCCCTCCCCTCAACAAAAGCCTTCTTGCAGTTGACACTTTCTAAATGACATTTTTCTATTTAGCAGCAGCTTTTCCTTGGAGGAAGTTTCAAAGCAAAGACACACACACACACACACACACACACACACACACACACACACACCATGAGTGGCACAGCCCAGGAGAAGGTTAAACACCAAGCGGAAAAGGATTCCCAACCATCTAGTCCAGGGCTCTGCACAATGCAGGAAGTTCACCGCAGCCCCCCCTACCCCACTGACCCATGCTATATGCTCAGAGGAAGGCCAAAAACCTCCAGGATCCCAGGGCCAATCTGGCCTGGAGAAAAATGCCTTCCTGACCCCAAAGGATCCCTGGGCATATGAGAAAAGACCATGAGAGGCAAGCACCAGCTCCTCCCTCCCTGACACCCCCCTCTTATTACCTGCCTCAATTCCCACGATCAGCATGGCCGTCCAACAGCCATCTGCCTCTGCTTAAAAACTTTCCAAGGAATGGCTTTTTATAGCCCAGCAACGTCTCCACAACCGTCAGACACCAGGAAAGAGCCCCCCCACTGCCCCCACTGCCCCCACCCTGTCAAGCAAGCATCTCACGACAATAAACCCATCCACCCGTTCAAGCCTTGGCAGCTCTGATGAGCCACAAGTGATGGAGAGAAAGCAGAATGGATATCTGGGGCAGATTTGGTGCAGAGGGAAGGGCTGGAGGAATCCAGGTGAAACCCAGAGCCCGGGTTACCTGGAAGTAGGGAGAGCAGCAGAGGCACAGAGCAGGGGAAACCCCAAACAAAAGAAGCAGTCCAGATTTTGCTACACGTACCTGTTGAGGACCCGCCCGGACTCGAACACTGCCCTCTCAAACCTGCCAGAGAAAGACATGGAGTTAGAGCAAGGGTAGTCAACCTGCGGCCCTCCAGGTATCCATGGACTACAATTCCCATGGACTCCCTTCATGGTCTCCCATCCAAGAACTGGGTCATCCAGGTCATGGCAAGAGACTAACAGATGTGGTTTGCCATTGCCTGCCTCTGCGTAGAAACCCCTTGGAGGAGTCCCCTATCCAAATATCAACCAGGACTGACCCTGCTTGACTTTCTTCCTTCTTCCCCTTTTGTTCTAAAGATACTAAAAGGTGTTTTGTTTTGTAAAGATAAAAAATGACAATACTAAGGAATGTTTTCTCTCCCATGATAGGAGAGCGGGCAATTGCTTAATCTGTTTTAACGTAATTCAGCATCTATATTTTTGCACTAATATGTTAGTCTGAGACTCATGAGATGGGTGGTTAATAAATGTAAATGAATGTTTAAAGAAAAGAAAAACAGATGAAATAGAGAAGACTTTCAATAAATATAGGCAGAACTACAAACTTAATACTTAATGTACAATTATTTTTAAAAGCTCTATTTTTTTCCTGCTCTCTAAATCCACCTCCACCCACTACCCACCCCCAATCCATCAGTTCTTTTGTTTTCATTTTGCACAAAAATTGTGCAAGGGGTTTCCGGTTGGCAATAAATGTGGATGCTATTTCTTCTCTGATCAAGTCAAGTTGGTGCATCTCTGGAAGTGCCAGCATCTCCTCCGGCCCACCCACCCTCAACCGCGGGCACTAGGGAACTTTTGTGTCTGTTGTTGGCCCATCTGCCGGCCCAGCAGGTTGCTCGCCAAGGAGAAATTCCCTCGCTCCGCTGGGGCCGGCATCCAAGCGGCCTTGGCGTGCAATTGGGCAGAGAAGAATAAAGGATTTCTAAGAAAGAGGATCAAAGGGGTCCTTTGAGCACAGGCCCGGGCTAACGAGGGCATTGCCATGGCAACGGTTGCTGTTTGCCGCTTCCCACCTGTATGCAAATTCACCGTGGGGGCCCCCTTGGGATGCCATCTGTCAGGTGCCCACACACAGCCAACCCCCCCCCCCCCGACACACACAGGCCTAACTGCAGACGACCAAGAACTGACCTTCGGTTTGCTCTCAAGCAGGACAGAGAGAACCCCGGAGATGCCTCCGGCAATCCTGGGAGGCCGTTTCTACAGGCCTCTGGGGCAGTCCAAGGCCCCAAACCCAGCCCAGCCCAGAGCACCCGGCTTCCAGGGGGGCACCTGCCACCTGCCAGAATTACAGCTGTCCCCTGGCTTCCACACACACTAAATAATGCAATAAAATCAGAGTCCAGTGGCACCTTTAAGAGATATTTGGGTGGCCTGGCCCAGGAAACCCCCTTCTCTCAGCACAAGGAGCTACAACCCACGGAGGAACCAGGCCCAGGAAAACCTTACCAGCTTTCTTAAATGGCGTGCTTCCGTTTCACAGATAAAATTTCTATACTGCAGATGTCCAATGGCTCCTTTTTTTTTTAATACTGATATATCATTTCAATTTTAAGTCGGCAGCAAAGAAACCCTGGCCGCATGGTGGGGCAGTTACTGTC
The DNA here is from genome assembly GCF_049243985.1 of Paroedura picta. NCBI lineage: Eukaryota > Metazoa > Chordata > Lepidosauria > Squamata > Gekkonidae > Paroedura > Paroedura picta. Next base: position 86,632,643 of record NC_135378.1, read on the forward strand.
TGGTCAGAATGCGGGAGGCCTGGGTTCGAATCCCAGTTGTCCTGTGCAAGCCCCACAAACGGCTGGCGTGAGGAGAGAAGGAAGGAAGGAAGGAAGCCCATTTGGGTCCTTTTCAGAGGGAAACGCAGGGTCTACCCAAAGCAAATCCTGTTACTTTAAGTGTAAGGTGCTTTGAACATGAACCAACAGGCGGCACAGAAATGCACTAAATCATAGAGTTGGAAGGGACCTCAAGGGTCATCTAGTCCAACCCCCATACATGAACAGAGCCTCCGTGTCTTTCTCAGCCTGAGCACAGCCAAAAAGCCAGCTTTCAACAAGCTATTCTTTGGGAGAAAGATGGGAGTGTAAAGTTTTTAAAAACCCAACCTCCAAAAATGCAGACGTCCCCAGAACATAATGAAGGGGCGATATACGAGCCACAAGGGCCACACGTGGGTGCCCAGCCCGGCCCACGCTAACCACCTAGATGCGCTTCAGAAAGAGAAAGCAGCAGAGTCTGAATTTAATCCAATTTTAAACCGGCTTGTTCTCCACCAAAGCACAAAACGCGCTTGATGGAAGCAGAGAATATAATCGAAGGCCAGAGGAGGGGAGCCCATTTGCCGCCCCTGAAAGGAACCTGCAAAGGGGCAGACAGAGGCCCCATTAATGGGGGTGGGGAGGCGGAGGGCAGGAGACGCTCCATTTGTCTTGCCAGATCAGGGACTGCTCAAGAGTATCGGCCTCCCAGAACCGTTTTGCAAGGCAGAGGCCGAAAAGGGGAGCGGAGGAATTTAGACAGATGTTCCTTTCCAAGAAGAAAAGAGTTCTCCTTCTCTCCAGGGACCATCTGCCCACACTACACAATTACCAACCCGGCAGCTGCTTATGAGCAACCCCCCCCCCACAAAAAAAAAAAAAAGCAGGTGCAAAGTTTATTATTTCACAAAGAAGTTATCTTGGCAAATGTGACTCCCTGCAGGTCTAAAAGCCCGAGAGAACATGGAACAAAGACATGAGAGGCCATGTTGTATCACCTGATTGCTAACACGAGTTCAAGCATCTTTTCCCCCTGGGACACCCTTCAGCATGCTAGGTGGGGCCAAAGCCAGCCCGATCTGGTTGGATCCTGGAAGCTCAGCAGGGTCCGTCCTGTGCGTAGGACTTGGATGGAGACCCCTAAGGAAGCCCAGGGTTGCTACGCAGAGGCAGGCAGGCGATGGCCAAGCACTTCTGAACATCTCTTGGCGTGAAGACCCTGATGGGGCCAATGGCAATTCCCACCACCAGATTTCCATCTGTGTTTCAAGGACTGACTGCACCAGAGGCAGTTTTGAGAAGATTCTCCAGGCCATAAGATTCCAAGGGCCAAAGCTCAAGCATCTGACAAACGGACACCTGGCTTTTCTTAAAAGCTCCTGTTCCCCGAAATCTTGTCTGTCTCTTTAAGATGCTACCAGACTCTATTCTAGCTGTTTCGCGGCAGGGCTACACTCTGAAATTGCCTTCAGGAGTCTGACAGCGGATTGCAAGCCACACCTCCCAGGGCTACCTCGCAAGGGTGTAAAGATTACAAGAGAGGGTTTAGCAGGAGTAGACAAACTGCGGCCCTCCAGATGTCCATGGACTACAATTCCCATGAGCCCCTGCCAGCGAATGCTGGCAGGGGCTCATGGGAATTGTAGTCCATGGACATCTGGAGGGCCGCAGTTTGACTACCCCTGGTTTATTCCATGCTCATTGGCTACATGGGTGCAAGGGAGTCGCCATGCTGGTCCGAAGCAGCAGAGCAAAATTTGAGCCCAGGGACACCTTGAAGATCAGCAAAGAGGCATACAAGGTTTGAGCTTCCCTATGCATGCACACTTCTGCAGAGACAATGCCATGGAATGGAAGCACTCTGTTCATACTTATAGGCAAAATGTGAGAGAAAATTACAGCATAATGAAAACGGAGAACTGATTCCAGAGACAAATCAGGAAAACCAGCCACTTAGATTTGTTTGCATTATATATATATATATATATATATATATATATATATATATATATATATATATATATATATAATCAATTGCTGACAGCAATTAGCTGAGACCTTATGGCCCCTCTTCCTCTCCTCTTAAGCTGTTCTTGCCTTCAACGGTTGATGCGAACGGCTAACCAAGCATTATTTCAAAGCGCCCATTAATAACTGTGAGAGAAGGGGAAAGGAGAGGGGACTGGCACAAGTGGACAAAACAGCTTCTTAGCTGACACTAAAGTTGCTTTGGAAACAACCGGGAATACTTGCACTTCAAAGTAACCCAAACCCAGCACTCTTGAGGACATTAGTCAAGAGAACAAAGGCAGAGCTAAGCATCAGCCAGTAAATAGATTAAGGGATCTGGGGAATGTATCCGAAGAAGCTTTCACAATCAGCAGCCAGGTAAGAATTTCTGCAATAAACCTGCAAGGGGTGTTTGCCCAGCAAGCAGGCTATCTCCGGCTCTAGCATACCAGAAACATTCTACGAGGAATGGCATACCAGAAACATTCTACGAGGAATGGTGCAGATGCATGTTAAAGCTCTCCAAAACTGGCCCAACTATATTAAAATTTGCCCTTTCTCTCTCTCTCTCTTTAAAAATGTTTGCCACCTGCCCAGAAAAGACTTTCAGAATTCTAACAAAAATAGAGTCCAACAGCACTTTTAAGACCAACAAAGATGTGTTGGTCTTTATGTAAAATTTTTAGTTTTCATAAAGATAGAAACAAAATGAGTACATATAATAGACATTAGTAAGAACGATATGATTTAGACTCTATTATAATAATAAGAACCCCCTCCTATCCCAGTATATTTTACTTTCTTGGATAGTTCAAATAAGGACCCCGATTTGTTGGTCTTAAAGGTGCAACTGGACTCTATTTTTGTTGTGCTTTTCAGACCAACACAGCTGGCTCCCCACTTGAACCTGTCAGAATTCTAGTCCCAAGAACTTAAGTGCAGCCCTACCGGATCAGACTGGGAGTCCGTCTAGACCAGCATCATGTCTCACACTGGTCAGCCCGTTCCTCTGGAGGGCCAACAGGGCAGAGAGGCCTTCCCCTGACATGACGTCCTGGCACTGGGATTCAGAAATGCAACATGGCTTGTGGCCCCTGATAGACCCATAACCACAAAGCCCTATATTCCTATGCAGATGGCCCTCATCTTCATCTACTCAGTTGTCCAGGACTTTTTAAACATTTCTCTCTTATTTTGCAATTCCAAATACACAGAAAATCAGGATATTCTACCAATTTTTGACAATACGCACCTACAATATATGCAATAAACCTTAAATCGTACAGGACAAAGAGAGAGGCCTCAAATGCATCTAACCAGAACTCAACAGAGAAAGTCCCAAAATCCAAATCTTAAGACGTACATTATTATATTCTGCTTTCTCAGAATTGGTTCCAAGCACTTCTGTGTGCTGAAGGGCACTTACTGGTCTGCCAAAATAACCCCCCCCCTTTCCCAATTCCCCTCTTTAACTAGAAACAAAACCAGATTATTGAGAAGTCTTCAACATGAAAGCAAAGCCCTGATTCTATGAAGACTTAAGGGGGTGGCAGGTGACAGTGGATGAGCGAGAGGGTTTTGATTGTCCTGCATAGTGCAGGGGGTTGGACTAGATGAGATTCCAGACTTTTTGAGACAAACACAGAAGGCCCTCACCAGGATTCCTCCACTGGTGAGAAATAGGCCTACTCTCAACCAGAACATAAATCAAACTCTTGGACTTGGCAATCAAGAAAGTTCCCACTTACACATCTTCAAAGATCTCTGCCTCCACCTCGATGGGGGAATCGGGGCCAACGCCTGTTTGGACACAGAGAAATGGCACAGGGTCAAGAAACAGAAATTGGGACTACTCAGCAGTGCAACTCCCCCCAAGAGACCTGTGAAGGGACGTGAAGCGAAGCCACAACAAAACGGAGGCTTACAAGCGATGCACAAGAAAGAGTCAAGGGAGGCAGAAGGGAAATCTTGAGAAAGAACCAAAAAAGGGAAAGGGTGGAGGGGAAAGGGATGCGGGAGCTGCAACTAGCTCTTCTGTCCCTGAGCAGTGAAGACTGCATACAGAAACTGCAGAGCACCTTGGGATCCAGCCTGTTTTTGGAGAAAAATTGTAGTGTTGAAAGAGTCAAAGAAGGAGGGCTGGTTTTTTAATGCCCTGCTTTTCACTAGCAGAAAAGCAGCTTATAAACACCCTTCCCTTCCTCTCCCCACCACAGACACCCTGTGAGGTAGGACACATGAGGTAGGACACAGTTCTAAGAGAACTGTTATGTGAGAACAGCTCTGAGAAAAAGTCATCCAGCTGGCTGCATGTGGAGGAGGAGGGGGAAATCAGACCCGGCCCCACGCTGGCTCCCACCCAGGGGGGCAAGGGAGGGCAAACAAGGGGGGTTATGCATGTCACCTGTCCCTCAGCATCCTTTCAACTGGGGTTGGGGGGCAAAGGGGTCGAGCCTCAGCCTTAACTGAAAGAGGAGGATAGTTTTAGATGGGACAGCAGAGCAGGAGAACTACCGGGGGGGGGGGGGGGTCCCACACGCACTCAGCCTCCCTCCAGCGCCCAGGCCAGCACGGACACGGGACAAATAACGGACACGGGACAAATAACGGCAGCTCATTTGCAGGTGCACATGGACAGGCAAGATTGGCTTCCAGGCATTTAAGCATGACTCGATGGAGGGGGGGGATTGTGGCCCCACGGATTTCCTAGGAGGGAATGCTGGGCGCTGGGAACAAGGAGGAACCAGGGGGCGCCAACAGCAGCAATGGGCACAAAGCCAACTCTGGGGTTAGGAGGACAGTGAAGGAGGGGGCTGGGGACCAGCCAGGAGGTCTCTGCTTTTGCCAACTGAATGGCCGTCAGGCAGGGGAAGGGCAATCCAACAGGTCAGGTCTCTCCCCCCCTCCCTTCCCAAACTGCACAGTAAAGAGACCAGCTGAATCCACCACTGACCCGGCTGCCTGGGGGCAGAGGGGGGCAGCTGGCGACCAAGCCTCTACTGACCCGAATCTGCAGACTCAGACGTGACCGAATCCTGCGACGACTCGGAAGAGACCGAATCCAGCGAAGACCAGTCTTGCTTGAACGCCTTGCCGAACTTCTTCCTTCTTTTGGGGGTTTCACAATCACTGAAAACAAAGCACAGGAACTTAGAAGGGAAGCCCCAGAACAGAAGGAGGGAAGAATTGTGACATGTCCTGCAGGGATGGAACAGAAGAGGAAGTTGGGGCCGGATCCTGCCTGCACTCTCGTCTGCAGATCAGCCCTGAAGGGCCTGTTACAAGCCCGGAAGAGCATTTAAGAGCCACCTGCAACAGTGCACTCCTAAGCAAAGTTAAGCCCGTCTCGGCTCTTAAGAGATGGAAGGGGAGAGGAGAATGTGAGCCCCCAGGCAGTTGCTTTTATTTCCCAGTCGCAAGAATGGTAGGCCTCAAGTAAACTAGAAGAGAAATAAAATGTGCAAGAATTTCATGCGGCCTAGAGCAATCTCCCGGCAACAGGAGCCAGGTTGGGGTTCTCACCATGGCTCTTTGCTAGCTGACCTTGGGCCAGTTCTACAGGGTGAGCCTAACCTACCTGACAAGGCCAAGTTTTGAGTCCAGGGGCACCTTTGAGACCATTTTATTCTGGGTATAAGCGTTCGTGCAGACATGCAATTCTTCAGAGGAAGTGTGCATGCACACAAACGCTTATACCCAGAACTAAACTTGGTGGGCCTTAAAGGTGCCCCTGCACTGAGAACCAAGTTGGCGACCCCCCCTGAAGACGGAAGAAAAGCTGTTATTGTAAACAAAGGAGGAATACTTAAGAGATACTGCCAGAGAGATTGTTACCAAGACACCCCCACACACACACAATCTTTTTTTTCATTTTAACACACAAGCCAAGGAAGACTTTTGCAATATCCCAAATTTAAACCTGGTGCTGCACAAGTCTGGACTGGCCTGAAAGACGTCTGATACAAACACTCTGTGGGACTGCCAGGCCACACGGGGGAAATGCCCCGGTTCCCAACCCTCCGCTTCAGACCCAGGGGCATGAGAAGCATGATGCCATTTTAAAAAACGGCACACTTCCTACGAAGTTGGTGCCAAGTCCGGGGACGGCCTGGAGAGTGGTGTTGGTGGTGAAGTTTGCAAAGGAACTGGTCTCGCCCTCCTTAATCTGATCATATCTTGAAACTTCAGCCTGCGTACACAGGCAGGGCTTCCCCTTGGCTGGGAACTTGGCAAGTGGAGCAGCCTCAGGGCTGATAAGGATTCCTGGCCCCCACCTCCTCCCCCCAAAGCACCTTTCCCACCCCAGAGAGTGTACCTGGCTGACCTATGCAAGAAGGGGAGGGTCATGGATTGGGGCCCTGCATTTCACACCCAACACAGCCTACCTGGCAGCCTCCCCTCCCCAGCGGCATCTGGATTGTGACTGACCCACCCCATTCCTAACAGAACCCACCTGAGCAACCAGCCCAATTACACCTTGTGGGATTAAGAGGGGGAAAGCGGGCAACCCCACAGCATTCCTTGGGGGGGTGGAAGCAACCCCAGTGGAGGCCTTAAAGGGACAAGCCACCCACCCAGAAACAGAGGTCTGTGCAGCCCGCTTTCAACCCTCTAAGTCAGGGGTAGTCAAACTGCGGCCCTCCAGATGTCCATGGACTACAATTCCCAGGAGCCCCTGCCAGCATTCGCTGGCAGGGGCTCGTGGGAATTGTAGTCCATGGACATCTGGAGGACCGCAGTTTGACTACCCCTGCTCTAAGTCAACCTGTGGTCCTCCAGATGTTCATGGACTACAATTCCCATGAGCCCCTGCCAGCACCATTCTTTCCAATCCCAACTTTCCCTGTGGCTCAACAGCAGTTCAAAAAGCGCTCCCAAGCTGAAACCAAAACTAAAAGCGCGAACTCCAGATGTCTCTCCTCCCCCCCCCCCCGCCGCAGCCATTTTCTTTGCCGACCGCCGCGCATCGGAAGGCAAAGCGGCTGCCACGAAGCCAGATGCGCGGATTCTGCCCCCGGGCGCCGCTTCCTCCGCGCACACAGGGCAGCTGGAGGAGGAGGAGGAGGAGGCGCGGCGCGATCCTGGCCTGGCCGGAGAGACCGAGGCGGGCCCAGGGGCACCCTGGAGGCCAGCCGGGGGGGGGCCGGAGATGCGGCCGAGTCCCCGTTTGTGGCCGCCCCCGGACACCTTCGCTTTTCCCGGAGGGCCGCCCGGGACGGGGCCACCTTGGGGGCGCCGAGCCCCTCTCCCGCTTGCCCCTCGAGCGCCCTCCCGCGGCCTCCTCGCGAGCGAGCAAGGCCTCCCGCCGCCAGACGCGTGTCCGGAAGCCTCCCCCCCCCCCCAGCGCCTGCCCCGCCGCCGCGCCAGATGTGGCCGGGAGGGAGCGCGCTTGCAGGGGGGCGGCCCAAGCGCCCCCCCCCCACCCGCGCACATGGCTCTCCGCGCCCGACGCCCCCTCCGTGCCTGCCTGCCTGGGGGGGCGCTCACCTGCCGAGTCCGGCCAGCTGGTCCATGTGGCGCGCCAGGTGGGCGACGGGCGAGAGCAGCCCCGGGGAGGCCCCCGCAGCCCCCCGCGCCCCCCGCCGCGCAGCCTCCATCGCCCGGCCGAGCAAGCGAGCAGGGAAGGGGACGGGAGGGGAGGAAGCGCTGCGGGAGGAGCGCCCGAGGGGAGCGCACAGGGGAGCCCGGGGCCGACGGGCGAGAGGGAAGGAGGGAGGGAGGCTGTGCTGTGCTGTGCTGTGCTGGGCTCTGCTCCGCTCTGCTCTGCTCTGCCCGGCGCGTCCCTCGCTCTGCCTCCCCGGCCGTCCGGTTCGAAAAATAACACCGCCGGGCGGCGCGCGGGCAGCCAATGGGCGAGGGAGGGGCGGGGCGGGGAGGGGCGGGGCGGGGCGGGGCGGGGCCGAGGAGAGCGCGCCAGAGCCCCCCCCCCCACATCCAGCGCAGGGCCGGGGGGGGGGGAGGCAGGCTGGGGCCCCCACGAGGGCCTCGCTCGCTGCGGACTCCCCATGCCCGGCTGGAGCGCAGGGGACGCGAAGACCCCTCTGGGGCCGCAGGGAGCCGCATCTGGGCCGGCACACCTCATCGGGGCCCTGCGGGGTCAGGCAGGCGGGGAGGGTCCCTCCGGTGCAGCCAGGGGCCGGCCAGCCCCTCCTGGCTCTGGGACCGAGAGCCTTGGTGCCTCCGATCGTGGCAGTTCTCCGCTGCCTCCCTGGCCAGGAGCCCCTGGCGGACTCTTGTGCAGCCGAGAAAACCCCCGTTCCCCAACTTCCTTTGCAGGAAAGGCCCCCCACCCCCTTGATTGCCTTGAGCAGGGGTAGTCCAACTGCAGCCCTCCAGATGTCCGTGGACTGCGGCTCATGGGAATTGTAGTCCATGGACATCTGGAGGGCTGCAGTTGGACCACCCTGTATTCAAACAGAGCCGGCAGACACCGGGCCGGTCCTCCTACACGAACCAGGACCAAACCGAGAGCCATTCGGCTTATTCCTCTGGAGCCACCCAGACCTGAGCTTCAGTTTCCCTCTTGCCAGCAAGAGCTCCTCTCCTGGGTTGTCTGGGTCAGGGCACATTAAGAGGGGTCACTGCAGGTGAATGGGCCCACAGCCTTGAGGGGCTTCACAAGGGGTAGCCAGTAGACCTGATAACTTATCAGCAAAATTGCTGTGATGTGCATGTGCCAGCAAGCTCCCAGTAGCAGCTGCTTCTTTAACCCAATGGAGCTTTCAAACTGACTGTCGGGGCAGGCCCAGGTAGAGTGCATTGCAGTAGTCTAGCCCTTAAGTTACTGCAGTATGGATCAACATGGCCAGACGGGTCAAGCTAAGGTAGAACATCAGAGAAGCTCTGTTGGATCAGTCCATTGTCTCATCCAGCCCCACACTCTGTGTCCCACAGTGGCCCAAACCCAGGGGCCATCAGGAAGTCCACCAGTGGGGCTAGAACCCCAGAAGGCCTGCCACTGGTGCCCCCCAAGCACCAAGATGACCCAGCATCAGCACCCCGGAAATAGTGTTTCCTCTAGGCCTTGTGGCTCATGTCCACGGATGGACCTCGGCTTCATACATTTATTCTCTATGCTTAAAGCTACAACCGGCAGCAGTGAATTCCAGATCTTAACCCCTTGGGTGAAGGGCAACTTCTTTGAATCTGTGCTAAGACCCCTGGTCATGAATTCCATGGACTGCCCACAAGTCCTTGTCTTGTGAGCATGGAAGGAAAATATGTCTTTCTCTCCCTTCTCTATCCCATAACCCCATAAACAAAATGTTATTCCTCCGTTAAATAAAGACTAATGGTTATCTTCTAGTTGTTGTTTTGCTACTGGGGACTTAATATTTTTAAAAGCTGATGTTTTGCAGTGCTGGGGGTAATCTCTGATTCACAAGCAGAAGAGATGTGTTTTAAAGAAAACCTCAGATGGGATCTCAGGTGTACTTTTGTGTATTGTTCTGAGTGTTGAGAGCAAGTGATTCTAAATCAGGGTTTCCCAACCAGGGTTGGGTGTTAGCTGGAAGCAGTGACTGGGCAGCTCCAGCAGAGTCTCCTGAAGGTCAGTCCTTCAAAGACTGGTCAGGAAGGGCCCAAGCGAAGGAGCGCACCTACCCAGCCTCGAGGGAGTGTAGCTATCAGTGGCCCCCCTTGCCAGGAATCTCTGTGTGACCCTGGATGCTTCCCTCTCAGTGGAGGCTCAGGCCATGAGAGTAGTGGGGCTGGTGTTCTGCCATCTTTGCCAAGCCAAACTACTAGCGCCCTACTTGGCCCCAGAACCCCTAGCCACAGTGATCCATGCGACGGTCACCTCTAGACTGGACTGCAACTCACTCTACGCAGGCCTAACCTTAACTCTGATCCGAAACTACAGCTGGTCCTGAATGCAGGGGCCGGGGTCCGCACAGCCACACCATGAAGATCCCACAATTTAGCCCATCCTCCATCAACTGCGTTGGTTTCCAGTCAGATTCTGGATCAGGCTTAAGGTTCTGGTAATCCCCTCCAAGGCCACACGTGGTCTGGGCCCAGTGTACCTGAGGGACCACTCTTCTCAAGGAGCTCTGTGCTCCATCACCTGGCTGGTGATCCCTGGCCCTAGGGAAGCTCACTTGACCTCAACCAGGGCCAGGGCCTTCTCCGTCCTGGCCCCCACCTGGTGGAAGGAGCTCCCCAAAGAGATCAGGGCCCTTGCAGAACTGGAGCGATTCCGCAGGGCCTGCCAAAGGGAGCTCTTCCGCCAGGCATTGGGTTGAGGTCGACCAGAACCAGCATCCTCCAGGGTCCCCAAGCCCCCCGCCTGCCTCGTCCCACCCCAGGGGCCGTCAGAGTGCTGCAGTTGGAAGGAAGGAAGGACCCTCCTCCCCATGTTCTGCTCTTCTCTCCTGGGGTCCCACTGCGGTATACTGCGCTGTGGCTGCTTAGAGCCGCTGAGGTCTCCATGCTGTTCTCATTCCACTAAGTTTCCTGTAGGCTGCCCTGAGCCTCGGGGGAGGGCGGTATATAAATATAATAAATAATAAAATATTTCAGGGTTCTTTGAAAACCCTAAAAACTTTGAAAAAGGCTGCTCTAAATGGACGGTTCTGAATAATTTGTGACTTGCCTATTCTCAGCCTAGAACAGTCTTGGGAGGGAATTTGGGTGGGGTTGTGTGTGTGTGTGTGTTCCAGGGAAGGGGGGGATGGGACTGCAGCCACTGGAATCAATCCAGCAAGTAAACCTCATGCAGTGACTTTAGGAAGTGGTTACAGGGATTCCGACTAAAAATTTAGACATTTCTTTACAAACAAAACAAATGCGAAATAGTTGGGTGACTTCTTGGAGGCAAAATAAGTTTATTTCTTGGTTGCATCTGGAAATGGTTATTATTCAGACTGCCTAGAGAACCCTGGACCTCAGGTTGATGAAATCTACTCTCTGGCGACTAATAGTTGGGGACGGCCTTCTTCCACATGAGGACAGCCCAAGAGTTTAAGTGAATTATGCAAACTGCCCTCAATTGTGGTATTCAGAGAGGCTAAATGTTCCGATGCTAATTTTCTGCACTTCCCACCTGCACACCTAACTCTTTGCTCTAATCAAACTTGATTCTTTCATTGTCCTTCTGCATCTCCGACTCCGTCCTTGTAACTCCAACCCACCCTCCGATGGGACATTGTTAGGTTTAGGAGCTTTGGCTCAGAAAAGTTTATGGAATTATTTGGTGGGTCTTGAAGTTGCTGCTGGACTTGGACTGTCTTCAAATCACACCTGGAGGCCACATTCTGTTCTTGTGACTGTAAGGAAAAGCCAAATTTTATCCCAAATCTGAACTCCTAACTTTACTTTTAAATTTATTTGAAGGCAGCAACCCAGAGGTTACGAAGTTCTCCTAAGTTTGAGAAACAGCTGGGACTCACACTGGAAATCATATCCCACGCTAACCCCACCGTTCCCCTCACCAAGTTTTATGTACTAGGTTGTGTGCTTATTAAAATACGCATAGCCCTCCTTTCCTTTTGGCTCAGGTCTGAAGTCTTCCTCCGACTGAAGGAGCTTTCAACCAAATTCAGTTGCTATTCTATCGAAGGGCAATATTTTCACAATGTTACTTGTGAAAAGAAATGTAAAACCCACACCGTGTTTATTTAAACTCCTAATCCACTTAAAAAACAACAAACAAACCTAGAATCATAGAGTTGGAAGGGACCCCCCAGGGTCATCAGTCCAACCCCCTGCAGAATGCAGGAACTCACAACTACCTGCCCACCCACAGTGACACCAATTTCATTCCCCAGTGATCCCTCTGCCTCCCCCCCCTCCCCAAAAAAAACCCCTCCAGAAACCAGCCTGGCCCTATTCCTGTTTGAGTCCGGGGGCAGCTTTAAGACCAACAAACTTTTATTCAAAGGATCAGCTTTCCTGGGCATGCACATTTCTTTTTCAAGCGCTTGGCTTATTTCTTCTGTTTATTCTTGTTTCAAACCTTGAAAGGGTTCCGAGTTTAGCTGTGGCTTTTGCCTGCAGCCTGTTTTGGCCTGGCAAAGGTCAAGGGCAGCCAAAGACAATGAAGGTGCCGGGGAGGAGGGGGAGAGGTGCTGGGGGGGGGGTGTCACCCTCTTCCAAATCCGGTATCCTTGACGGAGGGAGGGCAGTAGTCTTGGGGGTGCCTCGAAATTAAATCAAGAGATTAAGCGAGTCTGTTTGAAACCCTGTTTCAAGGGCATTCTTTTTCCATTTCAAGGGGTGTGTGTGTGTGTGTGTTGGTGTGTAGTGTGAGCCTCCCACCCACCCGGCAGTGGAGCAAGGGCTTCATCAATGCCCAATGCTGATCACCAGATCCTGGTCTCTGTCTCAATCCAGCTGCTCCACCCTGACTGCCCCAGGGGACCTGCATTGTAATCCAAAGGTGATCTCTTCAGGGATCTATCAAAAGAAAAGCGGGGGGGGGGGGCAGGGAGAAGAAGCAGTGCTGGGGCTGTTTATTCCCTGCTTCTTACTACCTGGGGGGAATCCACATGTGCCTGACAAGCCCCTTTCCCACCCAAGACACCATGTGGGGTGGGTGGGGCTGAGAGAACTGCTCTGTGAGAACAGCTCTAAGAGAAGTGGGGCTGGCCCAAGGTCCCCCAGCTGGCTGCCTGTGGAGGAGGAGCGGGGAATCAAACCCACTTCTCCAGATCAGAAGCTCTTTGACCCCAACACCATGCTGGCTCCCAGATGCCTGATCAAGGGAGAGAACTCCTGGCCAGAGAGTTTCAGGGCCTGCCACGGAGAAAGGGAGCTTTGGGTCTCGAAGACCGCTGGGTGTCCATGCGGAGGACGTAAGGTGACCCTGTGAATTAATAACTCCCTAAACGTCCCTCCGCAGACTGCGGATTGTGGTTTCCCTGGTGGAGTCCATCCATCTTATGCCGGGTTTTCCTCTTTTCCTTTTTCTTTCAACTTTTCTTAGCATGATAGTCTGCTCCGTTGGGAGCCCCTTCAGTCCTTAGTGAAGTCAGCCTGGCTTGAGTGGGGTGCCAACTCCAGCTTGAGGGAAATTCCAGGAAATTGGGGTACAGGGCCTGCAGAGGGTGGAGTATATTTCCCTAAAGCCCACCCTCCAAAGCAACCAGCCCCCTCCCCCCTCCCGGAGAACTGACCTCTGTTGCCTGAAGAACAGTTTTAATTTGGGGAGATCTTCCGGCCTGCCTGGAGGATGGCAGGTCTAGCAAGAACCATCTTATTGACAGCCACACTAAATCGTGGTCTGAACCCACAGCTCCCTTGTTGTTAAATCTCCCACCCCACCCGGGAAGTATTTGTGGCTCTGCTCAGAAATACTGCAGTTGTTTTTCAGCTAAATCCTCCAGTGGTGCATAGTCTCCTGGGAAGACCGAAGGAAATGCCAAGACACGCCAATTTATCTGGGAGATCCGTGGAGAGGGAAGGTTTTCCTTTTGGAATGTGGCTGGAAGAGGGACAGGGGGAGGGGGGAGCAGAAGGGGCGGAAGTCCCAGGATTCCAGGCAGGATTGAAGAAGCAAGATAAAGGTCTCGAGATAACCAAAGAAAATGGGGTATGGCTGGCCAAGCTTTTAAAGGGAGCTGGGCGTCATAAGCAAGAAAGATGGTGGACATCCAGCATGGCACAGTGGAGAAAGGGCTGGATTCGCATCTGGGAGACCCAGGTTCGAATCCCCACTTGGGCCGTGAAAGGGTGACCTTAGGCCTTATTATTTGATTTGTAGCCCACCATTCCCATAGAATTGCTTGTGGCAGGTAACATCATAAAATCCCACAACAAAATCCCCCCCAAACCCCACAGTATAAAATAATACATTTGCAGCAGTGAAAAATAGATCCCCTAGATTTAGAACAAGACCCTCGTTCCTGAGGGAAGAACTCTGACTGCTGCGGGGCAAGGGAGGAGAGAAAGGGTGTGAACTCCCTAGAAGAGCCATCTTTTAACGTGCATTATTCACTGAGAGAAGCAGGGGGGGGGGATTCTTGGCTCAGGATTGCAGGGTTAGGCAGTGGTACAGCTGGGGGGGGGGGGAGCTGCGAGGAGGGAACACACCCTCTGACCTGCCTGCCAGGTGGGCTCTCTGCACCAGGTCTTGCAAAAGCAAACGCAGGCAGCTGCAATTGGGAATGCACTGAGGAGGGTCAAGCACTTGCCTGGAGACTCCGCTTCTTGCTTAGGAACTAATAAAACTCCCAGCTGCCTGGTTGCCTCATGGATTTAGCAACTATTGGGGGGGGGGCACTGAGGCCCTCCCGACCAGTTCAGACTTGCCTGCCCCTTTGAATCTCAATAGGAGGCCAAAGTTAATTCTCTGTGGGAGCAGGATTCCATGCAGCTGTGGGGTGGGCCCCCCATTTTCCTGGTCTGTGGGGGTGGGGTCAGTGCTCGTCTCTATCCCTTGCCAGAATGTGCAGCACATCATAAGGAAACCTCTTGGGCCTCTAGGCCTCTAGTAGCAGCCCTCACCCTGAGCAGAAGAGGACATTAGGGCATAAGAGAAGCCAGGTTGGATCAGCCCAGCACTCCGGGTCACCCCAAAAAGGCAGAGCATCCCTCCCCCCCCCAGACAGGGTGTTCCCTCTATGCCTTGTGGCTAAGAGCCACTCAGAGACCTCTTCCCCATATGCTCCCCTTGTAGCCAGTCTCCATTTCCTGCAGCAGGGAATTCCATGTGTTAATTACTCTCTGGGGGGAAAAGGAATTCCTTTTATCTGTTCTAAGCCTCCTGCTCATTCATTTCATTGCGGAGGAAGAGAAGGATAGGTTTCTATACCCTGCTTATCTCTATAGAGCAGTGGTCCCCAACCTTTTTCCGGCTGGGGACTGGCGGGGCAACTGCCCCGCCCACGCAGCGTGCATGCGCAGCCAGCCCGCGCATGTGCACTTGCACATGCGCGGCAGAAATCGTGAATGCGCGATTTCGGCCACGCATTGCGCATGTGCGGCCGGGCCATGCACGTGCGATGCGCGGCGCGGCCCTGATTCCCTCTCCCCCCCCTCCCGCAGTAAGAAGCTTCCCGGGCCGCAAGCTTGCGGCCCGGGGAAGTTTTTTACTGCGGGAGGGGGGGTGGGGAGAGGGAACCGCGGCCTGGCGCCCTGGCCTTCGTGGCCCGGCACCAGGCCGCGGACCGCAGGCCTGCTATACAGTCTTAAAGCAGTGGACAGTTGCCTTCCCTCCATCTCTCTGTGAGTGACACCTCATGAGGCAGGTGGGGCTGAGGGAGCTCTGAGAGAACTGGGACTGGCCAAGGTCATCCAGCAGGCTTCGTGTGGAGGAAGAGCAGAGATTCAAACCCGGCTCTCCAAATTAAGAGTCTGCCATTCTTAGCCACTACACTAGGTTCTTGTATTGGCTAGATATTTGGGGGGGGGGAGGGAATTTCACAGTCAGAGTAGATTCAAGTGGGTAGCTGTGTTGGCCTGAAGCAGCAAAACAAATTTAGAGTCCAGTGGCAGTTTTAAGACCAACAGAGTTTTATTCAGCGTGTGAGACAATGTCATGGAATGGAAGGAATCAGTTCGAACTTACAGGTAGTGAGAATAAATTAACATACAGCATAAGAAAAATGGTTAGCAGTTTCCAAGATAAATAGGGAAAACCCAGCAATTTGGATTTGCTTGTATTCACTCGAGATTGAATTGCCAAATGTTTCCCGTGCAATTTAAAATTGATTTAAAACAGGCAGCAAACAGTTTAAAATTTTGCAGCAACAATTCTTCCACCAGGTGGGGGATGGGCCCGAAAATGTCCTGGCCTTGGCTGAGGTCAGACGTACCTCTTGGGGGCCAGGGACCGCCTGCTGGTGGTATTTGAAGAACGAAGCGTTCTTCAGGGGGCATAGAGAGAGAGAGACGGTCACTCAGATACACAGGACCCAATGCTCACCCTTGTGGGTAAGTGCCCTTACCTTAAGCTTGACCCAGAATGGTCTGACCATAGACTTTCGTGTTTCAGCCCAGAGAGTCTTCATCAGTGGCCAAACAAAATACATGCCCACATTTCATGATACAGTATTGCAATAAGACCTGGTTGGTGGTATAAGAAACATAAAATGGGAAGCTCCGACCAAGGTCGAATACTAATTCTAGATGTGGAGTTCATAATGAAAAACCAAAGTCGTTACGAACCACTCGTGTGTCCAGGAACAGGGTTCGAATGTGAGTGGTCATCCTCAGGTGGGAACCAAAAGGAAGAGTCCGAACTGGAACGGGTGCCAAACACATTTGCTGCCAGGAGGGCCACCTCTGACATCAACGTCTGCAGAGTGCTCGAGGCGTCTTTCTGGTTTGTGTGCTGCTGACAAGGCCCAGAGTCACAGGCGGAGCCTCGTTATCTTTGCAAAAGCTAATGCGAGGCCTTTGTTGTCCGGAACTTCATCGTAGACGGGACAGATAGCATCCTAATCTAGTCTCACCAAGTAGGATGGATAGAGATGCAGGAATTCACCGTGGTGCCAAGATGGAGAAGGCTAGCTGAGTGTGGAAAGAAGGTGGCAAACGGGGAGGGAGGAATAAGACTCAGGGCTAAGGGGAGGCAGGCAGTCACCCCCTCCCCTGAAGGACAGGCAACGCGTGCAGAGTTCTGAATGCCTGGAGAAAAAACATTGCCTTAGTGGCTTTCCTTCTTTCCTTCCAGAGCCCTGGGAAACCTGAAGCCATTCAGAGAAAGACCTGTTTATATGGTGCATTACTCAGGGCAGGGCAGATTTTGAAATGTATTGTTGTTGCTGTTGTTAGATTTCCTCCCAGCCGCAGCAGGGAAAGGCACTGGAGCCTTTCCAGGAACAGACAGGGTTGTGTGGAATTTTAGAAAGAAGGAAAGCGGCAACCGTGGGAGCATCTTGCATTTCTGGGAGGAAAGCCAGGCTAAAAGGCAAATCATAACAACGTCTGACTGCCGTCTGATCTTGTGCCTTTCAGCACTCCTCAATCAGCAGGTGAGGGGGAAGAGGATGTGTTCGGGGAAGAGCATAAGCTTCGCATGCAAAAAGTCACACAGTTCATCCCCGGCACATCCGGTTAATGGGGGGGGGGGGGGGTTGTGGTTTAGTGGCAGAGCTTATGCTTTGCATGCAAAAAAATCATATCGTCTCTGGCATATCCGGTAAACGGGGAGGGGTTGTCGCTCAGTGGTAGAGCTTTGCATGCAGAAGATCAAACCCCAAGCACCTCCCACCTGAGGACCGGCATCCCTACATTTACGCTGCTGAGGCCCTTCACCTCCCCGAACCCCCCAGAATTTCCCAAGCTGGAGGTGGCAGCCACAACAAGCCCCCCTCCCACCTCTGTTCCCCCTTCCCCTCCCTCTCTTGGAGAAGCTCTCTTCTCTATGCCTGCGTTGCCAAGTGCTGCTAAGATGCACACGTCGCTTAGCAACCCCACTGTTGTCAAGGCCGTTGCCGGGGCTCAACAGAACTACCCTTCCCAGGATGCTCTGGGCTCTGCCACACCTGTGGGGGGGCTGCTGTCACCATGGCAACGAATGCAAACAATATGGCTGCCCCCAGCCCTGTTAGCTAGCAGGGAGAGAGAGGAGAGCTGCTGCCAGCTCAGGGGGGGCACCTAGAGGGCAGGGCCCCCGCCGTGCCCATCAGCCATGGCCCACGGGGAGCTGGACGAGGAGACCCTGCAGGATCTGTACAGCTGGGTGGATGCCATCCCCCTGTCCCGCCCCAAGAGGAACATTGCCCGGGACTTCAGCGATGGAGGTTTGGGGGCAGAGGCTGGGGGGGACCTGGGGGTGGGCAGTCTTCTTTGGGGGAGAATGGGAAGGTGGGATGTGTGCAGCTGTCTGGCACCTTTGCATGGCTGGGTTTCGTCTTCCTCCTGTGGTTGCCAACTTGCAGGTGGTGGCTGGAGGTCTCCTGGAATGACCACTGATCTGACTATAAGATCACTTTCCCAGGAGGAACGGGCTCTTTTGGAAGGAGGAGTCTACAAAGTTCACACACACACACACACACACACACACACACACACACAAATATATGACAACCTCCCACCCCAGGCTCCAAACACAACATCTCCAGGAATTTCCTCACCTGCAGGTGGCAACCTCACTTCCTCCCCTTGTTTGGCATTTAGATCAGAAACTCCTTGAAGGGCTGCTGTGCACATTTATACTTTGTTATTTATGTTATGTTATTAATTTTTTTTCTTCTATGCCGCCCCTCCTGCCCCACATGTATCCTCATGTGGACTCCTCCTTTCTCCCCAAGGAGGATCCCACATTCGCCTCTCCTTTTCTCCTCATAACAACCCTGTGAGGTAGGTTGGGCTGAAGAAAAAGAACTGGGGTTTTGCATCTTGCTTTTGACCCCTTAGGAGTCTCAAAGCCGCTTCCATTCGCCTTCCCCTCCTCTCCCCACAATAGACACTCTGTGTGGTAGGTTTGGCTGAGGAAGCTCTGAGAGAACTGTGACTGGCCCAAGATCACTCAGCTGGCTGCAGGTAGAGAATGAATGGAGAACGGCTAACAATCACCTGACTGTAGGTTCAAGTGGGTGCCGTGCTGGTCTGAAGCAGCACAATAAAACCAGAGTCCAGCAGGGGCACCTTTAAGACCAGCAAAGATTTATTCAAGGCGGGAGCTTTTGAGTGTTTGCAGATGGAATAGGCTGCCTCAGAAGGTTCCCTCACCCTGCCTGTGTCGCCCTTGGGGCTCCTCCAGGAAGGTGGGGCCTATGCTCCCTGTGCCTCCGTACCCCGAGTCAAAACACCAGTCCTGTTTACCCAGGCAGGAGAATGAGCTTGTGGAAAGAAATGCAGAAGGCAAGGTTAGAACAGAATCCTAGAGTCGGAAGGGACCTCCAGGGTCATCTAGTCCAACCCCCTGCAGAATGCAGGCACTCACAACTACCTGCCCATCCACAGGGACCCCAATTCCATGTCCCCCCGTAAAAATAAAGAAACCTAGAATCCCTAGTCAGTCTGGTCTGGGGGAAATTCGCCTTCTGACCCCAAAGTGGTGATCTAATTATGACTTTTAACCGGGTTCTATTTCTGAACGCTCCTCTACATAGAAACCTCTCAACAAACAGAAAATGAACGCAACAAGGAAGATAGCTTGGACCATTTTGCAGATGGCTCCACCTCCTGGGGCAGCCATTTTGTGAATGGCTCTGCCTCCTACAGCAGCCATTTTGTGACAGAATTCCAAAGGAGCCTACAGGCTCAAAAGCGGTTCAGGAAACCTTGAACTGGTTCAAATCCCCATTGTGCCACAGAAGCACAGTGGGCCAGTCTAACCTAACCTACCTCACAGGGTTGTTGTACAGACAGAATGGAGGGGAGAACGATATAAGCCCGCTGGGAGAAAGTCAGTGCATAAGTGAAGTAAACTGTGGATGAACAAGAAGCAGCAGGGCTGGGACTTCCATGTCAAGGGAATCTGAAGTTTCTGCTTGTCCTCTGAGTAGACTCCGGAGGTGATGGGCAACACCTGTGTGAATGGAGGGAGGAGCCTCGGGCTGGGCGTGGTCAGCAGCCCCTCTCTTCCTTCTTCTTTTGTTTCCCATCCAGTCTTGGCTGCTGAAGTGGTGAAGTTCTACTTCCCCAAAATGGTGGAAATGCACAATTACGTCCCGGCTAACTCGACCCAGCAGAAACTGTCCAACTGGGGGCACCTGAACAGGTCAGTATCCTGCAGGGGAGTCTGAACCTGAGCCCATCTGCAGATTTCGTGGCTGTCAGTTTCCCAGAAAGCCAGCCTGGTGTCGTGCTTGAAGAGTCCAACTAGGATCTGGGCAGGCCCACGGTTGGGGGCTTGGGGAAGAGCAGGACTTCAGGGGAGCCTAATTACCTCCTCCCCCCACCCCTAACCCCCCAAGCAGCCATTTCCTCCCGAGGAAGCTCATTTCTGTCCTCTGGAGGCCACGTCTAATTCTGGGAGGTCTCTGGCCTTCAGACAGCACCGTTTGCCTCGGGGGCGGAGTCCATATTCCTACATTTCCTTTTGTAGGAAAGTACTGACCAAGCTGAACTTCTCCATCCCGGAAGACGTGATCCGGAAGATCGCTCAGTGCTCTCCTGGCGTGGTGGAGCTGGTCCTGATCCCGCTGCGGCAGAAGATCGAGGAGAAGCAGAAACAAGCCAAAGTGTCCTCCAGCTCTTACCAGGTGAGTGGAAGTCAGGAGAGAGCTGGGGCCGAGCCCCACCTTGGCTTTTGACAGCGAACGCCTTCTCCTTCTCCTCGGCTTGCCTGAATCATCTGTCCTGGGGCCTGGCCAAGCATCACATATAACTGAACACAATTATCCCTGTTTTACAGGCCCAGACCCTGAAGGTGAGACACGGGGGATGGGGGTGGGAGCATACATCTTGTCCACAATAGGGCAGAAAAACTTGTTGGGCTGTGGGTCGAAAGGGAAAGCTGGGTTGCATCGGGAAGTGATTTCTCGCACGGGCCTTGGAAGCCTCAAAACGTGCCCTAGAAGTTTAGAGTCCAGGGGCACCTTTAAGACCAAGAAAGTTTTGTCCAAGGTGCACACAAAAAGCTCATCCCTTGAATGAAACTTGGTTGCTCTTGAAGTCGCCCCTGGACTCTGCGTTCTGCACCTTCAGACCAACACGACTCCCCACTGGAAGGGCCCAGAAGGCTGAGACAGCCCATTTCTGGGCAGCTGGGATCAGCAGGAAGCCACTGAACCGGGGAAGGGTAGTGGGAATAGGAGAGCCCGCACATTTCTTCACGGTCTCTCCCTCTTATCTCACCAAGGCCTCTGCAGGCGAACTGTCCTTAGGGATTTTGCTGGGGTTGGCAATAGAATAGCGGAAAGCACGAGAGCTCCCCAGGCACGTAAGACATAGTAAAATGCTAAAGCAACTCCATTTCATCTCAAACTAATCCCCTTTTAAAATCCCAGCCCGGCTCCACAGACCCCCCTCCCGATCCCTAATCTGAGGGCAGGTGTTCGAGTAACTCGTTAGGTGGATGGCTGACTGGAGAAGATCTTCCCTATCCTGGCCTCAACCCAACGCTTGGCGGAGAGCTCCGTCTTGCAGGCCCTGCGGAACTGGGGTAGCTTGTCAGGGCCCTCAGGTCTCCCGGGAGCTCCTTCCACCAGGTCGGGGCCAGGACCGAAAAGGCCCTGGCCTTGGTTGAGGATCTGGGGATCACTAACCTACTCAGAGTCACAGAGCGAGGGCACAGGGAGTGAGACAGTCCCTCAGGTGGACCCCGCTGGACCCCGACCGCAAATAGCCTTGAAGGTCAAAGACCTTGAGCTTGATCCAGAATACAACAGGCAAGCAGTGCAGCTGCTGGATGCCGGCTCTCTTATATTATTATATATCTGCTTCTTGTGTGTAACTCTGCCATATACAATAAATAAAACGGTAATAATAGCAACTTAAATGGATTTATTTTGGTTAAATAAGAAAGGACGGACATCCCAAAAAGAGAGGACTCATTGTCTTAAAAGAGGACATCTAGTAATCCTAAATTAATGTCTATGTTCTTATCTCATGATCTTTCTTTTGTAAACTGTTCTGAGTCCTTTTTTTAGTGAAAAAAAGCAGGACAGTAAACTGATAGATAAAACCAGGCTTCTGAAGCGGCAAAGTAGATCTTTTGGTGGATAAGGACAAGACATGGGCTTTTGTACTGTGGAGCAGATTTCAGATGGGTGAAATCTCTCTCTCTCTCTCTCTCTCTCTCTCTCTCTCTCTCTCTCTCTCTCTCTCTCTCTCTCTCTCTCACACACACACACACACACACACACACACACACACACACACACACACACTTCCAAGCCACATCTCCAGCCTTCAGAGCAACCGAGCGATGCTGTTCTTTGACTTTTCAAAAGATTTCCCCCACCACATCCAAGTTGCCCATCAGAGACCTGGGTCACTGAATGCTTGCTTATTTTGTTTTATTATTTAGATTTAGATTTATTGTCCACATTTATATCCCGCTATTCCCAGCACAGCTGGCCCACGGTGGATTACAACATATAAGAACTTATAAACAATAAAAGATTTTTAAAGCCCTCACACCGCCCCCAACATACCCACCGAAGGCCTGGCGGAAGAGCTCCATCTTACAGGCCCTGCAGATCTCTGGCGGCTCCTGCAGGGCCCTCAGCTTTTCTGGGAGCTCATTCCACCAGGTGGAGGCCAGGTGGACTTCGCATGGCCCAGGGACCTCCAGTCTATTCGCTGTTGCCAAACGCAATGACCTGAGTGGGGCATAAGGAGTTAGACGGTCCCTCACAGGACCCGGGCCGCCTCCGGCAGGTTTGTACAGAGCTGGCATTAAAAAAACACAACATCTAAATAAATAAGTGAAGCACATATGGGGTAAAAAGCAGGCAGTTTCGGATCCCATCAGGCCAAGCATGAAAATGTCTCGTGGGCAACCTTCCTGGTGGACAGCAGAGGGCACCCTTGAGCTGCTTTTCAGATCTTGGGAACAGTTTATTTATCCTAGCAGGCGGCTGAACTGCGCCCCTCCAGATGTCCATGGACTACAATTCCCATGAGCCCCTGCCAGCATTCGCGAATGCTGGCAGGGGCTCATGGGAATTGTAGTCCATGGACATCTGGAGGGCCGCAGTTTGGCTACCCCTGTGGTAGACCGGCAGGCAGGCAAGAGATGTTTGGGGGCGGTTTCCCACTGCCCGTCCCCATGCCCTGACCCCGCTGTTCCTTGGAGGTCTCCCATCCAAGCGCTAGGCAGGGCTGGCCCTGCTTGCCTGGCCTACCCAGGTCAGGGCGTATTAATTAAATAACACTATTTATCCTTTGTGCAACACAAAGGAGAACCTGTGTTGGCCCCAAGCGGCCTTCTTACAAGGTCTAAGAGGGAAGTCTTTGTCTAAGGGCCACTGTGATGGTCAACCGCCTGCCCAGGCTGCACCACGTCACTTTGCAGGAGGACGAAAGGCTCACAGGACAGACAGATTAGACCCTTCTGCATAGAAAAATAGCCTTTCAGCCCTGGCCTTAGCATCTAGTTAGCAGCATGCGGGGGAGTCCTTTCGGGTTGCAAGAACCTTCCGCCATGTGAGTTTCCTCTTATAAGCTGAAATTGGCCTCCCTGGGTTTCCTCCTTGATGAGTGGCGGCCATAGATGTGAACCACGGAAGAGGCAGGGTGGGGGTGGGGGTGGGGCGGGGCTTGCAGAACCCCTCCCCCAACCACACAACACCTTTTGGGGAAATCACCACGGGTCAGGTCAAGCTTGCAGGATTTCTGTTTCATGCTCTTTGCTTCTTTCCAGGGCCGTCCACCCACCCCAGCGGGCTCCTGCAGCCTCTGCACCTTTTCATCTCCACCGCCTGAGGTCTCTGCCTTTCTCACCTGCTGGTCTCCCCACCCCCCCACCCCCACCCCCTACAGCTTGGAAAGCCCGCTTTCTCCCTCTTTCTGTCTCTGAACCAAGCCACAAGGCCAGGCCGGGCCAGAATGAGCACTGCCAGATGCCACAGACTTTGGGGGAGACCCCTTCCCTTACAGGGTGGTCCCCCATTTCAAAAATTCACAATCTCCCCCCTCCAGTTTGAGGGTACCCTTTGAGCACACAGAGCACGGCAAGCAAGAGCTGCAGAATCCGGCTTCTGTGCCGGTCAAGTAGAGCAGGTACCTTGTTTTAGTGGTTGATTTGATTTCTGCCTGTCTTCTCAGTGAGGAAAGATCACCAGAGCAGCTGAAATGAAAGAATAACATTACATTTAGGGGCGTTTCCACCCAAGCGTTGCTCCAGGGAGACATGGCCACACAGTCCCATCTCTCCCTGGGTGTGTTACGGGCTGCCAGGTCTCTTCCGACTTATGCCGCCCACCCATCTCCTGTCGGGCCTTCCTCTTTTCCTGCTGCCGTCAACGTTTGCAAGCATGATGGTCTCTTCCAACAAGTCTTGTCTTCTCGTAATGTCCTTTCGCCTTAGGCCGCTCCCTTCCCTGACTGCTGCTAAAAGGCCAACAAGTGCCAGGCTCCCCCCTTATTTCCCTTCCCCAAGAAAGAGTATTCGGGCAGTCCAAATCTGCTCAGGGCCCCTGGCCCCAGGGAGATAATAAAAACAGCCTTGACCAGGGCCAGGGTCTTTTTGGCTTTGGCCCCCCGCTTGGTGGAATTCTCTGCGTGAGGAAATCTGGGCTGAGTAGACTGCCCATGATAAGCCAAGGGGCTGATTCAGTAGGAAGAAGTTTCATGTGTTCCTGGGGGAGTTAAATATTTAATTTCTATACCTATCAGCTTCGCGCAGTATAAAATCATACATTAAAACCATCCAGCCTGGAACAGAATGTCCGGGGGCCACTCAGGGTTTGGAGGGGTCTCCATCGGTGGGTGTTCCTTGCGGGGTGGCCGGCATCTCTCATCCACAGACCTGGTGGAACAACAACTCAGCTTTACAGGCCCTGCAGAATTATGCAAGGTCCAGGAGGGCCCAGATTTCCTCAGTCTTCTTTATTGGTAGCGGCAGAGAGACCTTCCCTAAATGAATCTGTGGCCATCCCTATGTCCACTGGCAGCAAATTGCACCATTGACTTACGGAGCAGAGAAATGCTTCCTTTTGCCTCTCTTGACTCTGTTGACTGACTTTATTTGGTGCGCCCAAGTTGTATCATTACAGGAGATGGGTCTTCTTTGGGAGTCCCCCCCCTGCCCTTTGGGGATGGAGCCCTTGTCTCTTAAGAGTGGGGGGGCTTCTGCCAGCCCTACCAGTTGAATGTTGACCAGCTGGGACCTGGTGGGGGCTGGGCGCTTTCCTTGGTGCTGAAGTCCAGGATACAAGGTGGAGGGAGGAGCCCGGGGGAAAGAACCCCACAGGACAGTTGTACCATCTGGAGTTTTGGAAACTCCTGAGTTTCGCCTGCACTCATACTCTTTCTGGGACCCCACCCACAAAAAATCACTGCCCAACACTGATTCTGGGAAGGTTCAAGGGGGTGGCAGGTGACAGGGGATGAGCGAGAAGGTGGTGAGTGTCCTGCACAGTGCAGGGGGTTGGACTAGATGACCCAGGAGGTCCCTTCCAACTCCATGATTCTATTGTTCTATGATTCTATGACACTAAGGGATGTTTTCTCTCCTGAGCCATGAGGGTGCGCATGTGATCTGTGTAACAGGGTGTAGTTGCCATTATAGTGTTGTATTAAGAAATAGGAGGCCTGGATTCGAATCCTGCCATTCTACCATAAAGCTCCCTGGGTGACCTTGGCCCAGTCACACTCTCAGTCTGGCCCACTTCCCAGGGTTGTTGTACATCTCCCCGGTCTCCTTGAGGAAAGGCAGGGGGAAGGCAGCGGTTGAATGTTTGGTTTTATTTGACTGGCTTTCTCTGTAATCTGCCTTTCTGGCTGAGACTTCAGGCAGCGGAAGCCAGCCAGTGAAGGACGCCGTTGGACTTGCCTCGTGGAAGGAGAGAACAATGCAAGCCATGCAAACAAGGCTATAAATACAGACGGGGCCTGACCAGATATAAATCAATGCCATGGGCGGCCTGCACACTGCAGTGGGGCTCATCTCCAAGTAAACAGGCCAAACAGGTTGTAGATGGAGGGTTTCTTTTCTCTGTATGTGTGGGATGCAGGAGAATTAATAAAGAGCCCTCCTGTGTCAGCCCAGGATCTTAAGGCCCAGCTTCTGGTTTCCAGCAACAAGCACCTGAGAGGCCTTCAGGAGCCCAGCTGGTCACACCACGTCCTAACGCATCCCCTCCTAGCAGGACTCTGGGTGGGTGGGAGGCACGAGGGGGGGTGAGAAAGAAGGAGGGTATGAGCCAGAGGCTAGGGGTGGGGGGGGAGGTGCCCTGCCTGCCCCCCAACCCTGGAACTGGTCCCCCCTCCAACCTGCCTGTCCCCACGGCTGCCTCCCTATATTGCTTTGCATTGCTGTTCTTCAGCTGCTTCCAGATCTGCTTCCGGGGTGCTCTGTCTCCCTGCTGCCTGACCTCTCCTCCGGGGCTCTCCGCATGCACGCAGGTGGCAAGTTCAGAGGGAGAGCGACCTCCCCGGAGCAGCAGGGTTAAGGGGAGAGGGACGCTTGGAGGAATGCTCCAGGAGGGATGCAGCTGTGAGTGCCGGACACGGAAACGTTCATCTCTCTCTCTCTGGTTCTTGTTGCAGGAGCTCGGGATGCGCTCGACGCTGGAAGAGAGCAACTATCTGGACACAGGTAGGAGGAATGAAAATGGAGCCCCCTTGTTGCCTGGCCTTGACAACCTCCAGGGGGGGGGGGCTGGATCTCCCAATTGATTGCCAGATGGCAGGAATCTGTTCCCTGGCAGCTCCAGAGGTGCTGGACGATGGCCACATGCCCTGCGGAGGTCCCTCCCCTCCCCAAACCCTGGCCTCACCTGGGCACACGAGGCCACCTTATCCCAAATCAGACCCCCAGCCCATCCCAGCTCTATTGCCTGCTCAGATGACTGATATACAAACAAAGACTGTCCCGTTCGAAGGGTAAAGGTAAAGGTAAAGGTATCCCCTGTGCAAGCACCGGGTCATGTCTGACCCTTGGGGTGACGCCCTCCAGCGTTTTCATGGCAGACTCAATACGGGGTGGTTTGCCAGTGCCTTCCCCAGTCATTACCGTTTACCCCCCAGCAAGCAGCTGGGTACTCATTTTACCGACCTCGGAAGGATGGAAGGCTGAGTCAACCTTGAGCTGTCTGCTGGGATCGAACTCCCAGCCTCATGAGCAAAGCTTTCAGGCGGCTGCCTTACCACTCTGCGCCACAAGAGGCTCTGTCGCCACAACTGCAATAAGAACAACCTACCTAACCTGGCGTTGGGAACCGTATGGCTGCTTTTCTTCCATGGCCTCCACCTGCCCCTGCTCACTGCCAGGCAACATCTGCCAGAGGCAAAAATTCTTCCTGGGCAAACTGCAGAGTTGCACCCGGACAAAAGGGTCGCTGTGCAGCCGTGATGGGCCCGATCAGATCGTGATGGGGAAATTGGCACTGCAGAACATGCCGGTTGAATGCCTGGATGCAAATGCAATTCTTGCCCTTTCGTTGCTAGGGGGGGACTTGACTATCCGGCCCCCAGTCCCACCGCAAGGCCTTCTGGAACACTTTCTTTGGCAGGGAAGGGAGGCCAGGGACCATGCTCAGCTGCCGGCAGGGGTGGCCTTTGCTGTGGGGGCAGAATCCACGTCCCACTCCGCTGTGTCTCTCGTCTCTTGCAGGTTATTCTTCTGGGCCCAAAGCAGACTCCACGGGGCCCTACAACCAAGAATCCCCCGCCTCTGAAAAGTGAGCTTCCTATTTACGGGTATCTCTGCATGTTGTGGATTCAGCAAGCCAGAGGAACATGTCTTTCTGCCAGGGCTGCCAATGTGATCTTATGTCTGTACGGCTGCCAACTCTGGGTTAGGAGCCATGTACAGAAGTAAGTCTTCCTCTGAGCGTGAGAAGCCGGGAACAAGCAATAGGAAAGGCAGGCATCACCTTCATGACCTCCTCGTGAGCTCCCCCAGCGCTCTTGGATGCGGGCTCTTTGTCCAGGGGACGCAGGTGGCTGGTTGTGCATGCACTCCCTGGGGAGGGCAGTTGCTCAGTGGGGCACATGGGGGGGGAAGGGCATCCCTTTGGGCCAAACTGACTGTCAGGATGTTCCTCCCTCCAGGGGGACCAGAGGACAGCCTGGGCAAGCAGACGCCACCTTGCGCCTCCACTTAGCTGAACGTGAGCAAGCCCTGCTGGCGTGCCAGGAGACAGTCCAGGTAAGGGCCGCTGGTTTCCTTTGGTCTTTTTGGAAATATCGTGGCTTTGCTTCCCCCCCCCACACACACACCTTCCTGGGGGCTCTGCCCTGCCTTGCTGCCCTCACTTGTCCAATCAAGACAACTAAACAGAGCACGTAGGAGTAGGAAGATGCAACCCAAAAAAGCAGAAATACTGTGTAAAACTAATGATAAGTGGAGATTCTCGTGTATTGCATCCGTAGCATGTATTGAACACACAGACTCTCAAAGATAACCCACAAAAGCAGCTGTCAAAACCCAAAAGCTTATTGACCCCCAAATGGATCCGCTCAGGGCAGGAAAAGCCTCCACCAGAGTCACTCTTTTTCCTGCCTGATGGGACATTTCCACAGAATCATGATGCCAATTTCGGCTGTAACTGACATGCCACAAGAGTGCCGATATAAACAAAGGACCCACAGAACTCCCTGGTACGTTTTTCTGCTTTGTGCATCTTCATCCAGGGTCAATTAGAACTCAGAGAAACATCTTCTCGTGTTCATCACAGTCTGGTGGGCCACAGTTTTGCCCAAGCGTAATTCAACGCGTGCTCCTCAGCCTCAGCATTTGTCCACTGGAGGGAACTGTCCATGCTTCAGGCCTACCTTGTCCGGCTGTTGTTCTGCATGCCCTACTCCGAGGCAGTGGGCGGTTCCAGGGCACAAGCATCTACAAGGCTGTTTACACAAACATCCTTTGGCGTAATAAAATGTCATTTCCAGGGTGCAGGTTGAGAGGGCGGGGAAGAGGCAGGCAAGGAGCAGCAGTTCCCAGCAGGCTCAGCCCAGGACTCAAGGATCAGCAAGGAGGCTTCTGCCTGCCACAGACCTCTTAGCCACATTTCCCAGAAACATCTAGATTCAGCTCTTGCTGTCTTCTGCCCACCTTTGCCTTCCAAGAGAGCTTTCTGCAGATCATGCCCAAGTAAGCAGACTCAATGCCAGGGGTTCAACTTCTGAGCCGCTCCCAGCCACCAGAGGCCATTAGGCAAGGAGCTTGGGTCACCATCCAGAACAGAAATGGGAGGGGCACGTGGGGAGACAGCTGTTCCCAGGTGTGTGTGTACACGTAGAGTTGCAGATATCAAGTTGTAGCTGCCTAATGGTGATCCCGTTTCTCAAAGGCAAATTCCCAATAATCCAGGAGCATTTCCCCTTTAGAAGAAGAAGAAGAAGAAGAAGAAGAAGAAGAGTTGGTTCTTATATGCCGCTTTTCCCTACCCGAAGGAGGCTCAAAGCGGCTTACAGTCTCCTTCCCATTCCTCTCCCCACAACAGACACCCTGTGAGGTGGGTGAGGCTGAGAGAGCCCTGATATCGCTGCTCGGTCAGAACAGTTTTATCAGTGCTGTGTTGAACCCAAGGTCACCCAGCTGGTTGCATGTGGGGGAGTGCAGAATCGAACCCGGCATGCCAGATTAGAAGTCCACACTCCTAACCACTACACCAAACTGGCTCTCATAAACATAGCTTGATTAAAAAAAAAAATCTTGCTTTATAGATGCACCTGTGCATACAGAACACTTAAGGCAAAATCCAAACGCAACAAGGCAAAAACTAACCCTCCCTATCCTGATCTTTCTTATTTATGTATTTTATTATTTGAACTTTAGCCCCACCCTATCTCAGCAGACTCAGGGCGGATCACAGCAGGGTTAAAATCACATAAAGTTCTGAAATACAAAAATGAATCTAATTCAGATTAAAATGTCCAACCTAAACTAAGCTCTGGTATTGCCCCAAACAACCTCTGTCATGGGGCTGGGGGTGTGCATAGGGTGGGCCCCCCTAAGGAGTCTAGTTTGGTGGGGACAGGCAGAGAACCCAGCAAGGTCAGATGGCAGATATGAGGCCTCAACTGTAGGCCTGGCGGAACAGCCTGGCGGAACTGTCTAAGGTCCTGCAGACTCTGACCTCACTTGGCTGTGTTTCAGCAGGGTGTAAATTGAACGGAGCTTTTATTCCAATCCCAGGTCGATTCAGTCCCTGCCGTCTACACAGAATGCGATTTCCGTTTGGATTTTGGGTGATTTAAATTTTCCTTCTGCAGCAAGAAGGATTGATCCAGAGTGACCCTACCTTTATTGTGCAATATCTTAGAGTGCTTTTAATGTTCAATGTTTATAAAATCCGGATTGAGAAAGCAGGCTGTTTTGAATCTGGTCTCTCCTCTGTGGTAGAGATGTCCTCATTGGCCAAAGGTGTCCATGTGACGAGCTTGCCTTAAAGGAGAAGTCCCTAATTTCTCTCAACTTCTGTCGGTCTTGGATTTTTTTCTCCCTCCTCTACTGTTTTCCAATCCTCTCCCCCACCCTTCAAGAAAAGAAAGAAAGAGGCTGTGATTGGCTCCCCCCCCCTTCGAACTACCCTAACCACATGCAGAACACTTTTCTGTTTCAATGGGGAGGGGGGGGGGAAGAGGAAGACCCGAGTTCAAATCGATCTGAATTCAACAGGATTGACAATGGAATAAACACAGTAAGTGCAGACTCTGCCCAGGTCTACAGTTGAGCCAGTTTGATCTTAAAAAAAATATGTGGAAGGGACTTGTAGAAACAACCAAACACACTCAGAGGCCAGGAAAAGGGCAGTTAGAACCAGGTGCCTCAGTGCTGCATCAGGTAGCCGAAGAAGCACACCACAGCTTGTGCCCGGAATGAAACCTTGTTGGTCTTAACAGCGGCCCTAGACTTGACCTGCGTTCTCTGCCTAAACTCTTGACAGAGATGCCGCCTAGAGAGCAAAGCAGAGAGTTCAAAGTCTGCCTGTTTCGTTTTTATTCCACTTCCCTTTGGCTAAGAGCTCAAAGCAGTTTCCTGCGGTCAGCAGTTGCAAGGATTAAAACAAGCGTGTCAATTATATCAGTTACCAATCAAAACACCTGCAAAAGTAAAAGAGAGCCAATACTATGAAATCATAGTGCAAATGCATAATGCCCATCTAATCCCCCCCCCTCAAGCTCCTGGAAGCCCTGCCAGTAAGATCAAACATGGCCTACAAGCCAGCCTTACTTCACAAAAAGCATGCCGGAGTATTCGGCTTCAGAGTGGAGGGGCCACCCCAAGGGAGGTCCTGCCGGTATTGATGGGGAAGGGACACGGAGGAGGTTTGGCAGATAGCTGGAGGGGAGGGAGCATTCCTTTGGACCAGGGGTAGTCAAACTGCGGCCCTCCAGATGTCCATGGACTACAATTCCCAGAAGCCCCTGCCAGCGAACGCTGGCAGGGGCTTCTGGGAATTGTAGTCCATGGACATCTGGAGGGCCGCAGTTTGACTACCCCTGCTTTGGACATTGCTCGTGCTTCGACTCTCCGCACCTCCACACAGAACTTTGGTGAGTTCGAGACGGCCGTGAGCCGACAAATCCAGGTTTCCTAGGAACCGACAGATGCAGTTTGGTGGCAGCAAGACCCCCCCGCCCTCCCCCCCGTGCTGCCCCTCCTCCCCACTCCTGCGGGGCCTGCTGGGGCGACTGAGGCATGAGTTCCTTTCCCTCTTCCCTCGTCCCAGATCCTGCAGCTGAAGATTCGCCGGCTGGAGCACCTCTTGCACCTGAAGAATGTGCGCATCGACAACCTCTCTCGGAAGCTGCAGCAAACAGAGCAGAAGCGAAAGTGAAGGAGTCGGCCCACAGATGCTTCCAAGCTTTCCTCTCGCCCCAGAGCGCCCCTCCGTTCCCAAGGGCAGCAGCCACCGTCCCTCTCCAGGAAGCCCGTCTGAACAGACACCGGCAGGTCCAAAACAGAGAGAAAATAACCTCTCCGGAGGTGCCAGGGAGGCAGGGTCCTTGGGAGACTCGTCTAAGGCAGGCGCTGGGAAGGTCGTGTCCCGTCTCCTGAAAGACGCCTCATGGTCCAGGCAAGGTCTCCTTCAGTGTGCCCCACAGAGCCAGCCTCAGCAGAACAGAGAGGGGCAGAGGTCCCTCCTGGAGCCCCTTCAGTCAACCCCCACCCAATCTGGTTAGACAGGATTTTGCCTCCAGGGGCCCTGCAGCCACGATCCTGCCAGCTGTAACAGAACGTGCCAGAGAGGACAGAACACCTTCATGCCCCCTTTGGGTGTGCAAGTGGTCCTCCAGCTATGCCTTATTTTTCTAGAGGGGGCAGTATAGTAGCAGCATGGGAGGTGCTGTGAGGGAGCTGCCCTCCCTGAAAGCCTGTTGACAATCAGCCGCTGCAAGCTTCCTTGCCATTGTGCATGCATCCCCTGCAAATAGCATGGGTGCGCATGGATGCCAGAGGCACACGGCCAGGGGCTGCAGCTTGCAGGCTCGCAAGAAGCCGGGCCTAAAGTGCAGTCCAGCCTCTTAGCAGACACAAGCATGGTGTGAATGCACCTTATCAACGGAGCACTGAACGTCTTGGGTTGCATCGGGCTTCGGGGTTGCAGCAGGCAGGGTTTAAAAGAATATTTGCCCCATCAATAATTTACACAAGACGAAGCCTGCGCTGTTGCTGGTGCCACAGAGACTTCTTGTCCAGTTGCTCTGTGTGCCTTTGTGTCCTATCTGATCTTGGGAACTCCACCTGTTCCCAAGAATTCCCATCTCCAAATGTTTCTCAGCGGTGACTGTGCCTTAACCAGCCTCTCTACAAATTTGGTCAAGTTGTCCCCCCAAAAGCACAGAGTTAATGACTGCCCTCCCTCTGTCCTCCCCGCTTTTCTTTTTGCAAGCGGTCTCTAATGTAATCCTCAGTACCTCCGACTACAACCCCCAGGGTTCTCCAGGACACCTACGGAGAGCTGATTTCAGTGTGTCATGTGGGGATTGCCTCCGACCTGCCATCTTGGCGCAAGCAGGCTGACGCAGTAAGAGAGTCGGTCTGCACCCCCCCCTGACCCACACAGCTAGCCCACAGGTGGGCTGTGTGAGTGAGGCATTATGGGCTTTCTCACATTCTCACTTTCCTTTCTTGCACGTCCCTGTTGCTTGAGGAGGAGGTTCTGCTCTGCGCATGTTTTGGTCCCTCAAGCATCATGTCATGTCCAGCACATCTCCCTGCAGGTTTTTATGCCGGACATAAAGCAGCGTAATACTGAATTGACCACTAGAGGGAGCAAAACACTTGCAGCCTTAGCTCCTTTTCCCCTGGGAGCTTATCTGTTAGCATTGGCAGGGATACCAAAAGCAGCAAAGAGAGGCCGGGGGTGGGGGAGATGCCTTTGGGCCCAAAAGCTCTCAGCATGAACAGAGCCAAACTTTGTCAGACCTCTCCAGACCTGTGCGCTGAGCTGGAGGCCAACTGGGTACCTCTGCAGGCATGACCCTGACCTCTTGCAGGCCTCAGCCTCAGAAGAAAGCCCAGTAATGACAAGACCAGCATGTGGGTCGATGGACCTACGAATCCAGCGCCTACCTTAGACAAGGCTTTTTCCTGGACTCCACAGGGTTCAGTCTCCATTGGACCTGCTGGTGGACCTCCCTGTGGACTTCACTATCAGCCATGTGGACGTCAAGCTTGCCACGGGAACAGTTCGTGACGGCACCGTGTACTCAGGGGCTGCTGTTTAGCACTCAGATCTTTCTCTAAGCCATGTATCCTTGGTGCCTCTAAACGTTCTCTGCCCCACCAGCCAGTTTCCAGAAGAAAAAGCCTTCTTAAACATCACCCAAGGAACTCTGGACCTGCCTCACATGCCCGTTTTCCATAGCAAAATTGGCCCAGCTGGAATTTTCAAGGTGCCACAAATCCAGAGTCAATGAGATCACGGAGGAAGCCGCACCGACCTGTGACTCATCACCCCCAGAGTAGTCCTTGGCAACTCCTGGGCTGCCCCCATCTGGCTGTCCACCTTCATCCCAACGGAACTCCGTGAGGGCTTTCAGCGCCCGCTGGCGGCAGCATCTAAGCCCCAGGTCCGCGTTGGCACATTGAGAGGGCTGTTGCTCTGTGCCACAGTCACTGGGTGGATCGGGGGTGGGTGGGTGGGCGATTTTAACAAGCACAAAAAGGCTGGCTGAAACAGCTGTGCCTTCCCACCAGAGTTGTCTCGATGATTTCTTGTTCTTAATCAATCATTTTGCAACCATGGCAGTGCTCATGTTGTATAATTATGGGTTGTTGTGGGCATTGCTTAGTTTCCTTTTTTGTAGAAGGGCTGTGCAAAACAGTTACTCATAGTAAAGATTGCATTCCTCTTTCTTGTTCTCGCTTATTTGAGAAGTCGGGGCCTCAGGTGATGAAGAATGTTGCAGCTAGATTAGAGTCTGGGAACACCTGGGAAAGCAACTAGATTTTCAGAGAATGACTTTGCAAGATCAAAGTCAGCCACCTTTGTCAGACACCTCCGCCCCGCCCCTTTTAACTAGTTACTAAATTCCAGATTCTTGTCCTTTTTTTCTTTTTCAAGAGAGATTGTTTTTTAAAAAGTTATTCCTGTATCTCTGCTTAGTGTAGTGAGTGCTGACTTCCAATCTGGTGAGCCGAGTTTGATTCCTGCTCCTCCTCCGCATGCAGCCAGCTGGGAGACCTTGGCCTCACTACAGCCCTGAGAGAGCTGATAGCTGAGAGAACTACTCTTCAGGAAGAGCTCTAAGAGAACTGTGACTGGCCCAGTGTCACCCAGCTGGCTGAATGTGGAGGAGGGGGGGGGGGGAAGTCAAATTCAGCTCTTCAGATTAGAGTCCATCACTGTTGTCTGCAGTCAATTCTTCTGTTCAACAGCTGTTCTGGGGCAAGCAGGGAGGGAGTGTGGTCAAGGGAGCAGGAGGTCTCCCATTGAGCTGAGCAGGTCACCAGAAGAGACAATCTGAAAATCCTTCTGGCAGGGGAGGCGTTTCCATGAGCCACTGCTCTCTTCTGTAGCTCCCTGATTATGTGCATGTGAAGCTGCATGGGCTTTGTCCTCGTTTTTGCAATCCTGCGGGTGGGGAGAAGGGAGCAAAGCCAAACGCTTGCTGCTGGGCCTTCGGGTGGCATTTGCTTCCCTCACAATCCTTTCTTTGCTCTGCTCTGGGGAGCCCAGAGAGGGACTCTGGCGAAATCCGCCCTCCAGTCTCTTCTCTGCTTTCAGACCCCCGAGGAGAACAAGAGCATTTCACTCGGCGGAGGAGCAAAAGGCCAGGGCCGTGGGGGAAACCAGACCCCTCCGGGAGGGCAGCCAGCATCGACCCCCCTCCATTAGCGAAGCAGGAATCCCGATGAGATCACTCGGGTGGGAAACCAGAGTGCTCCTTGCTGGAGCCACAGGGGGAAGGAGGTGGCCACCAATGGAGGGAGCAGCAGGGACAGAGAAGCATCACGCCAGCCGTGGCGTGGAGGGGCAGAGTCACGCCTCCTGCAGCCGGCCCTCCGGCTGTCCAGAGATGGATCGCGCCCACAACGATGGAGCTGTGCTGCAGACAGAAGAAGTAAAGCTAGCGTCAACAGGGCAGTGCAGTGTGGCGGTGAAGAGTGGCAGCTGCTAATCTGGAGAACCGGGTTAGATTCCCCTCTCCTCCTCCACATGAAGCCAGCTGCGTGACCTTGAGCCTCAGCCTCACCTAACTCACAGGGTGGCTGTTGTGGGGAGAGGACAGCAAGGTGATTGTCAGCCACTCTGAGACACATGAAGTCTACTGGTTGACTGGGCCAGTCACAGTTCTCTCAGAGCTGTTCTTGTGGAGCAGTTCTCTCAGAGCTCTTGCAGCCCCAGCTACCTCTCAGAGTGTCTGTTGTGAGGAGAAGAAGGGAAGGCGGTTGTCAGCTGTTTTGAGACGCCTTTGGGCAGGGAAAGCGGAGAATACAAAGCACCTCTTCATCTTTAACGTGCACTCTGGTGGGCATCTGCCAAGGCCCAGGGTTTTTGAGGGGGGCCCTGCTGCCAGCACCCCTTTCCCACTCCCTTGCTAGCCATGGGGGGGGGAGGGCCTGGGGGTGGGCCAAGGAGGTCAGGCTGGCCTGGACCCCCAGATCAGGACAAGAGATGCTCAAGGGTGGTTTGCATTTCCTGCCTCTGCAGATCAACCCTGGACTTCCTTGGGTTTCTGAGCTTCTGAGATCTGATAAATTAGGCCATTGCAGTAGGACAATCCTACTTCTTAATTCCTGGCCTGTGAGGCGGTGGCGATGGTCAAATTTGAAAACCCATTTTGTCAAATATTATTTGGACAGCAACCATCTGTCACGATGGGCTTGGCTACCCAAATATTTGGATAGGACGCCTAAAGCCCTGGCCTTTTAATGCAGTATTGTTGGCAAGCACACCCCAGCATCCTCTTTGTCGCCAGAACAATTCCCTTTTAAAGATAAACATAATCCAGGGAAATTTGTTGTAAATGTCTACAGTAGACAAGATTTGTCATTATTTAATGCTGCAGATTGTCTTACAGAGCACTTTTCATGCTGTACATTTCAAATGAGTAGGAGCACGTCTTTCACAAGAATCGGTGCTTTCTTCTTCTTAGGGCTCTCAAAATCTCCCATCTGACAGAAAACCTGAAAGGGATGGGTGAAGGCCGGGATTTCTTCCTACCCGGGAACCTGGAATAGAGGGCCGCAGTGGTGGGCACAGAAGGGCTACCCTGTCCACCAGCCTCTGGGCCGGATAGATGACCTCAGTGCAGGCTCTCTCAGCCAGGGTTTCCCACCAGCCCCAGCAGGGCTTGGCCCAGTGGGTGGCCATGAATGGGTTTTTAATGGTTTTAATTGTTTTTAAAAAATTGGGTGGTGTGACCATATGTGGTCATGTCCACTCTCTCTCTCTCTCTCTCTCTCCCCGCCCCCCCCCAAGCTCCAATGCTGGGCCTGGAGGGGGTGGAAGGGAGGGGCTGGTCATAAAAACCCTTGCTGGCTAAGCCTCATCGCAGGTGGTAGCGCACTTTAACTTCATTGCATGGGGGGGGGGGGTTGGCAGAGCAGCCCCGCAGAGTAGGCCACTGGGCCATTTCTGGGGTTGGGAGCTGGGGGAGCCATGGGGTGCTCTCGCCCCCTGACCCCTGCAGCAGCCCCTCCCCCGTCGGGCGAGGACTTGGGCGCCTTCCTGCCCCTTCCAGCTGCTCCCGGGGAGCTAAAGGGGAGGGTGGCGCGTGTCCCGCATTGTGGGGGCTGGACTAGATGACCCCGGAGGGCCCTTCCCACGATGCTGAGGCTGCCCCTCACTGCCTGCCCAGCCCCCCCCCCCCCCCCGCTGCAAGCCTGCATGCAATTAAGAAATCCAGAGTCCTGGGGGGGAGGGGGGAGGGGTCCCCTCGGGGGGGTTCCAGGCGAGCCCCCCAAGCCCTCCTCCACGTGCGGCCGCAGCCCCGCCCCCGCCCCCGCCCCCTCATTGGCTCAGCCGTCCACGGCGGGCCACGCCCCACGCGGAGGGAGCCGCCCCTTCCTCCGCCGCACGTCGGTCCCCGGCCCCGGCCCCGCCAATGGGAGGCCCCGCGGAGAGGGCGGCGCCTAGCTCTTTGTCGCCGCGGCCAATGGGGGCGAGGGGGCGGGGCCGGGCGAGGGGGCGGAGGCGCCGCGGGAAAGGCGGCCGGAGAGCGCGGCTCGGCGGTTCGAGCGGCCCGAGGGAGCGGAGGAGGGAGGCCGCCGGCCCCGCAGCAGCCCGTGAGTGAGCGAGTGAGAGCCCGCCCCGGGGGAGGGAAGGGGAGTGGGGGCGCTTCCCCAAGAGAGCCTTAGACCCCCCCCCCCCAGTGAACAGGCCCCCCCTGCCCGTGCTTCCCCTGCGCTTCTCCCACCCCCATTGTTAATAGTCATGGTAGATGCCTAGCCCCCCTCCCCGCCCTCCGTAGGCTCGCCTTGCTTTGATCCTGGGGGCTACAAAAGGTGCCCCCCCCGACACCTGCCCGCACCTGCCCCTCTTCCCCACCTGCCCCTGGGGGTGGGGAGGTGGTCTGTTCAGCATCCTGGTGGGAGCAGGTTCCTAGAGGAGGCAGGGCAGGGCCTGGGGGGGGTTCACGGGATGGGGTGGAGGGGGCTTTGCCCCCCCCCCCACATAGGCAGGTGTCCCCAGCCTGCCTTGCGCTCCCTCCAAGGCTGTACCGCCCAGGGGTGGCCAAACGGTGGCTTTCCAGAGGTCCAAGGACTACAGTGACCATGAGGCCAGGGCCGCTGGGCAGAGGCAACCCACGGCCACTCACCTCTGCTGACCTCCCCTGGCCTGGATTGCGCTTGGATGGGAGACCACCTGCGAGGGCCAGGGTTGCTGTGCCAAGGCAGGCAATGACCGACCACCTCTGCACTCCCCGGGGGAGAAATCTAATGATTGTTCTAAAACATTTTCCTCCCAGGAGCTGCTGGATTTATGCCAGGGGGTAGAGAGGAGAAACGAAGGGATTGCGTGCCCATCGCTCCCCCCCCCCCCCCCCATGGCTCTGAATTGTTGCTCCAGTTTCTGGTGCTGCAGGGCTGGTTCCCCCCAACTCCCGGCTCAACTCTCCCCCCCCCCCCAGCTGCCCCCAGCCCTTAGCTTGCTCTCTTTTCTTCTCTGCTCTGAGTTCCTCTCTGCTGTTCAAAGTCTTGAAGGCCGGGGGGGGGTGGATTTCTCAAATAGCAGCTCTTGGAGGCCGTTGGACTCTTCTTCCTCCTCGGAGCCTCCTGCTTTCCATCCTTAAAAGCTGTTTCCAGGGGAAGTTCAGGGCAGGGAAGACTCCAGAAGTCGAGTGATGGACTGGCCGTGCGTGGTGGTGGTCGGCAGTGCTAAATGTCTGTGCGTGGAAGGCATGAGGCAAGCTACAGCAGAGAGACTCCTGCCGTATAAGGAATGGGCTGCATGAAGCAGCCGTAATGCAGTTATTTACTTACACGTCTGTGTCCTCCCCGCACCCTGCGGAGGCCGTCCAACGGAGCTGGCAGCTCCAGAGAACCGGACCAGGGGTCCTTCGGGCACAGTTTTGCATGGCATGCGTGTATTCAGTGCTGTGAGGTCACCGGCAGTTTGTGGCGATCCTGTAGTGGTTTTGGGGAGTGATAAGTACTTATTTTAAGGAGAAAAACAGAAATATGAAATTGATACCCAAGAGAAAAGGGGCTGTAGATAGCAAATCATTTTCAAATATATATGTGTGAGTTACGCCAATTTACTCAGATTCCTCCTATGTCCAGGGGATGGGAATGGCGGGACATGGTTCCTTGACCATAACACTCCTGGGGCGGGAGGAACATGATGGACAGGGTGGTCCTGAAGACCCCATGCTCCCTGACCGTTTAGGGCTTTAAAGCTAATAACCCCAGTCTTTGCTTGCAATGGCCACTGGCTGTGGACAGTAAGTGGATAAGCCAAATCTTGAATCTGAATCAGTTTTTCAGTCTGGAGGCAGTGGGAAAGCACTGGTTGTATATGAGTTCTCCCCTGGGCCTAAGCCACTGCATTTTGGACCGCTTGTTGTTGTTGTTGTTGTTGTTATTACCCACCACTCCCGGCAAGCCAGCCTATGATGGGTTACAAAATTAAAACAGAAACAAAAACAGAACAATAAAAGCCCAATAAAACCCCATTAAAACAAGAACCGATGGGAAAAGCCCAACATGGTGGAGTTTCCGGAGCAGTTTCAAGGGAAGCCCTGCGTAGCACAAGTTACAGTAGTCTAGCCTGGAGGTGACTGCTGCGTGGATCACTAATCCTACTGGCTTGTCCTGAAATCGCACCCTCAGTCCGTCAAGGTCCGTATCACCTGCTCAGACTGGCTGCGGCTCTCGGGGGTCCCAGGGAGGTCTCCTCACTGCCTGCTCCAGATCCCTAAGTGGAGATGCCTGAGGCTTAACCCGGGACCTTCTATGCACCGAGCAGAGGCCCTTCTGCTGAGCTGCAACCCCTCCTCCCCCTTGATTCTCTTGGGGCACATGCATATTTTGTTCTGGTTCTGCTAGATCCTCCGGAGAAACAGGCTTGATCGGTTTCCAAAACGGTCTTGGAAATACTTGCTTGCGTGAGAAACATGTCTCAGTTCTCGGGGAGGGGAGGGAGGGAGAGACCTCTGTCGCCTGCAGCTCCGGCATCTCGGAATTTCTTGCTCCTCTTGGGACCCCTCCCGTGGCATCCTTGAGGGAGGGCGCCCCACCACAGGAAGGGGGGCTGTGCTGTGGGGCTCCTGGTATTCCACAGGCCTTCTCCTCTCTTCCTCCCCCCCATCCCGTGTCCCCATGCTCGCCACACTGTACAGCCCCCTGGCCATTGCTAAGTGCACAGAATGACACTCAACATGTTAATAGTCTGGGGGGGGAGGAATGTCCCATGAACAGTCTCTGTTCCAATCATTTTCCAAGTAGTTGAAGGAGAACTGCAACCCATCAGCACCAGAGAGGACGGTTAAAGGAAGCCTGACTGAGACTTCTTTCCGCAGTCTGAGGTCTCCAGGGAGGGTGGGGCCGTGGCTCAGGGGCAGAGCATCCTCCGCCTCTGGCTTGTAGCAGCCTGGGCCCAAGAAGAGACCCTTGGTTTTGAGTGGACCTGCTCCTGAGCAGCAGGGGTGTGGATTGGAATGCCAAAGTCTGGAGCCCTGGGAGGGCCAAGAATTCCGTGTGAGAAAACAGCAACAGCAGAAATTTTGGAGGGGAATGGAAACAGATGTTACTCTTCCCTTCCCTTGGAGCCTAACCCTGTTTTGCCCCTGCGGCAACATAAAATGCATCATGTGCAGCTGCTCCGTTGTGCAGAGAACCAACTTCCCTCAGCCATTCGACAGCCTCCTGGCGCACCCCTTCGCCATCTCTTTGTTGTGTGGTGTGAGCAGGCAGGAGGGACACAGAGGGGCAGTGTTCAGGGTGTCTCCTGCAGGGTGATGTGGGTGTGCCAAGGTGGCACGGTGCCAAGCTCTGCAGCTGAGGGTTGGGCTGTGACCTGAGGACCTAGGAGTATCCTGTGTTTGAGGATGAAATGCACTTTGTGCATGTTCAGAGGCACTGCTTTGCATAGTTTCAGAGAGCTGCCATGTTGGCCTGCAGTTGCACAGTTCTTTTAGGATGGTGAATCTAGGAGCACGTTGGAGACCAACCAGGTTTTCAGTGGAGGAGCGCTGACTCTTGAAGGCTCATAACCTGTCCGGCAGCCTCCCGGACTTCCTTCCATGGTCTTTCCAACATGTGCTTGACCCAAGTCCCAGGGACGTCTGTGAACAGTACTCCAGTGTCCCACCCGCCCCCACTGTGCGTTCCACTTCTCAGAGCCAGATGGCTTTGCAGCCACGGATGTTTATCCTTTCACGCCTCACGGTGTTAGAGGCGATCTGCATTTCCCTTTGAAGATGAGATCTGTTCTGTGTGAACTGAATAATATATTAATAGAGTCCAATAGCATCTTTAAGACCAACAAAGATTTATTCAAGGAAGGAGCTTTCGAGTGCATGCACTCGAAAGCTCCCTCCTTGAATAAATCTTGGTTGGTCTTAAAGGTGCACTCTGTGCATGCACTCGAACGCTCCCTCCTTAAATAATTCTTTGTTGGTCTTTAAGGTGCACTCTGTGCATGCACTCGAAAGCTCCCTCCTTGAATAAATCTGTGTTGGTCTTAAAGGTGCACTCTGTGCATGCACTCGAAAGCTCCCTCCTTGAATAAATCTGTGTTGGTCTTAAAGGTGCACTCTGTGCATGCACTCGAAAGCTCCCTCCTTGAATAAATCTGTGTTGGTCTTAAAGGTGCACTCTGTGCATGCACTCGAAAGCTCCCTCCTTGAATAAATCTGTGTTGGTCTTAAAGGTGCACTCTGTGCATGCACTCGAAAGCTCCCTCCTTGAATAAATCTGTGTTGGTCTTAAAGGTGCACTCTGTGCATGCACTCGAAAGCTCCCTCCTTGAATAAATCTTGGTTGGTCTTAAAGGTGCACTCTGTGCATGCACTCGAAAGCTCCCTCCTTGAATAAATCTTTGTTGGTCTTAAAGGTGCACTCTGTGCATGCACTCGAAAGCTCCCACCTTGAATAAATCTTGGTTGGTCTTAAAGGTGCACTCTGTGCATGCACTCGAAAGCTCCCTCCTTAAATAATTCTTTGTTGGTCTTAAAGGTGCACTCTGTGCATGCACTCGAAAGCTCCCACCTTGAATAAATCTTGGTTGGTCTTAAAGGTGCACTCTGTGCATGC
This sequence comes from Paroedura picta, assembly GCF_049243985.1. Lineage (NCBI taxonomy): Eukaryota > Metazoa > Chordata > Lepidosauria > Squamata > Gekkonidae > Paroedura > Paroedura picta. The sequence continues at coordinate 86,674,335 of NC_135378.1, forward strand.
ACTCGAAAGCTCCCTCCTTGAATAAATCTTGGTTGGTCTTAAAGGTGCACTCTGTGCATGCACTCGAAAGCTCCCTCCTTGAATAAATCTGTGTTGGTCTTAAAGGTGCACTCTGTGCATGCACTCGAAAGCTCCCTCCTTGAATAAATCTTGGTTGGTCTTAAAGGTGCACTCTGTGCATGCACTCGAAAGCTCCCTCCTTGAATAAATCTTTGTTGGTCTTAAAGGTGCACTCTGTGCATGCACTCGAAAGCTCCCTCCTTGAATAAATCTTTGTTGGTCTTAAAGGTCCACTCTGTGCGTGCACTCGAAAGCTCCCACCTTGAATAAATCTTGGTTGGTCTTAAAGGTGCACTCTGTGCATGCACTCGAAAGCTCCCTCCTTAAATAATTCTTTGTTGGTCTTAAAGGTGCACTCTGTGCATGCACTCGAAAGCTCCCACCTTGAATAAATCTTGGTTGGTCTTAAAGGTGCACTCTGTGCATGCACTCGAAAGCTCTCTCCTTGAATAAATCTTGGTTGGTCTTAAAGGTGCACTCTGTGCGTGCACTCGAAAGCTCCCTCCTTGAATAAATCTTGGTTGGTCTTAAAGGTGCACTCTGTGCATGCACTCGAAAGCTCCCTCCTTGAATAAATCTTGGTTGGTCTTAAAGGTGCACTCTGTGCGTGCACTCGAAAGCTCCCTCCTTGAATAAATCTTGGTTGGTCTTAAAGGTGCACTCTGTGCATGCACTCGAAAGCTCCCTCCTTAAATAATTCTTTGTTGGTCTTAAAGGTGCACTCTGTGCATGCACTCGAAAGCTCCCACCTTGAATAAATCTTGGTTGGTCTTAAAGGTGCACTCTGTGCATGCACTCGAAAGCTCCCTCCTTGAATAAATCTTGGTTGGTCTTAAAGGTGCACTCTGTGCGTGCACTCGAAAGCTCCCTCCTTGAATAAATCTTGGTTGGTCTTAAAGGTGCACTCTGTGCCTGCACTCGAAAGCTCCCTCCTTGAATAAATCTTGGTTGGTCTTAAAGGTGCACTCTGTGCATGCACTCGAAAGCTCCCTCCTTGAATAAATCTTTGTTGGTCTTAAAGGTGCACTCTGTGCGTGCACTCGAAAGCTCCCTCCTTGAATAAATCTTTGTTGGTCTTAAAGGTGCACTCTGTGCATGCACTCGAACGCTCCCTCCTTAAATAATTCTTTGTTGGTCTTAAAGGTGCACTCTGTGCATGCACTCGAAAGCTCCCTCCTTGAATAAATCTTGGTTGGTCTTAAAGGTGCACTCTGTGCATGCACTCGAAAGCTCCCTCCTTGAATAAATCTTGGTTGGTCTTAAAGGTGCACTCTGTGCATGCACTCGAAAGCTCCCTCCTTGAATAAATCTGTGTTGGTCTTAAAGGTGCACTCTGTGCATGCACTCGAAAGCTCCCTCCTTGAATAAATCTTGGTTGGTCTTAAAGGTGCACTCTGTGCATGCACTCGAAAGCTCCCTCCTTGAATAAATCTTGGTTGGTCTTAAAGGTGCACTCTGTGCGTGCACTCGAAAGCTCCCTCCTTGAATAAATCTGTGTTGGTCTTAAAGGTGCACTCTGTGCATGCACTCGAAAGCTCCCTCCTTGAATAAATCTTGGTTGGTCTTAAAGGTGCACTCTGTGCGTGCACTCGAAAGCTCCCTCCTTGAATAAATCTTGGTTGGTCTTAAAGGTGCACTCTGTGCATGCACTCGAAAGCTCCCTCCTTGAATAAATCTTTGTTGGTCTTTAAGGTGCACTCTGTGCATGCACTCGAAAGCTCCCACCTTGAATAAATCTTTGTTGGTCTTTAAGGTGCACTCTGTGCATGCACTCGAAAGCTCCCACCTTGAATAAATCTTTGTTGGTCTTAAAGGTGCACTCTGTGCATGCACTCGAAAGCTCCCTCCTTGAATAAATCTTGGTTGGTCTTAAAGGTGCACTCTGTGCATGCACTCGAAAGCTCCCTCCTTGAATAAATCTTTGTTGGTCTTTAAGGTGCACTCTGTGCATGCACTCGAAAGCTCCCACCTTGAATAAATCTTTGTTGGTCTTTAAGGTGCACTCTGTGCATGCACTCGAAAGCTCCCACCTTGAATAAATCTTTGTTGGTCTTAAAGGTGCACTCTGTGCATGCACTCGAAAGCTCCCTCCTTGAATAAATCTTGGTTGGTCTTTAAGGTGCACTCTGTGCATGCACTCGAAAGCTCCCACCTTGAATAAATCTTTTTTGGTCTTTAAGGTGCACTCTGTGCATGCACTCGAAAGCTCCCTCCTTGAATAAATCTTTGTTGGTCTTAAAGGTGCACTCTGTGCATGCACTCGAACGCTCCCTCCTTAAATAATTCTTTGTTGGTCTTAAAGGTGCACTCTGTGCATGCACTCGAAAGCTCCCTCCTTGAATAAATCTTGGTTGGTCTTAAAGGTGCACTCTGTGCATGCACTCGAAAGCTCCCTCCTTGAATAAATCTTTGTTGGTCTTAAAGGTGCACTCTGTGCATGCACTCGAAAGCTCCCACCTTGAATAAATCTGTGTTGGTCTCAAAGCTGCTCTTGGACTCTATTTTTGTTGTGCTACTTCAGACCAACACGGCGGCCCACTTGAATCTGAATAATATATTGTTGGAGGTGGGGGATTTCTCTACAAAGTGTCCTTTGAGCTCTAAGGCTTTCCTGTGCTGCTGTGATTTTGTTACATTCCCTCCTGAGATGAACTTCTGCGTCTTTCCCCCCAAAGTTCTGAGTTTGGCTATTTGGGGGAAATTCACTAACACGGCCATATGCTGACCATCCGTTTGGACTCTAAGGTGCTCCGGGATGTGTGCGTATTCTTTGGGCGCTTCTGCACCCACTAAATACTGCGCTTTCCGTCTACTTTGCAACCGAATTTTGCTGTGCAAAATGGCAAAATCCATTTGCAAATATTCGCTGAAGAGGATTGAAACAGCATTCGTTTAGCACGTGGGGAAGCAGTGTTTGTTTTGCGTGTCTGCCACGTGGCTCCTTCTGGGGGCTGCTTCCACAGTGGTTATTGCCCCTGAGATGAAGCCAGATCTACCCCCCTCCCAGCTGTTAATTCTTTTGAGAATAAGGGCCTTTTGCCTGCATCTTTGCCCTCTGTGGGTGTGCACCGTGACTTGAAGGGCTGAGACTGGCCCTCTCTTGCTTTGTGAGCCGGCAGCTTGCCTTGCTGCCTGAACCGGGCATGCACGAGCGCTAACTAATCACTCTGGTTTGTCAGCCTGCTTCAGGCTGTCATTGAGAGGCAGCCCTGCTGCTGGCTAGTTCCGAACAGAATTGGCTGGGTTCAGACTTTGCAGTAAGCTCTGGTTAGGCAGATGGGAGAAGACCAGCAAATGCATGATGCTGGGTCATCAGACTGGCAGCAGCTCTCCCGGGTCTCAGGCGGAGATGTTCCCCCTCCCCTCCTGCCTGGCCCTTTTTTAACTAGAGATGCTGCTGGGGATTGAACCTGGGACCTTCTGCCTGCCAAGCAGAGGCTCTTCCCCTGAGCCACGGCCCCTCAACAAAACACAAAGCTGCCTCAGGCTGAATCACACCGTTGGTCCTTCAAGGTCTGTATTGTGCAGACCAGCAGCCGCTGTCCAGGGTCTCAGGCAGACGCCTCCTGTGGAATCTGCTGCTTGGTCCTCTGAACTGGTGATGCTGGGTGTCAGAAATGATTTATACTTTTGCCGTGTAGCTGGGTCTTTCCGTCATTATTGAGCTTATTCCGGTTATTGATGGATGCCTCTCTTTGATCTTTCGCCTGGGCACCTGCTTGGCTCCTTGGTTATGGTCCAGGGCAGGGGTGAATGTAGCTGGCCTGGGGCCTGCACGTCCTGCCCGCCTCCCACTGCAGTGCATCTGGAACTGCTATCCCTGCCAGGGCCCCTGGGCACCAGTGGAGATGCCAGGCAAAGGACTGTCCGTTTAGTCAGCAAGGAATCTTTGCGCCTAAACCTTTAGGCACTGGGAGGCTTTGGGCGAGGGGCGGATAAGGGGCAGTTTAGTTAGGACTTTCAGCCTTAGCAAGGACACCGTGATGCTGAATTCCTTATTCCTTCCATAAAGAGATTTCCCTCAAGTGAAGTCTGCTTGCTGGGAGTAATGGACAGAGCCTCACGCTGTGGATTGAACCAGGCCAGTCCCCTCTTCAGTGTCCTTGGTAGAGGCTCTTCATATGACCTACGGGCTGATCCCTTTCAACTGGAGATGCCGGGGATTGAACCTGGGACCTTCCGCAGGCCAAGGACAGGCTGTGCCACTGAGGCACAGGCCCTCCCTGAAAGGGAAACTTCACCACGTTCGGTTCTCCAGACGGCCAGACCTTGACCCTCCTAACTGAGCCCGACTCCCCTCCCTCTGCTATATTTGCACCTGCCTCCCCCCCCTTCACTCAGTCTGCTGAACCTGCCCTCCCCTCCTTCCCCCCTTTTCTTTGATTTTGGCTGCTTGAAGCCAACAGGGATTGTGTTGAACTAGTTTTTTTCCTGGAGGGTGACCTTGGCGGAAAAGAGGGGAGCCAGCTCTCCGCTCCCCAAGGGCTCCTTGCCTTTCTCTTCTCCGGCAACTGGAGCGAGTCGAGGCCGCTGGGCTCCTGCTCAAAGTGGGGAAGACGGGCTGGTCTCCAGCACGGAGCCCACCTTTGCTTTAGTGGGGGGTCCTGCAAGGGGTTCCCTGGGGGGTCCAGGGGAGGGGGCCCTTGACCTTCCGCTTGCACAGGTGTGTGTGCGTGTGTGTGTAATGTGTGAGGGGGAAGCAGCTGCCTGGCGGAGCGAGTGTGAAGAAGTTGCGATTGGGGTGTGAAGCCGAAAGTGGGAGAGGGCGGGCGCATGAGAGACGGTTGCCATGGCAATGGAACACTTATCCGGCAGGCGGGACGGCTGGAAACTCTTTGGCTCCGAAGCTGTTGAAGAGCAGGGCTGTGGGTTTTGCTTTGTTCTTCCTTTTCCAAAACTAGACGGGGCAGATGCCTCTCTTTTCGGTCCCCTGTGCTCTCTGCAGCTCCCTGTCCATGGCTAGCTGCACGGACGTAACTCTGCCATGAACGTAGAGGCTTGGTTGAGGCTGGTGTCGGCTTCCCGCGGCCTCCACGGAGGGCAGGGCCGTGGCTCAGTGGCAGAGCATCCGCTTGGTATCCAGAAGGTCCCCAGTTCAATCCCCGGCATCTCCAGATTAGAAAGACCAGGCAACAGGTTATGGACAGGGCTTGAGACCACGGAAAGGAGTCGCCAGTCTAATCCCCGATGGACTGGTGGTCTCGTTCAGCCTAAGGCCGCCTCCCGTGGGTCTCCATCATTCTTGGTCCTTTGCGGGCTCTCCTATGGAAACGCCTGGAATTGGGATCATGGTGTTGCTGTGGGCATACCTGGGTTCCTTGACCATCGCTTTGCACCGGCCCGTAGTCCACACGTCTGCTTGGGAAAGGGGCGAGACTTTCATGGTCTCCTGACCCACTCCTGGCCAAAGCCCAGGGACCTTGGTCTTGTGAATGCAAAGGGTGCCCCCGGTTCCCCCGCAAAAGCCCTGCTACAAAGATGAGTCAGTCTCCTGCTCAACTTCCATTAATTTCAAAGGGGCTTGTGCAGGAGAACTTCCTACAGGATGGTGCCCTCTGAACTTACCAGTTAGCATCCTATTGGGAGCCCCCTCCCCCCCCCCATCAGTGGCAAGGTAGTTGGCATCAGAAGCAGGAACTTCTCTGTCGTGGCACCCGGTCATTGGAACTCCTTTTCTTTTCCTGCACCTTTGTGCAGTTACTTTGCTCCTGCCTATTTCAGTTTCTCTTGTTTATTTATTTATTCATTTAATTTGTCATGCCCTTCTCTCACGAAGTGGCTAACACCCTTCTCTTTACCTCTGCTTCATCTGCACAACAACCCTGCCGGGTAGGTGAGGCTGAGGGTGGTTGACTGACTCAGGGTCTCCCAGGAGGCTTCTGTGACGGAGTGTGGATTTGAATGCAGGTGCCCCAGGCTCTTGGCCCACGCTCTTAACTGCCGCGCCACTCTGGCTCTCTCGGTGGCTGTCCATTTCAAGTTAAATGTTTCGTTTATTTATTTATTCTTATGCTTTTATAAGCCCTTCCTTAACCCATGGTGGTTTATATCAGAAGTATAACAAAAAAAAAATTAAAACATCGTATAAATGACTATATAAATAAAGATACTTAACTTTAAAATTTAATTAGTGTAAAGCTATTTCAAAGCTACCTCTTCTTCCAAAACTAACTCAATGCTAGTGTGGGGGTATTACTCCCTTCTTCTTTAGAAAACAATATTTCTATTGTTTCTAAAGGTCATCTAAAGGGGACCTCTCTCTCTCCCCCTCTCCGTCTGTCCATCCATCCATCCATCCATCCATCCATCCATCCATCCATCCATCCATCCATCCATCCATCCATCCATCCATCCATCCATGTCCTTATGCACTATCACGTATCCAACAGGAAGAGAATTTTCTCCCCACTATAATCCTAAAAACATTTTCTATGAAATACAATATATCTTACTTCAGACGTTTTAAATTTCAGAATTAAATTCCTAATTCCATAACGACCCCTTCCAGGTGTATTATTAATGGCACCGTTGCTACATTTTCCATTTTCCATCTTTCTGCTTTTCTGCAAATTTGCCGCAGCTTCCAATAGGCCCAGTTTTTTAAAAAAAGAATTGATTAGGCGGCTGTCAATTTCCAAAAGCTGTTTTGTTTTGTGTGTGTGTGTGTGTTTTTTTACATTCCCTGCTCTTTAGTTGGGTGACGTTTGAGTGGCTGGCGCCTCTTTAAATAGATTTAATGGGCCGGGTTGGTGCGCTTTTGTGCGGCTGTGTTGACAAAACATTTCCTGTCACCTCATGTGGCCTTACGACAGTGTGTAGGATTTGGACGTTCCGAATTAGAACAAAGTCCAGCTTGGGGAAGAGAGTGAGCACTGCTTCCCTTTCTGCTTCCGTTTTCTCTTGCGCCTTGGACGCTTCTGGAAATTCTCTGTGTCTCTCCTCGCCCCGTCCAGCAGGCACACAAGGGCAGTGATAGGAGGGGGCTGCTGGGTGTGGAGGTCTGGTGCACGTTCTATGCGTCCCCCTCCCCCTTTTCTCTCAAGAGGAAGAAGAATCTCTCCCATCCAGCCTCAGGGTGTGTAGCTCCGCAGACGCAGCACCCACGTTACAGTGTGAATGGGGTGCGCACGAATGTTTTCCTTGCACACCCGCGGAAGCCAGGCATCTGCGGATCGCCCACATCCTGCACTATGGACGAGTTCTTGCTGCACTGCTGACTCCTTCTGGCCCCCCCAGGGTGAGGGGGGGGATCTGTTTCTTCGCAGACCCCCGTCGTGCCATCATATTTAATGTTCTCTTCTCCAGCTCCATGGCAACAGGATAAGTGTGGTGGTCTTCAGCCCAGTGCCCGAGAGAGGGGCAGACTGCTCCTCGGCCGTTCTTGGCTGGGGTGGTGCCTCGGTTTCCCCACCCAGGCAGACTGTAAATGGGAGGGGGAAGGGAAGGGTGCAGAGCATCTGTCGGGTTGAAGCCGCTGGCCGTGCAAGGTGGGTGCTGCCGCGTCTTAGAGGGGTTGCGTTGCTGGTACCAAACGCCAGGCGAAGAACGGCTTGTAAAAAGAGCTCCTTTCAGCAGAGGTAATTTCCCCGTCCCTGGAAGGCAGATGGAAACTTCTGGGGTTTGAAAAGAGCCTTATTGCCGCTGGCAGGTGCTGAATTTTTAATATTTTTGTGTGAGCTCGAAAGGACCTTGCTGGAGGGGAGCATGCAGACGGCTGACGGGGGGGATGCGGGAATAAGCGGTAGGTTTTTGTTATTGTGCAATAAATTAAACCCCAAAGTTGGAGGCAGTTTCTTCCAGATGCACTTCTGAGGTTCCTTGGCTGGCATCAAATTCTCCGCTGCAGGATCAATTGCCCCTGCCCCCTCCCCTCTGTGTCTAGATGTGCCCCCCCCCTTCATTCTTGGGGGCATTTGTGTTTTTTAGTAAAATGAACGAGGTTTTATTTGAAATACTTTTGAAGTAAACATTATAGCAAAGCACGGATGCCTCGCCAAATGAAATAGATATGTGATCGCTTGGGAGTGATTCCCCCCCCCTCCCCTGCCATTAATACTTGAGCTAGGCTACTCTGCAAAACATTCCCCAGGCTAAATTTACATAGTATCAAAAATATAAAGGGTTTTTATCAAAACTCGCTCGGACGTGAAAGTGAGCAATTCAAATGTAATAAGATAAATGAGGATTTTTTCCCCTTAAATTATTTATAGTAAACAATGAGCAACATAAAAAAAACCTGTGTGTGTGTATAGATCAGGGGTAGTCAAACTGCGGCCCTCCAGATGTCCATGGACTACAGTTCCCAGGAGCCCCTGCCAGCATTCGCTGGCAGGGGCTCTTGGGAATTGTAGTCCATGGACATCTGGAGGGCTGCAGTTTGACTACCCATAGATAGATAGATATAGATATAGATATAGTAGTAGTTACTACATAGGGCGGGGCTGGCCATTCTGTGACTCTCCAGATGTCTGTAGCAACCCTTGCTTTTTCACCTGGATAGGGACCGGCAAGGGCTGGGGCAGTGAGCTTTGGGGGGGGCGGGGGGGGACCTGCTCTGTGCCCTTTCCTCCAAGGCCGAAGGAGAGGGCTGACATCAAGATTTCTCTCCTGCTTTTTGGCAAAGTCGCCCCGGAAGCCACATGCGACAAAAGAAGGAACTGAGTTGCAAATTATAATTAGCAAGTAGATCAGGCCCAAATAATTTGGGAGCCAAGGTAACCCACTCGTTGCAAAGTAAGGAATGCAACCGGAAGGCCACAGTTGCTGACACCTGAAAACGTACATCTGCTCCAGTGCAAATGATTCCTGAATCTGAAGCCTGGTGAGGAAGAATTGTATTTCTCCGAAGTCAGAAGGGTGGTCCCAGGTAAGGGAGGGAGGTTTAGGGGTTGTGGGGCCACCACCAGAAGGGCCCTTTGCTTCACATTGAACTGCCGGTCTCCTTCGCAGGCCAGCAGACTCACGAGGTGTCCAGGGGTGGGGAGGTCAACCTGGGCCTTTTGCTGTTGTTGCTTTGGAGGGCTCTGAGTGTGTTTGTGGGGGAGGGGGGCAGGGGGCTGTCTTGCGTCTTCCCTGCAACTTCCCTGCAGTCTTGTTTTTCGTGGCGTTCTGAAATGTTAGCTGACTTGCAACTCAAGACGGAGGTCCAAAGATGGGGGGCCATTTGGAGAGGGGGGAGGAGGGGAAATAATGAAACGGAGGCCCTAGGAGAAGACCAGGGCTGGTGCTGGAGGCTGGCTTTCAGCCGGTGTTCTGCCTGGAACAGCTTTTTACAATCTTTAGACTGTTTGGCCTGAGTTTTAAAAAAATTGTCATTTTTTGGGTTTCTTTGGGCTCTCTGTTGCAGAGGTCTTCTTTCCTTGTCACGCAGTGAACCTTCCAGATTTCGGTTTCCTGGTGTGCCGTTGGAGACCCAAGCCCTCCCTCCTCCCTGCCCCAGGTGCTTCCTTGGGTGTCTTCCCCCGGGCCCAATCCCGTAGAGCTTTGTGCTTCTCGCCGGTTTAGCTGGGGCAGAAGGGAGCCCCCGGGAGAACCGAAGATCTCCTTTCTGGAGGCCATCGATAGCATCTGCTTCTTGCACCCTCCGCTTGGTGTTCCAGCCCAGGGAGCTGCCTTTGCCACCTCCTCCCCATCCCTTTCCTCCCTGCTGGGAGGGAGCCTGCTGCTCGTTGTCGGATTTCCTTCCCTCCCCATCCGCCTCTTCCAAAGGGATTGGTGCCGTTGCCCAGCCGGAAGAGCATAATGCTGCTTTTCTCAATCTGCAGAAATATTTCGCCCGCGTGCAGCACATTAGTGGCCTGGAAGAGAGCGTCTTGGCAGCGTGCCCGGGCGCTTTGTCCAGCGGTCATTTCGATCTGCCTCCAGCCTGCTGACCGCCAAGGAACCAGTCGCAAGGGTGACAGCTTAGGTCAGGTGGCAGCAAGGCCCCTGGGCCAGAGCTGCAGTTTCTGATCTGGCACGCCAGGTTTGATTTCCCCACTCCCCCATAAGCAGCCAGCTGGGTGACCTTGGGCTAGTCGCAGTCCAGATAGTGCTGTTCTCACAGAGCAGTCTTATTAGAAGTTCTCTCAGCCCCTCCTACCTCACAGGGTGTCTGTTGTGGGGCAAGGAAAGGAGGGAGATTGTAAACCGCTTTGAGACTCTTTTGGGCAGTGGAAAGCAGGGCATAAGAACCAACTCTTCTTCGTTGGTTGTTCTTGTGAGTGGTTCTCATTTGTATTCCTTTCATTTATTTACACCCATGTTTTCTTCCCAACGGAGACCCACGGTGGCTTGCAAGAGCTTCCTTTCATCCTCAGAATAAACTTTGAGTCCAGGGGCGCCTTTAAGACCAACAAAATTTTATTTGAGGTGTCAGCTTTTGTGTGCACGCACACTTCCTCAGATTCTGTGCATCCACACAAAAGTTTATACCCTGAATACAGCTTTGTTGGTCTTAAAGGTGCCCCTGGACTCAAAGGTTTGTTGTGCTGCTTCTGACCAACATGGCTACATACCTGGATCTATTCTCATCTTCACAACAACCCTGCAAGGTAGGTTAAGTTGACTGTGTGTGAGTGGCCCAAAGCCATCCATCAACCTCTCATGACAGATTGGAGTTCTGCACCTGGGTCTTTCCACCACAGACCTCCGTTATTTCGGCAGAGAACCTGCACCCAGAGCCCTTTGGCGGTTCCTTTAGTGCCATCGGCTTCCTGTTTCCCTTGGCCTTCAGCTCTGGATGCACAAAGATTCAGGGTTGTGTTTTGCATTGATGAGGCTGCCTGGTGGTTTGTGTGCAACTGTATCGCCACAACAGGAGGACTGGACTGAACTTTGTGCTAATTCTGTGACCGCCTCCTGCCTCGGAATTTGAAATGCAATTGCCACGTGCTGCAGATGAGCCCCTCCCTCCCTCCACCCTTCTCTTTCTCTGTCGCTGGCATATCTTGAGTCGTGTTTTATTCATTCTTTGCATGCACAGAACACCAGGCTCCAAGTGTCATGCATGCATAATTCCCCTAGAATGCTTGTTGACCTTGTGGCGAGATTATTTCCAGGATGAGGAGAAGGGGCTGCAACAAGGACACCCACCTGCCTAGGGATTACTGGGGTGAGGGCCACCAGAGGGGACCTTGGGCCCCTGGACCTCCGGACTCATAGCTCCGTTCATTCACCACCAACAGAGTCATGATCTGCTCTTCCCACTTGTACTCTTGATTTTTTAAAGCGTTGTTTGGCATTTATTTGGCCCAGCAGTGGGATGTAAACCTACGTAGTCTTCAAAATAAAGTATTCTTATCCTTCTTTCCCTACTCCTGAGACTTCTTCCCTGCTTGGGCATCTCTTGGGCGCACCCTTTTTGGGGATGTGGGTTTGGAGTGTTCTGAAACTGGTCCTGGGGTGGGAAAGTTGGATCCTTCCTGCAGCGGGCTGTTGAACGAGAAGGAGCAACCGGCTGCAGTTAACGGGGAAAGTTCTCTTCCGCTGCAAATCCCAGGGTGCCTCTTGTACCTTCCTGGCTCCGTGTCTGGCTGTCTCTTCTAGGTCAGGCTGCCTTCTGTTCGGCGCTGTTCCAATCCCCCCCCTCCCTCCCCCCGCTCCCCAGCTTTTGGGAAGTTTGATGCGGGAATCCAAAGAATTTGCAAACAGCAGTTAAAAGGCTCTTCTGCCGGCAGAATCTTGCCTGGGAGGGAGGGATCCAAATGGGCAGCCAGAAGCAGCTTTTGGTGTGGAGTCCAGTCCCTCCTCCCCCCCCCCCCCCCCCGCTTGCAGGATTGAGGCTGTGGTGCTCTCAGCCTCAAAGGTGGTCTTTCAGACGAGCCATTTTCAGCCACGGGCGTCCGGCAGGGCATGTCGCCTGCTTCCCTTTTAAAGCCTGGACAGAACCAGTCTGGTTCTGCTCCAGAAAGCCTTGCCAGAGACACGTTCTCCTCTCCTCTCCCTTTATGGAGCCACTGTGGGTGGGCAGGTGGTTGCAAATTCACAGAATCATAGAATAACATGATTAGAAGGGACCTCCTGGGTTTCCTTGCGTTCTGAAGGGGGTTGGACTAGATGACCCTGGAGGCCCCTTCCAAAGCCATGATTCCCTGATTCAAGGAGGCCTCTGTTTTTATTTCTGACAACCCCCTTCCAGTCCCCCTTCCGCCCCCCCCCCAACAATGTGACAGCTCCTGCAGTGTACCTATTAGTGGTGAGGCTGTGGGGAAACAGTGCAAGGAAAGGTGCTAATGACATCCTGGTTTCTGGGGCATTGGGGAGGGGGGTGTGCAGGGGGCGTTCGGCATTGCGCTGGAGTGGCGCAGTACAGGTGGAAATTGCTTGGGGGCTGAGGGGCAGGGATCGTGCCACGTTGGCTGGGGGCCGTGGGCGGTGCACAGTGAATATTTAATCCATGGTGTATCCGTGGGCTTTGCGTAGGGCTCTCGTCGGCCTGTCGAGGGTGTTGATGCTGCCATGATGACGCACGACCGGCTCTGAGCAGAAGGGCCCAGAACCCCCATGTCTCCCCCCTTTATACAATCTCTCATGTCGCAGCTAATTTATGGTGACCTTGTACAGTTTTCAAGGGGGCAAACTGTTTTCAAGAGGGCAAACTGTGGCCCTCCAGATGTCCGTGGACTACAAGTCCCATGAGCCCCTGCCAGCGAATGTGCTGGCAGGGGTTCCTGGGGATTGTCGTCCATGGACATCTGGAGGGCCACAGTTTGCCCACCCCTGCACCAGACCTTCAGAGGTGGTCGGCCATCCCCTGCCTCTGCCTGAGCTTGTTTAGCTTCTGAGATCTGATGAGGCTGGGCTAACCGGGACCAGCCAGGTCATGGCCGGAGATGAACAGAGGCGGTTTGCTATTTCCTGCCTCCGCAGAGCCAGCCCAGGTGGTCCTTCGTTCCAGTGCTAGTGGGGGCTGACCCGGCTCAGGTTCCAAGGTTTGACAAGGTCAGGCTGTCCGGGGCAGGGCAGTTGAAGGGTCTGGGGATCACAGGGGGGGGGGATCTTTGCTTGGGAAGGGGAAGAAGTTTTGGGTGAGATTGACAAGTGCTCTGAGGCTGCTGGGGAGGGGAGAGGCTGGATCTCTGCCGGAGTCCCAGAGTGCTGCTTTTAGAAAGAGAAACTGGTCTGCAGCTGGGGGGGGGGGGCAGAGAGAGGCACTCGGGAAAAGGCAGATCAGAGCTTGAGACCAACACGGCTACTCACCAGAATCCATAGAAGACAACTGGAGGTGTTTGTGAGTTGCCCCCCAAAAATTAAAATAGCCGAGGTTCTGCTAAAGGTGGGACTGTGGCTTTCAAAATGAGGCTGGCACACCAATAAAGAAAGAGGCCTCAAGGACGGATCGGTGGCATCCGCTTATCCCTTCTGCTGGGGAGACCTTTAAGCAGTGGCACGCTCTTGGCCACATTCCCCTTGATGTCTGTGGGGAGGGACTGTGGCTCAGTGGCAGAGCCTCTGTGTGGCCCGCGGAAGGCCCCAGGTTCAATCCCCGGCAGCACCACCAGTGAAAAGGACCAGGCAGAAGGCGACATTTGAGCTCTTCTCCACCCGACACCCTGGAGAGCAAACTAGAGCAAACCAACCAGCAGCGGTGTGTCAGAAACACCTGTCTCTCCGCCTCTTTCCCCTAAAACCTTCCCGAGGCTGAGGCCAAGTCTGCCCTTAGGACCCAGGGGGAGCCTCTTGGAGGGGCGCTTCCCACCCAGCCCGGACTCTCCCCTCCTGTGCCGATCTGGGATGCTGCTTAGAGAGTCTTCACCGTGGCCTCTTTCCTTTCTCTCCTCGGCCTCAGAGGCAGCCTGCTGCGTCCCCACCAAGCATGGCCTCCCGCTGATCCGGCAGAAGCTCCACACGGCACCGAACCGCATCCGTTGGCGGGAGAAATGGCGACAGCAAACAAAGGTACGTTAAGACCCGGGTGGGACTGGAGTGGGTCTGTGGATGCGGGTCTCCATAGCGACCTGGGCACCCATCCGCCGTGGCCTCTGGTGAGTCCTCCCTTTGTGTCACGGCAGGTTGATTTGGAAGGTGGCAGCGGCCACGCTCACTCCCTCCCCTCTCCTCTTCCAAACTCTGCATTCTGCTTCTGCGGGAGGAGGGGGGGGGAAGTGACCCTCCCTGGTTTGTTCTACCCATCTGGCTGCTCAGAGGTATACTGCCTCAGGGGCTGGAGGTTCCATCCAACCATCATGTTGATAGAAGCAAGCCATTGCCAGCGCTCTCCCTGAACAGCATCTGGGCTCAGGTTCGCTATTTTTGGTCCTTGATTGTTAATCCAGCCTGCAAACCTGATGCTTGGTATAGTTTTAGATTTGGAACTGCTAACCTTCCTCTCTTTTTCTCATTGTGGAGTATATTAAAGCATTTTCTTGGCTTCTTTCCACTCCAAAGACATTTATTTACCTCTCTTCTATATGATTAGGTAGCATATAATCATTTTGGCAATACACTCATTTTGATTGCTGAAGTTCTACCCAGGCCACGAGATTTTTAATTTGTTTCCATCCGGATAAGTCTGCTTGCATCAGTTTCCAGATTTTCTGATAATTATTTTTGAAAAGCTGGCTGTTTGGCCCTCTCCACATCAGGGGAAATGTAATGGGAGCGTTGTGGGAGTCAGCGGGATGTGTCCAGAATGCAAAGGAACTTTAATCGAAAGCTGAGCACTTGAGCTGTAGAGTTATTTGGACCCCCCCCCCTTAACCAGAAGTTTTAGACGGCGAATGTTAGTGTTCAGGCTTCTGGGATGCTTTGTGCTTTCTTACCAGTCCACCATGGTTCAATTTAGCCTTGGACCGGGGAGGTGGGGGTGGAAAGTGCCAACAAGTTGCAACTGACTTCCTGTGATCCCTCATGGAGTTTTCAAGGCGAGAGACATTCAGAGGCGGTTGGCCATTGCCCACCTCCACGCCAAGCCCCGCATCTTCCTTGGAGGCCTCCCATCCAAATACTGGCCAGTGCTGACTCTGGTTGGCTTCTGAGATCTGACAAGATCAGGACAGCTTCTAAATTACCCAGGGCATCAAAGTAAAACATTCCTCCTGCACACTAAGCCGGCCGTGGTGTGCACTAGGCATGTGCAATTCAGTCTAGACAAACTGAAAAGTACCCAAATCAGTGCTGACCGTATCCGAGCCAGGTCACCCTTCCCTGCACTTTTAACAGTCTGAACCAGCTTTATCTGAATCGCGATCTGGATAAGGATTTGGTGCCATTATAATCTATGACATCATTAAAGTCAATGGGAAATTTGGGCTTTTTGTCTATTCTGTGTTCGTGGGGGGATTGGGGTTTGAGGTAAAGGCACCAAATTTGCCATGTAACTGTGGGAGTTACTTAAAAAAATCCTCCACGTTTCAAAATGTTTGGACCAGGGGATCCAATGCTATGCACAGCCAAGAATGGTGCCTCCCCCCCCCCCCCTCCGGCTTTCCATTGTTTCCTGTGGTGGGAAAAAAGAGATTCTCTGTTCTGGCCTTTCTCCCTCCCCTTTGGGAACCCTCTTTGAGTGCCCGTAGAATTGGACCCTCTGGTCTAACCTTTTTGAAACTCTTGAGGAGAGGCTTCCACACTGCAAATTGGGTGCCTCCACCCCCACAGAATAGGCAAAAGGGCCAAATTTCCCATTGACTTCAATGTTATTGTAGGTTATAATGGTAATTTTGGGTGGATCCAGTTAAGTAGACCCTGGAGAGCCGCTGCCAGTCTGAGC
This sequence comes from Paroedura picta, assembly GCF_049243985.1. NCBI lineage: Eukaryota > Metazoa > Chordata > Lepidosauria > Squamata > Gekkonidae > Paroedura > Paroedura picta. The sequence continues at coordinate 86,690,083 of NC_135378.1, forward strand.
AAACAAGACCGACCTGGGTGGACGGAGGGTCTGACTCGGTAGGAAGCTGCCTTCTGTGTGGGCGAAAGAGGAGTTGTGTTGGGGGGGGGTCTTTGGAGGAAGAGCTGGTGGCAGGGAAGGACCCGCCTTGCCTCCCCCCAGGCCCGGAGAAGAGGCTCTGCAGCAGCTGTGCTGCTCTCCTGCCAGCAATCAGGGCTTCTTTCTTCTCTGAGCCGGCAGGAGTTTCGTATGCAAAACAGGAAGCCCAGCCAGCTGTTGCTCTCTCCATGCTTGTCAAATACGCCGAGATATTTGCCACCCACTTCTTCAGTTTGGGGGGGTCAGCTGCCAGGAGGGCGTCCCCCAGAACTTCAGCTCCCTTGCAGGCTATGGAGATCAGTTCCCCTGGAGGAACGGATGCTTGGGAGGGGGGTCCCTGCCCTCTCCTGGCTCCATTCCCAAATATTCAGGAATTTCCCAACCTGGATCTAGCAGCCCTATGCCCCACCAGTGGCTGGGGAAATCAAGCATTCCTGGCGTGTGCCCACCACGGCTGCCTTTGGTGCTCTTGGCAGGTCCTGCCCTGAAGCTCCCTTGGCGACAAATCGGCATCTGTTTGTGCGCACCGCGGATTTCTTGGTCTCTGTCTCTCTCTGTGTCTGTGCTGCGGTCCACAAGCCAGCACAGGTTTGCTCCAATTCAGAGACAACCCCCCCCCCCCCGGGCACTCTTTCTATAGGGGAAAGTTTCCATGGTGGAAAACTCTGGTGAGCAGAGACGAATCTTCCCCTCCCAAAGCGGGAGACGGCAGATCTTTTTGCATGTTGGAAATGAGAGTGATGCCTTCCTCCTTCCCCTGGGAGCGGTGCATCTTTCTGTTTCCTCTTCTGCCGTCTCCTGGGCACCCATCTTATCTGCCAATTCCAGGGTGGCAGCGCTGGTGAAAGCTGGAGCCGGTGCCCCCCGATAGCTCTTCTTTCGTGGTAATGAAAGCTCCCTCGTCTCCGGGCCGCAGTGTTATCTTGGCAGGTTCTTGTGTGGGCAGGAACGACCGGGGCTGTTCTGTCCTCCTCCCTCTGTAGGGTTGAGTCCTGATAACCAGCAAGGATGATCCGAACGCCGGGCAGGGTGAAACGGCCCGTCCTGGGCAGCAGATTCCACGGCTTGTCATTCATTTCTTTTATTATTACGATCCTTGACCAAATCAAATACTGTAAAATTCAGGCCTACAATAAAATCTGGGTTACGACATTAAAATTAATGCAGCACTGTAATTGAATTAATATAAAATACAAGGTATTGCCAAATGTTTGAGATTAATTAAATTAGGCGCGGACCGGACTGTGTTCCCTGAGCCCTTTTCTGATTCGATCGGTCAGCCATCCAAACCTGGCCACCTTCCATGCCAGCTTCTGGGTTTTATCAGCTAACAGGATTGGCAGACGGTCCTTCCACTTCGACCAGGATAAGAAGCCAGGATGGCATTAATAGGACCTGCTCTGTTCCCACGGCAGAGCCTGCAGTCAAAGAAAACGCGCCCTGGAAAACCTGGAGTTTCCATTGCTCAGACACAGTTTTTCTGAAAGGGCCCAGTGAATTTAGCCTCAATGGTAGTGCATTATGCAGTAAAAGAGTAAACATTATCCTGTCCTTAAAATTCCCTAAAAATCTGATATACGATTTCAACATAATCCTATTGAGAGTACTTAGCTCAAGTAGAGGGTTCCAAGTTCTGCTTGCATTGATTTGCCTTCCCCATCTAATAGCCTTTGTTTTAGGGCAGATTTAGTCCAGTGGCTGAAAAAACTGTTTGGAGAATCAGCCGTTTGTTTTGGGCTCGACGATGAAAGAAGAACAGTTGATTTAGTTGCTTCATTTCTTCCCTGTTCGTCTCCCTGATGGAGACCCAACAGGGTTGGCATCCTTCTCCACTCCTCCATTTTGCCCTCACAACAACCCCGTAAGGTAGGATAGGCTGATGAGAGTGCCACCGCTGCTAGAGTGCACCTTTCCAAGCAGCTGTTCTCTCCAGGGGAAGCAACCTTTGTCGACTGGAGATCCATTGTAATTCCAGGCGATCCCCAGGCTCCACCTGCAGGTTGGCACCCCTGTCACACCCCTGGATGGTTCTTCCCCTAGTCAGGCCCGCTGTGAGTTCCCTGCCCGTTTGAGCAGCCACAGCTGGCCTCCTCTGGCCACCAAGAGACTCCCCCTGAAATCTGCAGCGGGGCCACATTAACCCCCGCTTTTGCTCTCCCTTCCGCAGGCACGAAGCCCAAGGCGGGGGGTGTCCGCTTTGCCCCCAACCAGACGGTGGAGGGCCCTTCCAGCCACGTCCACTTTGATGAGAAGCTCCACGATTCGGTGGTCATGGTCACCCAAGAGAAAGACGGGAACTTCCTGGTGAAGGTAGGAGCCGGGAAGCAGGTTCTTCGGCAGGATCGTAGCCCAGTTATGGCAAAGGGGGCAGAAATGGTTTGCCCCTGCCTGCCTCTGCACTGCAGCCCTGGGCTTCTCCGGGGGTCTCCCATCCAAGGACTAATCAGGGCCGACCCTGCTCAGCTTCCAAGATCCGGGGAGAGCGGCTGGGCGGGGCTTGGTGATGCAGTGGGCGGGGCCTCCACAGAGAAACTGGATCTTCTGCGTGTCAAGCAGGGGCTCTTCCGTAGCCTTAGGCTGAGGCTGAACCTGGGCAGCCAGTTGGCCCACTGGGTTGGTTGGTTGGTTGATTGATTTGTATCCTGCCACTCCCACTACCCGTGGCTCCTGGTGGGTCACATTCGTCCTCATGATAAAAACACATTAAAACAGTTAATACCCCACTGAATGACCGTAGGTGGCAACAAACCCTCCCCTGTGAAGCAGGATGCAGGAGTGGGTGGACCGCTGCTCCGATCCAGCCGGGCTGCTCTTGGGTCCCTCCCATCTGCTCTCCTCATTAGCTGAACTCCTTCCAGGCTCCCCCAGGAGACCACTGACCTATTTCTGGGCTGTCATTCCCAGGAGCCTGGCCTCGATTGGAAGGCGGCCTTGCTGAGGAGACGGCTAGAATTAGCAGGTCCTTCTTCCTAGATCAGGGGCGGCAGGAGAGCTGCTGCCAGTCAGAGTAAACGATAATGACCTTAATGGACCGACAGTCTGACTCCGGGTAAGGCAGCTTCATACGTTGGGGAGGGGCCATGGCATACAGAAGGCCCCAGGTTCAATTCCCAGCATCTCCAGTTAGAAGGACCAGGCAGGAGGGGATGGGAAAGACCTCAGTGGTCCAGGGGCAGAGCCTCTGCTTGGCATACAGAAGGCCCCAGGTTCAATTCCCAGCATCTCCAGTTAGAAGGACCAGGCAGGAGGGGATGGGAAAGACCTCAGTGGTCCAGGGGCAGAGCCTCTGCTTGGCATACAGAAGGCCCCAGGTTCAATTCCCAGCATCTCCAGTTAGAAGGACCAGGCAGGAGGGGATGGGAAAGACCTCAGTGGCCCAGGGGCAGAGCCTCTGCTTGGCATACAGAAGGCCCCAGGTTCAATCCCCAGCATCTCCAGTTAGAAGGACCAGGCAGGGGGTGATGGGGACTGTTGCCTGAGACCCTGGAGAGCAGCTGCCAGACTGAGTAGGCAATACTGACCTTGGTGGGCCGAAAGTCTGAATCAGGATAAAGCAGCATCATGTAGGGAGGGTCCATGTCTCTGCATGACATGCTGAAGGTCCCAGGTTCAATCTCCGGTTTGAAGGGCCAGGCAGGAGGAGATGTGAGGGAGCTCTGCCCAAAATCCTGGAGAGTTACTGCCAGTCTAAAATGGCCCCAGGGAACTACTGTTTGCCCTGTAGAAGAGAGGCAACTTCATGTAGTGGTTAAGAGCGGCGGCTTCTATTCTGGTGAGCTGGGTTTGATTCCCTGCTCCTCCTCCACATGCAGCCAGCTGGGTGACCTTGGGCTAGTCACACACTCCTCCTTTCTGTCAGAGCTCTCTCAGCCTCCCCTCCCTCACAGGGTGTCCATTGTGGGGAGAGGAAGGGAAGGCGATCGTAAGCCGCTTTGAGACTCCTTCGGGTAGTGAAAAGTGGGGTATAGAAACCAACCTCCTTCGTCTGTTGGGGAAAGATGCAGTGTGTACCTGCCAGCTCAACTGGGCAGTGAATGAGATGCTGAAGTGTACAGAATGACTTAAAGTGGTTGTGATACACTGCAAATCTGATACTTAGCATTTGCACAAGACTTCCAACGTATGCTTTGCATGCGCTATCTCGATGTGCTTATGACAGCCCTGCAAGGTTGACCTGTACTGCCTTTTGCCCAGTCAACTGGACTTATTCCTGGGCCAGTCAGACCTAGCCTCAGTGATCCATACCTTAGTGATCTAGACTAGACTACTGCAATGTGCTCAACTTGGGGCAACCCTTGAAGAGTGTTTGGGGACTGCAGCTAGTGCGGAACATGCTGGCTGGACTGCTGGTCAGGGCCAGCTATCAGGAGCACGTGACTCCGACATTATAGCAATCGCACCGACTACCTGGAGCCCCACAGTGTTTTCCGGTGAAGTTATTCTTTGTAGACGTTTGAGATTTTTGTGTGATATATGCTGTTCTGGAAGCAACTTTCCAAGTTCCCACATCCATAGAAGGAGAACTCACCACCTCCAGAGGAAGCCTCTTCCACTGAGGAGCAGGCTTAACTGTCCGGAACTGCTTCTGGAGGTTTAGCCGAAAATTCTTTTACCCAGAATTCAGCTTTGTTGTTCATAAAGGTGTAGCTTCTACCCAGAATGGAACTTTGTCGGCCGTAAAGGTGTTGCTGGACCCAAACTCTGTCCTCAATCCGGCCGTCGTGTTGCAAAGGAAGCTGCGTGTTGTGCTGATCTAAAGAGGTCTCCAGTTCGATGTGTCGCTTTGCTTTCCTCTGCTCCAGTCTCTTCCCAGAGCCTCCGGGGGAGGCGGAGCAGTGAGTTGGTGCAAATGCTGCCTGGTGCCCTGTGGCAGCTCCCGCCTGCCGCATTTCCAGCTCCAGAATCCCCCGCGGGAGGTGAAGTCATGCCTTTGGCGGCAGGGCTAATGGTTTCGTTTTAGCGTCTGGCTCTTTGCGCGCACACCCCCCACCCCCCACTCTGCAGGCGGGGGGGAAATGGGCCCAAGAGGCAAGGGCAGGGAGCTCTCCGGGCTGCTTCTGGGAACAAAACTCTCTAACTCGGCTCAAGGCAGCCAGGGAGAGGCTCTGGGGGTGCCACGCGCCATCAGGCTGCTTCTGCCTCAAGGGAAGCCCACGAATCAGGAGAACAGAGTCACCTTTTGGACCAGGAAAGTTGAATCCTGGGGAGAAGCTTTCGTGTGCAGACGGGTGTCTTCAGATAATGGAACAGAGCTTCCGTCCAGGGGCACCTTTCGGCCTCGGTTCTCCCAGAATAAAACTTGGTTGGCCTTCAGGGTGCCCCCGGACTCAGCTGTTGTTCTACCGCTTCAGACCAGCATGGTGACCCACCTGAATCTGCCCCCAGGATAAAGGTCCTCCGAAATGTCCCGTCGAATGGGATGAAATTCATTCAAAAGAAATTCCGTCTAAACCTCCGGAAGAAGTTCCTGACAGTCAGAGTGGTTCCTCAGTGGAACAGGCTTCCTCGGGAGGTGGTGGGCTCTCCATCTTTGGAGATTTTTAAGCAGAGGCTGGAGAGCCATCTGACAGAGAGGCCGATTCTGTGAAGGCTCAAGGGGCTGGCAGGGGACAGTGGAGGAGCGAGAGGGTTGGGAGTGTCCTGCAGAGTGCAGGGGGTTGGACTAGATGACCCAGATAAGTTTCAATTCCGGAAGATCTCCAGGTTCCCATCTGGAGGTTGGCAACCTAGCTGGCTGCACATGGAGGATGCTTGAGGCTGATCCTGCACTGAGCAGGGGGTGGGACTAGATGGCCTCTGTGGCCCTTTCCCACTCTGGGATTCTAGGAGTCTAGTTCAGCAAAGGGCTGCCTCAGGAGGTGGGGAGCTCCCCCTCTCTGGCCATCTTCAAGCAGTGGCTTGACAGATCCTTCTCCTGGCTGCTTGAGGTTGACCCTGCCCTGAGCAGGGGGGGATGGGACTAGATGGCCTCTATGGGCCCTTCCCACTCTAGGATTCTTGGATTCATAGTTTGCACCAGGAAGTGGTTGAGAGGGGACCCCCGGAGGGTCGGGGAAAGAGCTGTTCGTTATTGTGAATCCAGATGTCCCCACCAATTCCCTCTTGCCAAGTCCTGCCTCAAGAGGGCTGTCTGCTGCGGGGCCTTGGGGGGAGCCCGTGGGGAGGGTTTCGTCTGAGGGTGGGGCTTTTGGGCAGGGGTCGATCCGAGGCTGGCTCAGGCCCGGGACTTTCGCAAGAGGCTCTTTGTGAACATATCAGGCTCCCGTTTCCCAGTGGCTCAGCCGACTCGCTTTCATCTGAGAGGGGCTTATGCCAAGACTAATGGCTTCTGGCAATTTGAACATCTGAGCTGCATTCTGGCAACAGTCTGGCTGCTGCAGCCGTTTCCGCCTGGGCCTGCCTTGACGCTTCGCTTGTTAAGCGGGAAAATCCAGAGGGCGTCAGAGCGTGGGAGAAGGGAGAATGTGCCGCCCTCCCCTCGGCCCCGTGCCTTTTCTTTCGGGGCCGGAGGTGGAACATTTTCATGGTCATTTTTCAGCATATATTCTTCTCCCGAACAGCTTGATCTATTTCAACCTGCTTTTCAGCACCGGAATGGGCTGTTCATCTGACGTCTTTGGAAAGCAGTTTAGGGAGTTATTTTTTCCCATTTCAGGAGGCGTAAAATGCAGTTTCACAGGCACCGAAATATTTATTCATACCAGAATTAAAGCCCGTTGTAGCTGATAACAGCGGGTGCTGGAATGGGGGGGAGGGGGGGGAAATAGCACAGAGAGAGGGAGGTAGAAAGGAAGAGAGTGAGGAAGATGGAGAGATACAAAGAGAGAGGAAGAGGATAGGGGGAAAGAAAAAAAGGAAAGGAAAGGAAAGGAAGAGAGGGAAAAGAGTGGTAGCTAGAAATATAGGTGGAAGGGAAGACGTTAAGGAGGAGAAAGAGGACAGAGAAATAGAGGGATTAAGAGAGCAAGAAGAAGACAGAGAGAAAATTATAGAGAAAGAGGGAGAATCTAAGAGATAGAAATCAAACGAGGGAGAGAGAAGTAGAGGTAGAGAGGGGAAGAAAGAGGGAGAAAAATACAGAGGGAGAGAGTAAGGAAAAGTAGACGAGTGATAGAAAGAGAGAGAAAGGTTGAGAGGGATAGAAAGAGAGGAAGGAAGAGAGAGAGAGACAGAAAGACATATATAGGAGAGATGTGGGAAGAGGTAGAAAGGAAAGAGAGAGAGAAGCCACTCCCCTCCACCCTGCCTCCCGTTGAGCCACGAAGCCCTCATGCCACCTCACAGAGATGGCGTGAGAGCTTCCCAGCCCAAGGGGGAAGGGTAGCCATCCTTCCCCGCCACACTCACTGCTGGTCTGGGGTGGCCAGGAGCACAATGGCGGCAAGTTCGCCAGAACACTCCTGGCCGGGGCTGCCCGGGCTGTGTGCATCCCAATTGGCCCAAAGTCCAGACAGTCTCCACCCACTCGCCACCCACCTACCCCTTATGATTTTATTTAACAACGCAAGCTGTTAGATATGTCCTCAGATAGCAGCTGTGGCTCAGTGGCAGAGTCTCCGCTTGGCCTGCAGAAGGTCCCCGGTTCAATCCCCGGCATCTCCAATGAAAAGGACCAGGCAGGAGGGGATGGGGAAGACCTTGACAGTCTGTTTCCGTATGAGGCAGCTTCATGCGTTCACGTGCCTTTTCAAGAACTATGAGCATTTGAAGCCACTTTATTCTAAATCAGGTGGCTCTGTCTTGCTGGGGGGCCGGGGACTCGTACAGAGAGAGGTCTTTCCCATCTGCTCCATCAGCGGATAGTTGCTCGCCTCCAGTTCAGTCCAGTGTCAAGAGAGTGCATACAGTGGGGATTCATTCCAGGGGCATTCCTGCGCTCCTAGATCATGTGGCTTGGAACTTCTCCCTAAGGTTGCTATGAGTGGGGAGATGGTGTGGGGCAGGCTTTCTCAGCCAGGAGTTTCTTGATGATGTTTACGAATGTGTTAAACCAGGGGTAGTCACACTGCGGCCCTCCAGATGTCCGTGGACTACAATTCCCAGGAGCCCCTGCCAGCGAATGCTGGCAGGGGCTCCTGGGAATTGTAGTCCACGGACATCTGGAGGGCCGCAGTTTGTCTACCCCTGTGTTAAACCTTTATGACTGTCTGTGCTCATGCTGACCCATCTATCCCCAAATGGCCAGTGAGGGGCCTGGAAGGGGTGGGAAGATGGAGAACGCCCGGCTGGACATGGCCTCAGCTCTGCTTCCCAGCCCTATTCTGCATGATCACACAACTTTGTGGGTTTCTCGAATCCTGGAGAATGTTTCTGGGGTATCTCAATGGCGGCAGAAAGGTTGAGAAAGCCCAAGGAGAATCCGTTTTGAATCCCCACTCCCTGTCCGACCCTTTAACCACTAAACCCGACTGTTTTTAGCCTTTCCCAAAAGAGGGTTGCTTTACTTTTTGTGTTCTCTGTCCCCAGGGGCTGCCTTTGTGCTGGAGGTGGAGAGAAGCATCCGGCCGCCCCGGGGCCTCTTTTAGACAAGGCCTATTTTTGGGCTGCGCTTTCTAGCCTCTCTGCTGCTGCAATTCGGCCAGCGCTGCCCCGGTTTCCACCTCTTTGTTGAACCGTTTTGTAAAATGAGTCTCTTGGCTTGCTGCGAACAAGCCCCCTTCTTAAGAATTCTGGGTGACCTGCAAGCGTGTTTCCAGTTCAGGAGGGGCTGTGGCTCAGGGGCAGAGCCTCCGCTTGGCATGCAGAAGTCCCCGGTTCGATCCCCGGCAGCATCTCCAGTTGAAAGGGCCAGGCAGGAGGGGAGGGGGAAGACTTTTCTCTGCCCGAGACCCTGCAGAGCAGCTGCCGGTCTGAGTAGGCAATACTGAAGTAAATCAGTGTAAAGCAGCTTCATGCGTGTTCAAGGGGGGTGGGGTGGGGGTGGAGGGGTTCCCATTGCTCTAATGATCTGCATGACCCCTAAAAGTGAGAGAAGGTAAGGGAGAGAAAAGGAGGTGGCAATTAGGTTCACCCAAAACTTGCTGGTATTTTTTTGGTATTTCTAAGCAGAATGCAGGTTATCTGTTTTGGCTGCCGGTATAGCTGGACCGAATAGAAGCTGACTTTTTCTGGCTTGGGGGGTGGGGTGGGAGGGAGGACATATTCAGCTATACTGATCAGTTGTCCCCCTTCGCCCCTCCCCACTTCCGAGCGGGAGGCAAGTGAAAGGGATTGCAGAAATGACTCCCAACCATGGCCAGGCTGCCGTTCAGTTGTTGGGTTTAAATGCCCGGGAAACCCTTCCTTTCACTTCTCCCCTTCCAGACAGGGGAAACAAAAGGGGCTGCTAGAAAGGCTTGTGATTCTGGGGGGGGGGGGAGATCCTACCTGGAGACTGGCATCCCTATGGAGTCACAGCTGACTTCTGGGGACCCCCGCGGTGGTCTGCAATGGCTTGCCTCTGCTTTCTCGGTGGTCTCCCACCCAGTTGACCTTCAATATCCGTGGGCCTCACTGAGGAGGGGTTCCTGGTGGGTTTTAAGTTGTGCCCAAAGCAGCTCGTCATTTGGCTGGAAAACTGAGATCTCGGCTCGGAGCGATTATGTTACTATTCCGATCCCGGCCCGGAGCGATTATGTTACTATTCCGATCCCTGCCTAACTGACTTTGAATGTAATGGTGCATTTAGCTGCAATTATGCCTAATTTACATCCTGGCCGCTCGTCTCCAGCTGCGGGGACGGGATTCGTGTGTTCCTCTTCTCTCCCTCCCTGGGTCCCTAGAGCAAAGTAAAGGTTGTATAAGGAAAGAACCAGATGGGCTGCCCTGTAGGTCCATCCGTAGCAGCAGGACAAAAGAGCCAGCGTCCAGGAGCACCTTCAGGACTCACAGACTTTGGGGCAGGGGAGGAGCTTTCGGGAGTCTCTTGCTCACTTCTTCAGATGCAGTGAGAATGGGAGTCGCTTTGTCTTTATATCACAAGGCGGATGGATTTCCATTCTGAGCTCATCAATGTGGTGCCTTCCATGGAGACGGAGCAGGATGGGCAGCCGCGCTACTCTGTCTGTAGCAGGAGGAAAGAGTCAGCGTCCAGCAGCACCTAAAGACGGGTACAATTTGGGGCAGGGAAGGAGATTTCGGGAGTCTCTGTTCTTTTCTTCACGTACAGCAGAACCTCAGAGAGCAGCTTCTTTCTCTGCCTTCTCTGTTCTGTGCGCAGTTTTGTAAACCTCTCTCATGTCACCAAACTGTGGCTCTCCAGAAGTCCATGGCTTATGGGAATTGTAGTCCACGGACATCTGGAGAGCCACGGTTTGGCCACCCCTGCTCCAAGCTTTCTGCACCGGGATGGGGTGCCATCCCCTTAGAAATTCTGATGGAGTGAGGAGTGAAATAACTCTTTTTAATTTTTGTTCTGTAAAGAGAAACTCAGCGTTTCGAGCTGTTTTGTAGTCAGGAGATGCCCCTTTCCGCCCCTTTTCAAGGCTAGCGGGAGCCAGAGGGCAGGCACGTGGACTCAGTTCATCCCTGATGCTCGATGCTTCACGTGCACGACCTTCCATGTCAGGGTGGAGGCTGGGGGGGGGGAGAGTGCCCCTGCTTTCCCCCTCCTTCCTGACCTGCGTCTGGTGAAGCTGCCTTTAGATTCCGTCTTTCTCGTGTCTATTTTTCCCACTGCTCCGGAGCTCGCTATGTTCTCAGCGGTGCCGGTCTGACTCTGTCCCTCCGTCTCCTTTCAGGTCGGCTTCCTGAAGATCCTGCACAAGTACGAGATCACGTTCCTTCTGCCTTTTGTGCAGCGTCTGGGGAATGAGGTCTCCGCCGTGCCCCTGCCGAACCTGAACCTGCGAGTGACCGACATCACGCCAGCCTCCGAAGGTAGGCCCCCCTCCTGCCCTTGGTTGCTCTGCAGCACGAAGGGGAGGGTGTTGGCCAGGTGTCGGCCCTCTCCTTGACTGTCCTCCTTGGGAGACAATCGGTTGCTAAAATGCCCCCCTCCCCCTCCCCAGACAAGACAAGCCTTTCGGAGGGGAGTGTTTCCCTTTTTGCTACTCGTCTTTGATTCCCCCCCCCCACCCCGCCCTCTTTGGATTGCACAAAGCAGAGCCAGTATGGTGTAAGCAGGGGTGGCCGAACCATGGCTCTCCAGATGTCCCTGGACTACAGTGACCATGAGCACATGATGGCACCCCTGATCAGTGCTGAAAGGTGTTGAACTAGGCCCTGGGAGACCCTGGTGCAAGTCCTGCGCATGTGCCATGGGAGCTCTCTCACTCTCAGCCGAGCTGTCCACGCTGACTTCTTAGAATCATGGAATCATAGAATCCTAGAGTTAGAAGGGACCTCCTGGGTCATTTAGTCCAACCCCCTGCACTGTGCGGGACACTCACAACCCTCTTGCTCATCCACTGTCACCTGCCACCCCCTTGAAACAGCACAGAATCAGCCTCTCCATCAGATGGCTCTCCAGCCTCTGTTTAAAAATCTCCAGAGATGGGAGACCCCACCACCTCCCGAGGAAGCCTGTTCCACTGAGGAACCGCTCTAACGGTTAGGGACTCCTTCCGGATGTTGAGACGGAATTTCTTTTGAATTAATTTCATCCCATTCGTTCTGGCCTGTCCCTCTGGGGCAAGAGAGAACAATTCTGCTTCATCCTCCATACGGCACCTTCTTGGGAGAATAAAACAGGTGAGGGGGAAAAGATTTAACCCATTTCTGGTCCCCACTAAACAGAAAGGAGGGAGTACAAAATAAATTTAAAAACCAATAATTATAAACCCCACCCCCCAGTTTTGGAAAGATGACATTTTCTAGCAGAGGACCAACCTGGATCTCTCTTTAGGGCTTGCAGGAGGCACATACAGTTCTAGGAGGTTAACCGTGCCGGTAGAAGGCCTGGCCTCGAGATTTTGGGGGGTTGATCTTTGAAGACTCAAAGCTCCTTTGGTCAGACACGAGTCGAACGGAGATCCCCGACCCCTTCTCTCTCAATCTGAACGAGGGGGGGGGTGTTTCAAAGAAAGGGGGCCAGGATACCGAAAGTACCCTGCACAACATATTGTATAGTTGGGTGTCTCTTATGGGCTCCCCAGCAAGCTTTCGCCTGGCTCTCACTTGACGATGGACACTCTGTGCCCTGTCATAGATGGGGGGGGGGCAGGCTGCATTTCTTCCAGGGGGGGGGAGAGCTACACAGGGCAGGACCTGTTGACGGACGGCAGCCATCAGGTGGCTCCTCCATTGAGCTGGGATCCTTCCTGGCCCCACGGAACGCAGAAGGGTGCGGCATGCGAGCCGCCAGGCAGTCTGTGACGCATCTGAGGAAGGAATGCTGTGCAGAGGGCATTCCTTTGTATGTGGGAGCACCACTGAGCATAATGTGTGGTCCTGCCCCCTCCCCCCTCCCCGAACCATCAGGCATGTGGGGGAGAGGTAGTGTGGAGACCTCTTTGGGGTGTTCCAGATTGCACCCCAAAGACTGGAGGATTCTAAGAATGAAACCCACCCCTTGCTCACCCCATTCTGCCCTTCTTGGTTCTGTTTTTATTTTGGGGGGGGGTCAGTTAGGGAGTGTGCCCCTTTTTCTACTGGCCTCTCTGGTTTTCTCTTGGGTTTTTATTTAAGATCACCTGCCTGGTGGGAGGTTTTGTTTCTGAGGCATCTCCCCTGGGCTGTCAGGGTGTAAACTGATCCTAACCCATGCACTGCCAGTGGTGGGGTTGCCAACCTCCAGGGGGGGGGGGCTGGCAACTCCCTGATATGACCACTGATCTCCAGGCTGAAGAGATCTGTGCCCCCTGGAGAAAACGTCTGTTTTGAACAGTGGGCTGCGTGGAATTCTACCCTCCTGAGGTCCCTCCTGAGCCCCATCCCCGAACCTCCAGGAATTTCCCACCCCTGAGTTGGCAACCCAAAGGATTTCGGCCCTTCACTCTTGGCATATCATGGGCTGCAAGTGCGGATTCAGCAGCCTCTTACAAAAGGTCGCTGCCAGGTCTCAAGGCGGTTCTGGTGCCCCAAATACTCCCCCCCCCCAGGGATGGCTATTTGCAAAGGCACAAGGAAAGAGCTTTTGTCCGTCCAGCTGTAAAGGGCCCAGCCTGGTGCTGCAACCAAGAACAGGCCTGCAGTGGGGGTGGGGGGAGGGGGGTGGGGGGGGGCTCCTGCGGCATCCCTTTTATCCCCCACGTGGCCGATGGACGTGCTGCAATTGTGGCACGACTTGTGCTTGTTCCTCCAGTGGAAACTGCCAGCGCTTCCTGGAATAGTTAATCACCGAGTTAATTCTCTGCCTGCTCCGCTCTGTTCTTTCTCTCTCTCTCTCTCTCTCTCACTCCTTCTCTGTCTGCGTGTTTGTTGCTAACCGGGTGGGAAACAGATAGTGGGCTCAGCTCTGATGCGCTGCCGGGGTGTGCGTGGGCATGTGCGTCTGCAGTGCATGAGGACAGAGTCAGGCAGGTCGCCGTGTTCACCTGAAGCACGAGAAGGAAGTTTGAGGCCAGGGGCATCGTGGAGACCCACCTGCTGTAATTCCGGGCTTTAGCTCTTGTGTGCTTCTTCAGGTCAAAGGGCAGAGTTGGAGTTCAGGGCCTCCTCTCAGCCAAGCACGTTTTAATTTCGGGGCATCGGCTTTGATGCGCTGGCACGCTCCTTCCAATGCATCTGGGTATGAGAACAGAAACCGGTCATGGCGAAATTAGCAACTTCGTTGAGACACAGGCTGAGTTCAGAATTCGAGGAGAGATGAAGGGTTTTGTTGTGCAGGCAGGAGACAAACTTAGAACGAGGCACCGTTCAAAAAACATCAATTGCTCTGCCTGTAAATGGACTGCAGGGCAGGAGCAGGAAGAGAATAAGTTTTGAATAATAAAGGTATAAGGAAGTGGATTTTGAACAAACATGCCTTTTGCCTTTTATTGTGGGATATAGAATAGATTTTCTTTGGAACTTGGATATCTTTATAGCTATTGTGATTGTCTAGAAATGACAAGAGATGGACTGTGGAACATGTGGTGATGAGGAGGTTAATAATCTCGCTGTAGGCTGACATTTCGAGTGGTTGAGGGGGGGGATGGAGAATCTCTTGGAGGCTGTAAGGGAGGGGAGGTTAGAGGGAGGATTCTCCCCCCCCCCCCAAAAATGTTCTGTATTCTGTGTATAGCAGTTTGTTGGATGATCCCTCTTTTTCTTTTGTATACTTTCAGTATCATTGCCATGTTGTTTGAAATAAAAATGTTTTTTTATTTTTATGTTTCCTATGAGGAAAGGCTAAGGGATGTGGAAATGTTCAGCCTGGAGAAAAGGAGGTGGAGAGGGACAGGAGGGCTCTCTTGAAGGATTTGGAGGAGGGCAGGGAGCAATTCCTGTTGGCAGCATTTCCTGCAGTAATGGGCTCAAACTACATGTAGAACAGCACTGGTACAGATCAAGAAAATAATTTCCACAGTCAGAGTAGTTCAGCAGTGGAAGGGGCTGCCTAAGGAGGTGGGGAGCTCTCCCTCACTGGACGCCTTCAAGCAGCAGCTGGACAGAACCTTCTCCTGGATGCTGGAGGCTGATCCTGCCCTGAGCAGGGGGTGGGACTAGATATCCTGTGAGGCCCCTTCCCACTCTAGGATTCTGTGAGTCTAGTTCAGCCATGAAATGGGCTGCCCAAGGAGGTGGGGAGCTCCCCCTCACTGGGGGTCTCCAAGCTGATCCTTCTCCTGGATGCTGGAGGCTGATCCTGCACTGAGCAGGGGTGGGACTAGATGGCCTCTGTGTCCCCTTCCATTCTATGAGGATCTTTGCTCCCCTGATTATTTCTCCCGGGCAGTAGGCCAGGAGCAGCAGGAGCAGGGGCAGGGTTGGTATCCCGCGGAGGCTGTCCAGGCAGGGCAGAGTTCAGGGCGTGCTCTTTGTTTGCCCGCCAGCAGCGTCCTTGGGGGGTGGCAGCCTCCCAGTAGTCCTTCCTGCTCAGGCCGTGTCTCCTTTTGTCCAGCGGAGGCCAGAATGCAAACTGCAGCAGGGTTCCTTTTCAGTTGCCTGAATCCAGGTGTAAGAACCGGAAGGCAGCAGTCAAGGACATAAGGAAAAAGCTGCTGGGTCAGACCAGTGGTCCGTCCTTTCTCACCCACTGGAGGCCCAGCAACAGGGCACAGAGTCTGAGACCTCCCGCTCATGTGGCTTCCTGGGACTCATATTCAGAGGTTGACTGCCTCCAAACATGGAGGTTCCCTTTGGTGGCCACAGCTGGTATCCACAGACTTCTCCTCCACTAATCTTTCTAATTCCCTGTTTATGTCTGTGGCCATCACTGCATCCTTTGGCAACCAAGACCACGTTTTAGTCACTCATTGCATAGAAAAATATTTCAGTTTTGTCCCGTCCTGAATCTGCTGCCCCTCTGCTTGATTGGATGCCCTCAGTCCAGTAAAATCAGAGTCCAGTCGGGCACCTTTAAGACCAACAAAGATTTATTCAGGGTGTGAGCTTTCGAGTGCAAGCACTCTTCCTCAGACTTGCACTCGAAAGTTCACGCTCTGAATCTTTGTGGGTCTTAAAGGTGCTGCTGGATTCTGATTTTGTTGTGCTCCATCAGACCAACACGGCTGCCCCTCTGAATCTGTCTCCATGTCCAGTGTCTGGGGAGAGGGGGGGGGAAGTTCACTCTCTGTTCTCTGTCCATCGTCGTGTTACACATTTCTGTTGCATCCCCCTTTCAGCCCGTGGTCTTCATGGAAATGCCATGAAACTCACAGGCTGTCAGGGGCACAGGACTTGTTTGGCAGGGAAGAAAGGGTTTGAGTTTTGGTTGCACAGACACAACCCAGGGTCCGTGGTGTTTACCCAGCAAGGAGACCCCTCGGTGGCCCCATCTGATCTTATCTGCACCGCACAATCCTGCCTGTGTTGAAGAACTCGCTGTGCCACTGCTTGAAAGCGGAGGGTGGGGTCTGTGTGCTGCAGGTCCCAGGAGCACGCCTGAGGATCACTGCCGAAGGACAGAAAGAAAGCCCAGTTCTGATTGAGACCTGGGAGGGCTGAAGACAGCCACCCAGAGAAGAAGAACAGCTGGTGTTTCCTACCCTGCTTTTGGCTGCCCAAAAGAGTCTCAGAGAATCTGACATTCGCCTTCCCTTTCTTCTCCCCACAGCAGACGCCCTGTGAGGCAGGTGGGGCTGAGAGAGCTCTGAGAGAACTGGGACAGGCCCAAGGTCACTCATCTGGCTGTATGTGGAGAAGAAGTAAGGCAGTGAACCCAGTTCTCCAGATTAGAGGCTGCTGATCTTAGCCACTGCCCCAGGCTGAGCATGATGCTGAGCTAGATGGATCAAGGGCTGGATTCTGCAGGTTTCGTGTTCAGCGTGCCGAAGCCCTTGCTGGCGTCTCTGTGGGAGTTCCCCCGCATGGCCAGTAAAGCAGTAACATCACCTCGCATGATCTGGACATGATCCTTCCCTCCCTCCAGCAACAACAGCGCGCTCTGCTCTTCTGCCTTATCTTTAAGGCGATAGGCTTGCCCCAGAAGCGCCACTGACCTGCCGGATTGTGTACAATCAGCTTTGTGCATAATTGAACACAATGTAAAGGGGGCAACGGAGGAGAGGTGCATTTAGCACTGCTGGATCAGAACATCCAGATGATTTCCAAATTGCCTCTTCCTGTGTGCTGACTGGCTCGACAGGAGACTTCCTGCATTTTGAATACACTTTCTCCCTGCTTGCCCCCAGAACAGTTGTTGAACAAGAGTTACTGCAGCTAGCTAGATACTCATCTCTCTCTCTCTCTCTCTCTCTCTCTCTCTCTCTCTCTCTCTCTCTCTCTCTCTCTCTCTCTCTCTCTCTCTCTCTCTCTCTCTCTCTCTCTCTCTCTCTCTCTCTCTCTCCCTCTCCCCCTCTCCCCCAAGGTTATTTCTCTTCTTAAATAAAACAATTTTATTCTTCAAGCAGGCGCTGGTGCTTTGCTCTCTCTGCATGTTCAACCCCTCTGCCGACAGCGTCAACGCCTCTCTGCCAACCACACACTGAGGGGAGCAGCTTGTTTTCAGAAGAGGAGAATTGTTACTGGCAGGCAGGCTACTGGGACGGGGATACCTCAGACCCAAGTAAAGTCCAACCCCTTTGCGGATTTTCTGTTGTTGCTGAAAGGTCGCCTCTTCCAATGTGCCCTCCGCTCTTTGCATGCCAGCAAGTGTGTCAAGGGCTCCTTGGAGCAAGTGTGTCAAGGGCTCCGGATAGAAACAGGAGCAGCAGCAGGTCGCTCTGCATGGAATGGCTGACGGAGGCTGTGGAGCATTTGATATTGAGCGTTCTGGAGGGAGAGAACGACACCCTGGGTTGGAGGATTAGAGCTGTGCCTCCCTCTCGCTCTGTGGCACACTGGAATTCCTTGCGGGACGCCAGAGAGCTGAACGGAACAGATTCCCACACAGACAAGGGCAAAAAGAAGTCCAAAGGGTTGAGATCAGGGCTGTAGGGTGGACAGGCTGAGGTTTAGAACCCTAGAACCCTCAAGTGGAGAGGGACTCCTGGGTCATCCAGTCCAGCCCCTGCAGTATCCAGGACAGAGGAGGGCAACAGTTGTCAGTTTTCTTACAGCTTCTTCATCATAAGCCCCCATAATTGTTCTGTGTCCTTTGAGAAAATTGCTTGGCTTGGAATAAATGTTTTGTCTGGAATAAACCCATGCCTGAGATGAAACTGGGGATTTTGCTGCCAGAGGATGTAGTGACGGCCACGGGAACAAAAAGTAGAAGTTCCTCAAGGAGGCGCCTGGCCTTCTTCGGGCCCCGGGGCTCCAGGGGGTTGGCACCAGGGGCTCTCATGTCTGGCATTTGACTTGCAGGCCCTGATCTTCTCCAGCCGGGACTGGAATGCTTTGCGGTGCAGCAGGCGGCCCTTTCTGGAGCACCAGTTTGCAGCTGCAGGGCCCTGTGCCCTTCCCCAGCCCAGTCTGCAGCTGGAGGGAGTCTGGGATGCTCACAGGTGTGCTCATTTCATGGACGGTTGAGCCACGGAGTCACACAGGGTGGCTGTGTTCCATCTGCCATCTCTTAGCCCACTGAGATTTGGCGTGTGGCAGGCCCTCCAAACGTGGAGGCTGGCACATCAGAGCAAGAGGAGGGTCTACTTAAGTGAGTGGCGCAAGTGGTCCCCCCATCGCCTCGTTTCTCCCCCTTGCGTTCCTCGTGTGAAGCGCACCAGAGCACCGCTCTCTCCTGAGCACAGGCAGTGGGGTGTCGTGGATGCAGAGCAATGTGGGGGACCAGGTTGGTCTCCCCACTTCTTTTCCACGTGCAGCCAGTTGGCTGACCTTGGGCCAGTCCCAGTTCTCTCAGAGCTCTCGCAGCCCCTCCTTTCCAGAAAGGTGTCTGGTCCCACCTTTCTGCCTGCCTTGCACTGTGCTGGCAGGGGCTCATGGTAACTGTAGTCCATGGACCTCTGGAGAGCCACAGTTAAGGCCCCCACTCGTCTAGTGCATGTTTTCCCGGCTTTTGTAGGGAGAGATCTCCTTCTCCACATTTGGGGTTTGGATCCGGGGAGGCTCCTGAGCTGTGCTTCTGTCCCGGGAGAGGGCATAGCTGTGTGCCGCTGGAGGGTCCCTTAGTTTCGTTCCTTCTGTCAGTAACCCAGGTGGGGGCTTGCTTTCTTTCCACTCTGCAAACGGGGGGCAGAGATGAGGGGGAGCATCAGGCTTGGCCTTGAACTCGGCACACTCTGTCCCGCACGGAGGAACCTCTGCCCTCCTCCTCCTCCTCCTGCTCTCCCTCCGGAGGCAGCTGCCAGATGGTCTCCTTAGCCGCCTCCTTTGCCAGGTCCACGGAGAGATCCTCTCCTAGGCTGCCATCTGTTCCGGCCTGGCGCAAAGGGGAGAGAGGGGCTTCCTTTCCTGATCCGGATGAATCAGCCAGGGGCTGTGTCCCTCCGGACTGTCCCCGAGCACCTCGTACGGCCTCTGGGCTCTGCGGACCGGCCCTCAGCAGACCTCGGGACACCTGAAATGTTGCCCGTTTGGAAGAACTGCCCGGGCTGCCTATTCAGAGCGTTTTCCGCCTCTTATTCCACAGGGAACCTCTTGGGGTGGCTGAAATCTAATTTGCAGATGCTGAATTGGAGGCGTGTTCTTCGCAGTCTGAATTTTGCCACCGAGGAAAGCTTTTAGCTATGCGGCGTTTGGCTCTTGCATCGGGATACTGATTGTATCTTCAGAATCTCTATCCCCACGGGGGAACATCTTATCTTAGTGGGAATAAAGCCTCATTTTTATGGGAAGAGTTGTAGGTCCATTCTGCCTATGATTTTAGCAATATCTTTGTTTATTCATGGAGTACCCAGTTTGAATATGACCACTGAGGGAGGCTTTTAGCTGAAATGCGTTTGGTTCTCATAGCAGCGTACAAATTGTGCCTTTTAACCTGTACTTAAATATTGGGACATTCTCTGTGCATTTGCGGCATTAGAACCATGTGCGTGTGGTTTTAAATGATGTTTAACACTTTTGAATGTCCAGTTGATTATATGTAATATTCTCTACTACACCCTCACTGCATGCTTAGCCATGTAGTAGCGGTAAAGTTTGTAAGTGGGCGTGTAGGAAGGCATCACCTGGGCCTGGATTCAGGATTCACTGTAGTGGTCCGGCAGCTGTGAATTTCCTGCATTCTGGACTAGACCCTTGATGTCCCTTCCAGCGGTGATTCTAAGTGTGCCAGACTAGGATCGGGGAGACCTGAGTTCAACTCCTCACTCTTGCTGTGGAAGCTGGCTGGGTGACTTTGGGCCAGTCACACGATCTCAGCCTGATCTACCCTGAAGGGTTGTTATGGAGACAGAGGAGAGCGTGCCATAAGTCGCTTTGTGTCCCCATTGGGGAGAAAGGCTGGGTAGATTCTGTGAAGGTTCAAGGGGGTGGGGCAGGTGACAGTGGAGGAGCGTAGTGCGGGGGGTTGGACTAGATGACCCATGAGGTCCCTTCCAACTCTGTGATTCTATTTCTAGAAATGAACTAAGGAGACAGACTGGGTGTGATTTTTCAGCCTACTTGAAATTCAGCCCATGGCCTCTCAATGTGCCAGGCAGTGGACAGCCTTTCATTTCCCAGACAGTGCCGGTGCTTGAAAGCTGACCTCGCGTGACCTGCCTTTCTCCTCTGATAGAGAGGGCTCGGTGGCAGAGGCCCTTCTTGGCCCACGGAAGGTCCCCGGTTCAGTCCCCAGCCTCTCCAGGGAAAAGGTGGTCTGGCCCCTTGGGAAGACCCAGCACTGCCAGAGAGCTGTGGCCATCGGAGCAGCCAGTGCTGCGTGGACAATCCAGTGACTTGAGAAAGGTGCTTCTCCTGCGAACATGGCTTGATGCTCATCCAAATAGTGCCCTATCCAGCGTGACCTACTCATGTGCCGTCATAATAACCGCTCTGAGCCATAGGGAAGAGAGGCATATAAATGAAATAAATAATAACATCATAAGAACATGAGAGAAGCCCTGTTAGATCAGGCCAGTGGCCCCTCCAGTCACTCGGGGGCCTCAGGAGGTCCACCAGCCTGCCCCATCCATCTCCACCCAAGCAACTCGTCTCTTTCAATTATTTCTTGTCACAACTGGCAAAGTGCCTGCCATTAATTGCTAACAAGAACAGTTTTATTTCTCCAGTGTTTTTGTGACTGCAACTGAACCCAGAAGGACTGATTAGCTGTTTTAGCAAAGAATTACCATATGGCATAATTTGGAGACTTTGACGGAGTTTACTAATTTGCCACTAATTTACCTTTCCTTTATAGCTGTACTCTTATGATCCTTGTTCCATTTTATCTGAGGAAGTGTGCCTGCACAGGAAAGCTCACGCCATGAATAAATCTTGGTTGGTCTTCAAAGAATCACTCATCCAATCCCAGCTCTTCCTGCAGCAGTGAATTCCACGTGTCCATGACTGGAAATTTTCTTCTCAGTTTTTTTAAAACTAATCCCAGATCCAGACATTGTTGGAATTCAAGAATTTTTGGAAACAGCAAAAAATAGTCCCTGGTCCAATAGACCCAAATTGGAAAATACCAATTTAAAATAATTGCACATCCTATGGATGAGGTATTTGTGGGGATATTTGCAAATGGATCTTTTCTGATGTTGATGGTATTCACCAGGAGCCTTTACCTGGGTTATGCCTGTGACACCTCCGAAGGAAGCCGCAGCTGAAACACATCTGCGCTGCGCTGTCCTTTTTATCCTTGGAGCAGCTGATTATGTGTTATTATGCAGGGTTTGCTTTGTGTGAATTAAAGTTTTATTTGCCGTATTGGTACAGAGGTATACTAGAGCCATTTTCTGTGGTTTGTGTGGTCTTTTAATTGTTGTGTACTAATTGTTAATCACAGCAAGTGATTAAAGTGTATAATTTGCTGCCCAAAGAAGCGGTGATGGCCGCAGGACTAAACAGCTTGAAAAGCGGAAGAGACAGATTCATGGGTGACCAGTGGCTACTGGCCCTGGCGGGCAGAGCGTACCCCAGAGCCAGGAGGCAACATCAGGAGAAGGCCCAGCCTCCACGCCCTCTGTGGGACAGGATGCAGGTCTGATCCAGCAGTGCCCTCATACTCGTATTAATCTTTTGTTATTTCTAAAAATATTAATGTTTTTAATAATGTTATGAAGATAATGCATTTTTATGATTTTAATCTGTGAGCCACCCTGACCTTTGAGGAAAGGCAGCATAGAAATGGAACGGATTGGACATGGCGTGAGACTGGGTGCTGGACTAGATGGAGCACAGTTTTGGTGCCATGGTTAAGAGCAGCAGCCTCAAATCAGGAGAACTGGGTTTGATTCCCCACTTCTCCTCCTCCACGTGCAGCCATCTGGGTGACCTTGAGCCAGTCCCAGTTCTCTCAGAGCTCCCTCACTTCACAGGGGTCTGTTGTGGGGAGAGGAAAGGTGGGTAACTGTAAGCTGTTTTGAGACTCCGTTGGGAAGTTAGGAGCAGGGTGTGAAAAAAACAGCTCCTCCTCTTCCTCCCCTGGGTACATCCCAGCACTTAAAAAGCCATCTGGGCCGGTGGCTGCTGTGACGTCTTGTTGCTGCCCATGTCTCTCCTCTCTTAGTGTCTAGTGTTCCCGGAGGGCCTGTGATCCTATCTGCTTCTTCCTTCTGGCTGCAGGTTACCACATCAAGTGCGAATACACAGCCCACAAAGAAGGGGTCCTCCGGGAGGAGGTGGAGCTCTGCAGCACGGCCAACAGCACGGCCTCCGTCAAAGTGGCCGTGCAGGCGAGGGTGATGGGTGAGTCCCCCCCTGCTGTCTGCATTTCCTCTCTAGCCACAAGGGGTCCCCATCCCGAAGCCTGTAGGTGCCCCCGCACCCACGGACACCTTGCCCTGGCCCCCCTGGCCAAATGTTTTAAGAAAGTGGGTAGGGCCAGATGGGGCTTTTGTCCAGCAAGGCTCCTGATTGGCCATTGGAGATTGGATCGGCTGTGCTGATTTATTTTAAGGCTGCTTTAGCAGCAGATGCTCCTGCAGCACCCAGCTCTTCCTAGCATGGTTGAAGGTGAGCTGCAGCAGCCATTTTGTGGCTGGCACTGCCTCTTCACAGCGGCCATTTTGTGGCTGGCACCGCCTCTTCACAGCGGCCATTTTGTGGCTGGCACCGCCTCTTCACAGTGGCCATTTTGTGACTGCACCAGCCACACTGTAGCCAAAAGTGGCTAGAGGCTCAAATAGGTTGGAGACTCCTTGTCTGCACTGGCTTTTCTCGGTGATCAAAAAGGTGCTTCCCACGATCCCTCTGAAGGGCTCAAAGGATTCTGGGATGCAGCTTTCAATGCCCTGCTCATGCAGGTACATAGCAGACCCACAGTCATTTGTGGGGCCCAGCGTTGGCATCAGGTGCTGGCGAGTGGCTCCTCAGGGAGCGGCCGTTCCCTTCTGCTCGAATGGCCCGTGTGGGGCTGGGCACTATTTGCCTCTTGCAGCTCCTTTGCTGCCCCGCCATCCCAGCCTGGAGACGCTTTGGCTATCTCAGCATCTGCTTTAATATCCGGCTGTGGCCGAGGGGTTCTGCTGCCCAGGAAATTAAATCTTGCCAGCTGTGCATTCGCTCAAGCCGAAGAGGGTGGCGAGATAAGTGGGTGTCCCCCACGTGTGGGGAGGCCAAAGTCACAATGGAAAGGAGGAGCCGCTGAGAGGCATCCGTGGTTCTGCTTAAGTGGCAGCAAAATGTGACGGGAATGACAGAGCGCCCTTTGATGGCAGGGCGCCACCTGCTGCTCGAGGGACGATCTGCAGGGGCTGGTGTTGCCAGCTTCCAGGTGGGGCCTGGAGATATTGCAGAATTGATCTCCAAACTTTTGTGATCAGTTCCCCTGGGAAAAATTAATGCTTTTGAGGGTGGGGCAGTATTGCCACCTTAGTGGACATCCGTTGTCACTCTAGGACTTCTTTTTCTCTTGGCCTCTATGGTATGCCATAGAGTCACCCTCTCAGAGCGGCCACTTCATCTACGGGAGCCATTCTCTGTTGTCTAGAGATGAGGGGTCATTCCAGAACTCCAGGCCCCACCTGGAAACCAGTACCCCAAGGGTGGGCTGTACGGCATTATACCTCTCAGGGGTCCTCCCTTCCCCAACCCCCTGTGTTCTTGTGTGGGGGATGTGGGGGTATTGAACTCAGGAGTTCCCACTGGGAAACGGGGGCTGGATCAGGCCAACTCTCGGTCTCCTCCTCTGTCCCAGAGAGCCAGCGTAGGGTAGTGCTTAAGAGTGGTGGCCTGTGAGCTGGAGAGCCGTTCCTCCACCACATGAAGCCTTGGGCCAGTCACAGTTCTCCTGGAGCTCTTTTGGCTCCACCACCCCACAAGGGCCTTGGGGGGGGGGGGTTGGGAAAGGCAGGAGTAAGCTGCTTTGAGACTCCTTCGGGTCGAGGAAAGCGGGGTATAAGGACCAGCTCCTGAGCCTGCAGGGAGTGGGGGCTTGCTCCTAATCCCGATCCCCCCCCCCCCCCGTTTTGTCTCTTGCAGACCGCCACCACGGCACGCCGATGCTGCTGGAAGGGGTGAAGTGCATCGGGGCGGAGCTGGAGTACGACTCGGAGCAAAGCGAGTGGCACGGCTTCGACTAGGCCGGGCGCCCCCCCTCCCCCCTCCCTCCCTCCCTCGCGAAACCCCGTCGACTTCCGAGGGTTCTCGGTCCGTAACTACATCTATATTTTCCAGTTCGGCTTGAAAGTTTAAAAAAGCGCCGTCTCAGCTGTTTGCGGGCTGCCAGTCGCAGGGAGTCCGCGCTTCGTTCCAGCCTCATGGAGCTTGTCTTGTGGGTTCGGGTGCTCGGTCTACTCCCCCCACCCTCCCTTTCCTCCCGCCACGGCCAAACCCACACCGCTAGCCCTCTGGCGCAAAGGACGGTTGTGGCTCCAGCCGAGGCACGGGCGGGCCCCCGACCATCTCTTCCGCCTCCAGCCGCCCCTGTGGCGTGCGAGCGTCATGTGAGGGGGGCCGTGCCGAGAGGGACTGTCCCCTGAGCCGAGTCGTGTCCCCTCCTGCTTTAGTGTGGCTCTGTCGTTTGCAAACCTCTCCAAAGTCCCTGCAGCTGCCGTCGGAAGAAGAGAGAGAGCGCGTGCCAAAGAGATCTGCCGCTCCCCGGCTGTGCGGCGCTTCAAGGGTGCCTCAGGAACCTCCGGAGCAGAACAGTCGCCTGGCGCTCTCCCGGGCCGAGGGCAGAACGGATCAGCTCTTCAGCTGTAGAAAAACTGTCTGGGGCAACAGGTGGCCGGAGTTGTGCTGGACACCTCGGAGCCCCCATTGAGCAGTAAAAGGTCGATTCAGGGGGGGGAAATGTGTGTCCCGCTCCAGAGATTTGGGTGAGCAATTAAGAGCTTCCTCGGTTCTTGTAGGGGACGGGCGGGTAGGACTTCTAATATGTAGCTCTTTCTTGTAGCTGCCCCAGTTTCCCGGGGTCAGTTCACGGGGCCACTCTGGCCGGGGCAGGAGACGCCTTTCTTATTACGCCCCACCCTGCCCGGATCCCCAAACTGAACCACAAGAAAATCGGCCGAAGGGGTTCTAATCCACTTTGGGGTTTCGGTCTCAGTTTCTTTGATGTACGTTCCTGTTTCTTTGAGCCCCGCCCCCCGTTCTACATGGTTGATTCAACATGACTTTGCTCTACGGCTGGCATATCCCCCCGTAGATTTAAAATGCAGGGTTTTATGCTGAGCACAAACTGGTGTAATACCACATGCGCCACTAGAGGGAGCAAAGCATGTACAAAAAAGAAAACAACACCAAAGAAGCAGGGGTGTATAAGCAAGGAAAATAAGAATGCAGAAAAGCCCCTAGTCTAAACCTACCTAAGCAGATGACAAGTAACCTGTTTGGACAACCCCTTTTCTCCCCAAAGGGGACGTATCCTGGAACGGGGTGGGGACAACAGTGCCCAGCCTCTGGCCAGGTACTTGTGCTGATTGCTTCCCCATCCAGTTTGTTTAGAAGTGAGGTTTTCCTTAAACGGGGTTCCTGTGGAGGCCTTTTGAGAGATTAACGCGTGATCTCTTTGTCCCAAGCCATACGGTGTCTTGAAATAGGTGTGTACGTGTTTCTCTTTTGTACTGCCGCATCTAAAATTTTTATTTTTCATTCCCCTCCAATCCATCCCAAGCATTTAAAGCCAACACTTCCCATCCCCAGCAGATTGCACACATCCTGGTGGAATTCGGTGGGCTCCCTTGGACTCGAGCCCTGGTCGGCATCTTGAGCAGCGCAACGGGTAGAACAAATGCATGGTGGTGCTCTGCGTTGCCATGTAGGGGATCACATTTTGGAAAATCCCCTTAATGTGGGGGGAAATCCCCGCAAGCAGAATGCTAGCACGTCAGGGAATGAGCTAGCGTAGAATCTTTCTCCCTGATGCGTTAGGAATTCTGCCGTGGGAGTTCTTGCAAAGGTTCTTGGGAGGGAGCTGAAAGTGGTGGAGTCATTTGGTGCAGCCCCTCTAGCCCCTTTCCCCCTGCAGCCATGGAATTAAACTGTGTTATTTTTTCCCCAGTGGGGCGGTTCTCTGAACTTCGCCTGGGCCAAAGGGCCAAATCAAGACCCCAACTTGCTTCCTCTTGGCATTGCTGCCCTGTTGTTTGCCTAAGTGGGGTTTTTTTTCACAGGGGGGGCAGGCGTGGCTAGTTTCCCCCAGGGCTGCTGGAGCCAGGAGGAAAGAAAGCGGAATTTAGAACACCAAAAACACAGGAAATGGTATCCTTATAATAACCCCACTTAATCACCATCAGGACATTTCCTGGGTTTCTATTTTCCAAAATCAGCAGTTCAGCAGTATTATAATTATGTCCAGAATGTTAACCAGGCCTCCTCAATGGCCAGCTTCCTTTTTTTAAAAAGACAGAGTAATCTTCCAGCGGTAGTCAAACGGCAGCCCTCCAGATGTCCATGGACTACAATTCCCATGACCCCCTGCCAGCATTTGCTGGCAGGGGCTCATGGGAATTGTAGTCCATGGACATCTGGAGGGCCGCCGTTTGACTACCCACGCTCTAGCCTCTTTCACGGAAGAGACATGCCTGCAATAAGAGGGCTAGGTATTTGCCAAGAAAGAAACAGGGAACTCAGAGAACCCAAAACACAGATCGTTATATTGTTATAATAATATTCAGTGCCCCGTTTTGGGGAGGAGGGGAAGTGCCCCCTCATTGCCGGTCTCCCACCCACCCAGGCTTGGTTGCAACTGTTCCCCAAATGTTGCAGCCAAGCAGGTCTGGGAAAGAGGGAACAGCCAGAGGAAACCCCCCCAGAGGTGGTCAAAAGAGCCAGGAAGGCGGGATAAACACCGTTTCTCCACAGCATGGACCCTGGCGCAAGCATCCCGTGTGCGAATGGCACCATTTTGTTGCCTTACGTTCCTGAGCGGCCTTGAGGTGGGAGGGGGCTCTGGCCAGCTGATAGCAAATTGGATTGTGAACAGATTCTATCATTTGGGGAGGGGGAGGGCTGATGCCAGCTATACCAGACACTGTGAAACCTGGCACCCCTGGACCAAAGATTCCCCCACGCGGGAGAGCGGGGACAAAGGCTTCCCGTTTTTGCTTTTAACACTACAGCTGCTCACGAAAGGGGGATCCAGCTTGGAGTGACAGAACTAAAGGATTTAGAATCTCCCCCCCCCCCCCGCCGGACATGTCCCTGTAGGGCAAACCCCAACTGCAGAGGGGGCAGCAACTCATAAGAGGAAGGTGGTAACCGTGATCATGCCCTTCTCTTGGGGTTGCTTCCCCAGTCCCCATTGATCTGTGGGTTCTCTAAAATGCAAAGTGGAACACTGCCGGATGGTGAATGTCACACACACACACACACACACCCCTGCCAAAACTCCCAGACCTTTTCTGTTGCTCACAGAAGGAAGGTGGCATGAATGGGGGTGCCCCAGACTCCCCCCCCCCCCCGCTGCTGGTCTCTTAAATGTCTTTTTTGTTTAAAAAAAGGCAGATGGCACCCAGACGAGGAATGTCACTAGTTATAAAAGAAACTTATGGTTTTTAATGTGCCTCTATATAAATATATACATGCAGAAGCGTGTACTTGATTTCTTTCTCTTTTTTTACAAGTAAAAAGGAATACAGAACTTCGCTTGGGAAAAGACGCCTCCTCCGCTCTGTGGCTCCCCAGTAAACCAGGACAAGGCGTCTTCCCAGTTTACAGTTTTGGGGAAAGTCCTTCTTTGGAGTCACTCTGTAGCTCAGTTGCCAACCTCCAGGTGGCACCCAGAGATCTCCCGCCATTGCCATGGGTCTCCAGGCAACAGGAAAAGTGGCTGCGGGGGGGGGGGACTCTCATTGTACCTTGCCGAAAGCCCTTCCCCAAATCCCCCCCCCAGCTTCCATCCCCAAAATCTCCAGGTATTTCCCAATTTAGAACTGGCAACTCTAGGAGAGCACTGGGGATTACCCTTCACTGCTAGAAGCTAATTCTCCCCCCCCCTTCCACCCCCCCCCCCACAACCATCTCCTGGGAGGGAAACCAGACATCTTTCCTTTCCAGCAGACAGCCCCTCTGTCTCCCCACTGGCTCTCCAGCCCCATGTTGGGAACTACGGAGCCCACAGTGATCTTTTTCTCCCAGCACACAGTTGTGTCCTTTTCTTCTCGCACCCCTGGGCTGTTTGGGCCTCTGCACCCCAAGCAGGATAGAAATGGGAAACGGGCACCCCACAAGCCCCACCCATGTCTGTAGCCCGGCAGGGGAGATACGAGGGTCAGCAGGTGCCCACTTCTGCCCCCCACACGAAGGACCACGTGCTCTGCTGCTCCTGCAATGGAGCCGGTTCACCAGGCAGAGCCCAATGATTAGGGATATTTGGGCGTTCACGGTAGGAGGGAAGGTAAGTAAATTCATCTTTCCAACTACCTTCGAAAAAGACACCCCCCCAAAAAAACCCCCAGAAAATGCTATATGGCTATTTCAGCAGGCTGCCTGGTTAAGGAAAGGGGGGGGGGCAGCCAGGAAAGAGGAAGGAGGTGGGTCGGCTCAGGGGAGGGGGCCGTGCCCCTCACTCGGCAGTGCTGTTGGCCTCTGTTTGGAAGGACACGGGAAGGCAGAAGGAGGAAGCGACACACCCCAATTTAGCGGTCGCCCTCCGGCACGTGGCCCAACAGCTCTGGGAGGAGGCTGGCGAGGGGCGGAGGGGCCTCCGCTTGGCCTGCCGAAGGTCCCCGGTTCAGTCCCCGGCCCCTCCAGCTAAAAGGGCCCGGCAGGAGGAGGGGGGAAAGACCCGGGAGGGACGCTGCTGGTCTGAGCAGACAGCACTGGCTGGAGGGGCCAAGAGTCAGATTCAGTCCCCCCCCCCCCACCGGCTTCCTGTGAAATCCAGAGAGGGTCCGTCAGCCTGGGGGCCCCATGAATCCATGCGGCGGTCTAAATGGAAGTGCTGGTCTTGAAGCCCATCTTGGGGTCCCAGCTGCTGAAATGGGTGTGGGGTAGTGATGGCATGACCCCCATGTTTGGGTTGCCTAGGGGAGGGGCCCTGCTGCTCCTCCTCCCCCTCCCGCAGCCGTCCGAGGGGTCAGTTGGAAAGGAAGTCGATGGAGGCCCGCACGGTCTTGGCGGTCCGGACGTCCATGGCGGTCACCTTGATCTCCGTGTCCCCAAACTGCATGCTGGCCCGGATCTCGCGCCGGCTCCTCTTGGGCGAGCCGGGTCCCTCCAGCTCCTCCAAGTCCAGGCTGATGGTCCCGCATTTCCGCACGCCGGGGTCGGTGATGTAGACCACGTCGTCCGTGGCGCAGCAGTAGACGTTGATGATGATCTTGCGCTGTCCGGCCCGCGCGGGGCAGTAGCTCCTCTGCACCACCTCGCCCAGGGCCACTGACTGGTCCACCGAGACGAACTTCTCGAAGACGTCCGTGCACCACTTCTTCCCCTCCTTGACCAGCAGCTTCTCCTGCGGGTGCTTCCCCTCCACAAACTTGTTCAGCACCCCGACGCCGTAGGTCAGGGGCAGGCGCCTCACCCGGACGATGGTCGGGTCCAGGCCAAAGAGCACCGCCCCCTTGAGGATGGTCAGCCCCACGTCCTGAGGGATGATGACCCGGCAGATGCCGCTGAAGGCCGACTGGACGGCGTGCTGCAGGATGGCCGACTCGGCAAAGCCCCCCACCAAGAAGAGGAGCTTGACCCCCTGGACCTCCGGCTTCCGCATCAGCTCATCTGGAAGGGAGGAGGGGGGAGGAGAAGGACTGCTGGGGGTGGGTTGCAAACACCTTCCTCTCCCCACAGCAGACATCCTGTCAGGTAGGGGGGCTGAGAGAACTGCTCTGAATCAACTGGGACTAGCCTAAGGTCCCCCAGCTGGCTGCATCTGGAGAAGTGGGGAATCTTAACTCAGCTCTCCGGATTCAAAGAGGAGCTGGGGGGGGGGTGATTATACTTTGCTTTCCACTTCCTTGCAAACACCTTTCCCTTCCTCTCCCCACAAAGCAGACCCTGTGAGGTAGGTGAGGCGGAGAGGACTATGAGAGAACTGCTCTGTGGGAACAGCTCTAAGAGAACTGTGACTAGCCCAAGCTCGCCCCGCTGGCTGTGGGGGGAGGAGGAGTGGGGAATCCAACCCAGTGCTCCAGGTTAGAGGCTGCTTGTCTTAATACACCATGGCGGCCAAAATCAAAAGGGAAGGGGGGTCTATGGGCGGCAGAGGTGAACTCACACAAACCCATCAAGTTGCTTTATATTGTATCCAGACTGGAAAAATTCAACCAATTGGCTGGAACAAAAATGTAATCTTTTTGGTTATAATTATTCCAATTTATTTCGTAGATATTTAACGTGCAAACATAAACCAAAAGGAGTTCTGGATAAATACAATTTTTTTTTCTTTTTCAAGGGCCCGTTTTCATATTATATCCAGCCCATCATGATCACTGAGAGCCATCTTGGACCACTGGCTAAGACCACTGGCCTCAGATCTGGAGAGCCGGGTTGGATTCCCCACTCCTCCACACCTTGGGCCAGCACAGTTCTCTCCGAGCTCTCAGCCCCACCCCCCTCACAGGGTGTCTGATGTGGGGAGGAGAAGGGAAGGCGACTGTGAGCCACTCGGAGACTCCTTCGGGTAGAGAAAAGGTAAAGGTAAAGGTATCCCCTGTGCAAGCACCAGGTCCTGTCTGACCCTTGGGGTGACGCCCTCCAGCGTTTTCATGGCAGACTCAATATGGGGTGGTTTGCCAGTGCCTTCCCCAGTCATTACCGTTTACCCCCCAGCAAGCTGGGTGCTCATTTCACCGACCTCAGAAGGATGGAAGGCTGAGTCAACCTTGAGCCGGCTGCTGGGATCGAACTCCCAGCCTCATGGGCAAAGCTTTCAGACAGCTGCCTTACCACTCTGCGCCACAAGAGGCTCATTAGGGTAGAGAAAAGCAGAGTACAAAAAACAGCTCTTCTTCTGCATCTCCTCAACAAGATCCTGACAGGCGACGCCAGGGATTGAACCGGGGACCTCCCACAGCCACAAGCACTTTCCTTCTGTGCCCCAGGGCAGGAGGGCTAGGGGCATTCGCTCTGGGGCATGACCCCCACCCCCACGGAAGAGGCTCCCGGGCTCACCGATGTGGTTGATGATCTGGCAGACGGTGGGCTGGAAGAGCTCGTTCATGGCTTCGGAGGAAATGCGGAGCATCCCTTGGGAGGACCACTTCACCAGGTTGACGCTGCGGTCAGGGAGAGGAGGCAGAAGGACACGGCTAAGGGGGGGGGACCCGGCCAGCCTCTCCCCATGTGCCAGCAGCCCTGGGGAGGGGGGCAAAGCAGCAGGACTCGCCCCTGCCCCCCCTGGCATGGTGCCTCTGGGCAAGCCCCCTGGCCTCAAGTAGCCTTTCCACCCGCAGAGGAGAAGGCAGGAAAGGTGGAGAAGCACCGGGGAGAGCAAAGGGGGTTAGCAGCAACCCCCCCACCCCCACCCCATTTTCTCCGTTCCTATTTGTGTCCCAACAAGGACTGGTTTGGGGTTTGGAACCAGGCCCAGACAGACCTGCCACTCTCGGGCTGAGCCGGGCTGGTCCAAAGGACTTTGTTGCCCAAAGCTCTCTGCAAACTGGGTGGGGGAGGGGGGAATTTCTCCCCCCCCCCGATCTCTGGGCCGACCCTGACCCAGGATGCCCCCACCTGCTGCGCTTGAGGGCCGTCTCCACGTTCTGGCCACGGTGCTTGCGGTAGAAGTCCACGAAGGAGAAGGGCAGGGAGATGTTGAGGGGGCTGCTGCGGTGGGGGGCGGCCGTCCGCTTGCGGGCCTCGAAGGCGATGGTCAGGTCGACCCAAGCCGCCGGCCGCTTGGCCTTGAAGGTGGCGATGAAGTCTTCCCCGAAGATCTGGCACAGCAGCTTCTCAAAGGCCAGGTCCACCCCCACGGCCCCGTAGGGACCCCCTGTGAGAGAAGGGGGCAGAGTCAGACAAGCAGGCAGAGCCCCCCCACTCACAGAGATCGGGCTCCGGACACGTGGGAGGGGGTTTCAGGCACAGCTTTAAGTGCTGGGAGAAATGGTGATGCACTCCGAAGTCCTTTCCCCATGGGGAGAGTCACAGTTCTCTTAGGGCTTCCCCACTGCTGCCAGTACAGCTCAACCACAACAGAATGTCCACACGGCAGAAGGTTTTTACACCCTGCTTTTCACTACCCGAAGGAGTCCCAAAGCAGCTTACGAAAACCTTGCCCTTCCGCTCCCCACAGCGGATACTCTGAGAGAGCTGCTCTGGGAGAACTGTGACTGGCGTGATGTTATCCAGCTGATTACATGCGGAGAAGGAGTGCGGAATCAAACCCGGTTCTCCTGATTAGAAATTACCACTCTTCACCATCACACCACGCTGGCCCCCCTCTTCCCAGTTCCTTTGGCGGTGGCTGCCCCTTTTTCGTTTTTAAACCACTAAAAATCATCATTATATTGCTATAACATTGTCGTTGTGTGTCCTGTTCTCTGAATTCCCAGTTCTTGTATTTTTTTTTTTAAGTTAGCTCTCTCGGCCCTTTTGTTCTAGGGATCCTTCCACTGTGGTCTAAAGATTTTTCCTTCTTAAAAAATGAAGACTGGGAATTCTGAGAACTCGGGAGATATTCGTTTATATGGATATTCAATGAGAGCCAGTGGGGGGTCGTGGTTAAGAGCTCTGGCCTCTAATTGCGAGAGAGAGGTTCGATTCCCTGCTCCTCCACATGCAGCCAGCTGGGCGAACTGTTCAGGGGGTTGGACTAAATGAACCCTGAGGTCCCTTCCAGTGCCATGTTTCTCCGTTCTTCATGGGCCCTTGTTCTCATTCCGACAGCACTTTGGTTCTTTGCAAGGGTAAGACAGCAGAAACTTGGACTGGTTGCAACTTGGATTTGGAAAGGCATTTAAAAAATCCCCTTTTGTTGTGGTGAACAGGAATTTCAGGATTTATGGCCAAGGAATGTTGTGAACCTCAGAAATTGGCACTCCTCCCGCCTCCCTCCTCCCTATTTTAGCCCTTCTTGGCTGTTTCAAACTTGGCCACCAGATGGTGCTTCAACATTAAAAAATGGTCTAAAAAGGGACTTGAAGCTGGAGGAAAAAGCCAGGCAAAATTCCTAGCCTTCTTTGTGACAAAACACAACGGTGTTACCCAAGATTTCTGAATCCCAGTGCTGGTGCGGTATTCAGATTTGGAAATACCAGGAAAAGCCAACATGTCCAGGTCTGTTTCACATTCCTCCGGGTGGCTGAGGTCCCAGCGGCTGAAATGGCTCCCTGAAATTCAGCCCCCTTTTCATTTCCACCCCTTCTAAACAGACAGGAGCAAAAGGGACCCCCGAAATGACCTGCAGCCATAACCATCCTCCCTGCGGGCAGGCAGAGTCGGGAACCTTAAGAGACTCACCAGTCAGGAAACACCCACAGCGGCTAGAGCAAACCACCCTTGGCCCCTTTCAGGTGAGAAGGGTCCCTGCCCCAAGGAGCTTGCAGTCTTCCTGCAAGGGGTGAAGAGAATGGGGCAGAGATGCCCAGACCCACCGGATGCTTTGTACAGCTCCTTCAGCGTCCCCTGCGGCTGCTCGATTTGGTGGACGGTCAGGTCCACGGTGCCACCTCCGCAGTCGGCCACGATGTAGCGGTCTCCTGTGGGAACCAGGGGGGGGGGAAGGAGAGTTGGGGGGGGCATGCAGCTGGTGGCCCAGTACTAATGCCAGTCTGCAAAGGGAAAGGCAGTGAGATAGTAGGACTGAACAGATCTAGGTTCAAATCCCTGCTCTACTGTGATGTTCAGTGAATTTCCAACAAAAGGTCTTGTATCAAGGTGGCTCTCCAGATGCCCATGCACTAGAATTCCCATGAGCTGGTTCGGCCCTTTTAGTTCGTGGACTTCTGGGAAGTCACTGTTTGGCCATCTGTGCCTGATACCATCTCCAGACTACAGAGATCTGACCCCTGTGGAGGAAACGCAGTTTTGGAGGGCAAACCATGGGATAGATTCTAGCTCCAATCGCTCCCCAAATTTCCCCCAGGGAAGGCACCAGCCCACTCCAGGAGTTTCCTAGGGCAGAGTTGACGCCATTCTTGGCCAGCCCGGGGAACACCTTGAAAGGGACCGCTGTCTTCATGCACTAAAGAGCGGGAACCGCTACTGACAAACACGGGCCCTTTCCTCATGTCTGAGATGTGGGTCAAGAGGCGACAGGCCCCTCCAGGGCAGCAGCATCTCTCCCTGTCTTTCCCCCCAGCCCCTCTTTTTCACAGCTGGCTCCTGAAAGGTCTGTCCCCCCTCCCAAATTCTGGCAATGTCTCCTGTGGCTGAGGGTGTGCTACCAGAAGGATCTACGCTGCTGTGGGCACGGGGAGCTTCGTCTTTGGGCACAGTCCCCATGCCATCCACAACGGGCTGTTTCACTCCCTGGTGCTTCCAAGATGGATTTTGCACGGCAGAGCGTGGTGTTCAAGCAACATGGAGGGGTGGCTCTTTGGCCCTTGATTTGGGGCCTTTTGGGCAAGATGTCCCTACCTGCACCCCTCAAATGGCAGAGAGAACGCAGTGGGGGAAGAGTTCAAGCTTAGGCATCTCCGGCCACTGAGGTTGCCAGCCTCCAGGTCTATCAGAATGACAATCGATCTCCAGGCTGCAGAGAGCAAAACGGCTGCTTTGGTGTCGTGGGGAAGAGCAGCAGCCTCTAATTCGGGGAACCAGGATTGGTTCTGCTCTCCCCCTTCCCACGCAGCCAGCTGGGTGACCTTGGGCCAGTCCCAGTTCTCTCAGAGCTCTCTCAGCCTCCTCACAGCATGTCTGTTGTAGGGATAGGAAGGGAAAGGTGTTTGCAAGCCACTTTGAGACTCCTTTCGGGTAATAAAAATTAGGGTACAAAAAGCCCAGCTCTTCTTCTTCTTCTTCTTCCACCTGCAAATTCCCAGCCCACGGCTGCACCCCTGCCATCTGCCAGATATTCTGGGTCCCCAGCAAAGCCCCATCAAGAGGGAATTGGGGAAGGCGAACGGGCAGCTTCCCAACCGCGAGGCCCAGTTCCTGGCCCGGCCCTTGGCGGCTTCCTGAAGAGGGACGTCACCTGGGAGAGGCTCCAGGCCTCCTGCCTGGAGTCAACAGGCCTCCTGCCTGACCCCCTCGCAGGGCTGGCTTATCAGATGGAAACCCTCCTCGGGCGGGGCCGGGTCTGTCTGGACTGCCCTCCGAGGAAGGGGGAGGAAAGCATTCAGAGGGCCTGCTTGGGCCTCCGTCAGCTGTGCTGGCTGACACACTCCCCGAGCCAGGCTTCAGCGGGGGGCCCTGCTGGCCTGCAGGAGCAGAGCTGGATTCGAGTCCAGGAGAAGCTCAGAGGCCGACAGGGGAGGGGCTTCCGAGAGTCAAAGCGCCCTCCCTGAGCTGCAAGGGTGGAGTAGCCCTACGGCCCACGCAGAAGGCGGGAAGGGCGGGGCAAAGACACAGGATTGTCCCATCCCTGCACTTCTGTAGAGACGGCTGCCTCCCTGGGACGGCCCATCTTTTCCTCAAGCACATGAAAAGGGCAACTGCCCGAAACGGCTGCAACTTTTGGAAACCTGAGTGTGAAGCGTGAATGCTTTTCAAAAATGGAAATGAGGCCTGGTTATTATTAGGTGGGAGAGGAAGCTGGCCTGGGCCTGGGCCAGGCTGTCTGCTCCCCCCCCTTCCCCCCATTGTTGGGACAGCCGGCCTGCTTTTCCTCCTGGCTGTCATGGCCCAATGCGCCGTCTCTGCTAGGAGCAATGCGCAGCCAGCAGCCGATGATCTCAGCCGCTCTCTGGCTCCGGAAAAGGGGAAGGGGCCCGCCCTTGAGCGAGAGCGGTCTCCCCTCCCTGTCATCTGCCGAGGGGCCGTTTGGGGGCCCGGAAGCCTCCCTGCCAGGAGGAATTCGATACTCCTCTGACACCTCTGCCTCATCGGCCGCCACAAAAGCCTCCTTCCACGGATTCGGCATCCGTATGAATGGTCCGTGGGGCACCTGGACTGGGGCGCAGTGCTGTACCAAAAAAAGGGAAGGCTCCCAATCACGCAGAACGGGAAACTGCTCCCAATCAGATTTTCCACGGAACCTTTGTTCAGACCGATCACTTTGTAGATTATCCATCAGGTTGCAACTGAGCATGTGACGCCCCTCTGGGGTCCCAGCTTATTTTGGCTCATCCATTTCAGGCGTGAGGGCGGATATCGTGGGAAGATGCGCTTCCGGACATCGGTGGCTGCCATCCGCTAAACATAACCTGGCGGGGTTGCTTGGGCTCTCAAAGCTTCCCTGGCACAGGGGAGATTGGCCCCCGGGATGCCCAGATCCGGGTTCAGCGCTCCAGCAGAACAGACAACGGAAGATCTGTTCTCCCCCACTTCTCACACCCCACCCCCCCGTCCCCCAGCACCCCTCAAATCCACCCGGGAAGGAGCCAGGTCCTTTTGTCTGGGACTGGCAGGGGGGTCCCCCACCCAGAGTTCCCCCGTCAGCTCCTACCTGCCTGCATTTCGGCCCAGAGCTCGCCCACCCCGGACTCCACCAGGAAGGTCCTGCTGTGTCTGGAACGGCGCAGCTGTTCTCGGGCTGCAGGGCGAAAAGTCCGGCCGTGAGAAAAGCAAGCAACAGAACCCAGAACAGGGGGAAGCTTCCAGATCGCACAGCATTCTTCCTGGCCCCGGACCCTCGGGAACAAAACCTCCAGACCGTTCTAGGCATGGAGATTCACTGGCCGGTTGCATGTCCATAAAGGCTCCAGGGAAAATTGTAGGAAGCCCCCGAAGGTGAGAGGGAGGGAGGGAGGGAGGGAGGTGGCCGTGATCACATGAAAGCGCTTCTGGAGAACAGCTGAGGGGGTGGCTATGCAGAATGGGAGGGAGTAAATAAAAGCCCCAAGTAGCGCTGCCAACCTCCAGCTGGGGCCTGGAGGTCTCCCAGAATAAAAGCTGTTTTTTGTAGCCTGCTTTTTACTACCTGAAGGAGTCTCAATGCAGCTTACATTCGCCATCCTTTCTACTCCCAACTACCATGTGAGATAGGCTGAGAGAGCTCAGAGAGAGCTGTGACCGGCCCAAGGTCACCCAGCCGACTGCATGTGGAGAAGGAGAGGGGAGTCAGTCCTGGTTCCCCAGATTAGAAGCCACTGCTCTTGTCTACAATACCAAGCTTTCTCTAAAGATGGAATCTGGGGAAGGGAGGGGCCTTGGGGGGGGGCAATGCCACAGAGTCCACCCTCCAGAGCAGCCATGTACTCCAGAACAGATTTTCTGTGGCACCTTGTTTGTGAGTAGTCAGAGCACACCAAGGGCCACCGTCCCCAGAGCCACGGGCCCAAGACTGACCCTGAGGTGAGTCAAGAGGATGCCCAGAAGCAGAGGTAGCCCTGCCCTTCTAAGCTAGGGTCATGTGCACGCAGGGAGCGGCCTCCTACAGAGTCCAGCCCCTGGCCCATGGAGCTCAGGGCCGCCTGCTCCGTTGGGCAGTAGGTCCCCAGGGTCTCAAGCCAAGCTATCTGGGGATGCCAGAAGCTAGGCTGGGGGCATTCTGCATGCCACAATGGCCCTCCCCCTCCAAGCCACAGCCCCCCACAAGGGAAAGCAGGCAAAAATAATCCAGAACCAAGTTTGAGTCCAGGGGCACCTTTAAGATCTGCAAACTGACAGGCCCGTGCTCCCACCGGAGCAATGTGCACAGTGCCACTCCCAGCAATCTCCCCAGCCCCTGAGCACACAGGCTTCGCTCACCCTGGCGGAAGCTGGAGTCGATGGGGAGGTCGGAGGCCAGGCCATTGGCCTGGGGCTTGTAGCTGAGGTCAATCAGCTGGTTCAGACGCAGCTTTCGGCAATAGATGGAGGCGGCTTCGGGCTCCAGGGCGATCAGCAGCTGCTCCGGGTTCTCCGATGGAACCAGCCCGGCCTGGAAGAGAAATGGGCAAGGGGAGGGAGGTGGGAGAGTCCTCAGGTAAGTTAGCCCACCCCCACTAAGGGGGGACCTGGAGATCGCCTGGAATTGCAGCTGATCTCTCTGAGAAAATGGCTGCTTTGGAGTGCAGTTGAGACCGAGAGAGCTCTGGGAGAACTGTGACTGACACAGTCACCCAGCTAGCTGCACGTGGAGAAGGAATGGGACATCGAACCCGATTCTCTAGGCTAGAGGCCGCTGCCCTTGACCCTGCTGGCTCTCATCCCTCATCTCCTTTTGGGAGGAAAGATATCATGAGGTGTCACCGGGCTTGGATCAGGCAGCGGGAACCCCCCTCCATCCCCCAACGTCGGCCAGGGGGCTCTGGCCCCCCTCGTGCACAGCCGCTGTGTCTCTCCTCCACCAGCCGGCCGGCCTGCCCCAGTCCCTCCTGGGCCGCCAGTTCCCACCCGGGCAGGGCTGTGCTTGGCTCCCTGCTGCATCCCGACGCAGAGAAGGGCCAGCCAAGAGGGAATCCAGAAACGGCCGGCCAAGAGCTGCCAAAACCACGGTGGTGGGGGGGGGGCGCCAAGGAGGCGTCTGGCCTCCTGCACCCTTTGGGCAAACGCCAGCCTCTGGTGTGCGGGGAGGGGAAGGCGGGCGGGCCAAGCAAATGGGGGGGGGCACTGCCACGCTCCCTGTGCCCGCAAGCAGAGCGGCATTCCTGGCGCCGGCCGACAGACAGGAAGGAGGGGAGGGGAGGGGAGGGGAGGGGAGGGGAGGGGAGGGGAGGGGAGGGGAGGGGAGGGGAGGGGAGGGGAGGGGGAGCTCAGCTGCCAGCTGCCACCCAGCAAGGCTCTGCGTTCCCAGCCATTCCCTCCGGAGCCCAGAGGGGACCGGCCCACTCTGCTGCTTGCTCAGTCCTCCGGCTAAGGGCTCCTTTTGGCTGCCGACTCCGACTTGGGAAACTCCTTGAGATCTGGGGGGGGGGGGGGACACGCCATAGAGGCCACCCTCTGGCACAGCCGTTTTCTTCACAGGAATGGTTCTCTGTTGCTTGGAGAGCAGGGAGATCTCCAGGCCCCACCAGAAAGCTGGTAAGCCAGCAGGCAGGGCCAGGGCAGGCTGGGGTTCCTTGGCAGGGTTTAATTAATTACTTTGTTTGCATCCCAGCTTCCTCCCCAATTTGGACTCAAGGTGGCCGGCATCATTCCTGCTCCTCCATTTTATCCCCTCAACACCCTTGCGAGGTAGGCTAGGCTGCTTGGTCTCCCTGCTAACTCCCATGGCAGAGTGGGGATTCGAACCCAGGTCCAACGCTCTAATCACTGCACCACAGTGGATCTCAGGGCTGCCTTTGGCCCCAGCAGGTGTTGCTTCTCCCTGCCAGAGCAGCACAGTGGCACAATGGAAGACCCCCGAGAAACCTCATCGTCCAGCCCCCCGGCACTCACCAGATACGCGGCCTCTCTCATGAACTGCTTGGCAGGCTGTTTCCAGATGGCCGGCACGGTGATCACCCATCGGATGGCATCTTTCTCTGGCAGCGACGGGCACTGGTCTTTCAGTTCCTGCAGTGAAAGGAGGGACAGTGGCACCTTGCCAGAGGCACACCGGAGACAGGATGATGGAGGAGGGGACACTTCCTTGGAGACAGCCGCACTAACTGGGTAGGGGGCCAGGCAGCAGTTCGTACTTGAGTACGGACGGGCACAAACCTGAAAATACCAGTTGGGTTTGGGGCATTCCCTCCTCGCTGCCGCTTTGCCCAGAGACCCCCGTCCCAGGAGGGCTGCCTGCCCCGGTCCCTTACCTGCAGGGCTTGCCGCTTGAAGAAGCGGAGGGCGTGGGCAAAGACCTCCCAGGCCAGGACCTTCTTCCCGTTGACGGCTTCCAGCTCCGTCTTCATCGTCAGGTCCTAGGGCCAAGCAAGGAGCAAACAGCTGGTCTGAGGGTTCTTAGCGGGCTTCTGAAGGGCCCCTTCACGAACTAACTTTCAGCAGGGAATGTGCCGGGAAGGGCCCTGAGCCGGCTATGCTGAGAAGGGCCGCGAAGAAATCACAGAAATCACGTTCCTTCGTTTCTCACTCAGTTTCTGCGATCGCCCCTCTCGGCACTGGCACCTCGGAGCAGTTCGGTAAAACAATTCAATAAGCAACCGAACAATTTAAAGCTTAGAAGTCGGACTCCTTAAGAGAATGAAGGCGCTCCGGGTCCCTGGCCAGTGGATTGAAGGGTCAGGCTCTTGCAACCAGCCCCGGAGGGCAGAAGGGTGCAGAGGATAAAAGAAGCCCCAGACACACAACCCAAGCCCAGGCTCTGCGCGTGCTCAGAGGGCAGGTGGGTCCACCTGGAGCTCTCCTGCTACGACAGGGAAAATGACTCCTTGGAGGGTGGGCGTGTTTGGGGGAAAGACTCAACATGGCTGGAAATTGCGGTGGGAGGGAGCATGATGTCACTCTGTGTGTATGGATGTTATTCCCTTGGATGGGATGTCTCTCTTTGGCTTAACCTGGGAGATGCCCTCTGGCCCCTCTCCTCTCCTTTCTCTTTGCCCTCTACCTTCTGCACACGGCCTTCCATGGAGACCCGTGTCTCTCCAGAGGTAGAGGCAATGTCCACAAACTCTCACACACCCGATGCCGGACAAGCTGGCCATTAGCGAGAGGGGGAGGCCTCTTGAGATTTGCCTTCTCTCTCCTTTTGCCTGCAGCCTGAGTCTGAATCAGACCCTCCTTGGATCAGTGCAAGATGACTTGGGAGGAGAGTGGTCAGCGGGCCCCTCCCCTTCAGTGTCCCCCCCCCACCAGGTCCAGCACGCACACCTCCTCTGCTGCCCCCACCCCCCACTTAGGCATCCCCACACCCACCGTTGCAACCCCCCCCGCCCCTTCCCACCATCCCCTCCAGAAAATTAGGACCACCAACGATCTCACTCACGCTGGTGCTGTGAATCTTCATCTTGAACTTTTCCAAGTACAGCCAGCCCCGTGCCTCCTCGGGGTCCAGGTCGTGGTAATAATCTCTAGCCGTGTAGCCGAAGCTGTGGAAGGAGCCTTCGGGGGTCAGCAGGAGGCTGGTGGGGGTCTTCTGGTTGGCGACCCCGGGGTCCCCGCCTTCCCATTTCCTGCAGAGAGGCAACGGGGGTCGTGGTTAGAGCGCTGGAGGAGGATCTGGAGGGCCCAGGGAGGAAGCCCTGCTCTGCCACGGAAGCCTGCTGGGTGACCTTTGGACCACACTCTCGGACTAACCTACCTCACAAGGTTGTTGTGAGGATCAACCGGAGGACAGAGCAAGGTAAGCTACTTTGGGTTTCCACTGGGGAGACGGGCGGAGCATAAATACAGAAAATATCAATGTGTTGGGAGAGGGTAGAAGCAGATGCCTACCTTTGCATCTTAAAAAGGATGTTTGAAAACCATCTTAATACTGGGATGTCTGGTTAACATAATAAAGTTCTGCCCAGTCACAGAAGCGTGAGACCTGAATGCAGCAAATAAATCTCCCCGGAAGGATATTCCCAAGGAAAGAAATTTCAAGGAGATCCTGTTCGCATGCAGGTTGCAGTCAAAAGGAGAGTGAGAAAGAAGCCTAATCTATCCAAAAGGGCCAGCTTGTCCGGCATCGTGTGCGTGGGAGTCTGTGGGCATTGCCACTGCAAGAGAAATCTGCAGAGACATGTGAATCCATGGAAAGCCTTGCAGAGAGAGGGAGAGACAAAGTGGGAGGGAGGGTCAGAGAGCACCCAGATTAAGGTGTCCCATTCAAGGAACATCTATCCACACAGCAGCTACAGCAGAGACCTGCTGAGACGTCTTTCTGCATGGAAGGCCATGTGGAGAAAGGAAGCACCAGAGGGCAGCTCCCAGGTGCAGTCAAAGAGAGGCTTCCCATTCAGGGAGGTGACACCTAGACGCCCACAGAGCGGTGCAGTCCCCCCCCCCCCAGAGTCCAGGCATGCCGCACCGCTCAGTTTGGCTCACTCAGGCTCCCCCGGATCGCAGATACCTCATCATGTGGATGGCCTCAGGGTCGTTGGCAAAGCTGAACGCGTAGCCGCTGGACGTCGTGCCAAAGTCGATGGCCACCACCACGGAGAAGGGAGCGGATCGCTGCGTCCGGATTTCATTCCTCTGGAAACACGAGGCGGAGGGTGTTGATAGGCGGGTGGGACTGGAGAGCCCCCAGAATTACCACTGGCCTCCCGATGACGGAGGTCATCTCCCCTGGGGAGAATGGCTGCTCTGGAGGGAGGACTCTGTGCCCAGGAGGCCCTTCTCCTCCCTACACCTGCCCTCCTCAAGCTCCACCCCGTCCTTCTGCAGGAATTTCCCAAGCTGGAGATGGCAACTCTAAGAGCACAGACTCTGCAGGTTCAGGTGGTGCCGGGATGGGAGACCACCGAGGAAGTCCTGGCGGCTGATGGCCAAGCCCCTCTGCCCGTCTCTTGCCTGGAGGGTTCCCAGAAGCCGGGGGTGGACATGTGGCCCTTCCCCCCCCCCCAAGCAGAAGGCCCTTTCGGAGCAGGCCGAGCAGGTCCCCAACCACGGAGGACCAAATTCCGGGAAAGCTGCAGCCTGTTCTCTTTGGTTATTTCCCTCAGACGTTGGCCTGCCACCCCCCAAAACTAGTTCATGACACCAGCAGATCAATAACAATTAGCCAAGCCAAAAGCACAAGTCTCTGCTTTTGGCCCCTAGCAGTCAACTGAACTGCCCCGGGCTTTCTTCCCTTGTCATAACTTTATGGTGGCTGCTTTCTTTTGTTTTTAAATCCCTTCCTGCAAGAAAGTCACCCCAGGAGATGAGGTTGTCCCTCAAGGCCAGACTGTACTCGGGGGGGGGGGTTGGAGCTTCCAAAGAAACATTTCTGAAAGTGGGAGTTGCACTGCCACTTTTCCCACTGAAAGCAGAAGTAGCCAAAACCTCAGCTAGCTGGCATGCGGCCCCAAACGGCGGCAGAGAGACAGCCTGTGTGTGTGTTCTAGCAAGCTCTTCTACCCCCTGGACACGCCTCAGTTCTGGCTCTCAGGAGGGACTGGCCCATCCGTTCTTACAAGGCCTGGCTTCCTTTTGCGCTTACCGGTGACTGGGACGGGGTGAGCGGGGCGATGCTGCAGCTTTCATTGTGGAGTCTGGGAGAGCCTGACGGAGACGGGGTGCGGGAGCGCTCTCCGTTAGTGCCTGGCGGGGAAGAAAGCAAAGACAGCCTCATCACCAAGAATTCTCTTCCTTGCCCAGGACAAGTGCAAATCCCCTCCAGGCGTCTACAAATGGAAGATCCCATCCCGGGGAGTGAGTTCCAGTTCTGCGTCTTCTCTCAGCTATTGGGAGCACACCCAGAGTTCACACAAGCAGGAAAGAGCCTTGTGGACGGGTGATCTTATTTGCGAGACGGAGTGCATGGTCAGACGTATTCCCTCCTTCCCACACAAGATGCCACCCAGACATGGAGGGGGGAGAAGATAGACCAGGACGAGCTCTGGAGTTCATGGGGTGCCCTTGGGTCAGTCCTGAGCTCTCCGTGGAGCCTACCCTGCAGGGGCATTGTGTGGATAATATGGAGGAGAGGCCAATGGTGTCAGGTGCTTTAGAATCTCCACTGGGGAGAAAGGCAGGATTAAAATGAAACAAATCGGCTAGTAACGCTGAAACCCGTTCACTGAAATGCCACAGTTAATTACT
This sequence comes from Paroedura picta, assembly GCF_049243985.1. Lineage (NCBI taxonomy): Eukaryota > Metazoa > Chordata > Lepidosauria > Squamata > Gekkonidae > Paroedura > Paroedura picta. The sequence goes on from NC_135378.1 coordinate 86,733,664, forward strand.
CTCTGCCCAAACCGCTCCACCAATGTCCACGGGACTGGCATTCTAGGGCCGCCCACGGAAGGTTGCCTGCCAAAACCTAATTGCCTGTCAGAACTGCAGGGTTGCAAAAGCCCCTTCCAAGCCCAAGAGGCAGACGGGAGGACTCGCGGAGGGCCCTCTGTCCTTATTCCCAGTAAGAAATGGAATAATGAGAATAGCAGATGGCACAGTGACATGCCAAATCCCGGAGAAGGTCATAGAAGATTTGGAATGGTGGATTGGAGGGCCATTCTCTGGGGAGAGGAAATCGCCCCACTTCCAAGGAGACGCTGTAAAGATGCCCCCATGTTGGAGCAGAGAGGGAGAGGAATGGCTGCGTCTCGGTTAATTGCTCTCACCATTCCTCAATTAAGGAGACCTCTGCCCATCAATCTCCGGTTTTGACAGATTTATTTCCTTCGCTATGCCCCCCCACCCCGCCCCCAGTAAGCCTTATAACCTTCTAAACTAAGTTTGAGTGCAGGGGCACCTTTGAGACGGACCACGTTTTGTGCCCATGCCTCATGATGAAGAAGCAGGAGGAGGAGGAGGAGGAGGAGCATGAGATGGTGCTTCTCCCGCCAGGCTTATGGCTGAGGCCAGAGCAGTTCCCGTGTTGTCAGCTGAGGATCTCTAGCTGAAACCAACCAAGTCCCTCGCCCCCAGAGAGACAGTGATAGACCCTTGCTGAACAGGGGAGGAGAAATCTTGAATCAATGAATGAATGAAAAAAAAATGAAATGAACGCTCAAGGAAGTCCATAGCGTTCTCCATCACAACAACCCTACAAGGTAGGATATGCCGAGAGAGAGAGAGAGAGAGAGAGAGAGAGAGAGAGAGAGAGAGAGAGAGAGAGAGAGAGAGAGAGAGATTAGCCCAAGGCTTCACGGAGGTGGGGGGGGACACCGTCATTATAACCAAAGGTGTCTACAGGAGCCTGCTGGATTGCGTCTCCCATTTTTGAGAGAGGAGGGGTCCTTTCAGAAGGGGGGCTAGGGGCAATTCCTGGGGGGAGGGGCAGACCTCCCTCTGTCTTCTCCATGATTGTGGCACTCTGGAGTTCGGGGCGCCCTGGAAGCCTCGTCTCTCGCCCCCTCACAGCCAGCCTCACGCGCCAGACATGCCTCCCCGTTGCATGGGCCGCACGCTCCCGTTCCTTTCAGAGCACATGGTTCCAATTAGGGGAGCCAGTTAATTATTCTCCTCTCCCCCCATTCCTCCCCCCTCCCGCTCCTTGGCTGACGGGATCCAGCTGTTGCTGCAGGGAGGGAGGCGGGGGGGGGGGGTCAGCTTTCACTTTATCAGTCGGCATCTGAACCCCTGGCCCCCCTTGCTGTGGGGCCTCCCTCCCTTGAAGCTGCGGGGGGGGGGGGGAGGCAGGCCTATCCCAAAGAACTGGAGGGGCTTCGCCTCCTCTTCCAGTCATCGAGGGGCGTAATCCGCTGGGGAGGTTCTCTTGCACAAGAGAACGTCCCCGGTGGATGGAGCCTAGAGTTGCCAACTCCAGTTTGGGACATTCCTGGAGGTTTGGGGGTTGTGCCAGAAGAGGGCAAGTGAGGGCTCATGAGGGACCTCGGTCGCGTATGATGCCAGAAAGTCCACCCTTCAGAGGAAAACTGCTCTCTGCAGTCTGAGGACTGCCTGTCATTCCAGAAGATCTCCAGTTTCCACCTGGAGGCTGGCAACCTTGGCCACCTAATCACCATCTCCCACTCTGCTAGCCGTGCTCCAAGTCTGGTATTGCCTCATAAGCAAGGTTGACTCACAAGAAGAAGCCTTGGTTGTTACATCCTGAAGGAGTCCCAAAGCGGCTTCCAGTCGCCTTCCCTTCCTCTCCCCACAACAGACACCCTGTGAGGGAGGTGAGGCTGAGAGAGCCCTGAGATTACTGGAGAAGAAGAAGAGTTGGTTCTTATATGCTGCTTTTCTCTACCCGAAGGAGTCTCAAAGGGGCTTACAGTCGCCTTCCCTTTCCTCTCCCCACAACAGACAGCCTGCGAGGGAGGGGAGGCTGAGAGAGCCCTTAGATTACTGAAGAAGAAGAACAAGAGTTGGTTCTTAGATGCCACTTTTCTCTTCCAGAAGGAGTCCCAAAGCGGCTTCCAGTCGCCTTCCCTTCCTCTCCCCACAACAGACACCCTGTGAGGTTGGTGGGGCTGAGAGAGCCCTGAGATTACTGGAGAAGAAGAAGAGTTGGTTCTTATATGCTGCTTTTCTCTACCCGAAGGAGTCTCAAAGGGGCTTACAGTCGCCTTCCCTTTCCTCTCCCCACAACAGACAGCCTGCGAGGGAGGGGAGGCTGAGAGAGCCCTTAGATTACTGAAGAAGAAGAACAAGAGTTGGTTCTTAGATGCCACTTTTCTCTTCCAGAAGGAGTCCCAAAGCGGCTTCCAGTCGCCTTCCCTTCCTCTCCCCACAACAGACACCCTGTGAGGTTGGTGGGGCTGAGAGAGCCCTGAGAGAACTGCTCTGTGAGAATACCTCTAACAGGACTGTGAGTAACCCAAGGTTACCCTGCTGGCTGCATGTGGAGGAGCGGGGAATCCAACCCGGCTTGCCAGATTAGAGGTCGCCCCTCTTAACCACTACCCCAAACTGGCTCTCTGGGCTCGACGTGTACAAGACGAGGGAAACATGGATCAAGTATAGTTGCCACCTTCAGGCTAGGAAATTCCTGGAGATTTGGGGAGGGGAGGGGAGAGAACACCTTCCAGGGCAGCCCTTTTCACCAGGGGAACTAATCTCTGCAGTCTGGAGTTGGCAACCCGGGCCTTAAGAAAGCTTGAGCTGTTAGGGATCCGCTGTCTGTCCTTTCCCCCCTCTGAGCCCCTGGGATGTGCGGGAGCCATGCTCATTGCGCAGAGTCCATGTCTGGGGCAACAGAGCCTCCTGCCCCCGTGGCTGTTCCCTAAGTGAGTTTTGCTGTCTCCACCGCCTGTCGTGTTAATATTTCAGTGGGTACAAAAAGGGAAAGGATTTTTGAACAGGGGACTTTTAATGGAAGTGCCCCTGGGGAAGCTCACTCTGCATCCCCCCCCAGGTGGAGGGGGGGCCGGGAGGTGAACTAAAGAGGCTTCCTGATTAAAAAAACAGGTAAGTGGCTCAGAAGCTCAGAGAAGACAAGACCAGGCGAGGTGTAAAGCAGGTATCATGACAGATACAAGCAGAAGGAGAGGAGGAGGAGGTGGAGGAGTCCCAAAGGATCTTGCAAAACCCTTTCTCTTCCCACAGCAGTAAGGTAGATGAAGCTGAGAGAGCTCTGAGAGAACTGTGACAGGCCCAAAGTCACCCAGCTGGCGGCACGTAGAGGAGGAGCGGGGGATCAAAGCGGGCTCTCCAGATGAGAAGTTGGTGCTCCAAACCACCTTGGGGCCCAAAGAGAATATCAGGCCTGGTGAAAGAGCTCCAGAGGGGATGGAGCCAGGACAGAAGAATGTTGTCACTTTTGACTTTTGGACAGCAAACATACAAACAGCCCCCACCCCACCCCACCCCACCACGCATTTCCCCCTAAGGCTGCTTCTGCACAGGGAAGACCCTGCAATGTTTGGCAGCATAGACAGCTGAGAGAAGCGTTCCTGGTAGCTGGAGCTTTCACCAGCTAAGCCAGGCCGTTCCTTCTGGGCCTTGCACGGCGTCTTACCTATCTGGAGAGTATCCATTGCAGGTTCTCCAGACCCCGACATCTTCACATCACCTTCCCAGCTGCAAAAGAACAAGAAGGAGGAGCCGGTCATCAGGCATCCATGCACAGCTTCTGTGAGATGCTGCAATAGGTCTGGGACCCCTCTGGATGTCACAGCCCGCTTTCTCTAGAAGATGCCGAAGCCATTAATACCTGCCAGGCAAATGTACCTTATTGCAGCTAAGTGTGGGGGGAGTTTACCCCTTGGGTGCCCATCGTCTGCCTTCTCTGCACTTGGGTTTGGGCTAGTTGCCACTGATAAGACTTATCCTCCATGAATCCCCTTTTCAATGAAGTTTATTCCTGTGGACCAGGGGTAGTCAAACTGCGGCTCTCCAGATGTCCATGGACTACAATTCCCAGGAGCCCCTGCCAGCGAATGCTGGCAGGGGGCTCCTGGGAATTGTAGTCCGTGGACATCTGGAGGGCCACAGTTTGACTACCCCTGCTGTGGACATTGGCATCCTCTGGCAGCAAATCCCACCTGTTAATCACTCTCTGTGTAAAGCAGCATTCCCTTGTGTCCCTCCTGCACCTACTGCCCATCAGTTTCTTCGGATGCCCTAGAGTTCTTCTATTTTGGTATCTTTTGGGGGTCCACTCTCTCCATTGCATTGGTCATGTCCCCCCCTCAGCCATCTCTTTTCTAAACTGAAAACTCACGGACTCTCCAGCCTTTCCTCCTGCCCCCTCCTCATCTGGGTTGCCTTCTCTGCCCAGTTCCCGGCTCTGCGGGATCCCAAAGGAGGCCTTGCCCCTGATCTGCACAGGGTCACTGCAGCGCTGGCTGTTTTATTCTCAAACCCTTTCCCAATAATCCCTGACATCAGAGTCTGCCTTCTTGCCTCTGCCGCAGCACACGGGGCTGGCACTTTCCTTGAGCTGTCCACAAGGGCCCAGGATCCTTTTCCCTCTCAGTCTGTCCAGCAAGTTCAGAAGACAGGGGAATCCCGTTTGGGCCACTCCAGCCATGTAGCCCAGTGGTTAAGATCCGCCCCAAACCCCCCAGCTGCCTCTCAGCCTCTGCTGCCTACTCACTTTGCACGGGCCTCTCTCCGCCTTATTCCACCCACCACTCAGGGGTACGAAGGCCAGGCTGTCTTAGAGGGCTGTTGTACTTATTGATGGATAACAGACGTGAAGTGCTTTGAACGGCAGAAAGGGCTACATAGATGCTACACATTAGAGATCCCTTAAAATCCCCCCTCCAAAACATCCCTTTTCTCCAGGGGAACTGAGCTCTGTAGTCTGGAGAGGAGCTGGAATGCTGGGAGATCTCCAGGCCCCACCTGGAGGCTGGCATCCTTACAGCCTAGGTGCAAGGCGGAGCTTGAAGCCCAAATTTAAAACTTGCCCGCATCCTTCCAGCCCTTGATCACAGTCGGTATCAAGGGATAAATCTCTCCAGTCAAAGGGACTTGTTTGGGACAAGTTTCTGCCCCTCCTTTCCCCAAAGGGCTTGGGACAGTCAGCAACAGAGATCAAATAATTTTTTTAAAAGGCCCCAAAAAAGACTGTCAACAAAACCTATCGTATATCAAGAGATCAAAACCCAGCCCATCAAATGCCAACAGAAAAGGAGCATTTCCTCAATTAAAGAGAAAGACACACATCAGTGAACAGCAAAACAAAGTGAATTGCTCTTCCTGTGAGTAGAAGGTGCTTGAGGACAAAATGGCTGATGTGAGGTCACAGGCTCTGGGGTGGCCACCCCCCTCCTGGCCCCTGGAAGGGGTGCCAAATCCAGGCTGGGAAACTCCTGGAGATTAGGGAGGTGGAGGAACTTCAATGGGGTTTAGGGTCCCCCTTCCAAAGCGGCCTCTCTCGGAGAAGTGATCTCTGTAGTCTGGCAATGAGATGGATTCCAGAGGATGCCGAGGTCTCACCTGGAGGCTGGCATCCCTACACAGGCGACCCCAGAGGGCTGACACCGTGCAAAAACTGGACCAGTTGGCAGGGGAGGCCAGGTTGGCCAAGCCAAGGGAAGAGAGCAATGGGGTGGCACAAAGGGTTGCATCCTGAGGCAGGCATTCCCGGGCTAGGAGGGGCTTCTGGCCTCATGGCCAGTCCCTGGAGCAGAACCCAGAAGCAAAGAAGCAGCCCCCACCATTGGTTCAGAATCACAGAATCATAGAGTTGGAAGGGGCCACACAGGCCATCTAGTCCAACCCCCTGCTCAGAATCAGAATCATAGAATCCTAGAGTTGGAAGGGGCCATACAGGCCATCTAGTCCAACCCCCTGCTCAACGTAGGATCAGCCCAAAGCATCCTAAAGCATCCAAGAAAAGTGTGCATCCAACCTTTGTTTAAAGACTGCCAGTGAGGGGGAGCTCACCACTTCTTTAGGCAGCCTATTCCACTGCTGAACTACTCTGACTGTGAAATTTTTTCCCCTGATATCTAGCCTATATCGCTGTACTTGTAGTTTAAACCCATTACTGTGTGTCCTCTCCTCTGCAGCCAACGGGAACAGCATCCTGCCCAGGCTCAGCACAGGCTCAATTTGAAGCACTTTGAAGCTTCTGGGTCGTCTCCATGGGCAGCCCCATACTGAGCACGTTGCAGTAATCTAGCCTTGCAGCGAGGTGGATCGGCACAGCAGTCTTAAAGAAGGGACAAATGTCTCCGTTCTCATCCTCTTTGCTCTGTTCCTAGCAGTGTGCTCACTGGGACTCAAAGGCCGTTGTGGTGAAGAGAGAGGTCTTCTCTGCAGGTTGAAACCTGTTTCTCAGAGAGCAGGTCAAAGAGTCCCCCAAGCTCCGTTGCCTTCAAGCGGGTCGCCCTGTCGGCCTGAAGCAGCAGAACAATTTTAGACTCCAGGGGCACCTTTAAGACCAACCACACAAAAGCTCATACCTTGAACAAAACTTGGTTGGTCTTAAAGGTGCCCCTGGACTCCAAATTTGTTTTTTTGCCTGATCAGGCAGGGATAACTTTACCCCGCCTATCAGAAGAACCCCCTCTCCCCAGCCCCCAGCCCTTCCCCTCATCTGGATCCAATTTTAGCTTCTTTGCCCCCAGCCGTTTGACCTTTCCTGCCAAGCCCCCCCCCCCCCCGAGGACTGCACAGGCCAGCCATTAAAAGGCTTTAGAGAATAAAAACACTTCTGATCAGTGCTTTGAAAGAAGCATGTTAACCTGGCCCAGAGAAGAAGGCACCCTGTTTGGAGCTCCCTGGAGAAAGGGCAGGATAAAAACCCTCAGGAGCTCCAATGAGCTTGGGGGGGGGGGGCACCACACAGAAGTCCCTAAACTTCGGACACCCAAGCGCCTTGCTTGCGCGAGCAGGAGAGCACGGAGCAGGACCTCTCTATGGTTATGCAGTATGCACAATGGCCAGTTCTCACATTAATTAAGCAATCAATTCATTCATTCATTATAATTATAATCAGTCCACCTCAACCTCTAAACTGGAAGTTGTGGTTGATCCACGGTTGCCAATCTCCAGGCGATGGCTTCTGGGATTACAACTGATCAACTGGAGACAGAAATCGGTTCATCTGGAGAAACCTTTGGAAGGCAGCCTCTATGGGGTCTCTCCCCCCCCCCCCACTATGGTGTTATACTTGATTCTTGCAAGATCATGTTGGGGTCACAATAAAGAGCTGAAATGGACTCCCAGAATCCTGATTCAAGTGGGTCACCATGTTAGTTTGAAGTAGCACAAGAAAATTTGAGTCCGGTGGCACCTTTAAGACCAACACAGATTTTTTAGGCCGGAGGTTTTGTGTACACTCTTAGAGGGGTTATCGGACTCAGATTTTGTTGTCCCAATGTCCTGGTCACTCTGAGCCCCGGATCTAGCACACACCTTGTCCATTGGGGATAGGAGCAATCTTCACAATAAGAATCCGAGCCCACTAAAGACCTTTGATCCAAAAAGTGAACCAATTTTCCCAGATGTAAAAGGATATTTTTTTTATCTTGCTGCAACTGACAAAGGAAACATTCACTCAAGGCCAGAGCAAAGCAGATGGTTCTTCTTCCTGCAGAGTATAAGGGATGTTTCAGACTTGCAGGAGATTGTGACGGCCCCTTAGCGTAGGGTCTTGAAAAGGGATGGATGAAAAGTTTGATCATGGCTGGTGTGCGTCTTCCAGGCCGGGAGGCCACAGTCTGGTAGTTTTAGTTCCTGACGCTTCGCCAGTAACTTTGGCTGCCATCTTCAGAGGCAGGGCACAGCAAGATGGGAATCTCTCCTTGCCAAAGCATAGAGTGTATAAACAATTGCTGGACCTTTTGTTTATTTGTGTGTGTTTAAAAATGCACCACATTCCTGTCTTATCTGGGTGCCACACAGGCGATAGACTGTGACTAGGAAGTGCTTTTCCTGTGTCTGGATGGCAAGTCCATTAGAAAATATTTTCCCTATGTCTGGGTGGAGTTCATTAGAAAATCTACTAGTCAAGGTCTTGCCTATTTTATCCCATGAACCTATGTTTAGTGTTTCTAGAGTCCCATGTTTTTTTTATGCTGGCATTTTTAAGGGCTGGTAACCAGGTTTCATTGATTTTTTCAGACTCTCTTCTTTGTTGAAACTGTAACGGACCGGTGTCTGTGAATTCGAGGGGCTTCCTGTGTACTCTAACATCGTAGCTGTTCATGTTGTCCAATATTTCTGTGCCTCGGTTTATGTCCAGACTGTTCACTGGCTTTGGGTGATCATTGTTGAGAGATCCTCCCCGTCCAGAACGGATGCAGCTCTGATTGCCCGCTGGGGACGAGGAACTGGGGAAGGTGAACCAGCTCAGTTCTTCACGCCGCTTTCTCTTTCAGGGTTGAAGCTGCCAGTTCTTCCGCACATGCTGAGTAATGCACTTCCACCCCACTTTCAATGTGCATTTTTAATGTTCTTTTGCTGCTGGATTTTCCTGGAAAATCTCCTTCTAATGTGCACGGAAGATCCATTATCCAACATGTGCAGAATGAAAGGGTAAAATCTACCTGCAAACGGATGCTGAAGTGGATTGAAGGTGACTGCTGGGGTTCTAGGGTGGGATGACGGTTTACCTGCACCATGAGGGGGGGGGGATGCAGCAGACCTTTAGCCCAGGTAGAGAGAACGTGCTCAGCAACCCTTGAATTACAGCAGCCCTTCTGCCAAGCAAGAGAGGGACCACAGAGGGGGTTGCCACTGCTTTCCTCTGCACAGGAACCCTGGACGTCCCTGGCAGTCTTTCGCCCAAGTTCAACCCTGGGCAGACCCTGCTTAGCTTCTGAACTCAGACAAGATCGGCCTATCCCAATCCATCCAGACAGCCGGGCTAAAGGAAAGGGCTCAGCAGTAGAGCCTCTGCTTGGCAGGCAGAAGGTCCCAGGTTCAATCCCCAGCATCTCCAGGTGAAAGGACAAGGGTGGCAGGTGATGTGAAAGGCCTCTGCCTGAGACCCTGGGGAGCCATGAAGTGGAGCCACAGCTCAGGGGTGGAGCCTCTGCTTGGCATGCAGGAGGTCTCAGGTTCGATCCCTGTCAGCATCTCCAGTTGGAAGGACCAAAGAGCAAGTGATGTGAAAGGCCTTGCTTTGCCTGAGTGTGGAGAGCAGCTGCCAGCCTGAGTATGCGATGCTGACTTGAATGGCCCTAGGGCCTGACTCAGTATAAGGGGCACCACCTTGATGGGAAAGCTGCGAGTGGGCAGCTGGGAATGGCCTCAATGTCCCCCAGGGAGAAGAACTGGCAGCCCCCACAAAGCCTGGCTCAGAGGCAGCCCCGTAATTTCAACCAAGCGCAGTGAGTTTCAGGCACGGTGAAGAGGAGAGCCCGAAAGGCTCCGGGGCCGAATCCCCCCCTTCCCAGGGGCTCCCCAAACAGCCGAGGCCGGTTCAGCCGCTGAGGAAGGCATCCGGACTCCTCCCCCCTCCCCGCCCGGCTCTCCCTTTCGGGACCCCACCAGGCTGCGCCACAGAACCTTCCTGGGCGCGGGTGCCCTCGGGGTCTCCTATCTTCTTCCAGCCAGCCAAGTGGGCCCTGCCGCTGCCCTTGCGGCCACCGGCCCGGACCGGCGGCGAAGGCCTGGAGTCCCTCCGTGAACTGGCCGCACCATTCGTGGCCGAGGCTCACCGGCTGCTGGGGGCAGTGCGGTCCCCCTGGCGCTTCAGCCGCGGTCGTCTCGCCTGCAGAGGGAGGACGCGGCAAGGTGGGCATTCCGACCCCGTCACGGCCCACACTCGGCGAGGGGGCCAGCCCCACCTCTGCAGGCCACACCTCAGCCGCGGAAGACCCCCGACAGCCAGCCAGCCGGCCCGCCCGCCTTCCTCCAGGCGCCGTCTCGATCCGCCTTCGGCCGGGGAAGCCTTTCCCGCGGCGGCCGCTCTGGCCCCGTCCCGGACGGGCTCCCAAGGCCCGCGACGCCCCCCAAGCCCCCCCCCCCCCCAGCCTTGGTCTCACCTCGCACGCCGCCGGGGCCCGCCCAAGTGGCCTGCAGCGGGCGCGTCCAGCGCGGCTCCTCCGGCCCAGGCGGCCTCTCCGTCGGCGGCGCGCTCTGCCTTCCTCCCGGCCTGCCTGACGCCGGCCCCCGGCCCAGCCCAGCCCAGCCCAGCCCCGGCCCGCGCGGCCGCCCCTTCCAATGGCAAGAGGCGGCGGCGGCGGCCAGGAGGGGCGGGAGGGAGGCCCCGACGACGCCCCGCCGTCCTGGGCCAGCCTCTGGCAGCCGCGCGTCACCCCCGCCGGGCCGAGCGAGAAGGCGAGCGGGCGGGAGGCCGTCGGGGGCGCCCTGTGCGCGGCGGGAGAAAGCCCGGGCTCTGCGGCTGCCGTGGGGGCGCCCGGCCGTCCTTCCTGGAGCCGCCTGGCCCTTGGCCGGGGAGTGGGGGGGGGGGTAGGAGGGTCTCAGGCCGTCTAAGCCCGGGCCAGGCACGCTAGGAGCCGCTTTCCCCGACTGGCACAGGATGCCCAAGGCCAAAAGCACGTGGAAGGCGCACCATCCAGCGGGCGCAGATGGCTCCGGCGAGCCCGATCCCCTCCAATCCCAGGGTCAGCCCCGGTTTGCATGGGAGACCAAGGAAGAAGAAGAAGAAGAAGAAGAGCTGGGCTTTTATACTCCGCTTTCCACTACGCAAAGGAGTCCCTCCGCGGCTGACAAACGTCGTTCTGTTCCTCTCCCCACAACAGACACCCTGTGAGGGAGGTGGGGCTGAGAGAGCTTTGAGAGAACTGTTTTGCAAGAACAATTCTGAGAGAACTGGGAATCCAACCCAGTTCTACAGGTTAGAGTCTGCCACTACAGCACACTGGAGGACCAGGGTGCTGCACAGAGGCAGGAAACCAGTTCTCTTGGTCGGTTGCCCTGACCAGGCGAACCTGTTCTTGCCAGATCTTGGGAGCTAAGCAGAGTCTGTCTTGATTAGTGCTTGGATGGGAGGCCGGCAAAGAAGGGTTGCTGCGCAGGGGCAGGCAGGGGCCAGCCTTAGCCTTTTGCCTTAGCCTGGAACTGGCTAAGAAGAGAGAGAGAGAGAGAGAAGCAGCTCTGAGTCCTCCCGCCTGTGAAGGGGGAGAGAGGGAATCTTACCCCTTTCAGAGCTGGCTGCTTTCAGGCCCCCTCGGTCCCCCTCTGCTCTGCTCCAGTGCAGGTAAGTAATCTGAGACTCTGGACTTCCTGGTTCTGCCCCCCTTTGAGTGGCAACATCTGCTTTGAATACAAAGCTGCAACCTATGGGGGGGGTGCTGCTGAGCCCATGAGCCCACAAAAAGGTCCACAAAACTCAGTTTAGGCAGTTTGATTCTGCTTGAAAGAAGCAGCCCGGGTTGGGGGCGGGGCTGAACTTCAGGCACCTCCCCCCCCCCCCCCGCCATCTCCTGGTGCCAAGGAGTCTTCAAGATGGGGGAGCTTCAGGCCTCGTGGTTGGGCCTCGGATGCAGCAAGGGCTGCCAGTTAGGTAGAAGACCTTCCGTCTCCCCTTTGCTTTTCACCTTGAAACATGAAGACCCGGATCTTAAACACCCAAGCAGGGGCCGCTGCACCCTTACAGCATTCACGGGATAGTCCCATGGCCCCCTGGGGAGTTGTGGGCATTTAAACCTGGATCTGCCCAGAGTGACCCCATGCTGGTCACGGTTTGGGCCCTGTGCAGGTCTACTTGGAAAGGGTGCCTCGTTTCATTCGCAGGAAGCATTCTTCGGTTGAGGGGGTGATGCAGCAGAGATGAGGCCTTGGACGGGTCGGGCTTGTCTGTTCCCACGCAGCTGTTCTGAGGCCGCCCCCCCCCCCCCATGGAGCCCTCCCTTTGGCCTTCTCCGGGCCAGAGCTCCTCAGCCAGCAGGGAAGCCTCCACCTAGAGCCAGCCGAGCGAGTCCTTCCTCATCCTGGCCATGAATCAAAACGTGACGCGGCGTCTTCCTGTCCGGGGCCGGCCGAGAGACCCTCTGGAAGGAGGCGGGAAGCAGGGAGCAGGGACTGGCAGCCAAACCCACTGGAGCCGCAGAACGCGAAAAAGAGCTGGTGGGCTGCGAGGTGGGCTGCGGGAGTGGAGACCAGGAGTCCCCACGGAAGCCTTCCGAGTGGCGTTGGGCCAGCCGCACGCTGCCAGCCTGACCTACCTCACAGGGCTGTTGTGAGAGGAACGGGAGGACAGGAGAATGACACAAGCTGCTCAGGGCCCCCTGCTGGCAAACCAGGCAAGGAAACGGCACAGCCCCCTTGGAGACACCAGCCTGCCTGGGCTACTCCATGGCTGCCTGGATGAATCCCCAGGCCTGGCCCTGCCCCCCCCAGGAACACCCTGCTTATCGGCACCCACCACCCACCACAGCGCTCTGCCTGGAGCGGAAGCCCCCCCCCTCTTTTTTAACCAGTCTGCTCATGGGATGCAGGCCAAAGGCCCCCGCCCAGGGAGGGGCTGGGTGGCCTTCCTGTTTCACAATAGAGCTGAATGTTTATAAGTGCCCATTGAAAGACCTGGCCGTGCTAAAATCAACAGCTCCAGCCGGACGGAAGGCTGGGAAGGTCACAGCTGAGTCCCAGGCGGACCCCCTGCTTCCCCCCCCCAAGGTTTCCGGGACCCATCAGCGTTGGCTGGGCTCAGAGCTACGCTGGGGAGGGGCCAAGGGAGCCTGCCCCAGGCAGGACGGAGTGGGAGTCCAGGGGCACTTTGAGGACCAGCCAAGATTTAGTCCAGAGAGAGACTCCTGTGTGCTGCCCCTTTCAGCCCAACCAAGTGGCAGTCAAGGGATAAGCGTCCGTGTGCCCTGAAGGCAACTTTGCCGGCCTTGGGGGGGGGGGGGGGGCTGGGCTCCAACTTGTCTCCCGGGGAATTAGCCAACCTAGAGAGGGCAAGCCAGGCTACAGAGCTTTACCTGTTTTTAGTTTTTAATTCTATTTGTAGACCTCCCTCCCCTGGGACTCAGGGCGGTTCACATGGAACGTAAACAGAACATGGAACTGTGTGTCTGCATAACATAGAAATGGACTGCCACAATGATCACCATAACAGCCATAACCGAAGGTAACGGTCTAATCAGAAGAACGGTTCGAACAGGTCCAGGGTTCAGGTCGGGTGTGTGGATTCCTGGGAGGGAGGCTCGAGGCCCGGCAGGTGTTGCTGATTCTGGTCGACCTCCACCAAATGCCTGGTGGAAGAGCTCCCTTTTGCAGGCCCTGCAGAACTGTTTAAGCTCCATCAGGGTCCTGATCTCCTCCAGGAGCTCCTTCCACCAGGTGGGGGCCGGGATGGAGAAGGCTCTGGCCCTGGTCGAGGCCAGGTGGGCTTCTTTAGGGCCATTAGCCGGTTGGCAGTGGCAGAGTGCAGACCTCCTTGAGGGGTGTAGAAAGAGAGGTAGTCCCTCAGGTACACTGGGCCCTGACCATGTATGGCCTTGCAGATGATTACCAGAACCTTTAACATTACCTGGAATTCGACTGGTAGCCACCGCAGTTGATGGAGGATGGGACGAATGTGGGGCCTCCCTGGGGCTGCTGTGAGCACCCTGGCCGCAGCATTTTGGACCAGCTGTCGTTTCCGGATCAAGGCTAAGGGCAGGCCTGCGGAGAGTGAGTTCCAGGAGTCCACTCTGGAGGTGACCGTCACACTGTGGTTAGGTATTCCGGGGCCAAGCAGGGCGCTAGTAGTTTGACTTGGCGAAGGGGGTAGGATGCCAGCCGTGCTACTTGGGTGATTTGAGCCTCCTCAGAGAGGGAGATATCAAGAATCGCCCCCAGGTTCCTGGCCGTACTTCCATCCAGGTTGGGCAAGTGTGCTTCCTCCCATGGTCCCTTCCTGCCCAGTCTTTGCAGTGTTGAGCTTCAGAGGACTCTGCTTGAGCCATCTCGCCACTGCTTCCAGGCATCTGGCTAAGGGCTCCGGGGGAGAGTCAGGGCCGCCGTCCATCAGGAGGAAGAGCTGGGTGTCTCCTCTGGGCACAAGGGCCGCTTTGCAGGGTGCCCCCTGGGGCATCACACCCACCACCAAATATGCAGGAATTCCCCAGTCCCAAGATGGCAACCCCAGAGCCTGGCTAGTTAGGCTCAAGTCCAGGAGTGGGTCCCTGCAACGCCCCATGTCCCCGATGTGCAGTTGCCAACTGCAGATGTGGATATTCCTGGAGATTTGGGGAGGGGGGTGAGGTTTGCGGAAGGACCTCGGCCTTAGAGGCCCCCCGCCAAAGCAGCTGCTCCCTCCATCGAGCCCACCTAGAGGCTGGCAGCCCTGCTCGGGTGGCAGCGAGCGCCCGATCAAGATGTTGCTGGGGGGCTTAGCCAAAGGTCACAGAGACATTCTTGACCCCCAGGTTGCATCTCGGAGGGTCGGCAGAAAAGGGGGGGCGGTGCAGACCACAGCTGCAGGCAAAGGCTCAGCAAAGCCAAATTCCGTGCGGGAGGAAGGAAGGAAGGAAGACGGCGGACGAGGTCTTTGGAATCCTCCAGTCCGGCTGTCCTTGTTCCCCCCACGCTCCGCTGGCAGGGAGCCAGGCAGGCCGCTGGGTCCAGAGCACTGTTTGTCTTTGTAGTCAGGCTCTGCACATGGTTTCCAGGAAGCCCCGTGCAGCTCTGGGACATGCTTGGTAGGCCACGGGGGACCCCCAGAGGTGCCATTTCCCTTTGAAAAGAGCAGGTGGGGAGAGAGCGGGTGGGAAGGTGGAATGCCTTGCCAGAGGAGGTAGTGAAGGCCACAGGCATGGACAGCTTGAGAAGGGTCATGGGGGTTGAGGGGAGCCTCCCCATTCACAGGCGCCTAGCCTATGGGCCCCAGAGACAGGAGGCAACCTCAGGGGAAGGAAGACCTCAGCCCCTGTGCCCTGCCATTGGCTGCCCAAAGGAACTGGCTGGCCACTGTGTGAGGCAGGATGGACCTTCACTGGTCTGGCCCAGCAGGGCTCTTCTGATCATCAGATCCAGCAGGGCTCTTATCAGGGGAAGGCCTCGGCCTCTCTGCCCTCTTGTGGGTTGTCCAGAGGAACTGGTTGACCACTGCGTGAGACGGGAGGCTGGACTAGATGGACCACTGGTTTGATTCAGTAGGGCTATAAATGCAACTAATAAAAATAAACGAGTTTTAAGCTCCAGGCCCCACCTGGAGGCTGGCAACTCCTTGAAAGACCCTTAGCGGAGAGCCAGCTTGGTGTGGTGCTTAAATAGCATCAGCTTCTAATCTGGAGAACCCCACTCCTCCAGCTAGTTGGGTGACTTTGGGCTAGTCAGACTTCCTCAGAGCTGTTCTAGCAGAACAGTTCTCTCAGAGCTCTTTCAGCTCCACCTACCTCACAGGGTGCCTGCTGTGGGGAGAGGAATGGAGAGGTGTCTGGAAGCTGCTTTGGGGCTCTTTGGGGTAGTGAAAAGCGGGGTATGAGCTTGTCTCTCTTCTTACCAGCCTTATTTCTAATGGGCCCCTGAGAGCCTAAAGAACAAAGGCCCTGATCCGGGAAATTCACAGCTGCCTGCAAGTGCTTCTCCCACATGCTCAGAGGCCTCTCCAACTTCTTTGTCAGCTCAGTGGGGCTCCTGTGTTGTGATAGTAGGACTTCTGCTCTTGCCTTCCAGAGGCAGGATCCTTCCCACCAGGGGTGAAGGGGAAAGCTCAGGTGAATCATAGAATCATAGAGTGGGAAGGGACTTCTTGGGTCATCTAGTCCAACCCCCTGTGCTGTGCAGGACACTCACAACCCTCTCGCTCACCCACTGTCACCTGCCACCCTCTTGAGCCTTCACAGAATCGGCCTCTTCGTCTGATGGCTACCCAGCCTCTGTTTAGAAATTTCCAAAGATGGAGAACCCACCTCCTCCCGAGGAAGCCTGTTCCCCTGAGAAACCGCTCTGACTGTCAGGAACTTCTTCCGGAGGTTTAGACGGAATTTCTTCTGAATTAATTTCATCCCATTGGTTCTAGTCCATTCCTCCGGGGCAAGAGAGAACAGCTCTGCTCCATCCTCTATATGGCAGCCCCTCAAGTATTTGAATGAGCCTCTTGTGGCGCAGAGTGGTAAGGCAGCCGTCTGAAAGCTTTGCCCATGAGGCTGGGAGTTCAATCCCAGCAGCCGGCTCAAGGTTGACTCAGCCTTCCATCCTTCCGAGGTCGGTAAAATGAGTACCCAGCTTGCTGCTGGGGGGTAAACGGTCATGACTGGGGAAGGCACTGGCAAACCACCCCGTATTGAGTCTGCCATGAAAACGCTAGAAGGCGTCACCCCAAGGGTCAGACATGACTCGGTGCTTGCACAGGGGATACCTTTACCAAGTATTTGAAGATGGCTTTCATATCACGGCTCAGTCACCTCTCCAGGCTAAACAGACCAAGCTGCCCCAACCTTTCTTCATACGTCTTGGTCTCCCAACCCCTCCCCATCTGTGCTGCCCTCCTCTGGACACGCTGAGTCCCACTCAGCAGGAAAAGCCCTTGTTGGTGCCCAGCTGGGCCCCCAGATGCTGCCGGAGGGCGTGGCCCATGGAAGCTTCTTCCGGGATAAAACTTGGTTGGTCTTAAAGGTGCCCCCGGACTCAACCTTTGTTCTGCGGCTGCTGCAGGCCCACGTGGACCCACTCAGTATCCTGCTTCTACAACTGGGCAAGCTCTGCTCTATTGGCCAGCCTCCCAAACTTTGGGTACAGACTAGGAAGGGGGTTGGAGCAGCCTCTTTTGCATAAAGCAAACAGACAGCCCCTCGGCTGGGGCTGCCCCGATCTCCACGGGAGGCTTCGCCATCTGCCGAGGGAGAATCTAATGACCCGAGAAAAGTCCGGGTTCCCTTCAGCTTCCATGACGGCCCCCTCTTCCCCCCTCGGCCCTCCCTCGCATCCTTCCATGTTCTTTTCTCCTGGCTCCGGAGCGCAGCGGCCGAGGGAGAATTAGCTGCCGTCTGCAGGATGCAGAAAAGCTTTTAGCTCGGCCTGGCCGCTCGTGCCCCCGCAGCTTTGCCTGCCCCGCTCCTTAATTCCTTGACTGAGAGGTATAATTCCAGCCTGCTCTGTTTCCGCAGCGTCAGGCGAGCCGCAAACGTGTCCTCCCGCCTCCTGATGTGATCGCCCTTGGCAGAGGGGGATGTGAGCCCGTGTCGCACGACAGACCGAGCCTTCGGATACATCCCGGTGATCAGGTTGCCCAGCAGAGTGGTGCCAGTCCGGGGAGGGGGGACTGCCCAGGTTCTCTCTGGTAGACCCCCCCCCCACACACACAGAAGGAAAGGGAGCAAGCGGCCCGCCAGGCAGAGCCACAATTCCAAGGGTTGCCAACCTCCCAGCGAAGCCTGGTAAACCCCTAGAATTGGAGTGGATCTCCCGACTCCATGGCCTACTAGAGATGCTGTTGGTTGCTCTGACATCTCCCTTGTGATCTGCTTTGAGGCCGTTTCAGAGGAGGGCCATATTGGTCTACAGTGGGACGGCTGGAGGCAAGCCCAGGAAGCACCTTAGGGACCAGCAAGTTTTGGAGGGTAGAAGACCTTATCAGAAAAACCTCAGAAGAGCCCTGCTGGGTAGGCCAGGGAGGGTCCCTCCAGTCCAGCCTCCTGTCTTCTCACAAGATTATAATAGCAAATAGGTTTTTGTTTAGGCAGTCTTTTGAGCAGCGTCCACAGTGTGGTTTGATGGGTAAAGTGTTGGACTAGGACTTCCTTTTTTAAACCAGTTTGGTGTAGTGGTTAGGAGTGCGGACTTCTAATCTGGCTTTCCGGGTTCAATTCTGCACTCCCCCACATGCAGCCAGCTGGGTGACCTTGGGCTCACCACGGCACTGATAAAACTGTTCTGACCAAGCAGGAATATCAGGGATCTCTCAGCCTCACCCACCTCGCAGGGTGTCTGTGGTGGGAAGAGGAAAGGGAAGGTAACTGGAAGCCACTTTAAGACTCCTTCGGGTAGCAAAAAGCAGGCCCTAATCCCCACTGTGCTGTGGCAGCTTGCTGGGTGACCTTGGGCCCGTCTCGCCCTTTCAGCTTACCCTACCTTACAGGGTTGATGTGAGTACAAAACAGAGGAGAGGAGAACAAAGCCAACTGCCTTGGGTCTCCACTGAAGAGAAAGGTGGGATAAATAAATAAATAAATGAATGAATGAATGAATGAATGAATGAATGAATGAATGAATGAATGAATAAATGAATAAATAAATAAATGCCCCCAGTGGAATGGACCTGTTGGTGCCGGAGAGGTGGCCATCTGACGGAGAAGCTGATTCTGTGAAGGCTCAAGTGGGTGGCCGGTGACAGTGGGTGAGTGAGAGGGTTGGGAGTGTCCTGCATAGTGCGGGGGGTTGGACTAGATGACCCAGGAGGCCCCTTCCAACTCTAGGTTTCTGTGATTCTCTGGCCATGAGTATCTCCAGCTTCTCCAGGCGAATTTTTAAAAACCACCACCCCAGGACAGCTTGCTTGGACTTCTCTCCGGGAAGGGCCCTCTCGATGTGCTGTTATTGGAGATCTTTTCTGACAGGCCTGGCCCGATCTCGCTCTTGAACACTCTGTTCTGATGTGGCGAAGAACATCTCCTCCCCTTTCCCCTCTCGCTAGGAGTGTCTCCCCCCCTCCAGGAGAAATGGAGCCGGAGCAAAGTGGGCAAGCGGGCCTGCGCTGGCGTGTCTTTGTCACAAAGAGTTAGGCGCAGAGGGGCTTGAGGGACAGAAGCCCCTTTCTGCTCTCCGGACTGGGTAAATGGAAACCATGTCTAGCTATTACGGCTAGGCTTGTCCTGTCAGGGCTCTCTTACCGAATCACTGGCATTTACAGCTCTTTGGAATGGAGATCCCTCGTCTTTACACGCTCCCTGGACCATTAGCCTGAGACAGAAGACCCCGAGGAACTTGGTGGGATGTTTGGGTTTTATTTCTTTCTGTTTCTCAGAAAGGGGCTTTGGGAGGCAGACAGGACCTTCCGCCTTGCCAGAGAGCCCCTGCCCCTTTGGTCGCTGCCCCAGAGGGGAATGTGGTGGCTGGGGACAAAATGAAGCAAGCAGGCCCTGCAAGGCTGGTCAGGCTGCAGGCGGTCTCCACTGAAACTGGAGCAAAGCTAAGCAGCCCTTGCAGCTGCACCAGGCTTGTCTGGAGGATGTTTTAGTGTCCCAACCCTCCCTCCCCCCCCCCCCACACACACACACAAACACGTCCATGCTGGGTTGAGTGAAGTTTGAGTCCAGGGGCACCCTTGAGACCAGTGGAGCTTTCTGCAGCAGATGGCATTCGGCCTTCAGTCGCTTCCCTTGGGGTAGCTGCAGGTGTCTGGGTATAAACATTTGTGCACATGGACACTTTGTCATAGAACAGAATCCTAGAATCCTAGAGTTGGAAGGGACCTCCTGAGTCATCCAGTCCTACCCCCTGCACCATGCAGGACACCCACAACCCTTTCGCTGACAGTGTAACCTGACATCCCCATGAACCTTCCCAGAATCAGCCTCTCTGTCAGATGGCTCTCCAGCCTCTGTTTAAGAATCTCCAAAGATGGAGAACCCACCACCTCCCAAGGAAGCCTGTTCCACTGAGGAACCGCTCTGACTGTCAGGAACTTCTTCCGGATATTTAGAGGGAATTTCTTTTGCATTAATTTCATCCCATTGGATCTGGTCCGTCCTTCTGGGACAAGACATCTGACGGTGTGCATGCACACAAAACTTGCAGCTTGAATAAAACTTGGTTGATCTTCAAGGTGCTCCTGGGCTCACACTGTATTCTGGTTTCTAGAATATCCACAGGGACCATTTAGAAGGTTCGTCTGCAGGAGCTCAGCTACATTTGAAGCCAGCGGCTCCTTTGAGACCAGCGATATTTCAGGGGATGAGTTTTTGAGAGTCCGGACACCCTGTCAGGTATAGAGAACAGAGCTTTGACCCTTGAAAATTCGCCCCTGGACTCAAATCTAGCTACAGTTTAAAAATCTCCTCCTACATCAATATGGAGGTTTTCCACCTCAGGGACTGCCTGGTCCTCTTCAGCTGGACCCTCAGGATGCCGTGCAGAGGCACTGCCACTAAGCAACCCCCTAATCAACAGAGATCCGAACGGAAGAGGCTGCCTTCTACTGAATGAGACCACTGGACCATCAAGGTCAGAACTGTCTCCTCAGACTGGCCATCCCTCTCCAGGGTCTCAGGTCTTCCCCATCACTTCCTGCCTGGTCCTTTCTAACTGGAGATGCTGCCGGGGACTGAACCCGGGACCTCCTGCAGGCCCTCACCTGGTAAGTAGCATCCCACGAACAGGCTGCCTTTCCCCCTCCAGAGGACCCTGCCCTGTGTGAGAGAGAAAGATGCCAGCCTCTCCCAAGGGCGGGGGGCGGGGGGGGGGAATCCCTTCCCCTGCAACAGAATCGAGCTTTTCCTGAGCCCCTTTGTTGGTGCCTCCAGCGCCGCCTTTTTATGGCTCTTGCTCTGCTCTTATGGATGGGGGGGGGGCGGCCAGGACACCCCCACTCCACCCCCAGTAACAAGGTGCAGGTGGAATCCATCGACCAAGAGCCCCCAGAGCGGTCGGCCTGGAAAGTCTCAGCTGCAGACACGTTAGCAAGTCGGAGGGCCGCTGGGGGCAGGGGAGGGGGGAGATCAGGTTTCTGTGTTTGGGCTGGGCTGGAGAGGCACATTACGGAGGAGCCCCCCCCCCCCATTGCCAGCAGCCAGGCCTTTGAGACATAGCACAGGCGTTCAAACACACATACCTCATTCGGCAAAGCGGGGGGGGGGTAGGGGGGGCTTCCTTGCTAGATGCTCGCTCTGGATCCTGGTGGCAGAAGAAGAGGAGGAGGAGGAGGAAGACATAGAAGAAGAAGAGGAAGAGGAAGAGGAACTGAATCTGAGTGAACTGGGACTGGCCTCATGGGTCCAAAGACGGCTTGCGATCACCTTCCCTTGTCTCCTTCCTTGAATAAAACTCAGTTGGCCTTAAAGGTACTACTGGACTAAAAAACATTTCCCCACCACAGATACCCTGTGAGAGCTCTGGAAGAACTGCTCTATAAAACATCTCTCGGAGAACAGTGTCTGGCCCCAGATCTTCCAGCTGGCTGCATGTGGAGGAAGAGTGGGGAATAAGATTGCGTGAATCGGGTGGAAAGGCAGAAACCGACCCCTCCAGCAGAACAGGAGGGAAAGAAAAAAGGCAGCAAAGAGCCAAGGAGCGCGTGTTGGTGGTGGGTTGTTTTGGATCCCTGACAGAAGGAGAGGGAGGTGCTTGGGGGTCGGGTTTCATTGGTTTGAGGCCTGCGCATGAAGGGGAGAGGGTTGCTGCCTGGCTCCAGCGACTCCCTGGGCGTCCCATGTTTAGCTTTGGCATTCTTTCGGAAAGAGCTTCCCTCCCTGAGATTCCTGGACCTTCTGGCGCCCCCCCCCTCCCACAACCCCCCTGACCACACTTGGCCCAGGCAAGATTTCCTTTCTCTAATGGAAAGACCCATCTGGTGGCTGGGAAGGACGCCCCCCCCCCGTCCCCCAAATGAGAACAAACTTTGGAGCATCCGGGTGGTTTTTATTGTACAATTTGCAAAACAATCAGCTTTGCTCTTTCTCTCTCTCCCCTCCCCTGGAAGGGGCCCAAATGGGGAATATCCTTGTTCCAGGGCTAAATGTTTCAAGGAGTTCGGGATGACTGGGGGTGGGGGGGGGGTGCTTGTCGTGACACGCTTCCTGGAAATGGGAGGCAGCCAAGAACTCCAGCTTTAGAAAGGCTCCATGACATATTTCTCCCGCCTGAAGAAGCAAGTCGTGACTCCCGAGAGCTCCTCCCCTGCCCCAAAGTCTGTTAGTCCTGAAGGTGCTCCTGGACACTGGCTCTTTTCTCTCTGAAGAAGTGAGCAGAGACTCCCAAGAGCTCCTCTCCTGCCCCAAGGTCTGTTAGTCCTGAAGGTGCTCCTGGACTCTGGCTCTTTTCTCTCTGAAGAAGTGAGCAGAGACTCCCGAGAGCTCCTCCCCTGCCCCAAGGTCTGTTAGTCCTGAAGGTGCTCCTGGACACTGGCTCTTTTCTCTCTGAAGAAGTGAGCAGAGACTCCCGAGAGCTCCTCCCCTGCCCCAAGGTCTGTTAGTCCTGAAGGTGCTCCTGGACTCTGGCTCTTCTCTCTCTGAAGAAGTGAGCGGAGACTCCCGAGAGCTCCTGCCCTGCCCCAAGGTCTGTTAGTCCTGAAGGTGCTCCTGGACTCTGGCTCTTCTCTCTCTGAAGAAGTGAGCGGAGACTCCCGAGAGCTCCTGCCCTGCCCCAAGGTCTGTTAGTCCTGAAGGTGCTCCTGGACTCTGGCTCTTCTCTCTCTGAAGAAGTGAGCAGAGACTCCCGAGAGCTCCTCCCCTGCCCCAAAGTCTGTTAGTCCTGAAGGTGCTCCTGGACGCTGGCTCTATTCTCTCTGAAGAAGTGAGCAGAGACTCCCGAGAGCTCCTCCCCTGCCCCAAAGTCTGTTAGTCCTGAAGGTGCTCCTGGACACTGGCTCTTTTCTCTCTGAAGAAGTGAGCAGAGACTCCCGAGAGCTCCTCCCCTGCCCCAAGGTCTGTTAGTCCTGAAGGTGCTCCTGGACGCTGGCTCTTTTCTCTCTGAAGAAGTGAGCAGAGACTCCCGAGAGCTCCTCCCCTGCCCCAAGGTCTGTTAGTCCTGAAGGTGCTCCTGGACTCTGGCTCTATTCTGTCTGAAGAAGTGAGCAGAGACTCCCGAGAGCTCCTCCCCTGCCCCAAAGTCTGTTAGTCCTGAAGGTGCTCCTGGACACTGGCTCTTTTCTCTCTGAAGAAGTGAGCAGAGACTCCCGAGAGCTCCTCCCCTGCCCCAAGGTCTGTTAGTCCTGAAGGTGCTCCTGGACGCTGGCTCTTTTCTCTCTGAAGAAGTGAGCAGAGACTCCCGAGAGCTCCTCCCCTGCCCCAAAGTCTGTTAGTCCTGAAGGTGCTCCTGGACGCTGGCTCTTTTCTCTCTGAAGAAGTGAGCAGAGACTCCCGAGAGCTCCTCCCCTGCCCCAAGGTCTGTTAGTCCTGAAGGTGCTCCTGGACACTGGCTCTTTTCTCTCTGAAGAAGTGAGCAGAGACTCCCGAGAGCTCCTCCCCTGCCCCAAGGTCTGTTAGTCCTGAAGGTGCTCCTGGACGCTGGCTCTTTTCTCTCTGAAGAAGTGAGCAGAGACTCCCGAGAGCTCCTCTCCTGCCCCAAAGTCTGTTAGTCCTGAAGGTGCTCCTGGACGCTGGCTCTTTTCTCTCTGAAGAAGTGAGCAGAGACTCCCGAGAGCTCCTCCCCTGCCCCAAGGTCTGTTAGTCCTGAAGGTGCTCCTGGACGCTGGCTCTTTTCTCTCTGAAGAAGTGAGCAGAGACTCCCGAGAGCTCCTCCCCTGCCCCAAAGTCTGTTAGTCCTGAAGGTGCTCCTGGACGCTGGCTCTTTTCTCTCTGAAGAAGTGAGCAGAGACTCCCGAGAGCTCCTCCCCTGCCCCAAGGTCTGTTAGTCCTGAAGGTGCTCCTGGACGCTGGCTCTTTTCTCTCTGAAGAAGTGAGCAGAGACTCCCGAGAGCTCCTCCCCTGCCCCAAAGTCTGTTAGTCCTGAAGGTGCTCCTGGACGCTGGCTCTTTTCTCTCTGAAGAAGTGAGCAGAGACTCCCGAGAGCTCCTCCCCTGCCCCAAGGTCTGTTAGTCCTGAAGGTGCTCCTGGACACTGGCTCTTTTCTCTCTGAAGAAGTGAGCAGAGACTCCCGAGAGCTCCTCCCCTGCCCCAAAGTCTGTTAGTCCTGAAGGTGCTCCTGGGCTCTGGCTCTTTTCTCTCTGAAGAAGTGAGCAGAGACTCCCGAGAGCTCCTCCCCTGCCCCAAGGTCTGTTAGTCCTGAAGGTGCTCCTGGACGCTGGCTCTTTTATCTCTGCCCTGTATAGCAACCCTGGACTTCCTTGGTGGCCTTCCAGCCACATCTTAACCAGAGACTGAGCTTGGGCTAGCCTGGGCTTTCCACATCAGGGGCAAAGCAGCTTAGAGAGGTGTTTTCTGGCAAAAACCAAGCAGGGAAGAACAGATGCAGGCTTTCCTCTCTCCCCTGGCCTTTCCCCGCCTTCACAAGCACTCCTGGCAGCAGGAGGGGCCCCAGAGACAAACTCACATCCCCAAACAAGCATCGGGTGTTGCTGAGGCCGCCACACCTGCAAGTCACAGTTCATGCGCATGAATGAAAGACAGAAAACCCCTTGCCAGAAGATCCAAGGCATCGGCTGTAAATAGAAGTACATTTCACGTTCTCCTTTCTCCCTGGGCAGGAGCATTAACTTCTTAGCCAGTCCCTCTGAGCTTCTCTCTGGCCAGTTACTTGCTTGGGGTTTCAGAGCTGTGTCCGTGGCACCTGTCCCCCTGCTTGTTGGTCAGCCTGTCTCACCACAGTTGTCTTATCTCCTCGTACCAGGCAGGGGAATGACCTTCTCCAGCACACCTCTCTTGGCTTGAATCGCAGGCGAGGCTGAAGGGAGGGACCCCTCGGGACCTTGCTAGGGGCAGCTCTGGACTAGCACAGCACAATTTGAAACCTGGGGCACCTTAGAGACCAAGAGGGCATTCAGGGTGTGATTTCCAGGGGACCATCAGGTATCTGACGAAGGGTGCTTTGACCCTTGAAATATCCTCTCCCTCCCCCACCCCCAAAATCTTGTCGTTGTATCGAGAAGTTCTCTGAAATTGTCAGGACCGAAGGGCTCTTGCTGGACAGGCAGATGGTAAAATGTTCCAGCAGGTAAATCTCTCGCCTGGCAGCTGGACTCTGGAGGCATGTTGATCATGCTTGGGAGGCTCCAGTGTTTGCCAGCTGATAAGAAAATGCCAGAGAGCAGAGCCTCCTGGGAAATTCTACGGCAAGAGACTTGCAAACGGATGCCCTTGCTCCCTCCACCCACCGAGGCACAGGGATGGGACGGCATTCCAGTTCGGGCAGCGAGGATTCAAAAAATGCCTCTTCTTGCTCCTTGGAGAGAGTTTGTCTCTTGGTGTCTCATATTCCAGAGATGCTTTAGCGAGCCAGGCCTCTCCCCCTCCTCAGAGAGGAATGCAAACAATTCCAAATGGGATTCCTGCAAGGAGGAGGCGTGAGCAGCGGAAAGGTGACCCCACCACAGTTCTGGGCTAATCGTGGCACGTGTGGGGTATGACTGGATTCATTTGAGCCCTGCATTTCTCCAAAACGGCAGCCCAAAGCAGCTTACTTGGCTCCCCTCTTTCCCGTTTATCATTGCCACAACTCTGCAAGGGAGGTTAAAAGGAAAAGAGAGGGGCTTTTTTGTACTTTTCACTGGGAGGTAGGTGGGGCTGAGAGAGCTCTGAGAGAACTGGGACTGCCTCAAAATCACCCAGCTGACTGCAGGTGACTAGTCAGTTGCAAAATGGCTTCAATACTCAACAAATTATTTATTATTTATGTAGCTGGTGCTGTGTACTTTGCATATCTGAACTCTGCCAATCCTCCAAGTTTCCCTGGAGGTTGGGAACTGTGGGCAGAGGATTGCACCTCTCACGCTAATGGGGAGCATCTGCACCCATCCTTGGGCCACCCAGCCCAGCCCCTTGCACATATTTTGGAAATGGAAATGGCAGAGAGGGAGAATTGGTGTGGAGTCCCTTCATGTATTTCTTCCAGGTTGGTGCAGTGGTTAAGAGTGGCAGTTTCTAATCTGGCAAGTCGTGTTTGATTCCCCACTCCTCCCCGACATGCAGCCAGCTGGGTGACCTTGGGCTTCCCACAATACTGAGAAAGCTGTTCTGACTGAGCATTAATATCACGGCTTTCTCAGCCTCACCCTCTTAGGATGTCTGTGGTGGGGAAAGGAAAGGCAAATGTAAGCCACTGAGACCCCTTTAGGCAGGGAAAAGGGGCATATAAGAACCAATTCTTCCTCCTCCTCCTCCTCCTCCTCCTTTCTTTGCCTCCTTCAGAGTCCTCCCCCGGTCAGGAAGTAGATGGAGGTTTCTGGCTGAGACAGTGGAGGGGAGGTCAACCTCTCACTGCTTCCTACAAGCCGAAATTGGGAGCAGATTGCCTTCTCGCCTGTGCTGATCTCAGCAAGTGAAACTAGCCGAGTCAGCCCCTGACACACGGGATGGGAAGGCCGCAGTCTGCAGGAAGAGGTGGGTTGCCCCGAAAGGCGGAAGCTGCATGTGACGGGGGCAGGGGGGGACAGGGTCCTTCCTAAAGCATCCCAGAGAAGAAGCAAGAAACGCCCAGGCCACTGTCCAGTCTGTTTATCCATCATTATAACAACGACAAACTTTATTCTTGTATCCTGCCCTTACTGGTAGCTCAGGGCGAGTAACAGCTTGGGTTAAAACAACTGGATTTTAAAGACCAGTAAGTCATTAAAACATCAATGCAACTTGGGGGTAGGATTTCAGATCTTCCTGGGATCTTCTCCTTCTGCAGCGAGGCCAGCACTTTTGGGTCCCACAGATATGCCGATCCCAGCCCGTTTAGGACTTTACAGGCTAGTCCCAATCCCTTGAACATGATCCGGTCTCCAATGTGGAGCCAAAGCAGGCGGGGGGGGGGGGGAGCATTGCTGTCATGTGTGCTTTCCACTGGGACAGATGCCCAAAAAGGAGCCCCAAAAGGAGGCTGAATAAAATCCTCCGCGTTTACTACAAGGAGCCAACCTCTAAGTGAGCTATGAGCCGGCTTGCTGGGGTGAGGGAAGGATATAAATTGAACAGATAAATAAATGGCCCCAAGGACTCTTTGGTGTTATCAACAAGAAAAATATTCATCCAGCTTCACACAGTTATCCCATGGTTGATCTCCGTGGTTAAGATGTTCTCCAGTTCATGGAATCTCTCCCGTTTGTTTTGATAGCAACTGCGTGACAGAGTCCCTTGGTGCCTAGTGGGGCCGTACCCCAAAACACACCAGACCGGGAAACCTTTTTATGCGGGGTTCTTTTTAGCTGCCGTGAAAAGAAAAGGTCAGAGGGGGACAGAGTGTCCGAAGAATAGAGGGTTCCACCGGGTTTTCAGCATCTGCCTCCCAGGGCTGGCTCAGATGCCTGGAGGAACGCCCCAATGCCCCTCCTTCAGTGTCCAGGACCACCCCAAGGTCTCCAGGCTGGCCCTGGAGCCTCTGATATGGCATGGGGTCAGCACTCACCCCCAAGTTGGCATCATCCAGAGCCCATTCCTCCACCTCCCTCCTTCTCAAGGCACCGGAGGTCTCCGGAAAAGTTTGTCAAGCAGCCCCTGTAGTTATCTCTAGGGTGTCTGTCTTTGGTTCAGTGCTAGCACTTCCCTGACCCACATTCCAGGGGGACAGCCTCGCACTGGCTGCTCTTCCCATTGGCTGGCCAGAGGCAGGCACAGAGAGGCATCTTTCTCCTGCAGGGAACGGCAGAATATCTAAGGGAGAGTCAAAAGCAAGCTCGCGTGCAAAATCATCACCAGTTTCCAAGAAGCACCTGATATTATTATTCATTCATCAATTAATTAAATGTATAGCCTGCCTCCCTCCGAAGACTCAAGGCGGGTTACATAAAAATATAATTCCATAAAACCCCCGAGCCAGTATAACTCCCAAGGTACCAAGATGGCCAATTATTCGATACTGGAATCAATTCAGAATCCTGTTATCACCACCCGTCCATTGCTGTCAAGATGCGACTTTCACTTCCAATTGTCTTGACCTGGCTGTATTTACTGCCTGATGCAGCCTCTCTCGACCTTTTTTTTACCTTCGAGAAACCCCTGGAACATTCTCCAGGCTTCTATGGTTGGGAAGCAGAGCTGTGCGCAGAGCTGCCCTGGGTCCCTCCCTGATGGCCAAATAGCCCCCCACCCCCTCCAGGCCCATCAGTGGCCATTTTGGGAGGGGAGGGCAGGTCGATAGGCAATATCTGGTCATATCGCCCGAGAAAAATTTAACACATTATATACACACAAACACACACACACACACACACACACACATATAATTAATTAACTCCCACCCCCTCCGGGAGACCTTTCCAGGCTATCAAGAAACCCTGGTGTGAAATAACAGCTGCAGTGTGACACCATAAATATTGTACTGTTGAAGAGACAGATCTGGTGACCTTACTCAGTGCATTTAGCCGACTTGAACACTCAGCTGTTGCCGATTCCCACGCCACTTGCCTGATGCTCGGAGCAGCAGTGGGGCACATAAGGAAGCCCCAGAGTCTCGGACAGCTGGGCAGGGTATCACTTCCAGGGGGAACCTAGGAGCTACGTCGCGTCACTCTAGGAACCCCCAGGAATTGTATGTTTTTACCACAGAGTTCTCAGTGATTCCTAGCATGGCCCCACTTCTGTTTCCCCCGTGAAAGTGGCATCAGGGTGGTACAATAATGTCTCCCCCATGCCCTTGCCCCTCCCTGAAGCTTCCCCCCTCCCCAAACTCTGCCTGCCCTAAAACCTCAGGATTTGGCCACTCCTGCCCTGCAAGGTCCCCATAGGATGCCTGGAATTTGAGGTCCCTTTCCACCACCGCAGCAATCGCCATGCCTCCCTCTCCCCATAACAGACACTATATGAGGCAGGTGGAGAGGCGAGAGCTCTGACAGAATTGCTCTGTGAGAACAGATCTAACAGGACTGTGACTAGCCCAAGGTCACCCAACTGGCTGCATGTGGAGGTGCAGGGAATCAAACCTGGCTCAGCAGAAAAGAAACCAGCACTCTTAACAACTACACCAAGCTGGCTAGAATAAGAAGAGTTGGTCCTTATATGCCGCTTTTCTCTATCAGAAGGAGTCTCAAAGGTGCTTTCAATCACCTTCCCTTCCTCTCCCCACAACAGACACCCTGTGAGGTGGGTGAGTCTGAGAGAGCCCTGGTATTCCTGCTCAGTCAGAGCGGCTTTATCAGTGCCGTGGTGAGCCCAGGTCAGCCGGCTGGCTGCATGTGAGGGAGCGGGGAATCAAACCCAGTTCACCACCTTATAAGTCCTCACTCCTAACCACTCCACCAAGCTGGCTACGTGCCATTTGAGTGCTGCACCCCTCTGAGTCCTTTCCAGTCTTCTCTGCCACCCATCATGGACTTGCCTGGATCTGCAACTAGTCCTCCCGAGACGTTTCACCAGTTCCACGGAGCAATTCAGGCTGCTGGGCTTCGGAATGAGGAGTTAAAACAGCTGACACAAATTCTGGAACTTCCCAAAACTGGAGTTCATAAAGCTGCTTGCAAGAGGAAGCAAAGAACTCCCCTGGATTGCCTCGTCCTTAAGTGCCAGCATCCCCTCTGGTGTCTGCAGACAGCCCAAGGCTCTCCTGGGACAGGGAGTTCCACAGGCAACCGAGAGCCCCTGCGGGCGTGGGCGTCCAACAAGCAGGTAAGAGGTTTTTCTCCCCTTGAATCAGGCCTCTCTTTCAACAGGGAGATGCCTCCTACGTGGCCCTGACCTGGGGAGCCCAGCCTAGGCGCATCTCAGGAACTGAGCACGGCTGATCCTGGGACTTAGATGGGAGACCTCCAGGGACACGAGGGAGGGCCATGACGGGGAGGCAGGCTGCGGCAAGCCACTTCGGAACATCTCTTGAGAAGAAGACGAGCTGTTCTTTGTACCTTGCTTTTCACTACCCGAAGGAGGCTCAAAGTGGCTTCCCTTCCTCTCCCTGCAACAGACACCCTGGGAGGTAGTTGAGGCTGAGAGAGCTCTGAGAGAACTGAGATTGGCCCAAGGCTGACTGCATGTGGAAGAGGAGTGAAGAATCACACCCGGTTCTCCAGATTCGAGGCTGCCGCTGTGTGTCCTGTGGACCAGAACCATTGCTGGGGTTAATAATTAGTTAAAATTTCCCGCAAATGGGAAACGCAAGCTGCATGAGGGGGTGACTGCAGTTGAGTTTCTGTTGGTTGTTGTTGCTGGAGCTGTGGGTGAATAAGTGTTACTGTTCCGATCTTGGCGACCACAGCAATAGACCTTCCCGCCACCCTGAACCACGATGCCACGCGGGCTCTTGCTGGGCTGCCATGCGATCGTATAGCCCAAATAAGCTGTGCGACAAATGCTGCGTTCCTAGACCGCCTGGAATCACTGTCCGTTCTCTGGAAGGCACAAAGCGCCAACACCGAGAGACTGTTGTGAGGGGAGCTGAGAAATGGAAGGCAAGCATTTTGTAGGAAGCCCAGGCCACAACCACGCAAACTCTGGACCTACCCGGAACGTCTGCCCTGGTGTGAATCCAGCCGGAAGGAAGGAAGGAAGGAAGGAAGGAAGGAAGGAAGGAAGGAAGGAAGGAAGGAAGGAAAATACAGGGAGAAGGAAGGGAGGGAGGGAGGGAGGGAGGGAGGGAGGGAAGGAAGGAAGGAAGGAAGGAAGGAAGGAAGGAAGGAAGGAAGGAAGGAAGGAGTCAGGCAGGCAGGCAGGCAGGCGGGTAAACGCGAGAAAACACAGGCGGGAAGTACGTTTCCTCGGAGGCCTTTGGGTTTCTCCTCTGGCCGAGAGACAGCCAGTCTCTGCTTGGGCTCCAAAGCGCCTGGACCCAGCATCAACTATTGTGGCCCTCCCAAACTACCCCCCCGGACCTTGGCACCCCTGTGCTGCCCATCCCAGCTGTGTGTTGAGAACATTTAAAGACCTCTCCTGCCCGTCTGAGATTCCCAGGGAGAACTGGAAGGACGTCCTTAGCTTGACGGAAGGGCCTGGAGTGCCACAGTCCCTCCCGCATGGTTAGGCATGCCTCCAGGAACCCGTCTGTCCTGAGAAAAGTCTTGCTCTCATCCAGGGCTTGCTTTTCGGGAGGGGGGGGCACTCTCTTCTTCTAAAGCCCCATCCAGGGAGAACCATCACTGGCCTGGCCAAGAACTGGAACCCGGATCCCTCCAGACCATTTGGTCCCCTGTGCTGCCTCTCCGACATCTTCTGACCTGTCTGAGAAGCAGTGTGATATAGTGGTTAGAGCAGGGGTGGGCAGACTGTGGCCCTCTAGATGTTTCTCAGTCTGGATTTGGCCACCCTGCCCCCCCCCCATCCCCTGTCAGTGGCCGGAGGGATGTTGCTGTCCCTAAGAGAAACTAAAGCGAAACTCTGCAGCCTCCCGATGTGGAAGCCGGGCAGATGCTGAGAAACGAAACTCAGGAGGCAAACAGCACACAGAGCTGAGCCCAGGAAACAAATGGGAAGTTGGGCAAAGGGGCTGAGACCCACGGCAGGCAGATGTCGCCAGAGGAGAACTGCTGTTTTGGGCACCATAATCTCAGGTCTCTCTCAGCTTCCCCTCCCTCACAGGTGTCTGTTGTGGGGAGAGGAAAGGGAAGGAAATTGGAAGCTGCTCTGGGACTCCTTCAGGCAGTGCAAAGTGGGGTATAAAAACCAACTCTTCTTCTTCTATCACTGACCCAGCAGGGCTCTTCTGAGGGTCTTCTCGGGGGAAGGCCTCGGCCTCTCTGCCCTGTGGCTGGCCCTGCAGAGGAACTGGCTGGCCCCTGGGTGAGACGGGATGGTGGACTAGATGGACCACAAGTCTGATCCAGCAGGGCTCTTATGAGGGTCTTATCAAAGGAAGGTGGCCTCTCTACCTTGTTGCTGGCCCTGCAGAGGAACTGGCTGGCCACTGTGCTGGACTAGATAGGCCACCAGTCTGATCTCACAGGTTTCTTATGTTCTTAATGTGCTTTTGTCTTGTATGTAACTGAACTTCAGAGAGAAAAATAGTGTTTTGCAAGTTTCCCCATGAAGAATCTGGGCATTGTGGATACCTGTTGGGAGGGCATCCGCTGGGACCTCAGGGAGATTCTCAAATCCCTCCATTC
This sequence comes from Paroedura picta, assembly GCF_049243985.1. Taxonomy (NCBI): domain Eukaryota; kingdom Metazoa; phylum Chordata; class Lepidosauria; order Squamata; family Gekkonidae; genus Paroedura; species Paroedura picta. Next base: position 86,765,441 of record NC_135378.1, read on the forward strand.
CCTACTGAGGAAAGCAGAGGCTAAGCAGCCCACTGGCCATTACACAAAATAAATACACACCCTCGGTTATGGTCTGTGAGCAGAGCGCTCAGTGCCTCAAGGGACAATTCCTTTTATCAGTCATCTTAAGGTACACATGTTAAGCAGAGAAAGAAAACATGCCTGCTCATGTGTTTGCTGGCAGGGGCTCATGGGAATTGTAGTCCATGAGCATGTGGAGGACCACAGGTTGACTATAATGTGTTGCAAGCTCACGGAGTCCTCGAGAAGAGAGATTTCCATAAGGGGGTGAAATTTCTGGCCCGAGATGAAGGCCTTGGCTTGGGATAAGAGTCCTGCACATGTCTCACTCTTTTGCACCTGGGCTTGCCCAACCGTGCAATTATGCAAGATCTGTGCCAGCAACTCCTACACCCATTTCCAGTTTTATCAGGCTCTTAAAGTCAAAGCTGTTTATAGGCATATCTCATTTATTTGCAAGGACCCCAGGGGGCTGATGGGTGGATCCTTGCCCATATTCCCAGGAGGCCCTGAATGCAGCAACAAGTTGATATTAAGCAGATGATAATAGTAAACAGGTAGAAAAAGGCCTGGCGCAGGTAGGAGAGGGCTGTAGCCAATCTGTTAAATGACCAAATAAGTCCCTCGCAGGCACTGACATTATTAGCAGTCCTGCGCTGGAGGCCCTGTCATTCAGCTTCGATGAATTGATTCATATTATGAAAGCATACTTGGCAACCTTGATCTCCTACAATCGTGCAAAATCCTCCAGATTTGGCTAAGAGGTAATCAGAAGCTATACAGACCTGCATCAGTTCCTGATGGAGTTCTTCAGTCTCCTGTTGTCAGTCTCTAATGATCGCTCCAGTGGTATTCTCTGATTTTTCTAACCTACATGTGAGGCCCAGGATGTCATGCCGGTTTCGCTTTCTGCAGCCTGCCAAGGCCAGGCATTGTAAAACTGTAAGTCTGTCCTCTGGCTCCAGGACTCCCCTGCTTTCCCAGCTGGGTGTCGCTATCTGCCTGCCTTATCAAGCTGCTCCTTCGACCTTGCAAAGACAGAGGAGACTCAACAGAAATGTAACTGTTGGGATCAAAGCCGAGCCATCTGGCCGGCTGGGAATTCTTGCACCTCTAGTGCCCTATGCTCTCCCGCCTAAATGCCTGTGTCCCCCTCCCCTATTGAATGAACTCTATAATAACCCTGGGGTGCCTATTGTATCTTTGTAACTGCCAAGATCTTTGCTCTGCAGGTCTTGGCGTGTTCCAGTGATTCTGTAGTTTCTGTTTAATAAAGATCTTCTTTGGACTTTCAACTACCTATTGAACCTTGGATGTCTCTTTACCATGGACTCTACAGGCATGGTTCTCTGCGATTCTCTGGAGCGATTATGCCGGGGTAACTTCCTAGTGTGAGACCCCCTGCCACAGAACTAAGAATAGGATGGCCCACCACTCCAGTGTTGGACAATTGGGCATCAGCAATCCCCTCATTTTGGCAGTACGGACCCAGAGGCCCGGTGCTACAAAGAGGGGCGAGTGCGAAATGCATCGTTAACTACTTGAACAGGGCAGGTAAAGTAGCCAATGGCTGCACATTGATAACTTCCAGGGTGATAATTTGTGGCAATCCCATCAAACAAAAAACACATATTGGGGTCTCTTATTTGCCACCCCCCACATAAATTCCCATAGCCAGAAATGTTGACCGGGGAGGTGGGGAAATTATCATAAATGTCAGCAATCATAGCTGGCTAAAGTTACCCTGGGTGAGAAAGAAGAATTGGACCCACCCCACAGCCAAAAACATTCATCACAGGCTGAATAATTACAAACTAAGTCCAGAACAGGTTTAGCATGAGTCTCGTCTTTCCATTTCATAGAATCATAGAGTTGGAAGGGACCTCCTGGGTCATCTAAAAGCAGACCTGGAATGTCAGGAGCCCACGATTGAGCTCAGACCACCCCCAGCCCCTGTAGTTCTGCAACAGTATCTGGCCCAAGTGCTATTTGCAGCCAACCTGTTTATTCTTGGTGCAGATGGGCCCACACCCGTGCCTTCTGCCACATTGATAATGAGTTGTTAGAGATGCAGCAGAATGGCCCAAGAAAGGCTGGAAATCAGGGTCAAAAGGAGGAGGAAAATCCTCCTGGGGCCTTGGGGGGGGGGCAAACAGAGGCTTGCCTCCAGAACAGACTGCAGGAATGCAGAACAACAGTTTGACAGTTAGGACACTCTCCCTCTCCTCTCCTTCTATACAAACTTCTTTCTCTCCTAAATAAAACTAGTTCAGTCTTTTCAGCAGCCTGGTGTTGCATCGCTCCTTGCACATCTAATCTCTGCCCACAGCCAATTGTACCACGTATTTATCATGTATTTTCCCTGCCAGGAAGGATCCCTGCCCAAAAGCTTCCTTTCCAGTCTGCAAGTTCTCCAGGACAATCATGCGAGCCCCATCGCAGGCGAAGAGGAAACTCATCTTGCTTCCTCATTCTGGCAGCTCTGGATCACATGCTAACTTCCCTCCTTTCACTGCTCCAGAGAAGGAGACGGGTTCACCTGTTGCCCAGTGGGCACTGTGCCAGAGAGAACAGAATAGGAAGAAGTCTGGCGCCAGCATCAGTGCCTCCTCCAAGCTAGTGACTGAGCAGTTGGCAGAACTCCAATATGCAAAGAGGAGCAGAGCAGCTTAAAGAATAAAAATAGTTTTTATGAGAAAAACAAACTGTGTATAGAAAGAGAGAGAGGAGAGAGATATTCCTCACTGTCTAACTGTTCTGTTTATCTAGTTGGCTTCTATACCCCCATCCTTCACCCTGCAAGGAGGCTCAGGGTGATTTACAAGAATAAAACACAGCTAAAACACAGTCCCCCTCCCCAGCCACTTAAGCATTCTTCATTCTGACTTCATTCCAACTGTTCTGCAGGCAAGCAGAGAGTGAGTGTGTGCAAAGAAGCAGGAAATATCCAAGGAGCCAATCAGGACAAAGGAGGAGATGATTTGAAAAACAGCAAGAAATTCCTAATGTAATTATGCTAAATATCCATCACCTCCGACGCCCCCTGTAGGTTATTCTTCATCTGCCTTTGAATCATGCAAACTGTGGCTGTCCAGATGTCCATGGACAGGCAGGGCCTCAAGGGAATTGTAGTCCACGGGCATCTGGAGAGCCACAGTGAGGTCACCCTGCTTAAAGATCTTACAGATTCCAAAATGAGGAACAAGATCGGTGTAAACGTCATTCTAGAAAGGCAATCTGAGCACCATCATCTTGATCAGGGGTAGTCAAACTGCGGCCCTCCAGATGTCCATGGACTACAATTCCCAGGAGCCCCTGCCAGCATTCGCTGGCAGGGGCTCCTGGGAATTGTAGTCCACGGACATCTGGAGGGCCGCAGTTTGACTACCCCTGATCTTGATAGACAAACGTGAGCGGATAATATAAATAGTGAGCAGCTCTTACAGTCACAGACATCTTGCTCCTTGGATTGACCCTCCCGCATCTAATTCTACATTTCCCCCCTCCAGGATTCTGGATTAACTCCCAGGAATTGCGATGGCTGGCCTCCTGCTCCTCCTGGAACTCGCTCTTTGTGTCCTCCGAGGTACGTTTACTCATGAGTGAAGTGCAGCCCCTGGGTGGGAGACCGCCAAGGGCTACATCCTACAAGGGACAGAATGCCCAGGGATTTCTTTTTCTCATTGGCATAGCCCCTGTGTGGGACCCAGTCCAGACTGGGATAGTGGCCCTCCCTGGGCACCAGCAGCGGAGGGGAGAGATAAGGGAACTCCTGGAGATCTGGGGAATGAGCCTGAGGAGGACAGGGACTTCAGTGAGGTGCAACGTCCCTCCCAAGTAGCCATTTTCTCCAGGGGAGCTGATCTCTGCAGCCTGGGAATAAACCGTAATTCCAGATTCTACCTGGAGGATGGCATCCCTAATTGTGGTGCAAGGTTGACTTAAGCTTTCCCTCCATACTATTTCTCTGACCTGAAGTGACGCCATGGGGATGCACTTTGCCTTCTTGAACCAACAATCAGAAGGCCTGAAGTCCCCCTCCCCGGCCCCCCGAGAATGACAACTGATGTCCACATTATATAGATTTGGCTGCAGGAAACAGCTTCAGAGGGGGGAGTGGCAGCTCCTCCTCCACACTGTGTTCCCTCCCCGGAGTCTGCCCTCCCCGTCCTCAGGAAGGCAGAATTTGGGATGGGGAGGAAACCGGATTGGAGTAACCGCATGTGGCCCGCCCTACAAGGCTGCCGTGGCCGCCGTTTTCTTCAGAGGAACTGAGCCCATATGGGGAGGGGTGGTATAGAAATTAAATATCATCATTATCATCGTCTCTGTAGCCTGGAGGTCAGTTGTAATTCTGGGATGTCTCTAGGGTGCACCTTGAGGTTGGAGAGCCTATCGGGACCACATGCTAAGACCCACGGACCCTGCTTGCTCACCAAGAGTCAGCGTGATTTGCTCTGCCCTGAGGGGGAAGCCAACAACTCCCCAATATGGTGGGGGGTCACTTTCTGAATCTCTTTGAGAGCTGCCAAACTTCAGCATTATAGAGTGGGAAGGGGTCATAAAGGGCATCTAGTCCCACCCCCTGCTCAGGGCAGGATGAGCCTCCAGCATCCAGGAGAAGGATCTGTCCAGCCGCTGCTTGAAGACGGCCAGTGAGGGGGAGCTCCCCACCTCCTCAGGCAGCCCATTCCATGGGTGAACTATTCTGACTGTGAATCCCCCGCCCATGAAGCCATTAACTGTGGCCCCTGTCCTCTGGTGCCAACAGGAACTGTTCACTGCCTCACTCTGACTGACAACCTTTCAGAGACATCAAGAGAGCCCTCCTGTCCCCTCTCAGCCTCCTCTTCTCCAGGCTGAACTTTCCCAAGTCCCTCGGCCTTTCCTCTCAGCGCTTGGTCCCCCGGCCCTGGATCCTCCTTGCCACACTCCTCTGCCTCCCCCCGCACTTTTGTCCCTGTCCTTTCTGAAACAAGGCCTCCAGAGCGGCACCCAGGACTCCTCCAGACGGGTCTGATCAATGTGGTTTACGCATAACTGAAATGACTAATCTCCGGGCTACAGAGATTAGCCCCCCAGGAGAACATGGCTGCTTTGGTCTCTGGCATCAGAACCTCCCCTCCCCAAATTCTGCCTCCTCCAGGGGTAGTCAAACTGCGGCCCTCCAGATGTCCATGGACTACAATTCCCAGAAGCCCCTGCCAGCATTCGCTGGCAGGGGCTTCTGGGAATTGTAGTCCATGGACATCTGGAGGGCCGCAGTTCTCTTCTGCTGTCGCTGTACATTGCCCCTTTTTTCAGCCTGGGCTTCGTGGAGCATCACCTGCCCCCGGAGTGTGCAGAGTGTCCAAGGATCGTGCGTCTTGATCCCGTGTTCCTTCGACTACCCCGTGGACACCCCAGCGAGCATCACCACTATCTGGTACAAAGATTCTGCAGGCCAGCGCATCGTGGTTTTCCATTCTTCGACTCCGAATGCTGTGGATGCTCAATTTCAAGGCCGTGCAGAACTGCTCGGGGACCCTCTTGGGGACCGTAACTGCACCCTCCTCCTAAGGAGCACCCAGACGAGCGACAGCGGGAAGTATAACTTCCGGTTTGAAATCCCCAATGTGAACAGCTGGGGGGACAAGCAAGGAGTGGACCTGACAGTCGCCGGTAAGCAGCTGGGGTCTCTGTGCTTGTGGCTACAGGCAGAGAGAGAGAGAGAGAGAGAGAATTTGTTCTCAGACAGCACTGGGATAGAGTTTTATTATTTATTGTCACAGTTTTATATTCTCATTTTAACTTTGTTTTAGCAATCTCTGTTGTACCTTGTCCCAAGCCCTGGATGCAGAGTGGGACGGTTAATAAATCAAATTAATTATAGCAATTACAATATACCTGCAACATATAGTAACTTATGAGGGATATGGTTTGTTCAAATTCAAATCCAGCCCCTTTATTGGCATACTTAGAAAAGAAACTGTAATGTTTCATCCATAAGAGAGAGTCGGCCATCAAAAATCAGACCTGGTCGGCCAACGGGGGGTTTTCGTGGTGAGTTAACGGAGACAAGTAGAGAAACCTGGCAATAATTCCTGAGGGTGGAATATGATTTGTTACCTGACCCCGTTGCTCTTTTTGGACTCCTTTTATATTTCCACCTGTTTTCTTAAAATTAATACACACACACACACACACACATATATATATATATTTTAATTGTACCTGGCTTGGGTTTAGAGAAGGACCAGGGGGGGGGGAGTGCGTAGCATCTGAAGGGCGGGGGGGGGGGGTGGAGGATGGAGATCGCTTTTGGACAGGAAGCCTCCGATGGATGGGAGTGTCCCTGATGAGGCCCCCCCCCCAATTCCTTTGCTCAGAGAGTCCGGACAGTCCGAGGATCGATTCTCCGCAAGACCTGCAGGAGGGGCAGCTGGCGGCCTTCAACTGCTCCACTCCATACACCTGCCCTCCGGTCAGCATCTCCCTGCAGTGGGTCGGGGACAACGCAGAGCCCTCCCCTGTCCAGAGGATGGTCCAGCAGGACACGGGCGGGGTGCTGCAGAAGCTAACCCTCAGCAGCGTGCTCTCCTGGAAGGACCACGGCCAGAGGCTGAGTTGCGAGGTGACCCTTGGTGCTGTGACCAAAGCCAAGGAAGTCTTGCTCCAGGTGAAACGTGAGTGGGGCCGCTGCCAGGACAGGTCAGGGGGACTGTGGGGGTCCTGGCCCTTGGCACTGCTCCTGCACCGCTCTCCTCTTCCAGCCTGGTGTCCTGCTTCTAATATGGCAAGCTGGGTTTGATTCCCCGCTCCTACACAGGCAGGCAGCTGGGTGGCCCCGGGCCAGTCACAGCCCTGTTAGTGCCCTTTTCACAGTGCAGTTCTCTCAGAACTCTCTCAGCCTCCCCTCCCTCACAGGGTGTCTGTTGTGGGGAGAGGAAGGGAAGGCAATTGGAAGCCTCCTTCTTCTTCTTCCGTGGGGCTTTCGTGCTGCCCCAGAGACATTTTGACATGCTGGGTTTTGCCCTCACCCCCTTTCCTAAGAATCATTATCAGGGAGTTTGCGTTTTTCACTGATGCAGCACCCTTTCCTTGAGCTGCCCATTACAACTCCGGATCCTTCCCCCTCTTCATCTCAGCCATTCTCATTCATCTCTATGGAAAATGGGGATATGCCCTCCCCCCCCCCACTTGCATCCATTTATATTTATCAACATTGAACCTCCTTGGCCGCAGTGCTGCCCCCCACCCAGTTTGAGGAGGTCTTCTTGGAGCACTTCCCAGTCTGCCTTGGTTGTCACCCTGAATAATTCTGTGTCCTCTGCAAACATGGCCACTACACGACTCCCCCTTCATTCCGGATCATTTATAAATAAATTAAATGGTATTAGAAGAGGAGAAGAACTGGTTTTTCAAACCCTGCTTTTTACTACCCAAAGGAGTCTTAAAGTGGCTTATAGTTACCTCCCCTTCCTCTCCCCACAGCAGACACCCTGTGAGGTAGGCAGGGCTGAGAGAGCTCTGAGAGAATTGGGACTGGCCCAAGGCCTCCCAAGCTGGCTGAATGTGGAGAAGGTTCTCCAGATTAGAGGCCACCACTTTCAACCACGCCACCAAGCTAGTACAACTGGAGATCGGTTGTAAACCCAGGAGGACTTCAAGCTCCACCTGGAGAATGGCAACCCGAGAGAGTATTCAGCCCAGTGCACTAGCAAACTAGATTCTAACAGGTGTGCATGGGGGGGAGGGGTGGAATCTAGCTGGTGTGTCAATCATTACCTGCCGAACATTCATAAAATCAGCATTATTGAGTTTCAAGAGTTTTGTAAACTGCCCCAAGATGGGTAAGAGAGAGGGGCAGTTTACAATCGCAAATCATGAAACAAACGCTTGATGATTTGTAACAAGTAAGTCATGCACTGTGAGAAATATACACTCAGAAGTAAAGACACCAGTACATTTGCTCTCTACAAGCCTGTCTGTCAGTTTCTTCACTTCTTGGCCGCAGGCTCCACTGACAGGTCATTCTCATTTTGCCTGCCTGGAGGTTGGCAACCCTGTCTTGCGCGAGGATTGCTCCTAAGAACTAAAGAAGGGGCAGCCTTCCGCCATGACAGGGGTTCATGTGAGCACAAACGCCCCTCCCAGACAGCTTTTGCTTGCCTGCTTCCTCCCACAGATTCTCCCAAGGGCGTCCAGGTGTCCATCAGCCCCTCCGCGAAGAACATCCGTGTGGGCGACGTTGTCTCTCTCACGTGCCAGGTGCTGAGCAGCTTCCCGGAAGTCACTGCTTACAGGTGGTACAAAGGTGGGGCGGCCTGTGGGGAGGGGCAGGTGAAGACCTTTCCGAGCATCCTGCGGGAAGACTACGGTCAGTACCACTGCGAGGCGGAGAATCCGGTTGGGAGCTCGGTGGCCGAAGCGGAAACCCTCTATGTCTTCAGTGAGTATCGGGACAGAGGCACACCTGGAGGGTGGCGTTAAACAGCTCAGATGCTTACGGTTGCCAGCTCTGTGTTGGGAAATCCCCCTTCAGGAATTTGGGGTGGGTAGCAGTCATCTCCAGGCACCACCTGGAGCCTGGCAGCCCTACTTGGGATTGTGGTTCTACCATTTATTTATTTGTTTGTTTGTTTGTTTGTTTATTTACCGCTGCATTCCCTTCAGACTCACGGCAATTCACAATAAAACAATAAAAACCAGTATAACACCATTAAAACCCATTGAAAATTAATATTAAACAATGAACACTAAAAAGAGGGTGAATACAGAGTTCTAACCCCCACCCCACCCTCTCCCTCTCCCTCTGTCCAGCTATAGTTCCACTTAGTTTCCTTGGCGTTGTTTGCACTAACACCTGAGCCGGTGTGGGTGGGGCATCTCGTGTGCTTCCAAGGTAGCCTTGGAAATGTTGGGTCCCACCTGGGCATGTCACAAGGGACAGTGCCCCAGGAACCTCATGGGCGAAATGGACCATCTGAACGGACCATGACAACACCAGCCACACGGTCTAATTGTAATCGCTTACTGTAAATTTCACCATCTACCAACATCTCCCCGATTGTAGGCAGTAAGTACATGGATTGGCAGACAGCAACAACAGCTCCTAAGATGGATCTTGAACTTCTTGCATTAACAAGTTTTGAATCCTTTAAGACCAACAAAGTATATGCTTTTTGGTGCACACACACTTCCTCAGATACAATGAAGTGGGAATCACCAGTCCATGCATATAGTTGGGAGTGAGCAGTAAATTAGCAAACAGCAGAATGAGGATGTTTAACAGACTCAAGGACCAAACAGAAGTAACAAACTCAGTTTATAAGGCTACTATTTGCTTTGGGTTTAATTCTGGAGAGAAACATCGTGAAGGGAATAAATGTCAGAATTTAGAGATTAATGGGCAGAAGTATCCTTAATCGTGAAATGCTGAGGGCAAGTAATTGAGGCCCTGCCATTGTGCCCCAACCAGCTCATCCTAAGCATGGAGGCCTCTTTACAGCACCTTCTTCTTTGATGCCAATCTCCCCATTTCAAAGAAGATTGGGACATCTGCCCATTAGCCTCAAATTTTGACAAATTTATTTCCTACACTATGTTATTCCGATTTGGTTCCTGAAACTGTTAAACATATTCATTCTGCTAGATGCTAATTTCCTGCTCACTCCCTACCCCCCATATGCATTAACCGGTAACATCCATTTGATTGTATCTGAAGAAGTGTGCATACACAAGAAAGGTTACCGCCATCACCAAACATCATCACTAAACATTATACAGTTGAAGTTGCATGCAGACAACTTACTCCATACCTGAATGGCCCTCCCTGAGGGTGTGCCCCCAATAGGGAGAGAGCACTCTGCTAATGAGAGCCAATTAGTTCAAATTGCATGCAGGCAACTCACTCCCTACCTGGTTCTCTCTCAACCTTTGACTCAAGGGCTCATTCAGGCAGTCTAAGGGCACCAGCAGAATGAGCAAGTCCACAGCCTAAGCCTCCCGACCTCGTTAATATAGGTTGTCAGCATTCTCTCAGTCCTCACTCTGCAATAACTCAGCCTTCTGCACTCAGCTACTGCCTTGCTGACATGCTGTGGTGCCTTTTAGACTAGAGCGCTCTTCCAGCACATAGCTGGCATTGCTTAATTGCTTAATTGGCTCAAAAGAGCTGGGTGGGCTGACAAGGCAAGGAGCTGCAGCTGGAGGCAGGGTAGGGGAATGAGGAGCTCCTGCAACAACTTTGGAATCTAAGTCCTGGTTTGTCTGCAGCTCTATTCTCTCCTGTTGGTCAGATTTCTCTGTCTGTTGAACATCTGGATGGGCTAAGCTCTCATTCAGCTGAGGCTCGGGTGAAGCTGGGAGCTCCTGGCAAGGCTTTTTTCTCTGAGAAGTCCTGGGCTCACAACACCTCCCCATGGCCCTGCAACTGGTCATTAGAGTGCTCTTTGCTTTTCCCCACCCTCCCTCTCCTCAGAGGATCCAGCAAACTTCCCCATTCTGCCTTGGGAGATGTGGGGGGGTGGAAAGGAGGCAGCCCATCTCCACTAATTTACTCTCTCCTTATATGATTCATACTCTTATGATTCTTGTTTCATTGTCTGAGGAAGCGTGCATGTGCATGAATGCTCAGACCTTGATTAAACTTCGTTGGTCTTAAAGGTGCCCCTGGACTCAAATTTTGTTCTACCAGATTGAAAACAAACTGCAAAAGAATCCAAAGCATGCAAATTCCAAACCACCCCTTGCATGAACAAGAGTAGATCCTTCCAGCAGAATAACACTAATAAGATGTCCGCAGACCCAAATTCAAAGCCAGTTGCCCCTTAGAGATCAACGCATTTTCCCAGCACCAAAGCTTTGGGGAGTCTAAGCAAACCCCATCAGATATCGGCAGACTGACCCTACCTGAGACATCATGGATATTCTGCCTCACTGACCCTGCCTGAATGCTTGGCCAAAAAGTAGCCACTGGTCAGGGAGGGAGTAAGTTGGAGCTCTCCTAGGAGTTGAAGAAAACCAGAAGGAGGGATCATGCCACCAGGAGAGCAGGTGGAATTCGGCAAACTCCCCAGGTCCTACCTGGAGGTTGGCAACCGCAGGCCAATAGGCCATCAAGTGCCTGCAGGTTTCCACATGTAAGAATGTCCGCTGCCTGCCCTTTTCCTTCCTTAATTCCCAGAAGAGTCTCGGCTTTAAAGGGGATCTCTTTGCATGACTCTTGAGTGAGAAAGCAACTCTGACCTTTGCAGTCTTGACAAAATGGGCTCTGGGGTCTTTCCAAAAGACAGCCTGGGGACTGCGATCTCTGCAGCCGTCCTCCAGAGTCTGACCACGTTTCATGCCCAGAGAGGCTGAGATGTCACTGACCCTCCCCTTTCTTGGCTCTCCTTCTCCCCTCGGCCTGCAGCCGCCCTGCTGTCCGCCGGCCCTTCTCCCGAAGTCCAGGAAGGCCGGACAGTCACGCTGACCTGTGATGTTCCCGGGGAAGACAAGCAGGAGATCCACTACAGCTGGTACAAGAACAACGTCTGGATGAAGGAAGGCACCGCCCGGGACCTCATCTTCCACGAGGCGGCTGCTGGGGACACAGGGTACTACTCCTGCAAAGTGCAGAATGACAAGGGGAGTGAAAAGTCCCAAGTCCTGGGGCTGAACGTCTTCTGTGAGTTTTCAGAGCTTCCTGTCCATGCTTTGTCCGGGATGAATGGGCTTGGGTGAAAGGGCCAGGCAGGGCCAGGCAGGAAGGGATGGGGAAGACCAGAGTGACTGCCAGTCTGAGTGGACAATAGTGACCAAAGGTCTGACTCCATGTGTGGCAGCTGGATGCACACGACTCCCCCCCCCTCCATGGCACCACCCTCTCCTTTCCCTTCTGCAGATCCGCCCCGGCCGCCCGCCCTGGCCTTGTTCCAAGAGACCCAGGAGGGGAAGCTGGCCATTGTCCACTGCACCGTGGACAGCAACCCCCAGTCTGCCCTGAGCCTTTTCCGGGGGCAGCAGCTCCTTGCGACCTCCAGTTCCCACGCAGCCCCCAGCCAACGGATCCTCATCACCTCCACCCGCAACGCCCTGAAGCTGCAGATCCAGAGGGTGGTACCGGAAGACCAAGGCGAATATCGGTGTGAGGCAGCCAACAAGTACGGGAGCGCCACGACAACGAGGTTCTTCGGGGCCCAGAGTGAGTGTGACCCTTGTAGCGCCAGGGAGCCCAAGAAGGAGAAGGAGAGTTGGTTCTTCTTATACCCTGCTTTTCACTACTCGAAGGAGGCTCAAAGCGGCTGACAAACACCTTTCCCCCTTCCTCGCCCCATAACAGTCACCCTGTGAGGCTGAGAGAGCTCCAAAGATGGAGAACCCACCACCTCCCGAGGAAGCCTGTTCCACGGAGAAACCACTTTCACTGTCAGGAACTTCTTCCAGATGTTTAGATGGAATTTCCTTTGAATTAATTTCATCCCATTGGTTCTGGTCTGTCCCTCCGGGGCAAGGGAGAACAACTCTGCTTCATCCTATAAATGGCAGCTTTTTAAATACTTGAAGATGGTTATCAGATCCCCTCTCAGTAATCTCCTCTCCAAGCAAACAGACCAAGCTCCCCCAACCTTTCCTCATACATCTTGGTCTCCAAACCCCTTTGTTGCCCTCCTCTGGACACGTTCCAGTTTGTCAACATCCCCCTTCAACTGGGATGACCAAAACTGAACCCGGGACTCCAAGTGAGGCCGAACCAGAGCAGAGTCAAGCGGTACCATCACCTCCCGTGATCTGGACACGATACTCCGTTTGATACAGCCAAAAATCCCATTTGTCTTTTTAGCCACCGAGTCCCACTGCTGACTCATGTTCAATGTATGGTCTACCAAGACTCCTAGATCCTTTTCGCACATCCTACTGCCAAGACAAGTCTCCCCCATCCTATACTGCAGTGTGACTTGGTGGCTAAAAAGACAAATGGGAATTTGGGCTGTATCAAATGGAGTATCGTGTCCTATACTGGTATAGATGATTTTTCCTACCTAAATGCAGAACTTTACATTTGTCTCTATTGAACTTCATTTTATTCAGTTTAGCCCACTTCTCGAGCCTATCAAGATCATCCTGTATTCTGTTGCTGTCTTCAGTTGTGTTTGCGACCCCTCCCAGTTTAGTATCATCTGCATTAGAAGTATCCCCTCTAATCCCTCATCCAAATCATTTATAAATATGTTGAACACAGGCCCCAGGACAGATCCTTGGGGTACTCCACTTGTCCCTCTTTTCCAAGAAGATTAACATTACCTGATGGTTGGGTTGTCAACCAGTTCTCGGTCCACCTGACAGATCCTTTTCTTGCTGTGTCCTTATGAAGGCTTTGGTTTCTCTGCCCTCTTCTTGGCCGCCTGGAGGAGCTGGCTGTCCCTGGTGTGAGGCTGGATGCTGGACTAGAGGGACTGCTCTGATCTGGCAGGGCTCTCCCGATGTTCTTAGGAATGGTTTGGCGAACAGCATGAAGCCACCCGAGATGTGTCTCATGCTCTTTGTGCTCCGGTTGCCTTCCCAGCTGCCCGGGTGGTGGTCAGTCCCTCGGAAGAGGTCCCAGAAGGGGACAGGGTCACGCTGACCTGCCTGGCTACCCTGGATCCAGAAGAAGGGACCACTTACACGTGGTACAAGAACGCCAGGTGGCTCCAAGAGGGGAGGGAGAACTTGCTCGTCTTCCCAGCCACGGTCAGCAGCGATGCCGGGATCTTCTACTGCATGGCCAAGAACAAGAAGGGCACCAATACGTCGCCAGCTGTCACGCTCCGCGTGCTCTGTGAGTACTCCCGGACAACACGCGGCTAGAAGGACAGGGTGCCAGTGCTGCCCTTAGAGCCCTGTGGGCGAACCTGGCCTCTGTCCGCCTGAAGCAGCCGCCTACTGAATCAGACCCCCCCCCATGTCTTATCAAGGTCAGTCTGGTCCACTCAGACTGCCTGGGGCCCTCCAGAGTGGCAGGCAGAGGTCTTTGCCATCCCCTCCAGGTGAGGCCTGGAGTTGTCCCAAGTTTAGAATGGATCGCCAGAGTGCAGCAATCCCCAGGAGATCATGGCTGCTTCGGTGGGTGGCCTTGATGGCCACAGCATGAGATCTGCGGGGGTTCAGAGACCAGTTTCAGCTCTTCATTGGGACCTGGCAGGGTGGCACCAGAGGCTGACCCTGACCCGAGAGAAACCCACCAGCAATCCCAACTTACCTGCAAGGACAGGAACCAGCCCTCAAGCTGCCAGGGCACAGGTGTGCTGGAGGGACCCCGTGCTGCCAGCATGCCCTTCCCACGCCCTTGTTGGCCCTGCTGCCCCAGCCCTGCTCCTTGCTGCAGGCACTGGCCAGGCCCCAGGGGAGAGCGTGGGAAGGAGGGGAGGAGACATCAGCAAGTGGGTGGGTGTAAAGGAGGGGAGGAGGCCCTGGGAACTCACGGCCCAGGGTCTCCACAAAAGCGGAACCAGCCCTAAAGGAAGGTCCAACCCTATATCAGGGGGATACAGGGCTGGTTTATCCATGTAGCATGTGCTACGACCCTGCACCTAAGGCGGGCCTGCACTGTGTCTTTCCCCCCAAGGAGCACAGCTGTAGCCCCCCCTCCTTTTCCCGCTTTAAGGACACTCAGAGTTATACCCCCTTTCTATTCTGGGGGGGTCCCTCTGCCCCCAGTCTGGCTGCTCCCACTGCAACTGTACCCTGCTAAGGCCCTGCAAAGCCTAAACCCACCCCTGGAGGGACAGGACATCTCTCTCCTCCTGCAGAGTGGCTTCCATCCCCTGATCTGGGGTTGACCCAGTTACAAGCGTCTGCGGTTCCCTCCTGTGTGCCCTGCATTTTCTCAGGCTCTCTGGTCTCCCTCTTGCTGTACAGACCCGCCAAGACCCCCCGTGGTGCAGTCCTTCCTCGAGACCCAAGAAGGACACCTGGGCGTCATCCAGTGCACGGTTGACAGCAGCCCTCCGTCCGAGATCACGCTGCTCAAGGGAGGCTCTCTCGTGGGCTCCACGAACGCCTCCAGCCCACCCGCAGACCCCAGGGTGAGCGTGGCCCCCTCCCACAACGCGCTCCGGGTGAGCATCCAGGGGGTCGTCCTGGAAGACGAGGGCCAGTTTGTGTGTTCTGCTCGGAATCGCTACGGGGAAGGCAGCAGCTCCGTCCACTTCACAGCCGAAAGTGAGTGGGGGGGAGGGGGGCCCACCTGAGTCCTGGAGGTCGAAAAGTGGAACGAAAAGGGGTGGATAGATGAACTGGGCACTATTGGGAAGCAGGACAAGCACGGGGGCAGGTCAGTCGGAGTGCAGGCACAGCTGGGAGAGCAAGACGTAGTTGGGCCCATGAGCTCTGGAGGGCCGGATTCCCCTTTGGCGGACAGTGCAGAGTTTTGGCTCTCAGAGGCTGATTCCCTCCGAATCTTGCAGGTTTCTCAGATGATCCCAGCCCTGGACTGATCTGTTCCACTGCAGACCAGCAGGGCCACCCCCGAAACACTAGAACGCGTAATGGCAATGCGGACCGCGGGTGAAAAGGACTCATCTTTATAATGTGCCGTCAAAACATGTTAAACAGATCATTAGTCGTAGAAAGCAAATCCAGAAATTGCAGAGGTATTTATTTCAGGGGTTTGTTTGGGACAGGTAAAGACTGTTCTCACCGGCGTCTCCCTCCTCCTCCCTCCCGGTCCCCCTTTAGCTGCTCGGATCACCCTCGCGCCCTCCCCAGAGGTGCCTGAAGGCCAGGAGGCCCACCTGTCCTGCATCATGAGCCTCAATGCCTCCACCTCAGCCAACTACACCTGGTACCGGAACGGACTCCGCCTGCCGGAGGCCCTCGAGGACTCCCTGGTGCTCCCTCGGGTGGCCAGAGGGGACGCCGGGCTGTATTTCTGCCGGGTAGAGAGCAGCCGGGTCAGCAAAAGCTCTCCCTCCGTCGCCCTGTCTGTGCTGTGTAAGAGCGACCGGAGCGTTCCTGCTTGCGTTCAAGGAGCCAGAGGACGCCACGTCCCGATTGGTTCTGCTAAGGCTGCTTCTAAAGCGCTGGTCCCATGATGAGCGGAAGACTCTCGTGGGCACTTCCACACACGCAAAATAGGGCTCTCCCCACCCACTGGGCCACTGGATTTTGCTGTGGGTTGGAATGGCATTATTCAGGTGAAATGGGTGAAAGCATCCTTTTATGAATCTGGGCCCTGGCTCTCCAGCCGTGCTCCCGTGCTGCTCACTGCCGTCTAAGGTTTGAGACCTGAGGTTGTCATCCCCCAGGTGGAGCCTGGAGATTTCCCAGAATCCCCACTGATTGCCAGACTGCAGAGATCCGTTCTGCTGGAGAGAAGGGCTGCTTGGGAGGGGCTCTGCAGCACTCTGTCCCACTGGGGCACCCCCTGCTGAAACCCTGCCCTCCCCCGGCCACCCCCAAATCCCCAGGAATCCCCCACCTCCCCCCCAAGGTGCCTGCTGTGGGGAGAGGAAGGGAAGGTGATGGTGAGGAGTTCTCTTTTGGGTCGTGGGAGGCCGAAACGCATCTTCTTTTTCTTTCCCAGACCCTCCAGACCCGCCTCGAGTGGCTGTCTTTGGGGAGATGGAGACGGGGAGGACTGCCCTCTTCCGCTGCTCGGTGGACAGCAACCCCCCTGCTGAGCTGAGCCTCTACAAAGGAGACCACCTCGTTGCCTCCTCCGGTGCCCCCAGCGCAGCCCTCCCGCGGGCCCGGGTCTCGGCCGCCCGCAACTCCATGCGTGTGGAGTTGGGAGACGTCGTGCCGGAGGACGAGGGCCGCTATCGCTGTGTCGCCACCAATGTACTCGGGTCCTCCGTCTCACGCCTGCATTTCCGTGTGCAAAGTAAGTGGAAACACACGCAGTTCTGTTCAGCACGGATTTCAGTCAGGTCCGGCCAGGTCTCCGTGTGGACTTCTGCCGGTCAACATTTCCCACGGACGAGAAAGCAGGCGGGAGGGGAGGGGGGGGAAGGCCTGTGCCAGAGACTCCAGGAAGCATGCGCCAGACCACCTTGGCGCACCAAGGGCCTGGTCCCAAGAGTGCCCCGGGGGCTCCTCCGCTGGCTGCCTGATGTCCCGGGTCTTCTCTTCCAGCGGCACGCGTCCTGGTCTCGCCCTCCCCTGAGCTGCTGGAGGGAGCCGCTGCCACTCTGGCCTGCGACGTGCTCGGAAGTGGGCCGGGCGATGCCGCCTTCTCTTGGTACAAGAACTCCAAGCGCGTTCCCAGCAGCAACTCCAGCACGCTCGCCTTCCCGCACATCACCAGCAGGGACGCCGGCTCCTACCACTGCAAGGCCCACGGTGCAGACGAGGCCCACCTCAGCGTCTCTGCCCCGCTCAGCCTCACCGTCTTCTGTAAGGGGGGGGCTTTACCTCCACCCCTGCCTCGGCTTGCAGGCGGGACTAGACTTGCTCCAGCCGAGGGCCTCCCCGCCCAGTGAACGAGCAAAGGAACGAGAGAACGAAGAAATGACGGAACGGAGTTTCCAGTTTCTCCTAATGCTCGGTTCTTTGTGCTCCTTATAGACCACCACCTCCCCCCCCCAACCCCCGGAAGCCTGAATGAACAAATGAATGAATGGAAGAATGAGTGGACCAAGGGAAGAATGACATTTCCATCTTCCCTCAATGCCAGGCTCTCTATGCTCCACACAGACCCCCCCCCTCCCCCAGAAACTTCAGCTGAATGAATGAATGAATGAATGAATGAATGAATGAATGAATGAATGAATGAATGAATGAATGAATGAATGAATGAAATTTCCAGCTTCCACCAATGCTGGGCTCTCTATGCACCACACAGACCCCCAGAGAAACCTCAGCTGAATGAATGAATGAATGAATGAATGAACAACTAAACAAACAAATGAATGAAGGGATTTTCTCCACAAGCCCCAGGCCAATGCTGGACTCTGTCTGTCCCACACAGACCCTCCTCCCCTGGGAAGCCAGAGCTGAATGAATGAATAAACAAACAAACAAGTGAAGGAAGGAAGGCATCAATGAATCAGTTAAATATCCCACTTCCCCTAACGCTGGCTTCTCTCTGCCCACACAGACCCTCCACGGAAGCCTCAGCTGACCTCTTTCCTGCAGGCGCAGGGGGGGCCAGTGGCTGTCCTCCAGTGCACCGTCGACAGTGTGCCCCAGTCCCACCTGGCCATCTACAAGGGAGACGAGCTCCTGGCCTCCAGCAGGGCCCCCAACATGGCTCACAGCCAGCGGCTCAGGGCTTCCACGTCGTACAACAGCTTGAGGCTGGAGATCCGGGAGGTGGTGATGGAGGACGAAGGGGGCTACACGTGCTGGGCCAGCAACCGACACGGGAACAGCAGCGTCTCCTCCAGGCTCTCTGCGGAGAGTGAGTAGAAGTCTAGAACCCGGGAGCTGGAAGGGGACGGAGAGGCCATCTAGTCCCGCCCCTTGCAGCCCCTTGCCGCTGCCTGGAGGAGGAAGGTGGGCAAGGGGCAGCGGGACCCAGCAAGAGGCTGAGAGATCTGGGAGAGGGTTTATCACAGGAAATTGCATCAGTGGGTTTCTTCAAAGAGCAGTGCCCTTTCAACCCGAGAACAGTGATCAGTTCCTGGCCGGAATGGCCGCAGAGGTTTTGTCCATGAATTCCCTCCCACGGCGAGTTCCTAATGGACACCAATGAAATCTTTGCCTGGACCCTCAGAGGCTGCTGGGCCCCACCCTCAGCCTGGCGAGCCGGGCTTGATTCCCTGCTCCTCCTCCACATGCAGCGGGCTGGGTAACCTGGGGCTAGTCACAGTTCTCTGAAAGCTGTTCTGGCAGAGCTGTTCTCTTAGAGCTTTCTCAGCCCTGCAGAGTGCTTCTGTTGTGGGGAGAGGAAGAGAAAAGTGCTTGCAAGCCGCTTTGGGGCTCCTTCAGGCAGTGAAAGTGGGGTGCCAAGAAAGCAGCTCAGCTTCTTCTGAATGGTTTGGGGCCTGGAGCCTGAAGTGTCCGCCCCTCTAGGCCGGCTACAGACCTCGGCCCGTCTCTCTTCCCGGTTTGCTTAGCGGCCCGGATCTGGATTTCCCCTCCGGACGTCCTCGAAGGGCACTCCGCAAACCTGACTTGTGCTGTCAACAGCGGTGTGGCTGAAGAACCACGTTACACCTGGTATAAGGACCACAGGTGGTACGCCGAGGGCCCCTCCCAGACGCTGTCCCTTCCCAGGGTCACTGTGGCTGAGGCGGGAGCCTATTACTGCACCGTGAGGACATCTGAGCGGGTGCGGAACTCCTCCCTGGGCACCCTGAATGTGCTTTGTAAGTCCGGGGAGGGGGGGGCTCTGTGGGGCAAATGATGCTTTGTGGCTGGGGCCTGGGAACCCCAAAAGCCCTCTGCCTAAGGAGGGCTCAGAGACGTGTGTGTGTGATCCAGCAGGAGGGTTGCCAACTCCAGAGGGGGAATTTGTGGAGATTGGGGGGGGGGAGAGGTGGAGATTAGGAATGGGCAAGGTCTGGGGTGGGCAGGGGTCTCAGTGGAGTAGAAGGCAGAGAGGCCCCAATCCCTCACAGCCAATTTCTCCAGGGGATTCGGTCTCTGCAGCCTGGACAGCAGCTGGAATTCTGGGAGAACTCTGGGCCTCATCAGAAAGTTGGCACCCGGATTCACTGGCCCCCTCCTCACCCCACACCCAGCAGCGAGTGTGGGGGTGGTGTCAATGAGGCCTGGAGGCAGGAGTGGGGGAGCCCTGATCCCATTGGGGAGGGGAGGGACAACAGCTTCACGAGTTTTGCTTGGGGACTTGGCCTGGCGGGTTTGAATGGCCAGTGGGGCTGGGGTCAGCTGACAGGTCAGGTGACAGGAGAGCCTGGGGGTGGCTGCAGCTGTTGCTGGGCACCAGCCGCTGCCATGGAGGCCGGGGGTCCCAGGAGAGGCCAGGAAATCCCGGGAGATTTGAACAAGGATTAGCCGTCTCAGCCGTTGCAGGGCTGGGCTTGGTCACTAAATGGGGCCTTCCCTGCTCTGAAGATCCAGTGTCATTCCCAGTCTCCAGGCACCACCTGGAAGTTGGCAAGCCTGCCTGTGACCCATGGCTTAGGTCAGCCACAAGAGGTTCTACTCATTGAGAGCCAGTGTGGGGTCATGGTGGAGAGCCGTGGCCTCTATCCTGGAGACCCAGGTTTGATTCCCCGCTCCTCCTCCACAGGCAGCCAGCAGGGTCACCTTGGACCAGTCACAGTTCCCTCAGAGTGTTTCTTGCAGAACAGTTCTCTGCTTGGCAGAGTGTCTGTAGTGGGGAGAGGAAGGGAAGGGGGTCGTAAGCCGCTTGGAGACTCCTTGGGTTGGCGAAAAGTGGGTTATAATAAAACAGCCCTTCTTCCTTTCTCTTTTCCTTCTGGAAGATCCACCCAGGAACATCCAAGCGGCGTCCTTCGTGGAAGCCCGGAACGGACGGCTGGCCCTTCTGGTGTGCTCAGTCGACAGCAACCCCCCGTCGGAACTGTCTCTCCGCCAAGGCGAGGCGGTCCTGGCGTCCACCAGCGTTTCCCGGGGCCTCCTGGACCCTCGGATGAGAGCGGCTTCCTCTCCCAACTCCTTGAGGCTGGAGATCCAAGAGGTCCGCTTGGAGGACGAGGGGCAATATGCGTGCCTCGCTAACAACGGCCTCGGCACGGAGGAGGCCACCCTGGAGCTCGTGCTGGAGAGTGAGCGTCACGGCCCATCCCCGACCCTCGGGACCTGTCGGCATGTCTGCAGGGGGAGGGTGGGCTCGGCTTGCAGGTTCTCGGGTGGGGAACTCCTTGAGAGTTGGGGGGAGCCATGGGGAGGAGAAGGACCTCAGCGGGGTAGAGCGCCATAGCATCCAGCAGCCGCTTCCTCCAGGGGAACTGATCTCTGCCCTCTGGACATCGGCTATAATCCAGAGGCAAGAAGTGCCCTGCTGGGCCAGACCAGGGAGGGTCCCTCCAGTCCAACCTCCCGTCTCACCCAGGGGCTGGCCAGCCCCTCTGCAGATCCCACAATAGGGCATCCAGGCCAAGGTCTTTCCACCCTGATGCTGCCTCCTGGCTTTGGGGTCCAGAGGATCCGTGCCTCTAATGGGGAGGACCCCCTCTGGAATTATGGCCAGCAGCCATTGAGAGACTCTCTGTGTTAACAACCTTTTGTCCCTCTGAGCCGACTTCCTGACCGCTTCCTTGGATGCCCCCAGGTGCCAGAATTCTGGGAGAGGGCGTGGTCTCTGCTGGCTTCCCGCAACTCCAGGCCTCTCCCCATCCTGTTCCTCCTCCCCTCTTGGCCCAAGGTGCTGGTGCCTGGAGTGCTCCAGGAATGACAGCCCGTTTCCAGACTGCAGAGATCCCCTCCCCTGCGGAAAATGGCTGCTTGGGAGGGGGGCCCTGAAGGCACAAGGCCCCACTGAGGTCTTTCCCCTCCCCAACCTCAGCCCTCCCCAGATTTCCCATCCCAAAGCTGGAAATGCGGGGGGTGGGGGGGAGAGAGCTCCTGTGAGACTTGACAGAAATCTTGGCCTTGCCCGGGGCTGTAGCAAGGTCCCTTGGGAGCCCCTCGCCTCTCTCCCAGGTGTTGTGGCTGGGAACAACCAAACTGGGAAATGGCCACCTGTGCCTTATGGTTTCCCAGTGGGGCGGCCCCCTGTGATTTTGATTTCCATCCCTCCCCCAGCCCCCAAGGTTGTGATCCACCCTTCTTCAGAGGTGCATGAAGGAGATCCGGTCTCTCTCACCTGCGAAGACATCAGTTCCACGCCCGATGCTCTGTACACCTGGCTCAAGAACACCCAGTGGCTGGCCGAGGGTGCTGCCAACTCCCTCGTCTTCCGGGCCGTCGCCCCAGAAGATGCGGGTGCCTACTCCTGCCAAGTGCACCACGCGAGGGGAATCCGGACCTCTCCCCCTGCCCCCCTGCACGTCCTCTGCAAGTACCTCTGTGCTCACTCACTTTCTTCTCAGACTGCGATCCTCAAACTCTTTGAGCCTGCGGGCACCTTGGAATTCTGCCCCTGGGTGGTGGGCACAGCCACGAACTGGCCACTGCAGGGGGTGGAGCCAGCCACAAAATGGCTGCTGAAGGAGGCGGAGCCCCACACCCACCCAGAGGCAGTCCAAGAGCAGGCAGACGGAGAGGTAGCTTTCTAATGCCCTGCAAGAGAGGAGTGAGAGAAAGAGAGCGTAAAACTAACCCTGCGGTGCCACTGCCCCAAGCCCTCACTGTTCTAATCTGCTCAGCTTGTTGGGCACCAGACTGATGGGCTAGCAGCTGCAACAGCCTAAACCCCCTGACCTGAGAGCATCATTTTCGTTGAGACAAAGGGAGGGAAGGAATTAATCTTAAATTGCGAAAGGGTGCAGGGAGCACAATCGAAACCAGGCAGAAGTCTCACCTGGAAAGTCAGCAGCCCTCAGGGTCAGATTGCCCATCTCTGGATTGCCTTGCAAAGGTGTGTGTGTGGGGGGGAGCCAGGTGCATGTTGGGGAAGGGGGGAAACCACATGACAGGGCCTGATTTCTTCAGGGAGACTTTTACAGTGTCTGGTGAGGCCAAGATGACCGTTCCCGTAAAGGGGTGCCAGGGGTGTGTCTGAGGCCTCCTGCCCTGCCCGGCTGGCCTCCTCCAGGCCCCGCCCTCCTCCGCCTCCCCTCGGAACCGCCGGGCCTTCCTTTGGGCTGACGTGTGGGGCCCTCTCTCCCCTGCAGACGCCCCCAAGCAGCTCTCCCTGGTCTCCTTCCTGGAGTCGCAAACCGGGCGCCAAGCCATCTTCCAGTGCGCAGTCGAGAGCCACCCCCTGAGCGACATCGCCCTGTACAAGGGGCACGAGGTGGTGGCTTCCAGCTGGAGCTCCCGAGGACAGCCCAGCCCACGGCTCAAAGTCCACCAGACCCACAACCTCCTGAGGGTGGAGGTCACAGGGGTCGGCCTGGAGGACGAGGGGCCATACCGCTGCTTTGCTAACAATACTTATGGGACCGCCACAGCCTCTGTCTACTTCAGCGTGGAAAGTGAGTCATTCCTCCACCCTCCACCCCATGACACATGCGCAAGGTGGTATCGGGGGGGGGGAGGGGGCAGCTTTGGGTCGGGGAATTCCCCTCCCCCGTCCACCTTTGCAGGGCAAGGGTCTCTTCCAGATGCCACTCTCCTCCATGTTCACTGCCTTAAGCTCACTTTGGACACAAAAGTAAAAAGAAAGAAAGAAAAAAGCACAGGGAAGGGAACGTCCCGAAAACCCACCCATGTTTTCATAGTTCTTTCAGCCTTTCTCAGAAACCCTCCAATCAGGGCTCATGTGGCTCTCTAACGCCACAGTCCCAGCCAATCAAGCATCACTTCGTTGACATGGCGATGGACATGTTCTGGGTCCTTCCTGCCCAGCACTGACTCCTCCTTTCTGAGATCCTTCCCCCACCCCTCCTGCCTCAAGCCCTGAAACGGGAGATGCTGGGGATCGAACTCGGGACCGTCGGGGAGTGAACCGTGCTCACTTCCACTGAGGTGCAGCTATTGTGCAGCTGCCCTCTTTTCCCCCCCAACCCAGGTGCAAGAATCACCATCGAGCCTTCGCCGGACATCCAGGAAGGCTCTGCGGCCAACTTGACCTGTGTGGTGGCCAGCCGGGCAGCGGGAGACATGAACTACACCTGGTATAAGAACGGCCAGTGGCTGCAGGACGGGCCCGTGCGCTCCCTCCGCCTGGAGGCCGTGGCCAGAGAGGACGCCGGTTCCTACCACTGTCGGGCAGAGGGCGGGACGGGCAGTGTGACCGCAGGCCTGGTCCTCTTGAGCGTCCTTTGTGAGCATCCTGGAGAGCTTGGGGTATATTGGGGGGGGGGGGATTTGCTGTGGGCCGCTGGGCTTGCAAAGGAAAGGGAGCCGGGACCAGGGTTGCCGCTAAGCTGTGCCCATGAGTGGGCGCTCATTAAGACCGGAAGCCTCGCCCACACGCCTGGAACATCTGGTCAGGGGCAGATGCTGGGGCCAAGCAGCAGGAGGCACCTGCTTGCTTTCGTGACGGAGGAGTAGATCTAACTTGCGGTGGGGGGGACTGGGGGAGCACTGGGCCTCATCCAGCCTGGCTCTTCTTGTCTGCACAGACGCACCTCGGACTCCTACCCTGAGCACCTTCCTGGACAACCAGAGCGGGCGAGTCGGGATCATCTCCTGCCAAGTCGACAGCCGCCCGCCGTCCGAGCTGGCCCTCTACAAGGGGGGCTGCCTCCTGGCTCACACCCAGGGGACCCGCTTGGCCGCTGCTCCGCGGCTCCGTGTGCTGCAGTCCTACAACAGCCTCCGGGTGGAGATGCGGGGCCTGGCCACAGAGGATTCGGGGCGTTACGTCTGCCTGGCCAGCAACCCCTTTGGCAACGCCTCCGCTGCCGTGGATTTCCGTACAGAGAGTGGGTTGGATGCAGGGCTCCCAGCAGGGCAGATCGGCTTCTGGTGGGGCTTTCATGGGGCACTTTGCCCTGAATCGTGGCCGTTACCTGTGAGCTCAGGAACGCTACTAGATCCTGGCCTGGTGCCCAGTTCTTCTAGCCAAGCTCCCCGTCCGTCCCCCCAGAGCCTCCCTTGCCCAGCTGCCACCTTGGTCGGCCCTACAGGTTGGCTGATGAATCCCTCCACCCCTCGGCACCCCCCCCCCAATTCCTCCCCCACCTCTCCAGGAGGCATGACCACTAGGATGCAGGGTTGCCAACATCCAGGTAGAGGCTGGAAATCAGAGGTCAGTTCCTCTGGAGCAAATGGCCCCCTGCAGAGGTGGGCTTAGGGTGCTGCATCCATTGAAGCCCCTCCGGTCCTCTGAACCCACCCTCCTCAGGCTCCACCCCCCCAAAAAAAATCCCCAGGTGTTTCCTCACACATTTGGCAACCCCAACTAGGAAGCCTTGCCTTGTCTCCATAGGACTTTGAGCCTTCCAGACGCAGCCCTGTCTCTGGCTTGGGAACCTCCAGCATCCCCTCTCCCCCAGCCATTCTAAATCGTAGCCCAAACTGGATCCGGGCCTCCTAAATTGAGGCTCTTGACTCCCTCTAGTGGCAGACGTTCAGTACCCAACATCTCCAGTTATTCCATTATTGATAATCCGCTTTTCCTCCCAGTGGAGACCAATATCAGCTTAAAACGCCATTCTCTCCTCCTCCATTTTACCCTCCACTTTATTGGCGACTGTGTGATTGGCCCCAGAAGGCACAGCCAGCTCCCCTGGCAGAGGAGGGAGTCGAACCTGGGTCCCCACATCCTGGGCAGGCACTCTAACCACTGCAGCGCATCCCCTCTTTTGAGGGACCCAGGAGCAAGGATGCTCAGCACCTGGCCCAAGACCATGGACAGCGGCCACCAGTTGAAGCCCGACAGGTCCCTTCCAGCTCTGGGCATTCTCTCTCTCTCTCTCTCTCTCTCTCTGCCTGCAGCTCTCTCGGACCTCCGCTTCTTCAGGGTCCTGGCTGGGGTCTTCATTGCCGTGGCTGCCACAGCTGGGCTTTGCGCCTTCATCTTCGCAGTCCGGGCAAACTGGAGCAGGTCAGGCTTCCACAGGGAGATCATGCATGTGTTTTAATGCCGATATTTATTGAAAGGCATCGATTAGTCAATGAGGGTGTCTACGGAGCTTGAGGCAGAGTAGAATATAAATAAAACATATTTGTAAGTGATTTGGGTGAAGGGATAGAGGGGGTGCTCATTAAATTTGCAGATGACACTAAACTGGGAGGGGTAGCAAACCCACCAGAAGACAGAATCAGGATACAGGATGATCCTGACAGGCTCGAGAACTGGGCTAAAATGAATTTCAGTACTGATAAATATAAATTTCTGCATTTAGGTAGGAAAAATCAAATGCATCGCTATAGGATGGGTGAGATTTGTCTTGGCAGCAATATGTGCAAAAAGGATCTGGGGGTCTTAGTAGACCAGACACTGAACATGAGTCAGCAGAGTGACTCAGTAGCTAAAAGCAAGAAGTCCCTGACTGTCAGAGCGGTTTCTCAGTGGAACAGGCTTCCTCGGGAGGTGGTGGGTTCTCCTTCTTTGGAGATTTTTAAGCAGAGGCTGGGGAGCCATCTGACGGAGAGGCTGATGTTATGAACTTAGGCAGGTGGTGAGTGGGTGGGCAGAAGGGATTGTGTTGGTGCTTGGCTCTTGTGGCCTTTCCTTGCATGCCCGGGGAAATGCCGGTTGCCATTTTGGGGTCATAGAACCATAGAGTTGGAAGGGTCCTACAGGGTCATCTAGTCCAACCCCCTGCACTATGCAGGACACTCACAACTACCTGCCCACCCACAATGACCCTAATTTCATGCCCCAGTGATCCCCCCACAAAAAATCTTCAGCCTGGCCTGGAGGAAATTCACCCACCATCCCACAGTGGCAATCAGCCATTCCCTGGGTATGCGAAGAAGGGCCACAAACCCTGGCACATGCCTTCCTGCCCACCCACTCATAAAACCAGCATGACTGTCCAGCCTCTGCTTAAAACTGTCTTGCCTGCTCCAACACCCGTGACCAAGGGGAGGGTGGCTCTCCCCCTCCCCATGCCAACCTCTGTCCTCTTTTCCAGGATAAAGGAGCAGCAGAAGAAGTGGAAGGTTTGGGGGACCCAGAAGCCGGAGCTGATGGAGATGGACAAGAAAGGAGAGGAAGCCCAGGGGGTGAGGTTGTGCAGGCAGCCCCACTGCCCGAGCAGCAGCCTGGAAGGAGGGCTGGGGGAGGATCGGCAGCACTGAAGACTGGCCAAGGCATCTCACAGAGAGCTGGAGTCAGTTTGGAGCAGGATCCATGCTCAGGGCTCAGCCCAGGTTCATGCTGGTCAAATAAGAGGGGATGTGGTTTTGTCTAGTTTTTAAACCAGCACGGGATGAAGGGAACGTGTGTGAAGGTAGCATTCACCCGGCAGTTCCCAGGCGTCGTTGGGCAGGGGATGGGGCTCAGCGGCAGGGCCTCTGCCTGGCCTGCAAAAGGTCCCCAGTTAAGCCCTTAGCATCTACAGTTAAAGAGATCGGGTTGTAGGTGGAGGGTAGGACCCTGCAGAGTGGCTGCCAGTTTGAGTATGCTTTAGGATGCTTTGGGCTGATCCTGCACTGAGCAGGAGGTGGGACTAGATGGCCTCAATGGCCCCTTCCAACTCTAGGCTTCTATTGATTCTGTATACTCTCTCCAGGGGAACTGACCTTGGGCACTTGGGGCACATGAGTGGGAATGAGTCACCTGGAGCGACGGTGGTTCCACAGAGAACCAGAAGGGTTCCTCCTCTCCCGCTTCTCCTGCTGCGTCCCCATCTGACCGAGCCTCTTGGGTCTTTCTGCAGCTGAACGAACAAGACCCCGAAGTCCCTCTCTGTGGATGAGTCTGTCCCAGATCTACGAGGCCACAAGCCAAGGGCAGAACTGCCCCCCCCCTCCCATAAGAGCCCTTCCGGCCAAGGCAGCACCAGCGTCTTGCGGACGGCAGAAGTCAGTCTGCAGGGCAGCGGCTCCGTCTCAGCCCAAGACCTCACCGGCTGCCTTAGAGAAGGGGGAAGGCAGAAGCAAGGACTTAATCTAGCTTTCTGAGGAATCCGTAGCCCTGCTGCTGTGTCTCCCCAGGTGCCCACCATGGCCCAAGCAAGCCTGATGCTGTCAAGTCGTGGAAGCTAAGCAAGGCTGACTGTGGCTCACATTTGAGTGGGAGACCCCCAAGGATTTGGGTGGAGTTCCTCCAAGGAACACGAGGAGGGGTCATGACATGGAGGCAGGCCATGGCAAACCGCCTTCGAACGTCCCGTGCCTGGCTGCCGGACAAGCCTCGCCTCTCCTGCCTACACGACACAGAAATCAACCACAGTCAGATTTCATTTTTGAAAGCTCGCCTTGGCAGACAACTGGAGGGATCTCCCCATCCTTTGCCCCTCTGGCCCACCACCTCCCGCGACGCAGTTCTTGGCAGACAATTCCCCCATTTGCCAGCCCCCCCCCGCCAGCCTCCCCCTCAGCTCATGGCAAAGCACCCTGAGGGACCCCCCTGGTTCAGATCCCATCGTCTTCACACGCTCTTGGAGTCAGCTGGCCCATTTTTGTTGGCAGAGTCTAACTGTGCAGTAAAGGTGAGCACAGGTTGCCTCGCTTAGAATAAATCATTCTTTAAAGAGTCAATGAAGCATTAAAGAGTCGATGAAGCAGCCACCAGCACCATCGTAAGCCACAATGTCCCCATCGCAGTTATCGTGATTCATCTGCACAGTGGCCCTACACCCTACCGTGTGCAGGAGGGCGGCCATGTTACTCTCGCCTAGCAAAATAAAACAGAAGTGCATTCATTTCAGTGTGAAGTTTTGTGAGTCAGAACTAAGCAATGAAAAGAGGGAGGAAAGAAACTTAACCCACACATCTTGGGTGAGGGAGGCACCTTGGGTGAGGGAGGCTTCTGCAGTTCTGGCCCCGCTGCTGGACCTCCTGATGGCCCCTGGGGTTGGGCCACGGAGTGACACAGAGTGCTGGACCGGAGGGGCTCCTGGCTTGATCCAGCGTGGCTTTTCTTTTGCTCTTAAGTCTTCTTGTCGGGTTGTGTTGATGATCAAGGCTTAAGAGCCAGGTGGTTAAAGGATTCCAAATCTAAGGGCCCAGGAATGCTTCGTCTTAATAGAGGACAAGCATCTTCTCAAATATAGGAAAATGCATGTGTTTATTACAGTTGAATTAAAAACACTCCTAGGTCCAATATCATAGCCACAAAACTGACTAGAATCTCAAAACGGGGCCAGAAATCTTTGTCCCCCAAGAGGACACCGAGGAGACAGAGCAAGACCTCCCCAGGAGTGACCTCCCGTCTCTGGTGCCTCGGAGCCCTGGGTGGGCCCTGCACTGCTCCCTGTGCTGATGAATGCAGCCTGTGGCTTTCTTCTTTCCCCAGCAGACCCGGTTCATTTCCTCCGTCAAGGTTCCATTGAAACCTGCAGGGAAGGGGGTTGGGTAGATGGGATTAGTCAAGGGAAGCCATAGTGGAGACACTGGCAGGGCTTTTCCGCGTGTACCCAAGGGAGCCTTTTCTTGTTTCCTTTTTGTTGACGTACTTATTTAACTTCTGTACCGCCCTATCCTGCAAGCTGGCTCAGGGCAGTGTACAATATAAAGATTTATTACTACTTTACGTAGTTCATTATGTCCTGCCTTGAGCAGGGGGTGGGACTAGATGGCCTCTGTGGCCCCTTCCCCCTCTAGGATTCTAGGATTCATTTATGTCCCACCCAGATCAGCTTATGTCATTTTCCTCTCCTCCATTTTATCCTCCCAACAACCCTGTGAAGTAGATTAGACTGAAAGGGTCTCCCAACGACCTTCCATGGAGAGGGGAGATTTGAACCTGGGACTTCCCGATACTCATCTGATGTTGTCAGCACTAGGGCTGTACTGGCTGGCTGTTCCCAAGGGTGCAGAACGTTGGAAATGGATATATTCTTTGCCGTCAAGTCCCTGCCAACTTTTTAAGGCAAGAGAAGTTCAGGGGTGGCCATGGTCTTAGAGGAAGGCCGCTTCGCCTCAATAAAGGGCCAAGGTGCTTGCCAAGGTGCAGATCACATGGTGGGTGCTTACGCTTTTAACACTGGGGGGCCATCAGGTCTTCCTCACCACACGGCCTCAGCCATAGACCTGGCGGAAGAGCTCCATGTTGCAGGCCCTGCAGAATGCTGATAGGTCCCACAAGGCCCGCAGCTCGAGTCCAGGGGCACCTTTAAGACCCACCTATTTATTCAAGGTATAAGCTTCTGTTTGCAAGCACCCTTCTTCAGCTATAAGGGGGAAAGGTATGCCCACCAGCCTTTTCGAACCCTGGAAGGCCCTGCGTGAAAGCAGAGGTAGATGACACCTTGTGGTCACCTGTGGAAATGCCGCCTTCCCCTTGGTCCTTTATTGA
This sequence comes from Paroedura picta, assembly GCF_049243985.1. Lineage (NCBI taxonomy): Eukaryota > Metazoa > Chordata > Lepidosauria > Squamata > Gekkonidae > Paroedura > Paroedura picta. The sequence goes on from NC_135378.1 coordinate 86,795,301, forward strand.
GGCAGGATCCTTGGGGGTCCAGAGAAAACGCACCAGCTCTCAGAGGGGGGCTTAGAGGAAGGCCGCTTCGCCACGGTCACCACCTGGACCCCCATGAATTCCCAGGGCAAGTGTGGACAAGAAACAGACTTTTGTAAAAAATACATGTAAATTTTATTAGAACAATGATTGGCCATCACAATTATATCAGAACAAGGCCATGCACAATTGAATATAGCCAAACAAACAGTCTATAGAAGTATGCATACATTGATCAAGTCTAAAAATACTGTCAACAACAAAATACAGAAATAAAATTGGCCTTTTAAGAGAAGACAGTTGAGCATTGGAGTGCTGTTTACATAAGTTGGACCTTGTTCTTCGGGCAGCCAGTGCAAAATGTGCCACTCTGTGGGAGACATAAAGATGCTTCTCAGGCAGCAGAAAGGCCAAATTCTCAGTTTTTGTAGTGCCCCAGAGCAATAGTTTCCTAATAAATTTGTTTCTCAGGTCATTGTAGGGAGGGCAGTTGAGGACACAGGGTGTGAGGTCCTCAGGGGCTGCATGGCCACAGATACAAACCCAGTCCAAAACAGGGCAGTGAAGAAATCTACCCCTGCAGACCGCAGCTGGCATTGCCTGGAACCTCTAGCAGGTAAATGCCATCCTTAAGATTAGAGTTGGTATGTTGACTAGATACGCAGATCTGAGGTGGTCCCTTTTTTAACATTTGGGAAAAGGTACTCCTTTAGATTGTCACCATCAGTTACTGCGTCCATATGAGAGATCCATTCCCTTGGGTCGTTCCCTGATCCCCTCGTTCGTATCAGATCATCAGGGACAGAGTATCGTGATCGGATTATGCCGAGGTACTCGGAGGGGGCTTTCTCTCGTTCCAGTAATAATGGCAGGGTCCGTCCGCTGGTGGAATCTGTGTCTCTACGCGCCTGCCTCCTCCGATATTTCTGGACGGATGCATCAGCCTGAGCCCTTAGAGAAGGTGGCCCCAACTCTGCCCTAAAAATACACGTGAAGCTTATTAGAACAAGTAAAAAGGTAAAGGTATCCCCTGTGCAAGCACCGAGTCCTGTCTGACCCCTGGGGTGACGCCCTCCAGCATTTTCTTGGCAGACTCAACACGGGGTGGTTTGCCAGTGCCTTCCCCAGTCATTACCGTTTACCCCCCCAGCAAGGGTACTCATTTTACTGACCTCAGAAGGATGGAAGGCTGAGACAACCTTGAGCCAGCTGCTGGGATTGAACTCCCAGCCTCATGGGCAGAGCTTCAGACTGCATGTCTGCTGCCTTACCACTCTGCGCCACAAGAGGCTCTTATTAGAACAAGTACAGACTATTAATTGATCCATCAGCCGCACAAACATGTTAGGAAAATGAGAAATGCTAGATTAACCATCGAACACAACAAAAGGGTGCATCAGTCACAAAGTCTCAGGCCAGGGCTGAAGATGTCCATGGACACTGGCAGGGGCTCATGGTAATTGTAGTCCATGGACATCAGCAGAGCCACAGCTTGGCCTCCCCTGCTCGATGGTTTTGTCCACTTGAAAGCAGGTAGGCCCTAGCCGAGGCCTTGCCCCATCACAGTCCCAGCTAGCTTGTCCCCAAAATATCCAGGTATTTCCAAGCGCAGGGCTGGCGACCCGAGGTCTAAACCAGGGGGCATCGAAGAGGACTCAATCTGTGGTCTCAGGTGAGCCCAAGGAAAGACCTTTGGGCCATCTGCTCTTCCCACCTCTGGGAAAGATGAAGCAGTTACAGCAGCTCCCTTTTCGGTGTTCCCAGAACCCTTTGCACACCCTGTCCCTGATTATTGCAACCCTCGTGCTACTGGACTCTGATTTCATTTCTCTAGTGCATGGTTGTTGGCGTTCTATGTCCCCTCTAGGTGGCGGTGTTGGAACAGAAATTTAAACCTTCCCTTTTGTTTTGGTCCATGGCTGGTGATGCCTCTAGTCTGGCAGGGACCCCAGCAGGTCACAAGAGCAGGGCTTCTTGTCTCAGTAGTCCTTTGCCAGAAGGAGTTTGCGTTTGCATCGGTCTCTGATTCTGCCGTCTATTTGCTTATTATCTAATGAAGATACCCCTATGCAGGATCCCGCTGGAGGAGGCCTACAGTTATAACCACATCACGGTGTCAAAAACAAGCCACTAGGCTCCACCAAGAGCATCAAAGGACCCTTGCATTTCGTTGCTGTTCTGCTGTCAGTCTGCCCTCCTTAGTATCCCAAAATCCACCTTCAGTCTCAGCAAGGAAGTTGGACTATAAATGCAAGAGGAGGAGGAGGAGCTGGGATTTTATACCCCACTTTTCACTGCCCCAAGGAGTGGCTTCCAATCGCTTTCCTTTCCTCTCCTCAAAACAGACACCCTGTGAGGGAGGTGGGGCTGAGAGAGCTCTGAGAGAACTGTGAATACCCAAGATCACCCAGCTGGCTGCATGTGGAGGAGGAGAGGGGAATCAAACCTGGCTCTTCAGATAAGAAGCCGCCACTCTTAGCCCCAATACAATGATGGCTCTCAAGAAGACTCATGGTTAGACCTTCAATTGCTGTGCTCCCCCACACAAACAATTTGTTTTAATTATTTTGTTGTTGAAAATAGTCATTAGCTGCCTTTCTACCACCCAGAACTCAAGGCAATTTACAATAGAAACAGAATGAAAAAAATTAAAAGGACAATGTTTAAAACCCAGAGTTAAAATCTGAACAAAAAGGTATCAAGTGCTGTCCTGACCAAAGCCGTCTTCAGCTGCCTCCCCAAGGGCAGGACTCAGAGGGATAGGCACACCTGGGGGGGGGCTGCCTTTGCGAAGTCCCTTTCTCTGGTCTCTACCAGACAAGCCTCTTTGGACAAGGGGGCTGGGAAGAGACCCTCTCCCTGCAGCCTTAATTCCCAGGCAGGAAGGTGTAGGATGTGGTGCAGTCTGAATTTCTCAGGTTGGAGGGCTGAGCTTTTGGGCTCCTCCATCCTGAGATCCAGGGGTCTGGAAGAAGAGCTCTATCACCTGAGCCAGGTGCCCAACCTCAGGAATCACCTGGAACTGTCCCCCAAGACCTCTTCCAGTGAGGAATAAATTAGGAATGAGGACAGGCCCCTCCAGCCCCCAAGGCTGTATGGGGAAGAAAGTGATAAAGCACATATTTCATACGGGGTGTGTTTTTTTCATGCGCCTGATAAGTGTGGGCACATTTATGACCAACCAAGTTTGATTCAAGGTCGCAGCTTTCATGGGCTTCTTCGGTCTCGATGAAATGGGAACTGCTAGCCCATACCTACAGGCAGAGGGCGCACAAAACATTAGGACACAGCATCATGAGGACTGGGGGCGACTGGGGTGTGTGTGAGGGAGAGTCACAAGGAGACAAGAAGGCAAAACTGAATTATTCAAGAGGGCTTCTTGAAGGACCGGGATAAATCATCCAGAACCGTGGTTGGTATAATCTCCTGAAGATTCTGCTGGGTCATTTCTGTTTCTATTAGGTCTACAACTCAATTTCCTATGGCAGTATTCGCTGGACCTTTCCTTTGACTGTGAAGAAGAAGAAGAAGAAGAAGAAGAAGAAGAAGAAGAAGAAGAAGAAGAAGAAGAAGAAGAAGAAGAAGAAGAAGAAGAAGAAGAGTTGGTTCTTATGTGCCGCCTTTCCCTACCCAAAGGAGGCTCAAGGGGGCTTCCCTTCGCCTTCCCTTTCCTCCCCCCACAACAGACACCCTGTGAGGGGGGTGAGGCTTGGACCGCACAAATGGGGGGGGGATGAGGCGCACCGGGCCAAATGCTCCCCTGTGTGGGTGCAGGAAGAGGTGGGGCAACCTGCCAGGACTAAAACTCCAGCCAGCTCGGTCAGAACAGTTTTCTCAGTGCCGTGGCAAGCCCAATGTCACCCAGCTGGCTGCACGTGGGGGAATGGGGGATGGAACCCGGCATTAACCCCTACACCAAACTGGCTCTTCTGCGAGGAAGCAGCCTTCTTGGCTTCCCTCCCATTCCCCATTTGTTTGGTTCCAGGTTTTGTAAGCCGCCTCAGGCAGATCATGCCAAGAGCCCACCGCAAAGCGACACGAGCAGGGAAACAAAAGCGCCAGCCAGCATCAAGCGGGCGGACCTCGGGATGGCCCCTGGGCTTGGGCCACTGCAGGACACAGGAGAGCTGGGAGCAGGGCCCAACCCCTTTTTAAAGTCCAGGGGCTTCCGGTCGGGCCTGTATTTAGCTGCGATTGGTTTGACGATGTTTTTATATGCCATTAAAGGCTTTTTTTATTTGAATTTGCTGGGATTGGAATACCACCACCTCCTCCTCCCTCCCTCCCTCCCTCCGATTGTGTGGGCGCCTTCCGTGGGCGGTAAAGACGACCAAGACAACTTAGATTTACTCGGGAGTAAACCGCACTGTGTCCGACGGGACTTCCGGCTGCAGTTGGACGGCTGAAATCTCGGGACCGCCCTCCCGGCCCCAAGCGGCGCCACTGAACTGAGCCTGGGAAGCCGGTGTCCTCGCGGGCCGCTCTCGCGCCAAGTGCCCGCGGACCTCTGCGCCGCCTCTTCGGGGATCGCCCTCCTTCGCGGGAGGGTCCAGCGGGTGGCCGGGCGGGCCTGCAGCCGCGGTTGCCTGGGCCCCTGGGAGCCCCTCCGACTTCCCTTCCGGGCGTGCGGCTCACTGGGCAGGCTTTGGCCTGGAAGCACCGAGTTCGAGTCCGGGGCTCCCTGAAGACCCACGCCGCCTTCATTCAGTGCCCGGCGTGACCCTCCGCGAGCGGGCCGCTCAGCGCTTCCCCCCTGCCGGTTTTAAAAGGGGCCCCGACGCGACTCCGACCCGACCCGACCCGCGGGGAAGGAAGCCCGAAAGGCCCCGCCGGCAAGGCGTGAAGCGGAGGTTGTTGGGGAAGGGGCGCATTCGGAGGGCGCGGAGCAGACGCCGCCTCCTGTCACCCTCGGCCTCCCCACCCCCACCCCACCCCCACCCCCAGGCGTGCTCCGGCCTTGAACAGCCCCTGGTCGGTCCTCAAAGAGCCCCCGGACGCCAGCGACGCCGGCCACGGCTCCTCTCCGTTTCCCGGCAAGAGTGCTGCCCAATAAAGAACCAATGTAGGTAGCTGGATCCAGCCTCCTGCAGAGCCACGTTGGGGCCCCAAAGCACCCGCGAGAGCGACCAAGGCTGAGGCCAGGCGGGAGCTTTCCTGCGCGTGCAGCCGCCTGGGGCACAGTTGTGCGCGTGCACACGAAAGCTCGCGCCTTGGATAGACCTTGGCAGGTCTCCCGGGGGCCCCTGGACCCTCGGGGGACCCACCTGAGCCCACCTCCTCCGTTAGGCCCCCGAAGATCTTCGCGAGCAAAGCGCCAAACACTCCCCCCCCCCCCCGGCCCTTCTCCCGCGAAAAGCCGCAGGAGCAGAGCGGGCCCCTTTCCCCGGGTGCGCGCGAATGAGGGAGGCCGGGCCGGGCCGGGCCAGGCGAGGCGGCCGGTGGGAGGCCGCGGGGCGTTTTCGGGCAGCCTGGGCGCCTGGCCACTTGGCAGCCACCGGGAGGGGGTTTCGGAAAGGAGAGGCCGGCGGGGCGGAGGGAGCCGTTCTGGTATCTGCGCCGGATTCTGGCTGGAAAAGGGTCCTATCCTGCCCAGCTTCTCCGGGACGAGTTTGGCGTCTCGCGGGCGGCCCCGCCAGGGAGGCTCCTCCGTTCCGGAGCGGACCCGGTCTTTGCCATCTCCCAAGCTCGCCCTGGCGGCAGCAGGACACCCCAGACCCCGCCGGGGAAGGCAGCCACGCCGGGACACCGAGGGACGCAGCGGAGCCGGATTTCGCCTGCAGGTTCCTCGGCGCTCGGCAGGCCGGCTCTGCCCGGAGACGCCGCCAGGTGGGGCCCGGTGGGGAGAGGAAGCCGCAGCTGCGGGCCCAGGAGGGGCGAGCGAGCCGGCCCCCTTCTTCTGCCGTCGGACGGTGCGCTCGCCCAGAACGGGCTTCTTCCGCAGGAGATCTTCTCGCGGCGCCCGAACCCTTGTCCGTTCCAGCAAAGGGAAGAGCTGAGACCCCGCCCTAGCTCCAGGTAGGCCTGCGCAGGAGAAGCCCCCTCTGCCGAGGGCTGCGGAGACCCGGCGGCCCTCGAGGCCTTCTGAGCAGAGGGCCGCAGAGGGAGGGAGTCGCCCTACAAAGGGGCCTTCCTTTGTCTCCGGAGAAGCCGACGAGTCACAGCGAGTCACAGGCCACCCCCCCCCCCGGGGCGCCCCTCCCGGCTGCGGTCGGCTGCCCCCAAGACCTCGCAGAAACCGGCACCACCCCCGGATCGTCGGGTCGCTTCACCTCCGTTTGCTCACGGCGTGCTTGGGGTCCCTTCCCAAAGGGGGTCAGCCCCGGGCGAAGAGCCTCAAAAGTCTGCAGTCCGGCTGGGGCGAGCGGGGGACTTTCGGGGCGGCCCACCCACCTTCCGTATTCCCCTTCTTTACAGGACTAATCTGAGCCCGGGGCCACCCAACGCTTTCGTGTGCGTTCACACTGTCTCTACCTTGAATGAATTTCGGTTGGCCGTCCAGGTGCCCCTGCTGGACTCTGCTCTGCGGCTTCAGGCCACCGCGGGGACCCACCTGGGCCCGTTCTGTATAGTCTGCCAGAGCCAGTCCATACAGTGGGGCATTCAAGAAACAATGGCACCTGGGTAGCAGGATCAGACACACCGAAAGCCAGTTGAAGCAAATTGCTAACGGACAGCTATGCACGGCAGAATCGACCACAGGCCCTAATAAGTGATCATTAATAATTTTATAATTGCAGACAATCACGCGTTCTTATCACTGTTTGGTCGAGACCCGCCTGGATTTCTGCAAGGTAGAAAGGCGGCTTACAAAGGTTTGCAAGAAATAAAAGAATAAATAGAGCTATAAAAAGAGCTGAACGTTGACCGGATCGTCTCTGGCTCGACCCGAGGGGTTGGTCCCTTGCTCCGCGCCGCTCATGTGTTGCCGAAGACGCGCAAAGGGTAGAATTTCGTTGTCTTTGAGCCGAGCCCAGGGGCGGCGCCTTGAAGAGCACCTGGCTCTAAGCTTCCATGGGCAGGCACACCTCTTCAGGTGGGGAATGAGAGAAAGGTGAGGCCCAACCACAAAACAGAAGGACGTCAGAGTCCAGGGGCACCTTGAAGAGCAACACAGTTTAACTCTTCCCAGTTTGGGTGTGCAGGGCACTTCGTCGGCCGTTATTACGTTACGAGTTCTTGGGCCGAATTCAGCAGGCCGTTGGCCGGATATTTTGCACCCCCTTCTTTCTTGCATATATACTCCGCCTTTCTCACTTGGACTCCAGGCGTCCTACCGGGAGCCAGGCCATACCTTCGAGGGTTACGAGATTCAAGAAACACAGAAGTCTAGATGCAAAACTGGAGCCCAGGCGAAGAATTAACAGGGCACACGAAGCGCATCGTGGGAGAGTCGTTCCAGCAAGGATGGGCCGCGGTCCGGATCCTTCCCGCAGGTAAGTTTGTAGACCTATTTCGCGCCAGGCGACCCTCGTGCCCGCGCAGGAAAGCCCTCTCGACCAAGGCAGCTGCGCCTAGAAGCGGCAGGGTCGCCGCGTTGCTCTGAGGCAGCAGAAGCAAGTTCGAGTCCAGCCAGGCGCCTTGAAGAACCCGACTGGTTCTCGCAGGTCGGGTTTTTGTTCCTTTTTTTATATTTCACCTTGAGGATCGACGAAGTTCAATTCTGGACAGAAGCTTCCGTGTGCGTCCGAAGAAGAGTGCGTGAAGCTCACGCCCAGAAAAAAACTTGGTCGGCCTTCAAGGTGCCTGCCTGGACTCCGATTTTGTTCAGTTGTGCCTCGTCGGCGGAAATCGGGGGGGGGGACTTCCTCCAGGCGGGGGCCTCCGCGAAGAAGGCAGGCGCGGGGCGGGGGAGCTGCTGGTTTGGCCCCCTTGCAGAGCGGCAGCTGGACCCCCCCCCCCATCTTTGCCGGGCTCGTCCTCACAAGACCTGCGTGGAAGAGAGGCAGGCCTATTCCGCCGCGGGCTTCGGAAGGGCTTCTGAGAGCAGGAGCCGCGGGAACTGGGGGACACGGAGGCTTCACTCTGCTGCAGCCCCTTTCTCTCGAAATGAGGCTCCCCGCTCCCGCCGGGAAGCCCTCGGTGCCGGACCCGTCACACACTACGCTCAAGTCCTACCTTGCAGGGCTGTTGTGGCAATAAGATGTCCGTTTGAGAGCACCTAGGAAGAAAACTAATTCACCCAATCAAATCTGGGGCTTAGAGAAGGGTGAGGAGGAATCTTGAGGGTGGGGTCGCCAACCGGACCCTGATTGTCCAGAGCCATCCTTTAACTGGAAGGAGCCAAGCAGGGCTGTTTCCAGGGTGCGGCAGGAGGGGCGTGGCGCCATCGGGAACATTGATCCCCCCCCAAAAAAATTGTTCTGAAAGTAAAATTCCCCTGGCCTATTCATAGGCACCGAACTTCCCAGAAACTCTGGCATTTAAAAGAGACGGCTTTAGAAGGTTGGGGGAAAGGGCGGCGGGGGGAGGGGGTCTGTTCCTAGTTTCTATTTCATTTTGGTTCCAGACGGAAACGTTTTTCACGATTATTGTAAGCCTCCTTGAGCCGCGAGGGAAAGCGGGATGTAAATGTTTCAATCAATAAATGGAGAAACTGCCCACGTTCCTGAATCCTCACCAAAACGGAAACCCCGGGCTGAGTAATCCCATTTTCAGCGAGGCAGAGAGAAGAGTCCTTTGGGGTACGTAAGGAAGGATGAAGGCCCCGGGCACTCATGGGGCAAGAACAGAGGGGAGCATCGATGCGGGAGGGGTGGGAGGAGAAAGGCAACGCAAAGGCCGGCAACCTTCCAAGCGGAATTGTTCAAAGGGGGGGGGGTTCTGTGCAGGATACAGGGTTGCCCGGCACAAAACTCCCCACTAACCTACGAGGGGCTGCTGCGTTTCGATGGCTGCCACTGGGACCCGCCTATTTCGGCATCATTTACTGTGTGAAGAGTCTTTGCTTCAGTTCCGTTTTCTAGTTGGTCCTACAACCCTGATCCTGTGGCGCCTCTTGACTCAGCCTGCGCCGCCCACCTGGAGCCCCGGTGAGAAAGGCGGACTGCAAAAGCGTGACCAAATGCGCACCCTCACATGCGAACGAGCTGTTCTCGCTCTTAAGGCCCGGGGCACGCCGGCCGCTATGCCGAACTTGCAGGTCTTTCCCCATATTTATTTCATCCCTTTCTCGCCCTCATTTTTTGAAGAGCGTGGACCGAAGGATTCCCGCGATTGCGTTGCGGCAGCTAATCTGCTTCCTACTCAACGGAGGGCGCACGAGATCCCGAGGGAGGCATCAAACGCCTTCTAGGACACGGCAAGCGTTTTTTTTTAAAAAATGGAGCCCCCCTTTCATTCTCAGATCCGGGAGGGTCGCTGCGTCGATCTGGAGCCCAGGGGCGCCTTGAAACCCGGCAGAGGATCCGCCGACGTCTGTGGCTGAGGAAGTGGGCGGCACAGGGAAGAATTCAGCGTCGGTGGTCTTCAAGGCGCCCCCCCCGACTCAAACATCTTTGTACCGTTGCTCTAACGCAGGGGGAGTCAAACTGGGGCCCTCCAGATGTCCACGGACTACAATTTCCATGAGCCCCTGCCAGCAAATGCTGGGGCCCTCCAGATGTCCACGGACTACAATTTCCATGAGCCCCTGCCAGCAAATGCTGGCAGGGGCTCATGGGAATTGTAGTCCGTGGACATCTGGAGGGCCCCAGTTTGACTACCCTTGCAATGGAAACTGCTCAGTGTCGGCGCCTCCCGATACAAATAAAGGCCGGGGGATTCTTAGGAGAACTCTTTTTACAACCGGTTCGGTTTGGACCAACAGGCGTGTCTAACACCAAATGCACCCAGCCCCACCCCCACCGCCTCTCTCTCTGGTAAACAAGCCTCGGACATCAAACACCCTTAACTGCAGGCCGTCTTCGGAAACCCGAGGCCCTCCCTCCCCCCGACCCTCCCCCCCCCCTTGCAGACCCCAGGAGACCATCTTCCCCCTCGGAGGGGGCAGAGTCCAAGAGCCGCCGGTTCCCGCCGCCGCCCGTTTTGGGCCACCTGACTCCCGGGGACTCTTCGGAGAGGGGGGCTTCTCCAGCCGCAGCGAGCCCTTCCCCCCGCAAGGCAGGCAACCCCCTCCCCCCGCAAAATGGAGCAGAGCGGCTTTCTGTGCCTATGACCTGCGCCCCCTTCCCGATCCTCCCCCGGATGGCCTGTGCGCCCCCCTCCTCCTCCGGCACGCCCGAGATCTTGGGATCCTCCTACCCCTCGGGTCGCCGTTCTGCCATATAGAAGTTGAGCCTCCTTTTCCCTCCCTCCTTCGTTTCTTTGGGTGATCAAACGAAACTATAAAACGCAGCCGGGTGCATAAAACTTTCCACCCAAGGCCCAACCCGTGCCCCCAAAATGCCTGTCCGCAGGGCTTCGAGGCCCAGGCCTTCCCCGGTGGTCCTCTTGGGACACGGTTTATTCGGAAGTTTAACTGCCTCGGAACATGGAAGTTCCGTTTCGTCTCCGTGGCTGGTCGGAGCTCTCCTTCGTGCGCTCAGTAATCCCCAAACCGGCTCGAATATTGATGACTCACCCCATCCTAAGGAACTGAATTCCATAAGCCAAGACACCCGCCTCCTTTTCAATAATCCGCCTTTCTCGCTGGGAAAGAAGCAAGGCGGGTTACACGAAGAGCGCTTGCCTTTGCTCGGCCTGACTCTGTGCCAACCGACTTCCTCGGGCGCAAGAAGTACAAGAGGAGAAGTTCTGTCTGCAGCCCTCCCCCTCGTAGAAGCCTCGATCGTGCCCCCCACAAGAGTCCCCCGGTGGTGCCCGCCGGTCTTTTTCCCCCTAGGAAGTGGGCGTGGCCAGGTCGGAGCTGCGCGCTGCTGACTTCCTTCTTTCTCTCCTCTTGGCCAGCGTACTTTTTATTTTATTTTATTGTACAGAATGACTTCTCTTGGGCCCTCTGGGTGCGTGAGCGGCCAAAGGCCCAAACAGGTTGGCGCCGCAGAAAGGGGGTTCTTCCCCCCTTGGGCGATCCTACAGGCTCCTTCCCGAGATGCCGCGGCCAAAACTGTCCCGGGCCCCCCGGACGAGGTCCCTACAAGCGCTCGGAGAGCCGGGAACGTTTCGCCTCCGGCCCCTTTCCTTTGGCGAGGAATCCCGCCGCCCCATCGGGCCCTGCTCTCGAGGCGGGGGGGGGGGGATCCCGTCCAAGGACTGGCTGGGACCTCCCCCTCGACCCAGGGCGACTTGAGGCGGGGGCCGGGTCTCTTCATTAAGCGGCTTCAGTCCAAGTTAACAGGCCTGGAAGCCACGTGCGCTGGGCCAGAGGAAAGGCAAATATGGATCGACCCTGCCTTGGGGGGGAGGGACTAGCAGGCCTCTGTGGCCCCTGCCCCTGCTCACTTGCAGATTCTATGTTGGAAGAGGCTAGAGGACCAGGTCCCCAAACACCATCTCTGCTTCTCTGATGCTTTCTATCCCCTTAGGTGTCGGCTAAATTCCACTTCCGCCCCCCTTTTATTGTTCTCTCTCCGTCCCTGGCACCCCCAGGGCAGGCTGCATTCCCCTTTCTATCTGCAGAGGAGGCACATAGACTAAGGTAGGACTCTTCTGCACCGTCTAGAAAGGTCTTTCCTCTCATATTGGCCTGAAGAAAGAGCCTCAGTTTGCTTATTTAGCTTAGAGGGTTGCCAGCTCTGGGTTGGGAAATACCTGGGAACTTGGGGGGTGGAGCTAGGAGTGGGCGGGACTTGGGGCGGGGATGGGCCCTCCAATGCTGTGGAGTCCTCCCTTCAAAGTAGCTGTTGTCTCCAGGGGATTGATCTCATTGCCTGGAGATGAGCAGTTAAACTGGGGGATTCCCAGGTGCCCCCTGGGTGTTGGCATCCCTCTGTGCTTGCCTGCAAACCCACAGTGGAACCCATGGCTGCACTCTGGCTAAGCCTGGAGATTTCTGCCAGCTTTGGGGGATATTGCCCAGGTGCCAATATGCCACTAATGTATAGTCTGCCTTGATGCATTTACTTTATTTCTATCCTTCCTTCCACCTCAAAGAGGACTCCGAGTGGCTTACGCAGTTCTCCTTGCTAGTGTGACTGGTCCAAGGTCACCCAGTGAGTTTCCATGGCACCCGTGAGAATTCGAACCCGAATTTCCTAGATCCTTGCCCGGCACTTTCCTGCAAGGGAGCCCATCCAATCTGCCCAAATGGGACATGCAGTAACCCGTGCATGGGGATTTTAGAAATCTGGGAGCACCAGAAAGAACCAAAGCGTAGTGTTGGCATTCAGCAGTATAGACCACAAGCCCTACTACTTGACCCAATCACTGACCCTCATAATTTGCCCATTTTGTGCAGCACATCCGTACTTACCTGCACCCAGAAAACCCACCTTGAATAATTCAATAAGATCAGAATCCAGTAGCACATCGAAAGCTCCCGCCCTGAATAAATCTGTGTCGGTCTAAAAGGTGCCGCTGGACTCTGATTTTATTGTGCTACTTCAGACCAACACGGCGACCCACTTGAATCTTGAATAATTCAGCTTTGCACAGCCTGAGGAAAGCCAGGAGGGGGGGTGTTTCTGAACTTCCCCTTCCTTGTGCTTCATTCATTCTTCCTCTAGGAAGGATTCTTCCTCCCCTCCAGCTCCTCTATTGGTCAGTGGAAGGAAAGTCCCCGGGTCAATCCCTGGCTAAGAGGCAGGAAGTTGCCTCCTACCGAATCAGGGCCTTGGGGCAAGGTCAGCATCGCCAACTGTGACCGGCAGCCGCGCTCCGGCATCTCACAAAAATAAATTCAAAAGGTACAGAGTTAAGACAATACAAAATATGACCCCACTGTGAATAGGCTATAAACCATTCACTGATGAAACTCACTTTGACAAATATTATAATAATCTTTTTTATCATGGAACAATTCCAAAATCATACAGTACACAATATCATCAACCACAGGGCGCAGTAATGGGTTTAAACTACAACGATATAGGCTAGATATCAGGAAAAAATTTTAACAGTCAGAGTAGTTCAGCAGTGGAATAGGCTGCCTAAGGAGGTGGTGAGCTCCCCCTCCCTGGAAGTCTTCAAGCAAAGGCTGGATACACACTTTTCTTGGATGCTTTAGGATGCTTAGGGCTGATCCTGCATTGAGAAGGGGGTTGGACTAGATGGCCTGCATGGCCAACTCTATGATTCTGTGATTCTGTGATAGAGCAGTCTAAGAGCCAGTGTGGTATCATTGTTAAGCTGCAGCTTCTGACCTGGAGAGCCGGGTTTGATTCCCCGCTCCTCCTCCACATGCAGCCAGGCAGGTGGCCTTGTAATTCCAGGAGATCAGTTGTCATTCTAGAAGATCTCCAGGCCTTGCCTGGAGGCTGGCAAACTTTAAGTTATTCAATTACAGGGATGTGTATCTAATAATAGACAGAGAATAAAGGCCCCGGTTGCGCTGGTCTTCCTTGGTGTCGGGGTTAAGAGCAGCGGTGTCAGGATCCACGAGCAGTCACGGGCAGCGGCGCTTCGGGGCCTCCGAGCGAGTCTCCGTGGAGGCTGCTCGGCCGGCTGCCAACTCCGGACGCGCCAAGACTCCGGTTGATGCGTGGCCGCCGCCGCCGCCTCCCTTCGCTGGGCGGCCGGTCCTCCTCCAGCCGTGCGGCAGGCCTCGGTTCTAAAAGCAATGGAGATCGGGGCGGGGCGGGGGGGGGGTCCCTTGCGGGAGAGCTCGCGGGAGAGAGCGGTGAAGGCGCTGCCGGGGCCCCCACCCTTCCCAATGCATGCTCTTTCTTCGTCTTTCCGGATTCCCGCCCGGCATTTCCCGGACTGCTTTTCACAATGCCGGTAAAGGAGAACAGCCCGGCAGACAAGACACGAGAGCAGCGGGACAAAGCCGAGCCGCCTCCCGGTCTTTTCCAGGAGCGCAAACAGCTGAGGATCCGGCCGCGGATCGGAAAGACCCGTCCGCCGAGGAGCCGGCCCGGGACCGCCGGATCGTGCCCCCCTGGAGTAGGGCTCCGTGAAACTGCAGGCAGGACCGCGGGGATGGGCGAGCCGAGGGCGAACTCCGCCAAGCTCGGGCCTGCGGGCCTGCACATCTACCCGAGGCCGGGGACTTCTCCAGGCCGGGGCCTCCGCGCCTGCTCTCTGGCCGCGCTACGCAGGGATGGCTCGCCGGAGCCGGAGCCGGCCCCGAGACCGCCAGCGGGGCGGCCGCCGCCTCTTCCTCCCCGGCCCGCTCGGGGGGCTCCAGGCAGAGCGCGCGGCCGCGGGACCCGCTCCAGGAAGAGCTGCCAGCGCCCGGGCGGCGGTGCCGTTGCGCGACCGCCCAGGGTGGCCTCCTCGGAGAGGCGGCGGCGCTCCCAGGTCCCTCAGGCCTCCCCCAGCCTCGCGCCTGGCAGGAGAGGTCCCAAGAGCCTCCCCAAGCCCTTCAAAATGGGGGGGGGGGGAGCTGAGCATCATCCGCCCTGGATTTGTATTCGTTTTTGTAGCGCCCCAGTCGAAGCGTGCATATGGAACGCGGGGGGCTTCAACCCTCAAATTTCATTTTCCCCCTTCTTATATTGAAAGAAATTAACGTTTCTGTGGGCCGTCAAAAGGACTGCGGGCCTCAGGCGCCCTGCCTGGTGGATAAAGCCGCCCTCCCCGGGCTCCTTGCTGGCAAAGTGCCCCTTCGGCCCAGGCGGAACCCGGAGCGGGAAGCGAGAGTCGCGTCCCCCCTCTGCCCGGGGCCAGCCGGAAGCTCCCGGCTCACTCCCTGGGGGGGGTCAATGGGGCCAGCATTTCCCTTCCCACAGAGGACTGGGGGGTCGCAGCAGCGCTTCCGGTGGTCTCTGAGGGGGCCCTGCAGGCGGAGCGAGCCCGGCCAGCCCTCGAGAACCGGCACAGCCGGGAGCGCCACCGACAGCCCGGGGCTGCCCACGCGGAGTGAGTGGCCTGTTTGCTGGGCCCCGGCCTGCGGACGAGGCGTGGCGGCCCACCGGCTGGTGCCCTCCTTTGCTTCGCGGGCCCTGCTCGCTCCTGGGCGCGGGTGGAGGAAGGAGACGCCCCAGGCCGCACTACGATGCACAGAGGCGACGCACTCGAAATACACGGGAAACCTGGCGCGCTGACCCCCTGGCAAGCCAGCTGCTCTCTGGGGGGCTTCTGGTCTCTTCTGCTGCAGCCAGTCCCGCGGGGCTCCGCTCTGACGCCCGCGAAGGGCCCGGACAGGCGCGGGGACAACGGAGGGGGTCTGCGTTTCCGAGGGCGAGGCTGATATTTGCCAGTCTAACCCCCTCCGGCGCCACTTGCCATGCCCCCCCCCCCACTGCGGAGCTCAGTTGCGCTGCCCCCCCCCGCCTGAGCTCCCTCGTGGGGGAGGGGCCCTTTTTGTTTTCGCCCTCCTCTTTTGGAGTCTGCCTTTTGCCGCGGGTGGGATCTGTCAAGTGGGAGTGAAATCTCCCCTCCCCCCCCCAAGAAAAGCGATGTTCAGCTGCCAACGGGAGGGAAGGGATACATCCTGGGGGGAGGGGTTCTCCTGAACCCCCAAGGGTTGCCCTCGGAATTACTCTGGAAGGGGCTCAAGAACCGGGAACCCCCCCCCTACACACACCCCTCACCCCTAGAATACCCCGAGCTTGCCCTTCTGGCGTCTGAGCAGCGAAATCCCTTCTCCGAGGGGGGACCGGGGGAGGGAGTCCCCCAGATCGGCGGCTTCGGCTGGGCGTTCATGCCCCAGACAGGACAGCGAGGGGGGGTCAGGCGCAGGTATCTCCCCGGGCCCCCTCCCACTTCTGTGTGGGACACGGAGCCTCGGAACTGGGCAGGACGGACTGGAAGGAATTCCAGCGATGCTACGGCCGAATGGCTCCCGATTAAGGCAGCCCCGGTTACTCCGCCGCCGGTGCCGATAGGGTCAAAAAGTGGTCCCAGAGGCGCCATCTCTGCCGTGGCCCCCGACCTGCCTCGGGAAGCCAGGAAGGACGCGTCCCGCTCGCCTCCCACAAACTGCGCAAAACGAATTCTTTCCCAGGGCTTCCCTCGGCAGGCAATCGAGGTGCGCCGTACAAACTGACTCTCAAGGAGACCGGAATCAAGTATGAGGGATTGGGAGCTCCGAGGCTGAAGCTGGTGACCTTTAGACAACAAAGGAATAGTACAGAGGGGACGCCAACAGGAGAAGAGGGATCACACGACCGAATAGTAGCGATCAAGGATCATTAAATATTGCAGAATGTATTCATCAGAAACTACGTCTCCCCAACACTCCCTTCCTTATAATTTCTGAGACATTGTCTATAAAACCCAGCCGCCCTTCCTGCTGTTGGGATACTTTTATATTCAGCATGTTACATTTCGAATTGCATAACTGATCTACTTGGCAGCTGCATGGTTTCATCGTCGCTGCGCATTTCGCCCTTTCTACATACAGCCTATACCTTTTTAATATAGAGAGCTCTTTCTGCTCAAAATCCGCTTCCTTATACATTTATCTCCCAAACTTGCTCTGCTTCTGCTCTGCTTCTCATTCTCAAGGTCTGCCCCTTGCGTAGCAGACACTCCACCTCTCCTCACTGCTGATAATTGGTCTGTCTCTCCGACAGATTGTTGATTTTGCCCTTAATGCAGAGCGAACAAGTTTCTTTTCCCATTCTTCTGAGGTTGGACAGATGTCTGATTTCCATTTTGCTGTGTAGATCATTCCTGTTGCTGCCACCATATATTTGAATAGCTCTTCTGGTATTTCTTTTTTTATAAGTCAGATTCAAGTGGGTCGCTGTGTTGATCTGAAGCAGCACAACAGAGTCCAGCAGGGGCACCTTTAAGACCAACAAAGATTTATTCAAGGCGGGAGCCTCCGAGTGCACGCACTCTTCCTCAGACTAGTTGTTTAGCAGTTTGCCTATTAGCCTATTCTTAGCTTCCACAGGGAATATACATTTTAGTATGTTCTGCATTTTCCCATGTATTTTCCTCGCGCCACCACATATGGGGAAAGATTCCATCTATGGCTTGACATTTCCAGCATCTTCCTTTGTAATTTTTGTCTATCCTTTGAGGTTACAAACCATGTGAAAAAAACTTTTTTGCCAGTTTTCTTGTAACACCTGGTTGGCTGTAAATTTAATGTATTTCCCCCATAACCGTTCCCTTTCATGTATCTGCTTTCTAACATTCTGCATTAATTTAATCATACATTTTTTTCAATTTTTCTTCTTCTGTTTCTAACTGAAGTAATAACACATATCCATCTTAATAAATAGTCTTTTTGTTTTATAAACAGCTGTTAGAACTCAGTCATCTGTCCTGTTCTTTGGTCTGGAAATTGATGGATAATATGGTGACCATTGAATGTTGATTCCTTCACCTCTAAGATCTTGCCAGGGTTTGACTCTCTCCCAAGCACTTCCCATATCGCCCTAGGTTTAAAGAAACCACTTGGATTTCTAGGATTTTTTACTTGATGAGCTTCTATGGGGGACATGAGTAGATAAGTTAGAAGGCTCAACAAATTCCCTCGTCAGAAAAAAAATATTATAGAAATTTGTCCAAAGTCTTCCTATTTTTATGTGCTGGGAATTATGAAATAAGATACAGTTAGTAGATAATAAATAGGATGAGAAAGTGAACCATATATTCCTATTAGGCCCTCTATTTGATGCATCTGCCAGATTATGTGTTCCTCTTATGTGCTGCCTCATACCGGAACTGCAGCTCTCCTTGCTAGAAAATTCCTTGCTAGAAAAACAAACCAGTCCTGTGGGTTCAATTATCATTTACAAAAACATTGGGGCAATAAAAATGTAAAGTTCGTGATTAATGGCAGACACTTTCCCCGTTCTGAAAAGAAGTAATTAAAAGTGACTAGTTCCAGGGCAGATCTTTAAACATGAGCCAGAAGATTACATAATTATTTTTAAAAAGGGCATGTTAACGTTGACCGAGAAAAGCCCACTTATTCTCTGCTGACCTTGATGTTATCTGAACCAAGTGGAGCCCGAGAAGATCACCACCACTTCCCATTCACCTGTCAGTTGGATCTCCCCCACGGAAGGAGAGGTGAGGCTACAGCAAGAAATCCTCTCGATATTGGCACAAGATGCCCACAGCGAGGCTAGTCTGGGGGACACTCCTATTCAGGTCCCCAGTTCCGGCTTTGCTGCAGTTCGGTTATTTTAGATCTCCGGCCCAAGTCCTGTTTCGTTGTTAATTGAAAGGGGAATCTTGGAGATTCTATTAACCTGAGTCCAAGTGAGAAAGGGGCAGGACAGGCGGGTGGGCACCGCAGAATGCAGAACAATTCCTTTGGTAAGAAAAGGGAAGCGACCCGCGTGTGGCCATTCAGCAGAGGCGCAGCGGCAGAGGGGGCCCTCGAGGCGCCCCTTCTTCGTGTCACAAGGGAAGGCCGTTCCTCCGGCTGGGAGCTGCGCAGGCCAGGCGCTACTCTTGGAACCCACCCTAGGCCCCCGGGCCCGCTGGCGCTTCCAGAAGAGGGTCGGTGAGAATCCTCCGTGAGGATCGTGCAGGATCCTGGTCGCTTGGGATCCTGGCAGGCTGGCAGAACAGACCGCTTGCCGAAAGAGGGGCCCTCCCCCCCCCCGCCTCCCTGGCTGGGAGGAAAGTCCTAGGAGTGAATGGGGGGGTCATTGCATAGGACTTAGTAGGTCAAGAGGCCGCTTTTCCACTACCTCACCCCCACACACACACACACACACAAACACACACACCCATGTGTATCATTTTCGGTAACCGGAGGAGAGAGCTTTGGGTCTCCCCGAAAATCTCGTTGGTCTCTTAGCTGTGCAGCAGGATTCGAACCCGGCTCTTCTCTTGCGGGGCTGCCCTTAGCCACGCGGCGCAGTTCCCGAGAAGACGCTTGCCCGGGGCAATTGCGGGCGCCGCTTCAGTCCGGCAACGTGGCGCGGGGTCCTTTGGAGCCCACAGGCCGAGCTGCCTGCCGCCGCCGCCGCCGCCGCAATGCCAAGGTCGGGAAAGGCGAGCGGCGTCTTTGGAAGTCCGGTCCGGTCCGGGCAACCGGCCAAGGCCGCAGCCAGCGAGAGCCTCGCTAAGTGGCCGGCTGGGAACCCTCAAAGGCGCAGGGCCCGAGCCCTCTGAAGGCTCCGGACGAGGCCGGCGGGAAAGGCGGGGCTCGGCGCCCGATTTGGGGTGTCAGGCGAAGGCCCCGCGCTGCGGACCGGCTTTCGGGAGGTTTGTCCCTTTCGGACGGTGAGCCCCAGGGCTGCAGGGGAGGGGGGAGCTCTCCGGGAAGGCTGCGATGATGAACCGGCTGTGAGAGGAGGCACCGGCTCCTTTCCAGCCAGGTAAACTCTGCTAGCATCGCCAGTCAATCCGGATTGAGGTCAGCCTTCCTGACGGGCGCGCGACTGACCCACATTGTAATGGACCAAATGCTGACCTCCAGCGAGGAAAGCGCAGAGAAGATGGCGCCCAGGCTAGAGCCACGGCCCTGGGGGGGGGGGGCTGAGCCAGGAGGAGCCCGCAGTCTCTGCCCCCCCTCGCCCCCCCCACACACACCTGCAGCAGAAAGGGATCCAAGTGCGACTGAACCTTCGGCCTGACTAATACAACCTGATCCCTGCCTAAACCAATTGCTGGGTTTTGCTTTACGATCTTTCTCCCCTTCACGTACAGACGCAGGGCTCGGAGCTCCGACTCCAAAGAGCGGGGGTGGGGGGGGGGGCGGGAGGAAGATTATCGGGGGGAGAAGCGAAAGCGCCGCCGCTCCAGACGACGTTTGTTGGGAGATAAGGGGCGGGGGGGGGCAGCGGCAGTCGAGGTTCCCGTGGCAGCGTCTCTTTCCCGCCCCTCAGGGTTCCCTTTAGGCCTCGGCTGGCCGACTGGGCCCCGCGAGGCCTTCTTCTCCCCCCCCCGCCCCCCCCCCCCCAGGGCCCCGCTCAGGGACAGGCTGGTGCCGCTCTGCTTGCTCGAAGGCAAACCTTCCCCCGAGTTTCTTTCTGCTTCGGCCAAGGAGAAGGCGCTCGGGGTGGGGGGACCGGAGAGGAACCCCCCAAGCGCGGGAGCCATGATCAGCGGGCACACCGGGCTTCTCCTTGGCCAAGGGACGCGCCTCGAACCGATCCGGCCAACAGGTCCTCCAAGCAGCCAGCTGCAGCGCCCCTCCGGAGAGCTTCCCCCTAGGCCGGGCCCTGGGGCTTCCCGAGAGGAGTCAGGCCAAGCGGGAGGCCGGCTGCAAACTCTTCTTTCGGCACCCAGGCTCGATCCAGGTTTCACACGTGCTCCATGGGGGCTCGATGGGATCACGGCCTTTCGCTTTCCCTGCCTCCCTTCCCCGGTCCCACCAAAAGCCCTATGGGGTCTCCCAGGCCTCCTCCGCTGCTCCCCCCACGTCCCTCCGGGCCACGAACTCCCTCGGACAAAGAGGGAAAGATTTATTCCAGACAGGGCTTCTGGAGGGACAGGCACCGCCGGAGCGATTCCCTCTCCCTCCTCAGACCCGGCGCTTCGCTTCTTTCCGAGGCCTGGAGCAGAACAACCAAACCAGGCGCCGATCACTGCACTCGAGTTCATTTCTACAGAATCCGCCTTTCCCGCTGAGTCTCGAGGCGGATTAGGCACAGTAAACTGGAGGCAATCCGCAGGATGGGAAGGCAATCAGGATCTGACTCAGGCAGCTGGGGAGGTGGAGACAGGGCTGCAGAGAAATAACATTTCTTGGCCTCTTGCAGCGGCGGTTTCAGCGGGGCCCCTAGAAAAACGAAGGCCGAGCGGGAACCCCCTGGACTTGGCCGGAGCCCACACGGAGGTAGGGGGGGGAGAGGTCCCGATCCAGCTAAAGCCACGTGGCGGCAGAACTGACCCACCGAAACCGTTTTGTGCGGTTTGGTCTAAGGACGCTGGCCGGCCTGCCAAGGCCCTGGCCCGAGTTGCGCCCGAGTTGCGCAGCGTTCTTCCCGTTTCCCTCCCCTCTTCCCAATTCCTGTCCTCAGATCCTCCCACTCCTACCCCCAGTACGTTAGTTAGGGAGGAAATCAAGGTGGGGGCACCGCAGCTATGAACCGCGGGCTTTGACGGGAAGCAAGAGAACCATGTCCAGAGGCGCTGCGGAGGGGAAGGGGCGGTTCTGGTTGGAGGGCCCCACTAGGCACTCACGTTCTCCCCGTTCTCCCCGCTCCCAGCAACCCGCCCGCCCCCTTGAAGTCCCCGAAGTGCCGTCTAATTCCATGGAAATGTCGCGCAGGCCTGGACGGGCGGATGCCTGGGAGCCCAGAGACCCCGTCGGGAGGGTCTGCTGGCTGCGGAGGCCAAAGCAGGAGTCGCCCCGGGCAAGGGTGGGGAGGGGGCGCGGGGAGGTCTGCGTCCCCAGCTCCGATTTCGATCGAGCCCAACGACTTCACCCAGCGGCCAAACACCCCCCCCCCCCGGGCGTCCCTTTTCCATCGCGGCCACACAGGGCCAATCGTATGATGGTCCTTATCATGATTGGGGGGGGGCGCCTCCCGTTCCCAGTTTGGGGGGGGTGGCGGGGGGCGGCGGCGGCGGCGCGAGTGGCGATTCTTTGTTTGCCAGCGACTGGCTCGGGACTCCCGCGGCAGGAAATTGCGTGCGCGGCCGCCAGTCCGTTCAAACTGGCTTCTCGGCGCGTCTCTCCGCCTGCGGACTCCGGCTCCCTCGCCCGCCCCCTGGTTGTGGGAGGGAGGGAGGGGGCTGCCCATCACAAGCGGAGGGGGGCATCTTTCTAAAAACGGGCAGGGCGGCCGGGAGGCGGAGAGTCGCTGCGGAAGGTGCGGGGGGGGGGACAGGCCCCTCCCTCCCTCCCTCCTCCTCCTCCTCCTCCTCCCCCTCGGCTGGGGCTGCCTCCCTGCTCGGCGCCGCCTGGATCCTGGCCCTGCACGAGAGGCAAGAGGCCGCCCCCATCTCCGCGGCGCGCAGAGCGCAACCTGGAGGCGGCGAGGGGAGGGCCGAGGCGAGGGCGCGGGCGGGGGGAGGCGGGCGCTGGGGAGGGCGGGCGGGCGGGCGGGCTGCGCGCTGCTCGGGTCCTCTCTCCGCCTTCGCTCATCAGAGGGAGACAGAGCGCGAGCAGAGCCAGGCAGCCAGGCAGGGAGCGGGCGAGGGCTGGCCGAGCCGGTCCCCTTCCGCCCGGGGCGCCGCGGGGGCGAGGCAGGTAGATGGGGCTGGGCGCAGAGGCCGGAGCGGGCCGGGGCTGAACTCCCGAGGAGGGGCCCGGCGAGGAGGCCGCTTTTTGGGGAGGGGGAGGCAGGAGAGTCTCCGCCGCCGGCAATGGCGCTCTCGCGGGTCGCCTGGCTGGCCTTTGGGCAGCCCGTTCCCCGTTGCTGACCCCGCTGGGGGGGCGGGGGGGCGTCACAGCGGCGCTGAGGGGGGAAAGGTGGAGGGGGGAGAGGGTGGATGCTCCGTCCCGCCGGGGCGCCCCCAGGCATGAGCGATGGGGCGAGCGAGGCCGGCAGGAGAGCCCTCCTGCTGGGGGACCCCGGAGGCCCCCCGGAGCGGGCCCGGGACAGGGAGAGTCGCGCGGCGCTGGAGGGGGCCAAATTCCGAGGCGGGCCGGCCGGAGGAGCGCTCAAGGAGCTGGCGGCGGGGACCTCGGCGGCCAGCCCCGGCTCGTCCAAGGAGTGCGCCCCGGAGACCGACAGCCCAGCAGCGGGAGGCGACTCGGATTACTGCCGCCGAATCCTGGTGCGAGGTAAGGAGCAGGAGAGCCCCCCCTTCCCTCGCCTCCCCTCCCCTCCCCGGGGCTTCCGTCCCGTCCCGAAGTCCGGGTGTTGCCTCCCCCCTCGCAGGCCTTGCCCCCCCCCCCACAGACGTCTGCGCCACCGGCTGCGCTTCGACCTCCTGCCCCAGGAGCCCCCAACCTCTCCCAACGCGGCCCCTTTCCTGGCCGTCTCCCCCCCCCTTCCTCGGGGGCTTCTCGCCCGTTTCCTCACCGCCTCGCCCATCCGAGCCGGCCCAAGACGGTCCCGGGAGGAGGACCCAGCCGGGCCTGCCGGAGGAGCCGGGACCTCGCGGGAGGGGGACGGAGCCTTTCCGGAGGGTCTCTCGGCGGGGGGGGGGGGCTGGGGCCTGCCAGGGGCATCGCGGGCGCCGGCGCAGGTGGGGGGGAGGTCGGAGTCTTCTTGCAGCGGCCGGGAGATGCTTCCGGGGGGCTGGGTGCGCGGGGCGGGCGGGCGGGCGGGCTACACTTCCAGGTGGCCGCCTCGCCTGGCACCCGCTCGTCGCAGGGAAAGCGCGTCACCGCAGCATCAGCCGGAGAAGCCCTGAGCCCCCCCCTCGCTCCCTCCCCCCCCCCCGCCTTAAGAGCCTCTCGCCTTGCAAGGGGGAAGGCGGCAGCGCCGGCGGCTGGGCGCAGATCCTCCTCGGCTGGGCTGCAGGCCGGAGCCCGACTCTCTCCTAAAATAACCCCTGTGAAGAAAGCGACCCCAGACCCGCCCCGTCCCGGCCGCCTGGGGAGGGGGGGGCGAGCTGAAGCCGGTCTCCCCAGGTCGCCAAGGCCCAAGGCTGCGGATGTGTCACAAGGGACGGGCGGCCTGGCCTCCGGCTCCTTTCTGCGGCGCCCGGTGGACTCGCAGCCGGCCACCCAGCAGGGGCATTGGGGGGCATCTCCTCCCCCCCCTCCCCAAGCACTGTTGCTTCCAAAGCCAAGGGGAAGCCCTCCGCGGGGAAGCCAGCAGGGAACGGCGGGCCCCACAATGTGGGGAGGGGGTTGGGGGGAACCTGTGTTCCTGGGTCTGGCTCGCAGGGTTTGAGGAGCCCCCGGACTGGGGGTCGCAGGGTTTGACTTCGCCCCGCCGGCCGCGGCACAAGCCAGTTCTGGCCGGCCCGCCTAGGAGAGCGGTTTTCGTGGTCCAGTCGTGCCTTCCTCTTGAAGAAGGGGCCGGGAGGGTGAGCCAGTGGCCACATTCCCAGGCGGCCCTTTAGGAGGTTCTCATCCCTGGAGCCGGAGGGCAGGCCTCAAATCCGTCTCCCCAACGGGTCGAAGGACGGCAGGGTCCACTGGCGTCGCCTGGGCCTTGCTTGGGATGGTGCTGCTAGACGGCCGCCCTCGGGGGCTCCTCATCGCCGGCCTGGCTCTTCTGCATGCGGGCGGCCTTTGCCCGGGTGAAGCCCCGGGGGCAACCAAATCAGAGCGAGCCCCGGGAGTGGCCGTTGCCATCCCCGGCACAATCCAGGCCGCGGGGCCCGGGGGCAGACGCCAAGGCCGAGGGGCGCTGGTTCAGGCCTAGGAATGGCGTCCGGCCTTCGCCCCTGCGTAGCTTGGCGACGTGGCCACAAAAACAGCCCCCCTCCCGGTTCCCAAGGGCGCCTCCACATTTCCCCTCTGGCCGGCGGAAGGGCCAACACACTCCAGGCGTCCTGGCGGCCCAGGAATGTGTTCTGGAAGCCGGCTCGAGCACCACCAGGCCCCTCGGCCCCGGCCCCTTTTGGAACGGAGAGTAACCCGGGCGCTTCGGGGAGTGATGGGGACAGGAGGCGGGAGGAAGGAAGGAAAGAAGGAAGGAATCGGCCCATATTATTGGGGCCGGGGGCCGGGCAGGACCTCTCCCCCAGTGCTCGGCGTCTCCCTTGCACATTAGCGGTGCTGCTCGAGAGTCCAGGACACGATCCGCGTCTCAGGTCCTTCGAAGATTATTTCAAGATGGCCTTTTCTCAACGCGAGAGCCGAACAAGCAGCTACGGCGGCGCTTCACTCCGAGTCTGCCCCCTTGGCGGCCGTTTCCTTCCCCGGCGGCTTTCAGGATCGTTCCCCGAATTTCCCGGCCTGCCCCACTGAACCTGGGAACCCCCCAGTAACACCGGCAAGGTCCCCCCCCCGGGGAGGAGAGACCACCCGTACGAAAAGCGAGGGGGTTTGTGCGGTTCGCGCGGTTTCGTTGTTTGTTTGCATTTTGTTTTTGCGGGTTTTAAGATTCCCACCCCCCCTCTCCGTCCCCAATCCGTGTCCTTCACCTAAGGGCGAGCGAGAGGCAGGTAGATGGGGGGGCAGGTTTTATAGGTTGGCGTCGCTTTACACGGGAGTCACGTACCGGGATGTAGGCGCCTTTTCGGGCGTTCTCTCTCGTGAACAAAAGAGCGGCCGCAAGCAGCTGGGCCTCCAGGCCTAGAGACGCGGAAATGCCCCTCTGCAGAGCGGTCGGGGCGCGTTTACTCGGGAGTAAGCTTCACCGCCTTCGCCTTCTCGCCGGGGCTCTCCGTGGCTGTTCTCCGCTGAGGGACCCAGAGCGGGAAGGCAGAGCTAGGCCGCGCTGGGCCCTGACCGCAGAGAGAAGCCGGCGCTCGACTCCAGCTGGGAGGCCTCGGCCCAGGGCCTGCCGGATCGTGGCCTCGGGCTGGAGGCCGCCGGGAGAGGCGATTTTCCCCAAGCGACCCGCCCCGCTGCTCGCCGCTGCACTCGAGGCCTGGCCGCCTTCGGAATGGTTCCGCCCGGCGTTTCTTCGCCGGCTCCCTGAGCAACTGCGGGCGGCCATTCGGCCATCAGGAGTGGGGGCCGGGGCGCGATGGGGACCCCCGGAAGCCCAGCGGAGGCCGGAAGGAGAGAAGCCAGCGCGCGCCTCAACCCTTTCCAGGTCGGCTGGCAGAGAGGCTTTCCGGGTGGGGGCTGCAGAGGGGAGCCCCCAGGGCCAGAGTGGCTGGGCTTCTTTGTCCGGGGCGGACGGGCGACAAGGGACAGCTCCCCCTTGGCCACGATCCACGGAGCAACCTTGCCGGCCGCAGCCCGAGGAATCTTTTGCCCAGGGGCCTCCATCCCCTCCCACCCCCGATGCCCGGGTCCTGGGGCTTCTTCCCGTGTGATTCTTTATCACCCGCCCCTCCCTAGACGGCAGGATCCCCCCCTCAAATTGGGCCGAGGCAGGCTCTTCTTCCTACCGAAAGGCTTTCCGCGCAGGTGCCCACCTGCCCCTCTCTTCCCACGAGGGACAGCTTTGGCTTGGCCGTCGCAAGGGCGGGGTGGGACAGGCCCCTTCACTGCCCCCCCCCGTCCCGTCCCGGCGGCTTAGCTCGACTGAAGTGGGGCGGAAGGTCCCGGCGGGGTTTTCGGAGGGCCCTTTGGCCGCTGCGCCCTTGTGCGTGGGTGTCCCCCGAGTGTCCGCGTCGATTCCGAGGGGGCTCCGGGTACCCTGAGAGAAGCCGGGCCAGCGCCGCCCGTCCTTGGCCGCCTCGGATGAAGCCGGGTTCCCGAGGAAGTGAGCGCCTCCCGGCCGCCAGTCGGGTTCGCGGACTCCGGCTCTTTTCTCTTTTGCTCCAGACAGACGCGGGCGGCCACCCATCTCGCTCTGTCCCCAGCGCCAAGGCTTCCTTGGGAGTCAAGGAGGGCGACAGGAGGCTTGTCCTCACCGAATGAATATTCTTTTCCTGCGAGGGAAGCGAGGAGGCCGGGAGGACCCAGCAGGCCGCGGCGGCGAGCCAAGCGCAGCATCAGGGGCCCCTCCAGAGCTGAGGACAGAGTCCCTGCCGCGCCGCCATCGCTCCCCCGGACCCAACCGGACCCGAAAGCGGCAGGCTCGCCCCTTCCCCCGTGCCTTGGCCAGCCGCACCCATTGGCGTTCCCTGGCTGGGGTCGGAGGAGCCCCCTGCCCGTCTGGGGCGCAAAGGCCGCAAGGGAGCCCGGCGGTGTGCGTGTTTGGGGTGGTGTCCGAATGCCGGCACGGGGGGGGGGGGACGACGCTCCCAGAAATCTCTTGCAGGCACGAGCGGCTTTATTTGTGCCTCTTCCGGGGTGGGGGGAGCTGCCCGGCACCCCAATCGGTCCCCGGGCCTCGGATTTAAGGCCTCCTATCCGCCCGGCCTGCTGCCGGCCCACCCGACGACCTGGAGGGAAGCAGGGGGACTGGAGCCGGAGGATGCTGCCGTCGCTTTTCGGCCCCGAGGAACCTGCTCTCGCCCATTTCTGCCGGCCCTGCGGGAACCCAGGCCGCCCATCGTCCCCGGGCGCCGGTCCGTTATGCAGTGAAAGATGCAGGCGGCGGCGGCGGCGAAGTCAGGCGGCTCTGCTCGGGCCTAGGCCTGGCTGGCGATCGGAGGCCCGGGCCTGGCCGCTCTTGCTCGCCCTCCGAGCTCCCGTTGGCGGCGGCGCTTCTCCAGAATTTCGTCCGCGGCCTCCCGTCTCCGGCCACGCTTCTGCGCTCTCTACTCCGGATTCGCCAGCCGCTCGCCCAAACCGGCTGAGCCCAGAAAAACGAGACGTTTCCTCCATTTTCTCGCCAGCCCGGAGCCCTGACAAAATGGAGGCGGGAAGCGGCCGCGGCGGCTGGGCGGGCAGGGATGCCAAGGGGGCCCGTCGCATTTCTTGTGCAGCGCCCTGGAGGACCTCCGCGTCCGGCTGCAGTTCGGGAGGGGAGGGCTGGCAAGGATCCGTGCTAGGAAACCGCCAGTTGGACACCGCTTAGATAGATAGATAGATAGATAGATAGATAGATAGATAGATAGATAGATAGATAGATAGATAGATAGATAGATAGATAGATAGATAGATAGATAGATAGATAGATAGATAGATAGATAGATAGATAGATAGATAGATAGATGAAGGGTGGGCAGGTGGACGGATGGATGGACACAGATATGCACGTATGTCAACTTTAAGCTATCGCTGAAATCTGTGTCAAGGTGAAACTGTTCCTTTCTGAAATCCGGCCAAGAATTTCCTCCTGGACATAATCCGGGTCACGTTTATTTCTCTCCCCCCCCCTGCTTCCCCCTTGTAGCTCGAGGTCGTGTAGATGGAGCCATTAAGAAGGGCGCTATGATTTATATATTTTAAAACGTGAAATTATTATTATTATCATTATTATCATCGATGGCATTTATTACCAGCGCTTCTCTCCTCGGTCTCAGGGCGGAAATAGGAAGCGCCGGAGCGACGCGGCGGGAAGGTCTCTTGGCAAAACGAGCCGGAGCCAGAAGCCTTCCCTGCCGGATCGTGGCCGCTGCATCCGAGAGCGCATCTCTCTGGGTTTAGGGGCACTTTTCGTTTGGGTTGGATCTCGAAAGAGTCGTCCCCGTGGCCGGGTGTGGAGAACAGGGCCCAGGTGAGGACGCCGCTTGGGCGCATTTTTGGCCTTTCCGGGGCTGGGGCGGAGACGCATAAAACAAGCGCGCTCTTCGTCGCGCGGCACCGGTGGCGTCAGGAGTGGCTTCCGATGAGTAAAACGAGAGGGCTGGTCGGCGGAGGGAGAGCTTCACCAGCCCTTCCTGAGTAGAAAGGGACCGGCTGCTGAAGGCCGAACAGGTAGTCCGGACACCATTCTCTTGTCCAAGGTGGCCGGGAAATCCGGCACCTCGAAGAGCGGAGAGGACGTGGGCTCCCCCCTCCCCCCAAATGGACGTCACGGTTTTATAAACCCTTTGAAATAATTTGACGTTTTATAACGGATCTATTCCTCGGCTAAACGAAATTTCGGAATGATATCTCTTTGGCTTTCGAAATCTTTGGCCGGGGCATATCCGGCCAATTCGCCTATTCCTCTGCCTCTAAAGACGGGACGGGGCAGTCCGTGACACCTGGCCGCGGCCCCGAGTTCAGCGAGGCCTGAGGGTGTCTCTCCGCACAATCGCCCCTCTTCTCTCCGCTGACCCGCGGCTCACCGCCCTCCCTGCAGCCCACGCAGCTGTCCCTGCCAGCCATGCGGTCGTCTTCCCTGTTCCACCGGTCTCTTCAGCAATTGGGCGCCAGCAGCGGCGATCTGCTCCCCCTCCCCGTTCAGCCGCCTGCGCTTTCCCATCGGCGGCCCAGTGGGAGAAAAAATGTTCCTGTGAAGGTCACCTGGAGAGGCCCGAGGAGCTGGAAGATGCGCTGGAGGTTAGGATCAAGGAAGGAAAGCTGAGCCCGAGATTTCCGGCCGGGTCTCCCGCTGCGGCTTCGATGGAGCAAAGCGCCAAGGGCAGTCTTCAAGGGCGGCCCCAGGGAAGCGCCTCTCGGCCCCCACGAGCCCTGCAGCCGGTCACCAGCCTAGGCAAGCCGGCGGTTAGTCCCGGAGCAGGCCCGGCCGCGGGGCTCAGTCCTCCGAAGCGCCGGGCTGCCGGCAGAAGGCCAGGCCGCGTTGCCCACCGGAGCGGGCTGCTTCCAGTTAGGCGGACCGAGTTAGGCGCGGTGCGTTTTCCTGCCGCTGCCCTTGGGCCGGGTCCACATGTGCGGGGGTGGGGGTGCGGGCAGGCTCCTTGGCTGAGCCCAGATTTTCAAGGGTTGGGATCCCAATGAAAGGCCGCCCTACGATAGCTCCAGAGCCGCATCCATAGAGGCTACACAGGGAGGTCGGGGGAGCGGGAGGCCTCGATCTTCCGCGGGACGGATGCCCACACGGGGTCTCTGCGCCTCGCCTGCAACCAGGGAGCCTGGGGGCCGATACACGTGGGCTGCGAATCACACGTTCAGCGAATCCGAAGAAGGAAGCCGTGACTCCCGAAAGGCCCTCCCCTGCCGCAAATGTGGTTCGTGTTTTGGGGTCTGGGTCTCTGGCCAATGCCCCACCAAAACCGCTCAACGCCTATAAAGAAAAACCCACTGTACTCGGTCCTGGAGGGTACGTGCACACGATAGCGGGCACCCAGTGATGTGCGCCGGGATCGATGTGTGTGCTCTCGTCTACTCTGAGCAGGCGGGCCCTGCAGTAGACAGTCACCTAGATCCGTCCTTTTCACCGCTGCCGGTCCCGAAGGTGCCCCCGGAGGCAACTTCCGCCCCCCCCCCCAGGCGCAACCGGAGTTTCGTTTTCGCCCCGATCCGAAGAAGGGAGTCTCCGACCAAGGGGGAGCTCAGCCGCCGAACAGCGGGCGGGTCTGCAGGCGCAGCTGGACTCCGAGCTCGGGACTCACCTGGCCGGCCTAGAAAACAAGGGGGAGGGGGGAGAGAACAAGCCGGAAATGAAGCACCCCGGAAGAAGCAGCGAGGCCAAGCAGAAGGGGCAGAAGAGGCCGAGCACTAGGGCAGCTCGCCGGTGCTTTCCT
Source organism: Paroedura picta (assembly GCF_049243985.1). Taxonomy (NCBI): domain Eukaryota; kingdom Metazoa; phylum Chordata; class Lepidosauria; order Squamata; family Gekkonidae; genus Paroedura; species Paroedura picta. The sequence continues at coordinate 86,825,205 of NC_135378.1, forward strand.
TGCCTGGCACGGAGCCTCGGAAGGGCGCGACGGGACCCAATCCAGCTGTGTTGCGGAATCGGTTTCCTGGGGGCTGGTGGGGGGGACGCTTCGCCCGCTGAATCCAGGACAGCAAATTCTCAATGGCGCCTTCAGGATACTGGAGGGTTCTGGCGGATCGAGCCGGCCTCTTTGGGCGCGCCCCTCCCGCCGCTGCCCCCAGATCGGAGCGACACCAGACGGAGGCAGGAGCCCCCCACCCCACCGCACCCCCGCGCCCGCTTCTCCGCAAGAGGCTGAGCGCAAAGAGCGATCCTCAGCGCGGCTTCTCCAGGGCGGGTGTCCTTGAAGTGAACGGCGCCCGGGGGAGGGGGGGGGGGCAGGAAAGGTCTGCGAGTGGAAGGTGATCCGTGTCCTTGGGTTCACACGGTCAGGGGTTCTTGCGCTGTGGGGTGGGCCAGCCCCATCGAAATGAAGCCGAGGCTTTAAGGTCGGGATGTCAGGAGGGCCTCGATCCACAGCCCTGTTGCTTAGAAGGAGCTGCCTGGAAAGGGGGGCAGTCCTGAGATCCCTCGAGGGAGGGTCAAACCTAACTGCGATGCGATTCGTCTGTCTTTTTGGCCTTGCAATACCTAGGCTCAAAAGCTGGCCCTACTTCGCAGGGTTGTTGCGACCAAGTGAGAAAGGAGGACTATCAACAAGTCCAGGGACACTTTTAAGACAGACAGTTTGATTTGGTGTGCTCTCTTCTTCTTCTTCTTCGGATATAAAGAAGCAAAACCGGTCCCAAACAGGATGCGAGCCCCAAGGGCGTCTTCAAGACCAACGAGACCTCGCTCTCTTCGGGACCTGGAGTGCACGCTGGCCTTCGCCTGGACCGCCGGCTGGGCTTTCATTGCTCCCGGAGTCCGGACTCGGCTCCGGCCCTTTCACTGCAGACCAGGCCGGAGAAAAACGGCCCCAAGGCAGACTCCGGCAGCAGGGCTGGCCCAAAGGGCTCCGCATTTCTGAGGTCTCCTGCGAGCTTCTTTGCCACGCCGACCAGGGGCGACGGCCGCTCAAAGCTCTCACTCCCCCCCCCACGGGCCCATTTTGGATTGCTCGACGGATCCAGGGAAGGATCAGCCGCCCCCCGGAAACAGATTCCTCCATCCTGAGGACGCCTCCGGGAGAGGCCGAAGCCAGCCCGCTGCCTGCCGCCCTGCGAGCAGGTCTCAGGAAAACCGTGGGGCGCGGCTGGGCTCCCCCAAAGCAGCCCCGCTCCCGCCAAAGGGACGCCTCTCGACGGACCCCTGCGCCTCCCCCAAATATGGCCCCACCCAAATCCATCTATTCTGCCGGCTCTCTTCTCCCCATTTGGGCGACCAAGTGACGTAGCTGCTCATTCCCCGACGCCGGTGCGGAAAGGCGCAGCTCGGAGAGTCCTGTTAAGGGATGGCAGCGTCCCTAAGCTGGATCGGGACCGCGCTCTCGCGCAGGGCTGGTCGGAAGACTCCTGGCTCGCCGTGCGCAACGGAGTTCGGGCGCTGAAACAGGCCCGCCGGACCGGGGGGCCCTTCCTCGCGCCCCTAAAGCCAAGCCTCTCCGGGAAGTCTCCGGTGGCAAAATGACTCGCTTCTCCCCGGCCACACGCAGGGCCTCGCCCGCCGCATTCGCCCACGCCAGCAGGAGCTTCCGCGGGAAACTGGCGGCTTATTATTTGTATTATTGGGGGGAGGGGCGGGGGGGGGTTTGTTTTCCACCCGGACCCGGGGCTTCACAATAGGCGCCGAGAGCCAGGGGCCGAAGGGGACGGCACCACCGGGACCAGCCGCCGCAGAGCCGGCCTTCCTGCCCGGGGACTTCGGGCTCGCTCTTGCTCGCGGCCCGGCAGGCTTGGTCTGAGCTCTTTCCTCCGCAAGCGACGGGCCGAGGACGCCTCCGAAGGCCTTTCCTGGCTCCCCTTGCGACCTCCCTCCCTCCCGGAGACCAGGGCGGGCCACGAGGCGCTCAGCGGCGCGCACAGGCACCATCCGACGACAGCGGCCGATGCAAGCGAGCGAAGGATTAGCGCGGCACAGCCAGCCAGCCAGCCGCCGCCGCCTCTCCCGGGCCAGGTGTGCTGGAAACGGGGCGGGAGGCCGAAGGGCGGCGGAAAGACGCGCGCAGGCGCAGAAGGCCGGCACCGCCGAGGGACAGAGGCGGCCTCCGGGGGCACCTCGAAGACGGCACGGCTTTCCTGTACAGGTGCCCCTTCGAGATCGACAAAACGCCTGTCCCTGGGGACTTGGAACCCCCCAGCTCACACCTCGAATAACATGGTGGTCTTAAAGGTGCCAGGGGGCTCCCACTAGGTTATGTACGGAGCAAAGTTTGAGTCCAGTCAGGCCCCTTTAAGACCAACCAAGGTATACGCTTCTTCGGCTACAGTGAAAAAGAATTTCCTCAACGACCATGTGCCAGTGAGAAGCCCCTGAAACCTTCTTCGGGCTTTGTGAAACCTCAGGTGCAGAATATGGTCGGGAAGTGTCGCCCCGCCCCTCCCCACCCCCTCCAGGCCCAGCATTGGCCACTTAGGGAGAGGAGGGTGGGTCAATGTAGCCATATATGGCTGTATCCCGGATAAATGTTTAAAGCATTTTTAAAATCTATTAAAAATGAATTAATGGCCACCCATTTGGGAAACCCTTCCAGGGCCTTCAAGTAGGCCCAGGGGTTAATGGGACCCTGGTTGAGGCAGCCTGACCTGTCGGAAGGTTGCCAGGAAGAGTCACGAATACGCACCGCACCCCTTGCGCAGTCGGAGTCCCTGAAGACCAGCCACGTTTGGTTCTGGGCATGAGCGTTGGTGTGCATGCACCCTTCTTCAGACAACAGAACAAGATCAGAGTGCCGATGAACTCAGTTCAATTTTGGGCGTGAGCTCTGGTGGGCATGCGCAGTTCTCCAGATGCTGCCCACCGGGGTCTGTCTCCATGGAAGGAAGGCACCGCATGACGCTGCATGCCTACCCAGCCCTGGATTACAATCTGTGGCAGGACAGGGGCTTTTGTGAGTCTCTGCTTGCTTCTTTTGGGACGGGCGCCTCTGGGCTGGGAAGACATAAGCCTGCCCAATCTTCCGTCTGCTTAAAGCCACGGGTGCCCAGGGGTGAACGGCAGCCAGCCTGTCCTAATGCAGGGCCGGGGAGCTTGACTGGAGCTTCTCCCAAGATGTATTTCGTGTGCGTGCTGGGCACGATCCCCCCAGGCTCAGAGACTCTCCAGATGTCCATCGACTACGTCCCACGAGCCCATGCTTGCAAGGGATCCTGGGAATTGTAGTCCATGAGCATTTGGAGAGCACAGTTTGCCCCCCCCCCCCGTGAGAAGATTCTCCCGTGTGAAGAAGTCCTGGGTGTCAGCTCAGGCATTGGCTGCCCAGAAAGAAATGAAATCTCCTGCCTGCCTAATTAATTTATTTGCATCATTGATGTCTCACTTTGATTCCCAATAGGGACCAAAAGCGTCTCGCATCGCTCTCCTCTCCTCCATTTTACCTCACAACAACCCTGCAGGGTGGGCTAGGCTGAGATTATATGAATGGCCCATGAATGGCAAGCATCCCTGGCTGAGGGAGGATTTGAACACGGGTCTCCCAGAGTCTAGTTCAGCGTTTTAACCTTGACTGGCCTTGTCTATATCCGTGTCTCAGAAGTATGTCCATGATTTGTATGCTGCCTTTGCAATTGAATATTTTTGGTATGGCGTTTCTATTGTTTCTTGTTTTAATTTGCATGGTTACCTTACCTGCCCTGGGTCCTGAATTGTCATAAGAAAGGGAGATCTGGCTGCAAGTGGAGGAGCGGGGAATCAAAGCCAACTCGCCAGATTAGAATCTGCCGGTCTTAGCCTCGGCACCAGCTGGCTCCTTCATGCCAGCCTTGTGAAAGAGCTGAAGAGATGTTTAAATATTAGGATGCGTCTCTGGTGACCAAGGTCAAGAGGATTCATGCCACAATAATCCCCATTACTTCTGGGTATGAAAGACGGAGAAGGGAGAAGCCTGGCAGGAAGAAGTCTGGTTGAGTTTTGTGGATAACGTGGACTGCCAAAAAGACCAGTCAGTCAGGTCTAGATCAAATCGAGCCTGATTTCTCCCTAGAAGCAGCAATGACTCCCATCTCATGATGAGAAGACAGCAGAGTTGCTGGAAAAGGCAATCACGCGAAGATGGGCAAAAGCCGCAGGAAAAGAGGAAGACCCACCCGGATTCTGCCAGGGAAGCCACGCCCCCTGCATTGCAAGACGCCAGCCAGGCTGCCAACGACAGGCCACCCTGAAGGACATCCATTCGGAGGCTCTCCAGAAGCTGGAAATGCCCGGGCACCAATCACCACGTCAGGCTCGTGGGCTTCCAGGGGGCTGACGGCAAAGCCGAACTAGCTGGATTTTGTTCTGATACAGCAAAGAAAATCTTTAAATCCTGGAAGATCGGGGGCACGCTTAATGAAAAGCTTCATTGACGGACGGAGATTAAGCCTTTGCTGGATGCTTGGAGTTGAACGTGGAGCACAGGGCACAGGGTTTGATGACAAGGAGTCCTGCAGCCCAGTTGCTCTCACGGTCCCACGGACTTCCCGCCTGCCTCAGAGGGAACTTCCTCTGCCTTAGGGAGTAGACCGGGGTCCCCAACGTTTAGAGCCTGGGGCCACATTTGGAATCCTGACGTGGCATGGTGGGCACAGCCACAAAATGGCTGCCATAAAACGGCTGCCGCAGGCAGTCGAGACAGCCACAAAATGGCTGCCACAGTTTAGCTTCAGTTTCCCTGTGAAGATTCTTGTGCCGTGGCGGCAGCAGCTGCCAAAGTGACATTTTAAAACATTTGCACAGCCAGTCAAATATCCAGTGGCCAATGAGAGGCCTTGTGGGGCAAGAGTCGCACCTGGCCCCGCCCACTTCCTAAAAACACCTGGAGGGGGCCAGAAGAGGTGTTGGCAGGAGCTATGCTGCCTTCAGGCACCACCCTGGGGACCACCCTGGCAAGGGATCATGGGAATTGTAGTCCATGGACATCTGGACAGCCTCGCTGTGGTTCTGCCAAGGCGGCCCAGCCAGGACTTGCCTTTTGCCATTAGATTTTGTGCAAATATTTCAGGTTACCTTGCAACATGTTCCCCTGGATCCTAAATGCACCACAACATGTTTTTTTAAAAAACCAGTTTCATTCTGCAGGATCCTAGTCGAGTGCACAAAGCCTGGGCCGATGACCTTTATTTACCGGAATGGTCTTTGCAGGTGATGCTACAGGACAGCTTCCCGTTTCCTCCTATAAAGCCGCTCCCTCCCACCCTCTGGAACACAATGGAGTTGCACTGAGCAGCATCAGCCACTAGGTGTCTCTTTACCTTTCGGGAGGGTGCTTTGGACTGGCACACCTGGCGTTCGGGAGGCACCTGAAGCCCTGGCTGAAGTTAGGCCAGGAAACCCACACTGGTTTCACCCACCGTGTTTTTGTACAACGAGAGCGGTTTCTCAGTGGAATGGGCTTCCTCGGGAGGTGCTGGGTTCTCCATCTTTGGAGACTTAAAAACAGAGGCTGGAGAGCCATCTGACGGAGAGGCTGATTCTGTGAAGCTTTAAGGGCAGGTTACCGTGGATGAGGTTGTGAGCGTCCTGCACAGTGCAGGGGGTTGGACTACATGACCCGTGCGTGGACAGGGTGCTGGACTTGGTCCTTTGATCCACCGTGGCTTGGTTGGGAGAGTTAGAAGAAGAAAATAGTTTTAGTGAGAGGAGAAACAACCTTTGTGTGGAAACAGGAGTCTGTCTAACAGTTCTGGAGGCAAGCAGGGAGGATGTGTGTGTTCCAAGGAGCAGGAAGCCTCCAAAGAGCCAACTAGGACACTGGAGAAGAGTATTTTAAAAATATAGTATCATAGAATCATAGAGTTGGAAGGGGCCATACAGGCCATCTAGTCCAACCCCCTGCTCAGAATCAGAATCCTAGAATCATAGAGTTGGAAGAGGCCATACAGGCCATCTAGTCCAACCCCCCTGCTCAACGCAAGATTAGCCCTAAGCATCCTAAAGCATATCAGGACATTCCTAGTCTAGCTATGCTAAATGCCCATCTCCTCCGAAGCCTCCTGCATATTATGTTCAACCTGCACACTGCATATCTGGCCTATTCCAACAGGCTCTTAGAAGAAAAATGCAATCGAAAGGATTCTTTCTCAAGAATTCCCAGGGTCCCTTTGTCCATTTGCAGATCGCAGCTGAATAAATTCTGAGGTGGGCCTTGATGGAATGGAAAGGGGGGGGATGCAGAACTGCTTTTGAGCAAAACGCCAGAATCTCCAGGGGGCACACGCAAGGTGTTGGCTGGACGTCGGCTTTCCCCTTGAGCCTCTAGCTCTACGGTTGCCCCTAGAGGACCAGCGGGGTGGTCAAGAGTAGCAGCCTCTGATCTGGAGAGGTGTGGTTGATTCCTCACTCCTCCTCCACCTGGGTGACCTCGGGTTAGTCACACATCTCTTAGAGTTGTTGTCGCAGAGCAGTTCTGTCAGAGCTCTCAGCTCCACCTCCTTCACAGGTGTCTGTTGTGGGGAGAACAACAAAATTTAAGTCCTCATTTTGGGGGGAGAGAAAGGGAAGGCAATTGTAAGCCGCTTTGAGACTCCTTCGGGCAGTGAAAGCAGGGTATAAACAGCGCCGTCTCTTCTCCCTCCAGATGCCAAAGGGACCATCCGGGAGATTGTCCTTCCCAAAGGTTTGGACCTGGATCGGCCCAAGAGGACCCGGACCTCGTTCACTGCTGAACAGCTCTACAGGTTGGAACTGGAATTCCAGCGCTGCCAGTACGTCGTGGGCCGAGAAAGGACGGAGCTCGCCCGGCAGCTGAACCTCTCCGAGACCCAGGTAAGGCCGGAAGGAGCTCCTCTCCCTTGGGAGTCCGTGGGTCTTTACGGGAGAGTGGGGCATCGGTGTCTTTCCCCCATGCCCCTGCCACAGAGACCCAGAGAATTCCCCAACAGGGTCTCGGAACCGAATTCCTGCAGGGTCCAGTGAAGATTCCAGTGGCTGAGCAGCGCACGGGCACCAGTGCTCAACTCCTCTGCTTTTCACGAAGCCCAGCACGTGGTCCTCATCTCCCGTGTCCGTGAATCCCAAGGAGCAAAGTCTCAGTCCCTTGGCATCTTTGAGAGCAACAAAGGTTCATTCTGGGTGGAAGCTGTCAAAGAAGTGGCCATGGGCACAAACGAGCGGCAGGCTCCAGTCTGGAGAACTGAGTTCTATTCCCCACTCCTCCTCCTTATGCAGCCAGCAGGGTGGCCTTAGGCCAATCCCAGTTCTCTCAGAGCTCTCTCAGCTTCCCCGACTTCACAGGCATTTGTAAGCTGTTTTGAGACTCCTTGGGGTAGTAAAAAGGGGGGTCCATAAAATCCAGCTCTTCTCTGAAAGGCGCAACTGGGCTTCCACTTTGTTCTGTTGTTTCAGACCCACACGGCCGCCCACCTGAACTGGCCAGGAAGCCCACCGGTTAACTAAGCAGAGTGCGCGGGAATAGAGGAAATTGCTCGTCTCATATTTGCTATCAGTTCTGTTTGGGTAACTCCAGGTTTTAATTCTGAGGGAAGGCCTTTTAGTTGAGCTTGACCAGGATCGTTCAGGCGAGTCCAATCTCATCAGGGTCAGCTGGGGTCAGTTTTGGAATGGGAGACCCCCAAAGTGATCCCAGGTAGCTTTGCAGGGACAGGCCCCCCACCCCTGACGGTCTTTTGCCCCCCCCCCTTGGGCATCCCAGAATACCCTGATCTCTGGGTCCCCTTGCTTTTGTTTTGCCGTTGTTGACATTGTTGACATCTATCATGTGACTCGACCCTGTGCGTGTGTTGTGCGTGTGTGTGTGTGTGTGTGAGAGAGAGAGAGAGATGCCCTGCCCAAGGTGAACCAGCAGGGATCTGTCACAAGGAAAGGGTTCCTCCTGCGGCAGAGCAGAGCCGAGATGCAGGAGCCCCAAATGCCGGTGCCTCGAGATCCTGGGCCGATGGCCCCAGAGAGTCTGTTTAATTCATAGCCTCCCAATTAAGACAGGAGGGTTAAAAATTAATCAGAGTAATCGCAATTCATAATTCATCGCCCCGAGCAAGAGAGACGATTGAACGACATTTTGCGCGACACTGACATGTGCGCACACCCATGAGAGCAGGGTTGGCCATAACAGAATGCCCACACAGGAAGCATGGCCTTGCAAGAGGGCGCACATGTATGTGCCTGCTCCTTCGCACAATGCCCACCTCTTCAAGTGTGAGGATCCGTCAGCAGAAGGGGGGAAGGAATCTGCAGATCATCCTTCCCTGTTGCGGCCCTCCAGGTAGCCCCTCCTGGGGACTGGAAGCAGCACAGCAGAGCCAGGGCAAGGTTGCCAGCCTCCAGGCAAAGCCCGTAGATCTCCCGGAATTTCAACTGATTTCCTGATATGGTCGTCGTCTCCCCCCCCCCCCCACCTTAGGCATTGGCAGGAGATTGGGGGGGTTGCCTGGGGAGGACAGGGACCTCAGAGGGGTACAATGCCACAAAACCCACCCGTAGAGCATTCCTTTTCGGGGGAACCAACCCCTGTAGTCTGGAGAGGAGCTGGAAAACCAGGGGACCTCCCCCCTGCCAGGTCCCACCTGCAGGTTGGCATCCCTATCCCCAGATGACAGAGATCAACTCCCCTGGAGAAAAGGGCTGCTTTGGAGGGGGGTTGGAATTTTGAAGGGGTTATTTGTATGCTGTGATAGTTTTGAATTGGTATGTGGGTTTTATTGTGGTCACCCGCCATGAGTGAAAAATTACTATTATTGTTGTTGCTGTTGTTGTTGTAGCCTTTTACTGCACGGAGGTCCCTCCCCTCCCCCAGCCTGGCCCTCCAGAAGCTGCACCCCCAAATCCCCAGGACGTTCCCTACCAGGAGGCGGGGGAGGTGAGGAAGCCCTGCTCTCTTCACTTCCCTCCCCGGGGGTGGGAAAGGCTTTCGGGATCTGCCTCCCCTGCGTGGAAAAATTTCCTGAGCCCGGGAGGTGGGCAGTTGTGTTGCTTCTGGCGGCATGACTTGGACTCCTCACGGGCTGACTTTGTAGCAACCAGGGATCGGTGCCTCTGTGCAGAACGTGGCCCAGACCACGATGGCTTCGGCTAGTCTTGCCTCCTCGGATCTCAGAGACTCAGTCGGGCTGACCCTGCCTGCTTAGTGCTTGGATGGGAGGCCAGCAAGAAAGCCCAGGGTTGCTACTCAGAGGCCACCCACCCCTGCATGTCTCTTGCCCCAGCCTGGACGGCCCAGGAGAGCCCAGCCTCACCAGATCACTGAAGCTAGCCAGGGTCAGGCCGGAGGAGCCCCCGGATAGGAGGCTATGCAGGGGCAGGCCATGGCAAGCCACCTCTGGGGGTTTCTTGTTCTGACCTGGAAGGCCCAGGTTAGGCTGATCCAACCACCCCTGCCTCCCAGGGTGCCTGTTGTGGGGAGAGGAAGGGACTCCTTGTATGTAAGGGACTCCTTAAGGTAGAGAAAAATGGGGTTTAAAAACCTGCTTTCTTCTTAATGTCCCCCCGCCAGAGCAGCCCTCCCCTCCAGGGGAACTGATCTTTGTGATCTGGAGATCAGCTGTAATTCCGGGAGGTCTCCAGGCCTCACCTGGAGGCTGGCAAGCCTAGGTGGGAGAGACGTCTGCAGTGTTTTACAAAGAGCACCACTGCTAGCCGGGCAAAAATCATGGGTGTGCGCTCAATGCAGCAAGCTCTTGGTTCTTAGGGGAAGGGCCCGGGGGCTGAGAGAGGCTGAAAGGGGTGTGGCCGAGGCCATCAGGGGACCCGCTTAGGACTGTCCGGCTCCCGGGTTGTCATGGCTACGGAGGTTGTGAGAGGCAGAGGGCGTGTTCTCCAGAGACACAACAGCCAGTCAGGGCAGAGCTCTGAATCAACCAATAGGGGCTGCTCTGGGGAAATTGAAGATCACACAGGGATAGTGTTTGGGTCAGAAGGCCTTGGGGGTCAAGGGCTACGGCCGGACGGGACAGTCAGTGTGGTGTTGTGGCTAAGCATGCTGGACTCGTTTCTGGGAGACTCAAGTTCTGTTCTCCACTTGTGTCATGGAAGGGTTATAGAAACTTAGAATCCTAGAGTTGGAAGGGACCTCCAAGGTCATCTAGGCCAACCCCCTGCAGAATTCAGGAATAATGCTGGGTGATTTTAACAGCCCTCCTATTGGCCGGGTAAATGCATGCTTGAGTCATGCTGCAGAAATAAGATTCCTGGACATCAGAAAGGGCTGTGCACTGGAACACTTGGTCACAGAGCCTACCAGGGGGTGATGGTCTTGGACTTAGTTCTGATCAGGTGTGGTGCCCACGGGGAAAAGAAGCCACAATGCTAAGAAGCTGAGCATGCATGTCAGCAGACAGCTGCCCCTAAAGTCGAAGCCCATAACATTTCATTTCAAAATGAAACCAGCAGTGTTAACGTTCCAAGTCTGACTGCTTAGTGTCAAAATAGTAAGGTTTATTGTGCAAAAAGAGCCTCTTGTGGCGCAGAGTGGTAAGGCAGCCGTCTGAAAGCTTTGCCCATGAGGCTGGGAGTTCGATCCCAGCAGCCGGCTCAAGGTTGATTCAGCCTTCCCTCCTTCCGAGGTCGGTAAAATGAGTACCCAGCTTGCTGGGGGGTAAACGGTGATGACTGGGGAAGGCACTGGCAAACCACCCCGTATTGAGTCTGCCATGAAAACGCTGGAGGGCGTCACCCCGAGGGTCAGACATGACTCGGTGCTTGCACAGGGGATTCCTTTACCTTTACCTTTTTGTGCAAAAGGCTCCAGCATAGCAAGAGGAGAGCCAGTTTGTGATTAAGAGCAGCGGCCCCTAATCTGAAGCACTAGGTTTGAATCCGCACTTCTCCTCCACCTGCAGCCAGCTGGGTGACCTTGGGCCAGTCACAGTTCTCTCAGAGCTCTCTAAGCCCCACCTACCGCACAGGGAGAGGAAGGGAGGATGATTTGAAACCACTTTGAGACTTCTTTGGGTAGTGGAAAGTGGGGTACAACAATCAGCTCTTTTTCTTCTTGTTGTGACTGCAAACTAACTTCCGATCCTCCCAAAGGCCTGGGCAGGCCCCTCACCCCCTCCGTCCAGCTGCTTTGACTGGGGGGGGGGGGCAGGCTCAGCTGGCAGGCAGCAGGTTGTGGCCTCTCCGCCGGGGGCTACCTTAAAACAAGGAAATTCTTTCAGGGAACTTTACAAAACTGAGTGGAAGAGTCAGAAGTAAGTTCATAGAGTCATAGGACCCTACATCACCCCAGAGTGAAGCATTTACAGTAATTCAGAGCAAAGTTCAAATGCACAATAAAAATATCAAAGGAATAGAAAAATAGATATTTGAATACAGGAAGGGTACTTCAAATCAAAAATATAAAACATGTTATGGTTAAAACTCATCACTGAAACAGCACTGGCTAAATATGAGTCAAACCCTAGAGGGGGAAGGGTCCATAGAGGCCATCTAGTCCAACCCCCTCCCCCCCACACACACACACTCAATGCAAGATCAGCCTCAAGCATCCAGGGCCCTGTCTGCGTTCCCAGTTGAATTTCAGTTCTTACTGAATCGAAGTGGCGTCTCTTTAATCCACATCCTTTTCGCGGCTGTTCCTGCACTCTGCACCTGTTTCCTTTCTCAGACGATCTCCTCCAAATCGCAGAGGATCTGTCCAGCCGCTGCTGGAAGACGGCCAGTGAAAGGTTACGAGGCAGCATGAGAGTCAAATCCCTCCAGGTTGCCCGGAACATATTTTAGGACAACTCATGCTGAAGCCCAGAGAGAATGTACGCCTCAAGACCAGAGAAGGGTTGCCAACCTCCAGGTGGTGACTAGAGATCCCCCTGCATTACAGCTGTTTTCCAGGCCACATAATTCACTTGTTTATTTATGATGTGGTTTCAAGTAGGGAGCCGTGTTGGTCTGAAGTAGCACTGCATAATCAGAGCCCAATAGCACCTTTAAGACCAACAAAGATTTATTCAAGGTGGGAGCTTTCGAGTGCAAGCACAGAGTGCATGCCTTGACTGCCTTGAATAAATCTTTGTGGGTCTTAAAGGTGCTCTTGGGCTCTGATTTTATTTACGAAGTGTTTATCTAAAATCTTTCTTCCCTGCCTCCTGGAGAAGTACGCTGAGTGGCGCCCTCCTCCCCGTTTGCCCGGGCTTCAGCCGCACATCTCCGGGGACTGTGGGTGTGGCACTAGCAACCCTCAGACAAAACAGGGGCCACCAAGTCTACCAAGACACTGGTGTGGTCAACAACCTAAGTCAAGGGAGCCGGAAAAAGCAAAACGACCAGGGCTTGTTCAAATGAGACGAGCTTAAAGGGCCACAGATGCTGGCGATGCACATGCAAGTCTGGCGATAAAGCGAGCAAGAAGAGAATCCGAGGAGCAGATGTCCCCTCAAACCAGCAAGGCATGTTTGATACATTCCATGATACGAGCCCTTAACATCTCCAGGAATTTTCCAGGCTGGAGCTGGCAACCCTAGCAGGGCCAGCTGTCCTTGAACTCGGGTCCCAGACCAAGGCCGAGCCTGTGTGACACCCCCCTCCCCTGCCCCACCTCCTCCTTAGAACTGGGGCTTCAGTGGACGCTTCCTTTGAGCATCTGGGCTGACAAGCCGTCCTTTCAACGCACAGCCTGCTCAAAGGCAGGAGCGCAAGGCCTGCAATTACAAGCAGGGCTGTTTGGGTCCCTCCGTCTCCCTTTTGTTTGCAGAAAACCGATCAAGCTGGCCCCCGGGTGCCATTTGTGCAACAGGGATTGTTTCAGACCCCCTCCCCCCCAGTCTCTGGTCCCGGTAATCGCTGGCCAAGGTTTTATTCCCCCATCCAGTCCCAGTTAATTGAGGTGATGAGAAAGCAAGCTGGGGGGGGGGGGACTTTCGGGTGATGGAGAATAATTATACCCCCCTTCTCTGCCATTCCCCGAGATGCCTAATTAAGTCTTCTCATTCTGACAAGGGCCTTTTAAATAAAAAAGGACAACAACCACACAACAGCTTTTATCACAACTGTAAAAACACCAGGCTGGGGCAGGTTGATGTTGGGGCAGGTTGGATTAAAACAAGCCCCCCCCCCCCGCCAGACCCCCTTGGTGATGTTGGGTCACCGGGAGCACCAACTGCGTGGCGCCTTTCTTTGGGCCAAAGGAAAAGCCTGCGAGGCCACCACACACGTCCCGGAAGGCCCAGCCGAGAATGCCGAAGGGAGACCCCCCCCAGTGGAGACCCCCCACAGCGGAGACCCCCCAGTGGATCCTGGCTGTGCTGTGGGCGCTGCCAGCAGGGGCCCTTTCCTGACTCACAGGTGAAACCCCACGAAGGGGAGGCCGGTTCCCACACGTGGCTCCCCAGGGAACCTGAACTCAATGACTGTCCGGATCCAGGGAGGCCTCAGCAAGACCCTGCCCTCCAAAGTGGCCATTTTCTCCAGGGGAAGTCTGGAGATCAGTGGGAAACCTGGGGGAGCAACAGGTTCCTCCTGGAGGTTGACAACCTGCATTATTGGCCAGTGAAACTTCCCAGTGGTGACAATGGCTCCCACGCACCGTCATAGATCTGGAGATGTAGAATTTCGTGAATATTCAGAAACTATTAAAATAAGCAAGGAAGGTCTCGTGAATATTTGATCTCAAGAAAGATGTGGGGGGAGCATATGGGGGGAGAAATGAATTCTTTTCTTCCCTACTTTACACGACTGATTCAGGAAATCATCAGGAAGGTAAAATTCCCTCAAGCAAATATAGTGCCTTAGGACTTTAAAATTAAACATTTCTTCCCTGCCCTTAAAATTAAACATTTTAAAATTAAACATTTCTTCCTCTGTGTCTCACTCTTTCTCTTACACATTTCAGTGCCGTTTGAGGAACAGCCTCACCGCTTTTCTTCTTTCCTCATCTCCTTGGTCCATGTTCATCCAGCCTTTCTCCCCACTGGGGGTCCAAACCTTTAGTAATCCACGGTCAAAATGGAAAATGCATTTCTGGAAGAGGGGCCGTTCAAAATAGGACCGGGACCATTTGACTGGTGGTGGTTGTTGTTGCTATTACTATTACTATTACTATTACTATTACTATTACTATTACTATTACTATTACTATTACTATTACTATTATTTCAAATTTAGTAGCCTGACCACCCACTTATTTAACATCTTCATGTGTCCCCTTGCCCAGCTGATCTGGAGCTTTGGGCTTGAGTGTCCCCAATATGCTGATGACCCCCAGCTCTGTCTCCTGGTGGATGAGCGGCCAGATGCCGGTCTTTTTGAGAAGTGGAGGGATAGAAATCCAGTCATGAAATGCCCCTCCGAGCTCCCTGGCGGAGTGTTTGGAAGGGCTCAGCAGCTGAGCCCTTCGAAAACGGAGGTCCTAAGCACAGGAGGGAAAGGGCCAGACCAGGACGCGTGCTTGCCCAACTATGCAGCTCTCAACTGTGCAGACGGCCAGAGACCAGGGTGTAATTTTTTATCTCTTCCTATCTATGGAGGTACAAGTTCCAAGAATAGCACAGCTGGCATTTCACCAGATTCTCCAAGCTAAACTACTAACGCCCTACCTGGCTCCAGAGCACCTCGTCACAGTGACCCACGCAAGCGTCACTTCCAGACTCGACTACTGTATACTCGGCGTACGCACACCTTCCCTTGTCCTTGCTCCAGGAATTGCAACTGATCCAGAAGGCAGCTACATGGAGGGAGGGCGGTTCTCCGACAGCTGCATTGGCTCCCAGTTGAATTCCAGAACTGGTTTCTGGTTTTAACCTTTAAGGCCATACACAGACTGGGCCCTGAGTAGGAGGGACTGCCTATCTGTAGAAGTCCCTCGGAGAGCTCTACGATCACTAAATGCCAACTGTTTGGAAATCCTTGGCCCCAAAGAAGTCTGCCTGCCCTTGACCAGATCCAGGATCTCTTCAGCTCTGGCTCCTGCTTGGTGGAACGAGCTCGTGAGAGAGATCAGGGCCCAAGGGGCTCTCCCGCCAAGCATAGGCCAGTCGAGGCCAGTGGAAAACTCACTGAACTTCTACCCAGGCCTCCCTCTGCCTCCTTGCATGTTCCCCTCTTCTTCTTGCCCTTCTTTTCTTCTTGGCCCAGGGGGCCAGTGGCCTTAGACAGCGATAGTAGAATTTTAATCACCTTTAAAATGTTTTAATCTTTTATCAAATGCTGAAAAGATGTTTTTGTGAGTGCTGTCAAATGCCCTGAGGAGGTGACCATTCATGAGGGCGCGGTATAAGAATCTCAAGTGAAAATCAATCAAAAATAAATGCAGCTCTCCAAGACAATGAACATAAAAACCATAGAAACACTTGAACAATTAAAAATACATTTAAAATTATAAGATAGTCAAGAATCACAGAATCACAGAATCACAGAATCATAGAGCTGGAAGGGCCCATACAGGCCATCTAGTCCAACCCCCTGCTCAACGCAGGATCACCCCAAATAAAAATGAACAAACATACAAACAACTCTGGAATCAGGAAAGAGGGCCACGATCCCTTACTTGGGTATGCCAAAGTATTTTATTTAATGTTTTAACGTTTATTTCACAACATATGGTCCCCATTAATGTAATGCAGATACACACATGTATGCACAACAAATCTGCTGCACTCCAGCCTGAGCTGGTTGCAAGGTGCCTCTTTTTAATATTATTATTATTATTTTATTTATACACACTCCGGGCAGTGTACAACAGTGAAAACAGTCATGTACTTAATAATAAAAATATAAACGTTTTAACACTAAAAGCCTTTACAAATTGCATCTTCCATCACACCCACCGTTCAGCAGTGCCTTCAGTGCAATCCTGTAATTTCTGACGTAGAACATAATTGTGATGTTCCGTGGAGGTTTTCTGGTGTGGGTGTGTGTGTGGGGGGTATTGATGGTTGTCCTTTCTTGCATTTTCTCCCCTTCCCAGCATCAATTACTGTTTTTTTGGACTCCGCTTGGCATATCAGTGGCATCCATGTAAACACAAACTGGGAGCCAGCATCTGGGCTGGTTTAAACTGACAAGCCATTTCCCCGCCCTCGCAGAGTCCTGCTGCTTTCCCCAAACAGCCGCTGGGGAGCAGGTGTGCCTGGCTTGTCAGGGCGCTGTTCATGCCCAAGGTTTCCCCGGACTCTTTTAGCCTGAGCCACCCTTGACCGAGGGCTCTGCTGCGCCATTCTCTGCCCTGCCTGGGAGGACTCCGGTACCCTCCGGGCGGCCTAGTTGGTGAGCAAAGTAGGCCGGGTTTTCTTTGGCACAGGCCGCTCTGCGTCTGCTCGTCTCCCTCCGCCACCGGGTCCGCGGCTCCTCCAGCCTCCCTCGCCCGCTGGAGACCTCTGTGACCCCCATGGATTAGTGTCATCCGATCCCTATTTATAGCACTACAGATCCTAGGCTGCTGGCAAATTTGGGCTGAGAATTTGGCGGCCACTTTGGACTCAGCGCAGGTAGACTGTACACCTTCCGGTTGCTGATAGATGGCGATGCCGACAAAGCGAGTTTCCTGAAAGCCGGGCCCCGGGATAAGGTGCCCTACCTCCCACACCGCAAGAAATAAACCCATCCTCCATTCGTTCTGACAAAGGAAAAGTCAGATTTCACCTGTGGAATTGTCAGGTCCATATTATTAAGCAGGTTGCCAAATTTTGTGATCATGTGCTTAGCACACGGGAAAGACAACTCAAGTTCAATTAAAAGTGTTTTTGAGGTATTTTATTATGCAATATTTTTAATGTACCTATTAATCATGCAAATTTAAATATTTTAACATTTTGTATCGGTTCCCGATTCTTTGTTCTTTGCTATCTGTTCTATCTGGACATAGTGCAGTATTAAATAAGTTTGATTTGACCCCCAAGATAGAAACCGGAAGAAAGCACCCCCCCCCCCATGAAGGAGCAGGAGTTGCCAGCTTTAATCTGGGAAATTCCTGGAGACATATGCGTAGGATTGTGAGGTCCCCCTTGACCACCTGTGAGGGATGCAGGGGGGGGGATTGGGGATGGACCCTGGGGGGGAGGGGCCTCCGTGGGGTGCGAAGCCACACAGCCCACCCTCCCAAGCATCCCTTTTCTCCAGGGGGAACCAGCCCCTGTAGTTTGGAGATGAGCTGGCCCAGAACCTGTCTCCCCAGACCTTAAAATTGGTTTTTAATTACTTGTACTGGCCAAGCTCAAAAGTGTCGTGGTTAAGAACAGTGGCTTCTGATCTGGAGAACCAGGTTTGATTCCCCACTCCTCCTCCACATGACACCAGCTGGGTGACCTTGGGCCAATCCCAGTTCTCTCAGAGCTTTCTCAGCTTCACCTAAAGAGAAACTTCCCTCCCTCATGCTCCATTCCAGTTGCACTTAATTTTGTTGGAGAAACCACCCGAGGTCCCTATTAGGAACAAGGCAGGCTATAAACAATTGTCCGTTCCTTGAATTTATTCATTCATTTCCTCCAAGTCCTTTGTTTTGCCTCCAAGTCCCAGTTCTGGCGACCCCGTGGGGTTTCCAAGGCAAGGGACGTCCAGAGTGGGCTTGCCTCTCTGAAGCAGCCCCTGGCCTTCCTTGGGGGTCTCCCGCGATCTGTAGAGACCAGGCCATGCAGATCAGGGTGTCATGATGGCGTGCTGTCAAGTCACAGCTGACTTCTGGGGCCCCCCTTGTGGGGCTGGCAAGGCAAGAGGCATTCAGAGGTGGGTTGCCCTGGCCTGCCTCCACAGAGCATCCCTGGTCTCCCATCCAACTACTAAGCAGGCTCAGAGTGGTTAACAAAAGAGCAAACGCCGCAATACCTTTTCTTTAAATTAAACATTTATAAAAATGACTTTAAAAGGTGCCAGGAGAAATGTTGCTGGGAGGGAGCCCTCCTTCAGAGAGGCAGCAGCACAGAAAAGCCCCCGCTGCTTCTGGCCACCCCCTCATGTCAGGTGACGGGGTCCGATGGAGCAAGGCCTCCGAGGAGGAGCATCACATCTGGGAATTGTGGGGTTGCCAGCTCTGGGTTGGGAGACTCCTGGAGATTTGGGAGTGGTGCTGGGGGAGAAGGAGAGGGCACCCAGCAGGAATGTGGTGACCTTGAGTCCCTCCTCCATTTTTCTCTCTGCAGAACAGGTCTCTACAGTTTGGAGATCAGGTGTAATTCTGGGGGTTCTCCAAGCTTTGGAAGGAGAGACTCTTTCAGCCGGGGGGGGGGGGGGCGGCATGGACAAGAGTCTGCCTTGCTCCAGGATGATCCAGGATTCTTGCTGAGGAGGAGGAGGAGGAGGAGGAGGAGTTGGGTTTTATATCCCGCTTTGCACTGCTCAAAGGAGTCTCAAAACGGCTGACAAACACCATTCCCTTCCTCTCCCCACCACAGACACCCTGTGAGGTCAGTGGGGCTGAGAGATCTCTGGAGGCTGGGGATCCGTTGTAATTCTGGGTCATTTCCAGTCCCCACCTGGAGGTTAGCAACCCTACCTGATTCACACATGCAGGAAACTGAGGTGGCAAAGCCCAGCAATGGTAAAATGGCTTGTCCCCTTGCAGGCGTCAGGGGGTGGGTTCTAGTCCTTTGGGGGACCCTGTACGGTTTCCGGGGCAAGGGAGGCTCAGAGCTGGCTGGCCAGGGCCTGCCTCTGCATGGCCACCCGGACTTCCCTGGAGCCTCCTGTCCGAGCCCTAACTCTGGCCGGCCCTGCTGAGCTGCACAGAGGGAAAGGGATCAGCTCAGCTCAGAGGGCTGGATGGGCCCTGGAGTGGGCTGCAAAGTCACATCTGGCTCCTGGGGCCCTGTATGGCAGGAGTAATCAAACTGCGGCCCTCCAGATGTCCATGGACTACAATTCCCATGAGCCTACGCCTGTGTTTGCCTCTGCTGGCAGGGGCTCCTGGGAATTGTAGTCCATGGACATCTGGAGGGCCGCAGTTTGACTACCCCTGCTGTACAGTTTCCAAAGCCAGTGGTGGGGAGTGGGGGCCTGCCTCTGCGTAGTGACCTTTGACTCCCTCAGTGGACCCCCACCCAGGGCCGACTCTGCTTCGAGGGGGATGGCCGTGCCCTGCCCGTGTGGCCCGAGGCTTTGCCTTGTGGCTCCCCTGGCTGAGGTGTGCTGGGGGCAGCCTGGCGTCCGGCAGTGACCCCTCTTCCGTCTCCCCCCAGGTCAAGGTCTGGTTCCAGAACCGCCGCACCAAGCAGAAGAAGGACCACAGCAAGGACTCGGAGAAGCGGTCCAGCTGCACCTCCGAGTCTTTCGCCACCTGCAACATCCTGCGTCTCCTGGAGCAAGGCAGACTCTTGTCCGTGCCGGCCCCCCCGGCGCTGCTCTCCCCCGCCGCCAACCCCCTCGGCGCCTCTGCCGGCAACGGGTCCTCCATGGGCACCTCAGGAAACACCTCGCCCGGCCTCAGCGGTGGGGGCAGCCCCCCCGGGACGGGGGGCTTCAGCTTGCCGGTCTCCACCTTGGCCTCCGCGGCTGCCCCCCGGCTGCCCCCCACCCCGCTCTGCTTCAGCGGCCCGCTGCTGGGCAGCCTCCACGACCTTCCGGCCGGCTACGGACTGGGCGCTTCTGCCTTTGAGCCTTACATGCGGCTGGAGAGGAAGGGCAGTCCCGTCCCCAGCAAGAAGCCGAGCCCCTGAGGCAGCGAGAAAGCAGCCGCGTGTCAAGAGACGGCCCTGATCCACGCACCTCCCGACCTCCTGTCCTCCCACTCACACGGAAATCCCTCCCGGGGGCTCCTCTTGGGGAAGGGGGGGGGGGTCAAAGACTGTTTACCAAATGTCGATGTGGCGTGTGCTTGTGTGTGGCTGCGTGTGTGCGTGAGTGTGTTCCCATCACGGAAATTAAATGACAACTATGGACGAAGCTGGGCCTGCTCTGCTGTCTTGGGGGGCCTCAGAACACTCCCCCCCACCCCCCACCCCAGATGGTACAGGACAGGGTGGCCAGCTAGGGTGTGGGAAAGGCTTGAAGATTTGGGGTGGACCCACAGGGCAGAGTTTAGGTACACAAGACCATTAGGAGAGCCCTGTTGGGTCAGGCCAGGGAGGGTCCCTCCAGTCCAGCCTCCCGTCTCAACCAGGGGCCAGCCAGTTCCTCTGCAGGGCCAGCCACAGGGCAGAGAGGCTGAGGCCTTCCCCTGAGAAGACCCTCAGAAGAGCCCTGTTGGGTCAGGCCAGGGAGGGTCCCTCCAGTCCAGCCTCCCGTCTCAACCAGGGGCCAGCCAGTTCCTCTGCAGGGCCAGCCACAGGGCAGAGAGGCTGAGGCCTTCCCCTGAGAAGACCCTCAGAAGAGCCCTGCTGGGTCAGGCCAGGGAGGGTCCCTCCAGTCCAGCCTCCCGTCTCAACCAGGGGCCAGCCAGTTCCTCTGCAGGGCCAGCCACAGGGCAGAGAGGCTGAGGCCTTCCCCTGAGAAGACCCTCAGAAGAGCCCTGCTGGGTCAGGCCAGGGAGGGTCCCTCCAGTCCAGCCTCCCGTCTCAACCAGGGGCCAGCCAGTTCCTCTGCAGGGCCAGCCACAGGGCAGAGAGGCTGAGGCCTTCCCCTGAGAAGACCCTCAGAAGAGCCCTGCTGGGTCAGGCCAGGGAGGGTCCCTCCAGTCCAGCCTCCCGTCTCACCCAGGGGCCAGCCAGTTCCTCTGCAGGGCCAGCCACAGGGCAGAGAGGCCGAGGCCTTCCCCTGAGAAGACCCTCAGAAGAGCCCTGCTGGGTCAGGCCAGGGAGGGTCCCTCCAGTCCAGCCTCCCGTCCCACCCAGGGGCCAGCCAGTTCCTCTGCAGGGCCAGCCACAGGGCAGAGAGGCCGAGGCCTTCCCCTGAGAAGACCCTCAGAAGAGCCCTGCTGGGTCAGACCAGGGAAGGTCCATCTAGTCCAGCATCGTATCTCACCCACGGGCCAGCCAGTTCCTCTGCAGGGCCAGCCACGGGGCAGAGAGGCCGAGGCCTTCCCCTGAGAAGACCCTCAGAAGAGCCCTGCTGGGTCAGGCCAGGGAGGGTCCCTCCAGTCCAGCCTCCCGTCTCACCCAGGGGCCAGCCAGTTCCTCTGCAGGGCCAGCCACAGGGCAGGGAGGCCAAGGCCTTCCTAAGAACCTATAAAGAACCCTATTAGATCAGACCAATAGTCCATCTAGTTCAGCATCCCATCTCAGACAGGGGCCAACCAGTCCCTCTGCAGGGCCAGCAACAGGGCATAGAGGCCGAGGCCTTCCCCTGAGAAGACCCTCAGAAGAGCCCTGCTGGGTCAGGCCAGGGAGGGTCCCTCCAGTCCAGCATCCTCTCTTCGCACACAATGGCAAACCAGTTTCCCTGGAGGTCCAGTGATGGCAGAGAGGCCAACACCTCCCCCAGGTAAGAACCTCAGAAGAGCCCTGCTGGGCCAGGCCAAGGAGGGTCCAACTAGTCCAGCCTCCTGTCTCACCCAGGGACCAATCAGTTCCTCTGCAGGGCCAACAACAGGGCACAGAGGCCCTCCCTGGGGGTGTGCTGCCAATAGGGAGAGAGTACTCTGCCAATGAGGGTCAATCAGTTCAAATTGCAGTCTGCCAATTAGGGCCAATCAATTCAAATTGCATGCAGACAACTCACTACCTATGGGATTGGCCCTCCCGGGGAGATGTTGCTAATAGGGCGAGAGCACTCCGCCAATTAGGGCCTATCATGGGGTTTATTTGTCCTCTTCCTCCTCTTCTAGCTGTTTGCTGGGTGGAAGTGATGCCAGCTTCTCTAAAATGCCCTGCTGCGGGGGTCCCATACTCAGCATCTCCCTCCCCCAGGTAAGGGAGTCAAGTCACGGCTGCTTCTTTTGCTTCTGGTGTCGGTCTCTGGTTTCAGAGAGAATCAGTGCTGCAAAAACAGAGGGCCAAGGGACAGAGAGAATGCAGTGAATGTCTTAACTGAGTCCAGGGAGTCAGGGGTTCAGTCCAAAGGCGTCAGCAGAGGAGCAGTTCCACAAACCAGACCTCCCAGCCTCCGATTAATAGAGGCAGCCGGCAGTCTTACTCTGTGGTGACTCACGTTATTCTGCAGTCAGCAGCTGTCTTGCTAACATGGTGGGGAGCCTTTCAGGCTGGGTCTCTCTTCCGGCACATTCTGCTTAATTGGCTCAGGTGAACCAGGTGGGCTGGCAAGGCAGAGGAATGAAGAGTTCCTGCAACAACTTTGGAATCTAAGCCCTGGTTTGTCTGCAGCTCCTCTCCCTCCTGCTGGTCAGAGCTCTCTGCCTGTTGAATATCTGGCTAGGCTGTCATCCAGCTGGGAGCTCCTGGCAAGGCTTTTTTCTCTGAGAAGTCCTCCCTAACAGGACCTGGGCTCTCAACACCTCCCCATGGCCCTGCCGCTGGTCGTTAGAGTGCTCTTTGCTTTTCCCCACCCCCACCCCTCTTTTTCTCTGCCTCTTTCATCCTGTCTTTCTCTCTTTCATCTTCCCAGGCCCCCACCTGGAAGTTGGCAATCCAGCTGACAGCATATGAAGGAGGTCAGGAATCAAACCCAGTTCTTAAGTCTGCTGTTCTTTAACCACTTCACCACCCTGGATCTCAAGATTGAGTGGGGAGTGGGGGGGGGGTGGCCAGAACCCAGGAAGGTCACAGTGCAGGTGTATATGCCAGCACCCACTGTATTCCTGCATGCAACAGGCTTCGCCTCCAGACTCACATAAGGACCAACCAGTTCCCCTGGAGGACCAAGATCAGGGCAGAAAAGCCAAGGTCTTCCTCTGATAAGAACAGCAGAAGAGCCAACCAGTCTCCCCCTACCCCCACCCCCACCCCCAAAAAAGACAAGAGGTCTGCCAGCAACTGAGGGTCACTCCTGGAACCTTCTAATGTCTTGTGCAGCCATGAGGGATGGACCTTAGGGAACACCCGGGGGGGGGGCTCTTGCTGGAATTCTGCCTTAATCCACGTCACCGTGAAGCCGATTGCTCTGCTCAAGCATCATGCGCAGTCCACTGAAGACAGAACAAGATGGGTGGCCCTGGGAGTCTGTCTGCAGCAGCAGAAAAGAGCTTTACTGGAAGTCCCTGGCTTCAGACCTTTCTCTTGGGTAGCTTGCAAATGGGGGGGTGGGGGTGGGGGGGGCTCTGCATTTAAAGCCATCCGGCCGCTAACCAACAGCAGAGAGCCCGAAGAGCAAAGCTTTGCTATCTGGGAATTCGCGACATGCCTCTCTTGGGACCGGGGAGGAAGAAAACACGGCACTTAGCGGGTTGCTGGGGCTGGTGATTGGGTGGCCGAGCCGGCTAGAGGTTTGTGTTTCCTCATGGCTGAGCCGGAAGGTTTTCCCTCCTGGCCGGCCAAACTGGGCCACTTGTTGCAAGGGAGGCCACCTCAGAGGTGCTAAAAGCAAAGCCCTGTACCAGGGAAGGAAGAGCCTCCGCTGCCGATCCGGGAGGAGAAGGACGAGGATGGAGCCAGCGGGAAGAGATGGATGCTTCTCTCTTCTCCACTAGGGCTGCCTCCGCGTTGGGAAATGCCTGGAGGTTTTGGGGGTGGAGCCTTTCTATGCAAAGGAGTGGCACACCTGCCTGCTTGGAGAATGACAGCCTCTTATTTATGAAGAGAAACAGCTAGGTATAGAAAGAGGAGAGGAGAGGCCTGACTAACTGTTCTACCTGTTCTCTGTCTGCTCAAGTGCTGTTCTGGAGGCAAGCGAGGTAGAAGAGTGCTCACAAAGGAGGCCTCTTGTTGAGCCAATCTGGAGATTAGTTGAAAATCATCGGGAAGTTCTAGATACGCTAAATGCACAGCTCCTCCAGGGCCCCCTGTGGGACCCTCGTCATATTCTGATCAATCATGCCTATTTCAGCAGGAGGGGTAGAATGCCACAGGATCCACCTTCCCAAAGCTGCTGGAAGCCTCTTCCCGGGTCAGATAGGATCATGGCTGCTTCCACATGAGGGATCAATGCTGCCTTGGATCCCCAGCTGCAGAGGATGCATTCCCCTCCCCCCTTTCCCCCAGATAAAGACAAGAAAGGCATTGCTTCATAGAGGACACACACACACACACCCAAAGAGGAGTTGTAATTCTGGAAGGTCTCCAGGCCCCATCTGGAGGATGGCAACTGTCTACCTGGATCTGTTTTTGTAGAAGAAGAGGAGCTGTTTTTTTGTACCCCGCTTTTTACTTCCCAAAGGAGTCTCAAAGTGGCTTATAATGGCTTCCCCTTCCTGTCCTTGTGACAGGCACCGTGTGAGGTAGGTGAGGCTGAGAGAGCTCTGAGAGAACAGGGAGTGGCCCAAGGCCACCTAGCAGGCTTTATGTGTCTCAAAGTGGCTTCCATTCACCTTCCCTACCTCTCCTCCCAACAGATACCCTATCAGGTAGGTAACGCTGAAAGAGCTCTGAGAGAACTGAGATTGGCCCAAGGTCACCCAGGTGGCTGCAGGTGGAGGAGCAGTGAGGACTCATATCCAGTTCTCCAGATCAGAACCTGCCACTCTTAACTGTGACCCCTGATTGACTCTCCTTAGCTGCACATGGAGGCTGCCCCCCTCCCCTTGCTCCCAAAGCCTGATGCAGCTCCCCTCAATCAGTCCAATAATTGTGGGTGCTCAGCACCAGATGCAAGCTGTGGCCTTAGGATCAGGGCCGGAACCCTCGCCCCCCTTTCATAGCATGTTCATGGCCTCCAGGAGCCTGTTCCTCTCTCTTGTTTTTGGATAATAAACTTGGGCTGTTTCAACGGTAAACATTACCTGTTTGGGATGCAGAGGGCTGTCCTTTGCCCTGGAAGGCTGCCGGGCTGTTGCTGGGCCAGCTGCCTTGTGGAAGGATGACAGAGCAAGGCTGTGAGGCCTCATAATTAAAGTTGCCAACCTCCAGGTGGGTCTAAGCCCTATGGAGTCTCTCCCTGGTTTGTCTGCTGCTGCATTCCCTTCTGCTGGGCAGAGCTCTCTGCTTGTTGAACATCTGGCTGTGAGGAGAGGAAAGGGAAGGTGATTGTAAGCCACTTTGAGACACATGTGACCAGCTGGGTGACCTTGGGCCAGTCAGTTCTCTCAGAGCTCCCTCAGCCTCCCCTCCCTCACAGGGTGTCTGTTGCAGGGAGAGGAAGGGAAGGCGACAAAGCTGCTTTGAGACTTCATTGGGGAGCTGAGCAACCTTGGACCAATCCCAGGAAGGGTCAGCTTGGCCATTGTCAGCTGCTTAGTGAAAAGCAGGGTCCAAATAAAACCAGCTCTTCTTCTTTGTCTCCTCTCTTTCTCACCTCCCCTTGCCTTCAAAGGGGAAGAGCAGGAGCAGCTGGACAGAATCTCTCTCCCTCTGGAGGGCAGGTGGGGAAAGGCTCTGGGGCCAGAGCGGAGCCGGATCAGGCGAGATCTTCTGGCCCAGTTAGCTGCTGAAACCTGCTGCTGCTGCTGCTGGACCCGTCCTGCCCGCCCATTCGGCCGTGTGTGGGCACAACAAGGGGGGGGGGGCGGGCAAAGCTCGTCCTTCGCTGGGATCTGGTATAAAACTTCCGGAGGGGCCGGGACTCCTGGTTTCCTCCTTTGTCCTCGGGCTCTCGAACGGACATGGCGACCAGGGTGGAAGTGCGAGGCGGAGGGCTCCCGGAGACTCTTGCAGGGGCACGGGAGCACATGCAAGCCGTGACCAGGAACTATATCACCCACCCGAGGCTGAGTGAGTATTCCGGGGGGGTCAATGAGTCAATGTGCTCCTGGCACATGCATGCGCCCCAGCGTCCCACACCCTTTGTCCTTTAGCACGGGGCTTTCTTTTTAAACAGAAGAATCAGCGTTTGAACGGTTCTAGACTTTTGCCGTCTCAAGTACAGCTGAGGCAGAAAGGCGGCCCACAAAGGTTTTCAATAAGTAAATGTGATCCACAAGCTTCTAGTCCTCAATGCTACAGTTCTCTGCCTCCTTCCGGACTGCGCATTCTCTCCCAGATTTGGCTGCTAGCCCCTTATGACCCCATGGCTGGATATAGGGTTGCCAGCTGCCCCATAGACTGTGGCTGGACATGGGAGGGGTTGGGTTGCCAGCTTCAGGTCGGTTATCTCCTGGAGATTTGGAAGTGGAGCCTGCGGACGGCAGGACCTCAGTGGGGAACAGGGCCACAAAGTTCACCCCCAAAGCAGCCCTTTTCTCCAGTTAAACTGATCTCTGTTGCCAGGAGATGGGCTGTAATTCCAGAGGATCTCCAGGCCCCACCTGGAGGCTGAGACGACCCATCAGCTGAAGTTACCTTTATGTACCTTTAGACCCAAATTATATGGCTTAAAATATAAAGTATAAGGTATATAAAATATAAGAATTAGGTAGTGGGTTGAAGACTCTGCTTGTATCCCTGGAAAAAAAACAGTTCAGAAATAAGTTTACTGAGGAAGTAAAATACGAAAACAAGGTTTTATACCTAGGAACTCGTTCTGAATAAAGCTTTTTGCCATCGCCAGCTTGGAAATGTCTTTCTGTTTACCCACCTGGAGGCTGGCATCTTTATGCCCTGCCGTCCGGCTAGTCCTTCTTCAAATCCAGAGGAGGGAAAGGCCGGGGTGTGGCCAGAGCTGCAGGTTTTCAGGCGTGAACCAAGGGGCAGGAGGCCAAAGACGCTGCCCATTGAGCAAGCAAAGCAGACTCAGAACCTACCCAAACAGCTGTGTTGCTTTATTTTACTCGGTCCTTTGGAGTTTATGTAAATTCATATGTTTGGAGGCTGCTTTGGCTCCCTGTTGGGGAAAGGGGAGCAGAGGAATCTGTTACCCCAATACATTCGTCAGAAAGGAGGCAGGGATGGACCTTTGGGGGAGCACTGTAGTGTATTGCATAGAGCGTTGGGCCGGGATCTGGGTTCGAATCCCCACTCTGCCGTGGAAACGTGCTGGGTGACCTTGGGCCAGTCACATGTTCTTAGCTTAGCCTACATCCCAAGGCTGTTGTGAGCAGAAAACAGAGGAGAGAAGGATGTCAACCCCCTCGCCTCCTCGCTGGGGAGAAAGGCGGAGTCTAAATGAAGGAAATAAACCAATCAAAACCTCCAGCTGGTTCCCTCCCCCACTTCCTCTAGCTCAGGGGGCTTCAGCACTGGGGAGGCAGCGGCAGAACGGGGCAGAAGATGCCCCCAATGTCCGGTGGCAGATGGCTACCAAAGAGGGGCTCCCTGCTGCCGCTGTACGGCCGTTCCTTGGTCCAGGACATGCCTGTGCTGACCAGGTCAGACTAACAAGTCTTCAGGCAGCCAAACTCCCCGATGACCTTGTGGGAGGTGAGCTCCGGGAAGGCCGGTTCCGGGTCTGGTCCGTGAGCTTCATGGTCAGCTGGCCACGACTGCCCCAAACTGCCTCAGCCTTGTCCTGCCTCTGGCTGCTGGGAGGAGGGCATATTGTGAGCTGACACACAGAGACATGCAAGGAAGAAAAGGGTGTTTTTCCATTGCTCTACAAACCAAGTGAACCGAGGGGGGGGGGTGGATTTGCTGCTATGAGGGATTCCTGGCTTTGGGTGGGCTAGCAGTTGTCTGCTAGGGTTGCCAACCTCCAGGTGGGGCCTGGAGATCTCCCAACCACAGCGATCAGTCCCCCTGGCTGCTTTGGAGGGTGGCCCCTGTGCCATGCTACTCCACTGAGTCCCTCCCCAAACCCCACCTTCCATCCTGCAAACCTCCAGGCATTTCCCGACCTGGAGTTGGCAACTTTACGTCAAGGAGAGGAGGCTGGGCTGGTCGGATTTGGAAGAAGGCGTAGGAGAGGAAGGCCAGGGAGGAAATACTTTCTCCATGGAAGCTGCTCTGTGGCTGCTCCCCACGGAGCCAAAGAAGCCTCCCCCCCCTTGTCACCCCGCCTGAGCCCCCCTCCTCCCCATTCCTCCTCCTAACCTCCAGGACCCATGTGCAGGCACACTCTGTCCTTAATGGGCCCAGGCACGGCAGGGTCAGGGGGTTACCCGCTGTGTCAGAAACTGTCGTTTCAATTGCTGAGCCCATCCGAACAGTGGCCTTTCACACCCCGGCAAGCTCACCCCAGCTGCAGGAAAACAGGGGGGGGGGGGAGAGGCCCAGGCTGGAGAGCGTGGGACCCGCAGGGGCCACGGAGGAGCCAGAGGAGCTGCTTGCTGCTCACGGCTTCTCCAGCAAGAGGGACAATCTTGGCACTGGGAGATTGATGGGAGGACCCATCGCTACATTCCCCGTGCATTCCCGGAAGAACACGGTGCTCAGCAAATGCTCCCTTGCTGGGGGCTCCCGGCCCAGAGGGATGTGCTTGGCCTCGACCACAGCCAGGGGCTTCTCGGTGCTGCCTCCTGCCTGGGGGGGTGAGATCAGTAAATTTAAGTCGTTGCTGATGCCTTGAACTGTTTTGAGGTGTCCTGGCAAGCCCGATGTCGTCAGATCTCGGAAACTTTAAGATGCTTAGGGCTGATCCTGCGTTGAGCAGGGGGTTGGACTAGATGGCCTGTATGGCCCCTTCCAACTCTATGATTCTATGATTCTAATTCAGCAGTGGAATGGGCTGCCTAAGGAGGTGGTGAGCTCCCCCTCACTGGCAGTCTTCAAGCAAAGGTTGGATACACACTTTTCTTGGATGCTTTAGGATGCTTAGGGCTGATCCTGCGTTGAGCAGGGGGTTGGACTAGATGGCCTGTATGGCCCCTTCCAGCTCTATGATTCTATGATTCTATGAAACGAAGCAGGGCTGACCCTGGTTAGCACTCGGATTAGAGACCTGCAAGGAACGCTGGGGAGGGTCATGAGGCGGAGGCAGGCCGTGGCAAACCTCCTCTGGATGCCTTCTGCCTGGCTGCCCAGAGAAGCCGAGGATCTTCTGGCCATACCGCATAGAAGCCATTCGATAAAGAAGCCATGATTATTAGTGGTCTGTTAGTGGCTCTTTGGGGTCTGTCTTCTAACAGGCTTTCTCTGGGTTTCGCTTTGGCTTTCTTAATCTGTTCCTTGACTCCATCAGATGGCTATTTTAGTTCCCAAAAAGTTTGGTGAGATTCTCTGCCGGTGGGATTAGATCAGGTCCAGGGATTGCGTAGACCCCGGCGATGCACAACGGATCATTTGATATGTTTAGGGCGGTAGCAGGCGGGGCACGTAGATATGCTTGCTTGGACGGTGTTGTCCAGGCATCCTTCTTGTCTAGGAGAAATGTCTTTCTGGCATCCGTTGGGTCACTGTCAGGCTGCTTGTGGGGTGAAAGTTGTTGAATGTGCCCCAAACTGCTTAAAGCCACCTGATATAAAAGCCACCTGAAATAGAAATGACCCTCTGGGGCTTTCCATTGCAAGCAGGGCTGCCAACTCCAGGAAATTGGGGGGGGGGGCTAAGGAGCGTGGGGTTTGGGGGAGGATGAGGAGGGGTCTATGCAAGGTTGTTGTTGTTGTTATGTGCGAAGTCGTGTCCGACCCATCGCGACCCCATGGACAATGATCCTCCAGGCCTTCCTGTCCTCTACAATTCCTCGGAGTCCATTTAAGTTTGCACCGACTGCTTCAGTGACTCCATCCAGCCACCTCATTCTCTGTCGCCCCCTTCTTCTTTTGCCCTCGATCGCTCCCAGCATTAGGCTCTTCTCCAGGGAGTCCTTCCTCCTCATGAGGTGGCCAAAGTATTTGAGTTTCAGGATCTGGCCTTCTACCTACGCAAGGTACAATGCCATAAAGTCTACCCTTCAAAGCTGCTTTCTGGCCAAGAAGAACAGTTAGACTGTGGGACTCTCTTGCTCCTTACAAAGCTGCTTAAGTTCTCAGTTCCATTTATTTACTAATTATTAGTTTTAGGTTTTATATACCGTCCCTCTCTATGTGCAGGTTTGTCGTGGTTCACAATATAATTAAGCTACTTTAAGAAGCCAGTGCATGTTTAAACTCTGCCAGGACATACCACACACCCTCAACAAGAGGAGAAATCGCAATCACTTCACTTAACATAATAAAGCCCAAGTTGATCATTCACTCCCTATCCGATTGGCCTTCCCTGGGGGTGTGCTGCCAATAGAAAGGGAGAGCACTCTGCCAATGAGGGTCAATCAGTTCAAACTGTACTCTGCCAATGAGGGCCAGTCAGTTCAAATTGCCTGCAGACAATTCACTCCCTGCCTGATTGGCCCTCCCTGGGGGCATGCTGCTAGCCTCCAGCTGGGAACTGGAGATCCCACTTCTGGGGTTTCTCAAAGACTGAAGAATATTTCAGGGGGATCTCAATGGTAAAAAAAAAGTTGAGGAAAGCTGACATAGAAGCAGGAATTGAGAAACCCTCTATAAGTTCTTTGCCAACCAATGTTTTCATGATTGATTTCATGTTTAATTGTAACATACAACTGTTTTATCTTACTTTGATATTGAAATGAACTGAAGAATGTACAGATTGAAAGGTTTGCGGTTCTTCAAGCAAATTTTGCTATCAATTAAATACTTTCATTGAGGGAAGAAACTGTGACAAGTTTATGAATGATTTGATTTTTATTGTGATTAGCAATTACTGCCACACAGAATTTCTCTTTGTTTCCCCCCTGGAACCTGGCATCCCGGCACCTCCATGGGATCCAAAGCCACCTCCCAAGTAGCCCTGCAACCTCTCTGGGGCACAGTGCCACAGAGATCCCCCCCTCCCAAGGAAGCCCTTTCACCTCCAGAAGCCTGAAGATGTGTTCCCAATGCAGAGCCCCCCCCCCCTCCAAAACAGCCTTCGTTCCCTGGGGAGCTGGTCTCTATCGTCTGCAGGTGACCTCCAATATTTCCAGGGTATTTCCAGGTCAGGAATGGTCCTTGAGGTTTGGAGGCGGAGCTTCAAGAGTCCAGGGGTGGGCAGGAGCTTTTGCCATGTAGACCCCAGGAAGGCCACAGTGCAGGTCTGCATCCTGGCACCCGTCGTTTCCATCCAATCCAGCATCTTGTCTCACCCAGTGGCCATCCAGTTCCTCGGGACATCCAACAATGGGGCAGAGAAACCTGATAAGAACATCAGAAGAGCCCTGCCGGATCAGACCTCCTGCCTCTGAATGTGGAGGTTCCCTTTGGTCTCCATGGGTAGTGATCGCCAAGAGACCTACCCCCTATAAATCTCTGGGGTTGGAGCCAGGAGTGGGTGGGATTTGGGCCGGAGAGGAGCCTCAGTGGGGCAGCAGTCCAATAGACCGTAGCAACAGCTAAATGCC
This sequence comes from Paroedura picta, assembly GCF_049243985.1. Classification (NCBI taxonomy): domain Eukaryota; kingdom Metazoa; phylum Chordata; class Lepidosauria; order Squamata; family Gekkonidae; genus Paroedura; species Paroedura picta. Next base: position 86,856,287 of record NC_135378.1, read on the forward strand.
TCTGGATCTGGGGAGGCCTCCGCCGGTCCTTTCCCCTCCTTTGCGCAGCCCCGACTTGCCTCTGCCCCTCCCAGTCCAAGCCCTCCTTCCCTGATATCGCCCTCGCTGGTCCGAGCCAGACACCCAAAGGCGAGAAGAGCTTCTGGTGCATTAATGGACGTGCGGACTTTAAAAGGGGCTCCGGGGCAGCTGCAGGGGAAATGGCCGCGAAGCAGAAGAGATTGTGTCTTAAAGAGCCGAGCGGAAGAGTCAAGCGGAAGGAGCCTGCTTCCACCTGGAAAACCACGGGGCTGTAAGGGCAGAGGTCTGCATGGTCCGGCCCCAAGCGAAGACAGTCTGTTTTGGAAGGTGAAGTTCTCGTCCTCAGGGTTGCATTGCTCGGGGTGACTCTAGCCAGGCCAAACATGGTAGTTCGCCTGAAATGGCGTTCCTGTTAGTGACACTGGGGCTTGAGCAGAAGAATTTACCTGTGGATAGTTGTGACCTTGGACTTTAATGGCTGGTTGCCACCCAGTGGCTCTGGGGCAGAGCCTCTGCTTAGTGCGTAGAAGGTCCCAGGTTCAATCCCCAGTATCTCCAACAAAAAGAATCCAGTAGGAGGAGATGGGAAAGGCCTCAGCCTTTGATCCTGGACAGACGTACCCACATTAGAGGGAGGGCTGCTGAAGAGGCTGGAATTCACACCGATGGCTAAATTCCCTTCCATAGGACTCAAATTTTGAGATATGTGCAGGCAGTGCAAAGAAGGCAAACGCAGGCTTGAGCTGTTTCAATACACAGGTGTCACGTTGAAATCGCAGGATGTCATAATCCCACTGAATACCACCTTGGTCAGACCCCACCCGGGGGAGGCCTCACTTCAAAGAGGAGGCGGACAAAATGAAGAGTGCTCAGAGGAGAGGGACGTGGATGGTCTGGGACCTGCAGACCACGCCTTAGCAGGAAAGGCTGAGGGACTTGGGAATGTTCAGCCTGGGGAAGGGGAGGCGGAGAGGGGACAGGAGGGCTCCCTTGAAGTACTTGAAAGGCTGTTCCTTAGAGGAGGGCAGGGAACAGTTCCTGTTGGCAGCAGAGGAGAAGACCCCCAGTCATGGCTTTAAGGTAGATATCAAAGGGAAACATTTCACAGTCTAGAATAGTCTAGCAATTGAATAGTCACAGAATAGTCTAGCAATTGAATCAGCTGCTTAAGGAGGTGGGGAGCTCCCCCTCACTGGCCGTCTTCAAGCAGTGGTGGGACAGATCCTTCTTCTGGATGCTTGAGGCTGATCCTGCACTGAGCAGGGAGTGGGACTAGATGGCCTCTGGGGTCCCTTCTCACCCTAGGATTCTAGGAGTCCAGTTCAGTAGTGGGATGGGCTGCCTGAGGAGGTGGGGAGCTCCCCCTCACTGGCCGTCCTCAAGCAGTGGCTGGACAGATCCTTCTACTGGAGGCTTGAGGCTGATCCTGCCCTGAGCAGGGGGTGGGACTAGATGGCCTCTATGGTCCCTTCCAAATTTCCAGGACTTTCCCATCCTGGAGTTGACTCCTTTAATACCAGGTTCAACCTATTTATTTATCTGAAACATTTGTAGTCTGCTTTGCTTCCAGACTGGGCTTCCAGGCAGTTGGCCACATACCATCATCAAAAGTGTTTACAACTCATCTATCGTATCAAACTACCGAGGTCAGGAACACAGACACCAAGCGTCCTCCTTGGGATACGATTCAGGCAAGGGCATTGCCTGCTCTCCCCAAAACTTAGAAAGGTTCATGTTGTCCAGGGCTAAAAATGCCTCCTGGCCTCAGTGTGCCGTCTGTAAAATGGGAGCATCGTCAAGACCTCCAAGTTGCCCTTGCAGTTGTCTGTTCTGAAGCAGCAGGAGCCACAACCTCCCCCTCCCCCTCCCCCTCCCCCTCCTCCCCCGCCAGGTCTGTTGAAGGTGCCGTTCCCAGAGGGGGCCAGCCAGGGACTTCCTGGGATGCAGGTGCCGGGGTGGGTCTCCCCGCTCCCCCGAGCAGAGGGGCCAGGAGCATTTTGTCTGCCAGGAGCGGTGAGCATCAGTGTGTGCCACACTTGTGTGTGTGTGTGCTGTCCAGCTCATTTGGATTCACGCTTGGGTGGAGCGGTCCTTCGTGGCCCCCCCTCGACTCACATGACCTTGCAGGTGTGTTTGGGAACCCTCTGCTGCAGGCGCTAATTAGTGGCATAGTGCGCGGGGCCCTGCTGAGCTTTTCACGAGGCTCGCTCGGCTTGGACGGGCCCATGTGTTTGACAGCGCTGCACAAACTGACACATCGCACAATGGGCCGGTTGCGTAAGGGACCGAGAGAGGGCTGGCGGGCCGGGCAGCCCTAGGGACCATCGGAAAAGTTTGGGAGGCTTGGGGAGGGAGAGGAAGGGCAGAGGACAGCGAGAGGGGCATCCTGCCCGGTCCCCAGAAAAGTCCCCCGGCCTGCACGACCGCTTCGAGGAACGGGGAGGGCCTTGCCGGGTCGGCCTCTGTCTCCCCACTGAGTGTACGCATCTTAGGGCTTTCGGGATGCCTGGACTGGGAAACAAACAAAAGGACGGGCAAAAGGAAATATTCATTTACCCAGCGAGTAATTGAAATGTGGAACTCACTGCTAGGAGCCATAATGATGGCCTCAGGCACGGACAGCTTTAAAATGGTGCTGGATGGATTCACGGAGGGAGGTCTGTCAGTAGCTACTGGCCATGGTGATTGAAAGGAACCTCCATGTTCAGAGGTAGTTGACCTCCGACCCAGTGCCAGGAGGCAACATCAGGGGATGTTGGCTTTCCCTAGTGACTGGTAAGCTTCTGTGCAAAACAGGAGGCTGGACTAGATGTATACGGCACTGGTCAGACCACACCTGGAGTACTGTGTGCAGTTCTGGAGGCCTCACTTCAAGAAGGACGTAGATAAAATTGAAAGGGTACAGAGGAGAGCGACGAAGATGATCTGGGGCCAAGGGACCAAGCCCTATGAAGATAGGTTGAGGGACTTGGGAATGTTCAGCCTGGAGAAAAGGAGGTTGAGAGGGGACATGATAGCCCTCTTTAAGTATTTGAAAGGTTGTCACTTGGAGGAGGGCAGGATGCTGTTTCTGCTGGCTGCAGAAGAGAGGACACGCAGTAATGGGTTTAAACTTCAAGTACAACGATATAGGCTAGATATCAGGAAAAAGTTTTTCACAGTCAGAGTAGTTCAGCAGTGGAATAGGCTGCCTAAGGAGGTGGTGAGCTCCCCCTCACTGGAAGTCTTCAAGCAAAGGTTGGATACACACTTTTCTTGGATGCTTTAGGATGCTCTGGGCTGATCCTGCGTTGAGCAGGGGGTTGGACTAGATGGCCTGTATGGCCCCTTCCAACTCTATGATTCTATGATTCTATGATTCTATGATTCTATGGACCATGGGTCTGACCCAGCAGGGCTCTTCTGATACTCTAATGAAGGCCTCGGCCTCTCTGCCCTGTTGTTGGCTCTCCAGAGGAACTGGCTGGCCCCTGGGTGAGACGGGAGGCTGGACTGGATGGATGGGTGCTCAGACCCAGCAGGGCTGTTCTGATGTTCTAAGTCCTATGAAGTTTGAAGAACCCCTATGAAAGAGACCTAAGAATTTGGAAGACCCTGCTTTAAATCTAGCATCCCCTGCAATCTTCTTCAGTGGCATTTGGCAATACCACCTTCTCTCAGGCCCACCCCCAATGCAATGTGATACTCATGGCCTGCCTTTCAGGGTTGTTGTAAGGGTTTCTAACACAGGGCCAGCAAAGCAATTTGTCAGTGATTAGTCTGTGTTAAATTACCTTGAGGCCTAGTGGAAAGGTTTAATTCATGCCTTACAATTCCCCGTTACTCTGCGTGAGCGTAAGTTAGTTGGCGAAGAAAGCAGGCAGGAAGAAAAGTAGGTTCCTTTGAAATGTGGCCATGGGAGAAGGGCTTTATGGATCCTGTGGACCACCCAGAAGACCAGTCGGTGGGCTCCAGGCCAAAGCAAGCCTGAACTCTCCCTTGAAACTAAAAAGACTAAACTGCTCACAGGAATGCTAGGAAAAACGGAAGGCGGGAGGGAAAGAGGAAGACGCTGCAGGAGGAAGCCATGAGGGGCCTCGTTGGCATGACCAGAGCTGGCTTGAATTTTCACCCCATGCAGCTGGCTTGAATTTTCACCATAGATCTTACCTTGCAGGGATGTTGTGCAGATAAAAGGCACATGAGGAAAAACCCAAGAAGGGCAAGTAGTAGAGCCCATAATGTCAACAGCTTTGGAGGAGGAGGAGGAGGAGGAGGAGGGGAGAATCAGACCTGGCTCTCCAGATTAGAGGCCGCCACTCCTAACCATGACATGACGCTGGCTTAAGGGGTGGCTGGACTCTTGCTCTTTTCTGCTGCTGCAGACACACCCACAGGGCTGCCCGTCCTGATCTTTTTCCCTCCCAGAAGGCCCAGGGTGGCTTCCCTGCAGTTCCATTCCCCGCCCTTGTCTCTTTTTAAAAAAATAATAATGTTGTTAATGATTCTTATTTTAACAAGAAAAAGGGGAAAGGGAAAAAGGAGGACAGAGAACAGACATATCTACTTCATGTCAGGAACCCAAAAGTTGATCTGCAAAACAATATTATAAAAAATCATTACAAATATTTATTAAACAAAGTGCAGCAATAATATATTAAAAGCAAAGTAGAAACGACATATTCCTAACTGTGCATGACAGAACAGACCAGATGCATTTGGACCCCCGAGGGTCTTCCTCGGAGGTCAAATGACTGTGTGAAATGCTCTTTTGTGCAAGATCAGCATCTACAGGCTTGCTGGGTGGCAAAGAAAAATCGGTTGAGTGTATCTCCAACTAGCGTTTCTAAAGTATCGGGTTCGGAGCCCACCTTCTTAAACACGTATTATCCGAGGCCCCCACTCTCAGCTTCCGCCTAACTCTACACCAAGAGGGCACTTCCAGGGGTGCCAGAAAAAGCTTCATGACCATAATTTGTTCAGTTTCCAGCGAATCAGGCCTCACTTGGAGTCCTGTGTTCAGGTTTGGGCACCACAACTGAAGAACAATGTAGAGAAACTGGAGCGTGTCCAGAGGAGGGCAACAAAGAGGGTGGGGGGTTGGAGACCAAGATGTAGGAGGAAAGGTTGGGGGAGCTTGGTCTGTTTAGCCTGGAGAGGAGACGACTGAGAGGTGAAACGATAACCATCTTCAAATACTTGAAGGGCTGTCAGGGAGAAGGTGGGGCAGAGTTGTTTTCTGTTGCCCCAGAGGGTTGGACCAGATGAAATTAATTCAAATGAAATTCCATCTAAACCTCCGGAAGAAGTTCCTGACAGGTAGAGCGGCTCCTCAGTGGAGCAGGCTTCCTCGGGAGGTGGTGGGGTCTCCTTCTTTGGACGTTTCAAGCAGAGGCAGACTGTGAGTGGGGGGGGAGCAAAAGGGATTGTGTCTCAGCTTGGCTCCTGTGGCCCTTTCTTGCATGCCCAGGGAAATGCTGATTGCCACTCTGGGGTTGGGAGGCAAATTTCCTCCAGGCCAGAATGGCCAAGGATTTTAGGTTTGGGGGGGGGGAGCATCATCTGGGCATGGAGTTGAGGGTCATTGTGGGTAGGCAGGTAGATGTGAATTAGAACGGTTTCTCAGTGGAATGGGCTTCCTTGGGAGGTGGTGGGTTCTCCATCTTGGGAGATTTTTAAACAGATGCTAGATAGATAGGGAATGTTCAGCCTGGAGAAAAGGAGGTTGAGAGGGGACATGATAGCCCTCTTTAAGTATTTGAAAGGTTGTCACTTGGAGGAGGGCAGGATGCTGTTTCTGTTGGCTGCAGAGGAGAGGACACGCAGTAATGGGTTTAAACGTCAAGTACAAGGATATAGGCTAGATATCAGGGGGGAAAATTCAGTCAGAGTAGTTCAGCAGTGGAATAGGCTGCCTAAGGAGGTAGTGAGCTCCCCCTCACTGGCAGTCTTCAAGCAAAGGTTGGATACACACTTTTCTTGGATGCTTTAGGATGCTTAGGGCTGATCCTGTGTTGAGCAGGGGGTTGGACTAGATGGCCTGTGTGGCCCCTTCCAACTCTATGATTCTGTGATTCTATAGCCATCTGACGGAGAAGCTGATTCTGTGAAGGTTCAAGGGGGTGACAGTGGATGAGCAAGAGGGTTTTGAGTGTCCTGCACAGTGCAGGGGGTTGGACTAGATGACCCAGGAGGTCCCTTCCAACTCTAGGATTCTGTGACTCACCTGAGGCTTCAGTCTCAAACCTCCAGACAGTTCCCCACCCAGAGGGAGCAACTGTGTCCCAGCGCATCATGCGTTGCTGCTGCAGTAGAGTTGGCACGTAAGCCGAAATACAGTGGAACGGCCTTGAAAAATCCCAAGTGAAAGAACCAAACAAGCACCATCAGATATCCATGCGGCCCTCTCTGGCACACAAGCACAACAGAAATGTATCTGTTCACGAAATGCCTCACATTTCACAGAAACGGGCTCTCAAATCATATCCGCAAATCCTGAAATGTTTTGAAGTGCCCAGGGCAGCCAATAGCTTGAGAAATCTGCAGGCCGAGTCATTGGGAGGAAAACCAAAGGGCACCTTCTAGTCCCTTCTAGTCCAGCTCCATGGTTTTCAAAACGATGCAGGTCCTGTCGCCCTTCTGTCCTCATAACAGTTTGTCCCGCAGGCAGACAAGAGCCAGGGGGATTCTGGCTTCGTTGAACCTTTGCCCAAAGCCTTATTTCTTGCAGTATTTTCAAATGTGCTGCCATCTTTTAATATTCATGTGTTAAGGGGATTTTAGGGGTTGCCTTGCTTTATCGCATTGCTTTATTGTAAACCACTGTGAGTCTCTTTGAGATAAAATAAATAAATGCCTCAACAGAAGGTGCTAAAAGACATATCAGTGAGTCCTGTACAATCACAGCAGTATTCCGGGGAAAATGTACAACAGAGTTCTACAGCATGATCCCAGCCAAGCTGAGCTCGTGGTTGTGTGCCAAAGAGAGATTCTTTGATATCTGATGGTGCTTGTTTGTTTTTTTGTGCTGCAGTAGAGTTGGCAACCACGTGGTGGGAGATCCCCCGGAATTACAACTGATTTCCAAACTGCAGAGATCAATTCCCCTGCTCTGGAGGGAGGGTTCCCCAGCAAGGTGTCCTCTCCTTCCCGAGGCCTGCCCTTCTGGGATCCACCTCCCAAATCTACAGGGATTTCCCAACCTGGAGTTGGCAGCCGTGTGATGGGGGGGGGGGGCTGAATCTGGGCCTCTCTGGCACTAGCAGCCTCCCCACAGGAGGTTGGGCTGTCTTTAGCGTTGGCTTCTTAATGTAGTCTCTGCCTAAATTGTAAAATTACTCCACGAGGTAGGGGGCCAGATCCAGGCTGGGGGACTCCGGATTTGGGAAGAGGACGGGGACCTCAGTGGGGTCCAGTGCCTCAGAGTCCAACCCCCACACACACAACACACACACACACACACACGAGCATCCATTTTCTTGGGGGGCCTGATCTCTGTAGACTGGAGATGAGCTGTACTTCTGGGAGGTCTCCAGGTCCCACCTGGAGGCTGGCACCCCTACCACAAGGCCCTCAACATCTATCCAAATGGCCCCTCCAATGCAACCTGGGCCAGAGGCACTTTTATTAATATTTTAAATGCCTTTATTAATTTTTGCCATCAGCCGGTTTTAAGTAGGGCTGACGGCCTCTTCCTCCCCTCTTAAGTCTTGTTAGGTTGAGCAGTTAGAAAGAGTGATCCCTTTCCCCGTTTTCAGGCTTTAGAGTTATTTAGTCGTTTGTCTTATTTATAATCTCACTTTTGGGCCGAAGCAGAGTTCAGCCGACAGCGCCGTGGGATGAGGGTCACGGAACCGACCACAGAAGCCTTAAACCAGAATGGAAGCACCGCAGAAGTCTTGACACGACACAGGAAATGCTCAGATCCTCCTTGCAGCGAGCTGTTCCCAGTGGCACGGACCACCGCCCCTAATCTTGCATCCAAACAGCTTTTGCTTCTGTACCTTGCAACATTTTGCAGCCTGCAGCCTCATGGCTTGCATAGAAAAGTTGCTAATTGTGTTGCTTGATCCGTGGGTTGTTGTGCTGGTGAGCCAGTGTGGGGTCGTGTGGATTCTAAGCAGGGTTTGATCCCCTGCTCCTCCTCCACATGCAGCCAGCTGGGTGATCGGCTAATCACAGTCCTGATAGTGCTGTTCTCACAGAGCAGTCCCATCAGAGCTGTCCCAGCCTTACCTACTTCACAGGGTGTCTGTTGTGGGGAAAGGAAGGGAAAGGCGATTGTAAACCACTTGGAGAGACTCCCTTTGGTAGAAAAAAGTGGGGCATAAAAATTAACTCTTCTCCTTCTTCATCCAAAGCAGCTGAATAAAGTTTGAGTTAAGGGCCACCTTTAAGATCAGCAAAGTCTTATTCAAGGGATGAACTTCCATGTGCAGGCATCTGAGGAGGTATGTTCAGACACGAAAGCTTATATATATCTTGAATAAAACTATTAGTCTTAAACGTGCCCCTGGACTCACATTTTGCCCTGTGTTACACTGAGCTCCTCTAAACCTCAATTAGAAGATCATCACGAAGTCCCTTGGGAGAAAGGGGAACTGAAGTTGCCCATAGGCAAGAGGTGGAAGGAAGAGTTCTGTGGCTTGGCCAGCATCCCTAGTGGTCAGAGACCCCGATGCTCCTGGCCGCAGTCCGGGCCGTCATTAGGCCTTGCAAAAGGACCACGAGGGAGCGATGCTCCAGTTCGGGAGGCTGCACTTTGCAGAGGAGCCCTGAAGCTCCCAATTGGGAGAAGGGGAACCCCCCCCCCCACAGATGCCAGGAAGAAGGGGGGGCGAGGGAGGGGAAGCAATTAGCGCCGGGCTGGGGTTGGGCCGCCGCCCCCTTTGTCAGCACGGTCAATTTCCTCTGCTCCTTGCCCCCCCCGCCCCCTCCCCCCGCCCCGCGGGAGTTAATCAGGCGCAATTGTCAAGGGTTAATTCAGACGGTCAAGGATGGAGCTGCGAATTTGGGCAGGGGGCGGCGGGTGCGAGGAGAGGCCAGCTCAAAGGCCCCTTGCTCGGCTGCCTCCCCTCCCCTGCCCTCCCCGGCTGCGGTTCTTTAATTTGCGGAATCAGCACTTCCCCCTTCCCCACCTTCCCCCTCTCCTCTGACTCCCCTCACCTCCGCCCAGGAGCCCCCGGCCCACCCACTCCGCCGGCCGAGGAAGAGTTAAAGTCCCCTTTTTTCGGACCCACTCAAGCCCTTAATGATGTGAATGGGTGTTTTCCGGTGGTGGGCCCACTGCCCCCCCTCGTCCCCCTCCCCCTCCATTATAGGGAAGCCTCAATAGGCCCTTTGCAAGCGGAGCGGGGAGGGGAGGGGGCCGCAGGGCTGCTTCCTCGGGAGGGCTGCGGGCAGAAGAGGGCGGGGTCCTGCCAGCCTCTTCCAGTGATCTCTTCGCCCGCCGCAGTCCTGCCTAACCCACCCATCGGACACCCTCACGCCTCGGGCCCCTGGAGGGCCTCCAGAGACCCTCCTGGCACCCCAGGTCCCCACCGATGCCTTTCCAGCAGGTGCCTGCCAAGGTTTTGTAGGAGGGCCTTTGCCCAGCGGGGCCTTCTCATTGGCTACTGGAGGACGGACGGGCTGTGCAGATGTTTAAGACCACAGACGAGGGGGGGCTCCCCCGCACAACTGTAGCTGTGGCCATCGTGGGGGGCTGGCGTAGTCTCCTGCCGCAGCCATTTTGTCGCTGCCCGCGTCAGGATTCCAGGTTCAAAAGGGTCGGGGACCCCTCTTGAGTGACGCCCCAAGTAACCAGGCAGCAGATGGCTTGGGTAGTTCCTGGAGATGAGCCTGGGAAGAGCCGGGTTTGGGGAGGGACCTGGGCTTAGAAATCAGTATGGGGGCGGGGGTAGTCTCCAGGCCCCACCTGGAGGTTGGCAACTCAGAGAGGTGTTTCCCCTGTGTTCTTCCATGGGCTGTTACCCACAACCGAGACTGCCTCAGATCATTCCAGAAACTCCTCCCGTCATGTAGCTGCCTGCTGAGTCTGCACTGGGGTCAGCTAGTTTCCCTTGGCTCTGACTGGCAGCAGCTCTCCGAAATTTGAGGCAATGGAAGGCCTCATGTGGCACCTACTATTCCCCCCTCCCCCCCCCCCACCCTTCAGCAAGAGACGCCAGTGAGAAAAATGGGGACTCCGTGCATGGAAATCCGGCATGGTGTCATGGTTAGGAGTGCGGACTTCTGATCCGGCAAGTTGGTTGAATTCCCCACTACCCCCCCCCATGCAGTTAGCTGAGTGACCTTGGACTCCTCACAGCCCTGATAAAGCTGTTCTGACCGAGCAGCAATATCAGGGCTCTCTCAGCCTCAGCTCTCTCATAGGGCGTCTGTTGTGGGGAGAGGAAAGGGAAGGCGACTGTAAGCCGCTTTGAGACTCCTTCAGGTAGAGAAAAGCAGCATATAAGAACCAACTCTTCTTCTTCTTCAGTAATCTCAGGTCTCTCTCAGCCTCCCCTCCCTCACAGGGTGTCTGTTGTGATGTTCACAAACTCTCCCCCTGGCCTGGCACCTGGGAAGCGCCTCGCAGAAAGGACTCACAATGGCCTCCTGAACCAATTTCTATGGCAGAACGAGCCCCGTGACATTTGGAAATGTGCTAAGCTCACCTTTCACCCAGTCGCTCTGCTGCCACCGCAAATGATGTCACTGGACTTCTCTGTGCAGCTGGGAGGGGGCGGGGGGGCATATGCACATGCTGGTGGGGGGCATGCGCAGAAGATTAATCCCATGTTAATTACAGATTAGGCGATGTGGCCAATAGGTATGTGTGAGGAGCACATGAGAATGACGCCCCTGGCGCAATGTGGCGTGCCCGTTGTCCGTGCCCTTGCAAAACATGGGTGTGGCCCCCAGCCTTTTAAACCTAGAAAGGTTCCCCACAACAAGCACCATCATGTGTTTTTAAGGCTCCAACACACACACACCCCGGCCGGGCCTCCCCTCCCCTTCCGCGGATGCCCTCTCTCCGCTCACAGCAGGGGCAAACCCGGCCCAGATTGCAGATGTGTGAGCTCAACCGGCCCTACTGAGGAGGTTGTGACCCTTACAGATATGGTGGCTGTATCTGTCAGACCTAATGGAGCTCGGCCTGCAAGATGTGGGCCACTGAGGTGGGGGGAGACGGGGGGGGGGGGGAGTCACTGGCTCAGATGCGCCTCTCCTGGAACCCCGGCAGAAGTGCAGGGATGCAGCTGGGCAGTGGGGAGTGTGGCTTCTTTGAAGAGCCAAGAGAGGGGCAGGGGAGGGGCTGGGGGGGGAGGCTCCACCCGAAGACACGGCCGGCCCTTCCAGAAAGCCCTGAGGAACGAGAGGTCCATGTAAAACCTGGTGGCTCAACTGAACAATGCAAAACATACAAGGTGTTTTTTTCAACCATGTGTGTTTTTTTTTTTACAAGGATATGTCAGCCATGTCGTTTGTTTGCTTCCATAGAAGCCCTGGCGAAGCAGTGGGTGGGTTTTTCTGTCCTCCTGGTGCTTTTGCAGGCCCATAAACCAACGTGCAGAGCTAGAAAAACAGACTCAGTCTACCGAATCAGTGGCAGTAGGCGGAAACGGAAGAGAGACCAGTTTGGGGAATAGGTCCTTGGGTGATGGAGCTACAGAACACACTAATTTCCAGACTGCTGCTCTAGAAATATGTGCTGTTGTGTATTTTAGCCTCGGGTGGGGATGGTGTTTGGACAGTCAAGTAGAATCCTAGAGGCGGAAGGGGCTACAGAGGCCATCTGGTCCAACCCCCTGCTCAAGGCAGGTTCAGCCTAATGTTTTCTGCTGCCCCAGAAGTTCGGGCCAGAACCAAATGGATGGGCTCAACTCAATAGAGTTTCTGGTTGAATATCAAGAAGGACCTCTTGACCGAGCAGTTCCCCAGTGGCTCAGGCTTCCTCGGGAGGTGGTGGGTGCTCTTTCTTTGCAGCAGAGGCTCGATGGCCATCTGACAGCCATCCTGATTCTGTGCATTTAGGCAGATCGCAAGGAGGGGGAGGAGCCGGGGCTCAGCTCTCGTGGACAATTTCTCTCTTGCAAAAGTTGTCAGACGCCGGCTGGATGCCCGCTATCGGAATGATTTATCGCTAGGGATGTGCAGTCCTCCCCGACATTTCCTGGCTGGCTCCACCTCCTAGAGCAGCCATTGTTGAGACAGAATTCCAAAGCTGCCTGGGCTGGAAGCGGTTGGGGACCCCCTGCCATCCAACGTCCTGGCTCCTCTCCACGCATGGGTCCAGCTCACGTCCAGCGGGCCTCGCTAGGAGAAGGGCACTTCCAGCACACTAGGTGTGAGCCAGACAAACTCTGCTCCTTGCTCTCTTCTCCTCCAGCAGTTCCTGAGTCTCCACAAGCTTTCCCTTTGCCTGTCTTTTTTCTCAGGGAGACCCAATAATTCCCTCCTTTTCTCCTTCCTTCCACAGCCTACAAGACTGTGTGTGGTGTGAACGGCCCGCTGGTGGTGCTGGACAATGTGAAGGTAATAATAATAATAATATTAATAATACCCGTGCGGTGTAGTGGTCAAGAGCAGCAGCTTCTAATCTGGCGAAATGGGTTTGATTCCTTGCTCCTCCACATGCAGACAGCTGGGTGACCTTGAGTTTGTCACAGCCCTGATAAAGCTGTTCTCACACAGCAGTTTCTCTCAGAGCTCTCTCAGCCTCCCCTCCCTCACAGGGTGTCTATTGTGGGGAGAGGAAAGGGAAGGAGATTGTAAGCCACTTTGAGACTCCTTCAGGTAGAGAAAAGCGGCATATAAGAACCAATTCTTCTTCTTCTTCTTCTTCTTCATTTATAACCCACCATTTCCCAAAGGCTCATGACAGATAACAACAAATTTATAAACAATAAAATAGTCCAAAATAATTCTATAGCAATCATAAGTATTGAAATCATAAATGGATTAATATTCCCATTTAAAATTAAATCTTTTTAAAAGCTGCCTGCTTCTCTCTCTCGTGAGAGGGTGGCAGGTGTACATAAATGTAAGAATCGGGGTTGGAGGGAAGTTGTGTTATATGTTGACTGTGTTATATGTTAGGCTGTTCTGTGTATCCCCACTGATGTTACATGTAAACAGCTCTGAGCCATATGGAAGGGCAAAATTAAAATCTAATAAATAAAAATAAAAATAACTAAGCTTGACGGATGCTTTGAGCAGGGAGGCCGGAGTCCCAGCATTATTTCCAGCCTCCCCCACAGGCCTGGCGGAACTGTCCCAAGTCCAGAAGGGCCCTGATCTCTCCAGGCAGAATGTCCCGCCAAGCCAGGGGTTGTGGCCAGTTTAACCTGTTTGGGTCTGCGGATCTTAAGCTTCTGGTCAATTTTTAAAAACCCAAACCTGGCATAGTGAAGGTTGGCTGCGCCGGGATGGAAACCAATCCACCAAGGAAGCTTCCAGAATAATTGAAGCCTGCTGTCAATCAAGCCCCAGGGCCGCTTCGGTCAGCATCAGGAATAGCTTGAACTGGAGCTCTGCAGGGCAGAAGGCAAGCAGGGACAGGGGGCTGCCAGCTCCGGGGTTGGGGAGGGGAGGGGGAGGGCTACAACGCCATGCAGTCCACTGCCCAAAACTGCCAACCCACCTGGAGGCTGGCGGCCGTACGTGTCGGGGGCCGGATTCCTTGCACACCGTGGTACCTGGCGCCATTGCTTTGGGAGCAGCCCACCTCTCCACTCCTACTTCCATCCATGTGGCTGCGGCCCTTGACTGCTTGCAGGAGGGGCTGGGCCCCCAATCAGGCCAGACCTTGACATGTCTGTCTTGCAGCTGTGAAAGGCTCCAGAGAGAGAGACAGAGAGAGAGAGAGAGAGATCAGCCGCGTCTGGGGAGATACCTGCCGGCCTCTCGGACTGCAAAGGCCCAGCTGTATTGGCTTCAAAGGGTGACCTCTAGTGGCCACACAGACGAATTGGCGGCAGCAATTTTCAGAGCCAAAACTGCCAAGCAGAACCCGGGGCTTTGGGGCGGCCGAAGAGGGCACCATCCTTACAGCAAGGGGTCAGAAGGTTTGGGGAAGCCGCTCCGTTCATTAGATCCAAACAGCCTGTCAAGGCAGGGGGTGATTTAAGTCGGGTGTGATGGACACCTGTCCATTCAGCAACCTCTGAATGTCCTCACAGTATATAGGTCTAATTTCGTTAAAAGGTTCGTGGCTTTAGGCTTCTTTTATTTTTGTTCTTGGAGCGTCTCTCTTCTAGGCCAGCCCTGTCCAGTTTCCCAGGTTCAAATGCTACTTGTTGGTTGGCTGCTTTACTTAGTGGAACTGGGGTGAGGAAGGGTTGATTGCACTTTATTTCGATTTATTTGATTTATAAGGCCACCCCTCTCTTGGCTTTTATACCCTGCTTCTATCTGCCTGAAGAAATCTCAAAGCAGGTTACCATTGTGTTCCTTTCCTCTCCCCACAGCAGGATCCCTGTGAGGGAGGTCTTGCTGAGAGAGCCCTGATAAAACTGTGAGAACAGCTCTATTAGGACTGTGACTGGCCCAAGGCCCCCCCAGGTGACTCAGTGTGGAAAAGGAGTGGGGAATCTAACCTTGCTCTCCAGATTAGAGGCCACTGCTCTTAACCAGGGACTACCAGCGAATCCTGGGCCTTTATTCTCTGTCTGTTATTGGATACTCATCCTTGTAAATGAATAACTTAAAGATGCCTGCCTTTCTAGGTTTGTCAGCCTCCAGGTGAGGCCTGGCGATCTCCTGGACTCACAACTGATTTCTAGACAAGGGAATTCAGTTCCCCTGGAGAGAACGGCTGCTCGGGGAGGGTGGTGTCCGCTGCCCTTACAGGGGGCTGAGCTCCTCCCTTCCCCAGCCACAAATCTCCAGCGTTGTCAACTCGAGGTCAACACCAAGCCGAGGAAGAAAAAAAGTTTCTTATCTCCAGCCTCTTCAGTTATAATCAGCAAAGACAACCTCCTAGATCCCAGGTTCATGGGGAGTTTTGTGATGGAGCAGTTTGTCTCACCTTTTTAGGAACTTTTAAGGAGTTTGACATATTTTGAAGAAAATGTGTATATTATTTGGATGATGTTAGCCACCCTGAGACCATGGCCAGAGATGGGTGGCCTAAAACTCCCACAATAAACAAACAAATGAATGACTTGGTAACAGCTCGTTTTCGTTGTGGGACACATAACCAGTAAATTCCGGCAGAGCTCAAAGTCTCCTGGATAGCAGACAGGGATTCGACCAACAAATTTGATCCTGCACTCAATGGGGAGTCGGACTATATGGCCTGCATGGGCCCTGCCAACTCTAGGATTCTATTATCACCTGGTCCTTTTTAACTGGAGGGGCCAGGGATTGAACCTGGGACCTTCTGCATGCCAAGCAGAGGCTCTGCCACTGAGCCACTATTTCCCCCCCACACCACCGTCCATTTTTCATTTTTTAAAATGATTAATTATATCCTTTTAAAAAGTCAGCTTGCAGCCCTAATAGTGTTCCAAATGAGGATTGAGGATGAAAAGCAATCAAAGCCAGCTTCTCCCCCCCCCCCCCAAAATCAAATAATTAAGCCAACTCTTCTGTCTCAGGTGGAAAGAACTTCCCAGCTGTGGTTACTTGCAAGTAGGACGTTGCTTGAAATTCATCCCTGGCTCACAGGGCCAGTATCAATGTATAATAATTTGGAAACCACTGTTAAATAAAGCTCCAGAAATGCTACACGCCAGCCGCCTGGAGGGCTGCCGGGTAGACGGTTGGCTAATGAATGTTTTGCCCCAATAAAACACTAGGCTGGCCCTGCAGCCCGTGAGGCCGGCATTCTCTTCTCGCTGTGGCAAAGCAGATTCCGAGGAGAAGAGCAACAGGGCTTCCCTGTTGTTTGCCTCCATCATCTGGTTCAGCAAGATATACTCCCTCTTGATATGGAGGTTCCATTTTGCTCACAGCTGTTAGCCATTGACTGACCACCAGCAATGGAACACTCTAGAGCAGGGGTAGTCAAACTGCGGCCCTCCAGATGTCCATGGACTACAATGCTGGCGAATGCTGGCAGGGGCTCCTGGGAATTGTAGTCCATGGACATCTGGAGGGCCGCAGTTTGACTACCCCTGCTCTAGAGCAATGGTGAGTTTAGCTTATTTCCTTGGGAAATAAGTTGCATTAAAATCAGCGGGGCTTAATTTCCAAATAAATCAGTTCAGACGTGGAGCAAGAAACAGTGGAAATGAAGAACAGACCTAATTTCTGGCGCCTGCCGTCCAAAGTAAGTTAGCTTGACAGGTCTGTGAGTCGGCTACGGAGGTGCCGGATTTAAGCAGCCTCCCCCCCTCCAGAAGCCAGGAGTGTGTGCCATCTCCACTTGACGCCCGCTCAGGGCATGGCTGGGCAGGATCATTCCAGGCACGCTTTGTACTGGGATCTGTGCCGGAGGGGGGTTAATTAGATCAATTAAGCAGCTGGATCACAGAGCCTTCCCCCCCCTCCTTTGGCAGCACTTCAGGTCCAAAGTACAGGCTCAGGAGAGGAGAAATGAGGCGCGTTTACAAGGAGACGCCGAGCCAGACCTGCAAGTGGGAGGTCATGCTGAGCAAACGAAACCTCCATGCTCAGAGGCAGTATACCTCTGAGGGCCAGGAAATAGGGATAGGCAGTAGCAGTTTATCCATGCAGAACATGTAGCACGGGCTCTGGGCCCCGTGGTTCCAGGGCCCCATGTGGGGCCTCCCATCCCACGGATGTGTGGCCAAGTAGCGTAGCCAGAGCCGAAGAGCCGTAAGCCCTCACAGCCACGGCCCCACACCAGAACCACATGGGGCACCCCTGGCTGCCCATCGGCACTCCCACTGGCTTCCTGTCTCCGTTGGCCACAGGCCAGATAAATGTGGTTGTCGCTTTAGATGTTCAAGAAACGTTTTCAGCAAAGCGAAGCTGCCGGTTGCTTCCTATCCCAGAGGGGGGGGGGGGGCTGCAGTTAAGTGTGCCACACCGGAAACAGCACCAGCTGTGCCTGTGAGGGCCCTGTGAATCCTGAAACCAGCAGGTTTGTAGAGGGCTACGTTAAGCATAAGACTGGCGGAGGCAAAAGCTCCCCCCCCCCACAGGCTCTCCCTGACAGTGGCTGCCCCCCCCCCGTGTCCTCCCCAAACGTCTGTGTGGCTGCTGGGCCCATTTTAAGAGCCAGGAG
The DNA here is from genome assembly GCF_049243985.1 of Paroedura picta. Classification (NCBI taxonomy): domain Eukaryota; kingdom Metazoa; phylum Chordata; class Lepidosauria; order Squamata; family Gekkonidae; genus Paroedura; species Paroedura picta. Next base: position 86,873,466 of record NC_135378.1, read on the forward strand.
TCAACCGGACGGGGGTGAACGTGCAGGTGGTAGCTCAATGGGCTTCAGCAAGAACAGCTTGATCCCTGCAGCCCCCGAGAGACCAAGGAAGAGGGTTTTTCAGGCTATAAGTGTTGACAGTCAAATTTCCCCCGCATTTGGCAAAGGGAGCTTAGACTCTTGAAAGCTTGTTCCCCACCCCAATCTTGGTGCCGCTGGACTCAAATCCAGCTGAATGAGTCAGGAGTGGTGGGTGGGGGGAACCTAAAATAGTTGCCAGGGGCTGTGAAAGGGCCTCTCTAAATGGACCTGCAGCCTGGCCTGTGGTTCCCGTGCGCGGCAGAAGGGAGCCCGTGGGGGCTGAATCTCTCCGCTCGAATAAGGAGGTCTGAGTGGGCCAGGGAAGGGTGGGAGGTCCTGGCGGATGGCTCAGGGGAAGGAGCAGCCGAACAGCCTCACTCGGACCACTCTCCCAGTGAGAAATGATTAATGGGTTTGGGCTCTTTTTAGGGTTCCTTTTTGGGGAGGGAGCGGTCAAGGGAGGAAACAGCCGAGGTTTTAAAAGGATGCCTGCAGGAGAGAAAGTGGAAGGGAGAACTTTTCTCTGTCTCTCAAACTACGAGGACTGGATGGGTGGTTGATTCACTTTGACATGTGGTAGAAAAGCACCTTTTCCTTACATCTGTCGGCTGAGGATGACCGGGACCTCCGACACTTACTTACCAGGTGCAGATCGATAGAGAGAAGCCAATTTCGTGGGGCGTGAAAGAACGCGGAGGAAAGATCTCAGCCCCGACCCCGTTCTCTTGGAGACCTGTCAGTCTGGGGGCAGAGTTGTCTCAGCCCCACCCCCTCCCTCCCACACTCATGGGTAGACATTCCCCCAATCCCGGTATAGCTTTGAAAGTTTTTATCCAAGCCTATTCATGATGATCGATCTTATCAATAAAGTCGCTTAGATACCTGACCATTTATTATGGGTTCCAAAGACATTTTGGAACCAAGGCGATGACATTTTCTCAAAAGTGTATTCGGCAAGCATCGAATTTAGGGGGAAGGGAAACCTGGAAAAGGAGGGGCCAGTTTCCTCTTTTTTAAAATCGAGTTCATGGTCTTCCCACAGGAATCGACTGCTCTGTATAGCTTGCTGGTTTTTGCCAGCTGCAGTCTAGGAAATCCGTGAAGATTTGGGGGGGGCAGTGCCTGTGGAAGGGGTAATTTGCAGAGGGATTTCTCCCAGAACCTGGAGTATAACATAGAGTTTGCCTTCCAAAGCTGCTTGAATTCTTCGAGACCTCCAAGCCCCACCTAGGGGTTGGCAAACCTGCCTGTGACACATGACTGGTTTCATCTAACACGCCCCGACATCCCAGGGAACAGAGTCCGGGGGCACCTTTAAGACCAACAAAGATTTATTCTAGGCGGGAGCTTTCGAGTGCAAGCACTCTGTGCTTGCACTCAAAGCTCCCTCCTTGAATAAATCTGTGTTGGTCTTAAAGGTGCCTGACCGGGCTCAGATTGTGTTGTGCTCCTTCAGACCAACATGACTACCCACTTGAATCTATCCCGGGGGACAGGCATTCTTCCACCTTTGCAAAGGGAAAAGAGACTGTGCCCCCCACCCCACCCCACCCCGGAAGCCCAGAGGGTCCCCCACACGCTCTTCCTGGCTGTCCGGAGGTCTGACCCTGCTTTTCTTCCCCTCTTTGCAGTTTGCCCAGTTTGCGGAGATCGTCAACTTCACCCTCCCCAACGGCACGCAGCGGAGCGGGCAGGTCTTGGAGGTGGTGGGCTCCAAAGCCATCGTCCAGGTAGGGGGAGAAGGGGCTGCGGGTGACCATCACCTGAGGCATGATCCCAGTGCAAGCCCACCACCCATGCACCTGCGCCCCCCTCCCTCCAGGTGCAGGCCATGGTTTGGCGGCTCTGTGTGTAGAGCAGTTCCCTGGAGAAAATGGTGCTCTGTTGACCTGTGGAATTCACTGCTGCAGGAAACGTTGGCAGCTGCCAGCACAGGAACTGAGCAGAGGTCTCTCCATGGCTGTGAGCCATGAGGTGGTCTGCTCTGTCCAGGGCAGGGACACTCTAGCACAGAGAGATTTTAAGGAGAAACTCCATCCCTGGTACATTTCGATGCTTCTGGTTATTGTAGCAACATTAGTACCCCCCCCCCCAAGAAATTGGCAGCCTTCAGTTTCTCCTACCCACAAGCGGTTTCCTTCCAGGCCAGCCCATCTTTGACAGCTCCTGCAATTTTCAAATCAACGTTCTATGACTGACCCTTCTCCCTTCCACCAGTAAGGAACATGTGCTGGACCCCATGTGCAGACCACTCTGTAGATGTCTGAGTCACAGGTCACGCCACTGGCTTGGAGTCTGGCAGATCAAAAAGTGACTCATGCACTCAGTGCGTTAAATGCTGCCTTGCTCAGGCTGCCCCTGGAGTGCTGCGTGCCATCCTGGAGGCTCATTGCAGCAGGGATGCAGGCAGAAGGGGGGGGGAGAAGAGAGCGATGGGGACGGTGTGGGGCCTGGGGGCCCAGCCCTGTGAGGGAGGGGGGAGGGGGCTTGGGAAGGCTCGGTCTGGGGAAGAGCCTGATGGGGGGCAGGACGGCTGTTCCTGTTGGCAGCGGAGGGCAGGACTCGCAATCATGGGTTCAAATTACGGGCAGAAAGGGACCGGCTGGATCTTAGTGAAAGCTTTTTTACAGCCAGAGTAGTTCTGCAGTGGAATTGTCCGCCCAGGAGGTGATCCTCCCCCTCCCCAGCCACCTCCAAGCAGCAAAAAAAATAGTTTGTGTGTACATAAATGTATGCAATAATACAATCAAAAATGCATCAAAAATTGTGTCTTGTTTATTATCATGTACTATGTATTATAGAGCATTTCTCCTTTGACTCCGAAGGACTGGAAAATAAACGGGATGTAGAATTTGTGATTTACTTATTATTGTATCATTGCATACACCTACGTACACAGAAGCTATTTTTTGCCGTTATCTCCTTTGTGTGCTCCGATTGTTTGGGGATGTCTCCAAGCAGCAACTGGACGAAAGCCTGTAAGGGACGCTTGAGGGTGAGCCAACATTGAGCAGGGAGTTGGACTAGATGGCCTCTATTGGCCCTTCTGCGATTCTATGCCTGGAAGCAGGTGGCTGCCAGGTGTGCAGCTGGACAAGGCAGGCCTCGTATAGCTCAGGGCAGTGGCACCCACGGGCATTGTCCACCCCTCTGAGGAGCAGCAGGTGCCCTCCCCGGAATGCGTGTCTCCGAAAGGGCCCTGACCTTTGGTCACTCAGCCGGCTGTGCGCTGTGATGGTCCGGGAGACCCTCTCCGCTCAGATTAGTGACGCCTCGAGCACCGTCCAGTTACGGAAAGGTAGTGGCCGAGCTGACCTGTCGGGGACCTCTGCTGGCAAGGCGCAAAACTCCACTCCCCTAATGCCGCGGAGACCTCTGCAGCGCCCTCCTAATCCTATTAAGGAGTCGGCCTGGCCAGCCTTTGGCAGAAGCAGCTTAAGGAAAAGCCCGAGGTTGATTGAGCCGGCTGGCTGGGGAGGGCGGGGGGCGAAGGTTTCCACCCCCCCTCCCCTCCACCCACACACCCCTGGCTGGCGCAACAGCTGGCAGATGTGCGAACATTCTTTCACAAGGGGCCACACAGATCCCATTAGAGTGGTGGTCCAGAGGTCAATTAATGCGGTGTCAAATATTATTCCGATCAAAGGGCCTCCGGGGGGCGGTTCCTGGGGGGTGGTTTCGGCGGCCTCTGATAGGATCCAATTAGAAGGCCTCTTTGCCTTCTGTGTGCTCATACGAATGTTGACACCGCTGCTTTCTGGGTTGTAAAGCGGAAAGGAAGCTGGGACCAGGCTCCAAGACCCTCTGATAATAGGATTGTTCCCAGAAGGTTGCATTAGTGGTCTCCAGTAGAACAGCCTAAGCACGCTGAAGACCCACAAGAGCTTTGGGGTAGAAGCTGGCAAAAGTCACAGTGTCTGATGAAGGGAGGTGACTCTTGAAAGCTTATCCCCCCCCCCCCCTGAAATCTTGTTTTTCTCCAAGGCAGTCAGCTTGGTGTGGTTAAGAGTGACAGCTTCTAATCTGGTGAGCCAGGTTTGATTCCCTGCTCCCCCACATGCAACCAGCTGCATGACCTTGGGCTAGTCACAGTCCTGGTAAAGCTGTTCTGATGGAGGAGTAACATCAGGGCTCTCTCAGCCTCCCCTCCCTCACAAGGTGTTTGTTGTAGGGAGAGAGAAAAGTGGCATATAAGAACCAACTCTTCTTCTTCTGCTGGACTCGGATCTAGCAGCAAGCAGCCTTGAGCGCATGGCCCTGATCCTGCCAGATATAAAGTCTGAGAGGAAATCCTCTAGAGAGTAGGAGAAGGACGTCACCAGACTCTAGGAATGGCAGCTCATGGCTTTTAAACACAGAGGCTGAGTCAGACCACCCAAAGGTGCTGGCTAACCTCTGGAGAGCACAAAAGGTATTGCTCCTAGTCATTCATTGGCATCACAGTGCAAAGCCAGGATGCGTCCCCTTTCCATTTTCCATAGCATTTACTTGAAGTTCAGGGTTCTGTCCTTTGTCGTGGCATTTGGAGTTGGCTGGAGCAACGCTTGCTTTCCTTGAAGAGCTCTCCAGGGTGCTGAAATGCCTGCTCTCTGTCCTCCCTGCTAGATGCTTCCCCCAGCTTGTTCTTTCCCCAGCTTGTTCTTTCCTGACATCCTACAAGCTAGCCGGCTGTCTGGAGCGAGAAAGACTGCAGTGGCTCTGCCCTGAACAGGGACACACCCCTGCCCTGAACAGGGAGATCAGCCTTCATCTTCAGGACAGGAAGGAGGGTTCTGGCAAACAACAGACTGGAAAGACATCGGGGCAAACTTGGAAATGGGCCTCCCAGAGCAAAACTTCCAGGGGGAGCACAGAGAGAAGGAAGCGAAGATGGCCTCAGCGCCACATGGCTTTAGGACCTCCTCCCATCCCGAGAACAGGCCGAGAGGCCTCTCCCCCCCCACACCCCCCACCCCGCCTTTCCTCTCTCTCCCTCATGTGCCGCTGATCCTCCCTAATTGCCGCTCATCGGCTCCTCCGCAGGTGTTCGAAGGCACATCTGGGATCGATGCAAAGAAGACCTCTTGTGAGTTCACTGGGGACATTCTGCGCACACCTGTTTCGGAGGACATGCTCGGTACGTAACTCCCCGTCAGGGCCGGAGATGGATGGAGCGCAGATGCCTCTTGATCATACGTCGATTCCATTTGCCCAGCGACGTGCCCGTTAATCCAGCGACAAAAGGGGATGAAAGGCTTGTCTGGACGGGGCAGATTGCTTCAAAGGGGGACGGGGAAAGGTCAGAGGAGGAGTGCCAGAGGTGGACCCAACATGAGGAAATGCGAGGCGGGCAGTGGGGTGGGGGGCCAGAGGGATGTGAGCCAGGAGGGCACCTTCTTGGAACAAATCAGAGCTGCACCAGAATTGGTTTCAAACATACTCGTATAGACACACATGCATGCTAGTTTGTGGTCATGGAGGCACTTCCTCGGCAGAGTGAGGACTCGAACTCAGGTCTCCAGCCCTCTAAACCAGGGGTAGTCAAACTGCGGCCCTCCAGATGTCCATGGACTACAATTCCCAGGAGCTCCTGCCAGCATTCGCCTGCTCTAAACACTCAGCTGCAGTGGCTCTTTCTGACCTGGTCTCCCACTCAGCGGCCTTCAAACACACCAAGAATCGCCATCCTAATTTCCCTAACTCTAAAGACAACAGTCATATAATCAGCACGCCAAGCAAAATTAATGCTGCAAAGAAGAACTCAACAAGTTAAAAAGCATGAGAAACAGCTGTAAAGGCCCACAGTGAGTCAAAGGCAGTTTGGTATAAGTCCCTAAGAGTGGCAGGAGCTGGGCTTGATTCTCTGCTCCTCCACATGCAGTCAGTTGGGTGACCTTGGGTTAGTCACAGTCTTGATAGCGCTGTTCTCACAGGACAGACCTGGCAGAGCTCTCTCAGGGAATCTGTTGTGGGGAGAGGAAGGGAAGGCAATTATAAGCCGCTTTGAGACTCCTTCGGGGAGAGAAAAGCGGCATATAAGAACCAACTTTTCTTCTTCTCATTTAGATACTGTGTGCTTCTGACTCGCTGCTTATATCCAGCCCCAGTTTAAGATTCGCTGGGCCTAGCATGGCAGAAACAATCACGAGACCCCAGTATCTGTGAAGGCCTTCGCACTTATAGAATCGTAGAATCATAGAATCATAAAATAATAGAGTTGGAAGGGACCTCATGGGTCATCTAGTCCAACCCCCTGCACTATGCAGGACACTCACATCCCAATTGAATCATAGAATCACAGAATCATAGAGTTTGAAGGGGCCATGCAGGCCATCTAGTCCAACCCCCTGCTCAACGCAGGATCAGCCCTAACCATCCTAAAGCATCCAAGAAAAGTGTGTATCCAACCTTTGCTTGAAGACGGCCAGTGAGGGGGAGCTCCCCACCTCCTTAGGCAGCCCCTTCCACTGCTGAACTAGACTCCTAGAATCCTGGAGTGGGAAGGGGCCATGGAGGCCATCTAGTCCCACCCCCTGCTCAGTGCAGGACCAGCCCAGAGCATCCTAAAGCATCCTAAATTGCTCATCTACTGTAATCTGCCACCCTTATGCGGCTTGTGGTCCACACTTGGTCAGTTACTAACAGAACATGCATATTGCCTTTTCTCCCCAAGAACCACATTGTGAATTCCTCCCAACCATGCAGCGCTCCGGGGCGCCTGGAACCACGAGGGCCGCAGCACGTGCTCCTGTGCTAGGAGTATAAACCGCCTCTGCCCCTACGTGTGGGCCGGGCACTCTGGGCTGCGGGTGGCACTGGCCGGTTCCACTGCCAGAGCAGGGCCTTTCTCCCCCCCCCTCTCCCGCCCCCGGCTTCAGTGATGTGTGTCTAAGGCAAATCCCAGGGCTCCTGAATGCCACGGCTGCTGGCCTTTCATGGTCCACGGCTCCCAATTGATCGCTGGCTGCAGCGGAGCATTCGTCTTGGAGGACTGGAAGAAATCGGCATTTGGGGGAATCACTAGCGAGGGACAGGCGGGGGGGGTGAGTGCTGCTGGATTGATTTGTCGGGGGGAGGAGTGGTAACCAATCTATAAAGAGATGAAGAGACTGGAGGGGAAGAGGAGGAGGAGGAGGAAGAGAAAAAGAAGGAAAGTTTTGGTGGAAAGGTTAATGTGGCTAATTCAGGGGAGGGCTTGGCTCAGGGTTGGGGTTGCCAGGCTCCAGGTAAGGCCTGAAGCTCTCCCAGAGTTACTCCTGATACCTTGTCGCTGGGGAGGTGTGCATGCATAGGGAAGCTCATCCCTTGAATACGACTTTGTTGGTCTAAAACAGGGGTAGTCAAACTGCGGCCCTCCAGATGTCCATGGACTACAATTCCCAGGAGCCCTTGCCAGCGAATGCTGGCAGGGGCTCCTGGGAATTGTAGTCCATGGACATCTGGAGGGCCACAGTTTGACTACCCCTGGTCTAAAAGGTCTCAAACTTTGCCCTGCTGCTTCCGACCATGAGGGAGTCCCACTTAAATCGACTGATCTTCAGGTTGAGAACTTTGGGCTGGGAAATTCCTAGAGGTTTTTTGGGAAGAGAGACCTCAGCAGGGCCCCTAATGCCATGCACTACGTGGTCCAAAGCAGCCATTTTCTCCCGGTGATCTGAACCCCGTTGTCTAGAGAGCAACTGAAATTCCAGGTCTCCCAAGCTTACCTTCCGAAGCCTCTGTTTTCTCGGGGGGGGGGGGGATGAATCTCTGTCGTCTGGAGATCACGTGTGATTCCCAGAGGTCTCCAAGCTGCACCTGGCAGGTGGCACCCCTAGACTGTGGGCATTTCCAGTGCCGGGTCTTTGTACGCACAGGGTCCCTTTCCTCCGGCCTCTGGGGAATGAATCATCCTTCAGTCTTAGTTCTCAAACCAGTTCTAGTAAATGCTGTTTTTGTTGAACTTCGTCTGGAGAATGAAATATTTTTTATACCTTTAAGATAGACACTATAAACAAGGAGCTGTACCGTCATCTTCTTTAAATATAAAGAACTAAGCACACAAGTATTCCTAGCTGGCTCTTACCACGTCCATCGAGTTTCAGACGGGAAACACACAAGTGCTCTCTAGAGACAGGGGACTGTCAAGCCAGGCGAGGAAAGGTCTAGTTGGCTTCACATGGTTGAGGCTTAATCAGCAGTGCAAAGGGTGGAAGAGGGAAAACTGGCCTCACTCAACAAGTTGTTTCAGCTTGTTAATGATGGTTAAAGAAACAACTGCTAAGGAAGGTCGGTTTTACTTCTTCCACCTGTTGCAGTGTTGAATTGGGGAAACAAATTGAAACAGTAAGTTGCAATATTAAAATTATTAGAGGGACCCGAAACAAGGAAGATCTTTACTTTACTTGGAAACCTGTACTCAGTTATAAAAAATTATTATCTGATGGCAATCTGTGGGAAACAGTGATGTAAAAATGCAACTCTGTGATGGGCTTGTGGGTCTTTTCTCTCTCTCTCTCCTCCCTGGTGCTGGGAGTCGTGTTCCTTGTTGTTTGTAATGTGCTTTATGTCTTCAATTGAAAAAGAAGTTCAAATCTCCGACTTGGGAAATGTCAGGCTGTTTGAGGGCCATAGTGGAGTTGGGAGAGTGCTCAGCAGGGATCCCTTGCTGCCAAGTCCTCCCTCTGAAAAGGTCATTTCCTGATCTCCGTTGCTTGGAGATCAGCTGCAGCTCTGGGAGGATCTCCTGGTCCTTCCCTGGAAGTTGGCACCCCTGATTTCAGAATGGTGTTTTCTTTCTCCACAGGGCGGGTTTTCAACGGTTCTGCTAAACCTATTGACAAGGGGCCCACCGTTATGGCTGAAGACTTCTTGGACATCAACGGTGAATCTCTCATAGAAAAATGGAATCATAGAATCATTAATAGAGTTGGAAGGGCCCTCCAGGGCCATCTAGTCTGACCCTCTGCACTAGGCAGGACACTCACAACCCCCTCGCTCACCCACTGTCACCTGGCACCCCCTTGAACCTTCACAGAATCAGCCTCTCCGTCAGGTGGCTTTCCAGCCTCTGCTTAAAAACTTCCAAAGATGGAGAACCCACCACCTCCTGAGGAAGCCTATTCCACTGAGAAACCGCTCTAATGGTCAGGAACTTCTTCTGGAGGTTTAGACAGAATTTAGAATCATAGAATCATATAGTGGGAAGGGACCTCCAGGGTCATCTAGTCCAACCCCTGCACTAGGCAGGACACTCCCAACCCTCTCGCTCATCCACTGTCACCTGCCACCCCCTTGAGCCTTCCCAGAATCAGCCTCTCTCGCACCCTCCCTCTTGTTGCTTGTTCTGTACTGGTTGGCCTCTGTGCAGCTCCTTCAGCCCCACATCAGGGAAGGTGCTTTTCCCAACGGGCCAAATTGCAGTCCCCCCGCCCATAGCAAACATGTGAAAATGGTGCATGGGGGGGAGGGGAGACGTTGACCTGGACGGTCTTTCAACATTTACTTTACTGCCTTTAGCTGCCTTATACTGATTCAGACACTTGGGCTATTGAGCTCAGTATTGTCTACTCAGGCTGGCAGCTGCTCCCCAGGGTCTCAGGCAGAGGTCTTTCCCATCCCCCCTGCCTGGTCCTTTTAAGTGGAGATGCCGGGGATTGAACCTGGGACCTGCCTGCCAAGCAGAGGCTCTGCCACTGAGCCAGGGTCTCAGGCCAAGGTCTTCCCCATCCCCTCCTGCCTGGTCCTTTTAATTGGAGATGCTGTCAGGGATTGAACCTGGGACCTTCTGCCTGCCAAGCAGAGGCTCTGCCACTGAGCCAGAGTCTCAGGCCAAGGTCTTCCCCATCCCCTCCTGCCTGGTCCTTTCAGCTGGAGATGCCGGGGATTGAACCGGGGACCTTCTGCAGGCCAAGCAGAAACCCTGCCAATGAGCCAAGGGACATCTGTGCACTTTGGTCGTGATGTCTAAATCTCAAGGTTCCCTGCATTGGCGAGATGCAACTGTGCCACTTTCCATCTGGCACCAACCCCTAATCCTTGCAGGCGGCTCTCCTGTGCATGGAGGTCACTACTCCCAGGAGGCCTGTACATGCATCTTGCAGTAAGAAGGGATCGGGACCCAAGGCTTTCTGACTTCCTGATGGAGGCCCAACGAATGCCCAGTCCAGGCGACCGTTTTTCCTTCCAGGCAGATCTCCTGGGCTGCTGTGACTACTTGCATCCCCCTACTGGGGGAATGTGCACCTGTTGGATTTCTGCCTGGCAAAGACACTGGAGACTTGCAGGGGGTGGGAATGCAGCAAACCGTGCAGAGATCCTGGGGGCAGATGTTGTTTGCTCAGTCTGGCTGGGGCCAGCAAGGCTTCCTTGGGGTCGGCCCAGATGGGTCTTCTGCCTGCTGTCTGTCCCCCAACTGACCCTCTGCTCATGGCCTCATCCCGCAGGCCAACCCATCAACCCCCACGGGCGCATTTATCCCGAGGAGATGATCCAGACGGGAATCTCACCCATCGATGTCATGAACAGCATCGCCAGGGGGCAGAAGATCCCCATCTTCTCAGCCGCTGGCCTCCCCCACAACGAGGTATGTCCCAGGGGACACTGAAGCATCATTCCGTATTCATTCATTCATTCATTCATTCATTCATTCATTCATTCATTTTCCATTTATAACATGTAGATCAGGGGTTCTTTTTTTAATAATTTTATTATTTATTATTATATGAAGCATTTACAGAAAAGTAAAGAGAAAAAAGCGACCAGCTGGTATGGTTTGCCATCCTCTTTTAACTTACATATTCAGTTCCCATCACATATTAATCCTAATCTAGAAGTTTTTACCATTTTTCTTAGCAAAATAATTGTTAATACATATGAGAGTATGATCTGTTATAAGAATATATTCTATTATTATCTTAAGTGATATAAGGTCAGTCCCCTTCATAAATTGGCCCTGATCAGGGGTTCTGAACCGTTTTTGAGCCTGCAGAGGCCTTTGGGATTCTGACACAATGTGGCGAGCACAGCCACAAAATGGCTGCCACTGGAGGCGGAGCCAGCTGCAAAATGGCTGCTACCCCCCAACCTTCCATCACACCGTGGTGACCCTTGTGCCGTGGTGGCAGCTGCTGCCAAAGCGAATTTAAAAAAAAACCCTGTACAACCATGCAGGGGCAAGTGGGGCTGACCCCCACAGTTCCTGCCCCCTTTCGCAGTATAATCATAACAATGGCAGCAGTAGTAACCCCCCCCCCTTCCCCGGTCCCCCTCTCCTGTCCCCTTGCAGATTGCTGCTCAGATCTGCCGTCAGGCCGGGCTGGTGAAGAAGTCCAAAGGGGTCATGGACTATCACGAGGACAACTTTGCCATCGTCTTTGCTGCTATGGGGGTGAGTCCTGGGGAGGGACGTGGGGCATGGACAGGCGCTGTCAGAGGGAGAGAGCGGGGGGGGGCAGCTCTCAGCAGGGGGCTTCGATTGCCTCTCGCGGGGCTGATGCCTGGAGAAAGAGGCAGGGGGCATCTCCCCGACGGCCAGGTGGGCTCAGCAGCAGCCCCTTGCTCCCCCTAGTGGACACTCAGCTCCTTGCAGGCTGTGATCCTCAGCCCCCCCCCATTGGCCCTGGGCACCTGTGCCAGGTGTGTGCCCTGCACTGAGGAAAGGCTGAGCATCCTGGGGCTTTGGGGTTCTAAAAAAAATGATGACAACATTGGGAAATGATAGCAATTTATAAAAATTATGTATGGTGTGGAGAAAGAAGAGAAAATGTTTTCTCCCTCTCCCAGAATAAAACTCAACAGCATCAAAAATAGTAGGTTTGGGAAAGGAAAGACCACTTTGCAGAGAGTGTGATAAAAGTACTTTGAGTGTACTTTGTCTCTGTATTCCCTCCAGATCAACAGTTAGATGGTCAGGACTCTCTCTCTCTCTCTCTCTCTCTCTCTCTCTCTCTCTCTCTCTCTCTCTCTCTCTCTCTCTCTCTCTCTCTCTCTCTCTCTCTCTCTCTCTCTCTCTCTCTCTCTCTCCTTTGTATGGTTTCTCTTCACAATTCTCTTCACAATAAAACTAGTTATTCTTTAAGCAGCCGGTGCTTTGCTCTTAGAATCATAGAATCATAGAATCATGGAAGGGGCCATGCAGGCCATCTAGTCCAACCCCCTGCTCAACGCTGGATCTTCCATTGCATATTTAAACTCTGCCATCATTTTGGGGGGTGGACTCCAGGGCATTGTCCCCACTGAGGCCCCTGCCCTCCCCAGGGTCCACCCCCAAATCTCCAGGAGTTTCCCAATATGGACCGGGCAATCCTAGGCTGCAGTCACTGCAAGAGGGAGGGAAACAGATCTGGTGCCTCTGGTAGGCCAGTCCCCAAGGATCCCCTCCCCTGGCACGCCCCCTGGCTCTGCGAAAATGCTGGCCAATAGCCACTGGCCTTAATACAATGCTTGAAATGGCACTGTAACCCTGCAAGGTAGGACTCTTGTACTGCGGGGGGGGGGGGAGGCTTGCCTCTGGCCATTTAGTGAGTTCATAAGAGCATCCAGATTTGAAGACAGGACTTCTGGATTCCTAGCTGGACCCCTCGTGCCTGAACGGTGAATTGACCCACAACGACCAGCCACAGTTTCGGTTCTGTTCTCCCCGTGTGACAGCGGAGGGTTTGTCAAAAGGCCACCTCATCGCCCACCGCAGAAGCAAAGCAGGAAGTGGGCGTCCCCCCTGCTTTCGTTCTGGCTCAGGCCAGGCAGGGGACATCTGCTCCAAACCAAGCCAGCTTGAAGAGACATGTGTCTCGTGGCCCAGAGCCTCAAATCCTGGGGTTGCCAACATCCAGCTAGGGCCTGGAGTTCTCCCACTATCACCGTCAACCTCCAGGCAATAGATTTCCTGCCCTCTGGTGAAAACGACTGCTTTGGAGGGGGGGGGGCTCTCCACATTGTGCCTTGTTTTCCTGTGCTTATTATACCTTGAATAAAACTTTGCTGGTCTTAAAGGTGCCCCTGGGCTCCACCTGGGCTCTCTTGCAGAGGATCAGTGGTTTGTCCAGCAGTACCCTAGAGCTCATTAAAATTTTCGGGGTTTACTTTTGGGGGGGGGCTGGTTGCTTGAGTGGGTGCCCTTTGTCTAGGGCCTTGTGCCCCCCCCCCCGCCATCTTCCCCCTCCTCAAATGCTGGCCTCCTCAGGATCCACACCCAAATCTCCAGGAATCTGATGACCTTTTGGCGCAAGTCCTGACCATGGAGGTTCCATTTACCTCACCTGACGAGCAGCTGCCACACGAGGCTCCCCCTCCTCCTCCCCCTCCTCTGCCAGGGCCCGTCTCTGACTCCTTCTCTTGGTTCTGTGCCTGGCAGGTGAACATGGAGACGGCCCGTTTCTTCAAGTCAGACTTCGAGGAGAATGGCTCCATGGAGAACGTCTGTCTCTTCCTGAACTTGGCCAATGACCCCACGTGAGTCTGAGGAGGGCCACCTGCCTGGCCCCAGAGCCCTGCCCCGGGGAGGCTGAGCATCCAGGGGTCCTCAGCACGGTGCCCCCGAGCACCTTTCCTGGCCCCCGCCAGAGAGGGGAGCTTCCCACAGGCCGCTGGAGGTGGGATTTGTGTGCAGGTTTTTAAAAACCTTCCTCGTTTCATTTGCCATCCCCTCAAGGATCCCGAACCAGTGTTTTCATGGCTGCTTTTAATGCTTTGTATGCATTTTAACTCCTTTAAAAATAATGCTAAGGCTGTGTGCTGGGGGTTGGTTTTATTTTGTAAGCAACAGCGACAACCATAGAACCAGTGAGTTTATTCATTTATTGGATTTCTTTTTAGTCAAAGGGTCTCTCAGCCACTGACAGTATTAAAACCAGTAAGGTAACAATTACATAAAAGAAACAGCAAATATAAAATGTTAGCATGAAAATACTGGACTATTAAAATACTATTAAAATAATAAAAACAGCCCAGACATTGGACGTTCCCCTCCAAAGGGCAACCTGTGCAAACCGAGAAAGGCCGTCAGGACTGGGGCTTCCTCCAAGACTGCATTCCCCAAAAAGGGGCCACAGCTGAGAAGGCCCTTCCCCTGCATAACTCAGCGGAGCCATCCTGGGGCCAGGGGTTGGCTGGAGGGAACACGCAGTGGAGATGACAGGGGCTACAAGATATGCACACTTTGGGGGGGGGGTTGTCCAGGGGGCCGCATCCCTGACTTTGCCCCGTTCCCCGTCTGACTGCTTTCCTTTGCTGCAGGATCGAGCGCATTATCACTCCCCGTTTGGCCCTGACCACGGCAGAGTTCCTGGCCTATCAGTGCGAGAAACACGTGCTGGTGATCTTGACCGACATGAGCTCGTACGCGGAGGCCCTGCGTGAGGTGAGTAGCGCATTGCTTGGTCCAGATCTGGTGTGGGATCGAGTCAGCTCACTTGGCCAAGAGGAGCCAGGGCTGGGCAGCCATGAAGCGTATGCCGGGCTGGATCAGGCCCTGGTCCTTTCTAGCTCAACAATGGCCAGCTAACAAAGCCTCCTGGGAGCCCCCAAGCAAGACAGGAACGTGACCCTTCTCCCTGATCTTGAGATACTGTTCCTGGACATGGAGGATCTGATACATTTTGTAGATGTGAAAGTTAGCATACGCCCCACAGCTCTGAGCTCCTGGCTCAATTACAGTTTTGCTGTTCTGACTGCAGTGAGGGCTGGAGGAGACATGAGCAGAAAAGGAATTCTGGGCTGTGGGTCAGGAAGCTGGAGGAAGAGAAGTCATCCCCCCCCCCAACCAGATGATTCACCCCCCTTTTTCTCCCCCCCCCCCACTAGGTCTCGGCTGCCCGAGAGGAGGTCCCTGGCCGTAGGGGGTTCCCGGGCTACATGTACACTGACCTGGCCACCATCTATGAGCGCGCCGGCCGTGTGGAGGGCAGGAACGGCTCCATCACCCAGATCCCCATCCTGACCATGCCCAATGACGGTGAGGAGAGCCAGGGGAGGGCGGAGGCAGTGCGGGGGGGGGGGGAGGGGGAGCTCCCTTGGGAGGGGCAGGTGCAGGAGGGATCTCTGGCAAGAAAGGGCCCAAGGCGTGCTCAGGGGCGGAGCCTCTGCTTGGCCTGCAGGAGGCCCCTGGTCCAATCCCCAGTGGGCTCCCCAGTGCCCAGGGCCACGCAGGAGGCGATGCTTGAGACGGACACTGCTGGCCTTGAGGAGCCAAGTTACCCGAAGGCGGCTTCATGGATGCAGATTGCAGGGCTGAGGTAGCATGGCTTGAGTGAGGTCAAAGGTGTGGCTGGTGGTCGCATTCCAGGGGACGAGGGGGTGTGGCTCAGTGGCAGGGCATCCGCCTGGCCTGCAGAAGGTCCCAGGTTCAGTCCCCAGTGGCCTCTCCAGTTGAACGGCTGAGGCCTCAGCAAGAGACCAGGGAGAACCACGGACAGTTCTGAGCTCGAGAGATGCAAAGGCAGCTTCCTGTGTTCAAGGCCACTCAGGGCCTCCCGGTCAGGGCCTCCTGGGAACCGAGACGGGATGTGGGCCAATACGAAGTAGCTGGGGTGCCAACTCCAGGCAGGGAAAGGTCTGGAGATTTGGGGGTGAAGCCTGGGGAGGAGGGTTGGCGACCCCAGAAGTCACCTCCGCTGCAGCCCGACAGGTGGGGATTCCAGATGAGGCGGCCTCTCCTGTGATCCAGCTGGGCCTCTGCCTGCGGCAGCAAGGAGTGGGAACTGGGTGTTTTCAGTTCCTCCGTGGCCCTCCCGGTTCCCAGCAGGGGCCAGCCACGAGGCTGCATGAGGGACCAGAGCCCCAAGTGTGGTCCTGAAGAGGAGGGGGGAGGGCCCTGGGAGGGCAGCAGCGGCTCAGTCTGGCAGGGCAGCAGGACTGGCAACAGCACACACCCCGGGGGGGGGGGGGGCAGCCACCAGGGATTCCGATGGGGGGGGCACTGCAGGTGATTCCCTCCCCATGCCTTTGTCCCACCGCTCTCCTTTGCACTTTCCCCCAGTCCACCATTGAGAACTGTGCTGTGGACCTAACATGATTGTGACTGGCCCAAGGTCACCTAGCTGACTGCATGTGGAGGGGGAATCAAACCCAGTTCTCCAGATTAGAGTCTGCCGCTAAACCACAACGCCATGCAGGCTCTCACCCTCCAAAGTAGCCAGCTTGTCCAGGGGGACTGATTGGGGGGTCTCAGGTGTCATTACAAGAGACCTCCAGCCTCCCCTCGCAACCCCGTGTGCCCGGCTTGATCTCCGCTGACTCCTGTGCGGGGTTTGTTTTACGGTAGTTGTCAAATGGAGCTCCAGTCCTTGCATTTTGAGGGTTTTTTCCCCCAAAGACTCATCTTCTCCCTTTTCATTGCTGTTCCATGAATGACTTGCTAATCCTTGGGTGGGATTTCGTGCTGCTGCTGCTACTGTTGCTGCTGCTGGTTTTCGGGCCCGGGTTGGTCTTTTTGTGGGCGGGGCAAGCAAAGAGAGCTGAGTAGAACTGCTGCTTTTGTTGAGCCAAATGCCCTGGTGCTTTTACAGACATCACTCACCCCATCCCTGACTTGACCGGCTTCATCACGGAAGGGCAGATTTACGTGGACCGTCAGCTCCACAACCGACAGGTGAATGGCTCCGGGTTGGCCGGAGGGGGGCCAGGGACGGGGGGCGAGGGGAAAGAAGGGCCACTCCCTGGATGGGAGACTCCTGGAGATCTGGGGCTGGAGCCTGGGGAGGGCTGGGTCCCCTGCAGGGTGCGATGCCAGAGAGTCCACCAGGAGCGACGGACCAGAACCAATGGGATGAAATTACTTCAAAAGAAATCCCATCTAAACATCTGGAAGAAGTTTCTCAGTGGAGCAGGCTTCCTCGGGAGGTGGTGGGTTCTCCATCTCTGGAGATTTTTAAACAGAAGCTGGAGAGCCCTCTGATGGAGAGGCTGATTCTGTGAAGGTTCAAGGGGGTGGCAGGTGACAGTCCCTCTTCTGGGATTGCCACTGGTCTTCAGACTACAGAGGCTGGTTCCCCTGGAGGATCTGGTGGCTTTGGGGAGGGGGCACTGCAGGCAGCTGAGGTCCCTCCACAGTCCCCCTCTCCCCATCTCCCCCCCAGTCTCTCCCCCCCCCCCAGTCTCCCATCCCTGAGCTGGCCACCCTGCCCACGGGGGCCCTCAAGGGGCACCCAAAAAGGACCTTCTGGGCGGCTCCCCCACTCCTGCGTCCTGCTGAAGTCTTCCTCTTGCTGCTGTAACCCTCCACACCAAGCTGAGAGGAGCATCATTAACCCTTCTCCGTCCCCCCTTCTCTTGTTCCTGCCAGATCTACCCGCCCATCAATGTCCTGCCTTCTCTTTCCCGGCTGATGAAGTCTGCGATCGGGGAAGGCATGACCCGGAAGGACCACGGGGACGTCTCCAACCAGCTGGTAAGTTGGGAAGCCCCCGGGGGTTGGCCGCCCTCCCTGCCGTGGTGGGCTCACGTCCGGTGTCCGGGCGCTGTGGCCCCCAGGAGAGCGCAGCTTGTGCTCAGCACCACCCAGGGTGGGATCCTGACTCTGGCCTTCTCGCTCAGTACGCCTGCTACGCCATCAGCAAGGACGTCCAGGCCATGAAGGCCGTGGTGGGGGAGGAGGCCCTGTCGGCGGACGACCTCCTGTACTTGGAGTTCCTGCAGAAGTTCGAGAAACAGTTCATTGCACAAGGTATGCGGGGGGGGGGGCGGCGGGGAGAGGGGCTGGGGCCCTGGGCCTCGTGGCAGAGTCTAAACACGCAAAGGAGGGAGGAAGCACTGGCTGCTTAAAGAATAAATATTTTAATTATCATTATTAACAGTTAAAACACAATAAAACGTTAAAACACAATAAAACATTAATAACAACTCATCAATTAAAAACGTGTGAAACCCCCACCCCCCCCCTCCTTTGCTCTTCTTCTCTGCCAGGGGCCTATGAGAACAGGACGGTCTTTGAGTCGCTGGACATCGGCTGGCAGCTGCTGCGCGTCTTCCCCAAAGAGCTGCTGAAGCGGATCCCGGAGAGCATCCTCTCGGAATACTACCCGCGGGAGGCCAAGGGCACGGCGGGGCAGGAGCGCTCGGACACTGCCCTGTGACCGCCCCTGGCCGTGCAGGAGGGAGCAGCCCCAGCCTCCGAGGACAATCTTCGCCTCCCCCTGGCCTCCGTCCCGTGGCTGCTCAGGAGCCCACTGTGCACAATCATCCCCCAATAAAACTGACCTTTCTCCCGTGGGGACCTCCAGGCCTCTGGCTGGGGAGCTTTTCTAAGGGTGCCGATGGCAAGTGAGGCTCTCAGAAGGGGGCTCTGGTTTGCCCCCCCCCCCAGCCCCTGCTTGGGTGGATTCTCCCGGGCAGGGCGAGGATCCTTCCGGGGGCAGCTCTTAACTAGGGAAGTCCCCTTCAGCAGAGGCAGCGTCTCCTTCCCGGCGGTGCGTGAAAGACACAAGCGGAAGGAAACCAGTGATGCTCCGACAGAGCCGCCAGTCCACGGCATACCCCACAGAGGCCGAAAGCGCCACCCCACCCCCCACCCCAAGGCCCTTCAGGCCCCCCCAAGTGGTCTGCCTCCTTCCCCCTCTTTGTCCTGTACTCAGAAATGCCGTTTCTTTGCATGCAGAGAAGTCCCTGGGAGGGCGCCTTTCCCAGCCCTGAGGCCTGCTTGAGCACTGCTGTCGAGGAAACAATACAGGGGTCCCCAACAGAGCGCCCATGGGCACCCTGGGGCCCGTTGACATACTCCTCATTGCCCACCGAGTGTTTTTAGGAAGCGTGTGTGGTTTTTGGCCAGCAAGGATTCTGGTTGGCCATTCGGGGTCTGATGGGCCTGGAAGACGTTTTAAATGCTGCTGCCCACCCTAGCATGAGGATTTTCACGGTGTGACGGTCGGCGAGCTCTGGCTGGCATCCGGTGCCTCCTGTGCCAGGGCCCACACAGCCCCCAGCGGTGGGTAGAGCTGCCCGATCCAGCTTGAGAAGCCCTTGGAGGTGGGGGATGAAGCCTCGGGGGGGGGGGACAGGGAGCTCAGTGCAGGGGCGAATGCTGGCAGGGGCTCCTGGGAATTGTAGTCCATGGACATCTGGAGGGCCGCAGTTTGACTACCCCTGCTTTAAGCCAAGCCCTTTTCCACCCAAGCAGCAAATTCTCTCCCCCCTGGAGATGAGTTGGTTTAAGAACAGAGTCCAGAAGCACCTGTAAGACCCACAAAGATTTATTCAACTGACCATCATAACAGTAGGAATATATAAGCAAAAGTGAATGCTGTGACACAGTTTACTAATGTAACAGGATTAACTTTTGCTTATATATTCCTACTGTTATGATGGTCAGTTCATAGTCTGACAAAGAGTGCTTGTACTCGAAAGCTCCCGCCCTGAATAAATCTTTGTTGGGCTTAAAGGTGCCCGGCTGGACTCTGATTTTATTGTGCTCCTTCAGACCAACACGGCTGCCCACCTGAATCTTGGTTTAAGAACATATTTCCTCTTGAGTCTTAGGGAAGCTCTGGCAGAGCAAAGGAGTCTTGCTTGCTCTGAAGGTCAAAGCAAGGGGTGGGGGGGGGGAGTGAAGGGGTGCCACTGGGGTTACCAACCTCCCAGTAGGGCCTGGAGTTCTCCTAGATTTACCACTGATCTTTGGACCTCAGAGACCAGAGAGTTCCGTTTGCCGTTTCAGAGGCGTGCAGGATGGCATCGCGTTGACTGTAGCTGAACGCACTCCCCCAGTTCCCCCCTCCACAGGCATTCCCCGTCCACAAGTGGCAGGCAGACCACATTTCCCAGAACCACCGCTGGAATCCTTCCAACAAATGTGGGCCAACTGCCTCCGTTCACGGCTTTGCTTCAGGCAGCACTGCGGCCCTGCTCACAGGTTCCCCCGAATGCATCCCCACTTCTGACTCAAGGTGACCCTCTGAATTCATGATGGTCCAAACCTCCTTCTGCTCACGTCTTGCAAACGGAGGGCTGCAGCTCCCCGGCTTGTGTCAGTCCCCCCCTGGGTGGATCTTCCTCTTTTCTTAGCAGGATCGTCTTCTCCAGTGACTCATCTCCTCTTCCCTTGAAGTGAGCTGGGCACGATGGTCTCAGCTGAGTCAGTTTCTAGGCAGAGTTCAGGCTTGTGGTTTACTCTAGAACCCGGTTATTTTTCGACATTCCATCATATCTGCAAAACTGGCCTCTGACACCAGATTTCAAAGGAATCTCCTGCTGTCAGTTCAACTTTCTTCATGGCTCAACTTCCTCAGCCATACGTAGAACAGGGGTATCCCATGGCAGGGCTGAACTTGATCTTGGCTAGATTCAAAGGGGCAGCCGTGTTGGTCTGAAGAAGCACAATATAATCAGAGTCCAGTCAGGCACCTTTAAGACCAACACAGATATATTCCAGGCGTGAGCTTTCGAGTGCAGGCCCTCCTCCTCAAACTAGGGCTGACAGAGATGCATCCTTATGCTTGGTGCAGGGGTTAAGAGCTTCTCATCTGGCAAGCCGGGTTTGATTCCCTGCTCCCCCTCCACATGCAGCCAGCTGGGTGACCTTGGGCTCCTCACAGCCCTGATAGTGTTGCTCTCCCACAGCAGTCGTATCAGGGCTCCCTCAGCCCCACCAACCTTGCAGGGTGCCTGATGTGGGGAGAGGAAGGAAAGGTAATGGTAATCCGCTTTGTGACTCATTTGATCAGTGAAAAGACATCTATAAAAACCAACTTCTTCTTCAACATGCAGCAGACATCTGATTCTTCTTTCTAAGCATGCAGAATTCTTCTCATACTGTGTACAAGGTATGGACAGCAGAATGTGTGATGCATTTATCCAGGTACTGGTCCCTGGTTTCACTTGTGCTGGCTCCTCCTTACATACAGATGCACAGGTGTGCCCTGTAACCTGTGAACCAAGCTTTTAAAAGGACCTTGTGCAAAGCCACATTCAAGGGGGTCACCGTGTTGGTCTCAAGCAGCAGAACCAAGTTTGAGTCCAGGGACACCTGGAAAGACCAACCAAGGCTGATTCAAGGCGTGAGCATTCGTGGGCACGGCTGACTCCATCAGGCACAATGAAATGGGAGTCACAGGACTGCATATACCATCAGGGGTGGGCCGTGGGTTAGTACACACCACATAAGGGGGATGTGTGCCAGATACAAGGGCCTGACAGAAGCAACAAGTTAAGTTTATAAGGTCATGAGTCATTTCGGATCAATTCTGCAGGGGAAATAATAAAGGAAATAAAAGTGTCAAGATTAAAGATTAGAGGGCAGACGCATTCAGAATTGTGGAACCTGAGAGGGGGAACCCAGGGTGTCATTATCCAGATCAGTTCCTGTGGTCCAGGGAGAGATCACGAGAGACAGAGGCAAACCAGCCTAGCAACCCATTCTGAACCATTGTTTGGCCCCTGGGAGAAACGGAAGACTGGAAGGTCAGACCCAGCAGGGCTCTTCGGAGGGTCTTCTCAGGGGAAGGCCTCGGCCTCCCTGCCCTGTTTTTGCTTCTCCAGAGGAACTGGCTGGCCGCTGGGTGAGATGGGATGCTGGACTAGATGGACCCTCACTGCTCTGATCCATCAGGGCTCTTCAGATTTTCCTTGTAGAAACCCATGGGCTTTTTTCTTTTTAAGTCGTGGTTCTCATAAATCTCCCAGGTGTCCTCTTAAAAGCATTTCACGCCTGTTGTGGGAACCCTGAAGAGGAACTGGTGCCTTGGGGAGGAAATTATCCCCGCAGTGGAGAGCTACAGTTGCACGTTCTCTGCCCTTGCGGGCTTACTTTAATCTTAATCCTCTCTCTGTCTGAGACTCTCAGGTGGAGCCATGAAAAGGATGCAGTCAGAGCAGAGCAATGCAGCCAAAGAGGCAAGGAAAATGGGGCTACAAATGGGGCTCCCATCACAGGAGGCACAGTTAGCCAAGATGCGTGGGCCAGACTAAAAAGGAAACAAAGTTTGGCTCACACCAAGGCTGTGAGTTGCTCCAAACTCCTCCTGCATTAGAACATGACAATAGCTCTGCTGGATCAGACCAGGGAGGGAGGGTCCATCCCATCCAGTCCAGCCTCCCGTCTCAACCAGGGGCCAGCCAGTCCCTCTGCAGGGCCAGCCACAGGGCAGAGAGGCCGAGGCCTTCCCCTGAGAAGACCCTCAGAAGAGCCCTGCTGGGTCAGGCCAGGGAGGGTCCCTCCAGTCCAGCCTCCCGTCTCACCCAGGGGCCAGCCAGTTCCTCTGCAGGGCCAGCCACAGGGCAGAGAGGCCGAGGCCTTCCCCTGAGAAGACCCTCAGAAGAGCCCTGCTGGGTCAGGCCAGGGAGGGTCCCTCCAGTCCAGCCTCCCGTCTCACCCAGGGGCCAGCCAGTTCCTCTGCAGGGCCAGCCACAAGGCAGAGGGGCCGAGGCCTTCCCCTGAGAAGAGCCTCAGAAGAGCCCTGCTGGGTCAGGCCAGGGAGGGTCCCTCCAGTCCAGCCTCCCGTCTCACCCAGGGGCCAGCCAGTTCCTCTGCAGGGCCAGCCACAGGGCAGAGAGGCCGAGGCCTTCCCCTGAGAAGACACTCCGAAGAGCCCTGCTGGGTCAGGCCAGGGAGGGTCCCTCCAGTCCAGCCTCCCGTCTCACCCAGGGGCCAGCCAGTTCCTCTGCAGGGCCAGCCACAGGGCAGAGAGGCCGAGGCCTTCCCCTGAGAAGACCCTCAGAAGAGCCCTGCTGGGTCAGGCCAGGGAGGGTCCCTCCAGTCCAGCCTCCCGTCTCACCCAGGGGCCAGCCAGTTCCTCTGCAGGGCCAGCCACAGGGCAGAGAGGCCGAGGCCTTCCCCTGAGAAGACCCTCAGAAGAGCCCTGCTGGGTCAGGCCAGGGAGGGTCCCTCCAGTCCAGCCTCCCGTCTCACCCAGGGGCCAGCCAGTTCCTCTGCAGGGCCAGCCACAGGGCAGAGAGGCCGAGGCCTTCCCCTGAGAAGACCCTCAGAAGAGCCCTGCTGGGTCAGGCCAGGGAGGGTCCCTCCAGTCCAGCCTCCCGTCTCCCCCAGGGGCCAGCCAGTTCCTCTGCAGGGCCAGCCACAGGGCAGAGAGGCCGAGGCCTTCCCCTGAGAAGACCCTCAGAAGAGCCCTGCTGGGTCAGGCCAGGGAGGGTCCCTCCAGTCCAGCCTCCCGTCTCACCCAGGGGCCAGCCAGTTCCCCTGCAGGGCCAGCCACAGGGCAGAGAGGCCGAGGCCTTCCCCTGAGAAGACCCTCAGAAGAGCCCTGCTGGGTCAGGCCAGGGAGGGTCCCTCCAGTCCAGCCTCCCGTCTCACCCAGGGGCCAGCCAGTTCCTCTGCAGGGCCAGCCACAAGGCAGAGGGGCCGAGGCCTTCCCCTGAGAAGACCCTCAGAAGAGCCCTGCTGGGTCAGGCCAGAGAGGGTCCCTCCAGTCCAGCCTCCTGTCTCACCCAGGGGCCAGCCAGCTCCTCTGCAGGGCCAGCCACAGGGCAGAGAGGCCGAGGCCTTCCCCTGAGAAGACCCTCAGAAGAGCCCTGCTGGGTCAGGCCAGGGAGGGTCCCTCCAGTCCAGCCTCCTGTCTCACCCAGGGGCCAGCCAGCTCCTCTGCAGGGCCAGCCACAGGGCAAGGAGGCCGAGGCCTTCCTAAGGACATCAGGAGAGCCCTGCTGGGTCAGACCAGGGAGGGTCCCTCCAGCCTGAATCTACGGCCCGTCAGCAACTTGGATGTCCTCATGTTCTTGTATCTCAGGAGAGGGAGAAACGTTTCCCTCCACTCCAGGCATAATTTTATAAGCCTTTATCCTTCTCTTAGTCATCTCTTTCCTAGACCGAAAAGTCCTCCAGTCCGTCCTTATGCAGAAGGTGCTACAGCCCCCCCTTATCCTTCAGGGAAGGGTAGACTAAAAAGTCCAAAATCCCCCCCCCACACACACACACACACACACACACAATATCCAAAAATAAATAAGTCCTTTTGGTTGCCCCCCTCTCTTCTTTTTCCAGCCCTGCAGTGCACTGGCTTGACCCTTTCATGAAGCTCTCCACTACGCGCCCAAGATGTACCCCCCTTAAAAAACCCCAAATCTCTGCAAGTTCAGACTCTGTCAGCCTAGACTTGGAATAGGCTGGGAATAGGCTGTCAGCCTAGGCTGGGAATTTGGGGCAGGGGAGCAGAGCAAAGACCTCCGCGAAGGCCTCAGGCTGCTCCTGGTGGGCTTTCCCCAGCAAAGGAAGGAGTCTCACTTCCTCCAGGCGCAGGGGAACCCCGTGGATATATTTAGCAGGGGAACTGACAGCAGAGAGGAGAAGTCAGCCGCTGCCCGGCAGCCAGGACCCACATGGCGCTCCCCCAGGAGGGATTCGGCCAGCTTGCAGGTAAGGAAGGACAATCGACGGGACTGAAGCCGGGAAACGGTTCTGCCTACAGCTTGACTGCTTCGGGGGTGTTGGGAAGGATCCCCCCCCCCCCACGTTCAGAGGAGAATTGCATCACACACGCCCTTTCGCGTAATGCTCCTTGCTCAGCCTCACCGGCCTTTGGGACGCCTGGAGACCCTGCCTGGAGACCCTCCCACAGCCTGGCAACTCCACGTGGGGCTGGAGGTGTCTGAGAATCACGGCAGATCTCCAGGCGGCAGAGAGCAGTTCCCCTGCAGGCAGCGGCAGCTTTGGAGGGCGGATTCTCTGGCGTTCTGCCCAGGGCCAGTCTATGCACGGAGCACATGCTACGGGCCCCACGCTTCCAGGGGCCCCGCACGCACAGGGCCTCTCCCCCATGGATCAGGGCTCCCCCCTTTTCCCGCTTTAAGGGCACTCAGAGTGACACCCCTTTCCACTGTGGGGGACCCTCTGCGCCAGTCTGGCTGCTCCCACCACCAACGGCACTCTGCTAGGGAGCCCCAAATCCTTACATTGACTCTGGTGCTATCCTTAAAGCACCCCTGGCTCCGCCCCTTCTCAGGTCCCCCCTCTTGAGACCCCCCTCCCCAGGCTCCACCCCCAAATCTCCCAACCCAGAGTTGGCAACACGGAACAGAAGAGGGGAGGAAAGCTGCTGTTTGGGGCACCCAATCGAGACGAAAATGCTCCTGCAGACGCTTTGCTGGGCCAAGCACCTCGGCTGAGCTTGTCAAAGGCTACGATGGGCTAATCCCTCGGGCAGGGCAGGCCAAAGGGGCCCTCCAGGTGTCCATGGAGCCAGCTGGGCTCATGGGGATTGTAGTCCATGGACATCTGCAGAGGCAGAGTTGGGCCACCCCTGCCCCTTGCAATACTTGGCTGACTCCGTGCTTTGTGTGTCTGTGTGTGTGAGTGTGGCAATTTACTCTCCGTTTTCCTCTGCAGCCATTTTGGAATCTGGCAGTGACCCTTCTGAAGAAGATGGAGAGGTACGTACACCCCTTCCCCCAAGGGCCAGCTGGGTTCTCCCTTCCTTATTTGCTTCTCACAACGACCCAGTGAGGTAGCTCAGCTTGAGAGCAATGGCCTACGATGAGGGTATCAAGGCAAAACCTCCATATATAGAGACAGCATATCTCTGAATATCACATGCTGGGAGGGGCAAAAGAGAGGAAGATGTTTTGGCTAAGAACTTCGGAAGGGCTTTTTAGGATCAGTGTTTGGTTGCTACCAGGATGCCCCAGAAGGTTTTTCTGCCTTGGATGGTGGCACCGGGTTGGCCAGTGTGGTGAACAGGATGCTGGATGCAGTGGTGTGCTGGCCAGCTGCTCTTGCAAGACTGGTCTTATGGTCACAGCCATGGCCTTGTTGGGCATGCCCACCCCCCACCCCCCTCCTGCTCCTATGAAGACAGAATGAATCTCAGACAATGATTCTGTTCCTCTCTGCCTCCTTCAGGAAGACGCTCCTCTCCAGGAAGCGGAAAAGGCCAGGGAGAAACTGGCTGAATTTGAACAGGGTAAGTAAGAAGCTGCACTCCCTGGACCTGGGCAATCTGCTTCTTGTTGTCAGAGTCTAAATATGCAGAAAAGCTGAGGACACGCTGCTGAAGCATAAAATAGATTTCCGGGGGGGGGACATATTTTGTGGGAAAGGAACAAGGTAAATGTCTGTCTGTACTAGCTGGGAGAGAGGAAAGACTAGCCGCAGGCAGAAGAACCAGAAAAACCTCAAAGATAAATTCGGGTGCGTCACTGTGTTGATCTGGAGTAGCAGAACCAAGAGTGAGTCCAGGGGCACCTTTACGACCAGAAAAGTTTTCTTCCAGGCGTGAGCTTCCAGTCCCATGCCCAATTCCTCACACAATGAAACAGAAATCAGCACAGTCCTTGTATAAGGCAAGAGTAAATTAGCAGTGAATTAGTAAATTGCATCATGAAGACACCCAACCAATCTGCAGCATAAGGAAGCATGCTTGGCTGCCTTGCTAGACTGAGTTCCTCAGTCCTTTGGGCTCAGTTCCTGTTCACAAAAGCATAAGGGGGATAAAAGTGTTGAGACTAGCAGCTAAGGGCAGACGCTTTCCCAGTTGTGAAGAGAGGAAATTAAAAGAGACCGGGGGGGGGGGGCTTCAGTGGGCCCTAATGACCTACTGCCTGGAGATGAGCTGAAATCCCAAGGATTCCCCCCTGGAGGTTGGCATCCCCTGCACCTCTTGGCCTCAGTGTCGTCTTTCCCTTCCCCGTTTCTAGCTTCTGCGGCCTTGCTGGAGGAGCTCAACTCCTTGGAGGCCGAGTACGAAATCGAGAAGAGTTGCCGAGAACAGGCCGAGGTCTACGCAACTCAGGTGAGCTTGCTGGGCCCCTGGTGGAGATCAAGGGCCAAGATCCTGAGGCGGATCCCACATTGGTCAGGGGGTCAGACTAGATGGTCTCTAGGAACGTTTCCGGTTTTATGATTCTGTGGCTTGGAAAACAAGTTGCAAGAGGGACTTTTTGGCATGTCAAAATAAGAATATCCCCCCCCCCTTAACATCTAACATGACAGGGGCAGGTGGATCAGACTGAATTGTTTTATGAAACGTGGTTTTAATATTGCATTTAATACATTGATGGAGCCTGCCCTGACCTTACGGAAAGGGCGGGATAGGAAAACAGAGGTATTTACGCATGCAGCCTCTCCTCCCTCCTCCTTCATGAACCAGGAGGCTCTCCCACTTGGGCTTCCTTGCAGGATCCAGCCCAGACCCTGCCCAGAACTGGCACCACCAGAATTGTTGCTTCTTGGGCAGAATTCGGCTTCTCTGTAACAGGAGAACGTGACATCTCTGCTGGTGGATTGGGAGGCTGATCAATGCTGGATCCCGTAGGACTGCCGGGTCCCCCCGACCTCTGGCAGGGGATGGGGCAGGGTGGCCAGATCCAGACTCGGAAATTCCTGGAGGTTTGGGGGTGGAGCCGGCGGAGGGCAGGGACCTTGGGGGGTGTCAGGCCATGGAGTCCCCCCTCCCCAGCAGCCCTTTTCTCCGGGGGAACTGATCTCTGTAGTCAGGAGAGGAGCTGGAATTCCAGGGGATGCCCAGGTCCCACCTGGAGGATGGCATCCCTATTGCTGATGCCCCCTTCCCTTGTTCCTCCTCCCAGGTGAACCGGGAAAACATGAAGCTGAAGCGGATCAGTGCCGTCCTGCTGCCGATGCTCAGCCACCTCCCGGGAGACTGTGCTGGCTTGGCTGACGAGGAGGAGGTCGCTGGAGAGCCAGCAGCGGATCTGGGGTGCCAATACTTGCAGCAAATCAAAGGTGAGCCCGGAATCTCTTTTTCCCCGGATCACGTCTGAATGACACAAAACAGTCACTGCCTCAGGGTTCCCGCTGGCTGGGCGGAAGGAGGGGAATGACCCTGTGCTGGAGATGGGGCATCACTTTGGGTAAAGGCCAGAAGGGACATCACCTCGCTGCTGTGACCTCTAGGCAACACTCTAGGATTTGGGCAGAACTCTACGGTCAAAACCATAAAGAGAGTCATTGTTGCCTGACTCCTTGCCACGCCAGTGATGCCCAGAGCCGTCTCCTGGAATAGGCGGTATATCAGTCAAACAAACCAATCAATGATGGCATTTCCTGGTATTTGGGGAGACCCACAAACATTCCCTGCCCTTCTTTCCTTGGCTGTCTCTCGACCCAAGATCTTCAAGCAAGGATTTCCCGGCTGCTGTGGGAGAAGAAGGAGCTGGCCGGGCAAGTGAAGGAGCTCGAGGATCATGTCCGGCACCTCCAGGAGCAGGTAGGGTGGGCAGCAGCCAGAGGCAGAGGCAGGGCCCACTTGTAGGGTGGCCAACCTCCAGGTGACCTCTGGAGATATCCCACCATTACAGTTTATCTCCAGGTGACAGAGATCAGTTCCCCTGGAGAAAATGGTTGCTTTGGGGGGCGGGCTTTATGAAGAAGAAGAAGAAGAAGAAGAAGAAGAAGAAGAAGAAGAAGAAGAAGAAGAAGAAGAAGAAGAAGAAGAAGAAGAAGAAGAAGAAGAAGAAGAAGAAGAAGAAGAAGAAGAATTGGTTTTTATACCCTGCTTTTCCCTACCCAAAGGAGACTCAGAGCAGCTAACAATCGCCTTCCCTTCCTCTCCCTACAACAGACACCCAGCCAGGTGAGAGCTCTGAGAGAACTGCTCTGTGAGGACAGCTGTTACTGTGACTAGCCCAAGGTCACCCAGCTGGCTGCATGTGGGGGAGGAGTGGAGAACCAAACCTGGCTTGCCACTGCACCCTTATACCCCTCTAGGATTACCAACCTGGAGCCTTTGGGGGTGGAGCCAGGGGAGGGTGGAATTTGGGGCAAGGGGGACCTCAGAGGAGTCTATGCTGCAGAGTCCATCTCCCATGCTGCCGTTTTCTCAAGGGGAACTGATTTCTGTTGACTGAAGATGGGCTATAATTCCGGAGCATCCGCAGGTCATTCATGCTACAGATCTGGCATGTTCCACTATGGACGTTTTACACTAAACCGTCTTAGGGGATTGTTGTATGGATGTACTTTTTTCACAACCAAGAGCCAGTGTGGTGTAGTGGGTCAAGCGCTGGACTGAGGATCCTGAGCAACTGGGGTGTGGATCCCTTCTTCTACCATGGACAACCTCTCAGCCCGCCCTCCCACACGGGGTGGTTGTGGGGTGACATGGAGGAAGGGAGAGCCGTGCTCTCAAAGCCAGTCGGAGTCCCAGCCGGGAGGTAAATAAAGGCCAGGAGAGGAATTTTTAATAAATGCAAATATAGTGAAGGGTTGTTGTTCTGCGTCTTCCTTCCGCTCAGCTAGAAGAGTTGTCGTCCGAGAAGAAGTGCCTGGAGGCTTCCGTGGAGCATCACCAGCGGGTTTTGAGGAGGGTCAGACAAGGCAGGTTGGCAGCTCGGGGAGGGGGGGTGTGTGTGTGTGCCAAAGGAGGCGGGACATAAATCACGAAATGAATACATTGATGCCATGTGGGCTCATGACTCTCCTCTGGACCTTTCCAGCATCCCGGCTGGTTACCAAAGAATACGATGAAATATCTCAACAGCTCCACCTGGAGCAGGAGCTGAGGCAGCAGGCGGAGGAGTTTGCCCACCAGGTAGGAATTTAAGGGGCAGGAGGGAACCTCTTGGTTCACTTGGTCCCTCTGGAGGAGGCTTGCCAGGTCCCTCTTGGCCCCCGGCAGGGGCGTGGGGGAGTGGGGCTGCTAACGGCAGGGTGGGAAATTCTCGTGGGTGGAGCCTGGGGAGGAGAGGGTCCGCAGTGGGGGCAGTTCCACAGAACCCACCCTTCAAAGTAGCTGCGCTCTCCAAGGAGACGGATCTCTGTCATCTGGAGACGAGCTGTAAGTCTGGGGAATCTCCGTGTCCCCTCTGGGGGCAGAACCATGGCCATGCTCCCCCTCTCCTCAAGCAGTTCTGGGTCTCTCGTGTCCTCGCAATCCCCTGGGCTTCCTTCCCCCCGGGCTCCAGATGCTGGTGCAGCAGAAAGAGGCCAAACGGCAAAGCGCAATCCTGATGCAGAACGCCGGGCCGGACTCTCGGCTTCTCCGAGCTCTGGATGAGCTGGCCAAGACAACCGGGGTGCTGGAAGGAGCCCGGCTGGAGCATCAGGCCCGGGTGAGTCTCCTGTCCAGACGCCTGGCCGGAATTTCTCAAATCTGGAATTCAGTTACATCTACTTTCCCCTTCCTTTGGCCAAGATCTGTATAAGAAGTTTCAAAATGTAAACCCCCACCAAAAAAACAACAACCCAAAAACCCTGTTTAGGTAAAATAAGAGTGATGTGCGTGGTGTGCACTTTGGAGAGGCATGCTTTTTGTAAGAACTTTGGGGGGAAATGCTGATTTCGTGAGCTTAGACAGATGGGGAGTGGGTGGGCAGGAAGGGATGTGCCAGGGTTGGTCTCTTGTGGCCCTTTCTTGCATAACCAGGGAATTGCTGATGGCCACTGTGGGATGGGAGCTGAATTTCCTCCAGGCCAGGCTGGATTCTGGAGATTTTTGGTGGAGAGATCAGTTGGGCATGAAATAGGGGTCACTGTGGATGGGCAGCCTGTTGTGAGTTCCTACATTGTACAGGGGGTTGGACTAGATGACCCTTGGAGACCCTTTCCAGTTCTATGATTCTATGACAATAGGAAAGTTCCTATCCATTCAGACTGGAGTAAATTTGGATTTATTCTTGGGTCTGCAGGTGAAGGATCTGGAGTCCCAGCTGGCAGAGCGGCCACAGCCAGGAGAAGTGCAGAAGCTCCAGGCTGCCCTGGCTGCAGCTGTGGAGAAACATACCTGCCTTGAAAGGCAATTGCTACAAGCAGAGGAGAGAAATGCCACACTGGGAGATAAAGGTATGGCCTGGGCAGAATGCTTTTCAGCTGCTCCTGAATTGAACTCCTCACGGGATTGGGGCATTCCAAGGTGAAAGCAGCATACCTGGTCCGTTGACAAGCTTCCTCCAGAAGGCTACAATCCTCCAATGACTGGTTTTTTTGGCCCTATTTGCAGAGAGGAGGCAGGTGGCAGCCAGAGACAATAGGGCCTTCTCTCTGGCGGCACCCCACCCTTGGAACACTCTCCCTCTTGGTGATTGCCTTGTTCTGCTTCATTAACTGGCCAACACAGGTTTTTAACTGTAGGATTCCATCCTTTTGTGGTCTGCTTCAATCCTGAGGACGGTTTTTATGGCTATCGTTCTGAATGCTGGTTTTAGGGTTGGTTTTAGGGTTTGTTCTATTATTTAGGATTTTACTCAATTGATTTTCAGGTTTTTCTGCATGTGTTATTTGGTCCTTTGTGTACCCTTATGGCAGGAGAGCCAAACTGTGGCTTTCCAGATGTTCAGGACTACAATTCTCATGAGCCCCATAGCAGAGGCTCATGGGAATTGTAGTCCTGGACATCTGGAGAGCCACAGTTTGTCCACCCCTGCCTTGTGGCATCTTTCCTCCCACCCCTTTCCCAACGTGTTTTAGTCCCCCTAGTGGTCACTTTTATTTATCATCACTGCGTCGCCGATTTATTCTTGAGCACTTTAAAATGCAGTGAAATAAGCAGGAGACAGAGATGAAATATCAAAGAAGCCACTAGTAAAACATATGCGGAAAAAGGAAAAAACTGAGCCTAGAAGGGCACAAGAGCAACAAAAACAAGAAATATAGGAAAGCCCTTTGTGAGCAAGTCTCCAGACAGGGGACAGGTAAATGTTCTAAGTAAATAAACCAAACCTCCAACATTCCACCTTTCCAGATCTTGGGTGGAGCCCAGTGCATGAAGGAATCGCTGTGGATTTCACATCCTTGCATTCCCCTCCCTCCCATGCCTGGAAAGAAATTGAGCTCTGGTGACGTCACAGCATGCCCACCAATCAGGGCTATGCACAGCCAGCTTCTGGGCGGGACCTGTAGAACTCTCTCCCCACTCTTAGTGCTGCATTTGTAGGTGGGGGTGCCTCCTAACTGGCCTCGCCTGCTGAATTCCAAAACTCACAGGAACAAGTCCTCCCTTTACAAAAATTACACTTTTAGAAATCCTGCAACAGCAACAAAACAACAACCCCGCACTTCCGTTCCTGAGAGCCCTTCTTTGTTTTGCAGTGAAGCTGATGGAAGAAAAGGCCAAGTGGACGGAAGACTCTTCTCCTGGGCCCTGCCCCACGGCTCCCCCTCCTCCCCCACCCCCTCCTCCCCCACCACCCCCTTGCCCAACCCCTGTGGAGTAAGTAAATGCACTAAGCACTTCTCATCTTCAGTGACTTAACTCCCTAACAGAGACGGTGGAGATCAAAGAACGGCTGGTCCCCTAAAGAGGGGCTACCCTAAAGGTCCCCTAAAGAGGGGCTACAAGGCAGCCCTACAAGGACTTCCAAGGCAATGCTGCCATATTTGGTGGGACAGCTCATGCCCAACTCTTGTACGATTAAGGAGAATGCTGAGATAGTCCAGGAAGCAGGAGACACTTCATCCGGTGTTCTTTGAAGTGGTGGATAGGGTTGCCAACTCTAGACAGGGAAATTCCTGGAGACTTGGGGGGGGGGCTAAGGAGGGCGAGATTTGGGGAGGGAGGAGATCTCAGCAGGAGGCAATCCCACAATACAGCCATTTTCTCCAGGGGCACTGATCTCTCTGGTCTGGACATGAGTTGTAATTCCAGGAGCTTTCCAGGCCCGACTTGGAGGTTGGCAACCCTAGCCCCCTGGCGGATGATGCCGTAGCTCCTTGGAAGCAAAGGGCAGCCAGGATCAAGATCAGCGGGGTCCAGGAGTAGAGGGTTATCCCCTGACCTCTTCTCTTCTCCTCTTGCAGTCCCCTCCTGGCCATCAAGCAGAGGAAGGGAGCTCCCCGAGTAAAGCAGGCAGGTAATCTGAGGAAGGGGAGGGCAGGTGGGGAATTCCTGAAGAATTTGGGGGAGGGGGAGCCTGAGGGAAGGTCAGGTTCGGGGAGTGACCTCAGCGGAGTATCGTGCCGTTTAAACCCCCATCCCCCCCCCCAAACATCCATTTTCTCTTGAGGAACGTCATGTCACCCCTGTCGTCTGGAGATTGGCTGTAATTCTGGGAGCTCTCCAGGCCCCAGGAACTGACCGAGAGGGCAGGGGGACAGGGACCCAGAGGACAGCAGTATGTGAATCTGGATGTCGGAAGGAAATTTTGTACCTTCCAGACGCAGGCAGGCAGGCATTCCCCGGCTCATCTGTCTCAGCAAAGCAGCAAAATGTATCCCAGCATGAGGTCAAAAATGTTTTGATTGATGAATAAGTGGTGCAGTTAATAGGAGTCCTGGCAAAACACCCAGAGATAAATCGTGACTTGAATCACAAATCAACACCGTGGCGAGTGGGATCCCCAAGTACCCACAAAGGAGCAGGCCACCTAGGCTTGCCATCCTCCAGGCGGTGGCTGGAGAACTGCCAACGGGCAGCAGGGGTCGGTTCCCCTGGGGAAAAGGGCTGCCTTGCAGGGTGGGCTGTGTATGGTGGGATTCGGAGGGCTACCATGTTGGTCTGAAGCAACAGAACACTCCAACAGCCCCTTTAAGAGGAAAGTGTTATTCTGGGTGTCAGTTTTCATGTGCAGCCACACATGAGCATGCACATGATGCTGGCAGAATTTGGACATGCAAAGAGGGACGAAGCACCTGGCTGCTTAGAAGAATGCAATAGTTTAAGAGGAGACACAAACATTGTGTGTAGACGGGAGAGAGAGAGTGCTGTCTAACTGCTCTGTCTGCTCATTCGGTTTTTCTGGAGGCAAGAAGGGAGGAAGGGCACTCAAAGGGGAAGGAAGTCTCCAAGGAGCCTATCAGAAGCCGGGGGGAGATAACTTTAAAAATACCACAAAGTACCTGTCTAACTGTGCTAAAAACGCATCTCCTCTGATGCCCCCTGCAGGACGTTCTTCATACTCTGCTCAATCATGCACACAACAGATCCTGAGCATTCCAACAAACGAAAGCTTTTACCCAGAATTAAATGGGTTTGTCTTAAAGGTGCCACCGGACTCAAACTTTGTGGCATGCCGTTGTATCCCAATGAGCTCCAGGTATTTGCCCACCCGGAGATGGCGACCCCAGGTCTTACCAATCTTCTCCTCCTTCGTTTAGAGATGTTGAACCGCAGCACGGAAGACTGCAAAGTGAAAGCTGTAGAGGAGATGATGGCCCGGATCCGAAGCGGGGTGGTGCTGCGCTCGACCCAAGGGGAAGCAGAGGCCTCGCCCAAGGTACAGGGGGCACCTCCATGGGGTACGATGCCATCGAGTCCAGTCTCCAAAGCGGGGCAGGATCCACTGGGAGGACAAGGACGGTCTGGACTGGGGGGAACGTCAAGCTGCCTTTTCCTGCATGAGAGCTGTCTCTTTCCAGCCCTGGATGACAGAGCGGGGTAACCTCCTTGCCCGCTTCTGAGCGCCATCGAAGCATAGAAACCCTCCCTTTTCTGTTTCTCCCCAAGGGACAGTCTGCGGCAGCAGCGGCAAGCAAGCGGAGAAGCGCCGCGATGGAGCTCCAAGACCTGCTGGTGAGGGTCGGCTCTCGGTGGGGAGGGGCTGGGCTGGAGAACCCCACCGGCAGTCCCAGGCCTTGCAAAGCGGGTTCCCGTCAGACCCGTCAGTGCCTCGCTTGGATCAGTGCAGAACCTCGATCGGTATCATCCACGGGTGGACAGTGACTCTGCTTGGCAGGCAAGCCCAATCCCTGGCAGCAGCGGCAGCAGCAGCTCCAGCGGGAAAGGACAGGCAAGAGGCGATGGGGTAGGCCTCCGCCTGAGGCCCTGGAGAGCCAAGGTCAGGCTAGGCAGACGGTGCTGACCTTGTGGGCCTGGCTCAGTAAAAGCCAGCGTCTTTCATTCATGCCTTGGATTGTTTCTCCACCTTTAACAAGGGCTCGGTGTGGTTCACACCCTAGGAACTCCATCGTCCAGCCCTTCCGCTGTCTGTCTGTCTGTCTGTCTGTCTGTGCATTTACTCAGACAGTGTCCATGCTGCCTCTTGACAGGACCTCCAAAAAGGCAGATCAGTGAGTTCTAGAGCAAATCGAGCCAGAACTCTCCCTCATACAGTCGGCATAGGGTTGCCAGGCTCCAGATGGGGTTGGACACCTCCAGGAATCACAGCTCTGAGGGGGCAGAGAAAAGGGTGGATTGGGGTAGGGGGGTCTCCCCTGGCTCCCCCCCCCCAGATCCCCAGGAATTTCCCAGTTTGGAGCTAGCAATCCTAGACTGACAACATTTCACCCCCACACACACACACAAAACCCGGCAGTGTAGCCCTTGGCTGTGGTGCCAGTCGGTGCTCTCCTGTGGCGGCCAACCTCGCCCTGTGAGTGCCTGCGGTGAGCCCACCCCTCTCCTCCCCAGAGCACCATGAAGAGGCCGGCCAGGAGGTCCAGCCAGCGGAAGGGCAGCCAGAAGCACAGCCAGCTGGAGGCCATCTTGCAGAGACGCCGGCGGATTGTCGACTGCCCCGGCCAGTCCCCAGCTCAGCAGCAGCGTCCTGCCCCCGAGGAGACGGGACACGGGGCCCCGATCTACCCTGGAGGGGCCTCAGCCGGGGCCCACCCCCCTCCAAAGGCAGAGCTCCCACGAAGCCCACATCCCAGCACATCGTCTTCCACGGATACCAGCGGAAGCCCGCCAGGTGGGTGGGTGGGTGGGAAGTCGCCTGCTGGAACGGCAGGCCAGGCCAGATGCGATACAGGGGAGCCCAGACGGGGGTCTCTTGCCAGCCTTCCAAACCTAACTGGCAGCTCCAGGTTCGGAGGGGGGGGGCAAGGGTGGAACTTCCCTCCCGGGGCTTTAAGGAGCCCTCCCTCCGAAAACACCATTCGCTCTGCTGGATGAAAAGGCACGGATTTTCTGGCTGCTCACCAAAGAAGGTGGGTGGGCACGGAGGTGGGGTCTTATTTGGGGGGACACGTTTCAGCTGCAAGAGTCCCTGCCTTAAGGGAAAGCATGCTGGTGGTCCGGTTAACCACATGTGAACGTATGACGTGGCTGCCCCAGGAGGACACGGCCCACCTAGCTCCACATCGGCCTTTCTAAAAACCGGAGCGGAGAGAGACTGTGTGTGAGAGAGGCAAAGAAAGGCAGGCTTGCCAACCTCCAGGTGGGGCCTGTAGATTTCACAGAATTAGTCAACGAGAAGCAGCGCTGCCTTTTATACCCCGCTTTTCTCCGCATTAAGGGTAGGGTTGCCAGTTTGGGGTTGGGAAATACCTGGAGAATCCGGGGTGGATACTGAGAAGGGTGAGGTTTGGGGAGGGGGGCTTCGATGGGGTCTGGCTTGGCCGGTATCCAAGCGGCACACCTCCCGGGACACCCACCAGTAGTGGCCTTTCTCGTCTCCTCAGGTGAGGCTGCAGCCAAGCCCTTCGTGGGGCCCCTGGAGGAGAAGAGCCCCAGCCCAGTCCGGAGCCAGCAGAGCACTGCCTCCCTCCAGGCCAGGCGCCGCACAGCTCCCTCGTCCGAGAGCAAACCCTGAAGCAGAGGGGGCAATCGGGAGGCCTCCGCAGATGTCAGGCCCACTTCACCAGCCTCTTCGGAAAGACAGACGCGGCGTGAACGTCGCGGGCAGCAAACTCCTCATCTTTGTTTCTGCTCTGCTCAGCATGCCAAACAGAATCCCGGTTGCCTTGAGTTGCCAACTCCAGTTTGGGGAAGTCCCTGGAGAAGTGGGTCGGGGCACCAGCAAGGATATAATGCTACAGCTCCCACCTTCCAAACCTGAGGGAACTCATCTCTGGTGTTGGGAGAAAAACTGAGAAGCCATGAGATTTCCAGACCACACCTTGAGATGGGTCACCCCAAAGCGTGCCACGGAATTCAGAGGGGCAGGAGGGGGCTCTTGTCTGGTTTCCCCAGAGCTCAAGACTGCCACACCCTCTCCCTGGGCTTTGTGCACAGTATTATTTTGATTCTGATAATAAGTATTGATGCTACTCTTTTTTATGTTGACCTTTTGTTCGAATGGCTACTCTGTGCTCTGTGGCTGCAATCAATGGCTTCGACTCATTGGTGTAGCTGCTTGGCTCTTTGGGTTGTGGCCCTTTCTTGCAGGCCCACGGAAATGCCAATCACTGCTTTGGGTCCCTGTGGGCAAGCAGGTAGTTGTGATTTCCTGCATTCTGCAGGGGGTTGGACTAGATGACCTTGTAGGTACCTTCCGGCTCTACGATTCTCTGATTACAGTGCATCCCTAATTTCATTGCCAAAGGCCATCGTGAAAAAATTCGGTTTGGCATAATTGGCATGATTTAAGTCTGGAGCCGTTATTTTAAGCAGCTCAGCAGTCTCTGGTCTACTGCGGCCGAGTCGGTAATGTTGGCTTTAATGATGGATTTTATTTTACAGTGCATAATATTTTATTGGTATAAAATATTTTATTGCATAACGTTTTGTTGTTGTTACAAAGGGTTGGCTCCAGGGGCCCCTCTCAGACCCGCAAAGAGAGATTCTGGGCATATGTTGAAATGCTGTTCTAGCTGACATGTTATTGTTATCTGTTATATTGATATCTGTTATACTGATATATTGATACAGGGGTAGTCAAACTGCGGCCCTCCAGATGTCCATGGACTACAATTCCCAGGAGCCCCTGCCAGCAATCGCTGGCAGGGGGCTCCTGGGAATTGCAGTCCATGGACATCTGGAGGGCCGCTGTTTGATGTAAATGTTCTATCTGTTTTATGTACACGGCCCAGAGCCATAGGGAAGGGCAGCATAAAAATCTAAATAAATAAATAATAAATAAGCTTTTGGGGGAGGTGCACTCCTTCCGGCCGCGAACGAAAGCTCCCACCTTGCATAAAACATGGGTGGCCCTAAAGGTGCCCCTGCTGGGCCCCAACTCTGTTCCTGCTGCTTCAGATCCAGGCAGCGGCCCAGGTAAACCTTGTTTTTCTCATGTTTTGAGATATCCTGGCAGGACATCTCCAGGCTCAGCTCCCCTGGGGAAAATGACAGCTTCCGAGCAAAGTATGTCCGGGATTTGAGGTGTCACCCCCCCACCCCCCCACCCACCTCCCCGTTCCCCCTTTCCCCGGCACTGCCTCCCAACCTCCAGCAACTCCCTAGGGGCCAAGTGGACAGAAAGCCAGTCTGGGCTTCATATCTGTGCAGGAGAGAGTAGAACTTGATTGACTTCGTTCCCCTTTACTACCTCTCTTTGCTTTATTTAGTCTGTCTTTCTGGGGATTCAAGGTGGGTTATATGTAACCGGTATAGGATTTCGGCTCCCTTTGAGATTTCTCTTCGTTTGTTTGTTTGTTTGTTTGCTTCCCAGCTTCTGCAGTTCAAACCCTCCTGAGCTGGTCATCGGATGTCCCATTCAGTTGGCTGTACTTGACTGACACGGCTCAAGAGGGTTGCCAACTCTGGATTGGAAATCCCAGGAGATTTGAGGGGAAGGGTTTGGGAAGGGGAGAGGCTGTTGCAGGGTGGGATGCCAGAGTCCAACCTCTGAAGCGGCCGTTTTCTCAGGGGAACTTGATTTCCGTAGTCTGGGGGTCAGTTTTAGGGTTGCCAACTCCGGATGGAGAAATTCCTGGAAAACTGGGGGTCTGGAGAGCCCTCCAAGAGAAGCCTCTCCAAAACTG
Organism: Paroedura picta; assembly: GCF_049243985.1. Taxonomy (NCBI): domain Eukaryota; kingdom Metazoa; phylum Chordata; class Lepidosauria; order Squamata; family Gekkonidae; genus Paroedura; species Paroedura picta. The sequence continues at coordinate 86,911,900 of NC_135378.1, forward strand.
ACACTTTCTCCAGGAGAACTGACCGCTGCCAACAGATCAGCTGCTATTCCAGGGGATCTCCAGGTCCCAGCTGGAAGTTGATAACTCAAAATCTGCCTTGAGGCTCAGCAGGAATGGAGCCATGCAGAAAGGGAATGCAACAAAGACAGCGAGGAGACAAGGAAGAGGAGAAGAGCGCCAGGGAGGAAGCAGTGGACGGCCTGCTCGGTTTACTCGGGAGTAAATCCCTCCCGCTCCCCAGCAGCCAATAAATAGCCCACAAGTGCCCGGCAGAGCAATCCTAAGCACGACTCGGGCTTACTCCCAGGGAAGGCGTCCCGAGGATTGCACTGTCATTACGCAGCTCGTCCTGTTAAAGACACGTGTTCCCCGCATTCACACACACACACTCCACCCGCACCGTTTCTCTTACAACGCGTATGCAGCGTCGCCTCACTCAGCGCGGCGGCCAAGTTCCCTTCATCTTTAATTGCACCTATTTATGCATTTTTTAAAGTTATTTTTAAGCCGCTTCCTTTGAGTCGGCAGCCGCCACAGCCGGGACTCGAACTCGCGGTCCTCCCGCGCGGACACTCCGCCCCCGGCAGCCCCCCCCGCCCGCCGGCCGAGTCTCGCGCGGTTTCCAGGGCAACACCGCTGCGCCAAGATGGCGGCGCCGAAGCGCAAGCCGTCCCGCCCGACCATCAGCTTCGCCAAAAGCAGCTCCTCCGTCATCCCGAGGCGAGTGATTGGCGGGAGGGGGCGGGACCACGCCGAGCGCGCCTGCGCCGAGGGGTGGCCAAAGCGCCCCCTGCGGTCATCGAGGCAATCGCCTGAGGGGAGCGCTGGTGAGGCACGCTGCCAACCTCCAGGTGGGGGCTGGAGGTCTCCCGGGAATTATCTTTAACTCCCGTGAAGATCGTTTCAACTGCGTGGCCACATTCGTCCGAAGCAATAGTAAAAAGTTGGAGTTCAGATCAACAAAGTTTAACTTTTCCTGCGCATGCACACACAGGGCTTGTTTATTTATTAAATAAATTTATACCCAGAATTACCTTTGGTTGGGCCTAAAGGTGTCCCTGAACTCAAACTTTGTTCAACTGACCTCCATATATCACATTTCTCTGTCCCGGATGCCAGCCTCCAGGAGGGACCTGGAGATCCCCTGGAATTACAGCTAATCTCCAGTTCCCCCTGGAGAATATGGATGCTTTGGAGGGGAAACTTTATGGCCTGGTACTCCACTGAGGTCCTTGCCCTCCCCAGGCTCCACACACACAAACACACACACACACCCAATCTCCAGGGATTTCCCAACCTGGATCTGGGGGGTCTTCAAAACCTATTATTTCTTTAAAAGATTTGTCCTTCTTCCCGTGGAGCCGCATTCTAATGGCATTGCCTACCGAGGTCTCTCCCCTCCCTACACCCCTCTCTCTCCCAAGCTGTACCCTAAAATCTCCAAGGGGGTGGCAGGTGACAGTGGATGAGCGATCGGGTGGTGAGTGTCCTGCCTAGTGCAGGGGGTTGGACTAGATGACCCAGGAGGTCCCTTCCAACTCTAGGATTCTATGCAGAGTGAGCAACCTGTGGGAACGCTGCAATTATTTTTGACTCCCAACCCCATAAACATGGTGCACGCATATATTTGAATACAAACTAGGGGCTTAATGGGCAAAAGATTCCTCTAACTTTCAGGCTGCCGATTCCAGGTTGGGGAATTAACTAGAACCAAGAAACCAAAGAGATCTGCAACCACCCCCAACATACACCGAAGCCCCACAATGGGCCTTCCCGCCAGGGGGTGCGATTGGCCAGTGTCACTGCCCACTGACCGGATCCAGCTGCGCATCGGTCAGTTCCAGAGCAGGCTCACGATCCGGCCTCGGACCTCAAGCCGGGTCCTGGGCAGAAGACAGGCCCCACCGTCACTTTGCATGTTGGCTTGATTGCTTTATCTGCTTCCATATTTCTAGCCCCCCCCCCCTTGAGGGCTCAGGGCAGCTGACACCTTTTCATGAGAGAGAAACACCCACTAAAACGGACGGGCGGGCGGATTAATTTGCACCTGCTTCGTTGCTTTAGCGCTGCCAAGTCGGCCAAGCCGGAAGTCCTTAACGACGAGCTCTACGCGGCCTGCACCGGGGAAGTCCACTGGCTCCAGATGACGCTGCAGAAATCCGAATGTCCCACCCAGGCCGATATTAACGTAAATCCCATTTGATCCGGGGGGGTCCAACGGTGGGAGACGCGTTTTCTTGGCACGCCGCATCTGATACGCCCCACAAGTGTCGTGAGGAGGCCATCCAGTCTGCGGGGCAAGCGGTGGGGGGGGGCGGACAGGGCAAGATGAACTGTGGGGCCGAGGTGACTATGAGACGACATCAGATGGGAGAGACGCGGTGGCCTAGGCTACCCAAGGCTGGCCGCTCTGGCTTGGGATTTGGGGAGGGGGGACCTCCATGCAGTGCACGGGCACAGAGTCCACCTTCCGAAAGAGCCGTCTTCTCCAGGGGGGCTCGTCTCGGTCACCTGGAGGTCAGCGGTAACAGAAGGCGGTCTCACTGGATTTCGGAAGCCAGGCAGGGTCGGTCGTGGGGAGGGTTTTGGAGCGGAGGAGGAACGGCCTCCCTTTTGTTTCTCTGCCAGGGCTTCTCTGCGCTGCACACAGCTGCCCTCTTTGGCCGGCTGGACTGCCTCAAGATGCTGGTGGAGAAGTACGGGGTCAGCGTGGACTTGGCCAGCCGCACAGGCTGGCGGCCCCTCCACCTGGTCATGAACAAGGAGAGCGGGAACCGGGCCCTGGAGTGCCTCAAGTACCTGATCAGCAAGGATGCCGACGTCAATGCGTAAGGGCCTCAGGGAGGGTGGCTGGCTGGCTGGCTGGCCCCAGGCAGTCACACCCACTCGACTTGACCCGCCTCGCAGGGCTGTTGTGAGGATCAGGCAGAGGAGAGGGAAGCAATGCTGTGGGGAGGGAGGCGGGGTAGAAATAAAGCCATCCGCCAATCCGCCCATCCCCCTTTCCCAGACAGAACCAAAATGGCGTCTCGCCTCTTCACAAGGCAGCCAGCGAAGGCCGGACCAATTGCGTCAAACTCCTGATCGAGGCCGGGGCGGATGTGCACGCCAAGGACATCGAGGGGCAAGAGCCCATTGACCTCTGCCGGATGTGGGGCCACCGAGAATGCGCCAAGTGAGTGCTTTGCCTCCCGGCGTTGCGGCTCCAGTCGGAGGGGCTTTCCCACTGATCTCCGGATGACAGTCCCCCTGGAGAAAACGACGGCGCTATGCTGAGGCCCCAATCCCCGCCCTCCCCAGGCTGCACCCCCACATCTCCCAGCCCAGCGCTGGGGACCCCCTGCAGGCCCTGCGAGTTCAACTCCTCCAGGCCATTCCAATGAAGCTTCACCGGTTGGGCCAAGGAATTCTGTGCCGCTGGAGGCTTTGATTCTGCAGCCCCGTAAAAGAAACCGCCTCATGGCCACGCGAAATGTGCCACGGGCAGCAGCTGCCGCTTCACACACCTCTCGTGACGCTCCTCCCCTGCGCTGCCTCCCTGTCCCTGCAGATACCTCTCTTTCGCCACGTGGAGAATAGACAAGGAAAATGTTAGTCGGGAGATCAGCCGGCTGAACGAGATCAAGAAAGAGTGCCTGGCAAGGGAGGAAGAGTCCCAGAGGAAGCAGCAGGTAGAGAGCAACACAGAACTTCATCGGAAACCATGTGGAGTTGTGCCCAGCTTACTTGTATAGCGCTTTTCTTTCCGTGAAAAGCCAAAGCAGCTTACAATATTTTTTTTTAAGCAAGGCAAGAAACCACACAGAGACTGATAGACAAAGCAGGTCTTCCCCATGCCGCCTGCTGGCAGATCTTCCTCCCCTCCCCACCCAAAGAGCTGCTCAGCCCTTGGGCACCCCCAGGACTTAAACCCCCGCAGGAACGGAAACTCGGGCTCAGCTAGATGCTCTTCAGCTGCTGCCTCTGTGGGATCTTCCTGGCTGGCTCCCCTTCCAGTTGGGGCTGAATCCCAAGAACCCTGCAGAACGTTGGGCTGGGTTCAGGCGAGAGCAAGGGAGATGAATTCAGTTGCGAATTTCCTGCATTCTGCAGGAGGTTAGACTAGATGACCCTGGTGGTCCCTTCCAACTCTAGGATTCTAAGATGGGCCAGGAACTGACAATCAAACCCCCCCCCCAAGAAAGGGGGGAGGAAGTGGGGATGCTTGGCCTGGGGAAGACCGAGCAGGGAAGAGGAAGCCCTCTTCAAATAAGTCCCGTTTAAGAATCCAAAGGCCGACTGTTGGGGGTCTTCAGGGCAAGGGCCGTTCGGAAGGAGTTTGCTCTTGCCTGCCTCTGTGTCGAGGCCGGGACTTCCTTGCTCAAGTGCGGAGCAGGGCCCACCCTGGACAGCTTCCGGGACCGCCCAAGAGCAGGCTAGCCTGGGCCACCCCGGGCAGGAGCTAGGGAAAGGCGGTCAAGGCACAGCTGACTTAAGCGCAGAGGATTTTCCAGGCAAGAGCCATTCCGAGGGGGTTTGCCGTGGCCTGCCTCCCCCCCCCCCCGTCACGGCCCTGGTGTCCCTTAGACTAGAGGGCGCCCGTCCAAATGCTCGCCAGGGCTTTGCTTCCGAGATCAGGCCAGGCCGGACCAGAGAGCCCGTGTGCGAGCGTTACGGAGGCCGAGCTGCCAGGAGAAAGCTTCCCGATCATCTCAGAGACAAGCACCGGGGGGTGGTGGGGGGGGCAGGCAGGGAGCGCTCCCGTGAGGATTCCACTGGGGAAGGACCAGCGGCCCCAAAGGCAGAGAAGAGCCCGTCCTCTCGGGGCTTGTTTTCTTCTTGCAGGTGGAGCTGAATCGCTTCAACCACCTACTGTTCCTGGAGTGGCTGGAGAAGAAGGGCTTGCCTCCCCCCTCCGCTCGCATCCTGCGCTTTCTGGAGAAGAGGGTCCCGTCGGTGACCCTCCGCAGGCACAGCAGGAGACCGGGCAGCACGACCGGCATCCCGGGGGAGATCAGATTGCTCTACGACTTCGAGAAGGACCGGTGGCCGCAGCCTTGGAACGCGAGTCCCAACCCGGCCTCTCTGCCAACGACCCGCATCTTCCGCCCCCACACCATCCGCCTGGGGGTCAGCCCGGACCCCTCCGTGGATGAAGACTTCAGCTCCTTCGTCTTCCTCAGCCGCAGCAGGTACGGAGAGCCCGAGATCCGGATGGCCAAGGGCGGGGTGTCCTTCCCCCTGCCTGACCTGTCCTGGCAGGCCATCCAGAGGAGACTGTACCCCCATGCCTGGCCCTCGCGCCTGAAGGTCCCCCAGGGCTTCAAGCCTCAGCACATCCTGGACGTGCAGCGGAAACGGCCCCCCAGCCCAGCGCACAGGTGGACGGACCAGATGGCCGTGAGCTTGCGCCAGACGCTCGACCCCGCCTTTGTCGCCACCCTGAAGGCCCACCTGGCCACCTACAGCGACGCGGAGCTGGACTGTGGAGGCAGCCAAGAGCCGTCCAGCCCCCCCTGAGCCACCTCCCTCCGGCCACGGTGAACATCGCTTTCTTCCTCCATTGAGCGGCAGCGCATAGGAGAGGGAGACATTCTCCCGTGGCCTGTCAATCAGCCAGCCCAGCCAAGAAGAGACCCAGCAGCCCAACGGCTGAGAGAACATTTAGACCAGAAGTGGCATTAAACCAACTGAGCTAACAGCCAACACGTCTCCTCTGTGATTGTTCCACGCCCACGTCAGGGCCCCCAACCATGCGCCCCACAAGTGTTTCCAAAGCGGGTGCAGTTCCTGCCCCGCAGGGCTTTCGACTGGCGACCGGACAGCCGACTGGCTATGCGAGGGGAAATAAGGCGGTTTCAGTGGCAGCTACAGCCGCAGAGCTGCTTGGGTCTTCTCTCCCACGGGCCTTTCCTGGATCAGGCGGGTCGCTGTGTGGGTCGGAAGCGACAGAACACAGTTCGTGTCCCCTGGCAAGACCAGCAGTTTGACTCTGCGCAGCTTTCAGGCGCACGCATGCGTCCATCAGGGTGAAACTTGGTTGGTCTCAAGGTAGAGGGTCTGGAGGAACGCGATCCCCGGAAAGGAATGGGTGGACTGCATGGATCCAGTTACCCGCCTTGCTTACTGTGACATCCAGAGAATTAGATTCCAGTGGGCCGCCGTGTCGGTCTGAAGCAGCACAGCAAAACAAAACCAGAGTCCAGCAGGGGCACCTTTAAGACCAGCACTCGAAAGCTCACGCCCTGAATAAATCTTTGTTGGTCTTAAAGGTGCCCCTGCTGGACTCTGGTTTTATTATCCAGAAAATTATTAACTTTCCGGGTGTCACAGGAAGTAATATCTATTCATTTTGTCAAATTTAAGGGCATGTTTGAGGGTCTCATGGACTGTGCCGATATATTTATATGTTTAACAAATTGGGCCAATTGATCTTCAGTGCCAGCCCATAACAGAAAGAGATCATCTAGAACTCTTTTAGATCTCCTATATATGCACTGTATGAAGAATACAACATTTCTCAAATTTCTCCATAAATAAATAGTTCTGGAGCAAATCTGCAACCCATCGCAGTCCCTGATATCCGGCAGCAGAAATCCTTAGAAAACTGGGGGGAAATTCTTGTGCTGGCCATTCTGAGGACTCCGGACTGAATGATCCTGGCCTCACCACGCAAGGTACAAGCTGGTAGTTTTTGCGTGTATTTTTTTTAGGAATACAACCTCCTGAAGCTCAGTGGCCCAGCTGAAATGTCTCACTGGACTGGGGCTGAAATGTCTCACTGAGACAACTCAGGGGGGAGGGAGCCCTGCTGGAGGGGCCACTGAAAGCCTTTCCAACTGGGCCCCTGACTTCTGGCACAACGCAGAGGAGAGGGAAGAGGGCCCGTCATAATCCTGACTTTGAAAACAACTTTCCTCTCACACTTTTATTAACACAAAGATCTTGTGCTCAGACAGAAATCAAAACTTCCCTTCGGTCAAGAGGGAAGAGAACGGGAGCATCCCCAGAGTCTGGCTCATGCAATCTGGACTTGAGCCACTGGCCCAGGGAGGAATCTCAGACTTCATTCCGGAACATGGCGGGGTGGGGGTGGGAGTGGGGGGGGAAACTGCTGTCCCGGAGAGCAGAGTTGACGCCGGAACCCAAACAGAAGTGCTGATGCCACAGAGAGCGGCTTTGATGCAGGAGCCAAAAGGGCAGCTGTCTTCACATCTTGGCAAACAGCTGTTCAGCCTCCCCCCCCCCCGCCCCATTGTCTTCAGGTGCGTGTGCTGCTTATCTCCCAGTCCGTGATGCAGGCTCCAAGGGAGAGGAACTTCGCCAAGCCTGGGGTAGGCCTTTGTTTCGGAAAAGGGTTTTTCAAAAACTTCCTTTAACTCAAATGCTGGACAGCGGAGAGCAAGGAAGTCCCGTGGAAGTGATCTTTGGACCACCCCAAAAGCCACGGCAAGGGGCTCCAGGGATTCTCAGCCACGACAGGGAAGGGCAAACTCCTTGTACCTTGCCCAAAAGGCCAGGATCCCTTTATGAAAATGTTGATCACAGGTTGGTCTCCACAAATGTCACGTAAGAGAAACCCAGAAGCCAAGATCCCTGCCTGTCTCTCCATCAGGGAGGGATTCAGAACAAGAATTGCGTTGGGAGGTCTCTGGACTATGGCTTTCGTTGCAGCACTTAGGAACAAGGTTTTATGGGCACCGATCCAAAGCCCAGAGAAACCCGCTGGTAAAACCATAGAACAACTTCATAAAAAGGGGGAACGGTCTGTCCGTGGCTGCAAAGGAAGCATTTTGGCTTCCCGTACAAAAAACGACAGCTCAGAGGTCCCCACCCAGACGGCAGAGGCCGATTCAGAGTTTTCTCGGACTGCCTTGCCACGACCACGGCCCCCTCGGTGAGCCGGCTGTGCCGCAGAGGGCATTCCCAGCGATAGCCCTCCCCTGGGTTTTAGGCCGGGCCGTTGCCTGTCCCAGGCGTCACGACGGATGAGTTCCAAATATGGCAAGGAAAGGCGACTCTTGTTCCCTCTGGACAGACATATCCAGGCACAACCCGAAGGCGTCCAGGGGAGGCGGCAGAATCAGTAGATCTTCTGGCGGCTTGGCAAGATGGCTTCCTTGATGAACGAAAAGATGACGAGGATGCCAGAGCGTTTCCCCCTCTTGCCTTTCGTGAAGTAGTTGGACACGACATCATCTGCAAAGATAAGGAGACCAGAATGCGATCAGGGAATCTGCCCTGGATCCGAGGGCTGCAGGCCCTGCTTCCCGCCTCTTCCTGAGCCAAGGGGTTTCTCCTGCCCTGGCCTGGCCTGGCTAGCTGCTCTGCTCTGCTCTGCTCTGGCCCGCAGGCTTCCAGAAAGGGCATTCTGCAGGCAAGAATGGAAGAGCGCCACACGGTCTGCAGTCTGCTCAACATAGCCTCTGGGCAATGGATTCTGGTGGGGCGCCATGTCAGTCTGAAGCAACAGGGCAACGTGTGAATCCAGCAGTACCGTAAGGCTGACAAAGTTTAAATCTGGACATAGCTTTCTGGGCATGACCACATAAGCTTCTACCCAGAATTAACTTGGTTGGTCATAAAAGTGCCTCTGGACTCAAATTGTGCTCTGTAATTCCTTGCAGTCAGAAATCTAGCAGAGACCAGCGTTGTGAGAAAGCACATCAGCTGCACATTGAGAGGCAGCCGCCTAAGCTGGAAGGCTAGCCGAATTCCCTCTTTCGGGGGGGGGGGGGGGGGGCACACATGCCCAGCCTACCCAGCTGCTCCCCCCTCCCCTCCTCCCAGGCCTTGTAGGGAAGTTCCCAGAAATCTCTGGCTTGACAATCAAGTTCTTAGGCACAATCAGCAGATGGATTTGTTTTGTGACCCACAGTCCCCCTCTCCCAGGGGGGCAAGCCGGACAATCAACAAGGTGGGACATTGAAGAGAGAGTGCCAAAGGATGTGGGTTACAGAGCCCATCAGAAGTCTCACAAACAGACTCGATGCAAAGCAGACGTGTTCACACGACATGTTAACACAAAGTGATGCAAAAAGACCCAATGGGCTACGACCCACAGCGAACTGTGCAAAGCAGTGCAAGCCCACAGTCCGCAGGCACAGGCCCCCCACGGCCTATGAAGAGAAGCCCTTTGAGTATTCCCCGTTTTGCAGGGTTTGTGGCAAGCCAGGACCCCCTCAGGCAGGCCTCTCCACGAGAGGGGGGGCCACCACAGAGAAGGCACGGCTGTGGACAATTCTTGATTTTGCGCATTTGCAGGTAGGCGCCTGCAGGAAGCCCTGCCTGGATGAGCAAAGCTGTCGTGTCAGAGTCTAAGGGGAGAGATGGGTCTTGCAATCGGAGGGTCCAAGGCGTCTGAGGACAGCCTCTGGGGCAAAGGAGGCCTGACCGGCAAGCTCACCTCCTGTCTGAACTGTGGACGGCAGCACGTTCTCCCCAGCTGACAAGGAAACGAAAAAGGCAAAGGGGATGAGCCACAGGCAAAAGGTGAAGTAGGCAAGAACCTGGGGAGGAAACACAGAAAGGGCATCAAGCGAAGCTGTGGCTGGTTTGGACCCCTCCCGGAGGCGTGAAGTGTGCTGACGGAGGCCAGAAAGCACCCACAGAAGGGAAGACGGGAGCGGTTTGGGGGTTATCTGCGTCATCCACTGATGCCAAAAGCAAACGGGGAGGGGGAAGACCCAAGGCCTGCAGCCGTGGTTCTCCCCGCAACACACAACTCCCAGTCAAACTTTCTGCCTGTCTCCATGCAGGTGCATGACCAAAGGGCACATCTTCTCTGCCCCCGCCTCCTCCCCAAGGGACCCTGGGGCACTTCTTACCTCAGAGAAGGGGTAATACTCTTCTGCAAAATACTGGAACGCCAAGTAGTGATTCAGCACAACCAGGACTGCCGGAAGAAAAACAGCAAGTTGCCGACGGCAAAGAAGCCCTCTTCACCACCGTCTCTGGTCACCGTTCGTTTACACCGCATTTCTAACCCAATAACAAAATCTAATGCACGAGTCAGGCTTCAGAGCAACAAGGCGGCGAGGTAACCTCCCCTCTGATTTCGCCCCTCCTGGTCCCGTGGTGCCTGTTTGCAGGATCTTGCCCTGTAGTGCTTCCTTGACCTGCTGTAGGGCTTCTGACCTGTTTCATACTTTTACGCTGGCACTAAGTGATAGGGACCAAGCCCTATGAAGATAGGTTGAGGGACTTGGGAATGTTCAGCCTGGAGAAAAGGAGGTTGAGAGGGGACATGATAGCCCTCTTTAAATATTTGAAAGGTTGTCACTTGGAGGAGGGCAGGATGCTGTTCCCATTGGCTGCAGAGGAGAGGACACGCAGTAATGGGTTTAAACTACAAGTACAATGATATAGGCTAGATAGCAGGAAAAAGTTTTTCACAGTGAGAGTAGTTCAGCAGTGGAATAGGCTGCCTAAGGAGGTGGTGAGCTCCCCTTCACTGGAAGTCTTCAAGCAAAGGTTGGATACACACTTTTCCTGGATGCTTTAGGATGCTTAGGGCTGATCCTGCGTTGAGCAGGGGGTTGGACTAGATGGCCTGTATGGCCAACTCTATGATTCTATGATGGCTATCAGATGCCAGTCGTCTCCTCTCCAGGCTAAACAGACCAAACTCCCTCAGCCTTTCCTCATACATCTTGGTCTCCAAACCCCTCACCATCTTCATATCCCTCCTCTGGACACGCTGCAGTTTCTTTACATCTTTCTTCAGTCGTGGTGCCCAAACTGATCCTTTTCACATGTACAACTGCCAAGACATGTCCCCCCCATCTATATTGGTGCATTTGACTTTTCCTACCTAAATGCAGAACTTCACATTTTTCGCTATTAAAATTCATATTAGCCCAGTTTTGCATCCTGTCAAGATCATCCTGTATGCTGATTCTGTCTTCTGGTATGTTTGCTACCCCTCCCAGTTTAGCATCATCTGCAAATTTAACAAGCACCTCGATTCCCTCATCCAAATAATTTATGAATATGTTGAGCTAAACAGGGCCCAGCATGCTCCACTCATCTCCTCTCCAAGAAGATGACGAACCATCTACAAGCACCCTTTGGGTGTGATCAGTCAACCAGTTCTCGATCCACCTAACAGTAAGAGGATCCATATTGCATTTTACCAAGAATATCATGTGGAATCTTATCAAAACCCTTATTGAAATTAAGAAACTATGTCCACAGCATTCCCCTGATCTAGCAAGGTAGAGATAAGGTTAGTCTGGCATGACTTGTTCTTGAGAAAGCCATGCTGACTCTTAGTAATCACAGCCATCTGCTCTAGTTGCTCAAGGACCGACTGCTTGATGATTTGTTCTAAACTTTTGCCAGCTAGACGTCAAGCTGTAGGATCAGTAGTTACCCGGGTCCTCTTTTTTCCCCTTCTTCAAGATTGAGGCATCTGCCCGCCTCCAATCATAAAGGAGCCCACGGCCTCATGGGCCTTCAACCCCTCCTCCTTTTCTGGCAACCGGGGCCACGAAAATACACTCACCGCAGGACAGGATGAAGTTTGGAGAGGTGAGCATGATGAAAGGGAAGGTCTGGAGCAATCCAAAATAGACCAGGTTGGTGAAGAGGCCCACACCAACCACGAGGCCGGGGAAGTTCTCAAAGAGGTACAGCCCGATCAGCACCGCCGTGGAGAACTAAAAGAGAGCAAAAGGCCCTGACAGTGAGACCGGCCCACATGAACGACGCAGCAGCAGGCGGCACATGACAGGAGGGCCGCCCAAAGGCCTCCATGAAAACAGCACACCCACAGTGCCTGCCGCGAAAGCAAGCAGTCACCTCCCCGTCGTTTTTAAAAGGGGAAATTGGAAGCAATAAAAAAGGCACAAGTCGGAGCAGGCAGCCAAAGGGACCCTCCTCCAGGACAAGAGGAGCAGCGCCCCAGAGGCTGCTCCCCACGCTAGCCTGGCCTTCTCCACCCCCTCCAGCACCATGCAGCTGCCTTGCCCACCTCCAGGCCTTTGCAAAGCGCCCCTTAGTGGGATCTGCTGCTGTCCCAGTTTCAATGGCCGTCAACAGCTCTCAGCCATATGGAGGAAGCCGTTCCACAGGCACCCCCTCTCCAACCAACCCAAACATAGACTCCCCCCCCTGCTGTGCAAGGCCCGCCTCAGGGCACAAGGCCAGGGGGCTCACGGGGGTACTTGTTGGGCACAAAGGCAGCCAGGGACTTACCCAGATCATGTATTTAATGATCCTGCTCGTCGCGACGGTGTACTCTTCGATCAGCTCTGCCAAGTAGTACAATCCAGCCGCTGCCAAGAAGAAGAAAGGGGCGATTGGAGGAAAAGACAGCCAAGGCCCACCAGTCCTTGCCCCCCCCCCCGCCACGGAGCCTGTGGCATCCAAACTTCAAAGAGGCCACACTGGCTGCCATCCAGGCCAGAGCCGCCGGCTTCCCTGGCTCCTCGGAGGGCGGGGCTTGTGTTCTCCCTCGCCCAGCCAGAGGACTCCGCAGTTTATTCTACTCAATCTCACGCGTTGGAAGGGACCGCCAGCATCATCTAGTCCAACCCGCTGCCAGCACAGGAAATCCAGCTACGGCCTCCCCAGCAAGGTGGTCTCCGAGCAATCCTTAGACCCCTCCAGCAAGGAAGACTCTACCACCTCCCCAGGGAGGCTGCCCCAGTACTGTATGCACCTTGCGGTCAAGCTCTTCCTCCCATTTAGGCAAAACCTGCTTTGCTGCAGTTCACGTCCACTGGACCAAATCCAACACAACCACAAACATGTCTGCCCCATCCTCCACACGGCATCTTCGGCTCCCTTAGAAGTCCGGAACGCTGCGTCCCTGAGTTTTGCTGCACCATCAGTTTGGCTGCATGCATACTGATTTCATCATTCATACCCCACCTTTCTCCCAACTGGGCGTACACTGTTCTCCTTGCCTCCAGTTTATCCTCACTACAACCCTACGAGGTAGGTAGACAAGGGTGGGAGTATCTGACTGGCCCAAGGTCCCCCAGCAAAGTGGAGATTCGAACCTGGGTCTCCTAGATCAGGGGTAGTCAACCTGTGGTCCTCCAGATGTTCATGGACTACAATTCCCATGATCCCCTGCCAGCATTTGCTGGATGAGCAGCATTTGCTGGCAGGGGCTCATGGGAATTGTAGTCCATGAATATCTGGAGGACCACAGGTTGACTACCCGTGTCCTAGATATTAGTCCAGCCCTCTTAACTCCTGCATCACGCTGGCTCTGCCCTTCTTCTGGGGAGCTTGGCAGCATAACTGCTTCTGACCCTCTTCACGGTAATACGACACGGTCGCTACTGGCACAAGGTCACCCGGCAGCCTTCACTGGAGTCCAGGGATTTGAATCGCTGTCCCCTGGCCTCAGCACCCCACCAGCCCCATTATTTTTCTCCCCTCTGACCCATCATTGTGGTGCAGCTGTTAGAGCATCAGCTTAGGATCTGGGAGACCCAGGTTCGAATCCTTACTCTGCCATGGAAGCTTTCTGCCTCACCAGCCTCACATGGCTATCATGGGGACAAACTGGAGGAGAAGAGGAGGGGTAGAAGCTGCTTTGGGTCCCCACCACGGAGGAAAAAACAATATGAATGAAGCCACGGAGGGAAGGGGGATTACTCCGGAGCAAAACTTGTTTCCCGTTTTGTCCATCCCAGTAATTCCTGTTCAAACATCTTCATGGGCAGTTTCCAGGGAAACTCTAAGGGAGGGAGAAGGGAAAGAGGCAAGAGAATAAGCCCAAAGCCTGGGGCACTGTAAAGGCTTCCAACTGTGAGGTTCCCCGAGTCAGTGCTCCCTTCCACAGATATGCTCAGATGAAATCATTTCGGGACTATTTATGGGGGAAATTGTCAAAGGAGGGGGATTTTGCAGCAGAGAGACTGAGTGGGAATACCATCATCACATTTATTCATTTGTCATTTCTCCCCCCCCCAGTGGGGGCCTAAACTGCTGAAACTGTTCCCCTCTAGTCCAGTTTATCATCACAATGACCCTGTAGGGTAGATTATGTATTTAATGTCTATACCACCCCTCCCCACAAGCAGGCTGAGGGCAGTTTACAATAAAAGCACAGTTATAAACCAGCCCCCCTCTTATATATTCCCTGCCTGTTACCCAGATGGGACTATATAGGATTTGTCCTAAAATAATGGGGGAGCCAAGGAGAAGGAGGGTGGCCAGTAGAGGCTGCGGACAGCCATGGCCTCAACCACAGGCCCAGCAGGGCTTGGACAGCTCCGCCCGGGCCCAGATCTCAGCTGCCAGCTCATCCCTCCAGGCTGGGCCAGGGACTACCTACAAATGGGCGTTGGCCGAGCACGATGCTCTCCAGGGGTCCCTCAAGCAAGCAGGGCCCAGGACGTGCAGGGCCTTAAGGGTCAGTCAGCCCCAAGCAACCGACCCCGGCCCTGACTTTTCCTGGCCAAAGTGCAGCCGGGGCGGCCTGGGCACGGTCTCCGGGGGGCCGGCCGAGAGTGCAGCTGCCCACGGGCGCCACAGCCGGGCTACCGCGCTGCAAGGTAGACTGCACCTGCCCAAGGAGGCTTCCCTCGGCGGCCGCCGGCGCCACTTCCCCGGCCCCCTGCCTTGCTCCGCGGGAGTCCCGCCCCCACCCAGCGAAGCGGCGGCGGTGATTGGAGACCCGGGGGAAGGACGGCTCCTCTCGGCCAATGGGAAGTTCGGGCCGACGCCAGCCGGCCAACCGCGGCCTCCCGAGGGCGGGCCGGACGAGACCACCGCGGCTGGCGGGGGGGGGGCGGGCGAGGCCATTCCGCAGCGGGGGGAGGGGGCGCCAGGGCGCGGCCTGCGGGGGCCTCACCGATGCCGAGGGTGACGAAGGCGGCCTGGATGAGCAGCGCCAGCCAGCTCAGCGCGTACATGAACCACATCGTCGGTGCCGTCGTCGTCGCCCACTCGCGGCCCCCGGCGCATCGGCAAGCGCGCCCCGCCCATCGCTTCCGGCGCGGGACGGAAGTGCGCGGCAACCGAGTGCGCAGGCGCCGGGAGACGCGGCTGCCCGAGGGCGCCCCTAGCGGCCCCTAGCGGCTGGGAGGAGGAACGGCAGGAGGCGAGCACCACTGGGGGAGGGGGGAGAACCAGCGAGGCTGTGGGCTTACCAACACCAGGGCGGGGAATTCCAGGACCTTGGGGTGGGGGCGAGAAGGGACCTCAGTGGGGATATGGAAGGATTGTGTCCACCTTGCAAAGCAGCCTTTGTCTTCCGGGGTCTGGACCTCCAGGTCCAATGCAGTGCTGCCAGCCAGGCAGTGGACCGGTTATGAAACACGTTTTCATACAGATTTCCTCAGTGGCATAAATCATGTATTTGAAAGACTGAAAGTGGAACCTCCCTCTATGCTGAATAATGTTCAGTAAATGCAAAAGGGTCAGAGTATTTAGTAAGTGCAGTCTCCATATTTCATGAGCTGAGCCTGCATATCCCATTACTCCTGGGTGATTCAGCCATGAACACACTCTCTGTTAGGGATGCCATCCTCCAGGTGGGGACTGGGGATCCCCTGGGAGTCCAGCTCATCTCCAGACCACAGAGGTCAGTTCCCCTGGAGGAGATGGATGCTTTGGCGGGGGGACTCTATGACCCTGTGCCCCACTGAGGTCCCTGTCCTCCCCAGGCTCCATCCCCGAATCTTCAGGAGGTTCCCAACTTGGATCTGGTGATCCTTCACACCACCTCCCGCCAGTAGCCAGGCGCAGGGGAACACAGCTGGAGAAAGTCTTGCAAAAGGGGGGGGGGGGCAGGAAAGTATGAATGGCTAGGATCTAATGCCTGCAGACAGTGCTCTGATCCCAGAAAACCCCACCCGTGTTCTTTGTACTTTGCTCTCACCCCAACTGGGATCCTGCGTTGGTGCCTGATGCAGACGTCACTGCCTGGGCCAAGGCCAGCCCCCAGTTGCATTGCATGGCCCTGCTGTAAGGCAAGGAAAGAGCAGAGTCCAGCCACACCTGAAAGACATTTGTGGCAGGGGAGGAGGAGCTCTTGAGAGTCTCCCTCCTTCAGATAGAGCCCTGGGAAGGGAGGCCTCCTTCTTTGCTCCCTGCCTCCTGACACAGCATTAGAGCTGTTGATGGCTGCCCCTGGTTGCCACCTTAGTTTTTGACCATCAGCCACTGGTCACTCTCTGGACCGATGCCGGAGGGCTAAAGCAGGGGAGGAGTTTTTTAGTTGACTTGTATACTGCCATTTTTATGCTAGAGTTTTTGGAAGTTAAGACTGAGGTGTTTTATGGGAGATCTGTTTTTATGTTTTATATTAATTTTGTGAACTGCTGCAAGCCAGCTTGCTGGGAGCAAATAAATCAGCAAATAAGCAAACTGAAATAGAAAAGTATTTAGCAAAGGAAAGGTTAAGCTGAAGGGGAGGGGCCAAATGGAAGGGGTGTGGCTAGAGATGAAAGAGCCCTACCAGAGGGGAATGGGGGGGGGGATAGAGATCGCCTGGAATTTCAGCTAAGGTCTGGACTAGAGAGATCAGTTCCCTGGAGAAAATGACAGCTTTGTAGGGTGGGTTGTAGGGCATTGCAGCCCCACAGACTCTCTCTTCCCTAGGCTCCACCCCCCAATTCCTACGATTTTGGTGTCCTGGAGGTGGTCACCCTGCTTGGCCTTCAGCTTAAAACACAGGTTTGAGCCACTTCCACTCCCCTATAGGGGGATCTCTGAATAAATGCTTTGTTGCAATAATAGGAATAGTTCCCAAAGGAAGGGAACCCCCTTGGTGGAAGCCCCAGGGGCTGTTCTTTACCTGCAGGCCTGAGGGATCCTCCTCCTGCCCACGGACACACACAGACCCGCTTCAGATGCCCTACTTGATGGGGCTGCCAGTTTCCGCCCTGACCACCGGAAGGGGGTGGGGATAGGGGGGTGCCAGATCCGGGCTGGGAAATTCTGGGAGACTGGGGGGTGTAGCCTGATCAGGACAGCACCTGCCCCAGAATCCACCCTCCAAATCAGCCATTTTCTCCAGGGGGACTGATCTCAGATGTGCAAACCTCAGAAGAGCCCTGCTGGGTCAGGCCAGGGAGGGTCCATCTAGCCCAGCCCCCTGTCTTCTCACACAGTCGGCAACCAGTTCCTCCGCAGGGCCAGCCACAGGGCAGAGAGGCCAAGGCCTTCTCCTCACGTTGCCTCCTTGCTCTGGGCCTCAGAGGTTTCGTGCTCTGAACCTGGAGGTTCTCCTCAGTCACCAGGGCTAGTAGCCTTCCCCACCAGGAATCCATCCGATCTTCTTTCTGTGGCCATCACTACATCCTCTGGCAGCGAATCCCACATTATGATCCGTCTCTGTGTAAAGCAGCATTTCCCTTTGTCAGCCCTGAACCTACTGCCTATTTCCTTTGTTGGATGCCCTCGTATTTTGGGAGAGGGAGGAAGACGTTTCTTTGTCAACTCTCTGCCCCCCCCCCCGTGCACAGTCCTTGGGACACAGAAGTTGTAGGGATGTGGGAAGGTGCGCTGGAGTGGTGTGCGATCCAAGATTTCAGCCCTAGGGCCAGAGCTGCTGGGCCCCAGGAACGGGCTCTGCCCATCAGCCTCCACCCCCTCCCTGCTGGTCTCCCGCAGTCTCCGAAGGCCAGGAGGTGACCTTCTGCCGTGCCCACTTCAGATCAGCGGTTTGCTAAATGTCACCGATGCGGCCTCCGCCTGGGGGGAGCGTCTGGCCAGTGTCGGCCCACCTTCCGTGCCGCAGACCGAGCTGTCCTCCTTGGCCATCGTAACCTTTCCCTTCGGGAGAGAAGAGCCGCTGGACGGACAGCGAGAAGCCGGGAAATGCCACTTGGGAAAGGGAGGAGAGCAGCCGCACCCCTGACTGAAGATGTTTGGAGCACAAACTGTCACAGACGTCCAGGTGGATCTTCTTCCCCCCAACGAGAGAGATGGCTCTGAAGAGGGCCTGGGGAGGGGGGCACGCTCCCCCCATGGTGAGTGGCAGGCCCAAAACCCCTCGGAGGCCTGAGCTGCTCGTTCAAGTCGTGCCGCGGCTTCGTCTGGCAGCCCCCTTCACTCGCGTCTCTTTGCTCCTTCCGTCTCTTATTCAGTGGAGACTCTTACTCAAAACATATATTATGAGTTAACAAATAAAATATGTTTCATCCACAGTCATCAATAATAGCCCCAAAAGTAGGAGGTCAGTCTCCATGACCCTTTGGATTCCTTCCAGTTCCCTGTTCCTGTATTTGATTTTGGGAGGGAATCCCACAGAAAATGCTCCTCCAGGGATGATAACCAGCCTTTTAAAATTTAACTTGGGGGAACTGCAAGAAGAGAAAAAGAAGAAAAGGAGGGGGAGGAGGAATTGTTTTTTATATGCCACTTTTAACTACCCAAAGGAGACTCAAAGCAGTTTACAATTGTCTTCCCATCCTCTCCCCACAACAGACACCCTGTGAGGGAGGTGAGCCTGAGGGAACTCTGACAGGGCTGCTCAGCCAGAATAGCTAGAAGAAGAAGAAGAAGAAGATGAAGAAGAAGAAGAAGAGGGAGGAGGAGGAGGAGGGAGGAGGAGGAGGAGTTGGTTCTTATATGCCGCATTTCTCTACCCGAAGGAGGCAGCAGGAGAATACACAAACGCAAAGGCATGTCAAGCCGGCAGTTGTCTCCCCGCTCTCTGGCCCCTGCTGCTGGCCATGGCTGGAACGGTTCATGCAAAGGGCCTTGAGCTCGTGTCTCTGCTCCCCCTGGCCCTGTCTCCTCCATCCTTGCTGAGCAGCTCCTGATGCTTGAGGACGGAGTTGCCCGCCTGCCAGCCACAGACCGAGCGAGCACCAAGGGGCAGGGGGGTGGCTGAGCAGGCTGGAGGGGGCTGCCAATCCACCCCAGCCCCAGCTGGAACCCACAACTGTCCGTGCAGGAGTCCCCTCTGGCGGACACCGGAGGGAACGGAGAGGGAGTCCAGGGGCACCTTGAAAGCCAGCAAAGCTTCACTCTGGGTCTGAGCTCCCGTGTGCATGCCTGCTTCTCTGGATAACCCTTTGTTTTTTTGTGCTTTTTGTAAAATTGGGGTTTTTTGGATTTTCAAAAAATAGAGAAGAAACAAAGAAAGAAATTACAGAAATTAGTATACATCGTGATAATAATCCAATCTATCTCCACCTCAATCCTTTCCTCTTATCTAATTTCGTAGAAAACTATCTGGTCGTCTATTCCATGTAATACTGCCAGTGATCTTGAAACCTAACTATTCTAACCGCAGTCCTGTTCAACTGCTGTTCTGGAGGGAAGCAGGGAGGAAGTAGGCTCAACGGAGCAGGAAGTCTCCAGTTGGACCAATCAGGGCACTGGAGGAAATAATTTGAAAGTCATCAGGAAGTTCCTATTCCAACTATGCTAATAAGCGCCTCCTCTGATGCCTCCTGCAGGACACCCTTTACATCCTGCCCATTTCCACTTGAGCACCCTGATCCCATCAGCTTCCTTGAATGCCCTCCAGTTCCAGTATTTTGGGAGAGGGAGAGAAAGTTTCCTTTGCAGCTCTCTCCAGCCAATGGGTCGTGTAATCAGCTCCTCTCACATGCCCCCTCCCGGAGTCCTCCCTTTTCTAAACGGGAAGCCCCCCCCCCCTGCCTTTCCTCCAGCTCCCTAATCAAGTTAATTATGCATTATGTGAAGTTCTTTAGATTCTTCAGGGCATGTCTTGGCAGAGCGTCCCAGGCAACGGACCGGAAATGCTTTGTGTTCCTGGTCATTAATGTTTGATGCCTGTATAATATCTAAAGAGACTGTTAGATTCGGGTGGGCAAACCTGTTGGTCTGGGCCAGGGGTAGTCAAACTGCGGCCCTCCAGATGTCCATGGACTACAATTCCCAGGAGCCCCTGCCAGCATTCGCTGGCAGGGGCTCCTGGGAATTGTAGTCCATGGACATCTGGAGGGCCGCAGTTTGACTACCCCTGGCTCTGGAGCAACCGAACAAAGATGGATTCGGGGGCACCTTTAAAAAGGCCACCGCTGCATTCTGGGTAGCTTCAGTGTGCTTGCACATGACTCTCATCCCCAGAGAAGTGACCTGGCAGCTCCTGATTCAGATGGGATCCCAGCCCAAGACCGCCCTGGCCTCCTTGCCCTCCACATCCCACTGCCTGCTCCTGCTTAGCTTCCAGTCCACGAGGACCCCAGGACCTCCTTCACACCCGCTGCTGCCCATACGTGTCTCTCCCATCCAGTCTGCCTGCTTCTCATTTTTGAGACCCCGAGGTAGAACACTCTGCATCTGCCTTTTGGGAAGGGTCCCAGCGCCCAGACCCTTTGGGACCCTCGACAGGATTCCTCGGGCTGGGGAGACAAGAGCAGTTCGGAATACAACAGTGAATCCAGACTCATTTCGGGCAGCCTCCTACACGTCACCCCCCCCCCCCCAACTACGGGCTTCCTTGCAATCCTTCTGCAGGAGGGTTTTTCTTTTTTGCTTAAAATGGCCTCCTGCACCCAGGGGTGGTCTTGGGAGGGACGGGCATCGAAGGAGGGAGGGTGCTGCCTGTGACTTCACCTGGACCGCAAGGGGTGACGTGGCAGGAGGGGCTGCCGAGGGTCCGGGGAAGGAGGATGTCTTGGGCGGCCATTTGCAGAGAACGGCGGGGACAGGGGGAGGGGCGAGGGAGCCGGGGAGGGGGCCCTGAAGGCGCTCGGCACTAATCCGCCCTGGCACTTCTCTCTCCGCCTCAAAGTCACCACGCTGACCTGGTGCGGGCGTTCGGTGACCGTGCGCTGAACCTGGCCCCTCCACGCCTTCTGCGCAGCTGCCCAGAGGCCAGCCGTGCCTCTTCCTCCTCCTCTCATGCCCGGCAGGCACCTCCAGGCCTTTGGAGAAGCCACAAAAAGAAAGCCATCCCCAGGTAGGAGGCAGCAGATTTCAAGGCGCTCCCCACCTCCTGAGGCTGCCCATCCCACAGCTGAACTGGACTCACAGAATGCTAGAGTGGGAAGGGTACCACAGAGGCCATCTAGTCCCACCCCCTGCTCAGGGCAGGATCAGCCCAGAGCATCCAGGAGAAGGATCTGTCCAGCCGCTGCTTGAGGACCACCAGCCAGGGTTAGCTCCCCACCTCCTGAGGCAGTCTCCAGATAATTTGAAATGGAAGAAGAAAGTTCATATCCAAGGGCACCTTTAAGGCCAACCAGTTTTTATTCTAGGTGCACCCCAAAGCTTATGCCCAGAGTTGAACTGTGCTGATCTGGACTTAGAACTGTGTTCCAGGGTTTTTGGAGTGTGTGTTCCCAGGAGGCAAAGTTCCCTTTGTCACTCTCTCATGGAAGGAAGCCTTGATTTTCAGAAGCTTCAGCTCCCAAAATCTTGTCCGTCTCCATGGGCCTGCAGGCTTGAATGCAGCCGTTCTTCTGCAACCAACATGGAAATCCCCAGAAACGCAACTCTTGTGAGCGCCCCACCCACCCCACCCCACCCCACCCATGATCGGTTGCCTCTTTTGTCACAGTCCAGGATTCGCATGTGGGACAAAGGCGTAGGGGTCAGAATTGTCCCTTGTGGGGTTGTGCTCCAAGCTGCGTCTCCTGTGTGGTGGGACCCGTACTGAGAGGAGGCATGTGCCCCCTGGGAGGGGGGTGAGGCTGAGGGAGCCCGGATAGGCCTGCTCGGTCAGAACAGCTCCTGTCAGCCCAAGATCACGCAGCGGGCTGTGCAATCAAAACAGGCTCACCGGGTCTTGACTGCGGCCCCACACGGGCTCCCCTGCTGGCCCTTGGCACAGAGACTTGGAGCTGCTCGCTCTGGGTTGGGCTGGAGCCATTGGGGTGGAGCCAGGGGTGGGTTAGGGTTAGGGTTAGGGTGGCAGCCCAGCTCACACACGCTGGTGGGTCCTGCAGTCCACGCACAGGCCGGGGTTGTAATGCTGCTCCCCCGAGGAGGCAAGTGTGAGCTCTCGAGGGCACCCAGAGAGATTCCTTGAGAAGGCTGCAGAGTCTCTCTGAGCTACGGGTGCCCGTGAACCCCACCCTCTCTGCCCCGCCTGGCTGCAAACAGAGACAAAGGAGGCCGGATCGCTGCAAAACAAGCGCCAGTCCCTGGGCACCCGGGGCGGGTGAAGCACAGTTGCAGCCGGGGGCCCCGGGAGGCATTTCCCCCCCCCCAATGTGTCAATCAGTAATGGAAGGAGGGTGAAATCGCAGACAAGTGTGAACTCCAGCAGCGGGGGGGACGGGACACAGCACATCTCCCTCTCTGGGCCTGTGTGCCACGCTCTCCCGGCCACACAACAGAGGCGGGAAGCTCTCCTCCGTGGACCTCATGGGGGACTGGCCGGCCGGCCAGCCCATTGCTTTCGAAAGTCCTTGAGTGAAATCAGCCGGCCAGCCGCCAGCAAAGAGCCTCAGGAACGTGTGTGTGTGTGTGTGGGGGGGGGGATTTCAGGGCTGCCACCTGCATCCTGGGGGGTGGAATGCGAGTGCCCCAGAACTGGAGGGGACCCAGACTTCTGCCCAGGCAGCCCCTCTGTCTGTGGGCTATAGCAAAAGGAACAAAATTACCCTGTGGCTCCCACAAGACTAGCAGGTATAACAGAGACGCTGATTCGGTTTCCAGAAGAACTGTTCGATTCAAATTCAGGAGCTCCAGAGACCAACAAGAAGAAGAAGAGTTGGGTTTTATACCCTGCTTTTTACTTCCCCAAGGAGTCCCACCAAAATGACTTACAATCGCCGTCCCTGTAAGTAAGGTAAGTGAGGCTGAGAGAGCTCTGGGAGAACTGCTCTGCAAGAACAGCTCTAAGAGAACTGTGAGTAGCCCAAGATCACCCAGGTGGCTGCATGTGGAGGCGGATCAGAGGCCACTGCTCTTCTCTACTAAACTGCACAACAAGATTTTCAGGGTGTGAGCTTTCGAGAGTCCAAGTGCCCTTCGTAGGACACAAGTAGAGCCGGAATAGAGTCCTTTTATCCAGTCAGAGGGGGTGTTGAAGAGAAAGCCTGCAAAGGACACAGAAGGTCATCAGCTTGCTTGGGGCAGAGGGGAATGTATGGGGGGCAGAAAATTAGCACCTGCGGTGAGAGTAGGATCCGTGTCTTTGTAAGCTTGGAGAGGTACAAGCCGATGTCACCGTCAGTGACCGGGGTGCAAAGGACAGACGTGGAGCCAATGAAGCCCACAAAAAGCCACGTCCCAGTCAACCTCAGATACCACAAGGGGCTTTGGGTTGTTTTGGAGATTCTCCAGGTGGGAGAATCAGGATATTCCGAAATTATAAATTATCTTGGTTCCGTTGGAGGAGATGGCAGCTTCTGTGGGGGCTCTCATCTTTCCAAAAGCTCTGCTCATCAGAGGTTGTGCCTCTAAATCTCCAGGGATTTCCCAAACCAGAGTTGGAATGAAAATCCCACAAGGTCCCTCTGCAACACGCATGATTGATTCGTGCTGACCCTACCTCCCCCCCACAATATCCTGGATATAAGCCTCAATAGTTCCAAAAACGCCATGAGTAAATGTGCAGCTCTCTGCTTTTGGGGAATTAAGTTCTTTCTCTGTGCCTCCTAGCAAAGCAGTCTTCCCTTATTGGCCAGGGCATCAGTTCAAAGACTTCCTGGTTCCCAGTTGCAAGGCATGTCTTAAAGTGACTGCGCTCCAGAAGCCCTAACTTCTCTCAGCAGAGATTTGCCTCTTGGATTTATTCCCCCCTCCTTTGCTGTCTCCAGTCCTCCGCCCCCCCCCCCCAACCTCATTCAAGAAAAGAAAGAAAGAGACTCCTGTTGTGCTTGGCTCCCCCTTCCTTCTGAGCTTCCCCAATCAAGAGCAGAACATTTTCTATTTCAATTGGAGGAAGGGGGGGAGGGATAGAGGAAGACCTGAATTCAAATCGACCTGAATTCAGCAACAGAAAAAACAAAGGAAGCGCAGAATCAGCTCAGGGCCTGACTCCTGTTTCCCAGGCAGAAGCAGCCACTGGAGGCAGCTCCAGGCAGTGTCCCTGACCAGGCTGGCCCAGCCTCACCCCACCTCAGTTGGAGCTCGGGGGGGGGGGGGGGGAGGGGAGGCCGCCCAGGGTTGCTCTTCAGAGGCAGGCACCACTGAACCGCCATGTTTGCCTGGAAAACCCAGCAGGGTCGCAGGGAGTTCACGGCAACTTGGTGGCAGCAAACTGAGAGGCTGTTTGGGCTTCACCGGCTGGCCTCTTCCTCGGTTCTTGTCGACAGAGGCCCGGGGTCGAGGGCGCCCGCCGACACACAGCCTGGACGGAGAGCCACCGCCGTGCCGGGGAGGCGCCGCCTGCTGCCTCCCCCTTGGGGGGCAAGTGCCGTTCGGGGGCGCGGCGGTCAGGGCGAACGGTGCAGGGGCCGCCCTGCGTAACGTGCGGGGCTGCGGCCAAGGCAGCTCTCCTGCACGCCTCCGTGCCCTGATGCATCCTGACGCGCTCGCTGCATTTGGTGCCTCGCCCAAAAGTGATCTGAACGGCCTGCTATGTTCATTGATGCTAATTTGCTCCGTGTTTGGCAGCGGTTCATGGCTCGGTCAGCCTTGCCTGATACTCCGTCCCCGTTTGTCCCACTAAAGGTTTCTCTGTCGGCTCCGCTCAGCCTCCCGCTGCTTTATGAACCGTGAATGGACCGCAGCTGGGGACCGGCACACGTGAGCGCCGCCGCTGCGGCAGCCGGGGGGGGGGGAGGAGGGAGGGGCGGAGGGACACACGACAGGAAGGGGCAGCCCCCCCCCCCAGTGCTGAGAGGGCTCGGCGGGGAAGAGCAGGCAGGCGGAGGAGAGGCCTCTCGAGGGCTTCGGAGCCGGGCCGACTTGCGGGGGCCTCCCCACCTGTGCCAGGAGCATCGCCAGGGGAAGGCTCCCATCACCCCCGGGGTGACTTTGGGGAAATTCCTGGAGATTTGGGGATGGAGCCTGGGGAGGACAGAATCCACAGGGGGGCACAGTGCCCTAGAGAGCCCCCTCCGAAGCAGCCGTTTCCCCCAGGGGAGCTGGTTTCTATAGTCTGGCGAGGCGCTGCCACCCCTGGGATCGCCTGGCGGCTGGCATCCCTACAAGCCCGGCTCCTTGCTGGACCGCCAGAGAAGCTGGCTGGGCCCTGTGCCGGGTGGGATGCAGGACTGGACGGGCCACCGGCTGCTCCCGCAGGGCCCCTCCGAGGTTCTCGTGCCAGGGCAAGCAACCCAGGAAGCCTGCAGTCCGTACACGATGCCGATCGCTACCTCCTGATGTCTGTCCCCACAGCAGTTCATTGCGGTGTCCTGCCTCTGAATATGGAGGTTCCATTTTGGGCTATTGTGCTGAATAGTTTTGTCTGCCGTGTATTTGCCAAACCTGTTTCCAAAGCTACGCACGAGCCACCGAGCCCAGCAACGCCCTGCAGGAACTCCTGGGACGGCAGGGAACAATTTGCACAAGTGCCTGAGAATTCCGTCGGAGGGGCTTGGAACGAGGCTGCCTTGTGCACACCGTCGGTTCACCCCCCCTGACGGGCGGACCCTGCAGGTCTGTTGTGCTGTGAGCATTGCAGAGAGTCACCTCGAGAGAGCCTTGAGACCCAACCCCGTGCGGCCACTTTCTGCGGGGTTCCAAAAACTGGGGTGGAGGGTCCGCATAGCTAGATGGACGGATTCGCAGCAACGTGAATTCCTTGCTCACAGAGGAATCGGAAGATTGGTCCCCACATCCTCCATCACGGCCCTGGCCATCGCAGGGAAGCCTTCTCCTGCAGCTAAGGCACTTGGGAGAGAGAACTCCCCACCCACGGCCCCCCGGGAGCCCCCTGGTGACGGCCCCTCTGAGCTTGACATTGCTCATGACTTTGCCCTCTCCTCAGCTCTGCTCAGGGCTTTATTCATCTAGCCTGAAGGATCATGGTTTGATTGTGCTAGCAAAAGGAGGGAGGGAGGGAGGGAGGGAGGGAGGGAGGGAAGGAAGGAAGGAAGGAAGGAAGGAGGGAGGGAGGGAGGGAGGGAGGGAGGAAGGAAGGAAGGAAGGAAGAGGGAGGGAGGGAGGAAGGAAGGAAGGAGGGAGGGAGGGAGGGAGGGAGGGAGGGAGGAGGGAGGGAGGGAGGGAGGGAGGGAGGAAGGGAGGAGGGAGGGAGGGAGGGAGGGAGGAAGGAGGGAGGGAGGGAGGGAGGGAGGAAGGAAGGAGGGAGGGAGGGAGGGAGGAAGGAAGGAGGGAGGGAGGGAGGGAGGAAGGAAGGAAGGAAGGAGGGAGGGAGGGAGGGAGGGAGGGAGGGAAGGAGGGAGGGAAGGAAGGAAGGAAGGAGGGAGGGAGGGAAGGAAGGAAGGAGGGAGGGAGGGAGGGAGGGAGGGAGGAAGGAAGGAAGGAGGGAGGGAAGGAAGGAAGGAAGGAGGGAGGGAGGGAGGGAGGAGGGAGGGAGGGAGGAAGGAAGGAAGGAGGGAGGGAGGGAGGGAGGGAGGGAAGGAAGGAAGGAAGGAGGAAGGGAGGGAAGGAAGGAAGGAGGGAGGGAGGGAGGGAGGGAGGGAGGAAGGAAGGAAGGAAGGAGGGAGGGAGGGAAGGAAGGAGGGAAGGAAGGAAGGAAGGAAGGAAGGAGGGAGGGAGGAAGGAGGGAGGGAGGGAGGAAGGAAGGAAGAGGGAGGGAGGGAGGGAGGAAGGAAGGAAGGAAGGAAGAGGGAGGGAGGAAGGAAGGAAGGAAGAGGGAGGGAGGGAGGGAGGAAGGAAGGAGGAAGGAAGGAAGGAGGGAGGGAGGAAGGAAGGAAGAGGGAGGGAGGGAGGAAGGAAGAGGGAGGGAGGGAGGGAGGGAGGGAGGGAGGGAGGGAGGAAGGAAGGAAGGAAGGAAGGAAGGAAGGAAGGAAGGAAGGAAGCTTTAATTCAGCATTTTTCAACCTTGTCGCCATGGAGGAGACCCTGAAATATTTTTCAGGCTTCGGGGACCCTGGAAGGGTTGACATGGCCCTCCGGAGAAGTTGGCCCAGAAGAAAGATACAGCAGCCAATCAAGGAGGCTATCCAAACTTGTGGGAAGGGCCATGTAACCCCTGAGCCCAAGCTCAAAACCCTGTTTTAAAATAACAAAAATAATGTTATTGAGATAGGATTGTTTAAAATTAAATGCCCCTTGTGGCTCCGATGTGCTGCAGAGCTGCAGGAAGCTTTTTTGCCCTTCGTTTTTAGGAGGAGTGATTGCACGATAGCACAAAACCCCCTCCTTGCTTTCCCCCCCTAATGCTTCCTGCAGGAAGCCTCCCCCCCCCCCGTGTTTTTCTGGGGGGAAAGAGGCAGCCTAGCAAGTGAGGCAGCGAACAGGGGCCGCCAGAAGTGACGCTGGGAGGGGCGGGGTTGCAAGGGTGAGGAAAGCACACCAGGATGGCCTGAATTTCCACTTATGCATGGCCCAGCACATGATTCAGGCCAGGCCTGGGACCAGCCCAGCCCAGACTCGATTCTGAGTGAAGGTGGGATTTAGACCCATGCATGAACAATCAGTGATCGCAGCCAAATCGGCCATGCAGAAGACGTCACAGTGGCTCAAACCGAGGGGCCATCAGGAGGTCCACCAGCAGAACTCCAGAAGCTTCCCCATGGTGGCCCTGCAAGGACCAAGAGCACGAGGCCTCTCTGCCCCAGACTTGTCCCTTTGTACCTTGCGGCTGACAGCCACTCACGGACCTCTCTTCCAGATCTTTCTCTGGTCCCCTGTGGCAGTCATTCCATGTACTCATGTCTCTTTGGGGGAAGAAGGGCTTCCCATAGAACCCATAGAACCATGGGTCAGCTGGTCTCTCTCTGTCTTCCTGCCTCCCCTCCATGCCCTACTTGATGCTCATGAATCACCCTTCTGGGAAGGATCCATGCAAGAGTTGGCCACCCAAACCACACCCAGGGCTTCCCCCTGAATCTTGCCTCCGCTGCGTAGAGGGAAGACGAGGACATGGCAGAGGAGGGTCATGGGTGCCCATCTTGGGTCCCCTGGCCTGGGAGCCACCTTGGCGTTCCTCAGGAGGTCTTCTTGCCTCCCAGTCCTGCGGCCACCTGGCTCCGAGGAACCTTCCCATTCCGAGGCAGAAGGCTGAAGACTCTGAGCTGCCCAAGGGTGTCTGTTTGCTCCCACACAGACCTCCGGCAGCAGCTAATGTGGTTCAGAGAGACGCCGTTTGGGCCGCAGCCTCCCCTCGGCCTCCCTCCCCTCCCCTCTCACCTTTGGATGCACGGATGGACGGACGGACAGACGGGGCTCCCTGAATCCCAGCGCCATTAGGAAGTCTGTGCACAGAGTGTGAACTTCAGGGAACTTGTGGTGTGGCCCGAGAGAGGAGCCCCTTGACATCCTTCTGCCCCTTTGCAGGCCGCACCGGTGGGGGTTCAGGGGAAGCAGCAGCAGCAGCAGCCAGGGGGGGGGGGTTGCTGTTCCAGACCTTCCGCTTGAGGCTGCCAGGACAGTGACTGGACGCCGTGACACCTTCTGTTCCCGTCAGGAAGCAGCTCAGGGAAGCCACCGGCCTGGAGCTGACGGGGCCGGGATGCTCGCTGCCATCTGGACTGTTCTGCAGAGCTGGAAGTGAAACTCCAGGCGTGAAAAGGAGCCTTTCTGTGACCTGCTCAGGACGAGCGGGCTCAGGCTCACGCCTTGGAGACAGGCTCAGTCCCCGCCAGGCCAGGCACAAACTAGCCAGGCACAGCTCAAAGTTGGGCTGCCATTCTCCAGACATGGGCTGGAGTCCTCCCGGGATTCCAGCCGAACTCCAGACAACAATCCTCAGTTCCCCTGGAGAAGAGAGCGGATTCAGAGGGCACCTTCTACGGTAGGCCGTAGAGTCCAGGGGAAATGGGGGTCCCTCCCCAGGAACTACCCCAAACCTCCAGGAATTTCCCAACTCAGCGTTGGCAACCCTCAGGCCAAAAAGTAGTCTGGTTTCTTTGCCTGCTCAGGTTTAGGGGCCTGGGTACAACCCTCCTGGCTCTTTGCATGAGCTGATCCCTTGGCAGAGCTGGAACTGCAATGCCAGCCCTGGCCACCTGCAGGGAGGGCGACAAAGGGCAGCAGATGGCTGGTCTGCCGCCCCCTTCTCTCTCTCTCTCTCTCTCTCTCTCTGTCTCTCTGTCTCTCAAGCTTGGGTCCTGATCCCTGGCACCTTACAAGCAGCTTGCTCTGCTTACTGCTGAGAAGCACTCACCACTCCAGGCAGCAGCTTGTACCGCATTCTCTCCACACTCTGTCTCAGTGGGCCCTGCGAAGGCCATGGTGGGCCACAAAGGCCGAGAGGGGGCTGGAAAGGAGCTGGTTGTGGAGGGCAGGGGGCGAGGGGAGGTAAGGAACTGCGGCTAATTCAGATTTGTTTGCAGCAATGCAAAGGACTATTTGCTAATGCACAAGGGCCATCAAATAATAGAATCATGGCATTGGAAGGGACCTCCAGGGGCATCAAGCCCGACCCCTGCAGAATGCAGGAAACTGCCTCCCGCTCGCCCCCTGGACGATGCTCATCATCCAGGCCAGAGGGATAAATCAAGGGCAAGAGACCTTTCATCTCGCCTACCTCGCAGGGCTGTTGTGAAGATTCCATGGGATAACATCCAGTTTCCTCTTTAAGAAGGGGAGCCTGTGGAGATTCCTGAGATGTCTCCCATGAGAAGGTGGGTGGACGGACAGACGGACTGACTGGCATAAATGATACCAGAGGGTCACGGTCTTGGTCTGAAGTGATCGTAAAAGGTTTGAAACTGGGGCACTTTTAAGACCAAGGAAAATTAATTGTGGGTAAACGCTTTTGTGTGCACACTCTGAAGAAGTCTGAAGAGGTGTGCATGCAGATGAAATCTTTTATCCAGAATTAAAATTTGTTGGTCTAAAAGGTGCCCCTGGACTCATGGAAAGACAGACAGACAGACAGACAGACAGACAGACAGACAGACTCCTGCTCCCCCTTCAGATCTGTCTCTGCCTCAAACCATTGTGGGTGAGGAACAGAAAACCATCTGTAGTTTTTGCTAAATGCGTGGGCTCAGAGCCGAGAGGCGAAGCTGCTCCCTGGCCAAGAATGTTTGTTTTTGCAAACACGTGCATCAAGCCCCCCCCCGCCCCCCCGCCCCAAGTGCCCTGCGATGTTCTCTTCGGTCTCTCTGGAGAGCGACTGCATGACCTAAATGGATTCCCAGCCGCAGCTCTTAGGATCATTCGGGGTGTTAATAATGCATCTCGGCATGGCTCCGAAAGCACTTAGCCAGCGTCCCAGCCGGAACACCCCTCTGCCTCCTTGTGAGGAAGAGCAAGCTCACAGTGACGGAGCCATACAGAGAGGCCACGCACCGCCTCCTCTCATGCAAAAGGGCCCAATCCACAGGGACATTTCCTTGCACCAGTCCACTGAAGCCAAAAAAGGTTAAAGGACGAGCAGCCTGATAGTATAAATGCAATGCACAGGAAAAAAGAGAAATAATCAAGATAGCCTCCTGCTTTTTGCCTTGCATATAGAAAGCTAGCTCTTCAGGGGAATGGGTGCCAACGCTCATTTGGCAGCTCAGCAAGTCAGCTGTCCACTGGTGGGGGAGAGGCCTCCCAGCGAGCCAGCCCCCACCCCCACCCTGGGCGTCTCAGGGGCTGCCTTTCGGATAGGTCCAGTCCATCAGGGTGGGCGGGGGGGGAGAGTCTCTCCAGCTTTATTAACTCAGCTTCCCTCCCTGCCTCCGGCTGGCTGGCAGACGCTCCCGTTTGGCACGGCCGGCTGCATCTTCTGCGTGGGAGCTAATGGGCGAGTCCTTGGCAAGTAGTTAGGAAGCCGGGCGCAGCATCCTCGGCGGCTGCGGACTGCCCGTTGCTCAGCTGGTGCCTCTCCAGGGGGCTTTTGCCACCCAGGGCCTCGGGGTCCCTCGAGAGCAGGGACAAAGGGCAGAGGAACAGGGCTGGGCCTGCGGGCGGAGGGGGCCCAGGCAGTGCCCTGTCTCTGGCGCTTCCCTTTGCCCCCTCTTCCTTGTGGCTGGGATGGGGGGCAGCAGAGGCCACAGGAGGGGGGGGGGAAAGGCAGGAGCCCAGGGAGCCAGAGAGGAAGCACAGCGCCCAGCCTGGAGGTGCAGGGGCTGGAAAGGCACTACTCAGGGTTGCCAGATCCAGGCTCCTCCACTGTCCTTTTGCTGACCCCCCAAATAGGCGCCCTTTCCCCTTCTGTTCCGCCTCCCACTCCCCCAGTCCTTATCCAAAATCTCTTGGCCTTCATCAGGCAGCAAGCGGAGTCGGTGGCCTTCCTCCGGCCAGGAGAACAAGGGGCTTGTTTGTTTGCTCAGCACCCATGCGGTGTTGATCGTCCACATGGCAGACTGCAGAGATGGGCCCGGATGAGTGGGCAGGCGGATGAATAATGGATACAGGCACAGCTGTGCAGGATTCTGGGGGTCTGCTTTCCCATGGAGGGGGGAGGGGAGACACCCGCCGTCCCCAGCCCAGCCGCCCTGAAATAATCTCAATTATAGGAGCACAGATCATTTTTAATGGCTTGTTTCCTGGGCCGGGCAGCCCTCCCTGCCAGCTCCAATTAGCTCCTCCCTGCCAGCTCCAATTAGCTAATTGCCTTCCCCCTGCAAGCTGATTCCATAGCCCAGGCCCTGAGCCCAAAGGACGACTTTCGATAGAGCAACCATCCGCTGCGCTCCTGAAACCCCCCCCCCCACGCCCCCCCCCCCCAGGGGGTTCTGCAGGTAGGCCAGGCAGAGAGGCCCACGTTGCATTTCCTGCCTGCACCCAGGATGTGGGCAGCCTCCTGCACTCGCCACCCTGTCGGCCCGTCCATGTTGGCCGGCAACCGAGCACATGCCCTGAAACACTGAAAGCACAATGTGTTTTTCTCCTGCAGTGCACATGGGTCACTGTGGGGCATCGAGGGTTGCCAGCCCCCAGGTGGTTCCTGGAGATATACAAAGTGGAGCGCAGCACCAAGCTGCTTAAAAGACTACAATATATTAAGGGAAATGAAATTTGTATAGAAAGGGTCATAAGTGTCTAACCGTTCTGCTCTGCATGCATTCTGTCTGTTGTGGAGGCAAGCAGAGAGGAAGAGCACTCTGGTCAAGGAACCCAAAGACGGAGGAAAGTGGGCTTTTATACCCCACTTTTCACTACCTGAAAAAGTTTCAAAGAGCTTACAAACACTTTCCCTTCCTCTCCCCATGACACCCTGTGAGGGAGGTGGAGCTGAGAGAGCTCTGAGGGAACTGGAACTGGCCCGAGGTCACCCAGCTGGCTGCACGTGGAGGAGGAGTGGAGAATCCAACCTGGCTCTCCAGATGGGAGTCTGCTGCTCTTAACCTCTGCATGACACCAGCTCCCTCTGATGGGCCAATGGCCTGATTGTACAAGGCAATTAGAAGGCCCCTAAGATTGGTGGCAGGGTCAGAGCAATCATGGCTCACTGCTCGCTTCTTCAGATCTGAAGTGAAAAGTGACTCACGAAGAAGAGTTCTTTTATGCACTCTGCTTTTCCCTGCCTGATGGAGTCTCAAAGAGGCTGACCATCTCTTTCCCTTCCTTTCCCCACACCCTGTGAGGCAGGTGGGGCTGAGAGAGCTCTGAGAGAACTGGGACTGGCCCAAGATCACCCAGGTGGTTGCATCTGGCCAGACTAGAGGCCACCGCTCTTAACCATTTTGTCCAGTCCACCTGGCAACTGCCAAGCAGGTCCTGCCATACCAAGGATCCCCACCAGGTGGGGTTGCCAACTCCTGGATGGGGAACTCCTGGGGACAGAGGGGATGGGGGCAGGGTTCAAGGAGGGCTGGGATCTGAGCAGGGGAAATAACAGTCTTGATCCCTTCCCCAGACTAGCAATCATCTCCAGGGGAACTGACCTCTGCAGTCCGGAGACCATCTCCAGGCCCCACCTGGAGGATGGCAACCCCACCACCGGCTCAGGGATTTGCTGCTCATATTCTCCACACACACACACACACACACACACACCTCGCTGTAGATGCAGCCAGCCTCCCTGCTGCGCTGTTTGCCACTGGCCAGAGTGGCACATTTCCTCCTCTTGCTTGCTTCACAACCCTGCCCCCCACCCCGCCGGCCAGTTCATCAGCTTTCTTGACACCCCCGCTAAATGTTGGGGGTCCTGCTGAGCCCCGCAAGCCAACTCCCCCGTAGGCGAGGGGGCCTTTGCGAGCGGCGCACCGTCAGCCGACCCCCGGCCTCCCCCAGGCGGAGAGTCACATTCAATTGCCGTCGCCCTCATCCGAGCCGACAAGGAGCCACACGGCAAAGGTCAGCCCCAGAAAGCTCCTCCGGAGAGCGGCCGGGCGGCCAGAGCGGCGGCGGGAGGGCCAGGTGTCCCCTGCCCCCCCCCCAGCACCTCTTCCCTCCCTTCACCCTCGCTTGAGTCCTGCCTGCTCCCCTGAGGTGAAGGGGGCCAATGGGGGGATGCCAACCTCTGGGGAGGGCCTGGAGATCTCTGGGCACACTTTGGCACCTCTTTCCCGAAACCCTGATGAGCTCTCGGGCACGGTCTCGACCCAAGAGGGAAGACCAACTATTCAAGGCGTTTGTTTCAAGCCCACCCCTCCGATGTGGGGCTTTCCGCTTGTGGAGAACCTTTGAGCCCAGGCGGGTGGCAGAGAGTCACGGCCCCACACCTCCAGGAGTCCTCTCCAGACGTTGACCCAGGGAGGAGGTCAGAGCACAGGACGGCTGGGAGGAACACAGAGACTGGGGCTCCGAGTCGGGTCTGCAGGCTGGCGGGTCAAATCACTGCCCAGGATGCTGGCCTTCGTCCTCAGAGAAGACTTCCTGGTGCCCCATCCCGTTGTCACTCCAGCCACACACGTTGTCACTCCAGCCACACACCTTCATCCACTGTTCACCTGCCCCAAACCCCTGTACAAGATCAGCCTTGTAGGCTGCCAGGACGTGTCCTTTGTGAGCTGAAGGTCCAAAACCATCTATCCAGCCAGGCCGATCTCAAAAGTAAGAAACATCCTGAGGTGGCTCCAAAATGAGTCGGCCAGCTTGGCACCCCAACCTCCAGTTGCTCGGCATCCCAATCCAGAGTTTGGGACGAGGGTGCCTTCCACTCACCTTTCTCCACCTGCTGCCCATCACCATCAAAATGGCCCACAGATTCTCTGGAAGCGCAACCAGGACCGTTCCCGAGGAAGGGTTTCATCCCCAAACCTGTTTCCATTCAAATGGCCGGCCTGAGGGGCACGAGGCCCAGCCGCCCCCACAAGCGCCCGAAGATGCCGCACGGCGGACGGATCCACACGCAAGCTCAGTCCTCATCCTTCTCCGCGGCTGGGTCTGCTCTGCTTCAAGGGGGGCGGGGGCCGAGGGGAGTCAGCCGCTTCCCCACCCGAACGGCCTGAGCAGAGCCACTCTCTGCTTCAAGGTGCCGACCCCCAGGCGAGGTCTCCGGGAACCGCAATGGGTCCCCGCTGGAGAAAATGGAAGTGTTGGGGCTGGGCTGGGCTGGACGGCATTCTCTTCCAGTGAGATCCCCCTCAAGACCAGCCCTCCCCAGGCGCCACCCCCAAAACCAGCAGGAATTTCGCAGCCCAGAACTGGCAACCTACCTCTGCTGTTTCCTGATTCCCAAGGAAGTCCTGGTCTTCCCTTCTGCCAGGTCGGCCTGCGCCATCCTTCCCCTCCTGAGCGCAAGGAGCATCAGAAGGATTGGCTCTCCCTGCCGCTGCACAGAGTGGGTGGAGCCACCGGCGTTATTTGGGTCACCCAACCCCACACAGCCGCCACACCCCCCCTGCCTCGTGACGTGTCAGAGTTGGTTCCTTGTTTCTGTGCTTGCTCATCTGGAGGCCACTGATGCCTGGATGGCCTAGGCTAGCCGGGGCCACCTGGTCAGGTCTGAGAAGCCCAGCAGGGTTAGCACTTGGACGGGAGAGCGCCAGGGGAGGCCGGGGTTGCTACGCAGAGGCAGCAAGGGCCACCCAACACGGACGTCGCTTGCCTGGAAAACTCGATGGGTTGACCGGAACTCGGCCACCACTCGATGGCACCACCAGAGCCTTCCTAATTGGTCAGGCGCAGCTGGTTTTTATGTGGCCGGAGAATTCTGCCAAACCAGACCGAGGCGTAGCTACCGAGTCCGGCACCGTCCTTCTCCCAGAGCCCGACGAGCTGCGCATGAGGGCAGCCACTCCCCGTTGGCACCGCTTCTCAGCAGCGCATTCATGGCCTGTGGGCACGGAGGCCCCTCTCGCCAAGAGGCTAGGGGCAGCTCAATCGCCTGTGGCGGTGAGTCCCCCCGGGGAATTAGGGCTCTGCTCAGGCCCTTTGGTGGGGGAGCAGCTGCCTTCCTCCGGCCCCGGCCCCACCTTGAGGCAGAGCAGCCTCAGCCAGGGAGAAGGACAATAACCATCAATCGCAACGTCATCAAGCACTTCAGTAAAAGCAATAATTAACCACATCAAGTTGAAAGAGTTCATCCTTCAGACAGGACTTTAGCCCAGATTGTCTCCAGGATGTGGCCGAGTCGGTCCGCAAGAGAACAGCTCAAACCCAGCCCAGAAACGCCTTTCAGATCAGCCAGAGATTTGGGATTTGAGCTTTCCAGAGTCGAAGCTCCGTCAGAGGGCAGTGGGAATGGGAATCTGGGAGTCTTTGTACCCCGACTTCTGACAGAGTCATAAAGACTCTGGGATCTCCATTTTAACCCCTAGCTAACAAAGGGAGCTCTGAGTCTCAAGCGCTTGTGGCCCGAAATGGCTGTCAGTCTCTAAGGCCCTCCGGGACTGGCGTTTTTGTCTTTCTGTTAGACCGGAGAATGCACAGCCTGCTGCCCAGGGCTTCCCCAGCCCACTGCCTGAGACTCCCGGAATCATTCTTGAAACCCAAGGAGCCCTACAGGACATATTTAATATACTGTAGATTTATTATCTGCTTTTCAACTCAAACTCCTAAAGTGATGTATAAATGACAAAAAGGACCATAAAAGAGTCAGAGAGGAGCTCATAAGAGATGGAGGAGACCTGGACTTCTCTGGAGAGACCCCGGCTTTTCTCCCCATTGGGGTCCTTGTAGAGAGAGCGTCTCCAAGGTGTGACAGAGTTCACCTGCTAGTCAGGTGGACCAAAGAGGCCGGGAGTTTGATGGCTAGATGGGCCCGGATTTGTTTTTTAAGTGTTGTGCACTGGAACCAAAAGGCAAAGAGGGGGTGGGGGAGGCCACTATGCAGGATCTCTCCTTTTCCCATCCGTTCCTTTGCCTTTTGGTCCCACCCCTCCCCCCAGAAACCAGCCCAGTCTATTTATGTCTGCAGAATGCAGAGAAACAGCTCCCACAGGAGAGCCCTGAGAAGCCCCCCCCCCCGCCCCCGCCTCCCAGCACGTTTTCTTAAACATGTTTTCGGATGGACGCTCTGGGGAAAGGCTGGCTGCGCTGTGAACTGGAAGGTGTGGGCTTCCCGGCTCTCTCCCAATTGCCCCACACCATGGATGGACGGGGGAGGGCTGCTGGTGGTGGGCCGGTGCTGCGCAGAGGCAGGCAAAGGCCACCCCCTCTGTTTGGCTCTTGCCAAGGAAAACCTCGGCTGGCGGGGGGCGGGAGGGCCCACCTCTGAGCTGCCCCCCTGCACTTCTTGGAGGATCTCCCACCCTAGTGTTAATCCGGCCCACCTTGCTCAGGTCCAGGGATCTGCAGCAGGGTGAAGCCCTAGTGGGGGCCAAAACTCAGCCGTGACTCCCTGGCACTTGACACAATACCTAGCGATAGAGAGCGTCATAAAGTTTAAAACGCAGGATAAAAGCCCACCCAGGACAGGGGGGGAAGGGAAGTGCGGCACAAAGCCGAGGGGAGGGGAGCAGGGAGAATTCTTCAGGGCTGGGGCTTCAAGGGTGCTGCCCCCTTCCTACAGCAGAGGGGGGGGGCTTCTCGGACAGAGCGGCCCCTTTTCTTACCCTTCATGCATGGGATGAGACAGGAAGCAAAGAGCCTAGCAGACATTCATCTAGGCTGGTCCAGCCACACCTGAGGGACCCACTGGCGTTTCAGGGCAGGAGCTTTGGAGAGTCAGAGGTCCCTTCATCAGATACAAGCCGGAAAGATCATCTCCCCAAAACTGAGCCGTTCGGCTGGAGACCAACATGCCTATCCTTCGGAACGGAAATTCCTAACTCTCGGAAGGAAGACTTCCGCAGTGGAAGAAGCCCCCAAGGGTGGTCCGTAGAGTTCATTTGGTGACCGGGTTTTGAGCCAAGGTAGAGAAGAATCCAGCCAAGATGCGTCAGACGAGAGGATGCCCCACCCCAGCCTGGCCTCCTTCGCCATCCGTCGGTTCCCCACCCCGGGGACAGGCTGATCTTCCTTCTGCCCGGGATGCAGGATGGGAGCTCCCAAGTCCTTCAGTCTCTGGGGACAGAAATAGGCCAGTCCTCCAGGACGCCTCCCCGCCCCGAAAGCACCCCAAAAGCGAGCGGTCAGGCAGCGGGACTCACCTGAGCATCCCCTTCGGCCTGGCTTCCTCAGCGCTGGGCTGAAAGCGGTCCCAAGTTCAGGCCCAGGGAAGGGGCTGACCCTCCCGGAGGCCTCCCCCCTTCCTGAGGGCGGCTTCTGGCTGGACAGACTGGCTGGTGCCAGAGGGCTCAGGGAGTTAATGAGGTGGAGAACTCGGTGGCGAAGGCCTGACTCGCCTGGTCACCCTTTGCACCCTCCCCAGCGTCCTCCCAAAGCCACAGCGCCCTTAACCCTTGCTCTGCTGCTCCTCCAGCGCATCAGCCAACATCATGGCCAGTATGAGGAATCTTCCCAGGAGGACTGCACTGAAGCACGCCCTTGGACGCCCCCCCCCCTCCCCAACTGGGCTGTCCATCAAAAGAGACAAGAGCGGGAGGATCCTGGCATTCTGTGCCTCTGTTCTCTTGATTCCTCCGAGAGGACAGACTATTGAGGCAGGAGAACTGCCAGAGCTGGGCGTCAGGAGCTCCCCGGGGGTCCAAGGAACCATGATGCACTGGAATTGCCAACCTCCAGGTAGATCTCCTGGAATTACAACGGAGCTGCAGACTACAGCAGGGAGTCTTACGGGGAAGGCTGACTGTGGTGCTGGACCATCTCACAGGCGACGTGCCACATTGTGTGTCCTGCAGGCCGGCTGGCTGGCTGGCTGTGAGTCTGATCTTTGGCTTTCCTTCCATGACGGACAGTCCACACTATGGGCTTTCCCTCGTTCTCAGTGTCCTTACTTGGGTGATCCTATCATGTTTGAGCGGGGGGGGGGGGGGCTGATACACTTGAGTTTTGCAACCTCTAGTGGATAAATCAGTAATACATCACTATATGTCCTGCATGAAAATAGCAGGTATTTATGCTTGGCTTACAGCACTGTAATACTGAATCGACCAGTAGAGGGAGCAAAACATGTTCAGAACAGGGGGCAGGAAAACAAGACTTCCAAAAGCCTTGCGTCTCTGAACAGCTGCCTAATCCCTCCTCCTGACCCCCTCCCCTGCCCACGCCACCTGATCCAGACCAAATTTTCCGTCATTGATCCTGCAGTGGCGTTGGCAGAAGACAGTTGTAATCATGTGGCGCTAATTGACCCACGGCCTAATTATACAAAACATCACGTGGCTTTTTTCAAGTCTGGACTGGACATTCTCTTTCTCTCCCCATCCTTGTTGTGTCATTTTGTTTGGCCTTGAACTGGGCTCTCCCTGCCCGGGAGCAGAAGGGGAGGCAGAATCCTGGCCCATAGTGGCCACTTCTTGCCACGGCAAGTACAAACAATCTCC
Source organism: Paroedura picta (assembly GCF_049243985.1). NCBI lineage: Eukaryota > Metazoa > Chordata > Lepidosauria > Squamata > Gekkonidae > Paroedura > Paroedura picta. The sequence goes on from NC_135378.1 coordinate 86,950,506, forward strand.
GGAGCTGGATCCACAAGTTTGGGGTGGCTCAGAGAGCAGAGCCTCAGCCCAGGGGGGCACCCAGCAGCAGAGCTGTGCAGCTTGACCAGAGGGAGGGGTCAGCTGAAGGAAAGGGGCATAAACGTATTATTCACTTGCATCAACTCCTCTCCAGACGATTTCCTTCTTTTCGTAGACTAAACACGTCTATTTTCCTTTCCAAGAAAGGAAGGGCCGGGGCTCAGTGGCAGAGCCCCTGCTTGGCATGCGGAAGGTCCCCGGTTCAATCCCCAGCAGCATCTTCAGCTCAAAGAGGACCAGGCAGCAGGGGAGGCGGACAGACCTTGGCCTGAGAACTCTGCAGAGCTGCTAGTCGTCCAAGTAGGCAATACTAACCTTGACGGAGCAATAAGGTTCGACATGCGTTCGTGTGTGCACAATCCTCCATATCACACAGAAGGGAAGGAGCACTTCATAGAGCTCTCTGAAACTCTGCTCCTGGGGAAAAGGGACCCTGAGGAACAACACTGGGAGGGGGGGGGGAAATATGCAGGTGGAAGCGGAAATGGGAAGAAGCAGCTAAAGAAGGCTGGATTCAACCCTAGATGACCCTGCAGAGTCCCTCAGACACCCACCTCGGCTGGGAAACTTGTCACTCATTGGCTTTCCTGCCCTAGAGGGGACGGTGCAGCTGCTGCTGCTGAGCCCCCAGTAGCCCCCTCCCTCCCCCCTGTCTGTCACTCAGAGGACGCAGGCCTGGAGAAAACTGACAGCCCAGCGAATGGCTGCCTTCTTAAAAGCCCCCTCCATCTTCATGTACATCTGCATTCTTGGGAAGGGAACCGGCCCCCGAGGGCAGAGTGGATCACGTGCTTCACACATGGTTTTTGAGTGACTTCAGATCATGGGCTGGGGGGGGGGGGAGGGAGGGTTCCCCCAAAGGCATCTAGTCCACCGGCTCTCCTGCGCCTCTGACTGCAGGAACCAGCCCCACAAAGAAGGCAAACAGCGTGGAAGCAGCAGGTGTATCCCCCAGCTCAGTTTTTGGCTCTGCTGCCTAATAGGACGGTTAGAGGGGCCCCTCGGTGGAGCAGGCTTCCTCGGGAGGTGGTGTTTAAGCAGAGGCCAGATAGCCACCTCACAGAAATGGGACCTTGAGATTTGAGAGGGAGCGTTCCCTTGAAGAACTTTTACGTATTGACTCTGGGAGGCCCCAAGTTCAAATCCTCCCCAACTCATGGAAAGATGGAGGGTTGAGCATTCATGGTGGGATCCGAGCTTTGTACTTTTCCTGGCCACGACACTCACCCCAGGACCTGGGTCAAGGCCTATTTGGAAGCCTCGCCTACACTGCAGGTCTGTTGTGACAACAGATGACTCTGGAAGAACTTAAAAGCCGAGAAGTGCTCTTGACATGTTGAGCCGAGCGTTCCAACAACAAAAGAGGTCCCAGCGGGGAGCTGTGCTCGTCTGCAGCACCTTCAAGGCCAGCAAGGTCTTCAGGGCAGGAGCTTTCAAGAGCCACGGAAAGGGAGCTGCGGGACTCCCCAAAACTCCTAGCCTGAAATTGTTGCTGGTCTGATCAGGGCCGCTAACCTCTAGCACAGCTCATGCCGATGTGTGGTCTTCCTGCCCAAGGGCTGGACTTGTAATGGAGCTTTGCAGAAGGGCTGGCGGGGGGATGGGAATCCTTGTCCCGAGTATTATCCTCTTAGAATCCTGGAAGTGAGCGCCAGGGTCATCTAGTCCAACCCCCTGCACTGTGCAGGGCACTCACAGCACTGTCACTCACCCACTGTCACCTGCCACCCCCTTGAGCCTTCACAGGACCAGCCTCTCCATCAGATGGCTCTCCAGCCTCTGCTTAAAAATCCCCAAAGATGGAGAACCCACCACCTCCCGAGGAAGCCTGTTCCACTGAGGAACTTCTCTCACTGTCAGGAACTTCTTCCGGATGTTTAGATGGAATTTCTTTTGCATTAATTTCATCTCATTGGTTCTGGTATGTCCCTCCGGGGCAAGAGAGAACAACTATATGGCAGCCTTTTAAATACTTGAAGATGGTTATCATATCACCTCTTAATCATCTCCTCTCCAAGCTAAACAGACCAAGCTCCCTCAACCTTTCCTCCTACGTCTTGGTCTCCAAACCCCTCCCCTTCTTTGTTGCCCTCCTCTGGCCACGCTCCAGTTTGTCTACCTCCCTCTTCAACTGGGGTGCCCAAAACTGAACTCAGGACTCCATGTAATCAAATCTTCTCCCCCTTGGGGATCCAAGGCCGCTTACAACATCCCTCTTGCCTTCACTCTCCCCACAGTAACCCTGCAAGGCAGGATAGGCTGAGAGCCGGTGGCTGGCCCAAGGTCGCCGAGGAGCAAGTGGTCATGGCAGAGTGAGGATTCGAACGTGGGTCTTCCACATCTTAGTGTTCAGGCCTCCCTGAGCTCACCAGCACTTTCAGGGGAAAGAAGTCTGAAAGGTTTTGGGCAGGTGATGTGCAGTTTGGTGGCTTTCTTCCAGCAGCGCTGGGATCACCAGAAACCCTTAAAATATTTTCACGGTACCAGACTGACAAGTCTCCACTGTTTATTTACTGATCTCTGGCACCCTCTCATGTCAGCCCCACAAAACTGCTCTTGAGAGTCCAAGAGCAGAGACAAAACAGAGGCTTTCTCCCAGTTTGAAAGAGAGACGGCTTCTCAAGGATGGGCACGCTATTTCCAGGAACTGCTAGCAGCAGCCCCAGAGGGGGAGAGAGTCCAGGAATGCAGTCTAGCAGCACAAGGGGACCCAGATGTCGAGGGGATTGGAGCATCTTCCCCGGGAAGAAAGGCTGAGGAGTCTAGGACTTTTTTGGAAAAGAGACAACTTTCTCAAAATATGGAAATGCGACAGCATCCAGTGAAGCTGAGGAGCAGTATGTTCAGGACAAAGGACATACCACTTTACAGAGAGATTCAGATATGGAATGCACTGCCAGAGGACGTAGTGATGGCCACAGGAATGACCAGCTTTCAAAGGGGATTAGACAGATTCATGGAGATCTGACCACAGGTGATACACAATCCTCTGAATCCCAGAGCCAGAAGGCCTCGGCCTCTCTGCCCTGTGGCTGGCCCCTGGGTGAGACGGGAGGCTGGACTGGAGGGACCCTCCCCGGCCTGACCCAGCAGGGCTCTTCTGAGGGTCTTCTCAGAGGAAGGCCTCGGCCTCTCTGCCCTGTGGCTGGCCCTGCAGAGGAACTGGCTGGCCCCTGGGTGAGACGGGAGGCTGGGCTGGAGGGACCCTCCCTGGCCTGACCCAGCAGGGCTCTTCTGAGGGTCTTCTCAGGGGAAGGCCTCGGCCTCTCTGCCCTGTGGCTGGCCCTGCAGAGGAACTGGCTGGCCCCTGGGTGAGACGGGAGGCTGGACTGGAGGGACCCTCCCTGGCCTGACCCAGCAGGGCTCTTCGGAGGTTCTTATTGCATTATACAGTCTTATAAAATTATCCATGGGCTGGAGAGAGTTGAGTATAATAACATTTCCCCCTCTCCCAAAATATTGAGGGCACCCCATAAAACTGGTAGGAAGGTGAAATAGGACAGCCGAATCTTGCCAGGTCTCAGGAGCTAAAGTGGATGGGAGACCACCCAGGAAAGGTCTGCAGAGGGAGGCAGAGGCAAACTGGCCCCTGCTTTTGCAGGCCATGCGTGGGATGGTTCATGGTGCCTTCTCCCGGGAGGCCGCCAGATCCAGGCGGGGCCTGCAGGTCTCCAGGAATGATCCTTGTATCTCCAGTCTGCACCAGCTGCTTGGGGGGGGGGGGGGCGCTGCGGTCTGGTGCCCCGGGGGGGGGGGGGGGTCCAGGCCTGCCTGCCTGCCAGCCTCCGGGGGGGTGGGGGGCTGAGGGTCCCCCGCACGGACGGCTCCTCTGCAGACCGCGGCGGAGGCTGCTCCGGAGGGGGCTCTCCCTCCCAAGCCGTGACCCTCCCAGTCCGGCCCCGCTTTGCGCAGGTTTCCCCCGTGGGGGGGGGGGTGTCAGCCCGGGGACTTAGGCAGCTCCGCCCGGGCGCCCCGAGGCTCCTGCGCAGGCGGGCGGGGAAGGAGGCCGGGGCCGGGGCGGCGCCAGGGCTGCGGGGCGGTGCCGGAGCGGAGCGGAGCGGAACGAGGCGAGGCGAGGCAGGCGAGGCGCTTCCATGGCTGCTGCGCTCTACGGCGGCGTCGAGGGGTGAGCGCTCGGGAGCCCGGGCGGGAGGGAGGGCGGGGGGGGGGGGCGTCGCGGGGCGGGGGGCGCAGCAGGGCCGGGCTGGGCGCTCCTCCTGGGGCGGCTCCGGCCGGCGAACGCGGAAGGGCGGCGCGCACTGGCGGTGGGCGCGCCCCCTTCTCTCTCCCTCCCTCCGGGCTCCGCCTCCGTGCCGGCGCGCCCTGCCCTTGCCAACCTCCCGGGGCGGCCTGGCGTCCCCCGCCCGGCAGTCGAACTCCAGCAGAGAGCCCTGAGAAGGCGGGGGGGGGGTGGAGGGGGGGCAGCCGGGGCCCCCGGGCCAGCTGGCTTGCCTGGCCGCTCTTTCCTCCGCAGGGGGGGCACCCACTCCAAGGCGGTGCTGATCTCGCAGGATGGCCGGATCGTGGCCGAGAGCGAGGGACCCTGCACCAACCACTGGGTAAGGAGCTGCCTGCCCGCAGCCCGAAATCTTGGGGCTACTGTCCTTGGAGTGTCATTGTTATTGCTGTTGTCAAATGTGTTTCCTCGTGTTGTCTGTATCTGTCCCCTGTTCCCTGTAAACCCCCCTGAGCCTTCAGGGGAGGACGGTATATAAATATAAATATAAATAATATAAAGGTCTACCAAGGTTGGTCTTGCCTGCTCAGGCCGGCAGCTGCTCTCTGGGGTCTGGGGGGGGGTCTTCTGCATCTCCTCCTCCCTGGTTGGACTTGGGACCTTCTGCTCCTGAGCCCCGGCCCCTCCATCTTGCACCTCCCTGAGACAAGCGGCCTGCAAATAGTCACCCAGGCAGGCACGGATCCAGGCCGTTCCTGAAACACCGCCTAGTGCTGGAATAAGCCGCGGAGGGCCACCACAGGGAAGGCCCCGTCTTGTGGGGCAGCCAAGATGAAGCAGAGCCTCCAAAACCGTGCCCGGTCTCAGCTGCGCGGGGCACCCACTTGGTAAGGGAGGCACCCCAGGGCCCACCCTAGTGCAAGACCGCTGTTCCAGTGCCCCGGAAGAATACACAAGGTTTAAAATACAATCATCAGCACCCTGCCTTGTTCTCCAGTGGGAAGCCAAAGCAGCCTCTCCCAGAGGTGTGTTCGGCTTGGAGTGTTTGGCTGGCCCACGTTCACCCACGTGCAGAAGGGAGACTTTGACCTGGGCCAATTCTGGGTCATTCTTCATTGGACTCATGTTCCGCCTTCCCGAGTTGTGACAGCTCAGGGCGGTGAGCTTCATAGATCCTGGTCCGATATCTAACTAAGGAACACGGTCGCTGGTTTGGGGGGAGGGCGCGGCCCATTCTTCCTGCTCGTCTCCGAATCTCTTTGCTGGGGGGGGGGGGGCTTGAGCAGGCCCTGAGTGTTCGGATGTCGCCAGCCACAATGGAGACGTCCTTGGTTCTGTTCTCTTCCCGCAGCTGGTCGGCTCGGACAAATGCCTGGAGCGGATCGAGGCCATGGTCCGCGAAGCCAAAGGGAAGGCGGGGGCCGACACGCAGGCCCCCCTGCGCTCCTTGGTGAGTGTCTCCGCCCCCTCCCGCCTGGCTCCTCCTCCCTCCAGCCTGTGTTCAGGCCCTCCCAACCCCAGGGTCCCCCTCTGAACGCCCGGAGCCCTTGTAGGCTCCCCCCCCCCAATCATTGCAAAAGCCGTTCCTGCTGCCCCCACGTGCCTCCTGGGATGGCGGATTCACTCTGGGAAGGCCTGGGCCTGTTGAGACCCTGGATGCAGCCAGGCCTGTGTGTGTGTGTGAGAGAGAGAGGGAGGTGTTCACTGGGGGGGGGCGGTTGTTGCAGGGCCTGTCACTGAGTGGAGGGGAGCAGAAAGAAGCCACCCAGAAGCTGATAGAGGAGCTGAAGAGGCGCTTCCCCCAGCTGAGTGAGAGCTACTACATCACCACGGACGCCACGGGGGCCATGGCCACGGCCACCGACAACGGTGAGAAGGTGGGGTTGTGGGCGGTGCACTTTCGTGGACGGCCAAATTGGCTGGTGGGGCCCGTTCTCCATTGGTTGGTCTTGCCGAGAGCTGAGCTGACCAGTTAAGTTTCTCCGCAGAGTTTGGAGGCCCGACTAAGGCACTGTCGATACACGTTGGCAATAATTTGCAGGTGACTCTCTCCGTTTTGCAAAATCTCCGCAGATTTTGTCCGCAAAAATGTCCGCAGAGGACATCGGACGTGGGTTGTTCAACATGTCTGGATCGTCTTCTTTGCGAGTCCGTTAAGACGGTCGCTAAACCGGAGCTTGCACTCTCCGTGCGGCTACTGAGGTTTGGCAAAGGGTCCTCGTCGGCTCAGCTCTTTCGCTACCAAGTTCATCAAGGGCTGCTTAAAGAGTGTCTCAGAATTTAAGTTTGAGGCCTGGCAGGGCCCACACCTCTAGGAAGAAGCCAGATGGGCAGCTGGGCTTGTCTGTAGCAGCAACGAAGACCTGGGGCACCGTAACGATCGGACAAACGTATTCCAGCACGTGCATTTGTGTGCCAGAAGGCCTTCCTGAGCCAACACACTGAAGTTCATGCTGGAATATGGTTTGAGTCCAGGGGCACCTTGAAGACCAACGGAGTTGAATTCTGGGTTGCAGCTCTTGTGGGCAGGCACAGGTCTTCCCATTCAAACTTGGTCCCACTGCTGCAGACCTGCACGGCCACCACCTGAATGTACGCTAGGTGTTTCCCTCGTCTTTTAAGAATCCATAGGCCTTCTGCATTACTTTACGTCTAGAAAGAGTATCTAAACGGTGGTTCACGCCCCTTTCAGAATCAGAATCTCCCAGAGAGACCACAAAGGGCCCTCCTGTCCAGCCCCGCACCTTCCCGGGGACTTAGAAATCACACCCTGCTGACACACTTGTTTTCATCCTCGAACGAAGAGTGAAGTGATGGAAACTGAGATTTTGAAAACAGGAACTTAAAAACTCAGCGGGGACTTCCGGTCTTCCACGTGGAGCATGTGGCTCTCCCTGCTGCCTTGCAGAATCGCCGTATTCAGCGACTGCTTAGAAACTAAGGCTGTAGGCAGACTGCGAGTGGGGGGGGGGGCAGAAGGGATGGCGTCTGAGCTTGGCTCTTGAGGACCTTCCTTGTATGCCCAGGGAAATGCCAGTCACCACTTCGGGGGCAGGAGGCAAATTTCATCCAGGCCAGACTGGCCACGAGTCCTGGGTTATTTTTTGGGGGGGGGGAAATCATCTGGGCATGGAATTGGGGTCCCTGTGGGTGGGCAGGTAGTTCTGAATTTCCTGCATTTTGCAGGGGGTTGGACTAGATGACCCTGGATATCCCTTCCAACTTTTTAATTCTATGATTCTAACTGCGCCCTGTCGCTGTGGTTGGCACCCGCCTTGAGCCTTCCGGAAGAGGTGGGAAATAAATCGAAATATAATAATAATAATAATAATAATAATAATAATAATAATAATAATAATAATAATAATTTGGAAAAACTCTTTCAATCAACTGGAGTTATGAAAGCCAGGTCAGTCCCAAAGGCTTAGCCCGAAGGACCCCACCCTGACTACTCACATCACCATGGAGAGCCCCCCCCCGGTCTAGGGCTGGGGCTGGAATCGCCTATGCTTGGAGGGGAGGTGCATCAGACAGAGGAGGAGACGGTGGTGGGTGATGAGTAATGGGGGTGTACATAGTGCTTTAGGGGATACCTAGGGGCCATCTCTAGTCCAGCCCTCAACCCATTGCAGGGAACCACAGCTCCCTCCCGCAGTGGCCCTGCTCATGGCCCCTGGCCTGGTGGCTGCTTGCAAAACTCTTCTTTCCCTTCCGATGCAGGCGGCGTGGTCCTCATTTCCGGAACGGGCTCCAACTGCAAGCTAATCAACCCCGATGGCTCTCAGATCAGCTGCGGGGGATGGGGACACATGATGGGGGACGAGGGGTCAGGTGAGAAACGAGGCCTGGGGACGTCTGCCAGGGTCGTGCCCCACGGCATCCAGAGGGCTCCACCTTTGGGAGCAAAGAGCTTGGCTGGAGTGCTGCGATCTTGCCGGGTCATCTCACTCTGCTCTGGCCTGGAATGTCTGGAGACCAGGATCCCCCTCTCTCCAAAACCCGCCGGAGGCTCTGGAGCAGTCCTGGGGGGCAGTCGAGACCCCGTCAGAGGTGCCTACACTGACCTGGACTGACTCTGCAGAGGCTAGCTTTAGAAGGCCTGCTCCGTAACCTGAGTCTTTGCAGGAAGATCTCTCTAACACAGGGGTAGCCAAACGGCGGCCCTCTAGATGTCAATGGACTACAAGTCCCAGGAGCCCCTGCCAGCATTCACTGGCAGGGGCTCATGGGCATTGTAGTCCATGGACATCTGGAGGGCCGCCGTTTGGCTACCCCTGCAAACATCCCGGAGAAACCCCATCTGACCATATTGCTGCCCTCATCTCAACAGCAACCCTCAGGGATGTCCTCAGCCCAGGCGTCCCCACCTTTTCTGAGCCTGCGGGCACCTTTGGGATTCTGACCCAGGGCCGTGGGCTGGCACAAGCACAGCATGGCTGCTGCAGAAGGTGGAGCCAACCACACAATGGCTGCCGCAGGAGGCAGGGCCACACGGCCAGAGGCGGTCCAAGGTCAGGGGACAAGAGGAGCGCTTTTTCCAAAACACACGGGGGAAGAGTAGCGGCAGAGAACAAGCACCGTGGCTGCCACTGCCACCGAAACATCTTAATCTCTAGTCAGCCAGGTCTCCCGTGGCCAGTCAAAAGCCCCGCTGGACAAGCCCTCCTCCCCCACTTCTGAAAAGATTTGACAGGTACCTACCAGGGGGGGGGGGGTCCCAACCTGGACAATCACAACTGACATATGCTGTCAGCCAATGAGGCTACAGAAGAACTCTTTTGGCTTAATGACCCTGTTAAGGTTTTTCCCCTCGGTCTGGGCTGTGCTAGCAATGGGCCAGGTGAGGAGACTTGTGGGGTTTTGGTCCAGGCCCCCGGGGAAGGCCGGGGGAGGGCGGGATCTTGGAAGATACGAGGCTAGGCAGGCTCTTCTTGTTCTGCAGCCTACTGGATCGCCCACCAGGCCGTGAAGATGGTGTTTGACGGCCTGGACAACTTGGAGGTGCCGCCCCACGACATGAGCTACGTCAAGCAGGCCATGTTTGACTACTTCCAGGTAGGCTCCCAAACTGCCTTCGTCTTCTGCTGGCGTCACTGGCTGCTGGCAGGACTGGTGTGCCTGGTCAGAGTATTTCCGCATAGATAACGAGGCAGGCAGGCAGGAGTGCAATGTTAATGGTTTCCCTGTTTTATTGGAATTTAATATTTATACTGAATTTGTACGCCGCCCTGAGCCTATCTAGGGAGGGGCCATTCATGAGTCCAGTAATAATAATACGAGCCAGGTGGCCAGGGGTCAAATTATTCCCTTTGCCATAAGGTCAGTAGGGACCCTGGGCCAGCCCGGGTCTTTCAGGCTTGGGCCCCCAGCCCCTTCCCCCGTGGTCTCCCTTGCAGGGCAGGTGGAAGGATTCCCTGCTGGAGTCATGCACACAGTGTCGAGTGCCCCAAGGGATGCCAAGTACCACTGTAATGCGGGTGTTCTGGGTTTCCGCAGGTCTCTGACAGGATGGGCCTCCTGACGCATCTCTACCGAACCTTCGAGAAGTCAAAGTTTGCAGGATTTTGCCAGAAGCTGGCGGAAGGTAGCTAGAGAAAGAGGCGGACCGAGGTCTGTCCGTCACATTTTTATCCTGTCCTTTCTCTGTGGCATTTAGGGTGGTAGGCAGTTAATGCTTCCTACATTTCATCACAACATCACTGTAAGGTAGAGTAGGCCAGGCAATCATGACGCAAGGCCACCCCCTCCCTCCCTCCCCTGAAGCTTCGGGGCACAGAGGGAACTCAGGCCAGCGTAATGTGGTGGTTCAGAGCGGCGGCTTCTAATCTGTCGGGCCGGGTTGGATTCCCCGCTCCTCCTCCTCCACATGCAGCCAGCTGGGGGACCCTGGGTCAGGCCCATGGAATCAGAGACTCAGGGTTGACTCTTCCTAGAGCTGGGTCCCACAGACCTTGTCCCCTTCTCCCGTGCTTTGGGGGCCGGCTGTGCTGGCTCCCTCCTCCTCTCCCCCTCTCTCCGCAGGCGCCCAGGCTGGGGACCCCTTGTGTGGATACATTTTCAACAAGGCTGGGGAAGTTTTGGCACGACACGTCGTCGCTGTGCTGCCCAAAATTGACCAGGTAACCGGCAGCCCCGGAGAGCTGGTGTGGGAAAGGAGGGGAGCGTGCAAAGTGGTCTACAAGAGAGAACGGGGTCGGGGAGCCTGCTCCAAAGCACTCCTCTCTCTCTGTCCCTCAGAGCCTCTTCCAGGGTGAGCTGGGGCTGCCTATTCTGTGTGTGGGGTCTGTGTGGAACAGCTGGGACAAGATGAAGGACGGTGAGCAGCGGCAAGCTTTGCATTTTGAGGGTGGCTTGCTCTTTCGGGGCTGCCCACAGAGGCTGCCCTCCTCCTCCTCCTCCTCCAGCCTGCCTTCTGCTGCAGTCACCGGCTGCCTGTAGAGGCGGGAGGCCTGGGGAGGCCATGGGGTGGGGGTCCTCCACATCGCCCCCCCCCTGAGGCTCTCTGTGGGTCCTCCTGGATTCCAGGGTTTGTCGGCGTCCTTGGCCAGCACCGCTGCAGCGCCTTCTCCCGATTCAGCCTCCTGAAGCTGCGGCAGTCCTCCGCCCTGGGAGGGGCCAGCCTGGGCGCCAGGCACATTGGCGAGGCCGTGCCCTTGGACTACGCGGGCAACGTGGACGTCTTCTACACCCACTCTTTCTCCTGAGGGCAGCGGCCACGGCACGGCCCTTCTCTCCTCGCCCCCACGGCCAAGGGAAGCAGTGGGGGGACTTTCCGTTTTTTGCAAAAGCAAGTTTTTAAAAATGTACCAATAAAAAGAATTAATATTTTCATAGCAGGGATAACCATAAAATTATGGGTGGAGGGGTGCACCCCCCCCCCACACACACACAAAGTGTCTGCTCTGCAGGGACCTCCAGGGTCATCTAGTCCAACCCCCTGCACACAACTCACAACTACCTGCCCACCCACGGTGACCCCAATTTCATGCCCAAGTGATCCTTCTATCAAAAATCTCCAGAATCCAGCCTGGCCTGGAGAAAACTGACCTACCATCCCACAGTGGCTATCAGCAATTCCCTGGGGATGCAAGGAAGGCCCACAAGAGACCAACACTGGCACATCCCCCCTGACCACCCTCTCACCATCTGCCTAAGCTCATAAAAATCAGCATTTCTGTCAGATGACTCTCTAGCCTCTGCTTAAAAACTTCCAAAGAAGGAAAGTCCACAACCTCCTGAGGAAGCCTGTTCCACTGAGAAACCGCTCTCACTTTCAGGAACTTCTTCCGGAGGTTTAGATGGAATTTCTTTTGAATTAAATTCATCCCATTCGTTCTGGTCCATCCCTCCGGGCAAGAGAGAACAACTCTGCTCCATCCTCTACATGGCAGCCTTTTAAATACTTGAAGATGGTTCTCAGATCCCGTCTCAGTCATCTCCTCTCCAGGCTAAACAGACCAAGCTCCGCCAACCTTTCTTCATATGTCTTGGTCTCCCAACCCTTCACCCTCTTGGTTGCCCTCCTCTGGACACGCTCCTCTCACATTAGGGGGAGGCAGTTGACCTGGGGGCTGGGGCAGGACCTCCCTGTTCAGGCAGCAGGAAGGAAGTGGGAATAGAGAGGCTGCTCAAAGTGCCACTCAGCGGAGGCGCTGGGGAAAACAAGCCCCCATCAACACCGCTTCTTCCTGAGTACTTTTGCAGAAACGAGGGCTGGCCAGGATCTGACTGCCCCATCACCCTGCCCCGTTTCCCATCATGCTTTGCTGCCAGCCCTCCATGTTCAGAGACTGAGTTACCAGAAGCTGCGCCATCTTCCGCCGGCTGGTGTCTCCCACTGCCTGCCTGGCAGGGCACTTTGTGAGAAGACCCCCCCCCTCCCCAAGGCTCCAGGCACCCTCAGCCTTTTGCTCCAGCCGGCAGGCCCCAGAGCACCCCTCTGCCCCCTTCCGGAAGAACGCCACACCACGCCCAGCCCAAACCCATCTTTATTTTTAAAGAATGCATTGTTGTAAAAATGGACAGCAAGTCATGGCAAGGACCCCCTCAGAAAGAAAGCAGAGGCTGGGGGGGGGAGGGGAAGGTGGGGAGGGAAAGGCTGGGGAAGGGGGGTTACCTGGCTCCTCTGACCAACCTGCAGTCCCAGATCGAGACAACGGAGGCCTGGAAAGGGCGGCCCGAGAAGCTGCGTGGCCACAGCGGAGGGCTCAGCCTCTGGGTCTGCCTGGATGACAACCTCCCCCGCAGGGACTGGGCAAGAGGGCGGCCTCTCCCCCAGCAGCCTGCAGGAGGAGGCCGCAGAAAGAGGCCATGGCGAGGGCCCCCGAGGGCCGTGATCCCATGAACCTCAAGCAGCCCAGACCCTGGCCCTCTGCTCAGCAGGCGGGAATAGCAGGGGGGCAGAGGCAGCACACACGGGGGAGCAACGATGGAGGCTGTTGTCCCCCTTTCCAAGGAGCCGGACTCTGAAACACGGGAGGGGGTGCAAGCTGGCCCCACCCTCCAAAGGGGAGACGCTGGCAGCTGCCTCTCGGGCGGGTGGAGCCCCAAGCGGGCCCTGGCAGTCACGAGGATGCCGCACAATGGGGAGCTGCTCTGCTCCACGAGAGAAAGCAAACCCAACGGGGGAATTTGGGATCCGTGCAGCGCACCATCACCTGGGCTGGCTGGGTGGGTCTGCTGTGCTGAGGGGGGAAGGGGCTCCCTCCTCTTCTTGGGGGTGGACTCCCACAGCCCCTCCCTCAGGAGAGGCCAGGGTCTCGGGGGTGGGGGGCACAGGAGGGGTGCTCTTGCACAGCATCCAGGCGAGACGTGGCCCAGGCTGTTGCCTGAGCCATGACTCGCAAACTGCAGCTGGCGGGCCGTGGAGAACAGGCCAGCTCTTTTGGCACCCGGGGGGGGGGGTCAGGGGGTGGGGTGGGGTGGGGTGGGGGAGTCTCATCCCACTCAGCCGGACCAAGAGGCGGTTTCTGTGGCTGTGCAGGCAGTGGCTTTCTGGCCGCACGAGTGGCTGGGATTTGAGCCTGGGATCCCACGTGGCTGCTGCAGAGGCCCAGGACAGCCGGCAGACCACGGGCAGGGCTGTGGCTTCAGCTCAAGGGGCCCCGTTTGGACTGATGCAGCAGCTGTGGCTGGGGAGAGGGGGCGGTCCCCTGCCATCCCTGATCACGGCGTTTTATGGGAAGGGGAGGGAAGGGAGGGGAAGGGAAGGTCCTCTCCCCCTCTTGGGTCGGCATCTCTACAACACCCAGCACTCGCCTGACTCCCTGGGGTTAGGGGCCAAGTCCTCTGCAGCCACCAAGAAACAGCTGGGAGCAGGTCATTGGAGAGGGACGGGGCTCAAGCTCCACCCCGCAGGCTTCCCCCCCAACGAGCTCGGTAGTGGGCACAGACCTGTCGCCAGGCCTTGTCCCCCGCCCCGGTGGTGGTGGCGGCTCCTGAAGGGCATGAGAGACGGGCTGCTCCGAAGCGCGCAGAAGAGAAGCCTGCCAGGGTCCTGTCTGGCCGGAGGGAAGCTCGAGGACTTCCGGCGAGAAGAGAGAATCCTGGGAACCTTGTCTGGGCAACGTCCAAGGGCTGGCGGGGCCAGGGGCACGGATCCTGCTTGCAGCCAAGTCTCACTCGTCGCCGTCTAACGGAAGAAGCAGCCCCCCCACCCCCCCGCAGGACCAGACTGCCGATCTGCCGCGGGTCTAGCTTATTTTGTCAGTCCGTTTCGAAAGTGTCCCCGAGGCAGCAAGAAAAGAGGGAGTCCTGCAGATCCAGCCGTGAGGAGGAGTCTCTCTCCCACCACCGCTCACAGGTCCTGCTGCCCCCCCCCCACCCCACCCATCCAGGGGAAGGAAAACGTCTCTGTGAAGCAGGCTGGGCGGCTCAGTACTTCACTCCGGGGACGAACTCCTTGGCGTCGGGGTTTAAGGTGCTTTTGCTCTGAAAGGAAGACGAGGAAGAGGGGTCAGCCAGACGGGCCAGACTGCCCAGACCCCCACAGTCCGTTCGCGCTCCCCCCTCCCCCCCCCCTGTGGTCAGCCGGCAGCCGGATCTCTGTCCCCAACACTCACCAAAATGTCTTCCGATACGTGGCTGTCGTTGACCGAGAGCCCGTTTAGCTGCTGCTGAAGCTGCCCCATGCCCTGGGGCAGGTCGCGGGACGGGATGAACCAATCCTGGTCCTCTTCGTCCAGCATCTCCTGGAAACAGCGGTCGAGGAACTCCTGCTCCTGAAGCTCTTCTTCCACCTGGTCGAGAAGGAGAATGACAAGGAGGAGGGTCACGAGAGCCGAGCCAGGCCCAGCCGGAGCCCACCCTCTTAAATCTGGAGCCTGGAGCCATGAACAGACAAGGCAGATCTCGTTACAGGACTGGGAAATTAAGCCAGGTTTGCAGAAAAACCTGAAATCTAACAACAACAAAAACACGATGGCATTAATCCCTCCATAAATAAAAGAGGCAACCCCCGTAGTTTCTGTGGCTGCTGCTAAGCAATCACAGCTCTCTGCCAGCCTTCAAGCTTTCTGGGCTTTGTCAGTAAAAGGTGTGCTGGGGGGAAGCGGGACCCTTTCCAGGGCTGTTCTGGCCTTTGGCAGGGCCAGGCCCACTAGAAATGAATGACTGCAAGCACTCTCATTAGCCCTACTAGCAACCTCCCTCCCAGAGATTCTGGCCTTGCTTTGGCAGCCACTGTTTTGGCTGCGCCCACTGCCCTGTGCCAGAATATCATGGGTGACCATGGGCCAGCTGCCCCTTTTCCCTCAGCCGAACCTACCTCACAGGGGGGCTGTTGTGCTAGTAAAACAGAGAAAAGAGCCATCTTGTAAGCTAGTTTGGTGCCCCGGCGGGAGAAAAGCAAGGTATAAATGCCTACACGAGCAAGGGAAATATGAACCAGCTCATGAAAGTACAGCAGTCTGCTCAGACTGGCAGGTCCTCTCTGGGCTCTTTTCCATTGTCTCTTGCCTGGTCCTGTTAACATGATAACAGAAACAAGAATCTACCCTAGGCTATAACATTTAAACAATTTAACAATAAATACAAATAGACATGTCTTCTCTCTTCTTTTAATCGTCATAAAACAACCAAAACGGCCTCCAGATTTAAACTGTTTTCAAAGCGGCATTTTCATCAGTGGTTGTTTTTCCAACTTAATATTTGCTGATGGTCTAGTCCTTCGCTATGATCTATTCTTTTTCACAGGATTTAAACGATAATTATATTGGCCTTTGGCTCAAAGGTATGGGGAAGCTTAATCAAAAGATGAAAATGCCACTATGAAAACAGTTTAAATCTGGAGGCCATTTTGGTTGTTTTATGATGATTAAAAGAAGAGAGAAGACATTTCTATTTGTACTTATTGTTAAATTGTTTAAATGTTAATTATAGCCTAGGGTAGGTTCTTTTTTCTGTTATCATATTCATTTCGAACCGTCCTTTTTTCATGGCCCTGTTAACGAGCAGGAGGAGCTTCCAAAGGGGGCTGGCCGGGCGCATGGAGGAGGAGGTGCCGAAAGGGAACCTCCGCACTCGGGGGCCATAAGCGGCTGAAGGGACGCTAGAAGGCAGCCTCACAGGAAGACCTTGAACCCGAGGCCATGTTTGCTGGCTGCTGGTCTAGAGGGCCCCTGGTCTGATCCAGCAGGAATCTGCCGGTTCTTAACCCTGTAGTGTGTGACAGACACGTCTTTGGCCTGACTGGTACTCGTCACAATTCCAGTTCCCGTGTTCTGAGCAGATTTCTAAGACGTCTGTCCATGCCGTTCTTCTTAGGATGGGGCCACCAGGAGGGTCCACAGTCTTCCAAAGTGTGGCCACACCCTGGAGTAAGAGCAGCGTTCAGGCCGCTGGATTATTCCCATCCACTTCCTAGTCATGCTCAAGGCGAGGAGGCTGCTGCTGCCAGGCATTCAGTCGTGGCCAGCTCTTGGCGATCCTATGGCACACCTGTGCCCACATCTTCCCATCTTGCACTGCTTCTTTTAGTCATCTGATACTCTGGCCAGTGCCCATTTTGATCACATGTAACCACCACGTTCTTGGTCGGCCTGGCTTCCTTTCACCACTGACCGGTCCCAGCATAATTGCCCTCTCCACTGAGTTGGATCGCATGATATGGCCAAAGTAGGTGAGCCGGAGTTTCGTGATCTTGCCTTCCCGCAACTGATGGGGCATTATGCGCTCAACGCGGTCCCAGTTGGGTGAGAACCTGGGAACTAAATGCTGAACAATGCTGATGTTCGGGGCTATTCCAACTTCCCAAAGGTATCTGGGAGTTTTCAGAAGAACCAAAAACAAACCAAAAAAAGAGCCGGGAATCAGCGGCAAAAAGAGCTCCCCGTGCCCAATGGGCCGCTTGGCGGACTCTGCTGCAAAGTGTCTGGCCTAAGCCACCCCCAGCTCATGGCGACCTCCTAGGGGTTTTAAGGCAAGAGATGCTCAGAGGTCGCCTGCCTCTCCGTACTGAGCGTGCGCTTCCTCAGGGGTCTCCCATCCAAAGAGTAACCAGTTTCTGGGCTCTGTCGAGATCACGCTGGCCTGGGAGACATAGCGATTTGGCAGAGGCTAGGCGCTGCTGTTCTCGGAGACGCCACACGGTGGCAGCAGGCCTCCCATAAGCCATCCGGGCTCCAGCCAGGCCTGCAGGCGCCAGCCCCTAACTCCCTCCCTCCCTCCTGACGTCCTCCGTCCCGGGAGCCAATATTGACGCCAGACAGAAATGGCTCAGACTGGCAACAGAACTGCTCCCAGGTGCATCACGACAAGGCTGAGTTGTTCCGTCTAGGTGCAGGAGTTGTTTTTCTTACAACTGCTGTGCTCACCTTCGACAGGAGAGCAAAAGAGCTGTCCCAGGTAGCCCAGCAGCCTGTTCCCACGAGGGGTCAGCCAGAGGTATTTCGGAAGCCCACAAAGAGAGCAGGAAGGCAACACCCCCTATCCCAGCCACTGCCCCGGAAAGCCCCCTGACTCTGACCAGGACGAGAGATGCAAGGGGCAGCAGGACAACGCCTGAGTCCAGCCTGGGCACCCTGAAGAACAACCGAGTCCGATTCCGGGCGGCAGCCTTCGTGTGCATGGGCGTGCTCTTCTTCCTTGGAGACACGGAAGCTTACCCCCCCCCCCAAGCCTTGCCCCTGGGCTCAAGCGGATCCGGAATTGGAATGGCAAAAGCAATTATGCCAGGATTGGCCAACAGGAAAAGGAAACCAGGCCGACAAAGAACAGGGTGGGTAGACATGATCCATTTGGACCCTGGCCAGGACATGGCATGGCTGAGGGAGGCGGTGCGGGCTCAGGGATTGTGGCAACAGTTGTGCCTTGGGATCGCCAAGAGTTGGACACGACTGAATGGCTGGCAGCAACACCGACGACAATTCTGCTGCCAGGGCTTGCCCTCTTTCCACTGGCGAACCCTGCCAGGTATTTGTGCCGCCCTCCTTTCGCTCTTTCCAAGTCAGAGTCAGAGATGGAGACGTTCATTCAGGCTGCCACTTCATGGCTTCCTCACTAACAGTCCCTCCCTCGGGCCGGCCTGCTGAGGACAATGGCTAGGACTTCAGCTTCCACGTTCCCTCCCTGGATCTGACTCAGAAGTCTTCCCTGTTTACAATGGAAATGGCCGTCGTGACAGTCCCAAACACAACGGCCTGTTTTTCCGCAAGGGGCCGTCGTCTGGGATCCTGGCTCGCAGGCTGGAAACAAGCTGCCATTGGGTTAATGTGGGACCAGCGGCCTGGTGCAAGTCAGGAATGAGAGCTGGCCAGGAGGGAAGGCGAGACACAAGGTCCAGGACATCCGAGGCCCATTCCCACAGCCACACGCCAGCATTTGCCATTATGCTTGAAGGCAGCCTGTCAGTCCTCTGGCAACCTGTAGTGCACAGCACCTAGGACAGCAAGGGCAGCACACTCGGTATCAGCCACTTTCCAGAGCAGAGCCGGTTCATGCCCCTTGCCCCCCAGAATACAGTTGGGATGCTAAATCCTGCTAGAAAAACGTCCATTCCAGCTCAGGAGTTCTGGGTTTCCCATCTGTAGGGCTGTATTTGCACCACTAACCAGAGCCGGTGTGAGGACATATGGTGCAGGGAAGCAAAGGGGGGGGGGGGTTCCCAGAATTAAAAGCCTCTGCAGGAGGGAAACATGGAGGGCCGGCTTCCAAGGGCAGTCATGCTGGTCTCATTTGGAGTCCCCAACCAGATTAACTCCCACCTAATCGTCACGTGCTCCAGGGAGGGGCTCGGCACATTCTCTCAGTTCTCCTGAGCCACAACTATGAGCCAAATTTAAAATGCTCACAGTGGGACAGGAGGGAGGGATGTGCACCTGCACAGTGACAACTCAATGAACAACAGTTACAAGTGAAGGCCTCATTGTTTTCATCGTCGTTGTCCTGCAAAGAGACTAACAAGCTGATTTACCAGGAGGTGGGGTGAGCAGCTCAATGGAAAATGGAATGCAAGACTGCAGGAGCTGGTTCTAGGCTAGCAGAAAAGCATTCCCCAGAGAAATTGTCAGGGGTTTTTCAATAGGAAAAATGTTGAGAAAGGAAGATCTTTGTTGTGGATACTGGTAGGTTTAGTGCCAGTAGAGGCAATGGAGTCTTAGCTGATATTTACACCTGTACAGGGGAGCCTCAGACAGAGTTATTCCGAAATAACAAGTTGTTTGTTGATTTTTTTTTGGGGGGGGTTGTTGCAAGAAACCATCAGCCTTTGATGAGAAGAGCCCTCAAAAGATAAGTCGTGCACCTGAATATGCATTGGAGGAGGCAGAGCAGCTGACCTCAGCCAAGCAAGTCTTTCTAGGATTATATCGGAGGCCCCTGTGCACACCGAAGAAGCAGCTGGGTGCTGGCCTGCAATTCAGCCGACAGTCTAAGCATTTTGGTTTGAATTACTTGGACTAAGGACTTATCATCCAGCAGGTGATCTAAACAGGGGGCTTTCTTCCACAGGGACAGTTGGCATGCTGAAATAATAGCTTGAAAATTATCAATTCTAGGGTTTAATTATGAGGGTGCATACATCTTGTGACTTAAGGCATCAGTTTTTCTCCCCTACTTATCCGCTGGAGTGGAATGAGAATCAGATCTCTACTTGGCCTGCATCTCTTCTGCGATTCATGAGGGTGAGCAGGATGGCTAAGCAGGAAGAGCCAGGCCTCCTGCGGAACCCTATGCATATTTTTGGCATTGAGCGGAGATGTTTTCTCCCAAACTGCTTTTGCCATTTCAAGAATCCCTTCTAGAAGAGGGAAGGCTTCCGTGCCTGGAGAATCAGGACAGAGCTGGTCTAGGACCTTCCCTTGGTACGTAGGTCGATGACAGATAGAAATAACCACTCTGAAGAACTGGGTTTGATTCCCCATTCCTCCTCCACATGCAGCCAGCAGGGTGACCTTGGGCAAGTCACAGTTCTCTTAAGGGCAGTTCTCTTAGAGCTCTCTCAGCCCCACCTACCTCACAGGATATCTGCTGCGGGGAGGAAGGGAAAGGTTCAGACTCAACCTTGGAACCACTCTGGGTAGTAAAAGGTGAGATGTTAAAAAACAGCTCTTCTTCGTTTGGGAGTAAACTGGAGGCAGATTTTACATGCCGAGACATTGTGGCTCTCACACAAACACAGCAAGCACGCGGAGTGTTCACCTCTTCTGGTCATCATCCTCAAACATGATGGGCATTTCTCCTTCTTTTCTTTCTTGGGAAAATGAAGAGGTAGCTGGGAAGTGTTCTGCTCTCTAGGCAGCCAGTCCTGCCCTGTTCACTAGGCTAGCTAAAGGAAACCTTCCGGGGCTGGCCTGCGCAGGACCCACGTGCCTGCACAGAACAATGGCTTCCTGCGCCACACATCTGAAAGGCCTTCTGGAAGAATAAGAACTAACGAGCCAAATGCGGCTGCGTTCCCCTGGCAGGATACAGCGGGGGACAGAACGGCAGCCGAGTAGCACCTTCGAGACCTACAGGAGTTTCAGGGTGCGAGCTGTTGAAAGTCAAAGCTCCTTCATCAGATACCGGTTGGACTGGGGATTTGGGTCCTCACATCCCGGTCAGAAGCTGGGAGGGGAATTGCAAGAGGGAGCCCAAGAAGCAAAGGTATGAGGCACTCTGCAATCACCTTAATTAGAGCGGAGGAGGCATGCTTGGCGGCAGAGGGGGAGAAAGCGCCACCTGCAGACCCACACTGCCGCTCAGTCTCTCTTCCGGGATGATCCTCCCCCTCATCTCACAGCCGCTGGGCAAGAAACGGTGCCACGTGGCAGGATGAGCCTAATCGGGACCACCCAGAGCCCATGTGTGTGTGTGTGTGTGGGGGGGCAGGCCAGGAGCGCTGCTGCTAGAGGGCTGCCTCCTCCTCCTCCTCCTCCTCCTCCTCCAGAGGATATTTATGAATCCCCCTTTCTGGCGGGCAGCAGAGGTCTGCCTCCGCTTGCTCTGCTGGTTTCGGGTTTCTTGTTTTCTGCAAAGTCTCCCTGGCCAATGAGAGCCACGGGGAAAGGAAGGCGGGCGCGTCTTCCCCCTCCTCGGCTGGCAGGATTCCTCCTGCTGCAGAGGCTTTCCCTTCTGCACGGCCACATCGCAAGCTTGGCAGGCAGACAAAAGCCTGGGAGAAGCCAGGAGGTGCTTCTAGGGCTTGCTTCCCAGGACGGAGTTTAAGCAGTTCCTGGCCTCCTGGCTCACAAAGGCAAGGGGGAGACAAGCAGAAAACACGGGGATGGGGGGGTGGGGGGGCTGCTGAAGAGGAGGGCTGGCTAGCTTATCTCCATCCAGTCGCTTCCCTACACTTGGCCCTCTTGGGATCCCTCACCCAGGTTTTCCCTGAAGAGAAAGGGTCACCAAGAGGAGCTCAGAAGTTCAGCAGGGCAGGGCACAATGTTCCCCCTGCTCCCCTCCCCTCCGTGATAGGTTAAGCTGAGGAAGCTGCAGGGCACACTAAGGTATTCCGGACCCTAGTCCAACGCTACACAGCATTGCATTGAGGCTCACAACCAGGGCCCCCAACGTGACCCCTTTCCAGGGGACCAACAAGTGTTTTTCAAAAGGGTGGAGATTTTGTACAGCAAGAATTCTGACTAGCTGCCAGAGATGCACAGGTGGTGGAGGGGTTAGGAGCATCAGCCTCTAATCTGGTGGGCCGGGGTTGATTCCCCACTCCTCCTCCACATGCAGGCAGCTGGGTGACCTTGGGCTCCTCACAGCCCTGATAGTACTGTTCTCACAGAGCAGCCCTGTCAGAGCTCTCTCAGCCTCCCCTCCCTCACAGGGCCTCTGTTGTGGGGAAAGGTGGGGAAGGCGATTATAAGCTGCTTTGAGACTTTGTGGGGTATAAAACCCAACTCTTCTTCTTCTTTGGTATCAGCCATCCCCAGAGCAAAAGGATCTTCCCTGTGTGACTGAATGGAAGCTGCGGCAGCCGTTTTGTGAGCTTCTGGGGCAGCCGGTTTGCAGCTGCGACCGCTACTCTTCTCCGAATTCCCAAGGAGAACGCAGGCTAAAAAAGGGCAGGGGCCCCGAGGCCTAGGAGAGGGTTGCAATTCAGCAGGCAGGTACAGGCCAGAGAAGCATTTGCAGGACAAACTGCTTGGGACACCAGCGAACCCAGGTCCTGCAGCGAGGCAGAGATCCTGGCTCTCTCACCTGCCGGTTGAAGTCCTCCTCGTTCTCCATCCACATGTATTCTGCGAAGGGGTTGTTCTCCTTTTCGTCATGCCCGTTTACTACCTGGTCCTCCTTGGATTTTGCAGGCGTGGACGAAGTCGTGTTTGTGTTGGCCACGTTGGAACCATTCATCATTATGGAATCTGGCAGGGAAAGAGGCCAGGGAGAAAAGAGTCAGCAACAGGGCAACAAGGAGCACCTTAAATTCCAGCAAGAGCTCCAGGCCAGCCTTTGAGCTCTTCTTGCCTGGAGAAGGGGAGGTGGGGTGGGAGGCCAGACCCTTTACAACTAAGACGACGGCCTCAGAGTTGCCAAGGGCGGCTTCCTGGAGATGCAGCCTTCCGGGAAAGGTGAAATGAAGGGAGGATGTGCCTAGCAGAGAGGGGAGCAAGCCTGAAAGAAGCCCTACCGACGCTCTGGAAAACAGACGAGAACCCAGATGGACTTTGCCATCCTCATGCTGGCCTCACTGCAGAGAAAGCCTTGCCGTGCACACCGCTTGCCTGCCTTGGCTGGGGACACAAACGCCAGCCAATGTGCCCTTAAACACAATTCCCACTGGTTGGACCCCACAGGCCCCAGCTCAGCTGGTGGTGGTGGTTTCCTGTGGGGCAAGGGGCCCCTCCCACCAGCAGAAGGCTCTGCTCATCAAAGGAGAACACCACCATGAGCAGGACGGAGCCCAAAGGTCCTAGCCCAGGGGAAGTCAACCTGCGGCCCTCCAGATATCCATGGACTGCAATTCCCATGAGCCCCTGCCAGCATTCACTGGCAGGGGCTCATGGGAATTGTAGTCCATGGACGTGTGGAGGGCCGCAGGTTGACTACCCCTGTCCTAGCCAATGGGCTTCCCTGTGCAGAGCCACCCTCCGTGGGAGGGAGGAGAGAACCTGGCACAGCTCTCCTCCCAACCCTTGCGCAGTCAGTATAGCTCGCCTTGACAAGACACTGCGATCCCCTGTGCCTGCCGGTGCCACTTCCGAGGCAGAGCAGACGCCAAAGGGCTGCTTTGCAAAGAGCTGCAGTGGCTTCTCCCCTTCTCCGTACAGGTGAGAGCCGGCAAGCGGCACAAGGAGGCTGTGGGGCTGAATGAGACCAGCTTCTGAGCCGAGCCGGCTGGTCTGAGTCACCTTCTCCGGCTTCAGGGAGGGGCCCAACCCCATGATAAGTGCTGACACCGACTCTCTCCACGCCCCAAACACACAAACAGGGGCTCTTCTTCCACAGTGCCTCTGTCAGCCCCAGCGTTGGGAAGCCCAGGCCCAAATGGGGCAGGTTCTATGTCTGCAGGGGCAAGCGTATTTGGAGACTGAGTGCTGATAGCAGGAAGGGAAGAGCCCCGCCAGGGATGGGCACGGCCTAGCAGGGCCCACTCTGGGCTGATTAATTCCTGGAGGCCTGGGGCTGGAAGTGGGGGGGGGGGCGGGTTTGGGGAGGGGAGGCCACAATGCCACAGAGGCCATTGCTGATTTCCCCAGAAGATACTGAGCTCTCTCCCCGGAGTCGAGGTGTAATTCTTGCCTCTCCCCATGCCTCTGGCAGCCCTGGAATGCACACAGGAATGGTTCCCCCACAAATCCTTAAGTCCCTGGAGAGGGCAGATGCTTCTGCGGCTCCGCACACACCAGCCAAAACTTTGCCAAGCTGAAAACAGTCTCCTGGATCCCAGAGCTAGCATGCAGGGTAAAAACCCGGCCCAATGCAACGGCATACCGATTTGGGGGAACCCCCTGAGAGCACTGGCCAGGCTAGCCCAATCTCGTCAGATCCGAGAAGCCAACCAGGGTCAGACCGGATTTGCACTTAGGAACTCCAGGATCACCAGGATCAGAGGCAGATCTCCTCTGAATTTCTCTTGCCCTGAAGCCCCTGCAGGAGGGCTGGCTCCCAGGTGTCCACGGACTACAATTCCCATGAGTCATGCCAGCGGGGGCTCATGGGAATTGTAGTCCATGGACATCTGGAGAGGCACAGTTGGGCCACCCCTGCCCCACAGTGTTGGCTTTCCACCCACCCCTGAGCCCGGAAGTCCTCACAAAGGGGAAGGGGAGGGGAGTGACTAGTGGGGCGGTCAGTTCTTATCCTCAGCCGACTGCAGGGACTTGAAGGCCAGGTCTGGATTTGTGGCTGGGAAGCCCTTCTTCCTGCTTCACATCCAGGCGGCCAAAGCACGTGACTTGGACCACGCTCTGGGACCGACAGCAGCCTCTCCCATATTTACATTGGTTCGGGCGAACAGAACCAAGTGGAATTCCGAGGGCTCCCTTGAGACCAACTCAGTTTTTGTGTGCAGCTTTTGTGTGCAGACACACTTCTTGGGATGCACACAAAAGCCTCCACCCAGAATCACACTTTGCTGGTCTTAAAGGTGTCGCTGGACTCAAACTTTGTCCTCTTGCTTCAGTACAACACGGTGACCCACCTGAATCCACCTGGTGAACACACTCCTTGTGTGCAGAGAACAACACATGCAACATGTTCCATGCGACAGTCCGAAGCATGCTCCTAAGTAGCCTGCCCTACAGGACACTCCCTGGACACTGGAAGGGCTACTCTGGACCAGGGCCTGCTCTAGGAACAGAAGAGGCCTCCAAGAATTTTCTCTGGCCTTCTGGCCCATAGAATCGATTAAGGTCCTTTGTGGCCTACATAGTTAACATATGAGCCAGCTGTATATTTAACATTCCTGTTCCTGTATTTTATGGATGCTCATTTATTTATTTATTTATGCTTGACCACTGATAAAGGCACCGTGCCGAAACATGCCTGGCCAGTGGTGGCATTAGTACGAATGGACACTTGGGTTTTAATGAGGCTATATTTTAAGCCTGGGGGATTTCATAGTATTAAACATTAATATTGAATTTTACAACACATTTTACCCTACAGAGGCTTGGTCACATTTTCCTTATTTTGACTCTTGGGGGGAGGGGGGGGGAGTTCTTGACTTGGGTCAGGATATTTTCTCCTTTTTGTTTGCTAAAGAGTGGGACAGAAATGCAAAACTGGCCATCCAACTCCTGCTCTGGGTAGGCAAACCCTCGTCCCCAAGACATCCCAGCCCTCCCTCGGGCAGCAACTTAGCAGGGGGAAGCAAGCCCCATCATCAGTGTGTGTGTGTGTGTGTGGGCTCATGCCGCACTTAACTTCCCTGCTGCAAAATCCAGCTGCTGCTCTCCGAATTACTCTGTGCCTGCTATTTCCATTTGTTATTCAGACTAAGCAGCCCCAAGGAAGACCAAGCTCCCCACTGACCGTTCATGGGAAGCAAGGGCGAGAGAATCTGGAAGAGAAAAACCACGCACGGCCGGCGAAACCGGAGCAGAATGAAGGCACCAGAAGGGGGCTGTGCGCAGTGTACTGTTCCAGTACGAGGTGGCAGACTTCGACAGACACGCATCAGCTAGAACGTGACCTGCAGCTGAATCTGGGAGGCTTTGCAACAGCGCAAGAAGCAGCAGTTCCCACGAGACCCAGAGGCCCTGTCCTTGGGGAAAAGCCAGCCCACAAGGGCCCACCTGCAAACGAGGAACACACTGACGGGACAAGGGCAAAAAACACAGTGGAAGAAAGAATGCGCCGCCATATCCGACAGGTTTCAAAAGCCAGAAGGGGAAACCCACAAAACGCTGTTTTAGAAACACTTCTCACAAACGCACAACCGGGGCTTTGCTCTTCTGAGCTCAGACAGGAGGGCTGGACTTTCACTCTCAGTGGAGGGCTCCAGCCCCCTCCCTCAGGGCAGTGCACAGGGACCAGGGGCCCCCCTCCGCTTGGTACCACAAACATGGAAGCCAGCATGCTTCAGCAGAATCACACAACTTCGGATCGCCTTTGACCGCAACCCCAAGCCCACCCTCTGCAAAAGAGACCTGCAGAAGTTCTAGCGAGCGCCATGCGCCGTGTTTTACGTTATGTTACGGAGCTGGCCCACGGGAGCACCCCAAGGTAGGTCCCTCTATTCCAACACCCCGTCTCCCGCAGGGGTTGTCTGCCCCACTTCCAGGATGCCCACGGGCAGGGCAGGAAGGTGCTGGGGCTCAGTCAAACACGAAGGTTTGGTTGCCACGTGCATGGACCACAGCAGAGAGCTGAGAGCCAGCCAGGCAGGCAGTCCAAGGAGGAGGGCTGGCACCCGGGCCTCCTTCACGTAGGCACAGAGCACAGCCCGCTTATTTGTCCTGCTGGGCTGAGCAAATGAGCAGTTCGCACAGCCAAACCACAGGAATTGAGTCGACCGGCACCAGTCCAAGCGCTGGCAAGGAAGTAGCAGCTCCCCACCGGAGGAAGCTCCCCAAAGTCAGAAAAAGACCCCCCCCCCACTGGCCAACATCCACACCGGCCCAGCAGTCAAGCGGGCCTCCGTGAATGTGGGGGAGGATTCCTTCGGGCCTAGTGGCTTCAGAGGGGCAGGCACACTTCTGGGGAAGGGCTGAGGCAGAGGGCTACCTGAGTACGCGGCCAGGGGGGACCGGACGTGTCCCTGTCTCAATGAACAGACTGGGACCAGAGACCACTCCTCTCCCCACAGGACGGACAGGAAGTTACTGCTTTACCTTGAGGGCTGCAGAACAAGCGCCCAGCTGACTCCCCCACCCGACCTCACCCCATGAGTTCGGAGCGGAGGAATCGTGCATGCACACAGAAGTGCCATGGGACTCAGATTTCAGAACAAGGGGGGGGGAGGCAACCCTACAAATTTATCATCATCATCTTCATTATTATTATTAAGATGTCTATACCGACCCCTTGAAAACGGCTCAGGGCGGTGTACATACACAATTTATCAAACAGCAGGCCATTAAAAACTGCAGAATAAGGGATTTAAAACCAATTTATAGACTCATAGAATCCTAGAGTCGGAAGGGGCCATACAGGCCATCTAGTCCCGCCCCCTGCTCAACGCAGGATCAGCCCTAAGCATTTACAAATGTGCAGCCTCTCTAGCAGCACTGGCTTGCTGTCGTACCACTACCGCTGTGTCTTTTCCAGGCTGGGGGTGTGTTAATGTTCCCCCGGACATCCTGTTGTTAGCGGCCATGCTCAGGGCTTGCCAACTGAAGCCCCTTGCGGCTCCTGCCAATGAGACGACCCATCCCCTGTCGGGGCTCCCTCTTTCCCTGCTGCCTCCCACTTTTCTGAGCATGACTGCCTTTCCCGATGACTCTGAACAAGTGTGTGGTGACTCACAACAGCTCCTCGCCAGCCGCAAATTTTGTTAAGTCTGTAAGGTACTCCTGGCTGCCCTCCCTGAATAACATTTTGTTGGACTTAAAGATGCCACTGGGCTCAAACCTTGTTCCAGAACAGACAAAGAGAGGACACTCTTCCAGGGAGTCTTGTCTTCTCAAAATGTGACTTATCTGCTTGCTTAGAGCAGCGGGGAAATGCCTGGGGGCAGAAAATTAGCCTCCGTAGTGAGTCTTCTATCCCCTCTGCTCTGAGCCAGCTGAGCACCTTCTCCCTCCTTTGCGAGCCTTTTCCGTGGCACCCCTCCCACCTTCTGACCAAGACAAGAGGACGCCTGAGAACCCCGCTTCTCCTCGACTCGTGATGCCCTGGAATCAGGATGCTGCACTAAATGGATCCTTACTGGTCTGATCCAGCAGGGCTCTTCTGAGGTTCTAACTGGGGAAAGTAAAATCCCAAGGATCTATCTATACCCCTCGTTTAATATCCCACCCTTTTCTCCAACCAGAACTGAAAGTGGTTAACATTCTTCCCCTCACCTTTGTTCCCAACCCACCTGCCCACCCTGTGCGGGAAGGGAACCTGAGCGTGTGCTCCAAGAGTGGGGATTCAAACATGAGCTCCGACCATGGACTACAGTTCCCATGAGCCCCTGCCCCACATGGCTTCTGCCTTTCAGCCTGAAGGTGATCTGTTGCTTTATCATTTAATTTCTTCCCTAGAGGATCTTGAGAACTCTGATAGGCCACTAATGACGGCTCACCTCCAGACCAGCCACGGACTCCTGGAATCTACTGCACCCCGGATCCAGTTGGCTTCCCAGACTTGCTACTCCTCATCCTTAGGGACTGAGAAAGTTTGGATTTTGGAAACATGAGGTCCAAACTTTTCATGACTTTCAGGACCAACTTGTGGAGCCATGCTTGCTGAATCCAAAGTTCTCTCCAAGATGACAGGACTTTCTGAGATCAGGGCTACCATCACCCATGGCCGCTGCGCAGCAAGCCCATTTGGGGGCAAGCTCTGGCACACCTTCTGAAGTTGCCCTGTGGGAAACTAGGGGAGAGAGTTTCCAGGGGACGCACTGTGCCATCTTCTGAAAGCTTCCAATCTCGCTGCTAACCAGTGGAGACGGGTGACTGGTCAAACTTCTCCCAAAGGTAAGCGGGGCTTGAACCCACCCTCGTGCCCTGAACACAAAACTTCCCAGAGGACTCAGAGCTCACAGCAAAAGGCTTCCACTTGGCAGAGCTGCACAGGACAGATCCCTGCTGGAAGCACAGACTATCCCCCTCTGCCTGTCTTGTGATTCACCAGCTTGTTACTGTGGGGGGGGGGGGGGGAATATAACATTTACTTGCTATGAAGTCAGGCTTAGATCAACGTTCTAATCAGGAGGATGCCTCTCTGTATGTTGCAAGGATCAGGCAGCAAATGCCCTCCGTCAGGGACACCACAAGTGATGTGTTCACACTCTGAAACCTCAGCTTTCACATTTTAGAAGATCAAAACATTAGCCTATAAAAGCTGCAGGGAGCGGCTTGAGCACGCACAGCTGAGGACGCACAACCGTGGAAAGCCACAGAGAATGCCCAGAGGCTGGAGAACAGGGCAATTAGGTCCATGACCAGCAGATGCTTAGACAGACTGGACGCCTGGCTTTGTGGCAGAGTGGGGATCTGAACTCGGGCCTCTCAGATTCCGGTCCCCCACCACACTGGCTCTGCCCAAAGTTGGGGGAAATTGTTCAGGCGACCAGGTGACCATCTGTCTTTAGCCTTGTAGCCCCCCCGCCCCCCCCCCAATCCAACCCAATGAGAGGAGGATATGCTGCTTAGCACTGCAGGCGCCTTGTGACATTTCCATGCGCACGGGAAAACCCACACCAACGGATCGGGAGGCCGTGCAGGCATGAGCGGGAGCTGCCCTTTGGAAGGGCCGGGCAGAGGTGTCTTTTGCAAGCGATCCTCAGGCTATTTATAGGAGCTGCAGCCGGAACCCAAGGGCCGGTGGCCTCTGCTTCCACCTCGCCCTCTCCTCTTCCCTGCCTGGAAGCCGCTCTGCTAGAACCACAGTTTGGGCCATCAACACCCATGCACATTGGACACTCCCCTCCCCCAGCTTCCCAAATAATTCCACTGAGGTTACCCCTTTACAAATAGGTTTACCAGTGACAACACCTCCTCCTAGACATAGCTACACTACCGGCTGGCTGGCTGGCTGCCAGGTGGCTGGAGGAAAACCAAAATGACTTCTGCAAAGCATCTTCTCCTTCTCACCTGGATTCTTACCTGCCACAGGCAACCAGGATGTTTACAAGCCAGCCTCCATCACGTTTCTTATGGCTGGAGCCCTGAGAATGAGGCTCCAGTGAGGCTGGAGGCAACTCAAGGAAGGACGAGGCACAGAATTTTGCATCCTGAGATTCTCAACTGTCAGGAGTAAGAACCTTGCAATCCCTGGCTCTTAAAGCTGTACAGAAGAACCTGGACGTCTGCAGGTCACCAAAGACCAGCCTCAAGCCACATCCCACTGTCACCAGCAGTTCCACGGGATGTCAGAAGGTAGCACCAGACTATTCCCACCCCCCAGGCAGCCAGATGCTCTGACGGAGGGGCTGCAGCCCGTGAATCCTTTACACATATATCCCCCAGATCCTTTTCACACATATAATGCCAAGACAAGTCTGGCTCATCCTAGAGTGATGCATATGATTTTTCCTACCTAAATGAAAAAATTTACATTTATCAATACTGAAATTCATTTTAGCCCAGTTTTCTAGCCTGTCAAGATCATCCTGTATTCAGATTCTGTCTTTTGGTGCATTTGCTCCCCCTCCTAGTTTAGTGTCATCTGCACATTTAATAACTACACCCTCTATTCCTTCATCCAAATCATTTATAAATATGTTGAACATCACTGGGCCCAGGATAGACCCCCGAGGCACTCCACTTGTCACTCCCCTCTAAGAAGAGGATGAACCATTTACGAGCACCCTTTGGGTGCTGGTCTGTCAACAAGTTCTCAATCTGCCTAATAGTAAGAGGATCCATACTGCATTTTACCATCTTGTATGAATATCATTTGGAACCTTATCAAAAGCCTTACTGAAATCAAGGTAAACTACGTCCACCGCATTCCCCTCATCTAGTAAGGTAGTAACTATCTCAAAAAAAAAAAGAGATAAGGTTAGTCTGACATGACTTGTCCTCGAGAAAGCCATGCTCTTAATAATTACAGCCATCTGCTCTAGCTGCTTAAGGACCGACTGCTTGATGATTTGTTATAAAATTTTGCTAGCAATAGAGTCAAGCTGATGGGTCAGTATTTACCTGGATCCTCCTTTCCCCCCTTCTTGAAGATGAGGGCATTTACCTGCCTCTAGGGAGCTCAGAAGCTCCTGTGGTGTCTAGGGTTCATTTTTTCAGTTTATAGTGCACCTGTCTCACTTTGGTTCAAACCAGAATACGCAGAGTCAATGCAACTGAGAGGCAGGACATGAAACAAGTGCAACAGGATCAGAGAACCAACCCTTAGTCTGAAAACAGACCTGTACCAAACATGACACATTAAATGATGCAAGACTCCACAGCAGGATCCCGGTTTCAAAAAGCTGTACACGGTAGTATGGGTCACTGTCCCTAATAATTATTTCAGGGAGCTTTGTGAATCATTCAGCACAGTGCAAGCCTATTGCCTACAAAGAAAAGTCCTCTTGAATAATTCAGTTTGGCATAGTTTGCAGAAAGCCAGGAGAGAGGGAGCCTGCCAGGCCGCTGCAGCCGTTCCACGAGGCGGAGGCCATGATGTCGAAGGCCTGAGCGTGGGCGGTTGTGGATTTCGTCCATTTGCAGGGTGGGACCTGCCAGACTTGCTCAGATGATCAAAACGACCATTCCTTGGATTGCAGAACAGTGTTTGAATCCCGTGGCACCTTGGAGACCAACAAAGTTTTAATTCAAAAGCTTGTAAGTTTTAAACTTAGTTGGTTTTCAAGATGCCACTGGACTCAAACTTGGTTCTATTGCTATGATGTGGGTTATGTTCTGGCTGTTTTGGTTCTAAACGAGAGATGGGAACGGCCGTGGTTCAAACACAGCTTCAGGGGTAGTCAAACTGTGGCGAACGTTGGCAGGGGCTCATGGGAATTGTAGTCCCTGGACATCTGGAGGGCCACAGTTTGACTACCCCTGGCTTAGATTAAACCGTGGCAGTATTGCAAACCGAGGTGTCCCCCGCTCACAGTGCTGGTGCTGTTGACTCAAGGTTGTCTGAAGACTTCCTGAACTGAGCAATGCTGCTGTCAACAGATGGACACCCTTCCCAACACAACGTCTACACTCTCCCCAGATGAATAATGCCTCGTAAGCAAAGGACGCTTCAGAGGATCAGCTGTTATATATGGGACACCTACTGTTTCTGGCCCCAAGCACCATTTTACAAGACTCTGTAAGTGTCCCCCAGTTCTCCTTCCTAAACCGAGAGCTCCCAAATGCCATAACCTCTTCCCCCCAGAACACCGGGCCCAGGAGGGGGGATTTTCTGAGCTTTCACCTGCTTGAGAAGGGCGAGGGGGGTGAAGGGGCTCCTTCTTCCCCACTGCTGAGGGAAGGACCACTCTCATCCCCTGGTCCCTCCTCCTAGTGACACCCTGGCCTGGGATGGAGGGGCCTTGGATGTGCTCCATGAAAGCCATCACTGAAGGGAGAGAGTTGGTTTTTATACCTCACTTTTCACTGCCCAAAGGAGTCTCAAGGTGGCTTCCAATCACCTTCCCTTCCTCTCCCCACAACAGACACCCTGGGAGGGAGGTGAGGCTGAGAGAGAAGAAGAGTTAATTCTTATATGCCACTTTTCTCAACCTGAAGGAGTCTCAAAGTGGCTTCCAATCACCTTCCCTTCCTCTCCCCACAACAGGCAGCCTGTGAGGTAGATGGGGCTGAGAGAGCTCTGAGAGAACTGTGTCTGCCAGCTGCATATGGAGGAGGAGTGGGGAATCCAGCCTCACGTGCCAGATTAGAAGTGGCCACTGCACCACAGTGGAAAACACGTCAGCACCCAACATGCCCATCAACCCAGAGAAGAGCTTTGGGGCCCAACAGCAGACGGGGCCCGTTCCCTCCCCAGCTCTGCTCCAAGAGTGGCTCAGAGTCTGAGCACCCACATGAAGTCAGGGAGTGGAGAACAACGCTGGAGAGAGCTGCAAGAACGACAAGGAGCCGGGAAGAGCAAGGCAGTCCGGAGGAGGGAGACCGAGCTCGGCAGGAGAAATGGCTTCGGGAGGGGGAAGAGAAGAAGCACACACATCCCGGATCCAAAGGGCTACAGGAGGGGAACAGATGTCCTATTAGGCTTCTGCACCACGAAGATACCCGTGGAATGATAATGGGGAAAGAGCCCCAGTTGGGCGATGGAGGAAGCACTTGGCACGCCAAAGGTCCCACAACCAGTCCCTGGCAGATCGAGGGACAAACAGCAATCTGTTGGCAGGGCTGGAGAGCTCTCCCGGGTGAGCTCCTGACAACCACACCGTGGAGCAGATTAATATCTCCAAGCGGCAAACAGAGAGCTGCCCTCTTGCGCTGCAGGGCGGGGGGAGCAACAAGACAGGCCTCTCTTACTGAGTCGATGCAGGGATTACTAAGCAAATGCATGCAAAGGCTTTTGATAGCCCTAAATCATTACGATGCTGGAGGAATGACTGGAAACCACGGGCCGGCTGACGAATCCTAAGAAATCAGGTCAAACTCCACAAAGAAAGCCATCTCTATCCTTCCCAGTTGGTAGGTAAGTAGGCTTTTCCTGAGGGCACAGTATAGTGGTTAAGAGTGGCGGCTTCTAAACTGGTTTGATTCCCCCCCTCCTCCACGTGCAGCCAGCTGGGGGACCTTGAGCCAGTCACAGTCCTGATAGTGCTGCTTTCACAGGGCAGTTCTGTCACAAGTTCTCTCAGCCCCTCTTAACACACCAGCATCCATTGTGGGGAAAGGAAGGGAAAGGGATTGTAAGCTGCTCTGAGACTCCTGCGGGCAGTTAAAAACAGGGTATAAAACCCAGCTCTGTTTCTCCTTCTAGGACCCTGTCCTATAGCGACACAAACCTCTGGTCCCACCAGTCCAACGCTGCCCACGCCAAAGAGCAGCTGCTGTCCATGATCCATGATCCATGATTCCACGAGGCAAGAACCTGAGCAGTCCATATTCAGCAGCGTGGCCTCTGTGCCGGCCTAACCTTGGTGTGGAGCCGCAGGTCACGTTCCCCCGGCCCAAGCTGCCAAGGAGCAGCGAAAGGCTGCGAGGGGATCTCCACGTGGCACACAGCCAAGCCAGGGCCCACGAGGGAGGCTTCCGCAGGCTGCACCCCCACGCTTTCCGTATTTATTTATTTCAGTTTTTAATCACGTTTCTATGCCGTCCTTCCCCCAAAGCTCCTCCCGGAATGCAAATCTCTCCTGCTGGCTGCATGGCGGAAACTCCGTCTCCAGAACTGCAGCACGCGCCTCCCTGTCTCAGGGCTGAAGCCCTCTCCCGCGCGGGGCTCCAGGGGCCTGTTGGACACCGGTTTGGGCAGGCTGCCCAATTCCATGTTGCTATTAGCCGCTCCGTTTGTTTGCTTTAAGTCTGTCAACAGATTAACAACTCTCCCCAATTAGCCAACAGGGAGCCAAGGCTGAGCAAGGGGAGTCCCTGGCAGCGGGGGATCTAAAGCCTGACCTCTCAGAACCCCATCTGTGCACAGGGCATTCCCCACGCCAAAGGGCTGCTCTCCAAGAAGACGCTGCTTAAACCGGGCTGGCTCGAACAGCACTCCGGGCCCTGCTCCTGGGAACAGACGCGCCCTCAGGAAGAGCAGGCCCCACCGACCATTCCCTCTCACTGCCACATTCTGCAGGGCACTGCGATGTCATCCCATAAAGGCAGGTCCCGTGCATGCCCCTACATGCGCAAGCAAGATGATACTGAAGCAGCCTCGCAGGCAAATCCATGCTGAGTCCCCGCCCACAGGAAAGTTAACACTCACCCGTCCGAGACTCCAGTCTTCTACACTTTCCCTGCCAAATTTCCTTGAGAGATTTTGGTTTTGGTCTCAGCATTCAGCTAAGTGGCTCTTACAAGTCTGAGGCCCGGGGACCAAGCCCTCTGAGGAAAGGCTGAGGGACCCGGGAATGTTCAGCCTGGAGAAGAGGAGGTTGAGAGGGGACAGGAGGGCTGTCTTTAAGTACCTGAAAGGTTCTCCTTTGGGGGAGGGCAGGGAGCGGCTCCTGTTGGCAGCAGAGGACAGGGCTCACCATAATGGCTTTAAACTACGTGTACAGCAGTGCTAGCTACATGTCAGGGAGAGAATTCACCGTCAGAGTTGTTCAGCCGTGGAATAGGCTGCCTAAGGAGATGGTGAGCTCCTCTTCACTGGTGGTCTTCAAGCAGCAGTTGGGCAGAGACTATTCCTGGATGCTTTGGGCTGATCCTGTATTGAGCAGGGGGTGGGACTAGATGGCCTCTGTGGCACCTTTCCACTCTAAGATTCTACGGTTCTATTTCAACTGTGAGATGAGCTGCCTAAAGAGGTGGTAAATGATCTTCAAGCAGCAGCTGGACAGATACATATCCTGCATGCTGTAGGCTGATCCTGCATTTGATAGGGGGTTGGACTAGATGGCCTCTATGGGACCTTCCAATTCTGGGATTCTACAATTCTAAGACAACATGGAGTCGAATCAGAAAGCAGTTCCCAGAGGGCTGCAGGCAGGTTGCTGGCCAGGTAGTTTGCAGGCTCAGTTCTGAATAACAGCAGCATCCATACTTGAAAAGTTGCCCCCGAGTACAAGACAACCTCCTTAAAAATGTTATCTATAAACTTTTTAATTACCAGAGATAGTTGCACACGAACGTAAAAGAAGCCTCTCTTCATCACTTTAGAAAAGACAAATTTAGCCCTCTTTCTATGTAGACAGGCAGATGTTTGTAGCCTGAGCGACACTTAGGATAGCTCACCAAAGCACTACTAGTTAGCAGAGGCTCCATCATTATCTGATTGACGGCACTGCAAGATGGGGCAGGTGGGCAGAGGGAGGGCTTGAATTCTGTACAAATGGCGATGGGCACAGCCAGGGTTGTGACACGGGGCCAGGCAATGACAAACCATCTCCGAATGTCTCTTGCCTGGCTGCCCAGCAGGATCTCATAGAATCCTAGAGTTGGAAGGGACCTCCAGGGTCATCTAGTCCAACTCCCTGCAGAATGCTAGAACTCACAACTGCCTGCCCACCCACAGGGACCCCAATTCCATGCCCAAGTGATCCCCCCCCACCAACAGTCTCCAGAACCTCCTGGCTACATGACACACACCGGCTAAATGGTAAACAAATAAACCACAACTGGAGATTGTAACCCTCACATCACATCTTAAGGCATGAGAGGAGGAGAAACTACAAACTGGGAACTTCACTTATGGACAAATACAAGTGGGCCGTATTTATTTATTTTTAATTTAGCGGGTTTTATGGTGCCCCTCTTGGACTTTGCTGTCTCAAGGCGGTGTACAAATGTTTGGATAAAACATTGGGAGGGACAGGTAGGATCCCGGTGTTATTCTGTTAGCCTGGCTGGCCTCAACCAAGGCCCGGCAGAAGAGCCCCGTCTTCCAGGCCCTGCGGAACTCGGCAAGCTGCGGCAGGGCCCCGACCTCCCTTGGCAGGGGCCAAGACCAAAAGGGCCCTGGCTCTGGTTCAGGCCAGGTGGCGTTTCGTAGCCGGCATCACATCTCCTTGCGCCTTCCTGAAACCCAGAGCTCCACAAGGAAAGGTAAGTGGAAAGCTAAGCCCAGGGCCCCTCATGCAGCTCAAGCTCTCTGCTGACGAAGACAGGGGAGGGGGAGGGGGTCCTGCCCTGCTCCAGGGTTGTCCCCAACGTTCAGAGAAACACCCTGGGCGTCTGGAACGCTCCGTCTGCCTGCACCGCTTTCCTCAGCCTGGGAGAGAGTCCGCAGAGTTCAGCCAAAGGAGACGCAGCTGCTAGCAGGGATGTTCCTGTAACAATATCCAGCCATGTCGCTGCATGTTTTGCTGTGAAACCTGACAAGGCGGCGGGGAATGAAGGCCCAGAACAGTTAAAGCAAGAGAACAGGCTCAACCACGAGGCGCCCGGGCGGCAGGACGGAGGGCTCACCCCCTGCCCTCTGCCCTCCCAGCACACGCCTCCAACGTCGCATGCCCAAGGCAACATGGGCAGAGGTCCCATGTCAACGGAGCACAGAGGCCAACCGAAACCACGGAGCTGACTGCACACGCACCAGTCCTTCAACTCCTCACACTGCTGTTAGGGCCCAGGACAGGACTCCACCATGACTCACGGAGTAACATCAACATATACGGCTGCACAGGCCACGGACTGTCTGCTGGCGGCATGCGTTATTCTGCCGTTGCCACACTGTTTCCTGCTTTCCTTGCTCCATGCGTGTTCCATATCCGTTCTTGGTTTCAGACTGTGATTCACGCAGAAAGGAACGCGAAAGGATCAAACGCAGGGCCCGGCAAGGCTGCACAATGTAAAAGGCAGGCCCTTGCCACTACCTCGGCAGGACAGGTGCAAAGAGGGAGAGATGCGAGTGCAGAACTGACCCTCAGGTCCGATTTCCATTTAGGGGAATGCCGGGGCTAAGGCTTCACCAAAGAGGTGGGCGTTCGATCTAGCTCTGGAGACAAAATCCTTGTCAAAAACAGCAAGCCAAGTACAGAGCTAGGTGAGAGCTAGCTGGCAAGGGGCTTGCTGCATCTGCTTGCACAGTAAGGGAGACCTAGAGCCCCAGAGATGTGGGTCAGGCCCCAGGGAGTCTGCTGTGAGGGGGCTGTCCTGTCTCATTGATTCAGGACACACCTTATTTTGTGAGCCAGGGGGCCTGAGGGGATACGAGTCAGCAGGGCCCGGAGAGAGAATTCTCCTCTCTTATGGGACCGACCCAACTTTAAGGGTGCGGGATCAAGTAAGAGAGCCAGGAAAAGGGTCAAGGCCAGCATGTGCCCGGAAAGAGCCTCATTGTCCAAGAAACTCAGCGCCCCAAGCAGCTGCCTGGCCAGGAGCACAAAGCCAAGTCTCCACAAAAGCGGCAATGCTCTGCCTGGCAGACGGACATTTGGGCAATGCCAATCAAGAAAGGACAGTGACCTCGCCAGCCTCCTTGGGAGAGGGGGCAAGACTGGGGGGGGGGGAGGCGTTCTGGCTGAACCAAATGCTCTGACACAACTTGAAGCAGTACAGACTCCAGGGGTGGCAGAAGGAGCCCCCAGGGCCAAGAGACTCAGGCGGTTCTTGTGCAGACGCCGAATGCGCCATGGAGAGCAGCGCTTGGCCCAAAGCCCCGAGACAGGCCGGCTTCCACCACAGTGAGTCAACTGCACGGCCTGCTCCGATTCCGCCTTTGTCAGCTGCGAGAGAAAACGCCGACATCCAGACAGCACAGGCCAGGCCAGGCGGTGTGCAGCCAGAGGCCGCTGCAAAGCAGAAATACCAAAAGCCAAAGCCCAAAAAAAAATCACAGGGGCAGATGGCTCAGGTGGCAGTGCCAACCCTGGGAGCCCTAAGGAAACGAGAGCAGCTGCAAGCGACCACAGCAGACTCGGCAGCCCGTCTCCTGGGCCGCTTTCCTGGGCTCTCGGGCAAACTAGGGCAACACTCCATTCGCCATCTTCAACCCGTTTTCCCGGCACAAGCCACCTGTCCCTTTGCCCCTCTCAGTGCCATCCGGCACGCGGGCTCTCCTGCCATCTTCTTCTTCTTCAAATCTCCTACTCAGAGGTTCAAGAGAGCCTGGCCACAAACACAGGGGCCTCCACAGAATTCCCTCCAATCCGTTCCTTCTGCCCACTGCCTCCTTGTCCTACCACCTGCATGTTGTAAGTCCTCAGACTGTGTCACCCCAAAGGCCTGCAAGACACCTCTTGGGCCACTCCACCAGCGAATTTGACATCATCCGGACCCCGTGCACAGGCTGAAGCCCACCTGAGCTCAGCGGGACTGACCCCAAGGAAGCAAGGAGGCAAGCACCCCAGAATCACAGCCCTAGATTATGGTCCAGAGAACCCATTCTTAGAACCAAGTCCCAACAATATGTACACAGCGTGGTGCTTCTGGCTGGCTATGGCAGCATCACATCCGCATCAGCATCATACCCCACGTGGCTTTCATTTTACAGAATGTGCAAAACACCTAGGAGGGCCCTTTTATATTTTAATTTTATTTATTTATACAATTCTTAGGTCACAATGGTCTCCAACTATGGTCTTGGGGTTGCTAACATCACTAAAACCACATACAAATGTTCCTAATATTAAAGCCATTTAAAATCATCTGATGGGCCCCTGCTCCCCTCCCTCCCAGAACTCCACCAGAGCACTCTGGACCTGTTTGCACTGTTGCATTGTTTACACTGTTTATATTGCTACAACTATCATCCATATTATTGTAAGGTTATTCATGTTGCTGTGCATATGTTCCTTGTTCCATGTACTATTCATATGTTCCATGTAAACTGCCCTGAGCCTCTGGGGAGGGCGGTATATAAATATAATAAATAAGTCTTCAGGGGATTAGAGAGCGTAACGGAGAAGGAGGGGTGTTCAGAGGCTGGAATGTAGGCTCCATGTGGAAAGGCTGGGCAAGCCAGAACACCACATGTTGGGGCCAGTTGCACCCTTCTGTGCGATGTCTGCTGGTCTCTCAAAAAACATTTGGGTAGCCACTGTAGAGAGCTGTACGAGTGGTGACCTAGAAGGGGGTCAAGGTCACTGCTGGCCTAGGGTGCCCAGAAATCTTGGGCCAGCCCTGGATGGGTCATCACACCAAGTTAACGTGGACT
This sequence comes from Paroedura picta, assembly GCF_049243985.1. Classification (NCBI taxonomy): domain Eukaryota; kingdom Metazoa; phylum Chordata; class Lepidosauria; order Squamata; family Gekkonidae; genus Paroedura; species Paroedura picta. The sequence goes on from NC_135378.1 coordinate 86,989,429, forward strand.
TGTGGGCCACCATATGGAAAAGGCTGGGAAACGCTGCCATAAAGGAGAGCAGCGGAGTCCGCTGTACATGGTGCCTCCTCCTGCCTTTCCTACTGCGAGGCTTTCCAACTTCTCAACCTCCTTTTAGTCGGCCATGCCTTAGGCCGTTTGTTCTGTTTCTTTGTGCTGCTTTCCAGTTCCACCATCTGAGTCCTGCTGCACTGGCCGGGGCTGCTTTTCCAATTTTGCAGTCCGCCTGGACGCTCAGCAAGAAAAGTGAAGCTAACAATAGATGGAAATATAGAAGGTGACCAAATGTTGCACATATTTTTGCTGAACGGTGAAAAACACAGTTCGGTCCTTAGCAGATCGAAATGCCACAATTTTCTCCTAGCTGATCCAGGGGGAAGCTTTCCAACCGTAGGCTTATGCAACTCCTCTTCAACCAGAGCCGGAGCAGCAGCGTCTCCCGCCAGACTGGGCCCACAGAGCACAGGTCCCAAACGTGCTTCCCTTGGGTGTGAGGGTGCCCGCTAACACCTTTCCACGTGCCTTTTGCTCGCCCATGCTTTGGATTGGGCCCTGAAGGTCTGGCCAGCTAGGCATATATTAAAATAACGCTGTTTCAGGGGCAGCTGCCTCCACGACGTTTGCTGCATTCTTTCTCACTCCTCTTCCCCAGTATATCTGATCACTCTGCCACTTCTCCCCTGCACTTGGGCTCTGTGTGTGTTTGTGCGAGCCTCCTTCTGTCTCCTATAGCGGCCTTGCTGTGGTGGAGCCCACCTCCCTGCATCAGAATTCCAAAGGATCAAGAAAGCTGGAGTCCTGCTCCATGTTCTGTGGAGGATCTGTGTGTACAGGTGTGTTATTATTACTATAGTGCTGACATCACGCTTTCTCAGCCAGGGTTCCGTGAATCCCTGGGATTTCTATGGTTAAATATTTATCGGGTGATATGTCCATGTATGGTCACGTTGACCCCCCAATAGCCAGTGATGGCCCTGGTGAAGTTAGGAAGGGGAGCTCTGCCTCCCAACCATATTCGGCACCATCGGGCCACTTCTGGGGTTTCTCAAAGCCTGAGGAAGGTTTCAGGGGTTTCTCAACAATACTGAAGAAGAAGAGTTGGCTCTTATATCCTGCTTTTCTCTACCCAAAGGAGTCTCAAAGGGGCTTACAATCACCTTCCCTTTCCTCTCCCCACAACAGAGGTGGGTGAGGCTGAGAGAGCCCTGATATTCCTGCTCGGTCAGAACACCTTTCTCAGTGCTGTGTCGAGCCCAACGACATCCAGCTGGTTACATGTGGGGGAGGAGTGGGGAATCAACCCCGTCTCGCCAGATCAGAGCACTCCTAACCACTACACCAACAATGAAAGCCACTTGGGGCTTATTGCATGGGTGCAAAAAAAAGGAGGTTATTCCGGAAGTGGCTGGCAGTCAGAGGAAAAGGCCCTCAACTCAGAACCTTTTGAAAAAACACGCATTACCGAATTCCAATCCTAACGTCCCTGATCCAAGGAAAATATCACATGTAGACAGAATACAAAGTCCCTTGCCAAAAACACGCTGCATTACACAATCCAAATGGGGAAAGTAAAAGATACGGAGGCACCCCTGGATTGGATGCCCCATTTACTCCCAACTACAGGATGAAGCAGGGGTGGCCAAACTGCGGCTCTCCAGGTGGGATGCGACTGACAGGGGCTGATGGGAATTGTAGTGCATGGCTATCTGGAGAGCCAGTTTGGCCACCCCTGGCATAAAGGACATTGACAAAGCCCACACCGCGGAAGCCTTTCCCACACCTCCCTTCCAGCGCTCCCACGCAGGCCTGTCCTGCCCCACCAGACTTGCCCAACACACCGGCTTAGCTCAGGGGCCCTTTCAGCACACACCAAAGCGAGCACAAGTTTTTCTGGCTTGGCGAGTGCCAAGAGGCACAAGCTCTTACAGCACTCCTAACCGGTTGCGGGGCTCCCCTCCCAGGAGAAGCTCCTGCATCCAAGCAGCTGCCCAAGCACAGAGGTTAAGCTGCTCCTCCTCCAGAGAAACGGAAGAGCCACAGAGGCACGGCTGAGAGAGGACTGGCGGGGGCTCATGAGTAGCGCTTCTGCTTGGCAGGCAGAAGGTCCCAGGTTCGATCCTCAGCAGCATCTCCAGTTGAAAGGACCAGGCAGGAGAGGATGGGAGAGACCTTTCTCTGCCTGAGACCCTGAAGAGCTGCTGCCAGTCTGAGTAGACAATGATGCCCATGATGTACTCAAGAGAAAGTATCATTCAGAAGGGCCCTTGGCTCAGTGGCAGAGCCTCTGCTTGCGCAATGAAGGTCCCAGGTTCAATCCCCGGCATCTCCACTTAAAAGGACCAGGCAGGAGGGGATGGGGAAGACCTTGGCCTGAGACCCTGGCTCAGTGGAAGAGCCTCTGCTCGACATGCAGGAGGTCCCAGGTTCAATCCCCGGCATCTCCAGCTGAAAGGCCCAGGCAGGAGGGGATGGGAAAGACCTTTGTCAGAGGGCCACTGATCTGATTCAGCATATGGTAACTTCATAACTCCCGGCTTGTCTACTAAGTAACCAGCCTTTCCCATAGGATTTCCCAGTGCTGCTAAGGATTTCAGGCTGTGTCTATGGAGTGCCCCTTTCACGTGGTCTCTGAATTCTGAACTGGACAAATCAACTGTGATTCAGATTACAGAATAAAGTTTTGAGTCCAGGGGCACCTTGAAGACCGACAGAGGCTAATCCTGGGTCTAGGCTTCAGTCTGCAGGGAGAACAGCATCCTGGCCAGAGGGAAAGCCAGCGGGTGCTCAGCCCAGAAACCACAGCAGCCCTGGCCCTCCCTCCCCAGGAGGCCTGACCCAACTTCTCCACCCAGCCCCCTCAACTAGGGTGCCAAGCCACGGCGGGCCCAAAGCAGCAGGCCCGGCAGACAATGGCTTCTCGGTCCAGCTGGCTGCTGCACAAGCACGAGAGCCCCCCCCCCACTCACTCCCTCCCACACAGAGACCCCGAGGCCGCAGCTCCCCGCCCCCCCCTCCGAGGCCTGCCCTGCCAGGAGCAGAAGCACGAGGGCAGACCGGGACCCCCGCGGCCAGACTCAGCCACAGACCAGGCGGGGGGGACAAGGGACCCGGCCGACCCCCGCCCAGCCCTGGACGCACGCCGGGAAAACGGGGCCCTTGAATACCTGGCAGAAAGACCCCTTCCCCCCCCCCCGCCCTGGACGCCTGCCACGTGCCTCGGGCCTGCCCCCTCCCAGCCTCGCCTCCCTCGCAGGGCTGTTGTGGGGAAGGGGGCGGGGCGAAGGGCCCGTTGGAGCAGCGCAGCGGGGGGGGCGAGGGGGGCGAGGGGGCCTCAGCCGGGCCTCCCCCCCTTCCTCCCCCCCCCTGACAGGCCCCGCCGCGGCCTCCGCGCGGGGAGGGGCCTTCCGGTCCCTGCCGGGCTTACCTTCCGCGGGCCCCCCGGGCCGCTCGCCGCGCGATGGCCGCCGCCGCCGCCTCCTCCGCCTGCCGCTCCTCCTGCCGCCGCCGCGCCCGCCTTGCCTCCTTCGAGCCGCCTCCCTCGCTGGCTCCCTCACTGGGGTCCCGTCCGCCCGCGCGCCATTGGCCGCGCCGCCTGTCACTCGCCCGCGCCCTCAATGGCCGACCGCCGCACTCGGCCCCGCCTCCCCGCCCGCCCGCGGCCATTGGCTCCGCCTCGCCGCGCTCCGCCCCCCGCGCCGGCCTATGGGCCGGCGCCCTCATCCATCTCCGACGCCACGTCCTTTGATCCTCCGCCCCAGCGGCGGGGGGCGGGGCCTGCGCCCATTGGCCGAGGCGCCGCAGCCTTCTGCCCCACCCCCGGGAAGCCTCTCGGGCGAGGCGTCGCTCACGTGGGACGGGACGTGTCGTGGCCGGCCGCCGCCAACCGGGGGCGCCCGGACACCTGATTCGACCGAGGCCGCTGTCGCTCAAATCGCCGCCTTGGCCAATCGCGGGGCGCGTGCGTCGGCGGCGCGCGGCGGGGCTTCCCTTTGTCCTTCCTCTGCAGGCGGCGCGCGCCGCTCTCGCGCCCACCAGACCTGTCACGTGTGAATGGACGTCGGGAGGCAGGACGCGTGTCATGTCGCCGCTGCTTCTCGGGGTCCCAGGAATTTTTTTTTTTTACACGTTCTTCTATTGTACCTGCCAAAAGATGCTCGCTAATTAGACAGGAGCGCCTTTTGACAAGTACAATGGAAGCCCGTGCAATGAGTGCAATGAGTGTAATATAACGCCGCCTTGCTTTAGAGTTGTGATTTGCAACCGCTGATGAAGATGGAGAAAGCGGGGTACACAATACCTGGGACGCCGTTTTGGTTGCTGATACGTCTTTCAATTAATTGTTGATACTCTGTATAACAAGGACTACTGTTAAAAATAAAATTTTGGAGAAGAGACTCCATTTTGCCATTTGATTTCGTTTTTAAGAGGAATTGGGCTGGGCTTCCCGGTGCCCCTGGGCGCACATGTCGTTCTCCTGCATCGACCAACAACACCTGCTAAATTTGCTCCCCAAACAAGCAGTCTTTGGAGGCCTTAAGAGTTTCCGTGCCAACAGAAGCTGTTGCTTTCTTTGGGTTTCCAACCTGCTGGAGATTTATTTTATACCCCACCTATCCCTCCCCGGTCAGGACCTCACTTGCCTCTCTGCACAACAACCCTGTGAGGTAGGGCCAGCTGCAAGGGTGTGGCTGGACCCCAAGGGCCCTCAGCCAGCTTCTATTCTATGCCTGACAATTCCAGCAGAGGTATCCAGGTCCAGCACTCCTAAATGGCGACAGAACTTACTGGGTTCCCCTGGCTACATAAATAAAACCCCCTGTAGAAAATGATTTGCGCATTATACCCCACTGAGGCCCAGTGCACACACACACACACACACACCCAGTGAAATCTCCAGGTGTTTTGTAGAAACAGAATCATAGAAGAATAGAGTTGGAAGTGACCTCCTGGGTCATCTAGTCCAGGGGTAATCAACACACGTTGAGTCCATTACGTGAAGTTGGCAACTGTCTGTGGACGAGGTGCTTCTCTGGGTGGGAAATGCAGGGGGTGGGTTTGCACTAGGCAGCTCCTCTCCTTTTGTTTATTACATGGCTGGGCGTCGGAAAAGAGTTGGAGGGCCGAGGAATGCCAGAAGAGCATATCCCTGCATAGCAAGCATCATCTCTGTTTTTATTACGAGTCCAAAGAGAAAGGGCGAGTTATAAATACAATACATATTAATATTTAGGGCTGCTGACTCACAGTAACAGTTCCTGAGCTCCTACCCCCTCGCACCAATCCTTTCTTTTAAAATATATGTATTTTATTTTTTCATTTTAGCAGCACAAATGCGGAGCGGATTAAATAAAAGGGTAAGGGCTGTTTGGGAGGAGTTAGGGCGGACCCTGTCTGGGATAATAATTTGGAGATTGGGCCCTCCGAGTGTCCATCCAGGGCCAAGCTGCCAATTTGCACGGCTCCCCATTGGCTGCTTGGCCCGTCCTCGCCTGCCCGGCCGGGGACTCACCGCACAGATTGAGCTGGCAGCCTGCAGGGTGAGTCCTCCGGCCTGGGTCCTCCTCCACCTTCAGAAAGGAGCAGGGCTGCCGCATCGAAGACGTGTGTCCCTGCTCCTTTCCCGCCCCGGGAACCCTGGCCATGGGGGGGGGTGCCATCAGTGGGGGCCTTCTCCTGGCCCAAAGGACAGCCTCGCCGCGTCACAGGCGGCTCACTGGCTTCCCCAGGAGACCAGCCGGGAGAATGCCCCAGGTTGCGGCCCACTGGCCCCCGCGTCCCAGACCCCCGGGAAGCCTTCGCCCTGCGAAGGCTTCCCCAGAGACTGGCCCCTAGCAACCATTTTATTTTAACATAAAATGGGCTTTATTCCTAGTAAGAAATAAAGGAGAAATTACGAAAGTTTCATCTTGTAGCCCCATCTGTCTTGGAAGTCCTCTGGTGTTCTCCGATGGATTTAGCTAGTTAGCTTTGTTGTCGCCGCAAGTTCTCTAGCCTTTCTGATCCAAGAGTCGATATATGGATCTAGAAAAATTGTTTCTTGAGACAGCAGCTACAACAACAGCCTCACATGTATATGCTCGGAGACACATGTCTTTCTATGGAATACACGTGTGTGCATAGCCATGTACCCCTAGCTCCTCTCTAGGTCAGGCAAGGAGGATGAGGCCATGACCCCTTTGCTCTCAAATCCCTCATCCGGAGGGAGCAGAGAAAAGAAACCTGATGCTTGTGAGGCAGTTCTCCCCCCCCCCCCCCATACACACACGCCCCATTCCTCCCCCAGCCCCACGTTCTGCCTGCCCGTCAGACGGGAGTGACAGGCTTGCATGCGCATGGGGTGCATTCCTGGCTGGCTGATGATACTTTCTCTGTCTTGCGTTTAGGCGCAGAGTGCCTTGGATGAGAGTGGCGGCTGTCCTTCCTTCTCCCGGCCTTTTCTGTTTCGGGAAGGAGATGCCGAGCCCTTGCCGAGCAGAGACCTTTATCTAGAAGAGGGGCGATGGCTCCCGGCTCCCTCGGACCTCCTTGTGGAACAGGCCTTCAAGCTCTCTTCCGGGGGAGCTTCCTCACCCCGTTGCCGGACGAGCCGAGGGCATTGGCGGTGTAAGAGCCGGCTGGGGCTGGACTTTCTTGTGCTGCGTGCCCGCTGGGCTGCTCACCTCAGGGAGTCCTGGGAAGAAGGGCGTCCACAGGGGCGTTCCACGGCTGTTGGATGGGAAGATGCAAGCCAGGAACAAACAAGTGGCCAGGCAAACACAGGCTGCCGAGACAGCTGCTGGGCTGCCTCTAGACCCACTAAGACGGTAAGTCAGACGGTAAGTCAGGGGGAGGAGCAGGGCGTAAGCTGGAAATAAATTAAATAAATAAATAGAGAGAGAGAGGCTGGATTCAGGTGGGTGGCTGTGGTGGTCGGCAGCAGAAGAACAGAGTTTGAGTCCAGGGGCACCTGGAAGACCAACAACATAAAAGCTTATACCTTGAATAAAACGTCTTTAAGGTGTCACTAGGTTCAAACTCTGTTTAGCAACAGGCTGTAGACATTAGCATGTGCCATGCTAGCGCAGGGACGGCCTCTCAGATGGCTGACAGGCCTGGAAATAACTCCAGGGATTATCTTGGTGTGGTTCCTCCTCCTCCACGTGCAGCCAGCGGGGCGACCTTAGGTCAGCCACAGTTCTGTTAGAGCTGTTCTCACAGCAGTCCTTTTAGAGCTCTCTCAGATCCACCCACCTTACAGGGTGCTTGTTGTGGGGAGAGAGGAAAGGAAGGTGATTCTAAGCCCCTCTGAAACACCTGAGGCCTGCAGGGTTACCTTGAGCCTTTTCCAGTTCTGTCAGAGCTCTCTCAGCCCCATCTACCTCACAGAGTGCCGGTTGTAGTGAGAGGAAGGGAAGGCGATTTTAAGCCGCTTGGAGACTCCTTTGGGTAGTGAAAAGCGGGCTAAAAACAACAACTTCTCTTAACTTTTGGAGTCAAAGACCCACCACATTCCCGGGGCAGACATCCTGATCTATTGCTGACCTATGCTTTGAGCCAAGAGCTGGGCTTTGGGCTTTGGTTCCCTTCCTGGGTCTGTGCAACTTACTTGCTTGGCAGGGCCCTCCCTTCTACTCCCTCAGCAGTCCATATAGATTTAAAGGGCTGGGCCAGAGAAGCAAGACGTGTTGCAGTCCAGCCATTGGCAGCCAGGCACATGCAAGGATCTGCGGCATCGATTCATCACCGCAGAACTAAACAGGGGCCCGTCACTGACCTCCCATGTGTGAAGGAAGCTTGTTCTCCCTCCAAAAGACCGTCTTGTTCTAACCAGTCAGAGAGTTTAAAGAAAGTTTTTTGGCATATAATTGGCTGGTGTTGTTCAGAGGAAGACAAGCTTGCTCAAAACTCCTTCTCCTGAGCAAAGCAAACAGACACAAACACATCCTGCTGTGATCCGTAGTCCAGGGAAGCAGCATTCCAGTGCTAGAGCAAACTCATCTGCAGTGTGAGGTTCTCCATCCGCTTGAGACTGACGAGCTCCACAAAGGGGAGAGAAGGCGACTGAAGCCACCCGGCAGCACAGCTGAGACCAGAGCCAGGGCGGAGGGAAGAGATACTTCTCGTGCCTGGGCCAAGTCAAGTGTCGCTGAGCCGCCCTTGAGCCGCAAGGAGACAGGCCTGGCGTGTGACCACCGAGGCAAGGACGGCCTCTGCGGACGGAGATTAAGGGCAGCTGGTGAAATCTAGTTAGCAAAAGTGACTGGATGGGAGGAAGCGTCTCTGTGCCAGGCAAGGATCTTGATGCATCTGGGTCAGGTGGTGGAAGCTGCCGGGGCCAAATGAGGAAAGCTGAGCTGGAACCGGAGGCCAAACACAGACACCCGGCCCAAGCTCCCTGCCGGCCATGTCCCCTAACAATCCCCTGTTCATTTGGGGCTTGGGGCCAGGCGGTGCTGAATAAGACTCAGCATTACTGATGGAATTCCTTTTGAAGCAATACTCCCCAAGAAAGCACCGGTCGGAACTTTATAGAAAACACATTTTATTGAACTGCCGTTCAGTCATTTTTTCTCTTCAGCTGCAACTTTGTAGTCAACGGTTTCCTTTGGGCATGCGCAAGGCAGGCAAGGATCACTGGATCTCCTGAAATGTGATTTGTTGTGGTGGGGTGGAAAGGAACACCCAGTCGCAGCTGACCGATAGTGACCCTTTGGGCTTTCAAGGCAAGAGGTGGTTTACCGAGGAGCAACCCAGGACCTCCTTGGTGGTCTCTCACCAACCACGCTCAGCTTCTGAGATCTGATGAGATCAGACTGCCAGCTCAGGGCTCACCGGTCATGGGGGTGGGTGAAAAGTGGCACCAAGTCCCAGCTGACAGGGCAAGCTGAGGTCACTTGCTGTTTCTTGCCTCTGCATAGCATCTCAACCTCCTTGGGGGTCTCCCATCCAAGCCCTAAGCAGGGCTGGCCCTGCTTAGCTTCTGAGATTTAACAGGAGCAAGCTAGCCTGGGCCATCAAGGTCATGGAGCTATCATCTCACAGGATGGTGATAGCTCCTCATCTCCCTCAGTGGAGGATGAGGCCGGCCACCTGACTGACTGGGCCAAGTTCCCTTTAGGCATCCGCTGGCATTAGATGTAGGCATTTGGTCCTCTGTTCTTTGCTTCAAGGAGAGCACCCTGGATTGGATTCCTGACCATTTATAGAGGATCCCCTTAAAACTATATAGGAGCCTGGCGTCCCCTGAAATGCCAGCATGGGCTGATTCCGGCAGGAATGTGGGAACTGCTTCAGCTGCCCTGAGTCCTGCTGGGGTTCACTGCACCAGAGTGAAGAGGAAGAGGGGGGGGGAAGAAAGTCAGTTTTTATATCCTGCTTTTCACTCCAAGCGGCATACAATTGTCTTCCCTTCCTCTCCCCACAACAGTCACCCTGGGAGGCCAGTGGGGCTGAGAAAGCTCTGACAGAACTGCTTGGTCAGAACAGCTTTATCAGTGCTGTGACGATCCCAAGGTCACCCAGCTGCCTGCACGTGGAGGAACAGGGAATCCAACCTGGCCCACCAGATTAGTGGGCAGCCTTCTGGAGCAGACCAGTCACAGCTATGAAGTCCTGCCCCCCCCCCCATGGTCCGTTTGAAATTATATTCTCGTTGTCAGATCCCTGGAGACTTTCTCAGTGAACACTCTTGGCATCAGCAGCAAAAGCAGATGATTGGGGTAGTAATCCGAAGCTCATGGCTATTCTTGCTGGAACTAATTTGATAGGCAATAACCCCCCAAGGGTCTGACATGACCCAGTGCTTGCACAGGGGATACCTTTACCTTTAACCCCCCAAGCCTCATCCCCCACTGACAGCAGCTTCACAGGGGAACGCGCACAAACTAGTCCCGTGCACATGGCATAATTCTTGCAAGGCCGACTCAAGGCTAGCCTCCCCATAATGCCCAGGCCCCCCTCTCACCCAGTGCCAGCCATTTAGGCTGCCAATCATCAGGCCATGCCAAGCCATACAAACAGTTACAGTCCGTTAACTTTCCCAGGCCTGCTTCCCAGTGACAAATGACAGTGCCCAGAATGACAAGGGACATGGGCAATGCTCACGGCAGGGGGGGGGGGCAGGCAGGCAAATCCTGACCCTGGGGGCCCAGAGCAACAAAATGAGAGCAAGCAGCACACACGGAAATGAGCAGACAAGGAAACGGGGACAGTTGCTGCGGTGCTGTTGAGAGCCAAGGAAATCAGACTCCAGAGGTCAAACGGGCCCCCCCTGGCGTTCCAAGGAGCTTCGACTTTCAGTTCTGCTGGGCCCAGGCATTCTGGAGGGTAACTTAGACTCCTTTGGAACTGCCAGCTCCCCTGGTACCGTCTCCACCTGCTGTTTACAAGTCCCCCAGCTTTCCTGCAAGTAGGGCTGCCAATCTCCAGGTAGGACCTGGAGATCCCCCGCTATCACAGCTGATCTCTAGATGCCAGAGACCCGTTCTCTGGAGAAATGGCTGCTTTGCAGGGTGAACTCTCCGGCATTGCACCCCACTTAGGACTTTCCCTAGGAGCCAGCCTCAGCAGCTCCTAAGTATTTCTGCACCCTGACCTGGCATCCCTACTGCAAAGTATCTTTTCTCTGTACAGTTGCTTTGTGAACTGGCCTGGGAAAAAGGCCTTCAGAGTTAACTCCAGGACTGCCTGGCCTTAAACAAACAGTATTGTGTGTTTATGTGTGTAACAATGATTTAATTTACAGAAGAACAAACTACAGATCACAGAAGTAGAATGCTTGTGCCAAGTCCCATTGAGTCACTGCTGACTTACAGTGACTCTGTAGGGCTGGGGGGGGGGGCTCAACGGTGGCTCTCCAGGTGCTGGAAATTGTCGTCCATGGACATCTGGAGAGCCACCATCAGAGCCCCCTGCTGTAGGGCCTTCAAAGCAAGAGACAGAGGCATGTGGAGGAGGAGCGGGGAATCAAACCCAGCTTGCCCGCTCTTAACCACTACACTAAGATGGCTCTCTAATCTGAAGAAAGGGGTTGGATTCCCCACGTGCAGCCATCTGGGAGACATTGGGCCAGTTCTGTCAGAGCTCTCTCAGCCTCACCCACCTCACAGGGTGCCTGTTGTGGGGAGAGGAAGGGAAGGCATTTGTAAGCTGCTTTAAGGCTCCTTTGGGTAGTGGAAAGTGGGGTATAAAAGCCAACTCTTCCTCTTTAATAAAACTTTGTTGGTCTTAAAGGCACCCCTGGACCTAAACTTTGTTCTGACACAATGCCCGGCAATTTGACACAGTCACAACAGGCGCCCACAGTCTGTGCCCCCCGCATGTCTCCTTCTTGCACTGCCTGTGCCGGCTGTCCGATGGATCCTCAGGCTGAGTTCCAAGCCACAGCAAAAGAGACTTTGAAGGCATATTGCAAGGGAAGAATTGACGTGGAGCCTTGCAGGCGCATCTTTAAACGTGCGTTGCACAAAAGTTACAAATAATTCCTTCATAAATTATTTGGCATCGAAGGGGCAAGTTATTTAGGGAGGGACCATTCTGCCATGTCATTGTTGCCCCTTTTCTCTTTCCCCATCACTTCCCATTAACTAGCTGGGCTTGTGTGTATGGAAACTGCTGACTTACAGTGGCCCTGTCGGGTTATTCAAGGCCACAGTTGTTCAGAGGTTGTTCAGGCCGTTGCCTACCTCTTTGTTGCCACCCTGGACTCCCTTGCTGGTCTCCCATCCAAATATGGACTTTCGAGATCTAGGGAGATGGGGCTAGCCTGGGCCATCCAGGGTAGTGCAAGAAGAGCTGGGTTTTTACAACCTGCTTTTCAAAGCAGCACCTCCCCCTTTCTCTCCCCAAAACAGACCCCCTGTGAGATAGGTGGGGCTGAGAGAGCTTTGAGAGAACTGTGAGTGCAGCTCTACGAGAACTGTGACTAGACCAAAGTCGCCCTGTTGGTTGCATGTGGAGGAGGAGTGGGGAATCCAGCTGGGCTCCCTGCCACATCTGGACGGGTTTGCATTTCCTGCCTCTGCATAGCAACCATGGACTCCCTTCGGGGTCTCCCATCTGACCCTGCTTGGCCTTGGACTGCAATTCCCAGGATACCATCTGGCCGCGCTTCACTCCGCAGTCGGCAGGTGGCGCTCCCAGAGCGGCCCTTCCCCTCGCCCCTTCACCCCATCGGCAGCCGGAAGTGCTTTCCGCAGTCGCTGAGGGAGCGCGCATGCGCACAAAAGTCGTCGCTTTAAAGGCGCCTCTGTCCTGGCTGTGCAGCAGGCGCCCAGGGGCATTCCCCGCGGAAGCGCTTGACTCCTGCTCGACTTGCCTCTGAGGGGCCTCGGGAATCCCCCTTTCCTCCCCGCCAATGGCGCCCTCCGCTTGTGAACCCGGAGTTTCGGGCGGGCCCACGCTGTTCCTCCCTCCCTCCTCCGCTTGGGGATGTGCGCATGCGCCTCGCGGGCTGGGCTCGCTGGTTGGTTAGTCCACCAGGACAGCCTCCCTCCCTCCCCCCCCCCCGCCTTATTCTTTTTCCCGCCTTCGGCGCGCGCTCCTCCCTCCCCCCCCGAATCTCCCCTCATTGTCTCCGCCCCTGCGAAGGCGCATGCGCAGGCTGCCCGCTGGGCTCTCGTCGCTGTCTCCGTCGCCGCCGCCGCTCGGCTGCTGGGCGCGCTGAAGGCCTCGGTCGCGGCCGGGCGAGGGAAGGAGCGGAGCCAGGCCCGGCCCTGAGCCGCGGGGAGCGAAGCGGCCCGGCCCAACGTCGGCCTGAGGTAAAAGGCCTCAAAATGGCGGCGGGGTGGGGGAGGGGGCTGGGGGGAGGGAGTGCGCGGCCAGGGGGGGGCTGCCCGGGGGGGCCGGCGAGATAATCCCCCCCGCCCCCAGGCCCGCGGAAGAAAGGCAGGCAGGAAGGCTGAGGGGTCGCCCGCTGCTGGCCGCCCTCGCAGGGCTGTTGTGGGAGAGGGCTGGTTGTTGCTTATTCCTTCCCGTCTCCGGCCGCAGGGGAGATCGTCCACTGGGCTTTGCAGCCCGCCTTTCACTGCCGAAAGGAGCCCCAGTGCGGCCCGTCTCCCTCCCTCTGCCTGCGGCAGGCACCCCGTGAGGGAGGCGGGGCTGAGAGAGCTCGGGGAAAACCGCTCTAACAGGACTGTGACTGGCCCGGAGTCGCCCAGCTGGCGGAGGGGAGCTGAACCTCGACTTTGGGGTTGGAGGCCGCGGCCCAGCAGCAGAGAAAACGGAAAAGGCGTCCAAAATGATGTGCTTGAACCCACCTCTCTGTTGTGCGAGGGGGTCATAAGTGGTGGGTTGTGGCAAGAGATTCACACAGTGTTGGGTTATTGAGTTTCCGCCCTGTGTCAGGGAGTAGGCAGAGGCCAGCGTTTCCTTGTCAGTTCACCTGCTTTTACAAGTGATCGTTCACAAAACTACTGGTACGAACAGCAAGCGGCATCTCTCATCTTGGAGGAAGCATTCCCAGGAGAAAGTACTTCTGAGATGGCTGTTGCGGCAAACTGTGTGCATATTTCTTCAAAAACAGGTTGATGTTGTATTCACGTTAATTAAATTAAATGGAGTGATGGTCCCGCTGAATCCATTTTCCAGCTGTCAAAGTGCAAGTTTTCAGTTCTCCACACAAGTCTTTGCTTCTCTTTTATCCTTGACCCAACGGTTACTTGACCAGTGCAGTCAAATATTCTACCGAACCAAGAGCATCATAAATATAAAACTTCCTGATTATTCAACTTTCTTAAATGTTCTGGTCTGATGGCCAGTCCTGTGTAGTGATCGCACCAAAACTGCAAAACAGGGAAACATATTTATTATATATGAATTATTATTATTATGAGCCATTGAACTATTATGAAAAATCTCAGCTTGGAAAGGTAAAACTGGAGGGATATTGATATATTGTTTAGAATCATAGAGTTGGAAGGGACTTCCAGGATCATCTAGTCCAACCCCCTGCAGAATGGGGGGAGGTGGGTAAGAAATTAAATAATAATAAATGCATAACTACTTGCCCACACACACACAGTGACTCCAATGCCATGCCCTAATGAGGGCATTGCCTCCTTTACCTCCCCACCAGAACCCCCCCTGGCCGGCCTGGCCTGGAAGAAATTTGCTTCTCACTCCCAAAGTGGTAATCTGCATTTCCCTGGGCATGCAAGAAAGGGCCACAAGAGCCAAACGCTGACACTGTCCCTTCTGCCCACCCACCTGCACTCTTCCTAAATTCACAGAATTGTTTATTCTGTGACTCAAGGCAGGTTGCAATAAAATCATTGCAGAGAATACTGGGCATTACAATGGCATTTCCTGGTGCCATCGCAGCCTGATGGGTGGGATTTGCCCAACCCCAGCCTTCAGTATGCCCAGTTCTGAGCATGCCAGTTGCTTTGCTATGCCGTTGCACTACCTAATAGTGTTTTATATGTTATAAATATGAGCCTCTTGTGGCGCAGAGTGGTAAGGCAGCTGTCTGAAAGCTTTGCCCATGAGGCTGGGAGTTCAATCCCAGCAGCCGGCTCAAGGTTGACTCAGCCTTCCATCCTTCCGAGGTCGGTAAAATGAGTACCCAGCTTGCTTGCTGGGGGGTAAACGGTCATGACTGGGGAAGGCACTGGCAAACCACCCCGTATTGAGTCTGCCATGAAAACGCTGGAGGGCGTCACCCCAAGGGTCAGACATGACTCGGTGCTTGCACAGGGGATACCTTTACCTTTATATTATAAGTGTCAGATCTCTGAGGAAAACCTAGTCTCGTTTCCAGATGTCCCTGGCATATCTCCTCTCTGCGCCACAGCGTTGGCTGCCTCGGGCTTCGGTGATTGCTCACGCGGCTGAACTGAGCCTAAGCGCACACCCCTAGGAGAAATGCAGTGGCACTGCCAGAAGGGCTCTGGCTGAGAAAATGCCACAGCATCAACCAGGTAGCCATTCTGCATATAAGTGGCACGGTCACCTGCTGACAGGTAAGCCTTGAGGCTCTAACTTCCCTGGTCTGAACTCCTCCATTGGTGTTTGGTAGTCAGATGCTTGAATCAGATGTTAACCGGTTTAAATGGGAGGTGCATCAAACTGACCATAGCAGACCCCTTCCTCTGTGATTGCTGCAGTTAAAGCGAACGTCAAAGTCATTCCTTGGTTACATTCAGAAGAAGAGCCAAACTTTTATACTTTGCTACATTTAATCAGAAATGGCTCATCTCAATTCTGAAGCCTCACTGAGCTAAAGAGAGTAGAGAAGAAAAAAGACGGCCAGTCCCCAGACGACTGAAGGATCTAAAGAAGAAAATGCTGTTTCCACATCTGAGACATCCCATCCCTTATTCAGAGAATGAGAAATTGCAACTCTTCTGGACAGAAAGCTTTTCAAATATAGTTAGCTGAAGCCCTAAAGGTTCTGATGGTCATGAGGGCTGCCATGGGCCAACCTTCTAATCCAAAAGGGCTGTTTGCCCCAGGAGCAAGACAGCTGTAAGTGTCATTCCACATCCTAAACTCTTTGAGTTGGTAGTAAAATGGGTAGCCAAGATGTATCTCTTTGGAATGCCTTTGTAGTGTCTTAAGCTGTTGCATGGGAATCACTTTTTGTGCCTGGTGCCTCAGCCAGCGCACCTAATTTCAAATTGAGGGAGGGATTTAGAGAAAGTTTACACTCTGCTTGCTAGCTTGGTTCTTCACTTTTAGCAAGGAACTAGTTTGCTCTCTGTTATTGTATTCAGTATCCTTCAAGAAGCGAGTCTGCGTATTGAGAGTTTGACAGAAGCTTGACAGCTAAAATTTGAAGCTTCCTGCAGTGTGTGCAGCCCACAATGTGAGTCAGTACATCTGACAGTATGTCAAAGGCATCAAACACTAACACAGGCAAAAGAGAAGTTCCAGGTGCAGCTCAGTGGGGCTGAGGATGGAACACTGTCAGTGGACACCCCACTGGGCCAGGAGTTGGGTAGCTCCAGTCATGATGATTCAAGCAATGACTTAGACCCTTACCAGCGTTGGGTCCTATGGTACCAAACTGAGTGAGACGCCCCAGTCAGCCGAGCTCTGGTCCCATCAGTGCACGTCCGCTCCCGGCACAAAAAATCAATGCTACAGCAAGAATCAGATAAACCCTTGGACCAAATGCAGGAGCTGTGGCGGTGGTGGCCCAAGGTGGTGGAGGCCAGCCAGACTGACCTCTGCAACCAAAGGATCTGAATGAAGACCAGGACCCAGGGAAACTATTGGATCACCAGTCACTGGTAATCTCCTGAAACCTGAAGGCTCTCTTTGATGGGATCTTGGAAAACTTTTCTTCTACTTCATCGTGCAAGTGTCTACCATCGTGCAAGAGTGTGAAGTGGCTTTTGAGTGATATGTCAAACAAGTCCACTGTGGGAGTGTATCTGGAGAGCGAGGTAGCTGACTGGCTAATTGAAGAAGACGAGTTGGTTTATACACCCCACTTTTTACTACCTGAATCTCAAAGTGGCTTCCCTTTCTCTCTCCACAACAGATACCTTAGGAGGTAGACGAGGTTGAGAGAGCTCTAATAAAACTGCTCTGAGAACAGCTCTAGCAGGATGTATTTATGCAAGTGTTGTGAAAACGATTCAAGCACCTGTTTCAAGAGGAAAGGGCCAAAGCTCAGCTGCAGCATCTCAAGCAGGGAGCCTAGTCTGTGACCCAATATACTGTTGTGTTGCTTTGCAAGTAAGTGGGACCATTGCACCGGGGCCACGAAAATGCAGTTTTTCCAAGATGGAGTGAACCCTGAGATTCTACAGTGGGCCCTGATGCAAGACAACCCCCAAACTTTTATGGAGTGTGTGTGCTTTACTAGCAATGTGGAGAATTGGGTTCAGCGAATGAACCTGGTGAGGCAGCACTAAAGCTGGGACCCCAGACCCTTCCGCAAGGGGGAGGGGGAATGCCCAAGCCACATCCAGCTGGAAGACTAGCATCTACAGAGAAGGAATAGCACCATCAGTGGGGATTATACCTAGGATGTGGAGCAGAGGGACCCTTTTGGCTGATTGCTCCAAGAGGGCTTTCACCTGGAGGCCAACAACATCAGCAGACACTTCCATTGAAAAGCAGTACAGCAGGCTAGGAATTGCCAGAGGAAAGCACCAGTTCAGAAGTTGCCTCACCACCGTGCTGCTACTGCTGGTGGTAGAATTGGGCCCTACAATACCTGAAGAATTGTTCATAGAATAATAAAGTTGGAAGGGACCTCATGGGTCATCTAGTCCAACCCCCTGCACTTTGTAGGACACTCATCCGCTGTAACCTGCCACCCCCCTGAACCTTCACAGAATCAGCCTCTCCGTCAGATGGCTATCTAGCCTCTGTTTAAAAATCTCTAAAGATGGAGAACCCACCACCTCCCAAGGAAGTCTGTTCCACTGAGAAACCACTGTCAGGAACTTCTTCCGGATGTTTAGATGGAATTTCTTTTGAATTAATTTCATGCCATTGGTTCTGGACCATCCCTCCGGGGCAAGAGAGAACAACTCTGCTCCATCCTCTACATGACAGCCTTTTAATTACTTGTAGTTATCCGATCCCCTCTCAGTCATCTCCTCTCCAGGCTAAACAGACCAAGCTCCCCCAACCTTTCTTCATATGTCTTGGTCTCCAAACCCCTCACCAACTTTGTTGCCCTCCGCTGGGCACAATCCAGTTTGTCTACATCCCTCTTCAACTGGGGTGCCCAAAACTCAACACAGTACTCTAGGTGAGGCCAAACAACAGCAGAGTAAAGCAGTACCATCATGTCCCGTGATCTGGACACAATACTCCGTTTGATACAGCCCAAAATCCCATATGCCTTTTTAGCCACCGAGTCACGCTGCTCACTCATGTTCAATGTATGGTCTAAGACTCCTAGATCCTTTTCGCACATATTACTGCCAAGACAAGTCTCCCCCATCTTATATAGCTGTGTATGATTTTTCTTCCCTAAATGCAGAACTTTACATTTGTCCCTATTCAATTTCATTTTATTCAGTTAAGTCCACTTCTCAAAGCCTATCAAGATCATCCTGATCATTGTACTTTGAAGAGGAATGTAGACTTTGTTAGGAAACAAGAGGCAAGGGAGAAGTGTGGCTTTGCATGGAGGAAGATACTCTGGTTGCGGCCTAATAAATCCTGTCATGACAGCAGGATCCGGACTTGAGCTCAGATAATTTGAAGGAGCTATACTGTTAGAGCAAATGTATGGGAACCCATCCAGTGTGTGTGGGTTCCCTATAAAACTGAACCAGTGGGAGATGGGCATAAGTGACCACTGGCAGAGGATCCAGTTGGTTGAGTCCTCGAATATTGGAATTGAGGGAGGTATTTGCAGAGGATTGTAACAAGTTGCCTCTCCATTGGCAAACTGACAGTGCAGTTAAGTTGATATTGGGAGGGGGTTTACCTATGGTGTGCTTATATTGCATGTCCCACAGATTGGCAGTGTTCAGTGAATTTATTGAGAAATAATTTGAAGTGTGGTTTTATTTGACCATGCTTTCTAGCATGGAGGCCCCCATGCTTTGCAAAAAAGGACCAGATGCTGAGACTTTGAACATACTAAAGAGGACTGAACATGATGTCTATGACTAATTCATACCCATGGCCTCTGATCAAAAACTTGCTGGTACATTTGGACAAGGATAAACTATTCACTAAGCTGGATTCATGTGAAACCTATTACTGGGTTTGCATCAAAGAGATTCATCACCCAGCATGGACAATTTGAGTACATTGTTATTCCATTTGGGTTAAATGATACACCAGGGGTGTTTATGAACTTGACAAATGAAGCATTGCATAAATACTTGTATGAATACTGAGCCTTCGGGGAGGGCGGTATATAAATCTAAATAAATAAATAAATAAAATAAATAAAGGGGTAGCCTTTTGAAGGGTTTCTGTCATCTTTTATCTAGATGAGATTTTGGTGTATACCAAGGACTACGATGAACATATGGACCTTGTGTGGTCAGGAGAAACCGGACTTTTTAGGGTACCAAGCATCAGCCCAGGGGATCAAAATGGATCTTGCCAATGGATGTACTAGGGTGGGCTCCACCTCATGTTGTTGTTATCCATTCAAGTTGGTAGCTGTGTCGGTCTGAAGTAGCAGAACAAAATTTGAGTCTACCAAGTTTTATTCTAGGTGTGAGCTGTTGTGTGAGGAAGTGCGCATGCATATGAAAGCTCACACTTTTAATAAAACATTGTTGAGAGTGTCATTGGACTCAAATTTTGGAACTGTATTCATGTGAAAGGATGTGTGTATGCTAAGTGTTGTCAAGTTACTTCAGACTTAGGGCAACTGTATGAATGAATGTCATTCAACACTGACGGAAGAAACTGTGACAAGTTTGTTATTTGTTGTTTATTGTAATTAGCAAATTCTGCCACACAGTATATTTCTTTGTTTCATTCCTACATGGTGTGTTCCTTTTTTGATTATATTCATGAATGTAGCTTGCCAGTCGTTTTACCATCTACACCTAGTGAAGTTACCAGTGCCCTACCTGGCCCTTGGAGATCTAGCCCCAGTGATCCATAAAACAGTGACCTCCAGACTAGATTACTGCCACTCGCTCAATGTTGAATCACCCTTGGCTCTGGCCCGGAAATGAGACCTGGTACATGCTGCAGCTCATGAGAACCCTGTGGAAGGCTCATATTTTACCTGCCTTCCAGCAGTTGCATTGATTGCTGGATGAATTCTGTATCAGATTCATGGTATTGGTGTTGACCTTCAAATCCTTACACAATCTGGGCCCTGTGTACCTGAGGGGCTGTCTTGCCCAATATGTTCCCCAGAGAACACTACAGTCTTCAAATACCAACTTGTTGGTGGTCCATGGTCCCAAAGATATCTGCCTGGTCTTGAGCAGAGGCCTGATGGAATGAGTTGTCAGTCAAAACTCAGGCCCTGGCAGAAGTCAAAATTCTACAGGGCCTGACCTTCTTTCCCCAGATTTATAGTTGAGGCCATGGTGGTTGGACTTTATATGGGCCTCCTTCCTCTCCTTGGCTCCCTACTCTATATTCAGTTTCTGGTTTGGGATAAAATGGTGGTGGAGTGGAATAGGAGGAGCTAAAGTTTGCTTTTAACTGTTTAATGATATTTTATTGTTATAAACCACTTGGAGCCAGCTGCACAGTTAATGGTTCCATGATGTGGTTGCATAGTAAATGCCCCTTTGTTTGCAGAGCTGCCCTGAAATCTGGGAAGCTGTGCAATAATCCAAGCTCCTAGCTTTGTCTTACTTTTGGCAGAAATAGATAGTAGAAAGGCAAGAATAAACAGCCGTTGTTCGGGGCATGCAAGTGGATGCTTGTCCAAAGAGGGAATGAATCCAAGGAGTAGTGTAGCAAGTATGGTGTATCTGATGATGTTTCTCCCTCACTGTCAGTGGGTGAAAGCTGGAGCTACCAAAGCATGGTACTGAGTTATTCCAGCTGGGGAACATAGGAGCAATACATCCATTGCCTTCCCACCCCTCCTTTTACAGTAGTCACAAGTACTAGGCTTGTGACCAGTTACAAATCTGAGTTAAATAAAATAGTCAGCTCTATTTTACAGGAATTTGAAAACAATGCATGAAGTTTGCCTGGCCTCGCCTAGGGCCAGGGTTTTCTCTGTCCTGACCCCTACCTGGTGGAATGAGCTGCTGGCCCTGCAAGAATTACCATTATTTTGCAGGGCATGCACGATGGAGCTCTTCCGCCAGGTCTATGGTTGAAGCCAGGTTATGGAAAATCATAGGCCCCCCTGGAAGGTACTGCAACCTTTCCATAGGCCATCATATTGGCTGCTCTGGCATACAGTCTTCTGGCACACCGAGGTGCAGTCATCACGCTGGGAAGAAGGATCTGGATTTTGACTGCCTGTTGTTGTAATATATGTGGTTTTTATGGGGTTTAATGCTTTATGTGGAGTTTTTAACATTGTGATCTGCTACAAGATAGCTTGCCGTGGGGGCAGAATACAAATTTAAATAAAATAAATAAAAATACATTTACATAATCTGAAAGTTCATAGGGAAAGAACCCTCACATCTTGTCCCTGAGAATGTATCTACCTCCATGGACTTGCACATTGCTGTATATGCAGGCTTTCTGTGCATATGATTTACAGACACGCATAGCTCTCGGAAGGTTCCATTAATAGAAACTGCAATCCTCACTGCGAGATCGGCTCAGGGGAGCCCTTGTATTGACTTAATGCATTTCAATATAGTGAAAAAGCACGGTGAAATAAAAGGCTGTGAACAGAAATAGATTAGGTATGTGTGCATGTGACTTGCATAGCTGTTGTGGCAGGATAACTTACATAATGGGCCTGTAATGACGAATGAGGACAGGCTAGGCTAGGTTAGGCAACGCTGCTGTGAGGTTTCTGCACATCTCTTCTGCTTATTTTTAATTACCAGATGTTTAAAAAGGTGGAAGCAGTTTATCAGTAAATGTTGCATAACTCCCCTCCCCCCCGTAAAAGACCAAATGTCCCCTAGTTTTGCTCAGATAGCAGATTGCTGGGGAAATGCTGCTGTTACCTAGGACTGTATAAAAAATGTACCTTATGTGAACTGCAGATGTACTTCTGTATTAGGATCTGTGCTTTCCTATTTGCCTTGTCAATAAATTGGTCCTGATATTTAGATAGAATGAAATAAAATCACAGTAACTTCAGTGTTGATATTGATCAGAATATGATGTGGCTGTCTGTTTAGAATAAAATCCAGAAGTACCTAATTCTCAGGTAAGATTGTTATAGATTATGTTTTTGGCAGTGGACAAAATAAAGCCTTTTGCTTAAAACAGTTAATTGACTGAGAAAATTCACAAACTTTTCCCAAAACAATTTGCTTACTGGCAGAGCCCACTGTAGAAAGTGAATTCAAAGACAAATGTCATCTAATATCTGTGTTTTAACTTTCAGCTTTGTGGTGTTCTTGGAAAGGTTTACACCCCTTGTGAATTCTCTGAATCTTGGCATTGCCAGCCCACTTCTGTTGGGCCCTTTACAGCTTGCTCAGATTAAGACACAGTTGGCTCTGCACCAGTTGAACTCTGTTGCCTCACATAATTCTGTAGTGTCTTATGCCTTGTTAAATGAGGCATTCCTGAAGATCGCCATGTTTAACCCCAGAGGAAATATGCATCCACAACCAAGGGGACCAAATGCATCTGACACAATCCCACATGAGCCTTTTCGGGGGCCAAGACAGGCTAATTTTCAAGGACAACGCCCACCTGGCCCTCATCATGGAGTGCCCCAGCAATTCATGGGAAGAGAAATGGGGCCAGGATTTTCCAGGCCAGATGTCCAAGTCACTCAACATAGAATGGATCCAAGACAAGCAAGGGAACAGAGAAACCAGCAGAAGGAAGAAGGCCATACCACATGCTGGGATGATAACCCATTTCCCCATGGAAATAGTAGCCAGATCCAGACTGCTTCAGGAAGACTTGAAGATCCCAACCCAAATGTTCAGAGCCGTTATACAAATGAGAGTGCCTCGAGCATCTTGGCAAGCTTTGGCTTATCTAACGAAGACTTGGAGGAACTTAGTCGCTATCCAGATGATCAACTCACCCCTGAAAACATGCCTTTGATCTTGCGGGATATCCGAATGCGCAAGATGGCTCGCCAGTTGCCTAATTTACCCTCCCAGAGCAAGGAAAAGGAAGCCTTCCGCAGTGATGAAAGCCGTGGTTCTATGGTAAAGAGCAAAGTGATTGATTATGGTCACGAAAGCAAGTATGGCTATTCATCAGGTCCCCTTGAAGTCAAAGTATATGGCTCTGATGTAAGAACTGAAGAGACCGTGAAAGGGTTTCAGGCTCAGCAGACGATTCCTGTGCTTACTTCACGTTCTGCCGTAGCCAATAATCCAATTAATGCTGTAGAAGAACTAATTCGACAGATGGGATTTCAGAGAAGTACACCAAACCCCCAGAACTTTTTTGCTATGGATGCTGCCAACAAGATGCCTGGATTAGGTCTGCCTCCAACAGGACCTGGAGTACCCCCAACAGCCCCACCCCCCCCAGCCATGATGCCCCCTATGGTGTCACCTATGTCTCAGCCCATGATGCCTCCTGTTCAGCAGCCTTTGCCTACACCCCCTGTTGCCCAGCCTATGATGCCCACTATGAACCAGCCACCACATCACTTTGTTTCTGAAATGCTTGAGACTGCAAACAGGCATGACAGGATTCAGCACGAATCCAGGGCTAAACCTCCTAAGCCCCCCCCTCGACCTACAGGTGGCCAGAAGATTTTCCAGAAAGGGGGTGAAGGTCCTATTGAATCTCCGTTTGGTGTGGTGAAAGCTTCTTGGCTTCCAGTTTTTTCCCAGGCAGATGCACAGAAGTTGAAGAGACTACCTACTCCCTCTATGATGAATGATTACTACGCTGCATCTCCAAGAATATTTCCGCACATGTGTTCTCTATGTAATGTAGAATGTAGACATTTGAAGGTGAGTTGATTTTTTTTTGTTTCCTCCCCCTCCCTCCTCCACAAGAATGCATACACTGCCTTTGTTCTCTACACTGTTCATTGGGGGTTAAATGGCTTATGGAAAATGGTTAGTGTTTATCTCTCTAAGACAAGGGCTCCCAAGCTTTCGGAGCGTGTGGGCACCTTTGTATTTCTGACACAGCGCGGTGGGGCCATGTGGCTGCCACAGGAGGCAGAGCCAGCAATGGAATGGTTGTGAAAGCTTACCTTCACTCCCCTAGTGAAGATCCTCGTGCTGTGGTGGCAGCTTCTGCCAGAGCAACATAAAAAAAACCCCAAATCATTGTGCTAACCAATAGCCTTGGTGTGCCTAAGCATCACTTAGCCGCACCCTCTAGAGACACTTGGTCGGCACCAGGGAAGGTGTCAGCAGCTGCTGTGGCACCCACAGGCATCATGTACTAAGATATGAAGAATCAGAATTAGGGAGAACTTGCTTGGGCAACATTCTTCACTTATGACTGGCTGTTTCTGTAGGGCCAAAGCAGCACTTACTTGAAATGTGAGCATTTGGGTGGTTGTGGCAAACTATTCCTTGCGCAGGCTGTCCCCTATGCTGCGAGTGCCACAACCCCCTAATGCAGATGGAGATTGGTGCAAGGCTGTACTGTCTTCTGCTCAGCTACAAGTTCACAAGTAAACACTTGTCAAACCAAGAGAACCAAAGTGAAAAATACTCCCGACACTATGATAACTAATGAGTCTAGGACACTGGACTTGTAGTGTCAGAAATCCTGAAAAAAGATCATATCTTAGGCAAGTTGAGATACTTGCAATATTAATTGGATTCTTACTTCCAAACTTCCTTGTGTATTTTTGTCTCAGAAATATTTTAAAAATAGACCTGGTATGGCATTATCAAGACTTGTGCATTTGTGTTATTTTTTTACATTTTCCCTCTGAACATTTTCCAGAAGTGTATTGTGGATACACTTTTATATAATCTCAACAACCAGAAGATTAATTGCATTGTGAAAGTTTATACTTTCATTCTTACAGCATTTCTCAGTTCTTACAGAGTACTTCATTCTGTGCCATATCGGTCGTTCTAAAAAGTTGTGCAATTTACCTTAGGGTGCCTTACATTCTGTCTTTCTAATTTTAGGTGGAGCCTCAATCTGGAGGTTTAGATTTTAAATGAAAATATAAATTGTGCTTATATATCAACATGATAACCATGATTGTTTGAAGTTTGGTAGTTCACATATTAAGTGATCAATGATATTTTTCAGGAGAAGGAACCCCAGGAAAAGAAATAACACCTACAGTTTAATTTTGAAGATGCCTTCCAACTTGAAATCATTATTATTAAGTTTGTGAGAGGGATTTTTGTAGCAAAACAGCATGTGTCCAATTTAAGCGTGTCCATCATGTCCAGATTTTTCATGTTTGCTAAAACAAGGGTTTTTTTTGTTAGCGCGATGTCATTTACATCTTCTTTTGTTCAGATTGGCTGTTGTGTAATTTGCAGACAAGTTACTTCCTAAACGTATTAAAAATGTGTGCCTGTGTATTTAGAAGGTCTAGGATGCACAGTCTTGTTAGTAAACAGATACAAAAATACAAACTGGCCTTTGAAATACTAACAACCTTTGAGTTTGAGTCCTGCCTAGCAAAGACTGATGTGGAAAGACTTTGTTTTTTGTGAAGAATGCTTGGATTTTGATAACTTCAGAAAATTTATTATTTAAGGTATTTATTTAAAAAGTATGTTCTACCATTTTAGAGATGCTCAGAAGAATGCTTTTGTTCATGCTATTGCCATGTGAATAGGTTCCCAAATTGTATTATTGGCAAGGTATGTTCCATTCCAATTGTGGTCATCATGCAACAGAGACAGAGGTAGCACAGTCTTTTGGTGATACTATACGGAAATTGCAGGAAGTCAGTGGACCAACGCAACTAGCCTTTCAAATCCCTTATGTTCTTGAAACACGGAAGAGCTCTGACAGACTGTACTATGAGAATAGCTCTATCAGGACTGTGACTAGCCCAAGGTCGCCCAGCTGGCTACATGTGGAGGAAGAGCAGGGACTCAAACCCAGCTCGCCACATTAGAAGCCACCACGACACCATATTGGCTCTCAACAAGCCTGTGGCTCCCCTTGCACGTGCATCTCTGTCACTCCCACACTGCTATTGCCTCATGACCTTCTGCAGCCTTGGGCTGGAATATCCTTCCTGGGCAGACAGCCAGAGTAGCTCTGCATCAGCCTTCCTGCCCAGGAAGAAAAAGAGTGACATTGGTACTGGTTCAGTCATGGTCTGCAAGAGTTGTGTTTACGAACCTGGAGCAATATATGAGTGAGCATATCAATCTCTTTCCAAGTAGTCTGAATTAATGGGTGGCTGGGACTTGTAACTTTTTGAGGGTGCCTAAAATGAAACTGTGTTACCATTTTCTGGTTTAGAGCTGAGGACTTGTTTTTGAATTTTGGCCTCCTGGGTGAACATAGTTTAATTCATATCAGTCTTCTTGATATAGTGTCCCACAAAAGAGGACACTGGGTCACCTAGATGGTAGCACAGGGTGGCTAAATCCAGCATAGCAAGTTGACATACAAAGGGTCTTCATTCTTCAAAACACCATTTCTTTAAGTATTCATTAATGATTCCCAACGCGTTTTGCTAAACAGTGCTTTATCAAGGGCTTCCAAGATCTGTATTAGTCTACAAACAGGAGTATTTCAGCAGCCAAATAAAGGCTTAAGAGAACAAGTTGCAAACACATCTAAACAAAGCTTGCTGGCATTCCAGATCAAAAAATCAAAGCATGCTCAAGTCAGTAAAACTGCAGATTTTCACAGATTTTGCTGTTCACTTTTAGCTCTGGACCTGCAGGTGGGGAAATACTGGTCTTATCCATGATTTTTGACTGTCTTTTTTATTTGTAGGACTGGATTCAGCATCAGAATGCTGCTACCCATATTGAAAGCTGTCGCCAGCTACGCCAGCAGTAAGGACTTTCATTTAATTTGTGTGCAGTTGTGGTGCTGTGTCTTGTTATCATACTTCACATGGTCATTTATAGGCCTGCACTGGCCAGATGTGAGCTGTTTTGGGTTCAATGGAATGTGGATTGTAGTTCTCATCTAAAGTTTTGGGGTATTCTGTATTTTTGTATTAGAGCTTCTGCATATCCTGTGTAGCATATCTGATTAGGAACCTAAAGGTTGAGCTGCAAAAACATTTTTGTTAAAAATACAAATATTATAAAATAAAAATATATTATAGAGAGCCAGCTTGGTGTAGTGGTTAGGAGTGCGGACTTCTAATCTGGCATGAGACTTCCGGGGGTTGTGGCAGGGAGGGGTGGCCTACTGACATAGAATCATAGAGTTGGAAGGCACCTCATGGGTCATCTAGTCCAACCCCCTGCAGTATACAGGACACTCACATTCCAATCACTCATCTACATCTGCCACCCCTTTCCCTTCACAGACATCATTTCTTGGTTTCTCTAAACCCAAAGAATGTTTCAGGGGTTTCTCAATGGTAAAGAGGTTGAGAAGGGCTCATCCTGGGAGTCCTTTTTCTCCCTAACAGCTACCCCAACTGTTGTCCTGTAACCAAGTACAGGACAAAAGTCTAGAAGCATTTTGTTACCGTCTTGTCTCTCGGGTCTCTCTGCATATCTGTATATCTACTGGCATGCTAAAGAAGGCATTCTTTAGCATGCCAGTAGATATACAGATATGCAGCCTGGGACATAGAAGGCATTGCTGGGGTGGAGATGGAGTGGGGGAGCTAGCTGCAGACGGCTTGTAAAGGTCGTTTGAGTTTAACTCCTGAACCTTTGCAGATCTCAGACTCAACATTCACAAAGCAGAGTGGACAATTCTGAACTGATACTTGGGTGAAGTGTCATTTCATCACTGTTACAAAAACAAACCAGAGAAGGGCAAATGGCTTTGAGGGTCTGTGGAATACTAAGACTAGGGCAGATCTGAGGTGGGGAGTGGCCTTTCTAAGGGTCAGTCTTCCTTGGATGTGTTTGCCTTAGCACTGAAAGTCAGTTTGGAGGGTTGGTATTACTAGGCTGGTACACATGAAGCTATCTTATATAGTTTTGATGGGGTTTTAATTGTATATTATGTGGGCTTACTATGCAACCTGCCACGAGGTGGCTTGCTGTGGGGTGGCAGGAACCTTTTGTATGCAAAGCCCAGACTCTTCCACGGAGCCACAGCCCGTTCCGTACTTGGTATTTAAAGGATGTATGAAAGGAAGTGGTTATGGTTCTCAGCTATAGTTATGACAGTGTACTTAATGTTCAAATAGTACTGTAGATAGCCATCTTCTTTCATGGACATTTTTATTCTCAAAACAGGTACCCAGACTGGAATCCTGAGGCTCACAATTCCTCCAAAAGGTAATCAGTGCATGCTTCTGTGGTGGGAATGGCAGATGATACCATGCAGAACATTGGTGCTTGGGGGCTTGGCCACTGCATTGAATCCACAGCAAGTGTCCTCTTTGGCTTTCTCTGTTGGAACTTCATCTATCACAGGTGCAGGGCATCACCTGTGTGAAAATATGGATTTGCTGTCTGTTTGGTGCTTAAATTATATTTATTATTCGTGTCTGTCTGCATGCATACATACAATTAGGCATACAGTTATGCATATTTATATAGTTATTTATACATTTATATATATATGAAATAAACATGCAGTCTTGGTTATGATCTGTGAGCAGAACGCTCAATGCTTCAAGGGACACCTTTTATCGATCATCGTAAGGTACACATAAGCGTTAAGCAGTGAAAGAAAACAACAGTGCTTGCCTATATGATTTGACATTTTGCCTGATCTATGCAGAGTGTACTGATCAGTGATATATATAATGAGTTGCAAGATCGCAGAGTCTTCGAGAAGAGAGATTTCCATAAGGGGGTGAAATTTCTGGCCTGAGATGAAGGCCTTGGCTTGGGATAAGTGTCCTGCATAGATCTAGCTCATTTGCATCTGGGCTTGCCCAACCATGCAATTATGTGAGACCTATGGCAGCACTGCTACATACACACATACACGCATGCACACACACATACATGTGCCCCACTTTGCAAAAATTGTGCTGTCATAATAATTGGGATGACAGCATTCACTTTTAACTTCTTTCTCTGAAGTACTTAAGTGCCCTTCTTCCTTTCCCATTTTTTTGTTTGTTTGTTTATGTATTTATGCATTTATTTAGTTTCACATTTTTAGACTGCCACTCCTGGAAACACCAGGACGCAATAAAAAATAAGAAGAACGCAATAATAAGAACGCAATAAAAAATCCCAGAAGCCGGTAAAAACACGATAACAGGATGAAAACAATAGACTGTACCCATCCCTAGCCCCCCACATTTAATAGTTGCAAATCCCCCAGGGTCCACCTACAGGTATGTCCCGGTGGCTTTACGGGCGTGCACAGGGAGGGAGCAGTTCTTCCTAGCCTGGTCTCAACCAAATGCCTGATGGAAGTGCTCCATCTTGCATGCCCTGTGGAATGTTGAAAGCTCCGACAGGGCCCTTAGTTCTTCTGAGAGCTCATTCCACCAGGTTGGGCCAGGCCTGAAAAGGATATGGCCCTGGCCGAGGCTAAATGCACCTCCTGGGGACCGGAGACAATCAGCAAATTCCTACCCACAGAATGAAGAGCCCCATGAGGGGCATAAGGAGATAAGCAGGGCCCAGGCCAAAACCTTGAACATGATCCCAAAGCCAATTGGCAACCAATACAGCTGCCTCAGGATAGGCTGGACATGGGCCATCCAAGATGACCTCATGAGGATACTAAGCTGCATTTTGCACCAGCTGTAATTTCCAGGTCAGAGACAAGTGAAGGCCCGCGTAGAGCGTGTTACAGAAGTCTAATCTGGATGTGACCATTGCTTGGATCACCGTGGCCAGGTGGTCTTTGGACAGGTAGGGCACTAGTAGCCGAGCTTGGTGTAGGTGGAAAAACGCCAGTTGGGCTACTTTTGTGATCTGAGCTTCCATAGATAGGGAGGCATCAAAGTTCACCCCCAAGTTCCTGGCTGCAGGTAACGGGGAGGTGCGCCTCCTGGTCCTGTCCCCTTCCACCCAGCCTAAGGACCTCTGTCTCAGAGGGGTTGAGTTTCAGGTGACTCTTCCTGAGCCATCCAGACACTGCTTCCAAACAACCGGCATATGCCTCCGGGGGGAGGAAGTCCGTCCGTCCGTCTGCCTGCCCGCCCGCAGATAGAGCTGGGTGTCATCTGCATACTGATAACAGTCCTGTCCAATGCTCCAGATCAGCTGTGCAGAGGGTGCATATAGATGTTAAAAAGCGTGAGGGAGAGTATAGTATTTTCAGTTCATCTATTCCTACCCACTTTTTGTAGTTTGTGTCAGCAATTTATTTGATTTTTATCAAAAAAGAAATCTTACATCAATTTAAGGTTGGTTTTTTCATATTGAGCAAGCTGGGACTAATGTAGGCTTCTCTCACCTCTGTTTCCCAGACGTGGACCTGACAGACCGGACGCTCGTGCTCCAAGAAGACATTCTGCCAGTCCTAGCCCCAAACGGTCAAGGCTCTCAAGCTCTGGCCATGTCAGGCATCGGACACGATCCAGGAGCCCTGCGTATCGCAGGACCAGTCGGCCAAGAAGTCGAAGTCCAAGGCGCCTCCCTAGTCCCAGGCATAGATCACGGTCTCCTTGGAGACCTCTGAATTCTGCTTCACAGTTTACAAGATCTTCCAGCAGGGAAAGAGGAAGATCCACTAGATCTGCAGGTATGAATATGGGTGGCACAGAAGGCTTAGGAACAGATGCATATTTTATGAGAAATGCTAGAAAAGTAGGGAGGGATGAATTCGTGTGGGATCTGATTTTTGTCCCAACCCACTTTACATGCAGTTGTTTGCTTCCTGATTGAAAATAGCTATAGGAAAGTTTAATTTCCATTGTACTTTTTCTTGCAGTAGCTTTGAATAATGTATAACTTGCTTTTTAAGCCCTTTCTCTACATTTCCTGGCAACTGTTTCATCCCAGAGCAGGGAATTGTGGGAACTGTATTATTGGGGGAAATTAATTCATTCCATCTCCCCCCCCCCTTTCTTGTATCAGACAAGGCTTTGGAAGCTGTAGTGAAATGCTTGGGGCCCCAATTTGTTGAACAGTTCAATAAACAGAAATCTCAACAAGAAGCAAGCCGAGGGACTTCAGGTTCAAAGAGAACTGAGCCAGATAAGGCGCCTGGAAATGTGAAGAAGAACGTGAGCAGTCCAACTGTCCCTCCAAAGGCTTCCAAGAGGGATTCAGTTTCTCATTATGGCCCCGAGGCTGGTGGTAGGCCAAACAAAGGATGGCTGACTGTGGAAGGTGAAAGCAAGAGGTTGCCCATGGGTGCACCAATAAAGGATAAAAGTGTTGCCCGCCCTCCTCCTCCTCCTCCTCCTCCTCCTCCTCCTCATAGGGTGAGTAACCTTTTTCTGTTTTCGGTTAGCGAATTTGAGGTGGCTAAGCCGCAACTCTTGGCACGAAGCATAGGGGAAAGCTCTGTCTGTGTCATTGCTATGATCTTTTCCTTCTAACCCCCTCTCACTCACTCCCTGAATTGTCCTAGCCCAGGGCATTAACATTCTTTGGCAGTCTAAGTCTTACCACTGCTGAGAGATCTGTATTGTGTACCGTTTCAGAGGGTAGCTAGAACAGCCAGGTTTGAGTCCAGTAGCTCCTTAGAGGCAATCAAGATTATTGAGTTATAAGCTTTTGAAAGACAGATACAAGTCAGAATGGAGGTCTGAGTCCTTTATATTCCATTCAGAAGGGGTGGGACGGGAACTCTGCCCCTGGTTGGATTTCAAAAACTTGCAAGTTAATTTTCATATGCGCAGCCTTGTCAAGCAAAGTGGGAGCAGCATAATCTCTACAAGGACACCTTTCAGTCCACCCATGAGAACAAAACCTTATGGCAAATTCCTGTTTTGTATTTCTCCTCCCTAATTCTGTTCTTCCAAGTAGTCAAGGACCTTAAAAACTGATAGAATTGTTGATTGGTAGGTGGGAAGAAGTGGATATGGATTTTATGGTATGCATCCTTTGGTCCCCGTCATCCCTTCAGAATATTACAAGAACCCCAGCACTATTTCTCAATTGTTTGTTTTCTGTTTTTTTCTCCTTCATCTGACACAACTGTTGAGTGAGGCCGTGTTCTTGGTATCTTCTGTCTTTTGAAAAACATGTACTAAAGAGTATTTTTTCATGCATGATAAAAATCTGTTGTATGGGTGACATCATTCACAACCCCATCGGTAAGCACTTGAACATCATGTTCAGTGTTATGAGGTGTAGTAATTGTTCCTGTAGTCATTTCAGTGAATTTTCATTGACATTATTTGCTACTATGCGCATTCAGTTGAGCCCAGCTGGAAAAATATATCAAAAAATACTCTTAACTGCTTTAACGCTCCAGGCTGCAGAGGGCTAAAGGCCTGGGGCTGAGTCGGGAGGGGAGGGGACATGTCTGCCAGTTCACACAGATCCTGGGGACAGCTGGTTCCACTGCCCTGCCCTCTAAAGCATCAGGCAACAGAAGCCTAAGGAGCTGAGTCTGAGGCAAGGATATGTCTCCTAGTCCACTGTTCTTTAATATTTTCTGAATCCCAATATCATACCAGTATTGGGATTTTGAAATATTAGGAAATACTGATATTTTTGGGATACAGTATTTCTAAATCTAAAAAATACCTATTTGTTTGTTTGTTGGCACGTGCCCATTTGCTACGGAACTTTATCCCTTATTTCCCTGGTATAAGTCAGTCTTACTTAGCTCCTTGCAAGTGGGCTTGTACTTGCGTATGCACCATAAAGAGAAGTCATTTAATGGATTAAATTTTTGTTTAAATCATTCTTAATTTGCAGCTTTTGTCAGACAAACTCTTGAGTTGTGGTACGGTTCTTCGCATATCTGATCTACCAGATGATGGCTATACAGATCAAGAGATTGAGAAAATTGTTCTTCCCTTTGGAAAAGTTAGTGACTTCATAGTGATTCGTTCTAAAAATGAGGTAAGCAGTGTCCCAAATTCCGATTGTGGTATTTCTGAAAAACCATGTGGAGGGTTGGTAGGGGTGGTAATGGTAATAGTAGGTGCTCTGTCCAGAAGGGGGCATCATCACCGCCTCATTCAAAGTAATCATGTGAAAGCAAATCTTAAAGGCAGTTTCCCCCCATGTTGTTAGGCCTTCCTAGAAATGAATTATAAAGAAGCGGTAATAGCAGCTGTCAAATATGGTGAAACAGTTCCAGTTTTGGTCAGTGGAAGACGTGTGAAAATAAGCATTCCAGAAAAGCCCAAACCACCAGAAAAGCCCAAACCACCTCCCACTCAGGTAAGTGTGGGGATCATAGAGTGGTTGGGACAGAAAGGCCATAGCTTCTTTTGAATTGGATTTTTGCCCACAGTGGGCTGTCTCTCCTTTTCACTGGCAGGAAATGTGGGCCAAGTACTGTGATGTAATGCCTGTGACTTCCAGGACTTAACAACATTATTCTGCAAGAGCCTGTATAGAGCATGGCCGGATCCATAGCCCTTTTCATTGTGCAGGCACCCTTGGGATTCTGAGTGGGACTGGTGATGGCCATCTTGAGGGGTGGAGCCAAACACAATACTTCCCTCCTCACTTTGGAAAAGAATCACAAAATGGGGATACAAAGAATTAAGGAAAGGAAGGCAGAATAAGAAATATGGCCTGGAAGTGTGATAGAACCACAAGCCTAGATACTTACTCGATCTTCTTATCCATTAGTGGCTGCTGTGCATCCATGGCAAACCATTTCATGTGGAAGAAGGGAGACTTCTTCGAGAGACTTGCATGGTCCAGTCACACACAGTCAGCCTAACTTACCTTAAAGAGTGGATACTGAGACGATGAAACTGAGGGAGTAATATGGGGCGTGTCTAAAAAGGCAGAATAGCCCTAGCTCCTAAAGACCCTCACTATTGCTGTGCTGTGCTGAGCTTGTTCACAATTTTTATTTTATCCAACCAGCTTTTTTATCTGCTGGGCTCGTGATTCGCCACATCAGTTGCCTTTATTTGTTTTCTTGCTTTCATGTGCCCATTGATTTTACATTTTTCTTTTTCTCTTATTACATTTTCTTATTGCTGGATGATAGTCACTCATGTGTGGTTCATTTACACTTTCCTATGCAGCTTAATTAGAAGAGTTTATGGACTGGACTTACAAATTTCATGTGTTTTTGTCTTCAGTTAGAGAACAGTTGCTGCATACCTTGCTGAATATTTAAAGGCAGCTATTAAGGGCAGGTGTGTGGGTGGGTGGCTTTCCTCCTGCTTAATCCCATGATGGAAGGGCATTTCATAGGAGAAATGGGCTATTACTTGGGACAATCAAATGCTAATTTTTTTCCAGCCACAGAACAAAGGAAATGGGAAAGAAGCAGTGCAGAATGTCAAGAAGCTTCCTCTGAACACAAAGTAAGTATGAGCATCTTTAATTTTTTGTCTGTAGAGACTATGTAAATCAGTTCTGTTTTTCTTTCAGGTCAGGGTCTTATGGTGTTCTAATCCATTTGTTGTGCTCTTTTTTTGAAAGGAAAGATAAGACCAACCCTGCTGCTAAAACACCCCAGATGTCTTCACCCATGCCCCCCGCTGGTGAGTTTCAGTTGCTTTCTCAAGATATTTTCATTCTCTTCTACTGCATATCTGTGATGTTGTGGGTTTCCCCCCCCCCCCCCATCATGTGATGATTCAGGATGCAAACATGAACATGGGCACAGACATCCAAGAGAAATGTATCTGAGCTTCTCTTGGTCAAGTTGTCTTTCATCAAGAAGAAAAATGGGTTTGCGTACTGGGTAGAAAGGAGAGAGCGGAAAAATAAGGTAGCCACCTTCCAGTGGAAAAAACGCAACCGATTCTGCAAAGCCTCACAGAGTTTTGTTCAGATCAACATTTGAAAATAAATTGCTAAAATGCATAAAACTGAATTTTGATCACAATCTTGTCATATTGGTTGGTATTAAAATCAGTGGATCCTCTTATAGGTCTGTTGCAGGACAGGTTAGACCCTGAGCAGGTTTGGTTAGACCCTGAGCAGGTTTGGTTGGTGGTGTGTGTTTTGCCTCCACACACTCCTTTCTCCTCCTTCAAGGGCCTTAGCCAGCTGCCTCTACTCTAGTTCTGGGACTTCTCTGGAGTGGGGCCCAAAACACTCTCCTTGCCCTCCTCCCTCTTAGGCCAGTGCATGCCCTGCCATTTACTCCAGTAGGAGGTGTGAAGGACCCAGGCCAGCCAATAAACAAACAAAAACTAATCTGAGTCTGCCAAGAGAAGGCAGAATTAAAGTTAAATATTTCTGTATTCTGAGTATGTTTGGTTTCTCTAAACTAATCTAATTATGGTCTTTCAATAGAACAAAGTTTGATTCTAGTGGCTTCAGACTTATATGGCTACCCATCTGAATCTGGGTCTCCCAGACATTTAAGTTACACAGAACTCATGTGAAGTCCCATTGTGTTGTATAAACAAGCATACATTTTTTAAATTTAGGAAAACTTAATGAGAAGAAGCCTGGAGAATCCCAAAAGGTTGGAGAGACTAAGGCAGGTGTAGAACAGAAGGGAGAAAATACAGTGAAATCGAGGAATACAAAGGCACCTGTGGAACAAAAGAAGCCTGCAGATCCCAAGAAGACGCCGGCGGATCCCAAGAAGACGCCGGTGGATCCCAAGAAGACGCCGACGCCGGCGGATCCCAAGAAGACGCCGACGCAGGCGGATCCCAAGAAGACGCCGACGCCGGCGGATCCCAAGAAGACGCCGACGCCGGCGGATCCCAAGAAGGCGCCGACGCCGGCGGATCCCAAGAAGACGCCGACGCCGGCGGATCCCAAGAAGGCGCCGACGCCGGCGGATCCCAAGAAGACGCCGACGCCGGCGGATCCCAAGAAGGCGCCGACGCCGGCGGATCCCAAGAAGGCGCCGACGGTAGCGGATCCCAAGAAGGCGCCGGTGGATCCCAAGAAGAAGGCGCCGGTGGATCCCAAGAAGAAGGCGCCGGTGGATCCCATGAAGACGGCGCCTGCGGATCCCAAGAAGACGACTGCGGCGGATCCCAAGAAGACGCCGGCGGATCCCAAGAAGACGCCGGCGGATCCCAAGAAGATTGACGAGGCCAAAAAGCCAGTAGTTACCCATAAGATCATTGATACCAAGAAAACTGACTCCAAAGCAAGAGAAACTGACAACCCTCCAGATGCTCCAGGTACTCTTGGGAGAGAGATGAGTTTAAAAGTTTTGTTTTCAAACACCCCCCTCCCCCCACAAATAAAACGACTGATTTAGGCTGACATTTAGACATGCTAGTTGTGGAATTTGGGCACATTTCTAGAGTTGCTCCGCAGTAATACTTACTCTTCTTTTAAAAAAATTACAGATGCTGCAGATAGTGTACAAAATACAGAAACAGATGACTCAGGCATTAAGGTAACTCTTAAAATATTTCATCTAAAAATAAAAGAATAATTTCAAATCCATATTCAAGTGTTATAACTAAGGATGGGCACAAATCAGAAAAATGTGGTTAATTCTTGGCATGTTCTATTGCCAGTTTGGTGTAGTGGTTAGGAGTGCGGACTTCTAATCTGGCATGCCGGGTTTGATTCTGCGCTCCCCCACATGCAACCAGCTGGGTGACCTTGGGCTCACCACGGCACTGATAAAGCTGTTCTGACCAAGCAGTGATATCAGGGCTCTCTCAGCCTCACCCACCCCACAGGGTGTCTGTTGTGGGGAGAGGAATGGGAAGGCGACTGTAAGCCACTTTGAGCCTCCTTCGGGTAGTGAAAAGTGGCATATAAGTACCAACTCTTCTTCTTCTTCTTCTATTTGCAATATGATAAACAAAAAGGGAACAAAAACCCAACCTGAGAAAACAAACTGCCATGAGCCAGCATCCCTGGGAATGGTGGTTTATAAATACACAATTAATAAGTAAAATAAAATAAAGTCAGGAACTTGAAGGTTCAGCAAAAAAAGAAAATCCTAAAATAAAACAATATATCCAGGGCCAAGGTGCTTTCCTGAGTGTGCATCCTCATTTTGGTTTGTACGTGAGGATGCCCTCTCATAGAATCCTAGATTTGGAAGGGACCTCCTGGGTCATCTAGTCCAACCCCCTGCGCTGTGCAGGACACTCACAACCCTATCGTTCATCCACTGTCACCTGCCACCCCCTTGAACCTTCACCGAATCAGCCTCTCTCTCAGATGGCTATCCAGCCTCTGTTTAAAGATTTCCAAAGATGAAGAACCCACCACCTCCCGAGGAAGCCTGTTCCACCGAGAAACCGCTCTAACTGCCAGGAACTTCTCCCAAATGTTGAGACGGAATTTCTTTTGAATTC
Organism: Paroedura picta; assembly: GCF_049243985.1. Taxonomy (NCBI): domain Eukaryota; kingdom Metazoa; phylum Chordata; class Lepidosauria; order Squamata; family Gekkonidae; genus Paroedura; species Paroedura picta. The sequence continues at coordinate 87,026,321 of NC_135378.1, forward strand.
ATTTCATCCCCTTGGTTCTGGTCCGTCCCTCCTGGATAAGAGAGAACAACTCTGCTCCATCCTCTACATGGCATCCTTTTAAATACTTGAAGATGGCTATCAAATCCCTAACCCTCTTAGGATTGCATCTTGGCCCTGGACAGAATGGTGGTCCTTGACTGCTTCAGCTTTTGATTGTGGGCTACACATCAGAAATTAGTATTACATATTGTAGGGAGCTTCACATTTTATGATTCTTATTATGCCACTTACCGGTCTTACTATTATACTATGTGCGTGCATATAGTGTACATGACCGCTGATGAAGACCCTCTGGGTGGAAACACATTTGGTCTGTGGTCGTGCCACATGCAGAGTTAGCACCTAGTGACATTGGTGCCACACCTCCTCCATCTGAGTCTGGGAAGCCAAACTAGGTAATTTCAGGATTTCATCGATCCCAGGTTTCTTGGGGGCAGTGTCAGAGCATTCTTTTACATATGAATTAATGGTTTTAAATTTTTATGTGTGGGCTTTAAAATACTGTTAGCTGCCCTGAGATTGCTGTCTGAGAGGGGTGGCCTATAAATCTAATAAATAAACCATTGAGACTACATGCATTTATTTTATTTATTTATTTTTAGGCTTGTATACCGCTGCTCCCAGCAAGCTGGCTTGCGGTGGTTCATAGAAAGAATAAAACAATGTACATCAAGGCACATCATAAAGCATATAGTAAAACAATCCCCATTAATTCTAAAAACAAATCCCAGCATCATAAAATTGGAGGTATCCACAATATGCCACCCATATAATTTGCTCTTACAAGAAAGACACCATAAGATATACCACAGATGACATTATTCTTTTGCACTTATAAGCCACATTATAACACAAATCATTTAAAGTGGTTCACAAATTAAAATTTCCAGCACCCACTATATAGAGCTAGGAGCGGTCTTGGATGTAGTTTGTGAGGTACACTGAAGCTTTTAATTTTGGGTTGTGAACTTGGGAGGACTGTACCGTCCCTGGATGTGGTGCTGTAATACTGATTACACAATGGCAGAAACCATTATTGATTCACTCTGCATTGTTCCAGGGAGAAGAAGAGACCTGCGTGGTGGTGATTTCTAATCTACCTGAGGCAGGGTTGTCTCTGGATGAAATTTCCAACCTAACCAAGCCCTTTGGAGGACTGAAAGATGTTTTAATATTGTCTTCACATAAGAAGGTATTCCAGCTATTAAGCAGGCAAATGGAAATGGCTCCCCTTCTTTTGCTTTTCTTTGTAAAAATGAATCACAGAGACATCTGCATGTTGCTTTAGCTAACCTGGTTCTAGATGCGATAGAAAGAGCACCTTAATGTCCAACAAAATTTGCAGCAAGGTATCAGCTTTTGTAAGTCACTGCTCACTTCTTCAGACGGTTTACTCCTATTTCTTGTTTTTCAAAAGGCATACCTAGAAATAACTCAGAAACCTGCAGACTCCTTGGTGAAGTTTTACTCCTGCTTTCCAATGTGGGTGGAGGCAAGCAAGCTGTGCATTAGTATGGCACCTGAATTCAAAGATATAAGAGACGAGGTAGGTGAATGAAATGATTTAATAATATCAACTGAGATCTGTTTGGAGCAGCTTTTTCTTATTCCTCCTCATGCAGATTTCTCTCCCAGCCTTGCTGCAAACTTATTTTAATCCGTCCATTTGGTTGCTGCTGAGAAGTGCCAGATGGGACAATTGATTGATCAATTAATTATACCTATATACAGCCCTCCCCTGTGGCTCAGGGCAGCATACACGGAAACATCTGAGAGTGTGACCTCAGAGTCTCTGTCTGCTGACTGATTTGGAAAAATACTCATTGTGTTTCCATCCAGAGAAGTCATCCCAGAAGCTCTTGTAGGCTACTGGGGCCCAAAGAAGCGGGAGTCCACGGTCTGTGTGTGCCAAGTGCTGTCCACTTGCTTCCAACTTAAGGCAAACCTGTTAATTAATGACCCCCAATACCTCCTGTCAACAGCCTTGCTCTGGTCTTGCAAACTAGGGGCCATGGCTTCCTTGACTGAGTCCGTCTGTCTCACACTGAGTCTTCCTCTTTTCCTGTTCCCTTCCATGTTTTCTAGCATTATTTTCTTTTCCAGTGACTCTTCTCATCATGCTTTAAAGACTGTCAAGATTCTATTCCAGCATATGCTAACATGGGTTAGAACCTGTTTCATCTGATACACATGGCAGGTCTTTATTTGGTAGACACTTAGATGTATGTTGGGTTTTTTTTAAAGGTCAGAGAAGTACAGAAGCCATTCACAAAAACAACAATTGTCCAGTTACCTGTGGTTGCTTGGCTTGTTAACAGCTGGAAACAGCTGAGGCATCTCACTTTGGAAGACCTTAATGAAGGCACTGATACAGACTGATACTGTCTGTGTGTGCATGTGGGTCTATGGAAAGGCTTTGGTGGGCTTGCCGCTTAAATTTTCCAATTAATTCAAAATGCAGTGGCTATCTACTTGTGAGGTTTAGTTGTATAAAATGGATTATCTGTAATTTTGAGTCTGGAGGAGATTGTGTCTAGTATTGCTACCCATAAATATTGTTAAAGCATAAATACTGTTAAAATAAATAAACAACAGATTTAGTTCACTAACTGAATTGTTCTGGTTCACTCTGTAGGAAGCAATATTTATTGCTATGATTAAAGACGCCAATCCAAAGGTAAGTAAGAGACATGTTGTACCCACTGGGTCAGTCGTATTTACCTGTGACCCATCTAGATCCATGAAAAAGTCATGGCATGTTTGGGAGAGCATGGGGAGCGGGAAGAGATTTTAACTGGTAGATATGTGCAAGTTTCATTTAAATGGAAATAGTACAGTTTTACAGGCTACATTATAAATAATGCATTTTGTGTTGTTAAATTGGGAAAAGAAGTTTCACTTCGATATGAAAGGAAGTGTTGTGTATATTTCAATTTCCTCCCAATTTTCCTTTAATGGCGAGGGGAGGTTCCCCATCAGGATTTCAAAATTTCAAGAAACGTATTTATTAGATTACTCTGACAGCATTTAAAATCATGCAAATTCAGCATGTGCATAATAATAACAGAAGACAATAAAAATTGTAAAATCCTAAACCTGAACAGCCAGTTGTTCAGGGGAGTGGAGGAGGTCCCCTGGTAGGTATTATAAACTCATTAGACCCAATCAAATGCCTGGCAGAAGAGCTGCTTCTTGTAGGCCCCGTGGAACTGAGCTTGCTTTGCCAGGACCCTTACAGCTTCTGGGAGCTCATTCCACCAGGTAGGGACAGGACAGAAAAAGCCCTGACCCTGGTTGAGGCCAAATGTACCTCCCTATGGCCAGGATCACCAGCCTGTTGAAATTGGTGGAGCAGAGTGCTCTTCAGGGGCATATTCAGCCAGGCCGGACCCGAACTGTGAATGGCCTTAAAGGTTAATACCAAAACCAAAACTTTAGAGCTGTACCCTTGCCTTGACTTTAAGAATAAAATTAACATATTAACAACCAACAACAGTGCTGAGGTCAGAGTTGTAGAGTTATAAGGTTGCAAAAGTGTTCCATAAGCCTCCACCGAAGAATAGGGATGAATGGCTGAGGGGTTTTCTACTGGGCTGGCTGCACAGCTGCAGCTTCAGCTGATGTGAAAATCCCTCCCAGAGGGTGAGTCCATTGAATCCTCTGCAGAAACCTCTAACCCTTGGAGGTCCTGACCGACATATGTGCATTTTTGTTCATTAGGCGAATGTGGAAGCTCTGCATGCCCAGTTTGTGCATCTTGGCAACTTGCCTGACAGTGGGTACTCCGAACTCGAAATACTTTGTGTTGGGCTTCGATTTGGACGAGTGGATCACTACGTGGTGATAAGCAATAAGAGAAAGGTGAACAGAAAACTCTCCTCTTGCAGACAGATCCTAATGTAGAAAAGATCCCAGGACATCATGATGTGAATAACTGGCATTTAGGCTGCTGATCCTGCCTTCTGTGACTGTGTATAGCAGTATGCCATCCACCGGGAAGAGGGGCTGCTTGGTAGAAAAGAGCTGTGAGCTGACAGCAGCATACAGAAGTTTTTACTTATGTCTTAGAGAAGATTCGAGTCTAGCAGCACCTTAGAGATGATTTTCAGGATATAAGCTTTCAAGAGTCAAAGCTCCCAAAAACCTTGTTGGCCTCCAAGGTTAGATTAGAAAATAGCTCAGAGTTTACAGTGGTGCTGACGCCATGTCCCAGTAACTTAAATTGTGATCTGCACAAATCAACTTCTGGGCTAACTTTATGCATTTTTTAAAAACCACAACTTTTCAGGCAATTCTTCAGTTGGACAGCGCAGAGTCAGCTGCATCCATGTGTCGCTTTATGAAAAGATACCCTTACAGACTGGGAGAGTCACAGCTGACATTCTCACGATCCCCAAAGATTGAACCTTTGCCAGTAAGTGAACTTTCTTGAGTCCCTACTTGCTTGTTTGCCTTTCAGAGTCAGGGCAGGCGACTGAAAGGAAGCCTGAACTCTGGATATTGATGCTGCTTAGTTTCTCTTGCCCTCCTTTCCGCTGCTTTTGTTGCCGTTCTTAAGTGCTTTTCCTACCTGACTGTAGGAATTGGACTTGTGTCAAGTATGACTTGTGGAGTGGATGCTCAGGGATATTTCCAGGGCAGATTTCATGACAAAAGGGTTGCCTTGTGCCATCCTGTCCTCTTCATAAGAACATAAGAGAAGCCATATAAATTCAAAAGTAAATAAAATAGATAAATATTGGATCAGGCCAGTGGCTCATCCAGTCCAGTGCTTTCTGTAACACAGTGGCCAAAACCCCGGTGTCATCCACAGGGCCAGGGGTCTGCTTGCCAGTGCCCCCAAGCACCTGGAATAGAGAGCATGATTGCCCCAGACAGAGCGGTCGGTCTGTTTCTTGTGACTGCCCCTGGTGGGCCTCAGATTCGTATGTTTATCCCTTCCTGAAAGCTATCTGTGCTTGTCACCCCCCCCCCCCACTTCCTCTGGCAATGAATTCCACGTGTTATTTACCCTTTGGGGGAAGGATTTCCTTTTCTTTGTTCTAAGCATAGTGTTTGTTAATTCCATGGCTTGCCCACCAGCTATGGTAATCTTCCTCCCCTTACCTATTCTGCTATCTTGCCCAGAGAATTTGGGTTCAGAAAATGGGAGGTGTTGCAGAAGCACTGATAGATAATCAGTTCTGAACATGATCCCAGGATGTGGATTTTAAAATTAATAAATAAGCATTATTTATTCAGTTATTTATACTCAGCTTTTTCACCAATAGAGGGACCCAAAGTGGCTTATGTTAATTTTCTTGTCCCCCATTAATTTTCACAACCACCACCATGTGAGATAGGTCTGTTCTTGGACTTCACACTTTAAAGCTTGGATGTTTTGTTACAGGTTGAAGTCACAAGAAAGGAAGTGAAAAAACAGGAGCCAAGCAACGAGAGGTATAATTTATTAATGTCTAAAGGTAGGAGGTATGCGTGTGTGTATGTGAGAGAGAGATTGAAACCTATGATCAGACAAAGTATGTGGTTAATCCCTTCCTTGCTTGCTGTTTAGGACTGCATGCTGCTGTCTTACACTTTCTGTTTTCTCCTCTTCCACGTGTCCTGTTTTGGCCTTGTCATGCTGTAATAGCATCTTCAGGCATTGGTTGTTTGTTGAAAGGGGAGTGCGTACGTGTGTGTGTGCGTGTGTGTGTGCATGCGCACATCATCACCAGAACTGATGCGATTTTCTTCAGTGGTATGTGGGCCTGACCTATTAAAGTGTCTAGCTCAAATGAGCACAAAGAAATGACGCTTGGGAGTGATGCTGTAGTGTGCAGCTCTTCCTGGGTTCAGTGCCTGGCATTGCTAGCTGAAAGGACAGGCCCCCCCTGAGATGCCCGTCAGAGTCTATGGTACTGTGATGGATGGGCCAGTGGGCCACTCTGTAGGTCAGCTGTCTGCGCAGGTGTGTATATGCTCTTGAGTCAGAATGCTTCTGTTAAAAGCATTGCAGTATTCATTCCCGGGAGCTCATTTCAAGGGCCAGTGCTTTCAAAAGGTCTCCAGGCCTTTTCCTGATCTTGTCCTCTGATTCAGTCTTCAAGCAGACTTCTATGTGGCCCATGGCCAAGTCCCGAGCTTGGCTATGGCTGCTGAGTTGCTTGTGTGTAGTACAGCAAACGCCACTAAATACAAATAACCCTTTTAGGTACAGGTGCAGTCTCTGTCTCATGCAGGATTTGACAATAAGCTGAAATTTAAATGACTATGCTTGGAAATGCTTTCTTCATCCATTCTCTACTAAAATAAAATGAAGATGCTCTTTAGACAGATCCTGTGAGACAGCCTTCCCTAGCTCAGAGTGTCTTCTCCAACCAGGGGAGGCATGTTCTGCTGGGGAAGGCTGTGCTGCCAGCAAAGTGGTATCACAGGGTCCAACTCTTGCGTGGATAAATATTTTATCTTCTCAAAATGCCATGTGCAGTGTAAATCTTTTTTCTTACAAAGCTGTATAGCCTGTAGATGTACTGAAATGTATTTCAGCCAACAAGGGCCTCCTATACCCTGAACATTCTTACATTGAATCCTGGAGGTGGGGCTCATTGGTGACTCCACAGGATGAGTGGTAAATGCAGCTGGGCCACAAGTGATGAGGCACTGCCGTGGCTGGCATGTCCACGTCTCAGCTACATAGGAGCCATGTAAGAGACGCTCAGGGCTGACAAGTGGGACTTCAGTAAGAGCTGTTGGGCTTTTCAGAAAAGGTGACTGCAGCTCACTTGTTGGGAAGGAAACCCTGTTGTGTAAAGTGACCTAGAGAGACTTCCAGGTATGCTTCAGCATGGAAGTCCAACTGTCAGTCAATTGGTGGTTCCCTTCTCCCTCTCCAGTTGTTGCCTTGCATATAATTATTAGTTAAGAAATGACGATACTATGAATATATCCCCATTAGAATCAGTGTTACCAATACATTTCTGAATTGTTTCACTTTGCAATCTGTCAGAAATACACAGTCCACAATTGTGGGGTATGTTACTATTTTTAGCATTAAATGTATAACTGTTCAAGGGTTACTTTTGCAGAGTACTGATTTTTTCACAAAATTGGTCTGCTGAGTTTTTGACAGTCCTCTCTTGCAACAGAAACATAGCAAGCATCTCTCCTCTCATGAATGGAACATGGGAAACACCAGGCACTCAACTTTAACCAGTTGTGTCCATGAAAGATGTATTTGCTTAAGCTACCAAAGAGACCTTTTATCATCTTCTGTATGAATCTGTTTCTTTCATATTTTTTGAACTTGTGCACTAAGTACTCTACTTTTAAAAACCGGGAATAAATGAGAGCTAGTTTCTTTTAAAAGGTGTCTCCGCACATTCTCTTAATCCTTTAATTTGATCCTTGCATTCCGTTTCAATATGAGCTACTCGCTGTGGTATAGGAGTTGTTATTCCTGGAAGAAGATGTTTAAGTCGTGAGACTGAAAAAGAGGTAGCTTTTGGGTCTGTTTTCACCACCACTCGTGCCATTCTTCTCTCGCCTTAATATTTTGAGCATTGAATGACCCACAATATCCTTCTTTATATGGCTGATCGGAAATACTTGACAAAATCTTTAGACACTAGTTGATTAGCTAGTGTGAACGAGTTACTGAAACCTCATCCTCTCTTCTGGATGAGAGATGGAGCTGCTTCCCTGAACATATGTGGTCGCCTCCTTAGGTAGGTGATTGTCCATTTCCAGCAGTCTTCTTCTACCCTGGAACAAGACTTAAACCACTGAAGACTCGTTGAAATGGGGGAGAATTGGACCATGGCTGTTCATGCCCCTTTCCCTTCCACACACACATGACACGGCCTTGGTTTGCTGCTCATGATGTGTCTACTTGGTTCCTTGCTAGTTTGCAGCACAAATCCGGCTGCCGCATTTACCTGCGCCCTGAGTGCAGAAATGAACTTTGACTTCAGTGCTGTGGACAGAGATTTTCCATGCTCAGCACTGTGGCTGTTCCTTCATTTCTTACGAGAACTAGTTCTCGCATCTTATCTTCAACCTCTTGATTTGGGCATCACTCTCATTTGCTCGGCATAGTTGGCTCTTTGCACTGTGTTTCATCCACAGTAATGAATTCCGGATTTAAAACTGGTGCGATGACTTTGGGTTTCTGGTGAACACAAACTGCCTTGTCTTGTCAATCCCTGGGATTCACAGCTGAATTCAGCATGCGTACTTGATCTGCCAGTCAGGAGGCATATATGGACTCATGCCCTGGGTCACATCGCACAGTATCTCCTGTGATCTACTGTGAACTAGCTTCCCTCTGGAAAAGCTAGCCTCTTCCATTTGCTAGGGGACACAAAATAATGTCTGACCATCTTCCACTCTTTGAAGTAGCGGAAAGTGCTGTCAAGTTGCAACCCTGTAGAGTCTTCAAGGAAAGAGATGTCTAGGGGTGGTCTGCCATTGGCTGCCTCTGCATAGTGACCCTAGTGGTCTCCCACCCAAGTCCTGATCAGGGCTAACCTTCCTTAGCTTCTGAGATCTGATGAGATCAGCTAGGCTGGGCTGTCCAGGTCAAGGCTTCACAATTGATAGAATTTGAGGGCTTGCCTGTTCAAATCTGCCCCAAAAGAGGCTCCTGCCTTGTGTGTCTCAACGAGACTGCACACAGATTTAAAGCTACTTGTAGTCAAGAATATTGTGATCCTGACCCTTGGATTCCAGTTCCTTATATGGCAGTACAGAGATGTGTTTCATTCCAGACAGCAGCCTTTCAAATGGAAAGGGGAGGAGCTTCGTTCTCCTCGAGTTTTGTAATTATACTACTGGCATTGCAGTCAGAAGATCCGAGGGTGTTCTTATTTTATTTTTGCTTCAAGGCGGAGAGATTTTAATTGCTTTGGTTCACTTTAGTGAACTGTGCAAGAGTTCTGGAGTGTGGTCACTCTAGTTGACTGCAGGGGGGGCCAAATTGTTGCCCTCTGATATCCTGCTCTATGTAACTTCATTCATCTCTTTTGCTGGTTGTGGTATGGAGGCTGTTTTTCTTCGGCTAAGAGACCATCACCCCTCTGCTGGTTTGGCTGGACATAGAGCGACGAGACATGGCCAGCCAGTCCCCCTGTTGATTGAATAAAGGCAGACGAGCACTTCTGTGGTCACATGCCTTCCACCCACCACTTCCTTTTAAAAAGCCTCTTAAGCAAATGCTTTAAAAAACAACCACTCATCACTTACATACTTGTGTAATCTTTGTGTATTATCGAGTTTCTACTGTCTTGGAAGTAGTGACATCTCAGCATCCTTTCTTGGGTTGGGGGTCGCAATGGAAGCTTTGGAGGAATTTGCTATCTTCCATAGATTACTATGGAGGGTTATTCTCTTCATGGCCTGCTTGCAGCCACTGGTTGGAAACGGGGTCCTGGACTAGAGGGGCCCTCTGATTGCCTTTACCTTCTTTGTTGTAAGTCAAACATCTTTGAAGTACTGTAGTACTTGAGCAATACTGCCTTGGGAGCTGCCAGAAGGCTGAAAAACAGTCAAGGCTTTGCTAGTGCGTGTGTATGTATGGATATTTCCGCTTCCTGTGGTTGTTCCCCTTTCAGGTATATGGGCAGCAGCCTATTAAGTGCCCATGTTTCCCAGGCAGGGACTAGAGGATGGTGGCTCTCTCTCTATGTACGTGTCCAGTGTGACTTCCTAAAGTCATACGTGTAAGAATGCCCTGCCTGCTCCGGGGTCCGTAGGGCACACACCTATTTAAAGAGCATCACCTTCAAAGAAAGCATACCTCAGGTCGTGTGCTGAAATCGTGCTGAAGTGGCTTAGCCACCTGTGTAGACTAAGGCTCATTTGGCTGTTAGGTTAGCAATCCCAATGCTGAGCTCTAATGCATCAGGAATCCCCACCGTTGGCGTCAAGAGGTTATTTATTACTGTGGAGTTCTCAACATAGCTTGATTTCTTCTGTTTTTTTAAATACATTTAGCCCGGACTTGAAAAAAATTCCCGAAGGATCAGGATTGGTGCACACAGCTTCCGTTCCTTCAGCAAAGCCCGCTGAGGCCAAGGAGGAGCCCATTTGTAAGTTGAAGGTTGCGACGGCAGAAGTGAAGAAGGAACCTTCTGAGAAGACGGAATGTGAAGCTCTGTCAAAGCCATCAGAGACGGCAACTTCGGAAGGCAAGTTGGCAGCACTGACCACCGAAGTAGGGGATTTGAGTTCATCTGAACTAAAATCTGAAAAACCAGTTGCTCTGGCTTCGGGCCTAGGAGAGGAAGAAAAGGTTACAGATACGGCTTTGGCTGAATTTCTGGGAAATGCGTCTCCCGTTGCAACAGGGGGCAAAGATGAAGAGTCAGCTGGGCCTGGTGCTGAGCTCTCAGAAGGGTTGAAGGGCACGGCCGGAATCGGAGGGACAGGAGCAGGTCCTGCCAAGACAGAGCAAGGAGTGGAGGCAGCTCCTGCCATCTGTGAGACAGTGTCCCTGGGCTCTACAGAAGCTCCAGTGGAGGAACTGTCGGGGGAAGACCTACAATCCAACACCAGGCTGGTGCCTCCAGGACCAGGTCATGCAGATGCACCAAGGAACCTCGCTGAAATGTCTACCGGTGAGGTGGAGGGGATGGTAGACAAGGAGCCTGAGAATCCCTCATCCGCAACGGAAGGCAGCATGGAGGTGGAAGCTGAGACAGTTGTGCCTGAGCCTACAGAACCCGCGAAGGAGAAGCCTGAGCTACAGTCGGGCAAGGCTGAGGCAGCCTCAGAGAAGCAGCCCGAAGTGCTGGCATCAAATGACAAGCCAGCCCAGGAGGAGAAACTTGAAAGGAAGGCAGATGACAGAAGTCCTGAGCAAGGTTTGCCCAAGTCACAGCCAAGGAAGGAAATGGGACAAGGCCAGCTAGAGGGCTCTAGGAAAGGTGATGTGCTTGCTACGGTCTTGGCACCCAGTGCAGAAGCAACTTCCGTTAGTAAAACCATCTTGAAAGCTTTGATGTCTGTTCCAAATATATCAAAGAAAAGAACTGTGACACGAAGGAAGGAAGAGCAGAAGCCTGCCGCAAAGCCCGGAACCAGGAGCAGCACAGTTGCCGAGAAGAAACCGGTGCCAAAAGAAGCAAGTCAGCAGAGACCGACTATCAGCAGGTCAAAGTTGCCAGACAGCAAACCTAAAGTGAAACTGAGTTCTCTCGTTGTTAAGGTAGGCAATGGGAAGAGTTCATCACAGCAAGACAAAGACTCCCAAGTGGAACCTAAAGGTAGCTCAAAGCAAACTCAAGAGCAAGAGGCTCGATCATCCACCGTGAAGCTTGACAGCAACAAAGAAAAGGTGAGGAGGGCTAAGGTGCTGGCTCGTGTCTAGCTTGATAACTAATGCTGGCGCTTCTTCCAGACCATGAAACAGAGGTGCAGGCAACTAGTCTGTGCCCAGCCCCTTTCCCCCCTCCTGTCCAATGTTTCCTTTAGCAAAGCACATTCACAAAAGGGGCATGCGAGGTTGTCCGTGGCACATTTCGGAATCATCTTGTAGGTAGATGGATGGGTTTGATGGGCCAGCCACGTTGGTGCTCTGTCTCCTTGTGAGGTGATACTTCCAGTGGTGAGTCCTAAAATGCCCTGCTGCAGAGCCATGCGGAGAAGAAATGGCACACGCAGGGTAGCTGGTGGATCCAAGGAGCGGTTGGCATGGTTTCAACTTGCTTACGAATATGATTGGTGTCATTTCAGGCTAAAGGCACGGCATTATGTACTGGACTTCTGGGAAGCCAATTGTTTGACTTTTGGCTCTTTGTTTTGCTTTCTCTGACTTTTCAGGTATTTCCTGGGAGAAATAGTAGAAGTTCTCACAGGTGCACAAATCCAAACGAGGTAAGGAAGCAGAGTCTTGGATTCCCGTATTGTAGTTGTGTAAGTGCATAGAGGTGTGATGGGGAAGACTCGGAGATGAGTGTGTGTGAGTGAGTGAGCCTCCTTTTTTGATGTGGTCCAGATTCACTCTGGGAATAGAGCTGCTCATCCCCGCTTTGAAGGACTTGCTGGCTTGAGTTTTGCATCCAGCAGAGTCCCACAATAATGAACGTAACAGAGCTCCTAGCCAGATGTTAAAGAAGCACTGCGACGTGAAAATGGGGGCATGAGAGAACTTGATTGAGAACATCCCAGGGACGTCAGCAGTTAGGGTGCCATCAAGCATACAGCTAGAACATCCATGTTAAGATGCCAGCTTTCAGATGCCCGATATGTAAACCGCCACGAGCCGGCATTGCTGTGAGTGGTGGTATATATAAAGATAAAATAAAGACGCACTCTATGGAGCGTGTATAACTCAGGAAGGGAGCATGGGGAGTGCATGAGGGTGCAGGAGAGGCTTGCTGCTGTGTCTCTGAGCAGTGCTTCCAATGTCCAGGGGTGCCAGTCCTCTGGTCAGCCGGGAATCTAAGATTCTGCATGTGGGGTGGGGTGGGGGAGTCAAGATCCTTGAGCCAGCCAGGGACTGGAGTTGTTACACCAACATTCAGAGTTTGGAGAAGATAAGAAAGGTGTTCGGCCTTTGTTGCTGACAATGGAGGAAGAGAAAGGCATCTTAATGAGTGAAGGGGTGTGCATCCTTGATTGGTGGGAATGATCACTGTTCAGTAATGTGCGTTGTCCTATGAACATTTTCAGGCTACATATTTGGAGTGACTTTATATGCATCTCCATGTATATATCACTGATTCTGATTTTATAGTGTGCTAATTCATTTCTTAGAGGCCCAGATTCACTGCTGGGATCTCATCCTGCCCGTATCTCTCCATGATGTGAGATCAGGGTGGTTTCTCTTGGTCTGCTGACATTCTGCCTGCATTCTGCAGATTGTTCCAGACTTCCTTAGGGGTCTTCATGCGACTGGGAGAGAATTGCTGATCTTGGTCCCCCCGTAAATGGAGATAAAGATGGAATCCTGTCTGTCACTTAGGGCTGTTGTTTCTGCCTAGCGCTCTCTTTTGCATTACTGTCGCCATCCAGAAAACTGCTCCTGTTCACTGATTGGTTCCCGTTTTCTTGATTGTTTAATGTTTTCCAGGAAGAAGAGCTTTTCCCCTTTAACTTGGATGAGTTTGTTACTGTGGATGAAGTTACAGATGAAGTGGACTCTCCCTCCCAGCCTAGAAGGAACCCTCTCAGGGGTAAGAGGAAGGATGCTGCCCGTGAGCCCAGCTCCAAGCGAAGGAAGGCCAAGACCTCTGATGACCATGGAGCTGCTGGGCAGGAGCTCTCCTTTGTCACATTGGATGAGATTGGGGAGGACGAAGGTGGGATGGGCCAAGCGGCCGAACATCTGGAGGGCATGCCAGATCCCCAAGCGCTGGTCACTGTTGACGAAGTGAATGACGAGGAAGAACTCATCTCCGAAGTGGCCCAGGATCCACAGTCACTTGTTACTTTGGATGAGATCTCTGAGCAAGAAGACCCTGCTGCTCATGAGACCATGAAAGAAACAGGTGGTGAGCCAGACCTTAAAGCAGAGCCCTTAGTAACGGTGGATGAAATTGGAGAAGTGGAAGAGCTACCTCTGAATGAGCTTTCACATTTGAAAACTGAGACCTCGAACAACAGGCGAGAAGAGAAGCAGGTGCTTTTAGACCCTGGAGACCTCCTTTCTTCCCAGGCGCTAGAAGATCCAAGCACTTTGTTTACAGTGGATGAGATCCACGAGGACAGTGAGAATCAGCCTCTGGTGACGTTGGATGAAGTGACTGAAGAGGAGGATGACTTCCTGGAAGGAGAGTTTAACTTTGTTACTGTTGATGAAGTTGGCAGCGAGGATGAGGAAGAAGAAAAGGTCACTGTCACAGGAACAAATATAGAGGAGCTGGTTGTCACAAAAGTCTCAGAAAAAGAGACTGCAGTTGCTGAACCAACGGAGTGTTTTCCATTGGCTGACGAGCAAGAAGAAACAGCAATTCTACATAAAGCCTCACCAGGAGAGAAAGCGTGTCCTGTTGAGGATGTTCCTCAAGGAAATAAGGCATCTGAGGCTCAGGTGGAAACTACTGAAAAGGAGAATGTTGCTACAGAAACAGAAACCCAGGAACCCACCTCAGTAGAAGCAGAGAAGGGTAAAGGAGGGGAAGTTTTGGAACAAATCCTGAAGGAAGATACTGAGGTGGAAGAACTGCGTGAGTCACCTTTAGCAGGTAGGCAATGAATTACTTTTAGTTACTTGAGGATGCTCTGCTAGTGAACAAAATAAAAAAAGTTAAGTATCTGTTTTTTTGGATTGCAGAATCAACCTCAAACGTGACTGAACAGCCAGAGAACCAGGGAAGTAAAATGGAGGACAATCAGCAGCTTTTTGGTAATCTGCAGTCTCAAATGCAAATATATTTACTTAAAGTTATTGTGTAGAATCTAATGATCAGAAAAACTTAAGGAGACAGGAGCTCATGAGGGAGCAGAGTTTCTTAAAAGTGAAATATTGAAGGCACAATCACAAAAAATTCCCTTGAGAAGCAAAAACGGGAGGCGCTTAAAAAAGTCAGGCTGGCTCCCTAAAAAGCTCCCTAAAAACTATTTGAGTAGTAAAAAAACTAATTCAGGAAATAGGAGGAGTTTTCTCAGTCTTGGCCCCCACCTGGTGGAACAACTTCCCAGAGGAGATCAGGGCCCTATCGGAGCAAAAAAAGTTCTGTGGGACCTGCAGAAATTAGCTATTCCACCAGGCATTCGGACAAGACAAGTGAACAAGCCACTAGCCACCAACTAGAAGCCCCATAGTCTGAACTAATAGAAAACTGGATCACAGGGCAGACAGACCAGACTGTTGTTGTTACTGAGCACAGGCTCGAGAAGTGGGCTAAAGTAAATAAAATTAAGTTCAATAGGGTCAAATGTAAAGTTCTGCATTTAGGTAGGAAAAACCAAATACACCAAATTAATTCAAAAGAAATTCCATCTAAACATCCCGAAGAACTTCCTGATAGAGTGATTTTTCAGTGGAATAGGCTTCCTTGGGAGGTGGTGGGTGCTCCATCTTTGGAAATTTTTAAACAGAGGCTAGATAGCCATCTGACGGAGAGGCTGATTCTGTGAAGGCAGAGGGGTGGCAGGTTACAGTAGATGAGCGATTGGGATGTGAGTGTCCTGCATAGTGCGGGGGATTGGACTAGATGACCCATGAGGTCCCTTCCAATTCTACGATTCTAAAATGGAGGACTGGGGTAACTATCAACCTGTCAGCTTGATGCCTATAGTTGACAAAATTTTAGAACAAATCATCAAGCAAAGTCTGTCCTTGAGCAGCTAGAGCAGATGGCTGTGATTACTATGTCTTTCTCAAGAACAAGTCATGTCAGACTAACCTTATCTCACTTTTTTGTGAAAGTTACTACCTTGCTGGATCAGGGAAATGCTGTGTATATAGTTTATCTCGATTTCCAGAAAGCTTTTGATAAGGTTCCATGTGATATTCTTGTTGAAAAGTTGGTATAATGTGATCTGGACCCTATTACAGTTAGGTGGATCGAGAACTGATTGTCAGAAGGCGCTCAAAGGGTGTTTGTAAATGGTTCGTCATCTTGGGGAGGAGTGACAAGTGGTGTGCCTCAGGGATCTGTCTTGGGCCCGGCAGTAATCAACATATTCACAAATGATTTGGATGAAGGAATAGAGGAGGTGCTTATTAAATTTGCAGATGATCCTGAACTAAGAGGGGTAGTAAACACAGCTAAAGACAGAATCAGGATACAGGATAATCTTGACAGGCTGGAAAACTGGGCTAGAATGAATTTAAATAGTGATAAATGTTTAAGTTCTTCATTGAGGTAGGAAAAATCAAATGCATTCTAGGATGGGTGAGACTTCTCTTGGTAGTAGTATGTGTGAAAAGGATCTAGTAGTCCTGACAATGAACATGAGTCAGCCATTTGACTCGGTAGCTTAAAAGGCAAATGGGATTTTGGGCTGTATTAAAAGAAGCATAGTGTCCTGATCACATGAGATGATGATGCCGATTTACTCTGTTCTGTTTAGACCTCAGTTAGAATACTGGGTTCAATTTTGGGCACATTTTGGGCACATTTATTATTTCATATATTTATATACCACCCTCCCTTGAAGGCTCAGGGCGGTTTACATCAAATAGGAACAATACAAATAACTCAGTTTATAATAATACAATAATAACAATAACAACATCATAGAACAATAGAATACTGGGGAGAACACTGTCAGCGCTTACTGATGGTCCAGTAGGGTGGGCGAGTCTTCACTGATAGTTGTAGGAGGGAGGCTCAAGGGGGGAGGGGAGTGATGGGCAGCGGTGGTTCTGATCGACCTCAACCAAAGGCCTGGCGGAGGAGCTCCCTTTTGCAGGCCATGCCCTGGTCCAACTGGCAACGGAGGTTGTCCCTCGGGGTGACTAGCACTGTCTCTACCCCAAGGCCAGGTTGGAAACCTGGCTGAGATGGGTCTAGGACCGAAACTTCTCTTAAGTATGCCGGTAGTCGGTCTGCGACAGCTTTTCCAAGCATCTCCCCCAGTGTGAGACGGGACGGTAGTTGGAAGGTTGTTGTGGGTCCAGAGATGTTTTTTTAAGTAGTGGGTGATCCACTGCCTCTTTTAGCCCCTCTGGGAATTCTCCTGTTGAAAGGGATGTAGACAAACTGGAGGGCGGCCAGAGGAGGACAATAAAAATGGTGAAGGGTTTGGAGTCAAAAGTCATGTACGAAAAGGACTGGTTCATAATGTGGTTTGCAGTCTAATCTTTGTGTAATGAACATTTTAAGTACTCCATGCTGCCACTGCTTGATATTGCCTAGCATGGGATGGAGTGTCTGCTAAGGATGGTCCTTTAATAAATATTCAGTGAAGTAGCTAAAACTGCCCCCTGGGAAGCAATTAAGCGAGTCGTCACATTTCTGTTGAAACAGCATTGCAGGACAATGAAGAGGACATGGAGGCCAAAGCAGTGGGGACAGACGTTGAGGGAGGCTCAGAATCTGCATCACGCAAGGAGCCAACGGGAGGCCTTTCGACGCCTGCTCCAGCCTTGGAGGCTTCTGTCGGAGACCATCAAACTGCAGGGGGTGAGGATCTGGAGACAGGGTTGGAACAGCTTGGCCAGAATCCAGGTGGCAAGGAAGATACCTGCCGTGAGGTGACCCCCTCACAGTCTTCTATGAAGCCTGAGAAAGGTAAGTACTACTGGACAGGTTTGTCAGTATCACCTCAATAGCTGCTGGCAGGTATTGAACTCTACCTGTTTAAACTAAACCTGGTGGGAGAAATTTCTGTCCACTCCTTCCTGCTGAGCTGCAGTGGAGATTTTGTAGGTCCAACTGTGCTCTCATCTCAGGGATTAAGGTAGGAAGGCAGAATATCCTCTCTTCCTTATCCACCTATCCTTTCTAAGTTGGGAATAGGGACAAAGCTTTTTGGGAAGGGTCAGCACTGCCAGTCGCAAAAGACAGCGGTTCCCTGGGTTTCCTACCAAGCATGCCTAGCTCTGAAGCTATTTCCTGATTGAAACTGTCGTTTTAATTCCTTTTGAAGGAATGGCAATGCCCCCCCCCCCACCAGCTTGCATATTCTAGTGCTGAAGCAGCTTTGTTCAGTTGAGTTCTGTTTGCCCTGAAAAGGGACAGTGCTTTGCATCTTGTTCCTATGGGCAGCGGTTGCAAACAATGCACATTTGTCCTGTGTGTGACACATTTGTTTTGGTCTGGAGGGGTGTGTGTGGGGGGAAGGGACGACAAGGACTGCTGTGCTGACCTTCTTTGAGGAATGGGTGGGCTAACAGTGTAATAGATCAGCAGAAAAGAGAACGCCTCTTGTAAGTGTGAGACCCAGCAAGTCATTTGTTACAGAGCTCATGGGAAAAGAAGGCAGAACGTACCAAACAAATTGTAAAATGTCCTGACCAGTAGTCTTTGCATTGGAGGAAGGCTGAGTGGAGCATATCGTTAGGCAGAAATTGGGGATTGGGGTTCTGAAATTCCTGAAGAACATCACCTATATTAAGATGCTGTTGGTAACCCACATTTTAATTTGTCAGACTCTCCGGTTTATCCTTAAATACTTTGTGGCCAGACAAAGCAATTTCACCCGATGCGATGTCCTTTTTTGTTCTCTTATGGTGTATGTATGTATATATATAAATATATTATTTCTGGATGTAGCCACCAGGTCTCTGGTGTCCTCCTTTAAGGAATAAATATTGTACTTGGCAGATTTTAATGGTGGGGTGAGAGGTGTTTTCAATTACCAATATCAGTATTGAGGGTAGATAAATAATTCTCACAAATTCTGCTTCATGTAAAAATTCCAGTATAGGGTACAGACCAGCTATATTTAGCACTGAGGCATGAAGGTTTACAGCCTCTTATCCAGGTTTTCACTTTTCAGAATTCTAAACTGCTTCCTTTACTGACAGAAGGCAGCAGAAACAACCACAAAAGGTGATGATATTGCTCTGCAAACTTCACAAAACGGAGATACTTTAATTGTCAGGGGGCCGTAACGCTAGTTGCTTCCAGTGTCTTCCATCAACCCTGCCAGCTTTACATTAAGTTGGATCCCATAGCTGTGTCAGCAGAAAGGCCCTTAGTGTGGGTGAAACTTCCAGGTTTATGCTTTGCGGTAGCTCAAAAAGCGATGCTAGGAAGAGCCTGTGGTCAAAAAGCCAGATAGCGCAGGTCCATGCAGAGAGGAGGAGGAGGGTGGCAAATTCATTGCCTTCATCACCTTCTTTCCCGTGTGTAGCTTCTTGCGCTGGTGAAAATAAACATCATCTGCCACTGGTTGGATGGAGTCCCTGTCTCCCATGCCTGAATTTAGCCTGGCTGCCATATGTTGGATGAGCTAAGTATCCAGATGATTTTCAAAGACAGCCATGCAGAGCATATTACAGTAATCCAATGAGAATAGTTCAGAGCATGGACCGCTGTGGTCAGATTTCACTGGCACTTGCATAAAGGACATGACTACCAAAGCACATTCATAGAAGCAAGCATGGCATGTCGTTGTTACTGTAGTAAAATAAGATGTGTTCACTACTTGAAATGTCCTTCCATAGAACCGGCTGGACCAGAATGTAAAGGACAGGAGTCTGAAGGGAGAACAGAGGGTTCTTCAGAGGAATCGAAGGGCCTGGACAAGGTGGAAGGTAAAACCTGGCATGTCCCCCTGACATTCTAAACCGAAAGCCTTTGAGCATGCCTGCCACCTTCATCTTGTTTGTCTAGTTCAGGCTTTCTCAACCAGGGGTTTGTGAAACCCTGGGGTTTCTTGACAATCCTGGGAGGGTTTCCTGGATAGGTGGGTGTTAATTCATTTTTTATATATATATTAAATTGGTTAAACATTTATTGGGTGATATGACAGTATATGGTCATGTCAATCCACCCCCCCTCCCAAAATGGCCCATGCTGGGCCTGGAGGGGGTGGGAAGGGGAGTGGCCCTGGGTGGTCGTGTCCACAGCTTCCCAACTATATTCTGTGGGTTCACACCACTTCTGGGGTGCATAGTCTCTGTCCGCCCACTTCCCCTCATCCCCTGGACCTAGGTTGAGGGCTGTTATCTTAGAAGAATCTGTTCCAGTACAGTCCTTCCCATAAAGGAGCTGCATGGTTTCGTACTGTATGGGACATCGGTGGTGTCAGGGCTTGAGGTTTCTGGCACATGCTAAGGAAGCTCAGAGTATGAAAACTTTCATGAGCAAAATGTGTCTGCATAATTCTGATTTCACTGCACAGCATTTTGGCAAGATCCTGCAGGAGGTAATGAAAAAGGCCCTGGAGCCAGAAGGTCATGTCAAGACACCATGGAGTGCATAGAGCTGTAGAAATCCTCCCAAGTGCCCCTGCCCCTGGGGGGGGGGGAATATTGGGGGTGGGGGCGGGGGGCTCCCGTGAGACGGAGGGGCCAACCTGGAATGAAAGTCAGCACTAGAATAGAGGCATGCAGTCTGCTACAGACCACCACGTGTTTTCCAGAGGCTTTTGTGCTAGGAACTTTTTCCTTAGAGAAATTCTTGGCAGACAAGATTTCTACACCAGATTCTCTGCATTGAAATGTGCCACCAATAAGCCTTTTTGTAGCAGACAACAAAATAAAGAGCCACACTAGTCATAGGCCCTGTGTGCCGGACATCTGGGCAGGAGTTACCCCCTCAGAGTAGTGGTTGGGGTGGTGGTACAGGCTTGTTCCTGGAAGGGGAGGGCATGTAAATGAAATCTTGCTGACATTATTTGTATTTGTATTGTATTTTGTTGGGTTTTTAAAGTATTTCATTATTCAGTTAAATACTGAAAAGATTTGCTTTGCATGTCACCAATAGACTTCATTAGGGGAATCTGTAATGTGTAATAACACTGAGGTTACATTAATACATTTAAAATTATACAAAAAGTATTTCCCTCTGCCCTGCTGACTTTACCTAGCAAAAGGAAAGCGTTGTGAGTTGCTCTTGTTTAGTCGCTTTGTATGTTTGCTTTCAGATCTAGACTTCCTTGTCCCGAAAGTTGGCTTTTTCTGTCAGATTTGTTCCTGCTTCTGTGTGGATGAGCCATCTATGAAAAGCCACTGCCAGTCTGCGCTTCACCAGCAAAATAAGAAGGTCAGGGCTTTTCATTTCCTTTGGCAACTTTAAAAAGTTCTCATTTTATTCCAGACATTTTAACCTCACATTTCTGCTTATCCCGAGTCCTCAGCAACTTACAAATTTAACACAGAAATAATAAATTATTTTTAAATGCTGTCACAATAGGTTTGAAAAAATTAAGTTTCCTTTTGTCTCAAGAGCTGTGAATGTGTTTTTTCTGCAGAAATTCATGAACAAGAAGGCCGAAGAGGAGGAGAAAAAGGAAAGTGATGGGGACTCTGCACAAGAGAGTTCAAGGTGATGATCAAGATGTGAGCCAGCACACACAGTCTTTAAGGCCCCCATCAGATGTTTAGTTTAGTTCCGTCAACTTGCAGACTTTTGCGTTGTGTATATACCAGCCTCAGTATAGGATAAGAATTGTGATTGTTTTTGATAGCTTGTGTGTAATGGTCCAGCCATCATTTAAATAAATGTTCTTACTCTGTAGACAGAACAAAATGCCTGTAATGTGTTTTGATTGATTTAATAAGGACTCTTGGTTTCTGGGAAGGCTATACTTGATCCTGCTGTATTGTGTTTCTGAATTCAGAAAGCGAGTGGAATTGCCCTCATTCAAGAAGATGGTTAATAAACATGGCTAAAGTACTATGTTATTTATTTTTCAGTGATTTAAAATATTGTTTCTCGCATAAGTACTCAGACTGAGAAAATACTTTGTCTAGATAGGCATTGTATGACTCACACTAAGGACTTGCCCCGTCCCTTAAAAAAACATTTCAGAGGCCTGTCCCCAAGGCTGTACTAATTCCCTTCCATCCTTCTCCTAGTAGCCCCCTTCTCCATCTTAGGTTCCCTCGCTACATTGGCTTTTGTAAAATGCTGAGTTTGAAAATATAGGGAGTATGGAAGGTTTTGTGTGTCCTGAGTTGTATAGCCCAGGCTACCAGCCTTCACATGTTCAAAGTGAGGCAGGGGTTGCCCTGACTAGCCCTTGGATGGGAGACCACCAAGCAAGTCCAAGGTTGCTCTGCAGAGGCAAGCAGCGGCCCACCCCCTCTGTTTGTCTCTGCTGCCGCCGCCAGAGAGAGAACCCCTGTGGCCTTGCCATATGTCACTTGTGACTTGGCACCCTGAGCTGGATGACTCATCAGGTCTTGGAATCCAAGCCATAGTTGGAATGGAGACCACTTCTGTAGAAGCATGTAATTGCAAATTGTCTCTTGTCTTGAAAACCCTAGGGGGTCACCCTAAGCCAGCAGTGATTTGAAAGCACCTGACTCACAAACTGTCCCTCTCACTTTGAGTGTTAATTTTTAAAAACCAAATTGGGCCAGATAAAGATGGCCTCTTCGCTTGCCTTTTTGTTCTGTGGTCCATAGGACAGCAAGAGGGCCATTTTTAGGAGTCAGTTCTTCTTGGTGCATTTTTTGAGTTTGTAGTAACTTTCTATTTACAATTCACAAGGTCTTACAGTTTTTCCATCATAAGAACATAAGATAAGCAATGTTGGATCAGACGATTGCTCCATCCAGTCCAGCATCCTGTCTCACATTAGAACTGCCAAGCGGTTCTGGAGGGCCAACAATAGGACAGAGAGGACTGCCTAGAAGAATTGTTTGACGTACATTTCCAGGCCAGTTCGTCCTAAGAACTGATTCCACTCGTGTGCTGAGGTGCAGGGCCACAGGCTCCCAGACCAGGCTGAGGTTGGGGATGGCCTTCTGGGTAACTGAAGAAACATAAGGGGAATAAGCTGCTCTACAGAAACATGGTGGGTGCAATGAAGGAGTTCAAAAGGCAGCTTCAACGTGTGTCCGTGTGGGTGCAAAACCATGAGGCTGATATGAAGAGAGAGAGAAAAGGGGGAGGCAACTAGAGCGGAAAAGGTTTGCACTGAGTGACTTCCATTCCTGACAGCAGACAGTAGCTCCCACAGTCCTAAGCCGTCACCATTTCAAAGGAAGGGTCTTCAGATAAATGGAGGGACAGGTCAGAAGGAATGTCTCTTGAATAAAGAGATCAGCAGAGACCACCTGATACCCAGACCCCGACTGCGATAAGACAGATCTGAAGGAACAGAGCACCGCTGGTCAGAGGGCTCCCACAGCCTCCTTTCTGGTACACGAGGAGGGGAGAGGCAGCCCTTTTCTTGCTTACTGGGAGCCCCCTCGGTTAATGATAGTGACTCCAATGTCCTGGCTCCAGAGCAGATTTCTTCAAGAGTGAATATGCAACTGTGCATTTCAAGGCCTTGTGACCACAAAGAGGCATAAACACAGGGTAAAGTTTAATACCCAAGCGGAGATGAAGCAACAGATATAAGGCCGGACCATGTTATCTCATTCTGGAACATAAGACCGATTGAGTAGGAAGCAAATACAATATCTGCTGTGTGTAAGTCAACACTTCATCTTGGTGGGATACAAGCGTTCCTGGGAGCTGATCAGCAGTGGGAAAAAAACAGCCTGTACCCGACTAGGGACTCCCTTCACATTGGACCGATGACCTCCACCCCCATCCCAGCAACCCACTCCCTCTGAAAGCCCGCTTTTATGATGGTCAGACTGACGAAGAGTGCTTGCACTCAAAGGCTGACTCCCTGAATAAATCTGTGTTGGTCTTAAAGGTGCCTGACTGGACTCTGATTTTGTTGTGCTACTTCAGACCAACATGGCTACGCATTTGAATCTATCCTTACCTGTCTTGTTGAGCTAAGTTCACGAATGCTGAATGAGCCCACCAATGTAAGGCGATTTGCTAAAAGCATCAAGACACTTCCCCTCCCCACCCCCACCCCCCCATACATGGAGCCGAAAGGACTAAGGGGATTGCTAGACGGGGAGGCGGCAGAGATGCTCAATAACTTTTTTGCTTCGGTCTTCACCGGGACAGAGAGCCTTAAGAACGGGACCCAGGTGAGGTGGCCGGAGATGGAGTGGCCAAGCTGTGGCTCTGCAGCGGTCCTGTCCACAGAATGCAATTCCCTCGAGCCTCTCCTGGGGCACCTAAAAGCGGGAGGGTGTTCTTTCTCCATCCAAGGGCGGGACAGGTTCAGGCCACCCCTCGCGCTGCATTCAGCAGCAGACGGAGGCTCTCCCCGGGACCGCGGCGGAGCAGGCAAGCCTTTCTCTTTGCGCATGCGCACGGAACCTCCTGCCGTCGCCGGGCAGCCGCAAGCGTCGCGCGAAGCCCACTCTCGGGTCCTCCTTGCCCCTACGGCTTCCCCGCTCCGCCTGCGCGTGCGCTGGGGGGCAAGCGACCAACCCTCCTCGCGCGTGCGCAGAGCCGTTGCGCTCTTCGGCTCTTTCCTGAGGGGGCGGCCTGAGGTAACTGGCGCGGGAACGGGGGCGCAAGAGGCCTGCCCTGCAGGGGGGTTGTGAGATGGGGGGTGGTGGTCTGCGGCGCGGGCCTGGCCCTGAGGTGGCCTCCTGGCGGTGTGCCGGGGGGGGGGGTGGGGATGTGGGGTTGACTGCCACTGGCCATGGAGGCTCCTCTCGCCCCCGGGCAGCCCCCCACCCCCGCGCCAGCGGCAGAAACTGAGAGGGGGAGGAGTGGACGGAGAGGACTATTGCAGGCCAGGCGTGGCCAATCAGGGGCTCTCCAGAGGCCCATGGACTACAATTCCCATGAGCCCGGGGGCTCATGGGAATTGTAGTCCATGGACCTCTGGAGAGCCCCTGATTGGCCACGCCTGGCACATCCTGTGGAGTTGCTGAGCCCTGCCCCGGGTTCATCCTTAGGAGACTTGCTGCTGGAGGCTCTAGGAATGAGATAAATGCACGGAGGGAGGACTAGTCTCTTAGTGGCTACTCTTGACCTTTGCTTTATTTAAGCTCCAGTAGTCATATACCGCCCTCCCTTGTGGCTCGGGGCGGTTTGCGGTGAAAGCCTTGGTAACTTGGTACAATGTCACATTTTGATTTGCAATGTGTTAACATTTTTCTGGCACCCCTGGAAATGCCCTCTTGGTGTAGAGTTAGGCGGAAGCTGAGAGTGGGGGCCTCGGATAATACGTATTTTAGAAGGTGGGCTCCGAATCCGATACTTTAGAAACGCTAGTTGGAGATACACTCAACCGGTTTTTCTTTGCCACCCAGCAAGCCTGTAGATGCTGATCTTGCACAAAAGAGCATTTCACACAGTCATTTGACCTCCGAGGAAGACCCCCGGGGGTCCAAATGCATCTGGTCTGTTCTGTCATGCACAGTTAGGAATATGTCGTTCTACTTTGGTTTTAATACATTGTATCAGTGCAGTTTGTTTAATAAATATTTGTAATGATTTTTTAATATTGTTTTGCATCTCAGCTTTTGGGTTCCTGAAAAACAGTTTAGAACAGTGAGAAGTTATAACATAATACAGCATAGGACGTCTTGGTATTAAGGGTCTGATTTAACCATCTACAGTGAATATTTGGTTCAGTTTGGTTCAGGTGCTAGCCACGGTGACTAAAGGGAACCCCCCCTCCCTCTTCAGTCAATCTTTGAATATCAGTGCCAGGAGGCAATGTGGGGGCTTCTTGTTGGCCCTCCAGAAGAACTGTTTCGTCATGATGATGATACAGAAGCACCTTAACTTCCTGTCCCTGCTGACCTGTTAATATACTTAGCATTAATGACAGAGAAATAGTTTTCCCTCAGGATTTTGTCATTAAATTGGTATCAGTATTTAGAAGAAGGAGAGTTGTTTTTATAGCCCACTTTTCACTACCAGAAGGACTCTCAAAGCAGCTTACTATCGCTTTCCCTCTCCCCACAACAGATACCCTGTGAGGCAGGTGGGGCCAAGAGAGCTCTGAGAGACACTGCTCTGTCAGGACAAGGTCACCCAGCTGGCTGCATGTGGATGAGTGGGGAATCAAATACTTCTTGCCAGTTTGGAAGTTGCAGCTCTTAACTGCTATACCACTTTTAGGTTAAATTCCATAAAGTTGTAGTACTTTTCAACACCACATCTTGGTTGTTATAGTTGCCAGTACTGAGTAGAATGTAAGATTTGATGTTGAGGTTCATTTATTCATTCTATTTATATACCCTCCACAAAGGCTCAGGGTGGTTCACAGGAAAGAGAAGCGATGCAGATAACTCAGTTTAACAATAATACGGTGATAATGGCAAGCAACATAATACAACAGTAGGGTTAGGGTTAGGGAGAACATTAAATTAACTCATACAGTGGGTTGGGCGAAACTGCAGTGGGTGCCATAGGAGGAAGGCTCAGGTTAAAAATCTGAAGTATTTAAATATTTCTGTCAGTTATCCTTGCTGATATAAAGATCATAGTTTTGGGAAATGGAAAAAATAAATTAAGCCTTTGTTTTAAATTCTTAGTTAGTTTTCCCCAAAACAACTGGTTTATAGATCGAATTTTCCTTACAGACTGTTTCATTAAAATGTCATCTAACATTTGTGTTTTAATTTTCAGCTTTGCAATATTCTTAGAAAGAAAGCGTGCAGCTTGTAGATCCTCTGAACTGTGGCATTGCCAGAGCATGTCTGCAGGGACCTCTCCCTTTTCAGTTTTTATTCTTACTATCACGGAATTGGATGTTCATTCAGTTTACAGAAGTCTGTAGTTGAACAAGATGTCCCTGAACACTTCTAGAGGAAAGATGACTTCAGGACCAAGGAGATCCAACCTTATGAGAGTTGCTTCCAGTTCTAGTGCCAGTACCAAGTGGTCTTCAAGGATAACCCTCTCCTGATCCTCCTTATGGATTACTCCAGTGATTAATGGGAACGGAAATTAGAGCAGCATTTGAAGTGTAGATGCTTAGGTTACTCAACACAAAAGGGAACCAAGTCAGGAAAGGATAAATATGGATCAAGTGGAGGAGGAAGAGGGCCATGACTTCTGTTGGGATAATCTATTTCCAAGGGAAAGAAACAGCCAGGAACAGTCCCCTTCAGGGGAGGCTGTGGATCCTACGGCAAGCTTTCCGAGCCCTGAGCGGAAGCCCTCTCCTTTGAACCTCTTAACAACCTTTGGCTTTTCCTTTGAACACTTGGAGGAACTTAGTCACTACCCACATGATCAACTAACACCTGAAAACATGACTGTACTCCTGCAGGCTATCCAAAAACACAAACTGGCTCCTAAGCTACCTCGTTTACCTTTGAAGAGCTCAGAAAAAGAAACTGTTTCAAGTGCTGATGGCTGTGGTCCCACGGTAAAGAAAAAAGTGATTGATTATGGGCATAAAAGCAAGTACGGATACAACGAAGGCCCCATGGAAATGAATGCCTCATCCATAGCGACCGATGAGGGCGTGGAAGGATGTCCAACACAGCAGCCCGAGTCTGTGCCTGCTGTGGCCTCCAGTGTCATTAGCAGTCCAAAGAACCCCACTAAAGAACTCATGCGACAGGCAGGGTCTACCCCAAACCTTCAGGCTTCTCCCCTTGTGGCTCCTGCCAAAAAAGCACCTTTAGCAGAACTTCAGGCACCGGCAAGAGTCCCAGCCATGATGCCCCCAGCAGTGTTACCCATGCCTCAGCCTGTGATACCTCCTGTCATCTTGCCTGTCCTTATGCCAGTTTTGAGCCAGCGCCCACCCCCTTTTGCTCCTGAGTTTCTAAGTAGGCATGGCAGTTATGAGCACACACTCGTGGCTGATTCATCTAGTCATCCATGTCGGACCGTGGATATCCAGGAGAGTTTTTGGAAGGAGGCAGAAGACCCTGGCACGGTGAAAGCATCTTGGCTTCCAGATTTTTCACAAACAGATAAAGAGAAGGAGAAAAAACTGCCTACCGCACCACAGATGTGTGATTACTATGCTGTGACCCCGAGAATATTTCCTCATGTTTGTTCTCTGTGTAATGAAGACTGTATAGATAAGAAGGTGAGTTCACCCCCCCCCCCAGCAGACATTGCTACTTGATACATTCTGGACATCATGCTACTGTTATTGATAGGATTTGTGCCCTATATCTCTCTGCAAAGAGACTCAAAGGGGGTTGCAGATAGGCTCCAGAATGCAAATTACCACACTAAATGACTAATACAACAAAACGGCAGGATAAACATTTTCTGCAGTGGCCCTTGTTGCTGAGGCTCAAGATGGATTTAAAAGGGAGTTAGACAGATTCATGGGATTTTCTCATCCACCCCCCCCAAAAAAAAACAATTTTCCTGAAAAAAAAAATCAATATATTTGAGAAGCCAAAATATTTCAGCTACAGGTTTGGTTTGGGTAGATCAGAATGCACAGCCTTACTAGCAACACAATTTGAGGGGGCTTGCTAAGTCTGAGGGGGAGGGGGAAACTGATCCAGAAGTGGATCTTGCTGGGTGCAGGCAGGTGAGTTCATTAGTTATCCACGACCATTCTGTCTTCTGTTTACATTCCATGATCTAGAGAGGCCTGAGTTAAGGCAAAACTGCTGTTTGAGTTGAGTTGACTTCATCTCTGTTTGTCTTTCTCTCTTGTAGGACTGGATTCAGCACCAGAATACCCTTCTGCACATTGTGAACTGTCGTTGGCTCCTCCAGCAGTAAGGACTTTCATTTACATTGTATGCTGAAATGGGCACCATACTTTTTACAGGTGGTCCTGTGATAGCCTATATTTTATTCAGCTGAAGAGGGTCATACGGTCCTGTGTCTACGCTCTTGTGTGTCTCCAAGTTTGTCTGAGGAAAGGTTTGATCTGTCTTCCTAAACTCAAACGGTCGGTCATAGAGGAAAAATGAGTTCTGTGGTCTGTCACATTCTCCGTGTTCAGCAGGTTCTTACAGATCATTGGCTACCGGTTATCTTCTGGATCAGGTTCAAGGTTTTGGTTTTGACCTTCAAGGCCATCTGTGATCTGGGTATATGAGGGACCGCCTATCACCCTATGCCCCCCACAGGGCCTTACACTCTGCGGGTGTCAGGATTGTAGAATCTCTGTCATAAATTAGCCTGAGTTCCTCCATGTCAGTTATATTACTAGATGGGGCCCGGCGCCTGCTAGTCCCGGCCTTGTAGTTTGTAAGCAATAAAATAGAATAGTGATGTTATGTTAACCTTATCTTGTTATGGGCAGAAAGGGCTGTTTGTCACCTCTTTCAAGGATGGGAGTTTGGAATCCTGTTTTGGTTTCACATATGTCTTTTCTCACTCACCTCCCCCCCTTGGGAACTGTCAAGTTTTGGGCGGGAGAAATGTATTGATAAGCTGAGGCAAATCTGGCTTCTAGTCAGATTTGACTTTTCAGTCCATTGCGTGTAGTGCTAATCAATAAAACTATTTTTCTTTTGAATAAGTTTTGTTGTGAGTTTCCTGTGCGCTTGACATCAAGTCAAATCTCACAACTCCTTTCACCTGCAAAATGCAGGGCGAGGGACATACTTTTTCTGATCAGGGAGAGGGCCTGGATTGGGACCTCTCCCAGGCCGAAGGCGCTGGTGCGGGGCCGCACAGCTCGGCCATGATGCGGGCTGTCTCGGGGGCAACCCCGGGACCCGAGGAATTTTTGGAACGTCACATCACCCAGCGCAGGCGGTTGTCAAAATACGACCGCCCTACTGGGGATGAACGTTGGCCGGAGCACCTGGGACTGCCTAGCTACGCGCTGGAGCCTGTGGGTGAGACACAGGACTTGCAGTACAAGCTGGACAGGGTGACTAACTGGCTGCAGGACCTCTCGGGTCGGCTGGATCCGGAGGAGAGACGCCGAACACAACGCCTGCTAAAGGACGTGCTCGGTGGGGGTGCACACGATACCAGTGCACGGAGAGAGAGCGGTGGGTTTGCACTGCAGGAGCACGGCATGGCGGCCGCGCAAGCAACGGCAGAGGCGGCTGAGGCGCTGGCCAGAGCCCGGGCTCAGCTAGAGATCGAAGCCGAGGCGGAAGCACGTGCAAGGGCGCAGAGGGAGAGAGAAGACGAAGGCGAGGAACGAGAGGACGAAGGTGGCGCTGGCGGCGACGGTGCTGGTGGAGACGGCGCGGACGGAGGCGAGGACGCAGCAGCGGCGGCGGCGGCACGGGCAGCGGCGGATGTCGCGGGAGCCGAGGCGGCGGCAGCAGCGGCGGCGCGTGAAGCAGCGCGAGCGGCCGCGCGAGCAGCAGCAGCGGCGCAGGCAGCGGAGCGAGCGAGAGTGGCGGCTGGGAGAGGGAGAGGCATTGGCCGGGGTGCAAGACCCCCGGCCCCGGCCCCAGCACCGGCGGACTGGGGCCCAGGGCGCCTACCTGCCCACCTCCGTGGAGTGGAAATGCGGAACACCTATAAGTTCAAGGCAAAGTTTTCTGGGGACCCCTCCGATTTCCCCACGTTCCTGGTGCACCTCCAAGCCTACATGATGGACATGGGGTTCACTTTCCAAGACGACGCCGAACGGGTGCGTTTCGTGGGGCAAGCCCTGGAAGGCAAAGCTGCCAAATGGTTCGTGGATTTGTACCGTTACCACCCCCAAGCCACCCGCGACTACAACCATTTCATGAGGGCCCTGCGCCAGATGTACGTGGAACCGTTTGAACGGGAGACTGCGGAGAAGAAACTCCGGGCTCACCGGCAAGGAAAGTTGTCCGTGGTTGAGTACGCCAGGGAATTTAAGGAGCTGGCTTCCTCTGTACCAGACTGGACGGAGCCCCAACGTGTGCTGGCGTTTGTAGGGGGCCTCAATCCCACTCTGGCTGACAAGTGCCTCCTCCTGGAAGACCCACTCACTGTCGAAGGGTGGGTCCAGCTGGCTGGAGAAATGGAAAACCGCTTGGAACGGGCCTCAATGGTGCAAGCCCTGGCCGGGAAAACCATGGCGAAGACTTCCACCCCGGTGAAGACCAAGCCCCGAACCAAATTGGAACCGGCGGAGCGCACTCGGCGCATGGAGAAAGGGCTGTGCTTGGGATGTGGCCAAGCCGGGCATTTCCTCGCACACTGCCCAACGAAAGCGGCATCAACCCCGAAAGCTGCGAGCAGCGCCCCATCGAAAGCCACGCCTGCCAAGAAAACCACCACCAAGAAAAGCACCAAATCTCTCCTGGTTCCAGTGGCTGCCGTGCCGGCGGTGGACGACTCGGAGGAGGGAAGCGGGCTGGAGGACGAGGATCAAGCTGAGGAGCAGTCGGGAAACGAGGACGGTCTGCTGTAAAGGCGCCCCGCCAGCAGGCCGCCAACAGGGGCAAACGCGTGGTGAGTGATTCCCCCTTGCTACTCCTACGTGCCAACCTTTCTAACCCCAAGTCGGGGAAAACGGTGGGAATCCGATGTATTGTGGACTCGGGGTGCACCCAATCCCTAGTGAGCCCGGCACTGGCCGAGACTTTGGGGGTGGGGAAAGTGGCACTGAAAGAACCCTTGCCAATCACCCAGTTAGATGGGAAATGCGCTCCCGGTGGGGAAGCCACGGCAAAGACTCGCCCCATGGACTTGGACATAAAAAAACATTGGGAGCAAATCCAACCTTTGGTGGCCCCTCACTCTGCCTTCCCATGCGTGTTGGGGTTGGATTGGCTGAGGGAACATGATCCCCTTGTGAAGTGGAAGGAAGGGACTGTGGAATTTACCTCCGCCGCTTGCGAGCAGCACACGCGGCAGCAGGGTCCTCCGAGATCCGGGGTGTTGGCTGCATTGGGGGTGGGGGTGGACGCGCTCCCTCCTGAATACCGGGACTTTGGTGATGTGTTCGCGGAGGTGGAGTGCAACCAGCTTCCCCCCCACCGCAAAACTGACTGTGCCATCGAATTAAAGAAGGGAGAGCCTCTCCCCAAAGCCAAACTGTATTCCATGAGCCCGCGAGAGATGGCAGAGCTTAGAGAATTTTTGGATAAGAACCTAGCGAGGGGTTTTATTAGACCAGCCACATCTTCCTTGGCAGCCCCGGTCCTTTTCGTTAAAAAGAAGGACGGTTCGCTAAGGTTGTGCACCGACTACCGCGGGTTGAACGCGGTCTCCACCTGCAACGCCTACCCGCTTCCCCTGATAAAAGACTTGCTGGGCCACTTGGGGAAGGCGCGCGTTTTTTCGAAACTGGACTTAAGGGAAGCCTACTATCGAGTTCGGATCAAGAAGGGGCATGAATATTTAACAGCTTTTAATACGCCCCTGGGGCAGTTTGAATACACCGTAATGCCGTTCGGCCTCGCCGGCGCTCCGGGCGTGTTCATGAATATGATAAATGAAATTATGCATGATTTATTGTACCAAGGGGTGTTGGTTTACATTGATGATATTCTTGTGTATTCAGAGAATGTTGAGAGTCATACAAAGCTGGTCCGCGAAGTGCTCCGCCGCTTGCGGAAGCACCAGTTGTTTGCTAAACTGTCAAAATGTGAGTTCCACCGCGAGGCAGTGGAGTTCTTGGGTTTCCGGGTCTCCCAGGCTGGGATCGAAATGGACCCTGGCAAAGTGCGTGATTTGCTGGCATGGGAGCCTCCCCGCACCAGGAGGCAATTACAAAGTTTCTTAGGATTCGCTAATTTTTACAGGACCTTCATCCCCAACTTTGCCAAGGTTGCGCTGCCCCTCACTGACTTGTTAAAAACCAAAGGGGGGAAGACGGCAAGCCGACCTGGGGCGCCTCTCCCTTGGACTCCCTCCTGTCAGGAGGCGTTTGATAAACTAAAGCTGTTATTCACGTCTGAACCTGTGTTGGCCCATGCCGACCCCTCTAAGCAATTTACAGTACAAGTAGATTCCTCGGACGTAGCAATGGGGGCCGTGATCCTCCAAGAGGGGGGGGACGGGAAATTGCACCCCCTGGCCTATTTATCAAAGAAATTTTCAGCGGCAGAAAGAAATTGGGCAATTTGGGAAAAAGAGGCGGCTGCAGTGAAATTGGCCCTTTCCACGTGGCGGCATTGGCTGGAGGGGTCCACAATCCCGTTTGTAGTCTGGACAGATCATAAAAACCTTCAGGCCCTCAAACAGCCCCGCTCGCTTTCAGCCAAACAAATGAGATGGGCGGAGTTTTTCGCTCGTTTCAACTTCTCCCTAAAGCATCTTCCTGGCAAACTGAATTTTTTGGCTGATGCACTATCGCGCCTGCCTCAGTACAACAGCAAACGAGACCCATTGGTAGATACCGTCTTTACTCCCGCCCAACTGGGGATGGCCGCTGTGACGCGCAGCCACACAAAGACTGTTACGCCCATCCCAGGGGGCTGGGTCCAAAAGGACTTGTCAACTGACCCAGAGTTTTGTTCCCTCCGCCCTGATTTGTCTGAGAAGGGGGGGCTCTTTTTCAAAGGCGAAAGACTCTTTGTGCCTGCCGCGGCCCGGGGGAAGGTTTTGAAACTTTGCCACGATGCCAAAACCGCTGGACATTTTGGTTTTGTGAAAACTCTGCACCTGGTCAGGAGACAGTACTGGTGGCCATCCTTGCGTAAAGATGTGGAGAAATATGTGCAGGGGTGCCCCATTTGTATTGCCTCAAAGCCAATTGGGGGCAAGAGGAAAGGACTTTTGCAGCCGCAGCCCACCCCCTCACGTCCATGGACTGATGTAACTATGGACTTTATTACAGACCTTCCCCCCAGCCAAGGGAATACTGTTATATGGGTTGTAGTGGATGCTTTTTCCAAACAGGCTCATTTCATCCCCTGCACGGGCGTGCCCTCAGCACCAAAGCTGGCCTCTCTTTTTATTAAACACGTGGTACGTCTGCACGGGATCCCGACACGTGTCCTGACGGATCGGGGCCCCCAGTTCGTTTCCAAGTTTTGGAGGGAGCTTCTTAAACTATTGGGTGTGGAGCAAGCCCTCACCTCGGGCTATCACCCGGAGTCAAATGGCCAGACCGAGAGAGTAAACCAAATCCTGGAGCAGTATTTACGCTGTTTTATCAACCACCAGCAGGATGATTGGGTTTCTTTATTGCCACTTGCTGAATTCGCCTATAACAATGGGGTCCACTCCTCAACGGGGGTATCGCCCTTCAAGGTGGTGTATGGGACTGATTTAGTGTCAGCCCCCACTTGGGGACTTAGCTCCGCAGAGGTCCCTGACATAAACAAATGGGCAGCCTCCATCAGTACGGGCTGGCCAGAAATCGTTGCTAGCCTCAAGGAAGCCAAAGATGCCTATAAGGCTCAAGCTGACAAGAAGAGGGTACCTGCCCCTGATTGGAAAGTGGGTGATTTAGCCTACCTGTCTACCAAGAACTTAAGGTGCCAGCAGAAATCCAGGAAACTTGGTCCAAAGTTTGTGGGACCATTTAAAGTGGTGAAATTGATAAATGCTGTGACTGTGGAGCTAGCTCTACCAAAAACTTATAGGAATGTGCATCCGGTTTTTCATTCCAGCCTGCTGCGAAGAGCTCCAGCCCCGGACGAGTGGCACCCTCCTCCATCTATGCCTGTTCCAATTTACATCGATAAGGACACCCACTATGAAGTCAACCAAATCTTAGACTCTCGCTTGCATAAGGGTCGCCTTCAATATTTGGTCGATTGGAAGGATTTCCCCTCTGGGGATAAAGAGTGGGTTGAGGCTGGAAATGTGAAGGCACCCCGCCTTCTCCGGGCTTTCCATCGAGCATTTCCTGATTGTCCTCGCCCGGTTGATGCCGGCTAGGTGGGGGAGTGAAGTTAGTTTTAATGCGGAGGGATGTCAGGATTGTAGAATCTCTGTCATAAATTAGCCTGAGTTCCTCCATGTCAGTTATATTACTAGATGGGGCCCGGCGCCTGCTAGTCCCGGCCTTGTAGTTTGTAAGCAATAAAATAGAATAGTGATGTTATGTTAACCTTATCTTGTTATGGGCAGAAAGGGCTGTTTGTCACCTCTTTCAAGGATGGGAGTTTGGAATCCTGTTTTGGTTTCACATATGTCTTTTCTCACTCACCTCCCCCCCTTGGGAACTGTCAAGTTTTGGGCGGGAGAAATGTATTGATAAGCTGAGGCAAATCTGGCTTCTAGTCAGATTTGACTTTTCAGTCCATTGCGTGTAGTGCTAATCAATAAAACTATTTTTCTTTTGAATAAGTTTTGTTGTGAGTTTCCTGTGCGCTTGACAGCGGGGGCTAACCTATTGGTCATTCCCGGTCTCAAGGAAGCTTGCCTGGCCTCAACAAGGGCCAGGGCCTTTTTGGTCCTGGCCCCAACCTGGTGGAATGAGCTCCCGGAAGAGCTGTGGGCCCTGCGGGAATTGTCATCATTCCGTAGGGCCTGCAAGACAGAGCTCTTCCGTCAGGCTTTCGGTTGAGGCCGGGCAGCAAGAAGATCTAGGCCCCCTCACAAATGTGACGGTTGCGTCTGTCGTTTGCCTCTTCCCTTTCCATTCTTAGGGGGTGTGGAATTGGGTTAGTTATATTGAATTTTGCCGCCATTCTTGTCTTAACTTTTTAATTAATTGTATTATATTTTATTGTGCTTTATTGTTTTAGGGGATTGGTTTTTATGTGACCCACCTCAAGCCTCTGGGGGGAGGTGGGATATAAATTAAATAATAATAATAGTAATAATCATCATCATCATCATCATCATCATCATCTAGGCCAGAAACATTGCAAGTGGGAAATGGTTAGGGAAGGTAGGTTGGTGGTTGGATAGGAATAGCATGAAAAATGAAGGCCTGAGAAGAGAATACACCTTGGAGCAATGGAGAGGACACGGATCTGCCAAAGCGCTGAAATTTACCCCTGATCTTTAGGAAGGAGGAAGAGTCCTGTGTTTAAAGATGAAGAATGCCCGTCCTCTGGCTGGAGAGGTGAATGTTGCTGAAACTTTTAGGGACAGTGTATAGAATAGCTGTGGTAGTAGTAGTATTTGCTATCCTTGGTTTCTCTTCAGACTCATTGTATTTCCCAAAGTGGAAAATTGAATTCATTCAATGGGGAGGGAAGTCTTCAAAATGAGTCATTGAGCATAAGGAGAAACTGAAGGGAAGGTAAAGAAATTCCCAAGCTCCATTCAGGAAGTTCAGAGGTTACATAAAAATGTCATAATAGAATCTCATCTAGAATGTATTAAAGAAATCTAAGAGGATGTCAGTGTGGCTGAATAGCAGTGTTAAAGAACCATAAAAGGCAAGATTTCCTTTTAAAAATTCTTGTCCAAAAGAGAAGGGGGGGGGAATTCTTGCTAAAAAAATGTAAGTTGGTCAGACAACAAAAAATGAACTGGGATAGTAAACACCTAATTATTAGAAGGTATCTTGGAAATCACGTGATTGGCCAGCATAATCTTGTCCCCCATAAACTGGTAGAAAACGTGCCTTAGTTGGAAGTCCCAAACACAGAGAAGGAAAACCCTTGTTGAGACCCATCTGCTGGTCTTCCCTTGAGATTGCTGCACCTGCATTAAGAATGAGAGGGGATGCAGCCAGGCTCCTGAAGGCCAGCAGGTGCGCTGTTGAGTTCACTGACATGCAGCTGAAAGGGGGGAGTTGTAAAGTCATGATGATGAGATTTAGTCATTAGAGGCTTACAAAGTCAGGATGATGTTGTACAGAAATTGGAGATTTTCCTCTTTAAAATTTGATTTCACTAATCTGACAGGTCTTCTTTGCGTATCCCCTTTGGTGCATGTAAAACCCGGAGGGTTGGTTTTGCGAGGCTATGTTCCTCTATACCTCATGGATGCAAGGTCTCTAAGCTGCTGGAACTTCCAGTAAAAGTGCAGCTTGCTTGGAAAGAGTATAGTGGGCTGCTTTTTTTGTATTGTGGGACAAAGAAGAGTGTGGGGGAGAAGACCCAAGTGAGCAAACACAGTTTGAACCACAATGGCCTGGGAATTAGACATGTAATGTTTTTATATGAATAATCCCTTTAGACTATTGTATATAATGTTTTTATGAAATGTTACCCACCCTGAGCACAACTGGAAGGGTGGGCTAAAACTAAATTTATTATTATTATTTATTCTCTTTGGGAACAGTTTGTTTTGCAATTTGCCTTGCTCGAGAAGCATTTCATTTTAAAACAAGGAATTCAGATGGCTACATAGTGTGGGTGGGTGGGTGGGTGAGAGACAGACAGACAGACAGACAGACTTATGGCAACCCTATAAACTAATTTCCTCCCAGACTGCTTATTGTTAACAGCCATGCTCAGGTCTTGCAACCTGAGAGCTGTGGCTTCCTTTGCTGCTGAGCCAGTTTCCCTCTTTTCCTGCTGCCTTCAGCTTTTCCTAGCATGATCATCTTCTGGGTCTGGGCTTCTCATAATGTGACCAAAGCACAATAGGCTCGGTTCAGTCATTTTTGCTTCTAGTGGGAGTTCAGGTTTGATTTAATTTGGCCAGATTACTGATAGATAGGTATTAATTGCATATGGCCTTAAGGCCATTACACAGCATAACTAAAACAATAAAATACAAGAATATAACCATATTTCTCCAGTTATTAATACATAAAAACTGTGAAAATAAAACAATATATAAGCTGTCTTGAAAGTACTGACATTCCTATTCTTGACACAGGTATCCAGACTGGACTCCTGAAACTCTGTCTTCACCCAGAAGGTAATTTTAAAACTCTGTTTCCTTGATAACTCTTAAGGTGAAAGAGTATTTTTCTCTTCTCTTATACTGAAGTTCTGGTGAATCAGTGTGTGATTTGGTGGTGAAGAAAATACTGAGCATGTATTATGTGCTTCTGGGAAAGGCCCCCGAGGCCTTGCAGTGCATTGATCTTTGGAGGCCTGGCCGCTGCTTTCTTGACTGTGGGCCATTTCCCACGGCGATCTTTGTTGCAAATTGTTTGCGGAATGAAAAATCGCCATTTAAAATAGTGGAATTCGTCGTTTTGCACACCTGGCTTTGTAGTGGAATCAGTTGCGTTTTTTAGCGTTTCCCACAGGCTTCCGGTCTCGGCAGAAATCGCTAGAAAGGAAGCGCTATTGCCAAGCTTGTCCCGCCCCTGGCCGTCAAGCAGCCAATGGGCAGCCGTTAGCATGCTCCCAAACAGCCCCTTTCCCTTTAAGAAAGCTTTTTTAAAAAAAAAAACAGACCCATAGCAACGAATCTACGTAGATTCCTTGCACTGGAGAGACCCATCCAGCTGCCTAATGTGATCTATCGTTTGATTGTATGATCGTTGGCACGCTGGCTCGAGTGATAAAAAAAAATTCCCCCCCCCCCCTTCTCACGGGCTCGATTTTCGGCTGAATTTATGTGTAAAAAATAAAGGGACTTTATTTCAGCAAACGGGCTTTTATGTGGTTTGTGCTTAGTGACTAAAGGTGAAGGACTGAAGCCAGGGAAGCCTCTAAACAGAAAGAGGCTCGCCGGTGCGTTTATCCCCGCTCGCTCCGAGAAAAAAAAATGGCGATCGCTTCGCCGGAAGTTTGGAGGAGAGATCCAGGGGGAGGGACTTTGAAGAACCAGCTACAATGGTAACGCACAGGTCTTTAGCGCTACTGTTGCAGATTGGTTGCAGGAGTGTATCGCTATCCGGAGGGTGAATCCACTTTTCTGGATTCCCCTGAAAGCGCCACAACGAAGCGCTTATTGCTGATCGGTTTCAGGATTGTTGCAGATTGTTGACGACGTCGTGCGTTATGGCAAATTAGTAGCGTTTTCAATCGGCAACCATTGTGCTATTTTTAAGCCGTGGGAAATGGCCCTGTGTCTTCTGAGGCTTCTCCGTTGGACATCACCTACGTGAAAATATGACTTTTGTCCTTCTGTTCTGCCTTTGAGCTCCTCCTACGTGAATGAACATAGTTTAGCTTCAGAGGATGTTGGTCTGGGTTAGAATAGCTGGAGTCTAGTTCAGTAGTGTCTTAACAAACCAGCAAGACCTTCAGGGTCCGAGCTTGCCAGCTAGCACAGGAGAGTCCTCCTAACATCTAGCCTATGCAAGATTACAATAAGTTCTCAATCTTGATTTGTTCATCCATTGACAATTCAGGTCTGCAACAAAGTAATATGTCACCCTTTCCACCTAATTTTGCATGTCAACACCCCGACTTTATTTCTGTTGAGGGAGAAAATCTTTCTTCCATCTCTTAAGACTGATCAAGTGATTTCTTTCATAGTGAACACATTTGAGAATCAAAGGATCATAGCGCTGGAAGGGACCTCCAGGGTCATCTAGTCCGGGGGTCGTCAACCCCCGGTCTGCGGCCCGGTATTGGGCCGCGAAGGCCTTGGTAGCAGGCCGCCAGCGGCCACGCCTGCCTCTCCCCCCACACACAGCGAGAAGCTCACCAGGCTGCGAGAGGAGCGGCTGCCAAAGCGGCCACTTCGCTCGCAACCCGGCTAGCTTCTTGCACCCAGAGGGGGGGGGGAAGAGGCAGGCGCGGCCCCCAGCACGCTGGCGGACACAAACGCGCATGTGCGGAGCTGCTGGCAGCTCCGCGCGTGCGCGTTTTCACCACCAGAGGCGTTAATGTGCATGTGTGGTGCCTGGGCCGCCGGCTCTTCCTCACCCCCGGAGGCTGATCTAGTCCAATCCCCAGTGGAATGCAGGAAATTCATCCCTATCTACCCACCCACAGTGACCCCAATGCCAATATTTTGGCACCTGCTTTTCCCATAGAAACAAAGATGACAGACAGGAGATGCAGGAATCAAGGCGGCGTTGTGCCAGTCCCAGCCCAAAACGCTCAAGACGCTCAAGCTCTGGCCATGCCAGGCATCGGACTCGGTCACAGTCAAGGAGCTCTGAGCGCCACAGGACAAGTCGACCCCGAAGCCGAAGTCCAAGGTGCCTTCCCAGTCCCAGACACCGGTCAAGGTCTCCACGGCAATCTTTGCATTCTAGCAGACAGTCTCAGAGTTCGGCCAGCAAGCAGAGAAGAGCAGGAAGCTCAGCAGGACTCACAGGTAACAATGTGGATATGACTGGAGCTTGTCTGCCCAGCTAGCTCTGTGTCTGAAAACCAAGGGTCCCCAACCTTTGTGCTCCTGTGGGCACCTCCGGAATAGTGACACGAGGTGGTGGGTGCATCTGCACAATGGCTGCCTCAAGATAGAGCCGACCCCCAACTCTGTTGATGCTTATTATCAGGACGGAGTTGTAGTTTGCAGGCTCTCTCTGCAAGGTGTCTCTTTGGCACCCTCTCCCCACATCAAGATGGGCCGCAGCCCCATAGATAAGGGGTTGGGGGTTGGGGGGGGGGTGGTCTGGGTCCTGTGGAAAGGTTGGGAAGACCCCTAAAGTACCATGAGCAGAAAGAACTCAGGCCGAATCCAATGGATCGCACCGTAGAGTCCATCAGAGGGGTGATGAGGAGGCAAAGATGATGGTGAAGGAAGATTATTTTATTATTTCCTAATTTATATACTACCCTCCCATACTGGCTGAATCTCACCCAGTGAACTTATTTAAGGCGACCCAGGGCTGCCTGTTGCTTGTGCCCAGCACTCTTGGTTTTGCTTTGAGGGTTTTCTGGTCTGAATTAGATGGTAGGTTTAAAAGGAAGGGGTATTTGAGTTCGAACTCTTTTCCAAGTTCTGTGGAGGATCTCAAGCGTGTTTCCCTGAATGCTGTTGACAGTGCCTTGGGATTGTGGAAGCCACTTCCTTCATGTTGAATCCTTGTCTGTGGTGGCAAAACCCTGCTGGGGAGGTGAAAGAGCATGTGGAGAAGACTCTTAAAACGTCCCACTTACAAGTGATGCCTTTCACCAATTTCAGTTTCACTCAAGGCTGGAATTTGGGGTGAAAGGGAGGATATTGGTTTTGACTGATGCTCTCTGGCTGCAGTTCGGTCAAGGCAGTCCATGACTGTTGATGTTTGAAGAAGAAGAAGGGTTGGTTCTTATCTGCCGCTTTTCTTTACCCAGAGGAGTCTCAAAGCAGCTTACATTCGCCTTCCCTTTCCTCTCTCCACAACAGGCACCCTGTGAGGGAGGGGAGGCTGAGAGAGCCCTGAGATTACTGCTCAGTCAGAACAGCTCTATCAGGACTGTGACTGGCTCAAGGTCACCCAGCTGGCTGCATGTGGGGAGCACGGAATCAAACACTGCTTGCCAGATTGGATGTCGGCACTCCTAACCACTACACCAAACTGGCTCTCTAGATCTGTCCCAGCATCTGATGTGGGTGTTATTTTGGTGGGTCATTTGTGATCCCTGTCAGGGCATGAATCCATATGCCCAAAGAATGCCAACAAGTCACAGAGACGCCAGAGTTCGACCCTCCCTGTAGGCAAGCCGGCCACAGAACGAGCTATTTCACTGAGGGGCATCTCTGCTTTTAGAGGCACTAGTCAGTCCTCTGAATCCCAGGCAACCTCCGGGGAAGACCAAGGCCCTTGGGCCCTGTTGTTGGCCCTGCACCCTGTGAGACAGGGTGCTGGGCTAGAGGGGCCACTGCTCTGCTCCAGGAGGACCCTTCTTATGTTCTTATGACTTATGCACCACAGTGGGCTCGCAGCTGGGCTTGGAGGAGTCAATAGCTCTGGAGTGGCATGGGCAGGAAAGCTTGACGTGGATGATGCTTGTGCCCGCAGTACAGAATCTAGCAGCTCTGGGTCAGATCCCAGATGTATTCCTCTTTCATCTGCGGGGAGACGATTTGGTACATACTATAGAGCAGTGGTCCCCAACCTTTTTTAGGCTGGGGACCAGCAGGGCAACTGCCCCGCCCGTGCATCGTGCATGCGCAGCCCGCCCGCGCATCGCGCATGAGTGGCCGCGCATGCGACATGTGCGGCCAAAATCGCGCATGCGTGCAAGTGCCATGCATGCGCGATTTTGGCCGCGCATGCGCAATGCGCCAGCACGGCCCAGATTCCCTCTCCCCCCCTCCCACAGTAAGAAGCTTCCCGGGCCACAAGCTTGCGGCCTGGGAAGTTTTTTACTGCGGGGGGGGGGTGGCGTGGAGAGGGAACCGCGGCCCAGCGCCATGGCCTTCGCAGCCCGGCACCAGGCCGCGGCCCACAGGTTGGAGACCACTGCTATAGAGTTTGGAATATTTAGTTCTGTGAAGAGAACATTGCCCCTGCTTAGGGAACTGCTCCCCCAAGTCACAGTGGTTTGGTCAGAGCTAATACCCCAGGGAATGTGGCATGAAGTCAAAAGAGGGAAGCAGAGGAGGAGACTGAACACTGCTGTGGGAGAGTCTTTCCAAACACTGGGGGGAGATGTGATTCGACACCCTAATCTTTCGCACGAAAACCCTGAGTTGTATACTGATAACGCAAACCTGTCCGATGCTGGCCTTGACATATTTTTGGATGATCTAAAGAATGGGATTCTGGCTTCCCTGCGCCAGCTTAGCAGGGCAGCAAGCGGCCAACTCCACAAAGCCATGAGGTTACCTCCACTTGCTTCTCCAGCGGCTCCCTCCGTGAGTCAGAAGGTTGCGGCACAGGCGGACCAAGCGGTCTCGTCTTCCAAGGAAGCATCACGAATGCAGACGAGCGCTGGAGAGGCTGCTGTGAGCTCCCAGCCCGTGAGCAGCAAGGCAGAGACCTCTGGGGTGGGCCGCCCAAGTCCCCGGCCAGCAACACCTGGACCCTGCAAGGCCAAGAACCGAGGCGTGAAGCAGCAGCTGGTGCTTGGGAACAGTCCACCTCGCCCAGGTGAGTAACTGGTGTGTGTGTAGATGGGGTGGGCTGTTGATGTTCCCATGGCGGGATACGTGTGGCAGGGTTTGCACTCACCCTTTTGATTATTTGCCTTCCCACTTACATCTTGGTCAATCTGATTTTAATGGGGTTTTAATGGGGCTTTTAATATGGACAGTTGTAACCCACCATGAGCCAACTTGGAAGTGGCGGGCAAGAAGTCTAAACAATAAAATAAATAAAATGTTGAACTGAATGCCACAAAGTTCATTTTTCCACTGTTTTGTTTTCCTGCCAGGATTGGCTGACGTGAGCTCCCATCTTGTGGGCAGCAAGGCAGAGACGTCTGTTGTGGCCCATCCATGGATCCAGCCAGGAACACCTGCACCCTCCAAGCTCAAGATCCGAGGTCTGAAGCAGAAGCTGATTACTGGAAGTGTTCCTCCTTGCCCAGGTGGGGAATAGTTGATGGGAGTTTTTTGTGGTGTGTTTGTAGAGGGTTAAGTTGTTGATGTACGCGTGTCAGGTTTTCCACTCACCCTTTCGATTATTTGCCTTCCCACTTACAAAATGGGTAACAGAGATTCAGGCCACTCTATTGGTTTTTTCTAGCTCTCACAGTTGTGGAGAGGGCATACCTGTAATTCTTATCTCCACGTAACAGTGTCAAGCAGGTTCATAGTTTTGGTCAATCTTGAGTGGAATAAAGCAAAGGAATTATTTTCCCCACTATTTTGTTTTCCTGCCAGGAGAGGCTACTGTGAGCATCAAGGCAGAAACTTCTGGGTTGGCCCATCCAAGTCCCCAGACAGCAACATCCGGGCCCTGCAAGGCCAAGATCCGAGGGGTGAAGCAGAAGCTGGTAGCTGGAAGTGTTCCTCCTCGACCAGGTGAGTAAGCCTTTGTTCTTTTTTGTAGCGTGTGTCTGTAGAGGGGTGAGTTTTAGATGTCCACGCGGAGGGACCGGCGTGTGGGGGTCTGCACGCACCCTGTTGATCATTTGCCTTCCCCCTTAGAGAGGGCTTAACAGATAGGAGGCCCTCTCTTGGTGTTCTCTAGCTCTTAATAGGCTTCACAGTGGTGGAGCAGACATACCTGTAATAATGATCTGCGGGTGACCTCTCCTAGTTAGGTTCACTGTCTTGGTCAGTATTGAACTAAATGCCACAAAGGAATTCTTTGGCTCTTTCTCTGCCAGGAGCAGCTGCTTTGAGCTCCCAGCCTGTGAGAAGCAAGGCAGAAATCTCTGGTGTGGCGCGACCCCAGGCAGCAACATCCGGACCCTCCAAGGCCAGGATCCGGGGTGTGAAGCAGAAGCAGGCAGTTCCTGGAAATGTTCCTCCTCTCCCAGGTGAGAAGGCTACAAGACCTGTGGTTGAGGCCAGTAAAACGGCTAGAATATAATTGGCATTCCCCCCTGCATCGCACCCTACCTCGAGTTCTGGGGCTCTGGCCTTTACACTTACGGTATTTAGATTTTGATCATTTGCCTTCCTCCTCATAAAATGCTTAACAGGGAAGCACTCTCTTGATGTTTTCTAGCTCTGAATAGGCTTGACAGGTGTGAAGAGAGCATGCCGGTAATTCTGATCTGCAGGTAACCTTCCTAAGGTTAATTATCCTGGTCAATATTGAACTGAGTGCCACAAAGTTCATTTTCCCACTGTTTTCCTGCCAGGAAAGGCTGTTGTGAGCAGCAAGGCAGAATCCTCTGGTGTGGAGGAGAGCCAAGGTGTGGCGCAGAAGGTGGTTCTTGGAGGTGTTCCTCCTTGCCAAAGTGAGTAATTGCTGCTG
The DNA here is from genome assembly GCF_049243985.1 of Paroedura picta. NCBI lineage: Eukaryota > Metazoa > Chordata > Lepidosauria > Squamata > Gekkonidae > Paroedura > Paroedura picta. The sequence continues at coordinate 87,070,094 of NC_135378.1, forward strand.
TGTTTTGTTGTTTTGCTGTGTGTGGAGGGCTGATTCGTAGGTGTCCTCAAGGAGGGGTTTGCATGTTGTGGTTGATCATTTACCTTTCCCCTTTCAAAATGTTTAACACAGAACAGCCTCTTGGTCAGTAGGCTTCACAGGTGTGATTTGCAGGTGGTATTGATCAGGTTCACTGTCTTTGGCAATGTTGAATGGATTGTTGCAAAGGAATCATTTGGTTCTTCTTTTCACTAATTTGTCTGCCAGAAGCGGCTGCTGTGAGCTCCCAGCCTGTGAGAAGCAAGGCAGAAACTTCTGGGTTGGCCCCTCCAAGTCCCCAGACAGCAACATCTGGACCCTCCAAGGCCAAGATCCAAGGTGTGAAGCAGAAAGTTCCTGGAAGTGTTCCTCCTCTCCCAGGTGAGAAGGCTGCAAGGCCTGGGGTTGAGGCCAGTAAAATAGCTAATATCTCAATTGGCCTTCCTCCTGCATCACATGGGTCCAAAGGTCCTGGAGTTCTGGCCTTCACGCCTCTAGCTTTTGGGTTTTTATCAGTTTTAGCAGTATGGTATGATATGGTATGGTATGGTATGGTATGGTATGATATATAATAATATAATATAATATAATATAATATAATATAATATAATATAATATAATATAATATAATATAATATAATATAATATAATATAATATAATATAATATAATATAATATAATATAATATAATATAATATAATATAATATAATATAATATAATATAATATAATATAATATAATATAATATAATATAATATAATATAATATAATATAAATGTTGTTGTTAGATGTGAAGTCGTGTCCGACCCATCGCGACCCCATGGACAATGATCCTCCAGGCCTTCCTGTCCTCTCCCATTCCCCGGAATATATATATTCATTGATTGATGGGTTTTGTGTGTGTGTGCTGTGTTTGTAAAGAAGGGAGCGAGAGATGTTTTTGATCATTTGCCCCCCATAACAGAGATAGGAGGCCCTCTCTTGGTGCCGTATCTCTTAATAGGCTTCACAGGTGTACCTGTAATTCTCATCTCCAGGTAAACTTCCTAGTCAGGTTCATTGCCTTGGTCAATGTTGAACTGAATGCCACAAAGGAATTATTTGATTCATTTTTCCAATGTTTGTTTTTTCTGCCAGGAAAGGCTGCTGTGTGCCCCCAGCCTGTGAGCAGCAAGGCAGAAACCTTTGGTGTGGCCCGTCCAAGTCCCCAGACAGCAACATCCAGACTCTGCAAGGCCAAGATCCGAGGTGTGAAGCAGAAGCTGGTAGATGGAAGCATTTCTTCTTGCTCAGGTGAGTAATTGAAGTGTTTCTTGTGGTGTGTGTGTAAGCATGAGTTGTAAGTGTCCTCATGCAGGGATAGGCATTTTGGGGTTTACATTTAACCCTTTTGATCATTTGCCTTATAAAATGCTTATCAGATATACAGAGCAGTCTCTTGGACAGTAGACAAGTGTGGAGAGAGTATATCTATCAGGTAGCAGGTTCACTGTCTTTGTCCATGTTGAATGGAATGCCACAAAGGAATTCTTCAGTTCTTTTTCCTCCCACTATCTTGTTTTCCTGCCAGGTGAGGCTACTGTACACTCCCAAACTCTTAGAAGTAAGGCAGAAATCTCTGGTGTGGCCTGTCCAAGTCCCCATCAAGGAACATCTGGACCCTGCAAGGCAAAGAACCAGGATGTGGTACCCGGAAGCATTCCTTCAGGCCCAGGCAAGTACATAGTATATGAAAATGTACTTTGACTTTAGTTTTAATGGTGCTAAACTGATTTTGATTTGGGTGAATCAGTTTGACCAAATCCGACCCACATGCAACCAGCTGATGACTTTGGGCTTGCCACGACACTGATAAGGCTGTTCTGACTGAGCAGTAATATTGGGGCTCTCTCAGCCTTACCCACATCACAGGGTGTCTGTTGTGGGGAGAGGAAAGGGAAGGGGGTTGGAAGCTGCTCTGAGACTCCTTCGGGTAGAGAAAAGCGGCCTATAAAAATCAACTCTTCCTTCTTCTTCTTCAGTAATATCAGGGCTCTCTCAGCCCCACCTCCCTTACAGGGTGTCTGTTGTGGGGAGAGGGAAGGGGATTGGAAGCTGCTTTGAGACTCCTTTGGGTAGAGAAAAGCAGCATATAAGAACCACATCTTGTTCTGATTTGGATTCAGCCTAAATTGATTTGGGCCAAATCCAAAATGGTCTAAACTAGCAGTGAGAGCTTTAGGTGTCCATTTGGAGGGAGAATTTTCTGTGCTAAAGATTCCCTTCAGGCCCTGCTTTTGGACAGAAGCTAAGGAGTAATGGGGGCGTTCTTGCACTCACTTGCCTTCCCCCATAGAGAATGTTTCACAGGGGTACAGAGCAGTCTCTTGATGTTGTCCAGCTCGTGCTAGGCTTGGATGGTGTGGAGGCAGCATACCTGTAATCCTGAGCTACAGGTGACAGGGTTAATCGAGTTCAGTGTTTGGATGGTTGTTGGATTGAAGGGTGCTGGTCAAGTCCCAGCCGACTTCTGGTGGCCCCTTACGGTTTCCAGGGTGGTTTGAAAGAGGTGGTTTGCCATTGCCTAACTCTGGACTTGCTGGGGGGCCTCCCATCCCGGGCTAACCAGGGCCATCCCCGTTTGACTTCCAAGGTGCGATGAGATTCTGCTAACCTGAGCCATCCAGGTGAGGACTGTGAGACTGAGGGTGGAAAGTGTCTTCAGGTCGCAGCCTACTTGTGCTAACCCTGTAAACTTTTCAAGGGACGTGTGTGGCCTTGAGCAGAGGTCTGTTGACAATCCCTGCCTCTGCGTACCAACCCTCTGGGAGCCTCCCAGGCAGATGCAAAGCAGGACTGGCCCTCCTTAGCTCCCTACATCTGATGGGACCAGGCTTGGCTGGGCCATTCAAGGCCACAGGGGAGTCGTGTGCTTCTTTGGGTCACTCTCTTGCTTTGTCTGGTCTGGTCTTTGGAGGGCACAGAGCGGTGTTCTGCATTGCCTCCGCGGGCAATGAGTCAGATGCAGGCCTGTCTGCGCCTGATTCAGAAGTTTAACCTTCCAGTATGAAGTTAATTATGTTTTCTCCCTTCATTCCCTGCAGACCTTTTCAAGCCAGCTGCTAAACCTCGAGTCTGGGTTTGTGGAGGCTCTCTGGTCGTCTCCGCCCAGAAATGGGACCTGCAAAAGAGACAGTTTGGACAATTGGACTGGCTGCAGCAGAACATCACTCTGGAGTGGCACGGGCAGGAAGACCTGACCTGGGCTCAGCTGGTGGCCACAGTCCAGAAGCTGGCGGCTCAGGGCCAGGCCCCAGATGTATTGATCCTCCATCTGGGGGAGAAGGACTTGCTGAGCACTCCATGGCCTGCGTTAAGTCAGACAATAAGAAGAGAAGTGGGCTTACTTAAGGAGGCCTTCCCCAAAGTCAGGCTGATGTGGTCAGAGATGCTGCCACAGAACATCCGCCCTGCAGGAATGGAGGCTTGTAACGTGGAAGAGCTGCTGCGGGAAGCGAACTTGGTTGTGGGGGGCTTCATCTCCGGCCTGGGGGGCATGGTGATCAAGCACGGTGAAATTGCAAACTGCGTCTTCACATTGAACCTAGAAGGAGGCGGTTTGTCTTACATAGGCCTTGACCTGTTTTTGGAGGACATAAGGAACGCAGTTCGTGCTCATGTGCTCCAGTCTAGTGGAGCAGCCGGTGGTGGACTCCAGGGAGGCAGGAATGCCTCTCCGTTTGCCTCTTTAGCTGCTTCTGCTGGCCTGGGCACCATGAGCCAGGAGGCTGCGATAGAAGGGAATCAGACGGTATCGTCTTCCAAGGAAGCATCGGAAATACTGAGAAAAAGAAAGCAAAGAAAAAGAGGGTGTGAACACAGGGGCAAATGTGACGAAGCAGACAGGAAGGTCTGCTGTGAGCTCCCAGCTGGCTTCTTGGGTCAGCCACAAGAAAAAAATGCAGAAACACATATTTGGAAGGTTTCATTCCAGTTCAAGTGAGAGTCTTTCCTTTATTCTTTTCTCTTTTTCCATAGTGGTGTTATTCATGTGCTTGTCATCACTGAATGCTGCTTGTACAATTTCCATCAGGGGCTGCTTAGGGTGATAACTGCTTAGGGTCAGGCTGTCTCTCCTTCTGGCCAGACTTTCTTGTGTGAAGGCCTCCCCTTAATTTGTAGGCCTGGAAAGTATTTTGGCTTCTCTGGTGGGAAGCAAAGCATGGTACTGGCCACCACATGTTTCTGTGTGTCTCTATGTGTCTCTGTGCCCTTCCCCCTGCAAACTGTGCAGGCCAGATGAGGTTACTGGAATGTGAAGCAAAGGACTGTATTGTTTTTATGTCATGCAAGGAGCCAACATCCTCTGTTTCCCACAAGAGAGAGCAGACAGGTAGAAAGAAGACTTGTGTTAGGCCTCAGGGATGCGTTTGTGTTTCTGAGGAGCAGACTCAAAGGAGAGAATGAAGGCCTCACTTCTTTCTCCTTCACCTTTGTGATGCACAAACTGTCAGGGTCCGCCGGGTCTTTGCCACGCTTCGGGTCCGCCACGTTGTTCGGTGAGGGAGACCCGGGACTAGAAGGCTTTATCTGTAGGAAACAACGTCTCAGAATGGAGTCGGTATTCTCTCTCCCGCTCCTGGGTTCAGGGTAGTTCCGTCACTACGCCTCCAACCCCATCTCCTCATTGACGCTTCCTTAAGTAGCCTCTCTAGCCCCTGTCTCCACCCTCCGGGCTTCTCAGGCGGACCTCGCCCTTCCGGGACTCCGCGTCTCTCCGCCACCGCCCCGCCCTGGGTTTCTCCCTTGCTCTCCCCGCTTGTACTGACTGCCCCTGTGCTACCGTTTCCCCCACCCCTGGTGAACTGATTCCCCACATCACTTTATGTAAGTTTCGTATCCAAAGAGGGTCTGCCGGGATCTCTTCCTCTGGATCTTCCTTTCTTAGGTTTCCACTCCTGTCAGCAGGCTCCTTCTCCGGACCCCCCGCGCTGCCCAAACTAGTCGTCCTCGACACAAACAAATTAATTTTAAAAATGGGAAGCAATTCCAGCAGATTATCATCCCTTGTGTCTAGTTTGTCTGGATGAAGGAATGGCTGTTTCAGGATGCCCCAGATGGGTGCAGTTTACACCAAGGCAAGAAATTCAAGAGCGTCTCTTCTTAAGGCATCTTTGGAGGAAAAGCAGGAACGGCCAACCTTTCCCTACCCCAAAGCATAATTAGTCCTATCCCCACCTGAGCCAAGCCACACCCACTGACTCAAGCTTCAGGTACTACCCGCAGCAGCCTTTGGTAGCTGGGCGTCCAATTTTGTTGTCCTCATGAGTCTCTGGCCAGTCAGTTATTCCCTAGTAATAACATTGACCAAACGTGTCAATCACTTCATTTTAGATCAAAATGGGTAGCCATGTTAGTTTGCCGGTATCAGTAGGAAAGAGAAAATAATACATTAGCACTTTAAAAATGGCAAAATTTGTGGCAGGGTGTCGTTATTTCCCTCTAATTTTGCATTTTCATACCTGAACTTTATTTCCCCTATGAGAGAAAATGTTTTCCCCATCCTTTAAGACTTATCAGATGATGTGCTTAATAGTGAATGTATTATGGTACTTGCCTGTTTCACAGACATGAAAGTGACAAACAGGGGAGGCAGGAATCAAGGCACCGTTCTGCCAGTCCCAGCCCAAGACGCTCAAGACGCTCAAGCTCCGGCCATGCCAGGCATCGGACTCGGTCACAGTCAAGGAGCTCTGAGCGCCACAGGACAAGTCGACCCCGAAGCCGAAGTCCAAGGTGCCTTCCCAGTCCCAGACACCGGTCAAGGTCTCCACGGCAATCTTTGCATTCTAGCAGACAGTCTCAGAGTTCGGCCAGCAAGCAGAGAAGAGCAGGAAGCTCAGCAGGACTCACAGGTAACCATGTGGATATGACTGGAGCTTGTCTGCCCTGCTAGCTCTGTGTCTGAAAACCAAGGGTCCCCAACCTTTGTGCTCCTGTGGGCACCTCCGGAATAGTGACACGAGGTGGTGGGTGCATCTGCACAATGGCTGCCTCAAGATAGAGCCAACCCCCAACTCTGTTGATGCTTATTATCAGGACGGAGTTGTAGTTTGCAGGCTCTCTCTGCAAGGTGTCTCTTTGGCACCCTCTCCCCACATCAAGATGGGCCGCTGCCCCATAGATAAGGGGTTGGGGGTTGGGGGGGGGGTCTGGGTCCTGTAGAAAGGTTGGGAAGACCCCTAAAGTACCATGAGCAGAAAGAACTCAGGCCGAAACCAATGGATCCCACCATAGAGTCCATCAGAGGGGTCATGAGGTGGCAAAGATGGCGGCGAAGAAGGATTCTTTTTCACAGCCAGTGAATATATTTAAGGTGACTCAGGGTGACCCATTGCCTGCACCCAGCATTGGTGGCTGGAAAATGAAAATCTAATTCCTCTGAAGCACAATAAAATCAGAGTCCAGTCAGGCATTTTTAAGACCAATAAAGATTTATTCAGGGCGTGAGCTTTGGAGTGCAAGCACTCTTCCTCAGGCTATGTAAGGAGTTCATAGTCTAACGAAGAGTGCTTGCACTCCAAAGCTCACGCCCTGAAAAAATCTTTGTTGGTCTTAAAGGTGCTACTGGACTCTGATTTTATTGTGCTGCTTCAGACCAACACGACTACTCATTTGAATCTACTCTGAAGCAGTAACAGTACTGGTAGCTACATTATAATTGCAGCCACCCAATTGCAAACACATGCTCAAACATAATGTGCTTTATGAAAGTGAAGGAATATTCCTTCAACTCCAGAGCAAAGAACAGTGAGAATGAAGTAACAAAGCTCTCAGCAGTACAGAGTAGGTGGCTGGCATTATGTATATGTTGAGTTACTTCTGCCTAAGGCCACTGATTGGAGCAACTCTGTGTAGGTTTGCACTGTTAAACTCAGGGTGAGGTTAACCACGTGTTTGTTTCTTCTGTCTTTGTTACAGAGGGACAACATGCCAAGACAACTTGTTCCAAAATAAAGCATGACGAACGGAAGCAGACCTATCGTAGCTCCGACTTAATGTCCATGATTCAGCAGGTAGCAACACAGGTATTTACAGATAAGAATCAACAACGTGAGCAAACATACCCCCGGCAAGGTAATTCTGTGGCCAGAAAGGCCAAGTTCCATAGTGTGAAGATGGATTCAAATCCCCTGCGAGGCACTGCTAAGAGCACCGAGGCTGAGCATAAGAGTCTGGGAAGTCCTTGCCCCAAGACAGGCACCTCTTTGAGTAGTAAAGCAAAGAACAAACCTGAAGCTCAGTTCATGCCAAATGCATACCCCGCTTACCACCCATGTGATGTTTCCCTTTTACACAAATAAGGGGGCATTCTTTTGCGTTAACAAGTCACACTACAACACAAACCTTTTGAGGGCAAATTAAAATTGTCAGCATTCTCTGTGTAGACCTAGGATCAGTTTCCGCGGTTGTTTCTGGGGGTTGTTGAGGATTTTTGTATTGTAAACTTGGGAATTTTTAATCGTAATCCTGAATGGTATACTGCAATCAGAATCATACAGAGCTGGGAGAGATCCCAGAGGGCCATCCAGTTCAACCCCCCACCTTCTCGAGGACTTATAAATGACACACTCCTAACAGGTGCTCATCCAATCTTCTCCTAAAAACTTCCAATGAAGGCAACTCCAGCACCCTCTGAGACAACGTATTCTATCTACAAACAGGCTGAATCTTTCCTATAATTTGAACCCATTTCTCCTGGTCCTTGTCTCCTCTGAGCCTGCACAGAAGGGCGGTATACAAATTAAATTTAAGAATTAAAATAAAAAATAAAACTGCAGAAAACAAATTGCCCCCCTCTTCAACATGTCTTCCTTTAATGTAGTTACATATCCTTGCCCTCCTCTTCTTCAGGCTACACATTCCCAACTCTGTCAGCCTTTAATTGTAAGGCATGGATTCTAACATCTCCACCATCCCGGTCTGAATCTGTTCCATTTGCCAATATCCTTCTTAAACTGCAGCACCCAGAACGGCAGGCAATATTCCAGATGAGTAACCAATGCGGGACAGAGTGGCATGATAACTTCCCTTGCTCGAGTCTAGAGGCTGTGCTCCTAGCAATGCCGCCTAATATTGCATTAGCCTTCGTAGCTGTCCTATTGCACTATTGGCTCATATTCGACTTCTTGTCCACCAGAACTCCTAAGTCCCTTTCACATGTCCTCCTATCAAGCCAGGAATTCCCCTATATTTATGCGTCACATTTGTATTACCCTAATGTAATGCACTTCTCCCTCTGGAGTAACTAGAAACCCTGGTTCAGAATAACTACTTGGGGGTATTACCCACCCTACCCAATTTAGTGTCAACTGCAAATTTGATCAATGTACCCTCTACTGTCTCATCCAAATCATTAACAAAAATATTAAACAATACCAGTCCCAGCACAGAACCCTGCGGTACATTGCTAGTCACACCCCTTGAAGACACGTCATTGATGGTTTCTGTCAGTCAGGCAATTACAAATCCATTTAATTGTGACCTTATTATACCCAGTATTTATTTATTTATTACATTTCTATACTGCCACTCCCAGCATAGCCGCTCACGACGGTTGACAAAGAATTGGCAGAGGAAATCTCAGAACCTTTAGCCATCTTTAAACAGCCCCGTGGCGCGGAGCGCTACGAACTGAATAAAGGAGTAAGGGCACTGTGGGAGGAGTTAGAGCGGGCCCTGTCCGGGATAAAAACTCGGAGGGGCCAATCAGGCAAAGCGGCTCCTGATTGGCCCCTCCAAGTGTCCATCCCGGCCCAAGCAGGCAATCGCGCGGCTCCCCATTCCCTGCTTCACCCGCACAGACAGCCACGGGTGAGTGGTGGGCCTGGAAGCCTTCTCCCGGCCGGCGGAGCTCCGCCGGCTGGGAGAAGGCTCGAGAGAGCCTCGGGGGGCGGGTGGGCCTGGCCGCCTTCTCCGGGGACTCCCGTCCGTTCTTCCGACGGAGCACCGAAAATGGCCGCCGACAGAACCGCCAGCCAGCCGAGGATGCCCCGCCGCCACCGCCACCCGCCACCGCACGCCCTCAACGACGGCTCCGGTAAGGTTCGCTCCCTTCCTGCCTGCTGCCCTGTCCTTCCCATTCTAGCGCCCATTGTATTTGGGTTACAATGGGCTCTTTTCCTAGTTATCTATAATTATCTAAAAACAATGGGATAATGACTGTACAGCAGCAATGCCCATTCTGTCGAATGAGGTGCCACACTTGCTTCACCCTGTTTATTTGTTCCAGGGAGAAGAGGAGACCTGCGTGGTGGTGATTTCTAATCTACCTGAGGCAGGGTTGTCTCTGGATGAAATTTCCAACCTTATCAAGCCTTTTGGAGGACTGAAAGATGTTTTAATATTGTCTTCACATAAGAAGGTATTACAGCAATTTTGGGGGGGCCTTTCTGTAGGAAAATGGAAATGCCTCTCTTTTCTTTTCTTTTCTTTTCTTTCCTTTCCTTTCCTTTCCTTTCCTTTCCTTTCCTTTCCTTTCCTTTCCTTTCCTTTCCTTTCCTTTCCTTTCCTTTCCTTTCCTTTCCTTTCCTTTCCTTTCCTTTTCATCTTTTCTTCTTTTCTTTTCTTTTTTCTTTTCTTTTCTATTGCCTAATGTTCTTAATAAAAATGAATCACCGCATGTTGCTTTAGCTGACCTGGTTCCAGATGCAGTAGAAAAGAACTCCTTAGTGTCTAACAAACTTTGCTGCTCCCTTCTTTGGACGGCTTATTTATTTATTTATTTATTTATTTATATTTATATTTTTATACCGCCCTTCCCTACGGCTCTGGGCGGTTTACATAAAACATTTTTCAACATTCACATAGAACACTATCAAAATCAATATCAAAATCAATATAACAATATAACAATAACAACAACATATAAACTGAAACAATTAGAACGGCACTTCAACAATAACTTGACAATCCCTCAGTCGGTTCGTTCCCTCAGTCTGGGGGGCACCTGTAGGTGTTATGGCTCAGTCGGCCCCACCTGTTTTCTTGTTTTTCAAAAGGCATACCTAGAAGTAAATCAGAAATCTGCAGACTCCTTGGTGAAGTTTTACGCTTCCATTCCAGTGTGGGTGGAAACAAGACAGCTGAGCATTAGTATGGCACCCGAATTCAAGGATCTAAAAGACGAGGTCAGTGAATTTAAACCATTTAAGAATATCATGATTTGTTTGGAGCTGCTTTTTCTTCTTTCGCCTTATGTAAACTCTTACTTTATCCAATCTATTTGGTTGCTGTTAGGTCTTTATGTAATGCCAGATGGGATGATCTGAGAGGGTGACCTCAGTGTCTCTGTCTCCTGGCTGATCTAGTAAATACTCATTGTGTTTCCATCCGAGGAATAATCCCAGACATTCTTGTAGGCTACCGGAGCCACAATAAGCAGGAGTCCACGGTCTCTGTGTGTATTGACCCCCCAATACCTCCTGTCGTTAACAGCCTTGCAGACGGATGGTGGAGTCTGTCCGTCTCATGCTGCGTCTTCCTCTTTTCCCCCTCCCGTCCACGTTTTCTAGCATGATTGTCTTTTCCAGTGACTCTTCTCATCGTGTTTTAAAGACTGATGAGATTTTATTCCAGTGTATGCTCTTATGGGATAGAGCCTGTTTCATCCAATGCTTGTAGCGGGTCCTTACTAGGCAGACCCTTAGAGGTGCAGTAGAGGTCGTGTGTGCCTGTGTTTGTTTTTTAAAGATACCATCCGAAGTAGTAATAATTATCCTTTTCTCTGTTGCTGCTTGGCCTGTTAGCATCTGCAAACAGCTGAGGCATCTCACTTTGTAAGAGCTTCATGAAGACACTGCTCCTGGATGAGCCTGTCTAATGGGGGTGCGTGTGCACACGGGAGTGTGGAAAGCCTTCTGTGGGCTGGCTGTTTAGATTTCCCAATTCAAAACGTGTAGCCGTCTGTTTGTGAAATGTAGTTGTATAACATGGATTATCTTTTATTTTGAGCCTGGAGGAGATTATGTCCCGTTATTATTTTACATACGTATTGTTAATGCATAAATACCACAATGCATGATGCATAAATACCACAACAATGAATAGACAACAGATTTAGTTCACTAACTGAATTGTTCTTGTCTATTCTGTAGGAAGCTATATTTATTTCTATGATTAAGGACGCCAATCCAAAGGTAAGTACACTTTGTTGTCTCATCTGGGTTGGTCCTGTTTACTTGTGACCCATCTAGATCCTTCTGGGGTGAGATGGGAAAGGAATAAGTGATACAGTCCTTGTTTTCATTGGGGAAATTGGGCAAAAGCCTCTAACTCGTGGAGTTGCTGACTGACATATGTGCATTTTCGTTCATCAGGCGAATGTGGAAGCTCTGCATGCACAATTTGTGCATCTTGGCAACTTGCCTGACGGTGGGTACTCTGAACTCGAAATACTGTGCATCGGGCTTCGATTTGGACGAGTGGATCACTACGTGGTGATAAGCAATAAGAGAAAGGTGAACAGAAAACTCTCCTCTTGCAGAAGGATTCTCTTGTAGCCTCTCCGGGACATCATGATGTGAATATCTTGCATTTAGGCTCTCGCCTTCTCTGATTGTATAGCAGTATGCCACCCATCAGGGAGGGGGGGGGCTGCCATGGTGGGAAAGAGCTGTGAGCCCACAGTGGCAGAAGTTTTTCGTTATGTTTTAGAGAAGAGCGTCCAACTTGTAGGACAACTTTGTTCTTGTGACCTGGCCAGCTACAGCCCTGTCTCACACCTGGCATTTCTGGGAAGGTAGTGGATACACTGGATGGAACTTCAGTCTTTCCAGTCCGGCTTCCAACCTGGCCATGGGGTGGAAATAGCACTGGTAGCCTTGGCAGAGGTCTTCGGTACCAGCTGGAACAAGGCGATTTGGTGCTGTTGATACCGTTAGACTTGTCAGCAGCATTCGATACAGTCATGAGCTTCTTGCTCACTGCCTTGCCGATTCAGGTATCCAGAGTACAGCCCTAAAATGGCTACTCTCCTTTCTCCAAGGTCAATGGCAAAAGTGGTAATTGGGGAGAACCGATCACAACCCTGTGAACTCAAATGTGGAATACCACAGGGAGCTATAATCTCCTCAGCATATTCAACACTTTCATTCGCCCTCCTGCCCTGTTGGTCTGAAGCTACAGCTTGAGTTGTCACCAATAAGCAAATGACAGCCAGCTCAATCTCCTAATGGATGGTCAGCCTGATACTCCCCAGATTGGCTGGCCAGGTGCCTGGTGGCTGTAGTAGAATGGTTTCAGCATAGTCGCGTGACACTCATCCCCTCAACGATGGAGGTTCTTTGGGCAGGCGGGAAAGGGTCAGACCAGGAAGCAAATCTCCCCAGCCTGAACCGTGCTCAACTTACAATAATGCAGTTGGTGAGGAACTGGGTGTGACCTTTGACGCTTCCTTAACAATAGAAGCTGAGATAATGGGGCTAGTGCAGCTGGCATTCTTCCATCTCCACCAAGCAAAGCTACTAGTGCCCTAACTGATCCCAGAATACCTCACCACAGTGATCCATGCTGCAGTCACCTCTAGACTGGATTACTGCAACTTGCTCTATCCAGACCTTCTCTTATCCCTGCTCCAGAAATTACAGTTGGCCCAAAATGTGGCTGCCCGACTGTTTCCCAAATACCACGGAGAGTACATCTTACACCACTCCTTCAGCACCTGCACTGGATACCAGTTGAATACTGGGTCATATTTAAGGTACTGGTGCTCACCTTCAACCTCATGTGCGGCCAGTGTCCTGCATACTTCAAGGACCGTCTGTTTGTCCATAACAGCTTTTCCCAACCTTTTTACCCTTGGGAAACCCCTGAGAGATTCTCCGGGCTTTGAGAACCCCTAGAAGCGGTATGAATTTAGGGTCGGGCGCTTTGCCATCCAAAGTGGACGTTTGCACCCGAAGCAGCCAGCGGCGCGTTGTGGGGGTGGGGGAGGGGAGGTGGTGGTGGGTGCACATGCGCAGGCACAGAGCTCTGCGCCTGCATGTGTGTGCACACTGGTGTGCCGCTGCCTGTGCCTCCCCCTCCCTCTGCACCATGGTGCTGGCTGCTTCAGGCACGGCCACTTCGGAAGCTGAAGTGCCCAACCCTAGACGTGATCGTGCAGAATATGGTTGGGAAGCATCGCTGTGAATATGCACCCCGGGGTCCCTTATACTTCCCCTCCAGGCCCACCATTGGCCATTTTGGGAGGGGTTTGATATGACCATATATGGTCATATACCTGATCTATGTTTAGAACATTAAAAAGATATATAAAAAATTATTTACCTTCCATTCATTTGGGAATCCCGGGGCCGTCAAGAAACCCCAGGGTTTCATGAAACCCTGCTTCAGAAAGCTGGTCTATATTCCCTGAAGACCGACTCGCTCTATATATTCGAACCACCTGGTAATCCCTGGCCCCAAAGAAAGCCACCTGGCCTTGACCAGAGCCAGAGCCAGAGCCTTCTCCTCCGCACGCTCAACCCAGTGGAATGAGCTCTCCAATGAGATCAAGGCCCTACTGGAACTCAGACAGTTCCGTAGAACCTGCAAAATGGATCTCTTCCACCAGGCTTTTGGATAAGACTGACAATGAGGACCCAAATCCAGGCCAACCACCAGGAAACTGCAACACCAGCAGCATCAGCAGTCCCCCACCTGTTAGCTGTCTGTTATATGCTATACCAATTATATCTCCTTTTTCAATTGAATACAGTGTATTTTTTTTCTAGTTATATGTTCCATGTACATCGGCCCAAAATGTCAAGTGAGGGGTGGCATAAAAGTCACATGAATAAATTAAATAAAAATTAAATAGACTTGATTCTAGCAGCACCTTTCAGGCCAATAAGTGTTTTGGGATATCAGTTTTCAAGAGTCAGCTCTCCTGAAAGTCTGGTTGGCCTCTAAGAAACTAACTGTTCTGCTGCAAACCAACAGGGCTGCGTGCTGAGAGTCCCCAGTGGTGGTGCTGCTGCTGCTGCTGGGCCCATGTAACTCAAATTGTGGTCTGCACAAATCCGTACTTCCACGCTAACGTTATTCATTTAAAAAAAAAAAACTTTCCAGGCGATCCTTCTGTTGGACAGCGCAAAGTCAGCTGCATCCATGTGTCGCTTTCTGAAAAACTCTCCTTACAGTCTGCGGCAATCAGAGCTGACGTTCTCACGATCACCAAAGATTGACCCTTTGCCAGTAAGTGAACTTTGCTTTTCTATGTAGGGGTTGTTCTCACTGACAAGACCTGACTGTAGGAATTGGAATTCTGTCAAGTATGACTTGTGGAGTGGGATGTTCAGGGACATTTCCAGGGCAAATTTCATGACAAAAGGGTTGCCTTGTGTCATCCTGTCCTCTTCATAAGAACATAAGAGAAGCCATAAGAGAGCCAGTTTGGTGTAGTGGTTAAGAGTGCGGACTTCTAATCTGGCATGCCGGGTTCGAATCTGCACTCCCCACATGCAGCCAGCTGGGTGACCTTGGGCTCGCCACAGATAAAGCTGTTCTGACCGGGCAGTGATATCAGGGCTCTCTCAGCCTCACCCACCCCACAGGGTGTCTGTTGTGGGGAGAGGAATGGGAAGGCGACTGTAAGCCCCTTTGAGCCTCCTTCGGGTAGGGAAAAGCGGCATATAAGAACCAACTCTTCTTCTTCTTCAGTAACATCAGGGCTCTCTCAGCCTCACCCACCTCACAGGGTGTCTGTTGTGGGGAGAGGAATGGGAAGGTGACTGTAAGCCCCTTTGAGCCTCCTTCAGGTAGGGAAAAGCGGCATATAAGAACCAACTCTTCTTCTTCTTCAGTAACATCAGGGCTCTCTCAGCCTCACCCACCTCACAGGGTGTCTGTTGTGGGGAGAGGAAAGGGAAGGCGACTGGAAGCCGCTTTGAGCCTCCTTCGGGTAGGGAAAAGCGGCATATAAGAACCAACTTCTTCTTCATATTGGATCAGTCCCTGTGTAGCACACATCCCAAATCCAGTGGGTGTCAACAGGTGGTCTCCCAGCTGGGCCAGTAGTCCTCCCAATGCTGTCCCAGGCAGAATGATCCATCTGTCCCAGGGGTGGCCAGACTGTGGGTCTCCAGATGTCCATGCACTACAAATCCCATGAGTCTGGCAGGGGCTCATGGGAATTTTTGTCCATCGATATCTGGAGAGTCAGTTTGCCCATCCCTTATGGGTAAGGACCACTGATGGACCCCTGCTCCATATGATCATCCAGTCCCCTGTTGAAGTGGTCAGTGCTTGTAGCTACCACCACTTCCTGCAGGAGTGAATGAATAATAAATATTAAATAAAGAATAATAAATGTTATTCTTATTACCTGCCTTTCCCTGGTAGGCTCAGGGCAGGCAACAGAACAATTGGAGCATTCATATACAGTTTCCAAAGTGTAAATAGAGAGGTGCCCACCCACAAAGACATGACTAACGTGGGCCTATCTAGACTAAAGTCCCCACACCAATAAGCAATAAGATCTGCACAAATCCTCCAATCACAGAATTTCAATCTAGGGAATGAATGGCTGCAGACATGGATGAAGTCAGTCCCACCTGATAACCATTACATGATAAACACCAACAAGAGGTGTTTACTTTCATGCAAAGTATGGAAGACTTTGACATTTGTTGACATTTGTGGAGACCTATTGTTTAAATGGATCTAGTACCAGGTCCAAAATGCGATTGTGGTACGGCCCCCAAACTGTTTTCCATCTATTACAGGGATGTTAGCATCGTACTTTCCGGGGAAATGTGATGGAGCTCTTGATGCTCTCCCCAGCTGTAATTGAATGGATTGAAAACTTAGATATTATTATTTAGGGGGATTGCCCAATTGGTCTACTTAACCTACTTGGCTACATATTTTATATTATTATGTGCTCCTGCCACCCTAGCTAATCTTCCGTGTAGCTGAAGATACTGGAATAGAAGTTTTAAACATTTGTGTTAATTCAGGCTCAGCTATACCAGTAGCCTTTACTCTGATCTGTGTTCCGCTTAAATAATACCCGAAGAATACCAGCAAGGTATGTCAGGTGTTCTGCAATCATAAGAAAGAGATCATGAGTTCCTCCAACATGCCATTGTTGACACCTTCAAAAAAGTACCACGTGACATTATTGATTTGCATTTATAAGCCACTTTGCAACATAAATCTTTTGAGGTGGTTCACAAATAAATCATCAGCACCAACTACGTAGAGCTAGGACCAATCTTGGATGTAGTTTCTGGGGTATACTGAAGCTTTTAATATTCAGTTAAGAAATTTGGAGGATTGTACCATCCCTGGATGAGGTGTTGGAATAATTCCTATACAACGGCACCCCCCCCCCACCCCATTGAGTGGGGTGCAGCATTTGATTGACCCTGTTTACTGTTCCAGGGAGAAGAAGAGACCTGCGTGGTGGTGATTTCTGACCTGCCTGAGGCAGGGTTGTCTCTGGATGAAATTTCCAACTTAATCAAGCCCTTTGGAGAGCTGAAAGATGTTTTAATTCTGTCTTCACATCAAAAGGTATTTCAACAATTCCTGTAGAGCAATTCCGTCGGAAAAGGAAATGGTTCCTTTTTGGCAGTGCCTAATGCTCTTTATACTCCCAGATATGCTTGGAAGGAGCCACAGGTCTAGTAGAACCTTAATATCTGACAGAATCTGTTGCAGAATGTCAGCTTCCACGAGTCACTGCTGACTTCCTCAGGTGATTTATGCCTGTTTCTTGTTTTTCAAAAGGCATACCTAGAAGTAAGTCAGAGGTCTGCAGACTCCTTGGTGAAGTTTTATGCCTGTATTCCAGTGTGGGTGAAGACAAGACAGCTGTGCATTCGTATGGTACCTGAATTCATGGATCTGAAAGACGAAGTAAGTGAATGAAAGGATTTAAGAATATCAACAGAATTGTTTGGAGCTGCTTTTTCTTCTTTCGCCTCATGTAAACTCTTAGCCAATCCATTTGGTTGTGGTTGAGTCTTGAAGCAGTAATGCCAGATGGGATGATCTGAGAGGGTGACCTCAGGGTCTCCGTGTGCTGGCTGATCTAGTAAAATACTCATTGTGTTTCCATCTGAGGAATAATCTCAGAAATTCTTGTAGGCTACCGGAGCCAAAATAAGTAGGTGTCCAGGATCTGTGTGTGTCAAGTGCTGTCAAGTCATTTTTGATTTACAGTGACCCTCTTCATTAATGATCCCCCAATACCGCCTAGAATAGAATCATAGAGTTGGAAGGGGACCTCATGGGTCATCTAGTCCAACCCCCTGCACTATGCAGGACACTCAAAACCCTATCGCTCATCCACTGTCACCTGCCACCCCTTTGAACCCTCACAGAATCAGCCTCTGGGTGGCAAGTGCCGTGCCACGCTGCCGGGGAAGGGGAGGGAGGTGTGCCTGCTGGTTTGCAGGTGCCAGCGCCCACGCCTCCCTCTCCCCCCCTACCTCGGTCCCAGGGTCTCCCTCTGCCCCCCCACCGGTCCCCAGCCTGAAAAAGTTTGGGGACCGCTGCTCTATATGGCACCCTTTTAAATACATGAAGATGGTTGTCAGATCCCCTCTCAGTCATCTCCTCACCAGGCTAAACAGACCAAGCTCCCCCAACCTTTCTTCATACGTCTTGGTCTCCAAACCCCTCACCATCTTTGTTGCCCTCTTCTGGACATGCTCCAGTTTGTCTACATCCCTCTTGAACTGGAGTGCCCAAAACTGAACACAGGACTCCAAGTGAGGCCGAACCAGAGCAAAGTAAAGCAGTACCATCACCTCCCGTGATCTGGACGCGATACTCCATTTGATTTAACCCAAAATCCCATTTGCCTTTTTAGCCTGTTGTTAACAGCCTTGCAGACTGAGGGCCTGATATTTTGTCCAGTTATTATTATTCATAAATATTGTTAATGCATAAATACTGTAAAAATAAATAGACAACAGATTTAGTTCACTAACTGAATTGTTCTGGTCCATTCTGTAGGAAGCTATATTTATTTCTATGATTAAGGACGCCAATCCAAAGGTAAGTACTCTTTGTTGTACCATCTGGGTTTGTCTTGTTTACTTGTGACCCATCTAGATCCTTCTGGGGTGAGATGGGAAAGGAATAAGTGATATAGTCCTTGTTTTCATTGGGGAAATTCAGGACTTTTTGTGTTCTTTATTCAAATTATCAGCTGTCCCTCTGTGCATCCAGTCTCTGTGTGGTGTACATCTGTTTCTGCATCAATGTTAAAATCATAATATAAAAACAGTAATAGTAAATTACAATCTTTCTCAGTGCTCTGTCTCAGTATATCTGAGGAAGCATGGCATGTTCAAGGGGGGTCGGGGATGTTGTTTGTCTGTGCAATCTGACCTGTTTGTCTTTGTATCCACCATGTGCCTGACAGAATAGCGCCATTCTACAAGCCTTGTGCTGGTTGAGGCCAGTTGCACTTCTGGGGGAGCACTGAAAAGAAATTGCTATGGAATATTTTCTCAATGAGTAAAATGCTTCTGAAGAATTTTTTTTTTAATTGTATAGTATGAAAAGTTCTCGGGGCTTTCTCAGTTTTCCCAACGGAAAAATAAGGCTCTGTGGTGGTGGATGGGGGCGGGATGGGGGGGACCTCTAATGAAATGTTTTATTTTTGAGTGAGAAAACCTTGTCTCAAAAACCTTTTCAGTCATTCCAAATATAGAGCATATATAAGAGTCTGAAGACCTTTCTTTAATGAAAATACTGGTGCATTTGAGAGAGCCTTTGCGGTGGGGATGAAGAACTCTTACCCTGTAGATGTATCCAAGATTTTTTAAAATTTGCATATAAATAAGTACAATTTTATATGCTAAGTTATCAATAATCCATTTCTTCTTGTGTAGTAAAGAGGTTTCCATTGGATAAGAAAGGAAGTATTGCATATACTCCAGTTTCGTCCCAAATTTCCATTTATGCTAGGGGGGAATTTCTACCACAGGTTCAAAATTTCCAGAACCTTTAGAGCTGTACCCTTGCCTTGACTTTAAGAATAAAAATAATGTATTCACAACAACCAACAACAGGGCTGAGGTCAGAGTTGTAGAGTTATAAGGTTGCAAAAGAGTTCCATAAGCCTCCACCGAAGAATAGGGATGAATGGCTGAGGGGTTTTCTACTGGGCTGGCTGCACAGCTGCAGCTTCAGCTGATGTGAAAATCCCTCCCAGAGGGTGAGTCCATTGAATCCTCTGCAGAAACCTCTAACCCTTGGAGGTCCTGACCGACATATGTGCATTTTTGTTCATTAGGTGAATGTGGAAGCTCTACATGCACAGCTTGTGCATCTTGGCAACCTGCCAGACAGTGGATACACGAAACTCGAAATACTGTGCATCGGGCTTCGATTTGGACGAGTGGATCACTACGTGGTGATAAGCAATAAGAGAAAGGTGAACAGAAAACTCTCCTCTTGCAGACAGATCCTAATCATGATGTGAATAACTGGCATTCAGGCCTTCTGTGACTGTGTATAGCAGTATGCCATCCACTGGGAAAAGGGGCTGCTTGGTGGAAAAGAGCTGTGAGCTGACAGCGGCAGAAGTTTTTAGTTATGTCATAGAGAAGAGCATCCAACTTGTAGGTCAAATTTGTTCTTGTGTGGTACAAATAGGTTTGAAACTACCAGCAGGATATAAACTTGCAATAGTTTATTAACGACAACAACAATCTCATTCATTCGTTCGTTCGTTCGTTCGTTCATTCATAGATTTGTTTCCTGATGCTATTGGGGAACTGTCTTGTGGTGGGTTACAATCACAGAACATGAAACCCATAATCATAAAACATAAGACCCTGAAATTAAAACCCACAATTACAATATCTTATTTATAAAAATGCATTTATATCCCGCCCTTCTGCATTGTTCAGGGTGGGTAACAATATTTAAAAACATACAAAGTTAAAATTTAAAAACTACAATTTGCCACTAGCTGAAATTTCCCAGACAGGGTTTTTTGTAAGGAGCCAATCTTCCAGCAATGAGGTCAGCCTCGTTGGCCTCTAAGGTGTTGTCAGGATTGCAGACTTGTAAATAAAACATCACTCTATTGAAAGATGGTTGTTTATTCAAGCAGATCTCCCTGGACTCACATAGACGAATCTGACGAATGCAAGACAAACCCCTGCTCTTATGCCAGCAGTTTTCTCACCTTCCCCAGACCCGTTAAGGTTCACGTTACAAGCAGATATAATAGTCAGAGATGCAGGTTAGCGGCAAGCTGTGACCGTGGAGAAGGCGCCTAACACTAACAGCCAGACAGAAGGAGAAACGGGAGTACTTTTCAAAATAGTTACATACAGGTTCAGAGTACAGTAATCAATCATGGCAGAAACCCGGGGATTCTGACAGTTGTGCTGTTAGACTTGAAACTAGCTGATATTTCTCAGTGGTGCTGCTGGGTCCACCTAACTCAAATTATGGTCTGCACAAATCAGTAATTCCAGGCTAACTTTATATCATGTGTTAAAATATACCTTTTCAGGCAATTCTTCAGTTGGACAGTGCAGAGTCAGCTGCATCCATGTGCCGCTTTCTGAAAAGCTCCCCTTACAGTCTGCGGGAGTCGGAGCTGACATTCTCACGATCCCCAAAGATTGACCCTTTGCCAGTAAGCGAACTTTCTTGAGTCCCTACTTGCTCGTTTGCCTTTCTGAGTCAGGGCAGGCGACTGAAAGGAAGCCTGAACTCCGGATATTGATGCTGCTTAGTTTCTCTTGCCCTCCTTTCTGCTGCTTTTGTTGCCGTTCTTAAGTGCTTTTCCTACCTGACTGTAGGAATTGGACTTGTGTCAAGTATGACTTGTGGAGTGGATGCTCAGGGACATTTCCAGGGCAGATTTCATGACAAAAGGGTGGCCGTATGGCATTCCGGTCTCTTCATAAGAACATAAGAGAAGCCATGTTGGATCAGGCCAATGGCCCATCTAGTCCAACAGTCTGGACAACACAGTGGCCCAAACCCAGTGGGTTCCATTGGAAGGTCCACCAACAGGGCCAGAGGTCCACTCACTGTTGCCCCCCAAGCGCCCAAGAATACAGAGCATCATTGCCCCAGACACAGTGGTCCATCTTTAAGTATTTGAAAGGTTGTCACTTGGAGGAGGGCAGGATGCTGTTCCCAATGGCTGCAGAGGAGAGGACACGCAGTAATGGGTTTAAACTTCAAGTACAACGATATAGGCTAGATATCAGGAAAAAGTTTTTCACAGTCAGAGTAGTTCAGCAGTGGAATCGGCTGCCTAAGGAGGTGGTGAGCTCCCCCTCACTGGAAGTCTTCAAGCAAAGGTTGGATACACACTTTTCTTGGATGCTTTAGGATGCTTAGGGCTGATCCTGCGTTGAGCAGGGGGTTGGACTAGATGGCCTGTGTGGCCCCTTCCAACTCTATGATTCTTTGATTCTGTCTATATATTGTGTCTAATAGCGACTGATGGCCCTTTGCCCCATGTGATTAATCAATCCCCTTTTCTGTGCATGTCGCTGCCACGACTGCCTGTGGCTGTGAATTCTACTTTTTTTTCACCCAAGGGGTAAATAATGATTTGCTTTTGTGTTCATTAATTTTATCAAGTGCCCACCAGTTCTTGTATTCTGCCTCCTCTTATCTATTTTGTTATCTTGCACATAGAATTTGGGTTCAGAAAATGGGAAATGTTGCTAAAGCACTGATATATAAGCAGTTCTGAACATGGTCTCAGAATGTGGATTTAAAAAAAATCAGCATGGATTGTTGTGGGTTTTCCCTGCTTTGTGGCTGTGGTCTGGTAGTTTTTGTTCCTGATATTTTGCCATAACTCTGGCTGGCGTCTTCAGAGGTACCATCAAATGGTACACATTTTTTGGTTCTGCCTGATTTATATTATTTCCAATTATACACATTGTTATTTTCATAATCTTTCATATCTAGAATTTCTTGAATTTACTATTCTTCGATTCTAAAAACTCATTTTCATTCAAGGAAATTAGGATTTTTTCTTTCAAATGCTTAATTTCAGATTCCAATTTTGAACTTTCAGTCATTGCTGTTTCAATTAATAGTACCATTAAACCCATGGAACATTTTTTTGAAGAAGAAGAAGAAGAAGAGTTGGTTCTTATATGCCGCTTTTCCCTACCCGAAGGAGGCTCAAAGCGGCTTACAGTCGCCTTCCCATTCCTCTCCCCACAACAGACACCCTGTGGGGTGGGTGAGGCTGAGAGAGCCCTGATATCACTGCCCGGTCAGAACAGGTTTATCTTTATCTGTGGCGAGCCCAAGGTCACCCAGCTGGCTGCCTGTGGGGGAGCGCAGAATCGAACCCGGCATGCCAGATTAGAAGTCGGCACTCCTAACCATTACACCAAACTGGCTCTGAAATTACAAACCATCTGTCCTTAAACTTATCATTATAATGAAACATATCTGCGGCTTTATTCATACAAAATCCTCTAGGTATGATTTTATTTCTGCAATAATCTCTCTGTGCCCCTTCACGTGCCTCTATCTTAATTTTTCTAAAGATAGATTCAAGTGGGTAGCCATATTGGTCTGAAGCAGCACAACAAAACAAAATCAGAGTGAGGAAGAGTGCTTGCACTTGAAAGCTCATGCCTTGAATAAATCTTTGTTGGTCTTAAAGGTGTCACTTGGCTCTCTGATTTCGTTTTGTTAATTTTTCATAAGTTAGACTTTTTGAAATCTTCTCATACATCATTTCCCCTAGGGTGCATATTTGACTCAAAAAATGTGGTTGATTAGAATATGCACCCTATATGTTAACCAATATAGCTATTTAATGTGTTACAAGCCTCATTTGTAATTGTAATTGGTAATAGTAATTTCTTATCTCCTGTTAATTCTCACAGCCACCATCATGTGAGATAGGTCAGGCTGAGAGGGAGTGACTGGTCTATGATCACCCAGTGATTATAATAAGCCAGTGAAAAGAAGGTTGGAAGGGAAAGAGGTCAAGCAGGGGTGAGGGCAGAGGTGGTGGTGCTCACCTCCCCCCCCTCCAGTCGTATGAGCTCTGTAGGGGCGGCTGAAGCAGTAATTGCATCCTCTAATCTTTCTGCTGAAGGGGAGGAGGAGTGGGGACAGGTTTCCCTCTTTACGCCCTGCCCCTTTCTAGTCAGGAGGTGACTAGCAAGCAAGACACGGTTTCTGTAGTCAGTACTCTCCAGATACAACTTATGGGCATCCTGGTGGCAAAAGGGTTGGGGAAGAAGGCTATGGAGAGTTGGAAGGGGGGATTTGGGGGTTGGCGTGCACGAGGTCACCTTCTGCAGCACATCTTGTGTGACCCTGCTTCATAGCCTTATATTTGCACCAGGAGTATTTTTTAATGCTCTTCTTGGACTTCACACTTTAAAGCTTGGATGTTTTGTTACAGGTTGAAGTCACAAGAAAGGAAGTGAAAAAACAGGAGCCAAGCAACGAGAGGTATAATTTATTAATGTCTAAAGGTAGGAGGTATACGTGTGTGTATGTGAGAGAGAGATTGAAACCCATGATCAGACCAAGTATGTGGTTAATCCCTTCCTCGCTTGCTGTTTAGGACCGCATGCTGCTGTCTTACACTTTCTGTTTTCTCCCCTTCCACATGTCCTGTTTTGGCCTTAGAATCATAGAATAATAGAGTTGGACCCCCATGGGTCATCTAGTCCAACCCCCTTTTCCAGATCTTGTCCTCTGTGATTCAGTCTTCAAGCAGACTTCTGTGTGGCCCATGGCCAAGTCCCGAGCTTGGCTATGGCTGCTGAGTTGCTTGTGTGTAGTACAGCAAACTCCAGCAAATAGAAACAACCCTTTTAGGCACAGGTGCGGCTTCAGTCTTATGCAGGATTTGACAATAACCCTTTGGTAGAGAAATATTTTCTGTTCTCAAATACGTCATTTGCAGCATAAATCTCATTTCTAGATGCTTACAAAGCTGTATAGCCTGTAGATGGACTGAAATGTATTTCAGCCAACAAGGGCCTCCTCTACAGTTAACGTTAATTCTTGCATAGAATGCTGGGGGCTACATAGAAACTCTGTGAAATACCTTCATGGCTAACAAGTGGGACCTCAATAAGAATAGGTGACTGCAGCTTACCTGGAAGAAAGTCACCTGGAAGAAAGTCATGTGGAAAGTCACCCAGAGAGACCTGCATGTTTTCTTATACAGTTCAGTGAAACTTGTTTGAAAACATACCCTTAGTTTGAAGAAGGCTTAATGCAAATCCACTTATGAGGTATCACACAGGCATCTGCTCCAGTGTTTTGCAGACCATTGCCCCAAGTCTTTTTTTCTGAAAGCAGCTGCAAGCTGCGTTTACAACAATGGGAATGTGATTACATTTTTTGTCATGATACAATTTCACATAAAGGCTTAAATTCCAATTGGGATCTAAATTGTTTTTTATCAACCAAAAAAAAAAACACATTGTCTGCATCCATGGCCCTTTAACTAAGGATATTAGTCACACCTGTACATAATTTGTGGGGTATCTGCTTATCTTTAAAATGCAGTGTTTAGCATTCTTTTAGTGGATGTGTTAGGAAATACAACCTTGGAGCAGATTCCTGTGGGATACCTTATAACTGGATTTGTATTAAGCCTTCTTCAAACTGAGGTATGTCTTGAAACAAGTTTCATTGAATTGTATAAGCTTATGAATAACATGTTCCTATGGACAAAATTGTTAATGTGAATAAATACATGTAGAGAGAATATATAGAGAGGAGTAATCACTGAAGAAATATTGGAGACTTATTTGAGAGACTTATTGAGCACATAAGAATTGATTTGTCAGCCTCCTGATTTCCTTAACTTTTTTGTGGACTTCTTCATGAGGAATCATAAGTTTGCTGAATCTGAGTACTTGCCTGTTCAAATCTGCCCCAAAAGAGGCTCCTGCCTTGTGTGTCTCAAAGAGAATGCACACAGCTATTTGTAGTCAAGAATATTGTGATCCTGACCCTTGGATTCCAGTTCCTTATATGGCAGTACGGAGATGTGCTTCATTCCAGACAGCAGCCTTTCAAATGGAAAGGGGAGGAGCTTCGTTCTCGAGTTTTGTAACTATACTACCGGCATTGCAGTCAGAAGATCCGAGGGTGTTCTTATTTTATTTTTGCTTCAAGGTGGAGAGATTTTAATTGCTTTGGTTCACTTTAGTGAACTGTGCAAGAGTTCTGGAGTGTGGTCACTCTAGTTGACTGCAGGGGGGGCCAAATTGTTGCCCTCTGATATCCTGCTCTATGTAACCATTCATCTCTTTTGCTGGTTGTGGTATGGAGGCCGTTTTTCTTCGGCTAAGAGACCATCACCCCTCTGCTGGTTTGGCTGGACATAGAGCGACGAGACATGGCCAGCCAGTCCCCCTGTTGATTGAATAAAGGCAGACGAGCACTTCTGTGGTCACATGCCTTCCACCCACCACTTCCTTTTAAAAAACCTCTTAAGCAAATGCTTTAAAAAACAACCACTCATCACTTACATACTTGTGTAATCTTTGTGTATTATCGAGTTTCTACTGTCTTGGAAGTAGTGACATCTCAGCATCCTTTCTTGGGTTGGGGGTCGCAATGGAAGCTTTGGAGGAATTTGCTATCTTCCATAGATTACTATGGAGGGTTATTCTCTTCATGGCCTGCTTGCAGCCACTGGTTGGAAACGGGGTCCTGGACTAGAGGGGCCCTCTGATTGCCTTTACCTTCTTTGTTGTAAGTCGAACATCTTTGAAGTACTGTAGTACTTGAGCAATACTGCCAGAAGGCTGAAAAACAGTCAAGGCTTTGCTAGTGCGTGTGTATGTATGGATATTTCCGCTTCCTGTGGTTGTTCCCCTTTCAGGTATATGGGCAGCAGCCTATTAAGTGCCCATGTTTCCCAGGCAGGGACTAGAGGATGGTGGCTCTCTCTCTATGTACGTGTCCAGTGTGACTTCCTAAAGTCATACGTGTAAGAATGCCCTGCCTGCTCCGGGGTCCGTAGGGCACACACCTATTTAAAGAGCATCACCTTCAAAGAAAGCATACCTCAGGTCGTGTGCTGAAATCATGCTGAAGTGGCTTAGCCACCTGTGTAGACTAAGGCTCATTTGGCTGTTAGGTTAGCAATCCCAATGCTGAGCTCTAATGCATCAGGAATCCCCACCGTTGGCGTCAAGAGGTTATTTATTACTGTGGAGTTCTCAACATAGCTTGATTTCTTCTGTTTTTTTAAATACATTTAGCCCGGACTTGAAAAAAATTCCCGAAGGATCAGGATTGGTGCACACAGCTTCCGTTCCTTCAGCAAAGCCCGCTGAGGCCAAGGAGGAGCCCATTTGTAAGTTGAAGGTTGCGACGGCAGAAGTGAAGAAGGAACCTTCTGAGAAGACGGAATGTGAAGCTCTGTCAAAGCCATCAGAGACGGCAACTTCGGAAGGCAAGTTGGCAGCACTGACCACCGAAGTAGGGGATTTGAGTTCATCTGAACTAAAATCTGAAAAACCAGTTGCTCTGGCTTCGGGCCTAGGAGAGGAAGAAAAGGTTACAGATACGGCTTTGGCTGAATTTCTGGGAAATACGTCTCCCGTTGCAACAGGGGGCAAAGATGAAGAGTCAGCTGGGCCTGCTGCTGAGCTCTCAGAAGGGTTGAAGGGCACGGCCGGAATCGGAGGGACAGGAGCAGGTCCTGCCAAGACAGAGCAAGGAGTGGAGGCAGCTCCTGCCATCTGTGAGACAGTGTCCCTGGGCTCTACAGAAGCTCCAGTGGAGGAACTGTCGGGGGAAGACCTACAATCCAACACCAGGCTGGTGCCTCCAGGACCAGGTCATGCAGATGCACCAAGGAACCTCGCTGAAATGTCTACCGGTGAGGTGGAGGGGATGGTAGACAAGGAGCCTGAGAATCCCTCATCCGCAACGGAAGGCAGCATGGAGGTGGAAGCTGAGACAGTTGTGCCTGAGCCTACAGAACCCGCGAAGGAGAAGCCTGAGCTACAGTCGGGCAAGGCTGAGGCAGCCTCAGAGAAGCAGCCCGAAGTGCTGGCATCAAATGACAAGCCAGCCCAGGAGGAGAAACTTGAAAGGAAGGCAGATGACAGAAGTCCTGAGCAAGGTTTGCCCAAGTCACAGCCAAGGAAGGAAATGGGACAAGGCCAGCTAGAGGGCTCTAGGAAAGGTGATGTGCTTGCTACGGTCTTGGCACCCAGTGCAGAAGCAACTTCCGTTAGTAAAACCATCTTGAAAGCTTTGATGTCTGTTCCAAATATATCAAAGAAAAGAACTGTGACACGAAGGAAGGAAGAGCAGAAGCCTGCCGCAAAGCCCGGAACCAGGAGCAGCACAGTTGCCGAGAAGAAACCGGTGCCAAAAGAAGCAAGTCAGCAGAGACCGACTATCAGCAGGTCAAAGTTGCCAGACAGCAAACCTAAAGTGAAACTGAGTTCTCTCGTTGTTAAGGTAGGCAATGGGAAGAGTTCATCACAGCAAGACAAAGACTCCCAAGTGGAACCTAAAGGTAGCTCAAAGCAAACTCAAGAGCAAGAGGCTCGATCATCCACCGTGAAGCTTGACAGCAACAAAGAAAAGGTGAGGAGGGCTAAGGTGCTGGCTCGTGTCTAGCTTGATAACTAATGCTGGCGCTTCTTCCAGACCATGAAACAGAGGTGCAGGCAACTAGTCTGTGCCCAGCCCCTTTCCCCCCTCCTGTCCAATGTTTCCTTTAGCAAAGCACATTCACAAAAGGGGCATGCGAGGTTGTCCGTGGCACATTTCGGAATCATCTTGTAGGTAGATGGATGGGTTTGATGGGCCAGCCACGTTGGTGCTCTGTCTCCTTGTGAGGTGATACTTCCAGTGGTGAGTCCTAAAATGCCCTGCTGCAGAGCCATGCGGAGAAGAAATGGCACACGCAGGGTAGCTGATGGATCCAAGGAGCGGTTGGCATGGTTTCAACTTGCTTACGAATATGATTGGTGTCATTTCAGGCTAAAGGCACGGCATTATGTACTGGACTTCTGGGAAGCCAATTGTTTGACTTTTGGCTCTTTGTTTTGCTTTCTCTGACTTTTCAGGTATTTCCTGGGAGAAATAGTAGAAGTTCTCACAGGTGCACAAATCCAAACGAGGTAAGGAAGCAGAGTCTTGGATTCCCGTATTGCAGTTGTGTAAGTGCATAGAGGTGTGATGGGGAAGACTCGGAGATGAGTGTGTGTGAATGAGTGAGCCTTCTTTTTCGATGTGGTCCAGATTCACTCTGGGAATAGAGCTGCTCATCCCCGCTTTGAAGGACTTGCTGGCTTGAGTTTTGCATCCAGCAGAGTCCCACAATAATGAACGTAACAGAGCTCCTAGCCAGATGTTAAAGAAGCACTGCGACGTGAAAATGGGGGCATGAGAGAACTTGATTGAGAACATCCCAGGGACGTCAGCAGTTAGGGTGCCATCAAGCATACAGCTAGAACACCCATGTTAAGATGCCAGCTTTCAGATGCCCTATATGTAAACCGCCACGAGCTGGCATTGCTGTGAGTGGTGGTATATATAAAGATAAAGATAAAATAAAGACGCACTCTATGGAGCGTGTATAACTCAGGAAGGGAGCATGGGGAGTGCATGAGGGTGCAGGAGAGGCTTGCTGCTGTGTCTCTGAGCAGTGGCTCCAATGTCCAGGGGTGCCAGTCCTCTGGTCAGCCGGGAATCTAGATTCTGCATGTGGGGTGGGGTGGGGGAGTCAAGATCCTTGAGCCAGCCAGGGACTGGAGTTGTTACACCAACATTCAGAGTTTGGAGAAGATAAGAAAGGTGTTCGGCCTTTGTTGCTGACAATGGAGGAAGAGAAAGGCATCTTAATGAGTGAAGGGGTGTGCATCCTTGATTGGTGGGAATGATCACTGTTCAGTAATGTGCGTTGTCCTATTAACATTTTCAGGCTACATATTTGGAGTGACTTTATATGCATCTCCATGTATATATCACTGATTCTGATTTTATAGTGTGCTAATTCATTTCTTAGAGGCCCAGATTCACTGCTGGGATCTCATCCTGCCCGTATCTCTCCATGATGTGAGATCAGGGTGGTTTCTCTTGGTCTGCTGACATTCTGCCTGCATTCTGCAGATTGTTCCAGACTTCCTTAGGGGTCTTCATGTGACTGGGAGAGAATTGCTGATCTTGGTCCCCCCGTAAATGGAGATAAAGATGGAATCCTGTCTGTCACTTAGGGCTGTTGTTTCTGCCTAGCGCTCTCTTTTGCATTACTGTCGCCATCCAGAAAACTGCTCCTGTTCACTGATTGGTTCCCGTTTTCTTGATTGTTTAATGTTTTCCAGGAAGAAGAGCTTTTCCCCTTTAACTTGGATGAGTTTGTTACTGTGGATGAAGTTACAGATGAAGTGGACTCTCCCTCCCAGCCTAGAAGGAACCCTCTCAGGGGTAAGAGGAAGGATGCTGCCCGTGAGCCCAGCTCCAAGCGAAGGAAGGCCAAGACCTCTGATGACCATGGAGCTGCTGGGCAGGAGCTCTCCTTTGTCACATTGGATGAGATTGGGGAGGACGAAGGTGGGATGGGCCAAGCGGCAGAACATCTGGAGGGCATGCCAGATCCCCAAGCGCTGGTCACTGTTGACGAAGTGAATGACGAGGAAGAACTCATCTCCATAGTGGCCCGGGATCCACAGTCACTTGTTACTTTGGATGAGATCTCTGAGCAAGAAGACCCTGCTGCTCATGAGACCATGAAAGAAACAGGTGGTGAGCCAGACCTTAAAGCAGAGCCCTTAGTAACGGTGGATGAAATTGGAGAAGTGGAAGAGCTACCTCTGAATGAGCTTTCACATTTGAAAACTGAGACCTCGAACAACAGGCGAGAAGAGAAGCAGGTGCTTTTAGTCCCTGGAGACCTCCTTTCTTCCCAGGCGCTAGAAGACCCAAGCACTTTGTTTACAGTGGATGAGATCCACGAGGACAGTGAGAATCAGCCTCTGGTGACGTTGGATGAAGTGACTGAAGAGGAGGATGACTTCCTGGAAGGAGAGTTTAACTTTGTTACTGTTGATGAAGTTGGCAGCAAGGATGAGGAGGAAGAAAAAGTCACTGTTATAATAACAAATATGAACAAGTTGGTTGCCACAACAGTCCTTGAAGAAGACATTCCAGCTGCAGTTGCGGAACCAACGGAGGGTTTTCTTTTGGCTGTGGATCAAGAAGAAACAGCAATTCTAGATGCGGAAGATGTTCCTGAGGAAAACAAGGTACCTGGGGCTCCGAAGGAAGCTACTGAAAAGGAGAGTGTAGTTGCAGAAGTATGCACACTGGCAACGTCTTCTGAAGAACGTGGGGTGGCTCAAGTGGCAGAATGTCTGGAGGCTATGCCAAATCCCCAGGAGTTGGTAACCACTAGTGAAGTGCATAATCATGAAGATCTCATCTCCGATGTGGCCCAAGATTCACAGATTTCTGAGCAAGAAGACCCTTCTGCTCCGGTTAAAGAAGCAGACAACAAGCCAGACCTTAAAACAGAGCCCTTAGTAACGATGGATAAAATTGGAGAACTTCTTTTGAACCAACCTTCTCATTTTAAGACTGATGCCTGGAACAACAGGCAAGAAGAAAAGCAGGTGCTTTTAGACCCTGGAGATCTCCTTTCTTCCCAGGTGCCAGAAGACCCAAGCGCTTTAGTCACGGTGGATGAGATCTATGAGGACAGCAGTGATCAGCCCCGAGTGACTTTGGATGAAGTGACTGAAGAGGACAATGGCTTCCTGGAAGGAGAGCTTAACTTTGTTATTGTTGATGAAGTGGGCAGCAAGGATGAGGAAGAAGAAAAGGTCACTGTTACAGGAGCAAATATGGACCAGCTGGTTGCCACAAGAGTCCCGGAAAAAGAGACCGCAGCTGCAGTCCCTGAACCGACAGAGAGTTTACCATTGACTCACAAGCAAGAAGCAGCAGCAATTCTAGATGAAGTCTCAAGAGGGAAAAAAGCATGTCCTGCAGCGGAGCTTCCAGAGGAAAGTAAGGCCTTTGAGGCTCTAATAGACATTGCTGAAAAGGAGAATGCTGCTGCAGAAATAGATACACAGGAAATGACCTTTGTAGAAGGTGGGGTGGCCCGAGTCCCAGGACATCTGGAAGCCATGCCAGATCTCCAGGTGTTGGTCACTGTGGATGAAGTGAGCAATGAGGAAGAGCTCACCTCTGAAGTGGCCCGGGATCCACTGTCTTTTGTAACTTTGGATGAGATCTCTGAGCAAGAAGACCCTGCTGCTCACGAAACGGACAGTGAGCCAGACCTTAAAGCAGAATCCCTGGTAGTGGTAGATGAAACTGGAGAAGTGGAAGAGCTACCTCTGAAGCAATCTTCTCATTTTAAGACTGACACCTTGAATGACAAGAGAAAAGATAAGCGGGTGCTTGAAGATCTTTGGGGTCTCCTTTCTTCCCAAGGACCAGAAGACCCAAGCACTTTTGTTGCTGTGGATGAGATCCAGGAGGACAGCAGTAATCGGCTTCTGGTGATGTTGGGTGAAGTGACCGAAGAAGACAATGAATTCTTGGGAAAAGAGTTTAACTTTGTTACTGTTGATGAAGTTGGCAGCGAGGATGAGACAGAAGAAAAGCTCACTGTTACAGGAACAAGTATGGAGGAGCTCAATGTCACAACAGTCCCAGGAAAAAAGACTGCAGTTGCTGAATCAACAGAGAGTTTACCATCAGTGGATGAGCAAGAAGAAACAGCGGTTTTAGATGAAGCCTCCCAGGGAGAGAAAGCAAGTCTTGTGGAGAATGTTCCTGAGGAAAATAAGGCACCTGGGCCTCCTATGGAAGCTGCTGAAAAGGAGAGTGCAGCTGCAGAAATATTTACACAGGGAACTTGCTCTGTGGGAGGTGGGATGGCTCAAGTGGCAGAGCGTCTGGAAGCTCTGCTAGATCATCAACAGTTGGTCACTGTTGATGAAGTTTACAATGAGGAAGAACTCTTCTCAGGAGCGGCCTGGGACCCAAAGTCACTTGTCACTTTGGATGAGATTTCTGAGCAAGAAGACCCTGCAGCTCATGAGACTGTGAAAGAAGCAGATGGCGAGCCAGACTTTAAATCAGAGACCTTGGTAAGGATGGATGAAATCAGAGAAGTAGAAGAGCTTCCTCTGAACCAACCTTTGCATTTTAAGACCAGGCGAGAAGAAAAGCAGGTGCTTTTAGACCCTGGTGACCTCCTTTTTTCCCAGGTGCCAGAAGACCCAAGCACTTTAGTCACAGTGGATGAGATCTATGAGGACAGTGATGATCAGCCCCGGGTGACTCTGGATGAAGTGACTGAAGAAGATGTTGACTTCCTGGAAGGAGAGCTTAACTTTGTCACTCTTGATGAAGTTGGCAATGAGGATGATGAAGAAGAAGAAAACGTCAGTGTTATAAAAACAAGTACAGACAAGATAGTTCTGGAAAAAGAGACTGCAGTCCATGAACCGGCAGAGGGTTCACCATCGGCTGACAAGCAAAGAAAAACAGGAAGAAATTCAGGAGAGAAAGTGTGTTCTGCTGAGAAGGTTCCTGAGGGAAATAAGGCATCTGCTGAAACGGAGAGGGTTGCTGCAGAAAGAGAGACCCAGGAACCCACCTCAGTAGAAGCTGAGAAGGGTGAAGGAGGGGAAGGTTTGGAACAAACCCTAGCGGATGGGACTGAACAAGGGGAGCCACCTTCAGCTGGTAGGTAATTAGTCTTAGTTGCCCGCAAATGAGGTGAAACCTAGGTCCTTAATCCTTTCTCTTTATCAGAAGAGCCAGCTTGGACTTACAATTAAGAGGGGAAGCCTGTAGTCTGGAGAGGCAGGTTTAATTCCCTACCCCTGTGCAGCCAGTTGGGTGACCTTGGTCACAGGGTGTCCTTTGCAAGGAGGCCAAGGGAAGGCGATTGGTAGCCGCTCGGAGAGGCCTTTGGGCAGTACTGGCTGCACCTGAGACCAGTTTGCAGTCCCCAGCTGCCACTGAAGATAACAAGTGTACTGAGAGGAATGGGCCATCAGGAGTCCCTCCTGCCTTCCTGGAGCCTTCTAGAATAATTCCAGACTCCACTGTAGGGAAGAGCAAGAGAGCAGGAGCTCTTCAAAGACTATCAAATTCGTGGTAGGGTAGAAGTTCCTTCCTTGCTGTTTTCTGCTGCTACAAACAGACTAATCCAGCTGCCCTTTTTGAACTCCACTGGGAAAACTAACTAAAATGAACATATGAACGGTCTCCCAAATCCGTTCAGCATTTGAAGGCTGGTGGAATCCCCATAGGTCACTTTTGGGGGTCTGGTATCCTTCTTTAAAGAATAAATCTCTTTTGTTTAGAAGATTTTAATGGAGAGGGGGAGATGCAGAGCATAGACAAGTGCGTTTTTTATTCCCTGTATCACTATTGAGAGTAGATAAATAACTCCCACCAATTGGCTTCATCAGGGGAATCTGTAATGTGTGATAACCACACTGTTTACATAAATACAGTTACAATTATACAAAAGATATTAAAAGTTAAAATCCAAGTCTTAAAGTACCAGTTTCAGACAAAACTGCTGGAGTGTATTCTGTCCATAAGATTGCATAAGGAAAAAAAAAGTAAGATAAGGTAAAACTTTCCAGCACCTCATTCCAATTTTTGGATATTTAACAGAGTATATTTGTAATAGATAGTTACCAAGCACCTTCTTAAAGGTAGACATGAGAATCTTTCTCCTTGTCCCTAGCAAAAGGAAGGGCTTGTGTTGCTCTTTTTAAGTCTCTTTGCACGTTTGCTTTCAGATATAGACTTCCTTGTCCCAAAAGCTGGCTTTTTCTGTCAGATTTGTTCCTGCTTCAGTGTGGATGAGCCATCTATGAAAAGCCACTGCCAGTCTGCGCTTCACCAGCAAAACAAGAAGGTCAGGGCTTTTTGTTTCCTTTGGCATCTTTTAAAGTCCTCATTTTGTTTCACTCCAGACATTTGTACCTCACCTTTTTCCTTATCCAGAGTTCAGAACAAATGAAACCTGCCAAGACAGCCCTGTTTGGCACACCATATCAATAACAATACATCCTTGGCATATGCATGGAGTGCCTCGCAGTTTGCATCCGTGGGCTCTCTGACTGCATCTTCAAGTGGGCAGGCAGTCTTTTTAGCAAAGGCCAAAAGGCGCTGTCCTCTTGCAAAGGCAACTCTTATCAATATTTTCAAAACACTTTCCCTTGTATAGCTCTTCCTTTTTCATAATGCAACTTTCCACGGGCAATTTCTCTCCAAAGGCAAAATATGCAAGGCTTATTCATGCAAAAATCAGGGGAAAAGAATCTGGTTCATTTCTTACTTTACTAAAGCATCCTTCAAAGCCTTCTT
The DNA here is from genome assembly GCF_049243985.1 of Paroedura picta. Lineage (NCBI taxonomy): Eukaryota > Metazoa > Chordata > Lepidosauria > Squamata > Gekkonidae > Paroedura > Paroedura picta. The sequence goes on from NC_135378.1 coordinate 87,104,447, forward strand.
TAAAAAGAATTGTTTTCAAATGCCTCAATGGTGAAAATGAAAGACACATGAATATATTTGAGAAAATGTTGAACAAGAGTTTACAAAAAAGGGTGCCTGTTGTGGGGAGAGGAAAGGGAAGGGGAATGTGAGCCGCTTTGAGCCTCTTTCAGGTAGAGAAAAGCGGCGTATGAGAACCAACTCTTCTTCTAAAGCAGAAGGAATTTTTTATTTATTTGGAATAATAATGTGACTGACACTAGAGGTTCCTAAATTCACGTGAAAAATCTTCAGTTAAAAAAGTATGCTACAGAACACTACATTTATCTCTTATTTCCGCTTTCCAAAACACAAAAACCAGCACCACTCTTCCCAGAAAAAGCTTCTTCCCATTGGTGGTGATTCCCCTCCCACTTTTCCCTTTGTCTCAAGAGCTGTGAATGTGTCTTTTCTGCAGAAGTTCATGAACAAGAAGGCCGAAGAGGAGGAGAAAAAGGAAAGTGACGGGGACTCTGCACAAGAGAGTTCAAGGTGATGATCAAGATGTGAGCCACACAGTCTTTAGGGCCCCCATCAGATCCATGTTTAGTTTAGTTCCGTCAACTTGCAGACTTTTGTGTTGTGTATATACCAGCCTCATTATAGGGTAAGAATTGTGTGATGGCTTATGATAGCTTTGTGTAACGGCCCTGACATAATTTAAATAAACCTTACTCTGTAGACAAAGCAAAATACCTGTGGTGTGTGTGTTCTTAATAAATTTAATTTTTTTGGGGGGGGGGAAGTATAAATGATAGGTAAAACAAATAATAGATTATAGATGAATCTTGCATTGCAATATTACTTATTACATTTTCTAATATCCATTCTTATTATCAATAGTAATTATTTTGTTTCTGATGTAAACGTGCCTTAAGATACGTTCTGTCTTACCACAAATCATATAACTACCAGTTTTAAATCCAAGATATTACATAAAACATTAATTTAAAAAAAATCTTTAAAAATACTCCATCAGCCGTTAGTTATTACTTATACTTGTTAGACACACTACATAGTATAAAAGTTATGTATTACCTAGAACTTAAAAACATGTTTAATATTTCATTTATCTATTTGTTCTATATTTATACACACACACACAATTCCCTCTTCAGGGATACCAATTCAGGACAGTTCACAAGAAGTTACAAATTACAGTAAAACATAGTAAGAACAAAACAAATCTATACACTATTAGCTTTGGCTGGGATCTAGCTTCCTCCCAATTAACATGAAGCATACACACACACACACACACACACACACACACTTAAAACTTAGTTTTCAAAAATGCAATATTAAGGGTGCTTTTCCCATGTTAAAGGAAAGGAAATTACTATAGACATGGGTGTAAATAGTTTTGAGTTAATCTATTTTAAAAGGATTAATCTTAAAATGTGTTAATGTTTTTGGACATAAATGGCAGTAAATATTTCTTGCTGACCAGATGTAAGTCAATACAGAGGCTCATAAACAATAAACAAATTCTGAATAAAACTGGGTAAAGCTGGATATTTTTATGGTATTTCACTATCGATTAATATATTCCATATATTTTCCAGTATATTCCATAAAGGCATAAATCTCTACTACATTTCACTAACAAAAATTATATCAGTACTAATATATTTGTCCAAACTACAAATTAAGAATAATATATTCTTGCATTGTCCAGAAATATTTCCCTCCAACTTCTATGCTTTAATTTCATGTTTTGTACAAAGTTTTATACAATATAATTGACGTTATAAATGTTGGCATTGAAAGTTGGCAATAAAATAAAGCGTAAACCCATTCTCCATAAGGTCTTCTACTCCCAAGTGTCGCTGCCATTGATGTGAGCGCTCTCCATGCATTCACTTGATATGCCGCTTGAGTGAAATAGGGGGCGGTCCCCGCGGTGGCCAGTGGCCCCGGCCTTTGAAAAGCCACTCTGCGCCCAGCCCAGCGGGCAGCCTCATGTGGTCCGTCGCCCCTCCTTTGCTTCCCCGCCTATAAAACCAGGCGGCGGCGGCGGCAGCAGCAGCAGCGCCCACTGAATCCCCCCGGGGACCCCCTCCCGCATTCAGGACTATAATAATAATAACAACAACAGGAGCCTAATTCCAGGCTCCCTCCGCCCTCCTCCCCTCCCTCCGGGTCAGCCTGGTGGGTCTGGGGGCGCCCTGCCTGGCCCCACCCCCCAGTCGCCGGAAGTGTCGCGCGAAGCCCACTCGCGGCTCCTCTTCCCCTACGGCTTCCCCGCTCCGCCTGCGCGTGCGCCGCCGAGGTCGGCCCGCCCTCCTGGCGCGTGCGCAGAGCCGTTGCGCTCTCGGCTGGTTCTGAGCGGCGGCCTGAGGTAACCGGCGCGGGAACGGGGGCGCGGGGGGGGGGAGGCTTGCCCTGCGGGGGGGGGGGGTTGTGAGGCGGGGGGCGGCGGGAAGACCTCCAGCTCGACGCCCTCCGGAGGTCCCGCCAGCGGCAGCGCAGAAAGGCCGCTCTCCGCTGACTGCCCCTGGCCATGGAGGCTCTCCTCGGTCCCGGCCGGGAATCCCTCCTCATCCGTCTCCGTTTCGCCCCCCCCCTTCCCCCCCCCGGGGCTTGGCTGCGAAGTCGCCTTTCTGGTCCGATCTCCCCCCCCCCCCTTGGAGGCTTTTCCGACCAGGGGGGGCGGCCGTGTGGGCCTGAGTCCCGGCAGGCACTTTAAATTAATTTAACTAATTAATTAATTAAATTTATGCTCCGACCTTATGAAAAGCCTTGGGCACGGCCAGGTATATAACGTCTACTGGGTTGCTGTTGTCAGAGGACATGTCTGTTGGTAGCGACTAACCATAATAACTAAAGGGGACCTCCCCATTCAGAGGCATTCAACCCCTGAATATCAGTGTGTGTGTGTGTGGGGGGGGGATATTGTGTGTGTATGTGTGGGAAATATTGTACCCTGTTGTCAGCCCGCCAGAGGACGGCTTGGTCCTGGAGTAGTGAACGCAATGGACCACAGATCTGCCCCAGCAGGTTTCTGCCTTCAACAGACTGCATTAACAACAGAGGAGTAGCTTTTTTTGCCTAGCAGCTTCATTAAATTGCTGTCAGTATTTCAGTAGAAGTCAATAAAGTTACAGTGCTTTTCGGCTCCATACCTTCGTTGTCATGATTGTCAGTACTGAGTAGAATTTAAGGTTTTATGTTTAGGTTAAAAATCCATATTTGTGTCACTTAATTTTGCTGATATAGGAACCATGGTTTCAAGAAATGGACAAAACAAATGAAGCCCTTGGCTTAAATTCTTAGTTATTCCCCAAAACAACTAGTTTATAGATTGGATTTTCCTTACACACTGTTTCATTAAAATGTCGTCTAACATTTGTGTTTTAATTTTCAGCTATGCAATATTCTTGCAAAGAAAACTATAGCGTGTGGATCCTCTGAACAGTGACGTTGCAAGAGCATGACTGCCAGGACCTCTCCCTTTCCAGTTTTTATTCCTTCAGTTTACAGAATTCTGTAGTTGTCTTATGCCTTGTTGAACAAGATGTCCCTGGACACTTCCTTGTTTAACTCTAGAGGAAACATAACTTCAGGACCAAGGAGACCCAATCTCCTGTGAGCTGTTTATGGTTGCAGAGCCAGAACCAAGGTAGTCTTCAAGGATAACTCTCTCCTGGTCCTCCCTCGGGATTACTCCAGTGATGAATGGGAACGGAAATTAGGGCTGGATTTCAGGTGTGGATCCTTAGGTTACCACACACAGAAGGGAACTAAGACAGGAAAGGAAGAATATGGATCAAATGCAGAAGGAAGAGAGCCAGGCTTCCTGCTGGGATAAACTATTTCTAGTTGAAAGGAACAGTCAGAAACCGTCCCCTTCAGGAGAGGCTGCAGATCATAAAACAAACATTCCGAGCCCCGACCTGAAGCCCTCTCATTTGAACCTTTTGACCACCTTTGGATTATCCATTGAAGACTTGGAGGAACTTAGTCACTACCCAGATGATCAGCTGACACCTGAAAACATGCCCGTATTGTTTCTGGCTATCCAAAAGCGCAAACTGGCTTCTAAGGGACCTCCTTTACCTTTGAAGAGCACAGAAAAAGCAACCATTTCAACTGCTGATGGCCTTAATCCCACGGTAGAGAAAACAGTGATTGATTACAGGCATAAAAGCAAGTATGGATACAACGAAGGCCCCAAGGAAGGGAATGCCTCATCCATAGCGAAGGACATGAGCATGGAAGGATGTCCAACCCAGCAGCCCGAGTCTGTGCCTGCGATGGCCTCCAGTGTCATTAGCAGTCCAAAGAACCCCACTAAAGAACTCATGCGACAGGCAGGCTCTCAGGCAAGTGCACCAAACCTTCAGGCTTCTCTCCTTGTGGCTCCTGCAGAAAAGGCGCCTTTAGCAGAACATGGGGTATCGGCAGGAGTCCCATCTATGATGCTCCCAGTGGTGCCTCCCGTGCCTCCGTCTGTGATGCCTCCTGCCCTCCCATCCAACCTTATGGAAGCTATGAACCAGCGCCTGCCCCCTTTTACTCCTGAGCAAGTTGAGTTTCTAAGTAGGCATTGCAGATACGAACACGCCCCCAGGGCTGATCCACCTAATTGTCTGTATCAGACAATGGGTGGCCAGAAGACTTTTCGGAAGGCGCCAGAAGACCCCGTTAAGTCCCCTTTTGGCACGGTGAAAGCATCTTGGCTTCCAGATTTCTCACAAACAGATAAGCAGAAGGAGAAGAAATTGCCTACCGCACCACAGATGTGCGATTACTATTCTGTGACTCCGAGAATATTTCCACATTTGTGTTCTCTGTGTAATAAAGATTGTCTAGATAAGGTGAGTTAACCTCCCCCCCCCCAACATACAATTTGTACATGATATATTCTGGACATCATGCTACAGTTATTTGTTTATGGGGTTTGTGTGCACCATTTCTCAGCAAAGGATCCCAATTACATCACAGACAGGTAGACACCAGAATGCAAATTACCACATTAAATAACCAACAAATAAAACACCTTGAAGTTGTAAGCTGGAGCTCTTCCGCCAAGCTTTTTGTTGGGGCCAGTGATGCTATAGCATCTAATGGGCCCTCCCCCTTTAAAAAACATCCCCAAGTCTGCATCGTAACTTGGCAATAGGCCTATTCAAAGGGATAACACTAGAAATACTATCTAATCAATGTTGCTGTTAGATGTAGATGGTTTAAATGGTTTTAAAATGTATTATTTTAATTCTACTATTGTTTTATTTGATGTTGCATCCCTTAGCTGGCCTGCCAGGAGGGCAGTATATAAATAGATTGATTAATTAATTAACTAATTCTTAAGAGGCCGTACAACATAGGCCTCCGACTGGAAGCCACAGGATAAGGGCAAAGAGCACTTTGAATCATGCCTCTTTTCCCACGCAGGTTTTTACCCTCTTGCATTTGCGGCTGTCTGTCTGTCTGTCTGTCTGTCTCTTGTAGGACTGGACTCAGCACCTGAATTCCCTGCAGCACAAAGAGAACTGTCGTTGGCTCCTCTGGCAGTAAGGACTTTCATTTCCATTGTACACTGAAATGACTGACAATATGGTTGCTACAGTTTTTGCAGGTGATCCTGTAACACCCTGCATTTGATTCAGCTGAAGAGGGCCACATATCCTGTGTTCAAGTTTCTGCGGGTCTCCTAATGTGTCTGAGAAAAGGGTTGAGGCTGTCCTTCTCAACCTGGATGGTTGGTCGTAGGTGAAAGACGAGTTCTGCAGTCTGTCACACTCTCTGCGTTCAGCAGTTCTTGCAGATGTAGGCCAGAGACGTGGGCCTACTGAGAGTCAGCGCTGAGGAAGGGGGTTATGCAAGTGAGAAATGGTTAGGAGAAGCAGACTGGGGGTTAGATAGGGATAGTGTTGAAATGTGAAGGTTTGGGAAGAGAACACACCTTGGAGCAATGGAGAGGGCATGGATCTGCCAAAGCGCTGAAATTTACCCCTGATCTTTAGGAAGGAGGAAGAGTCTTGTGTTTAAAGATGAAGAATGCCCGTCCTCTGGGTGGAGAAGTGAATGTTGCTGAAACCTTTATGGACAGTGTATAGAATAGCTGTGGTAGTAGTAGTATTTGCTACCTGTTCTTTCTCTTCAGACTCATTGTATTTCCCAAAGTGGAAAATTGATTTGGAAATTCAGCATTCAGTTTCTGAAGAGGAAAGTCTTCAAAATGACTCGATGATCTTATGGAGAAATTGAAGGGAAGGTAAAGGAATTACTAGATGCCATTCAGGAAGTTATTTCAAAACACTCTAATAGGATCTAATCGAGAATGTATTTAAAAAGTCCAAGAGAATGTCAACATTTGTAAATAGCAGTCAGGTCAGTAAAACCACGAAAGGCAAGTTTTCTGTCCAAAGGCAAGTCCTGTCCAAAAGAGAATTCTCACAAAAGAATGTAAACCGGACAACAAAAAATGAACTGAGTCAATTGTTGAGGGCATGAAAACAGCCAAACATAACACCTAATAATTATTAGAAGGTATCTTGGAACTCATGTGATTGGCCAGCATAATCTTGTCCCCCATAAGCTGGTAGAAAACATGCCTTAGTTGGAAGTCCCAAACACATGCAGCTGAAAGGGGGAGTTGTAAAGTTATGATGATGAGATTTAGTCATTAGAGGCTTACAAAGTCAGGATGATGTACAGAAATTGAAGATTTTCTTCCTTAAAATTTGATTTCACTAATCTGACAGGTCTTCTTTGCGTATCCCCTTTGGTGCATGTAAAACCCGGAGGGTTGGTTTTGTGAGGCTATGTTCCTCTATACCTCATGGATGCAAGGTCTCTAAGCTGCTGGAACTCCAGGCCGCTTGACTTGGTAAAGGTGCAGCTTGCTTGGAAAGAGTATAGTGGGCTGCAAAGAAGAGTGTGTGGGAGAGGCTCCAGGAGAACAAACACTGCTTGAACCACAGTAGCCTGGGAATCCTCTTGGGAACAGTTTCTAAACCCTATGAACTAATTTCTACCCAGACAGCTTATTGTTAACAACCATGTTCAGGTCTTGCAACCTGAGAGCTGTGGCTTCCTTTATTGCTGAGCCAGTCCACCTCCTGTTGGGTTTCCCTCTTTTCCTGCTGCCTTCAGCTTTTCCTAGCATGATCGCCTTCTCCAGTGGGTCTGGTTTTCACAAAACTGAAGCTCAGTTCAGTCATTTTTGTTTCTAGGGAGAGAGCAGGTTTGATTTGATTTAGCTGGGTTGATTAGATTTGGCTACATTACTGACATTTCTATTCTTGAAACAGGTATCCAGACTGGACTCCTAAAATTCCCACTTCACCCAAAAGGTAATTTTTAAACTCTGTTTCCTTAATAACAATTAAGGTGAAAAGAGCCAGCTTGGTGTAGTGGTTAAGAGTGTGGACTTCTAATCTGGTGAGCCAGGTTTGATTCCCTGCTCCTCCTCCACCTACAGCCAGCTGGGTGACCTTGGGCTCACCACAGCGTTGATAAAGCTGTTCTGACCGAGCAGGAATCTCAGGGCTCTCTCAGCCTCCCCTCCCTCACAGGATGTCTGTTGTGGGGAGAGGAAAGGGAAGGCGATTGGAAGCCTCTTTGAGAAGCCGCTTTGACCAACTCCTCCTCCTCTTCTTTCTTCTTTCTTTCTTCTTTCTTCTTCTTCTCCTCCCTCCTCCCTCCTCCCTTCTCCTCCTCCTTCCCCTCCTCCCTCCCTCCCTCCTCCTCCTCCTCCTCCTTCTTCTTCTTGGTGAAGAAAATACTGAGCATGTATTATGTGCTTCTGGGAAAGGCCCCTGAGGCCTTGCAGTGCATTGCTTCTTGGAGGCCTGGCCGCTGCTCTCTTAAATCCACAGCAAGTGTCCTGTGTGGATTCTCCACTGAACATCAGTTTAGTATTGGGGTTAAGACCAGTGGCCTCTAATCTGGAGTACTGAGATTGATTCCTCACTCCTCCTCCACATGAAGGCAGCTGGCTGACCTTGAGCCAGTCACAGGATTCTCAGAGCGCTCTTAGCCCTGCCTACCTCACAGGGTGAGGCACAGAGGGCAATTGTGAGCAGCTTTGAGTCTTCTTCAGGTAGTAAATAAATCTAGTAACAAGCATTCTCGCCCCTTATGTGGGTGGGGCTGGCAAGACCTGGCAATAAGCACCTCGCCGTGCTGCTGCAGCTGCCTGTCTTCCAAGGCCCCTGTGGACAGCGCGAGAGAGAACCGTTAGCTCGTGTCTTTTTCTGTTGCCCTTTTAACTCTTATATTGGTTTTAAACTTCTGAGGTCAGTGTTTGGTGAAGGGAAATGTCAGTCTGATGACTTTCAAGTAGTTTTCCTCATGTCCAGTCAGAATCCAGAAGTGATTGAAGCTGTTGCTGAATGCAATATATTTTAATGCCCAATACAATTTGTCTTGTAGCTGTTACTGAGTCTGTTGACTAAATTGTTTTTGTATGCCAATAAAGGCTTTACTATGCTAAAAGAACGCAGTTTAGTGTCAGAGGGTTTCCATGTTGGTCTTGAGTGGAATAATTAAAGCAATTCTTTCTCAACTTTTTTACTGTTGAGAAACCCTAGAAGTGGCGTGATCACACGGAATATGGTTGGGAAGCAGAGCTGCATGCACACCTGGTGCCCCTTCCCTTCCTACCCCACCAGGCCCATCATTGGCTGGTGGTGGTGGTGGTGGCAGGGGTCACAGTGACCATATATGGTTACATCACCCAATAAATATTTTTAAAATGTATATATAAAATTATCTAACTCCCACCCGTCCAGGAAACCTTTCCAGGGCCATCAAGAAGCCCCAGGGTGTCATGAAACCCTGGCTGAGAAAGCCTGCTCTAACAGAGCCATTTAATTCATTTCTGCTTTTAGTCTCTGATACAAGCACTTCCAAGCTTATAATTAACTTTCCCATAGCAATGTTGCAAGCCAAGGATCTGCTCATTCTTCATATTGCAAGATTTATTTCTGAGCATTCATTGAACAGTTCACAGTTATCTCACTTAAGTGTGTGAGTTAAGTGCTGAAATGGTGAAAATAAGTTCTCAAGCTTACTTGTTCAACCATTGACAGTTCAGGTCTGCAACAAAGTAATATGTCACCCTTTCTTTCTAATTTTGCATGTTAACTTCCAGGCTTTTTCCATTGAGGGACAAAATCTTTTTTCCATCGTTTCAAATTGATCAGGTGATTTCTTTCATACTGAACATATTTGAGAATACTTTGTTATCTACTCGTTCCACAGATACGAAGATGACAGACAGGAGAGGAATGAATCAAGGCAGCGTTCTGCCAGTCCTAGCCCAAAACGTTCAAGACGCTCAAGCTCCGGCCATGCCAGGCATTGGTCTCGGTCACGATCAAGGAGCTCTGGACGTTACAGGACAAGTCGACCCCGAAGCCGAAGTCCAAGGTGCCTTCCAAGTCCCAGACACCAGTCAAGGACTCGGTCAAATTCTCCACGGGAATCTTTGCATTCTAGTAGACGGTCACGATCAAGGAGCTCTGGGCATCACAGGACAAGTCGACTAAGAAGTCCAAGTCCAAGGCACCTTCCAAGTCCTAGACACCAGTCAAGGTCTCCATGGAGATCTTCACACTCAAGTAGACGGTCACGATCAAGGAGCTCTGGGTGTCACAGGACAAGTCAACCAAGAAGTCGAAGTCCACGGTGTCTTCCGAGTCCTAGACACCGGTCAAGGACTCGGTCAAGATCTCCATGGCAATCTTCGCATTCCAGTAGACGGTCACGATCAAGGAGCTCTGGATATCACAGGACAAATCAACCAAGAAGTCACAGTTCAAGACAACCTTCAAGGTCTCCACAGCAATCATTGCCTTCTGGTAGATGGTCTCAAAGTTCTTCCAGCAAGGAGAGAAGATCAGAAAGCTCAACTAAATCTACAGGTAAGAAGATGAATAGCACTAATTAGCTGAAATTCTGGAGCTCATCTGTCCAGTTAGCTTTATGTCTAAAGCAAGGGTTTCCAACCTTTTTGTACTTCTGGGTAACCCTGGAATAGTTATACTGGGTGGTGAGTATAGCTAGAAGAAGAAAAAGAAGAAGAGTTGGTTCTTATATGCCACATTTCTCCACCAGATGGAATTTCAAAGCGACTTCCCTTCCTCTCCCCTCAACAGACTCCCTGCGAGGAAAGTGAGGTTGAAAGAGCCCGATATTACTGAAGAAGAAGAGTTGGTTCTTATATGCCACTTTTCTCCACCTGGAGTCTCAAAGTGGCTTCTAATCGCCTTCCCTTCCTCTCCCCACAACAGACACCCTTTGAGGGAAGTGAGGCTGAGAGAGCCCTGATATTACTGAAGACGAACAGGAGTTGGTTCTTATATGCCGGTTTTCTCTGCCCAAAGGAGTCTCAAAGCGGCTTACAGTCGCCTTCCCATTCCTCTCCCCACAACCGAACCCCTGTAAGGGAGGTGAGACTGAGAGAGCCCTGACAGTCCTGCTCGGTCAGAACAGCTTTATCAGTGCTGTGGCGAGCCCAAGGTCACCTAGCTGGCTGCAAGTGGAGGAGCGAGGAATCATACCCAGCTCGCCAGATTAGAAGTCTGCACTCCTAACCACTGGCTCTCTACAAAATGGCTGCCCCAAGAGACCGAGCCAACCCCCAAGTGGTTGAGTCTCTGTTGATGGTTTGCAAGGTCTCTGCAAGTTGTCTCCTTGGCACCTTCTCTCCATGTCAAGGTGGGCCCAAACCCCGTGCGTTAGGGGGGTGCTGGTCTCTCTGGAAAAGTTGGGAAGATGGCTAGAGCACCACTGGTGGAAGACTCAGACTGAATCCAGTGGATCATCTCATAGAGGTCCACCAGAGGGGCGATGAGGTGGCAAAAGTACAGTCAAATTTACTCTCAAAGTTTAACTCAGGGTGAGGCTAACCACCTGTTTGTTTGTTCCGTCCTTGTTATGCCTACAGAGGATCGATATGCCAAGAAACCTGGTTCCCAAAAAAGGTCTGATGAAAGGCAGCGGACCCACAGGAGTTCCGGCTGCCGGGAAAAGGGGCATGAAGATTTGGAGCGGACAAGGCAGGAAACTCCAAAACAGAAGCTGTCTGCGAATGAGACTGGAAACCAAAAGCAGACACGTGATAAGCTGGTACCAGGACAGTCATGTGAAGAGCTTGAACGCTCAGCATTGGCTTCCCTCACAGAAAAAAGTATCCTTCAGGCCATGGCGCAGCTTCAGGCTCACAGGACAGCAGATGGAACACTCAACCAAGAACCGAATTCTGCAGACCTCATCTCTGTGATCCAGCAGGTTGCAACACAGGTAATTACAACAGTCTTAGATTCCAGGGAAGCATCAACAACACAAGCAAGCACAAGTGTAAGAGATTCAGCTTCCAATAAACTTAATTCTGTGGCCAGGAAGGCCAAGACTCAAAGTGTGAAGATGGATTCAAGTCTCCGGCAAGGCACTGCTAATACCACCAAGGCTGAACGTAAAAGTCTGGGGAGTCCTTGCCCCAAGAAAGGTACCTCTTTGAACAGTAAGGCAAAGGCCAAAAACAAGGCAGGTCTGTGCCCTGAGAAAAGCAGCAAGGCAATGGCCGAGTGTGCAGACAGTCCGTGCATCCAGCAGGGCACTGCTGCGAGTGGCAAGAATGAGGCCCCGCATGCTGTAGCTCAGGAGCCTGGACAAGGCATTGCATCAAGCAGCAAGGCAGTGAATGGCAGTATGGTGGATCTTTCGCCCCACGCAGACACTGCTGTGTGCAGCAGGAATCAAGATGAGGCTGGTTGTAGTCTGAATGAGGGCACAGCTGGAAACAGCGAGGCAGAGAGGCTGCCAGTGACAGATCCTGTTCCCAGCCAAGGGACTGTTGCTGGTGGGAAGACAGAGAACAAATGCCAGGGAGATCCTGGCTCCCAGCAAGGCATTGATCCAAACAGTCAAGCAAGGAGCCAAGATACAGAGATGGAACTGGCACCTGGAAGTGTTTGTCCTTATTCAGGTGAGGAACTAGGGATTCCCCCCCCCTACAGGTTGGTGATATATTGGTTAATGTAAATGAGGAGTGTTCTGCAACAGAAATGTCTTTTCTTACTGTCTTTATATCACTGTCATTAGCATCATCATTTGTTATGGCCTGAGACCCTCGTACCTTTAACACCACATGATGTTCCCATCATCTCAGAATTTATTGAATGTCTTTGGTTGACAAACGGTCTGCCTTGAGTCAACAAGGGTGAGGACCTAAATGGTAGTGGTCCCTGTCCTGTGGAACTAGAAGAAGAAGAGTTGGTTCTTAGATGCCGCTTTTCTCTACCTGAAGGAGGCTCAAACCAGCTTACAATCAACTTCTCTTTCCTCTCCCCACAACAGACAGCCTGTGAGGGAGGGGAGGCTGAGAGAGCCCTGAGATTACTGAAGAAGAAAAAGAGTTGGTTCTTAGATGCCTGTTTTCTCTATCTGAAGGAGGCTCAAAGTGGCTTTCAATCACCTTCCCTTTCCTCTCCCCACAAGAGACACCCTGTGAGGTGGGTGAAGCTGAGAGAGCCCTGATATCACTGCTCGGTCAGAACAGTTTTATCAGTGCCGTGGCGAGCCCAAGGTCACCCAGCTGGTTGCATGTGGGGGAGCGCAGAATCGAACCCGGCTCGCCAGATTAGAAGTCCACACTCCTAACCACTACACCAAACTGGCTCTCTGAAGAAGTAATCTGAAAAAGTGTGGACAGGGAAGCTACTCTTTTTTGGGTGGCCTTGGGGTGATTGTGATCATAGAATCCTAGAATCATAGAGTTGGAAGGGACCTCCTGGGTCATCTAGTCCAACCCCCTGCACTATGCAGGACACTCCCAACCCTATCGCTCATCTACTGTAACTTGCCACCACTTGAACCTTCACAGAATCAGCCTCTCTGTCCAGACAAGAGGCAAACTCTGCTCATGTCTTCACCAACCAGATAGTGGACAGGGATAGATTTTTCATTGTTCTATATTCTCACTGGTGGAATTTAAGCAGTGACTGGAGAGGGGGTTAGACTAGATGGCTTGTTTGGCTCCATGATTCTGTTTTTCAGTCTTGTGTATCAGGTTATCAGTTGCATTTTGCATATTATTTTGCATATTATTAGGTGTTTCAATTCTACTACAAGGGAGAAGGAGCTGGATATAAATTTGGTCACAGTCAGCCAGCAACTTAGTTCTGAGTGAGTCTCAAGACCTGGTGAGAGATGTAGTGGTTATTACACCAGTTGAGAACAGTGACCAAATTCTATTAAGTTCAGCATTCAGGTCAATGGAAAGTTACCCTTAAAGTCCAAAACTGTAACATATGAAATAAAAACAGGACACTTTACACAAATGAGCGGAGAGCGACGAAGATGATCTGGGGCCAAGGGACCAAGCCCTATGAAGATAGGTTGAGGGACTTGGGAATGTTCAGCCTGGAGAAAAGGAGGTTGAGAGGGGACATGATAGCCCTCTTTAGGTATTTGAAAGGTTGTCATTTGGAGGAGGGCAGGATGCTGTTTCCGTTGGCTGCAGAGGAAAGGACACGCAGTAATGGGTTTAAACTTCAAGTACAACGATATAGGCTAGATATCAGGGAAAAAATTTCTACAGTCAGAGTAGTTCAGCAGTGGAATAGGCTGCCTAAGGAGGTGGTGAGCTCCCCCTCACTGGCAGTCTTCAAGCAAAGGTTGGATACACACTTTTCTTGGATGCTTTAGGATCCTTAGGGCTGATCCTGCGTAGAGCAGGGGGTTGGACTAGATGGCCTGCATGGCCCCTTCCAACTCTATGATTCTGTGATTCTATGATTCTAGTACAAAGGAAGCTGAAGGGGAAACATGAGAGTCAAATCCCTGGAGGAAGTTTAGAGAAAGTGCCAGAAAGTGCTGGCCTCTCTGCAGAAGTAGAGGAAGCTTTGCCTTTCCAGGAAGATCTGGAAATCCCCACCCCACCCCTAGGCTTGCTAAAGGGAAAGTAACGATGTATATATTGTTTTTGTTTTTTTAAAACAATTTTTATTGGTTGTCAAAATTACACATGAAGAGGGAAGAATATGGAGGGGAAAGGGAAGGGGTCTAATAACAACTTGATAATACATTGAAACTAATGTTCTTGCCCAGTTTTAATCATAATCACTTACGCATATACTTAGACCTATTGCCTATTTGTTGATAAATTCCAGATAGTAATTCCAGTGCTCTTGAAATCGGTCTTCTGTTGGCCAAATTAGTTAATTTGGCCATTCTGCAAAGCTACCGAATCAGATGTAGGGAAGAGGTTCTGATGTTCTCACCGTCCGTGTTCTGGCACTGCTGAGAAAAGCCTTTGAGGCACAGGGAGTTCTGTTGCTGCCTGGCAGCCTCAGGGTGTGAATCACATGCCTTTTTTCAGCATCTCGCTCAGACGCTTGAGCTTTAGGCCCAGATTAATGTTGGTTCCCTTTTAATTTTCTGTAGGGTCTCCTGGACAAGTCTCTAAGCCTCTAGTTTGGATTTATGGAGACTCTCTGGTGGTGTCAGCCCAGAAACGGGCGTCCGGCACCACAGTGGGCTCGCAGCTGGGCTTGGAGGAGTCGATAGCTCTGGAGTGGCATGGGCAGGAAAGCTTGACGTGCACGATGCTTGTGCCCGCAGTACAGAATCTAGCAACTCTGGGTCAGATCCCAGATGTATTCCTCTTTCATCTGCGGGGAGACGATTTGGTACATACTATAGAGTTCGGAATATTTAGTTCTGTGAAGAGAACATTGCCCCTGCTTAGGGAACTGCTCCCCCAAGTCACAGTGGTTTGGTCAGAGCTAATACCCCAGGGAATGTGGCATGAAGTCAAAAGAGGGAAGCAGAGGAGAAGACTGAACACTGCTGTGGGAGAGTCTTTCCAAACGCTGGGGGGAGATGTGATTCGACACCCTAATCTTTCGCACGAAAACCCTGAGTTGTATACTGATAACGCAAACCTGTCCGATGCTGGCCTTGACATATTCGAACTCTCAGCCTCATGGGCAGAGCTTTCAGACTGCATGACTGCTGCCTTACCACTCTGCGCCACAAGAGGCTCCTTTGCCTTCCCCCTTACAAGGTGCTTAACAGTCTTTTAGTAGAGTTTACAGGTTGGATGTAGTTATATGCAAGGGAAAAAAAACGACTGTTTCAGATTCAGCCTGAAGCAATTCAGTTCATCCAGATCGTAATTGATTTGGTGCCATTGAAACTCTTCATAAATTGGACTCTTCATAAATTCTCATCATAGGCAATAATGGAGGTCACATGGAGCACTATATTTGGGTGACCCTAGAATTGGACCTCCTGGTCTAATCTTTTTGCAACTTGAGGATTCTTTTGGGAAGGAGCTCCTGCAGCCGTACTTCAAGTTTGATGCATCTACCTCAACACCTACCTAAATGCAGAATTATACCTTTATCACTATTAAAATTCATTTTAATCTTTTTAGCACAGTTTCCCAGCCTATCAAGATCATTCTGTATCTTGATATTGTTTTCTGCTTTGTTCCTAGTTTAGCATCATCCAGATCATTTATGAATATGTTGAACAACACATGGCCCAGGACAGATCCCTGAGGCGTTCCACTTGTCACTCTTCTCCAAGAGGATGATGCACCATTAACAATCAGTTTTTGGGTGTTATCTGTCTACCAGTTTTCAATCCACTTAACAGTAATAGGATCCATACTGCATTTTACCAACTTGTCACCAAGAATATAATGAGGAACCTTATCAAAAGCTTTTCTGAGATTGAGATAAACTATACCCACAGCATTCCCCTGATCCAGCAAGATAGTAACTTTCTCAAAAAAAGGGATGTTTAGTTTGACATGACTTCTTCTTGAGAAAGTCATGTTGACTTAGTAATCACAGCCATCTGCTCTAGCTGCTCAAGGACTGTTTGATGATTTGATCAAAAATTTTACTAGCTATAGCATTGGTTCTCAGCCTGGGGGCTGGGACCCCTTCGGGGGTTGAATTACTCTTTCACAGGGGTCATGGCAGGGCAAGCAGCTTGGCTGCGGGGGGGCACCATCCACCCAACAGCCTTGCAGGGTAGATCAAGAGAGTGTTTGTCTGTCTGGAGCAGTGGAAAAGAGTGAGATCGGCATGGTGGGACAAGAAGCAGAACTGAACTGAGAAATCCTGGGGGGGGGGAACAATTTATATACAATCATGAACCATGGATCTTCACGCCATTAGTCAGTTTCAGTTTAATTTCTATGAAAGAACCCTTGCATAACTTTATGGTTGGGGGTCGCCCCAACATGAGGGGCTGTATTAAAGGATGGCGGCATTAGGAACGTTGAGAACCACTGAGCTATAGGCATCAAGCTAATGGGTTGGTAGTTACCCGGATCCTTCTTTTCCCCCTTGAAGATGGGGACAACATTGGCTCGTCTCCAATCTTCTGGCACTTCACCTGTTCTCCAAGAATTGTCAAAAATGCTGGACAGGGGCTCAGAAATTACATCCGCAAGTTCTTTCTGTACCCTTAGATGCAATTCATTTGGCCCAGAGGACTTAGTGTCATTTTTAAAAACTAGTTGTTTATGGGCTGCCCCTACAGTGATCCTAGGCTGCAATTCTCATCCCTCATCCGTGAAATGATTTTGCCACAATGAGCCTGGTTTCCCTCACAAGAGAAGACTGAGAAGTAGGAATTGAGCAGCTCAGCCCTCTCTTCATCACCTGTTACGTTGTCAGTTTCTGGTCCACGCAGTGGTCCTACAATGTCCTTACTATTTTTCTTACTTTGAACATAACTAAATAACTTTTTTGTTGTGTTTAGCATTTCTCACTGGCCTTACCTCATATCAAGCTTTAGGCTGATTCGGGCACTTTTTTACCAATCCAAATCAAATCTCACGTGCTTAGTTTGAAGACTGCATACCTGTAATTCTGATTTGGATGTAACCTTCTTACTCAGGTTCACTATCCTGGTCAATGTTGAACTGAAAGCCACAAAGTAATTCTTCAGTTCATTTTTCCACTGTTTTGTTTTCCTGCCAGGAGAGGCTACTGTGAGCATCAAGGCAGAAACTTCTGGCTTGGCCCATCCTAGTCCCCAGACAGCAACATCCGGGCCCTGCAAGGCCAAGATCCGAGGGGTGAAGCAGAAGCTGGTAGCTGGAAGTGTTCCTCCTCAACCAGGTGAGTAAGCTTTTGTTCTTTTTTGTAGTGTGTGTCTGTAGAGGGGTGAGTTTTAGATGTCCACGCGGAGGGACCGGCGTGTGGGGGTCTGCACGCACCCTGTTGATCATTTGCCTTCCCCCTTAGAGAGGGCTTAACAGATAGGAGGCCCCCTCTTGGTGTTCTCTAGCCCTTAATAGGCTTCACAGTGGTGGAGCAGACATACCTGTAATAAGGATCTGCGGGTGACCTCTCCTAGTTAGGTTCACTGTCTTGGTCAGTATTTTATTATTTGTATTTATTTATTTGGATTTTTATACCGCCCATTCTTTGCGGCTCTGGGCGGTTTACATGGAATGTTGCATAAATTTAAATGGAACATTATAACAATCGATAGCATACAAATTTCAATAGAACATCATAACACAATCTATCAAGTAACAATTCACAAGACAACATGAATAACAACAACATTGGGGAGATCAAATTGTTCAGTCATGGAAGGGCGTCTGAGGGCCCAGCAGATGTTCCTAGTCGGTCAATAATATTGAACTGAATGCCACAAAGGAATTCTTCGGCTCTTTTCCTGCCAGGAGAGGCTGCTGTGAGCTCCCAGTCTGTGAACAGCAAGGCAGAAATCTCTGGTGTGTCGCAACCCCAGGCAGCATCACCTGGACCCTCCAAGGCCAAGAAGCGAGGTGTGAAGCAGAAGCCAGTAGCTGGAAGCAGTCCTCGTCCAGGTGAATAATCATAGATGTGTTTTAGGCAGCCATTCTCAACCTTTTATTGACCATGTCCCATGAAATACCTCTGTTCAGGAGGCTGCACTGTGAGCTAGGTTGAAAAAGGCCTAAGATAAGAATGAACTAACTAAATGTTACTTGTATTTTATATATGCGAGACAGATTTCTAGAACATTTGCACAAGAGAAGCATGGACAGAATGCCACAAAAAAAATCTTTTTTTCACTTTTTAATAATTTTTTGCTTGCCAGGAGAGACTGCTGTAAACTCCAAGCCTGTGAGCAGGAGCAAGGCAGAAACCTCTGGGTTAGCCGGACCAAGTCCCCAGACTGCAACATCTGGAATCTGCAAGGCCAGGAACCAAGGGGTAAAGCAGAAGCCAGTAGCTAGAAGTGTTCCTCCTTGCCCAGGTGAGTAATTGTGTGTGTGGCTTTGTGATGTAGGTGTGTGTAGAGTAGTGAGTTGTAGATGGCCATGTTTCACGTTGGGATTTGCATTCACCCTTTTGATCATTTGCCTTCCCCCTTATACTGCACTGCACCACAAATTGCAGTGTAGACAGCCCAAAGCCACAAGGGAGGGCGGTATATAAATGCAATAAAATAATAATAAAGCACAATACTTAACAGGGATACAGAGCACGTTGTCTCGCTCCCAGTAGATTTCACAGATGTGCAGAGAGCATACCTATAATTCTGATCGGCACATAACGGTGTTGTACAGTCCACTGCCTTGGTCAGTGTTGAATGTGATGCTGCAAAGGAATTCTTTAGTTCTTTTTTTCACTTTTTAGTAATTCTTTGCCTGCCAGGAGAGGCTGCTGTGAGCTCCCAGACTATAAACAGCACCAAGGCAGAAACCTCACCTGTTGCCGGTCAGAGTCCCCAGCCAGAAAAAACACCCGGGCCCTGCAAGGCCAAGAACCAAGATGAGGAGCAGAAGGTGGTAGCTGGAAGTGCTTCTTTTTGCTCAGGCAAGTAATCGTTGGTGTGGGTTTTTTGTTAACTGTGTTTGTGTGGAGTGGTGAGTTGCTGATGTCCACAGGTTGGGGTTTGTAGTCGCTCTTTCTTCCATTTGCCCCCCCCCCTTATAAAATGCTTAACAGGGATACAGTTCATGTTTTCTAGCTCTGTGGATTTCACAGGTATGGAGCGCATATCTGTCATTCTGATTTGCTGGTAATATTGGCGATCAGATTCACCATCTTGGTCAATGTTAAACTGAATGCCGTGAAGGAATCCTTCAGTTCATTTTCCACTGTCATGTTTTTCTGCCAGGAGAGGTTGCTGTGAGCCCCCAGACTGTAAGCAGCAAGTTAGACACCTCTGGTGTGGCTCGTCCAAGTCCCCAGTCAGCAACATCTGGACCCTGCAAGGCCAAAACCCATGATGTGCAGCAGAAGCCAGTACTTGGAAGTGTGTCATTTTGACGTGTTTTGTTTTGAAAACAAAGTAATAGTATAGAGGGGATATAGAAAGGAAAAGGGAATATATAACGTTATTGCGCCCATAATTGAGGAGGTTGAACTCCATCTTCTGGGGTGTTTGCTACTCCTCCTAATTTGGTGTCATCTGGAAATTTAGTGAGGAGTCCTTCCACCCCCTCATCCAGATCCAGATCATAGATAAAACCATTAAAAAGTACTGGACCAGTACCAAGCCCTGTGGCACCCCACTGCTCACCTCCCATCAGTCTGTTGATATACCGTTGATAACTACTCTTTGGGTGCAGTCACGTAGTGTTTTCTAGCTCACAGTAGACTTCACAGGTGTGGAGAGAGCATACCTGTAATTCTGCTCTACAGGTAACAATGTTGATCAGGTTCACCGTGCCCCAAAGGAATTTGCTGTTTCACTGTCTTTTTTCTGCCCAGGAGAGGCTGTTGTGAGCTCCCAGCTTATGAACAGCAAGGCAGAAACCTCTGAAGTGGCTGGTCCAAGTCCCCAACCAGGAGCATCCAAAAACCAGGATGTGAAACAGAAATTTGTAGCTGGACACGTTCCTCCTGGCCATGGTGAGCAATTGTTGATCTTTGTTCTTGTGGTGTGTGTGGAGGGGTGAGTTGAAGATGCCCATGTGGAGGGATATGTATGTTGGGGCTTCCACTTAACTCCTTTCATCGTTTCCCTTTCCCCTTATCAAATGCTTAACGGAGATATCAGCCTCTTGGAGTTTTCTAGCTCTCAGTAGGCTTCACAGGTGCGGAGAGAGCATACCTGTAATTCTGATGTGCAGGTCGATCAGGTTAACTACCTTGGTCAACGTTGAACTGGATGCTGCAAAGAAATTCTTCGTTTCTTTTTTTTTTAGTATTTTGTTTTCCTACCAGGAGACGGTGCTGCGAGCACCCAACCTGTGAGCATCAGGGCAGAAACATCTGAAATGGCTGGTCCAAATTCCCAGCTGGGAACATCCGGACCTTGCAATGCTGAGAACCGGGATGTGGTAGCTGGAAACATCCCAGGCGAGTAATCGTTGATAGAGTTTCCTCCATAGAGAATGTTTCACAGGGGTACAGAGCAGTCTCTTGATGTTGTCCAGCTCGTGCTAGGCTTGGATGATGTGGAGGCAGCATACCTGTAATCCTGAGCTACAGGTGACTGTGTTAATCAAGTTCAGTGTTTGGATGGTTGTTGGATTGAAGGGTGCTGGTCAAGTCACAGCCGACTTCTGGTGGCCCCTTACGGTTTCCAGGGTGGTTTGAAAGAGGTGGTTTGCCATTGCCTAACTCTGGACTTGCTGGGGGGCCTCCCATCCCGGGCTAACCAGGGCCATCCCCGTTTGACTTCCAAGGTGCGATGAGATTCTGCTAACCTGGGCCATCCAGGTGAGGACTGTGAGACTGAGGGTGGAAAGTGTCTTCAGGTCGCAGCCTACTTGTGCTAACCCTGTAAACTTTTCAAGGGACGTGTGTGGCCTTGAGCAGAGGTCTGTTGACAATCCCTGCCTCTGCGTACCAACCCTCTGGGAGCCTCCCAGGCAGATATGAAGCAGGACTGGCCCTCCGTAGCTCCCTACATCTGATGGGACCAGGCTTGGCTGGGCCATTCGAGGCCACAGGGGAGTCGTGTGCTTCTTTGGGTCACTCTCCTGCTTTGTCTGGTCTGGTCTTTGGAGGGCACAGAGCGGTGTTCTGCATTGCCTCCGCAGGCAATGAGTCAGATGCAGGCCTGTCTGTGCCTGATTCAGAGGTTTAACCTTCCAGTATGAAGTTAATTATGTTTTCTCCCTTCATTCCCTGCAGACCTTTTCAAGCCAGCTGCTAAACCTCGAGTCTGGGTTTGTGGAGGCTCTCTGGTCGTCTCCGCCCAGAAATGGGACCTGCAAAAGAGACAGTTTGGACAATTGGACTGGCTGCAGCAGAACATCACTCTGGAGTGGCACGGGCAGGAAGACCTGACCTGGGCTCAGCTGGTGGCCACAGTCCAGAAGCTGGCGGCTCAGGGCCAGGCCCCAGATGTATTGATCCTCCATCTGGGGGAGAAGGACTTGCTGAGCACTCCATGGCCTGCGTTAAGTCAGACAATAAGAAGAGAAGTGGGCTTACTTAAGGAGGCCTTCCCCAAAGTCAGGCTGATGTGGTCAGAGATGCTGCCACAGAACATCCGCCCTGCAGGAATGGAGGCTTGTAACGTGGAAGAGCTGCTGCGGGAAGCGAACTTGGTTGTGGGGGGCTTCATCTCCGGCCTGGGGGGCATGGTGATCAAGCACGGTGAAATTGCAAACTGCGTCTTCACATTGAACCTAGAAGGAGGCGGTTTGTCTTACATCGGCCTTGACCTGTTTTTGGAGGACATAAGGAACGCAGTTCGTGCTCATGTGCTCCAGTCTAGTGGAGCAGCCGGTGGTGGACTCCAGGGAGGCAGGAATGCCTCTCCGTTTGCCTCTTTAGCTGCTTCTGCCGGCCTGGGCACCATGAGCCAGGAGGCTGCGATAGAAGGGAATCAGACGGTGTCGTCTTCCAAGGAAGCATCGCAAACGCCAACGAACACAGGAAGGTCTGCTGTGAGCTCCCAGCTGGCTTCTTGGGTCAGCCACAGGAAAGAGATGCAGACAGTGGGGCAGAAACACATGGTTGGAAAGTTTCGTTTCTGTTCAAGTGAGAATTTTTCTTTCTTTTATTCTTTTCTCTTTTTCCATAGTGGTGTTATTCATGTGCTTGCCATCACTGAATGTTGCTTGTGAGATTTCCACCAGGGGCTGCTTAGGAACCAAAAGGCCAGGCTGTCACTCCTTCTGGTCAGACTTTCTTGTGTGAAGGCTTCTCCTTAATTTGTAGGCCTGGAAAGTGTTTAGGCTTCTCTGCTGTTCTCAGTATGGGGCAAGCCTAAGAGCAACCCCATCATTCAGGAGCAATTGCCAAGGTGATAACTATTACTGTTAAAAAGAATCCCCATACTTAGAATAGCGAGCAGTCACTGAAGAAGACTCAGAAAAATGGCTTTATTGACTACCTGGGACCCCGTTCTGATTGCTTAAGTTTTTCAAAGTGTCCTTGATATAAGGTTATTTGGAATTATATACTTGAGAGATCACTCAGCATTTAGCCTTTTCCTTTATGTTCGATCTTGGCTAGCTATAAGGAAATGGTGATTCCTTTATTGAGGCAGTCATGGTCAGCTGACAGCACTTCCGGGGTTCATCAAAGCTCAAAAAATACTTTAGGGGTTCCTTCATGGTCAAAAGGTTGAAGAAGGTTGCGCCAAGAGACAAGGACAAATGGATTCCCACTGTAGCTCTGTTTGAAGAACTGAGTAGAGACTCATGAAAACTCACACCCGGCACAAATTTTATTTATTTATTATTATATTTATATACCGCCCTCCCCGAGGGCTCAGGGCGGTTTACAGAAAACAGGAAGAGATACAATTAACATATGGTAACAGGTAACAGTAATAACAATATAACAATAATAACAAGATCATCATAAACAATAACATTATAAATAGAAATTGCGAGAGTCTCAGCTCAACTCTTACTGTGACCCAGTGGGTTAAACCGATCAGCGTTGGTTGCAGGGGGGGAGCTTGGGGGCCAACTGGAAGCAGTGGTTTGGGTCTACCTCAACCAAATGCCTGGCGGAGGAGCTCCCTTTTGCAGGCCCTGTGGAACTGTTTAGGTTCTGTTTAGGTTTTGTTTGTCTTTAAGGTGCTACTGGACTCTTTACACTTCGCTTATGTATTTAGTTAGTTAGTTAATTTATTGTACTTATAATTAAATTTCTATACTGCCTCTCCAGGTATCTACCTGCTATGAGTGGTTTACATCATTCAAACAAATAATAATTTCAATACCTAAAAGAGTTAAAAACAGTTAAAATCACCTTGAACCTGCATCAACTAAGAACCTTGATTTCTGTATTTCCCCCTGCCTCCCACACGGGTGGTTTGTTCTTAGGCTGCTGATTTAGTACCTCTTTTCCTTCCCCTAATTTTTCTTCAGGAAGTTCTGATAGACCTGGAAGCAGCTCTAAGCCTCGACTGTGGATTTGTGGCGACGCCATGGTCATCTCTGCCCAGAAGCGGGCGTCTAGCACGGCAGCGGGCTCCCAGCTGGGCCTGGAGCAGAGAGCCGTCCTGGAGTGGCATGGGCAAGAAAAGCTGAAGTGGATTCAGCTCCTGCCCTTCCTACATAATCTGGTAACTTGGCATCAGGCCCCAGATGTGTTAATCATTCATTTTGGGGATGAAGATTTAGCACGCGCCTTTGACCATAACTTAAGCGACAGAGTGATAAGAGAGTTGGTCCTGCTTAAAACACTTTTCCCCAGCATCCCATTGATTTGGTCAGGGATCATCCCACGGAGCAGCTGGCATGAAAAAAGAGCAGATATGATACGGACAGCAGTGCACAAAGTGGTGGGAGGGTCTGTCAGACGCCATGGGGGTCATGTGATTGAACACCTTAGAATTTCATCCAAAGACCCCAAGTTGCATCTTGATGAAGCTAATCTGTCTCATGCTGGCCTGGACATATTTTTGGAAGACATCAGGAGTGGAATTCTCACTTACATGCTCAAGTGTAGCAGAAGGACAGGTGACGGACTCAAAGAAGGTATGAGCCTGCCTCCACCCTCCTCCCCAGCCACTCCCTCTGGCCTTCCCTTCGGGAGTCGGGAGTCTGTGACACAGGAGGACGAAGTGGTCTCGTCTTCAGAGGACGCCTCAAGAATGCAGACGAGTGCTGGAGAGGCTCCTGTGAGCAGCAAGGCAGAGACCTCTGGGGTGGGCTGTCCAAGTCCCCAGCCAGGAACATCTGGAACCTTCAGGACAGAGAACCGAGATGTAGAGCAGAACCTGGTATTTGGAAATGTTTCTCTTTGCTCAGGTGAGTAATTGTTGGAGGACACTGCCTGTTGGAGGTGTGGGGGGGGGACGTTTTGAGGTGAACCTCCAATCTCAAGAAAGTAGTACAATTGGGCTCTATCCAGGTGGAATCAAAGGAAAAGTTCTTTATCTCATATCTTCCCTTTCTGGTTTGGCTGGGAAGGAGGTCTGAGGACTCACTTTTTGTGTTTTCTATCTTCCCTCCACCTTTCTGCAGGATCTGCTGGGCATCTCTCTAAGCCTCGCATATGGCTATGTGGGCATTCTTTGGTCAATGCAGCTCAGGAACGGGCTTTCGCCACCAGCACAGGCTTCCAGCTGGGGCTGGACGAGAGGATTGTTTTGGAATGGCACGGCTGGTACGGCTTGACGTGGGCTCAGCTCATTCCCTACCTACAGGATCTGGCAACGTGGCTGCAGCCCCCAGATGTGTTGATCCTCCATCTTGGAGAGAGCGATATAATGTTCACCATATACATAGGTTTTCTAATTGAAACCATACAAAGGGAACTATTCCTGGTTAAGGAGCTTTTCCCCAATGTCAAAGTGGTGTGGTCGGAGATGATGCCGTGGGGAAACTGGCTGGAATTGCCCAGCGCGTCAAGTAAAAAAGAGTCACTTCGGAAAGTGAACCTTGATGTAGGGCAGTATGTTAAGGACCATGGAGGCGCCGTGGTCAAACACCCTAGGATTTCATTTGAAGACCTTGAGCTGTATACTTGCCAAGCCAAGCTGTCTGATGCTGGCCTGGACATATTTTTGGAAGACATAAAGCATGGGATTCTTGCTCACCTGGTCCAGTCTGGCGGGGCAGCAAGAAAGGAATTTGAAGAAGGCACGAGATTATCTCCTTCTGCCTCGCCAGCTGCTCCCACTAGCCTTTCCTCCATGAGTGGGGAGATCACCCGGGAGGATGAGGCAGTCTCATCAACCAAGGAAGTATCAGGTATGCAGATAAGCACCAGAGCGACTGCTGTGAGCCCCCAGCCGGTCAGCAACAAGGCAGAAACCTCTTATGTGGCCAGTCCAAGTTCCCAGCCAGGAACATTTGGAGCCTTCAGGACAGAGAACCAAGATGTGGAGCAGCAGACACTGGCATTTCAAAGCATTCCTCCTTGCCTAGGTGAGTCACTGGCAATGGATTTGTGTGTATATGCATGTGTGTTTATGGGGGCTGAGCGATGGATGTGGAGAGATGCATGTGGAATTTCACTCACCTGTTTAATCATAGATGCACAGAGCTGGAAAGGGGTGTGAGGATCATCTGGCACAACTCCCTGCTAAAGGAAAGAAATTCAAAGCTCCTACCCCCCCCCCCAACTCCCAGCAACTCCTGCTCTATGCCCAAAGAGAGCCATCTTGGTGTAGTGGTTAGGAGTGTGGCCTTCTAATCTGGCGAGCCGGGTTTGATTCCCCACTCCTCCCCCACATGTAACCACATGTAAAGGGTGACCTTGGGCCCGCCACAGCACTGATAAAGCTATTCTGACCTAGCAGTAATCTCAGGGCTCTCTCAGACTCCCCTACCTCACAGGGGTCTGCTGTGCGGAGAGAAAAGGGAAGGTGATTGTAAGACGCTTTGAGACTCCTTCGGGTAGAGAAAAGCGGCATCTGAGAACCAACTCTTCTTCTTCTTCAGTAATATCAGGGCTCTCTCAGCCTCCCCTCTTGAGTTCTGTTGTGGGGAGAGGAAAGGGAAGGCGAGTGTCCTCCTCCTCCTCCTCCTCCTCCTCCTCCTCCTACTACTACTACTAAAACCTTTAGTATCCTCCATCTTTGAAGGCTTAAATTCAGATGGCTTTGCTTGAGCCAGCTCATCACTGCTTCCAGGCAGCTGGCTCATGTCTGGGGATGAGTCAGGACGGCTTTCCATCATGAGGGAAAGCTGGGTGTCATCAGCATACTGAGGATATCCCAGTCCAAGCCTCCTATTAAGGACTCTATACTTCTTTTAAAACGGCCCAAAATTGCCTTTAGTAGGAGTCTACTAAGACTCCTAGATCCTTTTTCA
Source organism: Paroedura picta (assembly GCF_049243985.1). Classification (NCBI taxonomy): domain Eukaryota; kingdom Metazoa; phylum Chordata; class Lepidosauria; order Squamata; family Gekkonidae; genus Paroedura; species Paroedura picta. The sequence goes on from NC_135378.1 coordinate 87,130,623, forward strand.
CACATACTCCTGCCAAGGCAGGTCTCCCCATCCTACAATGATGCATTTGATCTATCACTATTAAAATTCATTTTAGCCCAGTTTTCTAGCCTGCCAAGATCATCCTGGATCTTGATTCTGTCTTCTGCTGGGTTTACTACCCCTCTTAGTTTAGTATCATCTGCAAATTTAATAAGCACCTCTTCTGTTCCTTCCTCCAAATTGTTTATGATCCTTGAGGCACTCCACTTGTCACTTTTCTCCAGGAGACTGATGAACCATTAACAAGCACCCTTTGGGTGCAATCTGTTAAACCAGTTATTGATCCACCTAACAGTAATAGGATCCATACCATAGTTTACCAACTTATCAACAAGAAGTCCTGGAAGCTTCATTTCTGTTCTTGCCTGCATATAATGGGCTCTTGTAAAAGTGCCCCTCCCCACACATTTTGAGTGTTCTTATCTCGTTATTGGCATCTGACTGGCTGCAAAGGAATACTTCAGTTCATCTTTTCACTAATTTGTTTTCCTAGGAGAGGCTGCTATGAGCTCCCAGCCTGTGAGCGGAAAGGCAGATACCTCTGATGCTTCTGGTCCAGGTCCCCAGTCAGGAATGCCTGGAGCCAGCAAGGTCAAGCACCAAAACGAGGACCAGAAGCCGGTAACTGAAAGTTTTGTTCCTTGCACAGGTAAGTCACTCTTCATGTGTTTGTGGTGTGTGTGTGTGTGGGTGGGTGTGTATGTAGTGAGTGGTTGATGTTCCCAGGGAGGGATATGCACATCAGGGTTTGCACTCACCATTTTAATCATTTGCCTTCTTTGCTTAAAAGAGGAACAGGGCAGTCTTTTGGTGTTTTCTAGATCTCAGTAGATGTTGCAGGTGTGAAGGCAGCAAACCAGTAAATCTGATCTGCAGGCAATACTTTAGATCGGTGGTCCCCAACCACCAGGCCGCGGCCTGGTGCCGGGCCGCGGCTCCCTTCCTCTGCAGGGCTGCGCTGGCCGCACATGCGCTTTTGCGCCATGGGTGGCTGCAAACGCGCATGCGCGGCACTCCCACGCATGCGCAGCATGCGAGGCTGGGCGATCACCCTCCCCTGCTGCTGCTGGTCCACAGCCTGAAAAAGGTTGCGGACGACTGCTTTAGATCAAGTTCACTGTCTTAGTATTGAGCAGAATGCCCCAAAGACATTTTGGTACATTATTTTCACTGCCAGGAGAGGGTGCTGTGAGCTCCGCACCTGTGAGCATCAAGGCAGAAAGCTCTGAAGTGGCCATTCCGAGTCCCCAACCGGGAACATCCAGGCCCTGCAAGGTTGAGAACCAGGATGAGGAACAGAAGCTGGTAGCTGGAAGTGCTTCTCCTTGCCCAGGTGAGCAATTGGGGTTCTTCCCCCTTATAAAATGCTTAGTAAAGGTACAGGCTCGCCTCTTGATTTTTTACATCTCTTAATAGACTTTACAGTTTTGAACTGCTGCAAAGGAATTCTTCACTTCTTCCCCCCCCCCCTTATTTATCTTCCTGCCAGGAGAGGGTGCTGTGAGCTCCCCACCTGTGAAAATTAAGGCAGAAACCTCTGAAGTGGCCGTTCCAAGTCCCCAGCCGGGAACATCCGGGCCCTGCAAGGTTGAGAACCAGGATGAGGAACAGAAGCTGGTAGCTGGAAGTGCTTCTCCTTCCCCAGGTGAGTAATTGCTAATTGTGTGTGTGTGTGTGTGTAGAGGGGTGAATTGCTCTTGTCCCCCTGGAGGAATATGGCTGTCAGGGTTTGCGCTCACCCTTTAGATCAAGGGTCCCCAACCTGAGGCCCGTGGGCCGCATGCAGTCCCCGACCTCTTTCTGTGCTACCCTTGACTTGGACATCAAAGCTTTGGCTAATAGAAAACAGCCACAAAAATCACACTGACTAGGTAAGCATGTGTAGCTAAATAAAAGGACTCCACAGTAAGATACTGTTCCAAAATAGATTGCTTTAAAGTTAACATTAATTCATTTTCCTTTGAATATTTACTTTTGATCTAAATAAGTAGGCTGATGTTCAGGTGTTGATCAGGCTCAGTGTCTTGGTCGGTCTTGAACAGAGTGCTGCAAAGGAATTCTTCACTTCTTCCCCCCCCCCCCCCCCTTATTTATCTTCCTGCCAGGAGAGGGTGCTGTGAGCTCCCCACCTGTGAGCATCAAGGCAGAAAGCTCTGAAGTGGCCATTCCGAGTCCCCAGCCGGGAACATCCAGGCCCTGCAAGGTTGAGAACCAGGATGAGGAACAGAAGCTGGTAGCTGGAAATGCTTTTCCTTGCCCAGGTGAGCAATTGGGGTTCTTCCCCCTTATAAAATGCTTAGCAAAGGTACAGGCTCGCCTCTTGATTTTTTACATCTCTTAGTAGACTTTACAGTTTTGAACTGCTGCAAAGGAATTCTTCACTTCTTCCCCCCCCCCCCCTTATTTATCTTCCTGCCAGGAGAGGGTGCTGTGAGCTCCCCACCTGTGAGCATCAAGGCAGAAACCTCTGAAGTGGCCATTCCGAGTCCCCAGCCGGGAACATCCAGGCCCTGCAAGGTTGAGAACCGGGATGAGGAACAGAAGCTGGTAGCTGGAAGTGCTTCTCCTTGCCCAGGTGAGTAATTGCTAATTGTGTGTGTGTGTGTGTGTGTGTGTGTGTGTGTAGAGAGGGGAGTCGCTGATACCCCCCTGGAGGATTATGGGCATCAGGGTTTCTGCTCATCCTTTTGATGATTTGTCTTTCCCCTTATAAAATGTTTAGCAAAGGTACAGGCTCACCTTTTGATTTTTTGTATCTCTTAGTAGACTTTACAGGTTTGAAGGGAGCATACCTGTAATTCTGATGTTCAGGTAACAGAGTAGATCAGGCTCAGTGTCTTGGTTGGTCTTGAACTGAGTGCTGCAAAGGAATTCTTCACTTCTCCCCCCTCCCTTATTTGTCCTCCTGCCAGGAGAGGGTGCTGTGAGCTCCCCACCTGTGAGCATCAAGGCAGAAACCTCTGAAGTGGCCATTCCGAGTCCCCAGCCGGGAACATCCGGGCCCTGCAAGGTTGAGAACCAGGAGCTGGTAGCTGGAAGCGTTTCTCCTTGTCCAAGTGAGTAATCAGCTGGTGTGTGAACATAGCGTAGGAATGTTTTAAAGGCATTCTCTTCAGATTCATTGAAGGAAAGGGGTGATACTTAATAAAACCCTCCATGTAGCCACATGGTGGAAGGGAAGGCAGCATGGCCTCGCCTGATCATGTCCAGTCTTGGAAGCTAAGCACACTCGGTCCTTGGGAGGCACCCAGGGAGACTCTGCAGAGGAAGACGATGGCAGAGGGCCTCTTCTGGCCTGCTTTGAAAGCCCCTTCCTGGGGGCACCCAAAGTTGGCTGCGGCTTGTCTGCATTTCACAAACAGAGAGATTTGTCAGTTTCCCTGTCCTGAGGGATAGCTAGGACCAGACTGGACTGCTTGTGTCCGCCCCCCCCCCCCCCCGAAGGCCCAGGCAGAGATTAGGCAAGCGGCATGGCCAGAGGCTGGATGGAGGGGGATGGAGGCAAGGCCGTACCCAGAAAAGCTCCAGCCGCAGCATGCTGTGGGGCTAGCAGGCTCAGGCTGCAGATTGCACCTGGGCTGGGGCCTCTGCAGGAGGGGTCTCCTGGAGCTGAGAGCTGGAAGTATTGGTCCTTCACCCTGACCCCTGCTTGGGATGGGTCTGGTCCTTCCCTAGGTGGGCCTGCCCCTGGTGGCAAGCAAAGTGAATTTGGGCCAATGACCTCCTTCCTGTGGGCATATCCTTCCTGTGCCTCTCCCTCCCTTTGTGCCTGCCTGCCTGCCTGCCTGCCTGGACAGGCCCCTCCCTGCCCTGCCATGAAGTTCTTCCTGATGTGTGGCTTGTAAAAAGGAAAACTCTAGAGGGTGTTGCAGCCCGAACTCCATGCTTGTGCTGGCACAGATATTCGGGCACCTGCCTCTGCAGACTGTTTGGGGCCCTGCTGACTCTAGTGAAGCAGGGAGGTCCTTTCCTGCATGTCATGCTTAAGCTGTGCCTCTGAAGGGCCTGGGGCAGCCCATCGCCTTGGCTGCAGACGACCTGCGTGGCATACACGTGTGTGGTCACATGACTGTGGCAGAGAGCAACCTTGTGGCTTTTCCCTCCTCCTCCTCCTCCTCCTCATGTCCTGCAGAACAAGAAGCCCCCAGGTGGCGAGTGTGGGTTTGCGGGCACTCTGTGGTTGTCTCTGCCGAGCAGCAGGCGTCTGGCACTGGAGCAGGCCCCCAGCTGGGCCTGGAGGGGGACGTCGTTCTGGAATGGCACGGGCAGGAAGACCTCACCTGGACTCGGCTGGTGCCCACATTGCAGAGCCTGGCAGCTCAGGGTCAGGCCCCCGATGTGCTGATTATCCATCTGGGCGAGAAGGACTTAGAGAGTCACCGCGGGGCTCACTTAAGCGGTACCATCAGAAAGGAGCTGGTGCTTGTGAAGGACCTTTTCCCCCAGGTCCGGATCCTGTGGTCCAACCTGCTCTTGAGGAGGCGGGGGGCTGGCCGGACGGGATCTCGCATGGCGAACCGGGCCCGTACGATGGTGAACCTCGAGGTGGGGTCGTTCATTGGCACGCTTGGCGGGGCAGTCCTCGAGCACGGGGCAATTCCACACACAGATCCTGATTTCTACGTCGATGGAGACAGCCTCTCTCGCCGAGGTCTTGACGTGTTTTTGGAGGACGTTAAAAACGGGATTCTTGCCCACTTGCCTTCTTGATAGCGCAAGGAAGGTGGACGAGTCAGAAGTTAGTTCCAGGTTCCCACACAGGCAGGTATTTTTCAGGGAACCCCTTGATCTGGAATATGATGTTAATCCATTGAAATAGGCTTACCTCCCTATTCAGGGAAAAGTGGCGAGACAGCCAGGCATTCCTGCCGCCCCTTGTCAGGTTCCAGTGTCCATCCTGAGGGGCCGGGGTAGAGGGTGTAGCCCTCCCCTGGGACTGGGATGCTGGATGTTGAGAGTCGGGCTGGGCACAGGAAGAGGCAGTGCAGAAGGATGCTTCCGCCCCACCCCCCTTCCCAGAAGCTTCACTGCCGAATAAATCAGTGATCGTCACAAATACTTCGTGTGCAGAAATGCTTTTTATTTCCCTGCAGATAAGAATCCTGTACAAAATACTAGAATGTCCCACTCCTACTAGTGCAGTGAGCACCACTCCAAAGGTGCGGGGGGCGAAGGGGCCTCTAGAGTGAGTGCAGAGGCTCAGAGCTGCCTGCCCGCGTTGGGCCAGAGTGGCGATTCTGCCAGGGAGACTCCCGTGCTTAGCTGGCCAGGGACCTGAAATGGAATCTTGGGACTATGCAAAGAGGATAGTGTGGGGGTCGGGGGCAGAGGCAGAGGCCAAGGCAACTGGCCCCCCACTCCCTCTGAAACTGGGGTTGTCCATTCTGACAGTGCTTGGCTCCCCCACTCCCCCCCCCACACTTTTTTTTTAAAGGCTGCAAGCTGGGATGATACTCGCCAATATTGTGCCATCCAGTTCTTGCTTCTTCCCGTCCTCATGCACAGATTCCATCCTTTACTGTCTCTCTTCCTGAGTGTAACTTAAGGCGTTCTATGGCAGAGCCCACATGGGGAGTGTGTTTCCTAAGGCAAATGCCCTGCATAGGTGAAATATTGGGGTGCAGAGACTTTATGAGACCCACATTTTGATGTTCTACTCCAAAAATCCATCGGATAATCTGCAGGAACACAACGCACTTTGGCAGCCTCACCAGGTGATCTGGACAGAAACAGAATAGTGACCCCCACTTCCTCCACGCCCACCCAGGGCAGACTGGCCTTCCAGCTTGCTAGAGCAATTCCTGGAGGGCTGGTAGCAAGGCTGCAAGGGCCACCTGTTGATCACGGCAGCCAGCAGGGGGGTTGACAAGAAAGAGTGCCGAGAGGGAAAGAGGCCAGCTAAGGGGATGGCCAAGGGTGGTGGTGGGGGGGGGGGGGGGAGAGGCTAACCCTTCCTGAGACCCCTTCCATGAGATTTCTCTGGGCCACTCCAGTAGCTCCAGCCTGGCCCAGTTGGCTGGGACAGAAACCCATGGCTTTTAAGGCAGCCCCAAAGATGCTACTTCTCTAGAGAGCCTGCTCTGCTTTGGAGTGCAACCCTGCCCAAGCTTACTGGAGGTAAATCCCACTGAATCACCAGAATTGCCTGGCAGAGGGGAAAGAGGAAATGTTTTCTCCCAAAAATTCTGAAGCAAAAAGAATCCAAGTTCCCCTCCTCTGGGGTGTGTGTGTGTGTGGGGGGCTTTAAGAGGTAACCTTTTCAGCCCTTCACAGGCTGGAGGTAGCACAGCTGCAGCAATCCCTGCTGGGATTCTAGGCTCTGGGAAGGGGATTTCTGACACTTGTAAGAAAAATTATTTTGTGAAATGAAGGGGGAGCATTTTAGGGGATTACTTGAAAATAAGATTGGAAAGTTCTGTCTAATTAAAGCAACCACTCTCTTGCTTTCCTTACTTGATCGCTCCTTTCTTCATCTGCACCTCAGTAGGAGAGGGGGCTTGAGGCTCCTCCGCCATCCTCCACCCTGGGTGAGCTGGTCAAGTCCCTCGCGCAGAGATCAGCCACCCGCACCTGAGGTACGATGCCAGCCACTGCTTAGTTCCCTCCTCTCCCCACCCCCTTCTGTAATCGTCTGCATGAAAATGAGGAAGATGCATCTGAGGAGGTGAGGTGTGACTCATGTTGGAATAAACACTGCTTGATCCCGGTCTGTGGATCAGTCGGTACCGGTCCGCGGCTCCTCCTCGTCCTCCTCCCCCCCAGCTGCTGCCTTGGGGGCTGCCCTGACAGGGGCTCAGGCGGCAGCGACGTCCCTCGGCAAAAGACTACCCCCCCCGGGCCTCAGTAAAATTGTCAAGCGTTGACCAGTCCCTGGTGATGAAAAGGTTGCACATGTACACATTAGAAATTTTAAAAAATGTGAACAATAGAATTAAAGGACTATGAAAGGCAAGTAGTACCCATGACTGTCAAGCTAACTCCAATTGCACTTTTTAAGACCAACACAGATGTAGTCAAGGAGTGGATTTTGGAGTGCTCTCGAAAGCTCCCACCTTGAATAAATCTTGGTTGGTCTTAAAGGTGCTGTTGGAATCAATGTTTGCTGTGCTACTTCAGGCCAACAGGGCTACCCACTGGAATCCTTGTAAAGCTGAAATAGAGACAGCAATTATTTCTGTTGTGGCCGGTCACTACTTGCTCCTCTTGGTAATGTCTCAGTGTTGAATAGGAATCTCAGAGCTTCTCCTTGCATCTCATGGCCTTTTGCAGGATAAGCAATTCTCATCTCCCCAAACCTGCACTCTGTGGCTTTAGGGAAACCAGTCTCTCTTAACGCCCGGTGTGGGTTGGGCTAGGAGAGGGTCCCACTGGGGCCCAGCAGGTGTTGCTAGAAAGTGGGCAGAGGCAGGCAGGACTTCCATTTGGCGCTGGGGGAGATTTTAAAAAAGTTGCTTTGGCAGCAGCTGTCCCCACAAGACAAGGGTCTTCTCTTCATGACTGAAGGAAAGCTGTGGGGATGCACAAAAACATGTTCACACAGTATGTTCCTGTTAAGAGCTTTTGGCTGAAACATTGAAGAGTTGGTATCAGTTGTGGCCTTATTCCCTGATATATTATTTACATGGTGTTTTATTTGCACATATATAAATGGATCCTTTTGAACTTGTCCATTGGGTTTTCATGGCAAAGATACTGGAGTGGTTTGCCATTTTCTTTTCCAGTGGATCACCTTTTGTCAGAGCTCTCAGCTATGACCTGTCCGTCTTGGGTGGCCCTGCACGGCATAGCTCATAGCTTCACTGAGCTACGCAAGCCCCCTGCCACGGCAAGGCAGCGATCCTTGAAGGGGGATCTCTGGTGCTGGAGAAGACTCTTGCGAGTCCCTTGGACTGCAAGGCGAACAAACCGGTCAGTCCTAGAGGAGATCAGCCCGGACTGCTCCTTAGAAGGCCAGATCCTGAAGATTAAACTCAAATACTTTGGCCACCTCATGAGAAGGAAGGACTCCCTGGAGAAGAGCCTAATGCTGGGAGCGATCGAGGGCAAAAGAAGAAGGGGGTGACAGAGAACGAGGTGGCTGGATGGAGTCACTGAAGCAGTTGGTGCAAACTTAAATGGACTCCGGGGAATGGTAGAGGACAGGAAGGCCTGGAGGATCATTGTCCATGGGGTCGCAATGGGTTGGACACAACTTCGCACCTAACAACAACAACAACTGGAGCCTGGAGGGTCTAATTTCAAGGTCAGCAGCCTCCTTAACCTCCACCACAGATTCTCGAGACGCCAACAGAAGGCACCAAGCCTTCTTCTCTGCCAAGCACTGGCTCTTTCTAACCTGCATTATCCTTCAGTACCCAGATCCCTGCCCTTTCTCCTCTGGGATAGCTTGGCCTGGTCTGGCCAGGTACAGCAATCTTCACAGTTCTTTCAAACAACCAAAACTAGGGGAGGATACAAGGTCCAAAGTCAACTCTGTCCGAGGGTCAAGATTCCAGAGGTCAGGCAAGCATGAAGTAGCTGATGTCTGGCCATAAGGCGAGCGCTTCTCCTTTTAGCCTGCAGCTCTGCTCTAAGCCTGTGCCTTCATGCAGGTGATCTTGGAGGGCTGGAACAGGCAGCTGGCTTCCATCTGCTGAATCAGAGTTGGGGGTTGGGGGTGACTCTGTACAGGCTCTGGGCCTGCTTGTTACCTCCTCTTGTTTTTCAGCTTCTGCTGCCTCTGCCCCGGCCATGCTGGCCCCTTCCTCCTCCTCGACATTGCTGAGCCCTGGCTGACTCATGACGGGTTGGTTGGTGTGTGTTCCTCTGTCGGTCTTCCTTTCTTTCTGCACGTCAGGTTGATTCCCAGGTCCCGCTTCCATGTGGAAGTTTCTCGGGAGACAGCCACACTTGTGTGATGCCTTGCTCCCTCCAGCTACAGTTGGAAGCCCTTCTGGCATGCAGGATGCGCTCAGTAGCTACTTGTCTTCTAAGATAGATTCAGATGGGTCGCCGTGTTGGTCTGAAGCAGCACAATGAAATCAGAGTCCAGCCAGGCACCTTTAAGACCCACAAAGTCCATCGGCATCTTTGGTAAGACCTGTGGATGCTGCCGACTGCTTCAGTCAGGCCCAGCAATACTCATCCCCTGGTTCCTTCTGCCTCTGGGCTCTCTCACTAGCCCTGCCTGGGAACTCATCCCCCCCCCCCTCTCTCTCCGTATGTGCAAGGCTTGAGGGAGTCTTGTCCCGGTGCCTGGAAAATGCACATGAAAGCTTCTACCCCAGCATTAAATGTTGCAGGACTGAACGGAACCCCTGGATCCTGTTGCTTCAGACCAACACAGGGGCCCACCTGAATCTAGCCTGGCTCTTAGAATCCAGCCGCTGGAGCATCCGGGCCTGGCCAAGGGCACTGGGGCTTCAAGGCCTGCCCTTGCAGGGGCCATAGTGGATCCCCTTTTGGAATCCATCTCTCGCCCCCAGGGAGCACAGGGCGGGTGGGTTGGTTCCCCTTTAAGAGCAGCTCGCCTGTCACCCGAGCCCCGTGCCAAGTCCCAAGTCGGCTGAGCTGGCTTCAGGAGCAGGAGGCAGACAGGCCAGGGCAGCTTGCACACTTCGGAGTCCAGAGAACCGGACTGGCCGCAGGGAGGGCCGTCCCTTCCGGAGCCCGGCAGAATGTTGCGGGTTTTCATCCTCCACGCGCAGAACGTCCAGACCCCGACACTGACATCAGCGATGCTTATTGCTCCGTCGTCTTTGAAGGTAAGAAGGCGTGGGGGGAGGGGCAGTGATGGGAGACCCCAAAGGAAGAAGGCCAAAGCGGAGGGCCTGGGGGAGGGGGGCAGGGCCCAGAAATCTCAGGGGGGGGGACTTTGGGGCAGACGGTCGCCTCTCTCCTCCATCCCTGCCGCGGCTGGAAACCACGGGGAATTCAGCTCTCTGCTGTGTCTATTTGCAGACTGCCAAATGCTTGGCAAGCAATCGATACAAACATCCCAAGTCCCCGGGGAGGCGTGGCTTCGCTTTTTAATTGTGCTCCTGGCCCCACTCTGAAGGGGGAGGGGAGGGGCGGGGGGTCCCAGGTCTGTCCTCCACTTTGCCCCGGAGCAGACCTGGGACATTTATCTGGGGGGGGGAGGGGAAATGTATCGGTCAGGCGCCTTGTCCAATTCGTCCTCAAGGTCAAAATGGGTTTGCCTCCCCCCCCCCATTTTTTTAGTTGTGTAAAGTATTAAGGATAAAAGATCAAGAAAGAGGTGCAAGAATGAAAAGACAATATAAAAGATGCACAGAAGCACTTCAGTTACATTTTAAGTTTTTCTGCAACAGAAAGAACATTGCTAGGCTGGGCTCTCAGGCCCTGGCCTCTAGGCTTGCCAACTCTGGGTTGGAAAGTCCTGGAGATTTGGGAGCGGAGCCTGCGGTGTGTGATCCCGTGGAGTCCAGCCTGCAAACGGATCTCTGCGGCTGGAGATGCATCTCCAGACGTCTCCAGATCCCACCTGGATGTTAGCCATATCCCGCTTAGGGAAGGGTCCCGTAATAGGACCCTGCATGCTGGGCCCAGGCCCCGAAAGGGGCCACGGAGACAGAATCCCACCTAACACCTTGAAGCCTCATTGCAAAACACTCTTTCTTACATAGCGCACAATTAGGAGCTCCAGAAAAAATGAATCCAGGGAGACAAGTAAGGATGCCAGCCTCCAGGGGGGGCCTGGGGATCCTCCAGAATGACAGCTCTTCCCCAGACAAGAGAGAAGAGCTCCCCTGGAGGAATGGGTGCTTGGGAGGGTGGATTAGGGAGGCCGGTCCCCAGGAGGGACAAGAGGATCCCCTGGAATTCCAGCTCCTCTCCAGACTGCAGAGCTCAGTTCCCCTGGAGAAAAGGGCTGCTTGGGAGGGGGACTCAGGGATGCCAGCCTCCAGGGGGGGCCTGGGGATCCTCCAGAATGACAGCTCTTCCCCCAGACAAGAGAGATGAGTTCCCCTGGAGGAAATGGGTGCTTGGGAGGGTGGGATTAGGGAGGCCCGGTCCCCAGGAGGGACAAGAGGATCCCCTGGAATTCCAGCTCCTCTCCAGACTGCAGAGCTCAGTTCCCCTGGAGAAAAGGGCTGCTTGGGAGAGGGGACTCTGTGGCCTTGGACCCCACTGTGGCCCCTGTCCCCCCCATGCTCCGTTCCAAATCTCCAGGAGTTTCCTAAACTGTACCAGCCCCCCCCCCCCCCGATGGGCAGGGTAGTCTGGCAGCCCTAGAGACGAGAAGTGCTTGGCAGGACAGGACAGAACCGGACCTGGACTTGGAAGCTCCGAAGCCTCTGAGGGCAGGGCAGGAGGAACGGACACCGTCGTTGGGTCGGAGGTCACTCTGCTTCGGAGAGCTCTGCAGGGAGCCGGAGTTAAAAGCTGGAAGGGTCTATCCAGCAGCACGTTAGAGACCCCCAGACTTCCAGGATGCAAGCCTTCAAGTTTCAAGCTTGTCTGATGCCAGGTGCCTGAGGAAGGGAGCTTCACCTTTCAAAAGCTCATCCCCTCACATTCTTCTTTGTGAAGAAAGATGTTTGTGCTGTGGAGGCTGAAGGGACATTTTAACAGTTTATCTCCCTCTGGCCAGAAACCCGCCAGGGAGGGGGAAGCCCATCAACTACTCACCATCCTACAAATGCCTCGGCCAGGGGTGGCCAAACTGTGGCTCTCCAGATGCCCATGGACTACAATTCCCACGAGCCCCTGCCAGCAGCATGTTGTTAATTTATTGGGTGACACACACCCAACATGCACCCTCCCTGCCCAGATGGCCATTGATGGGCCTGGAATTTGCAGCTAGTGCAAAATGTGGCTGCTAGGGCCTTCCAGGAACGTCTTGGAGGACCCACATGCAGCCTGTGCTGAAGCGTTGGCTACCAGTCACAGCCCAGATCAAAGTGTTGGTATGAACCTTCAAGGCCATCTGCTGGCTGGGCTCCTCGAGTCTGTGGGACCACCGACCTCCTTATGCCCCACACAGGGCTTCACGCTCTGCGGGGATGAACCTTTGGAGGTTTCCAGCCTGAGGGAGGTTCTCCTGGCCTCGACCAGGGACAGGGCCTTTTCGGTCCTGGGCCCCACCTGGTGGAATGAGGTCCCCAGAAAGCTGTAGGCCCTGTTGGAACTTTCTCAGTTCTGCAGGACCTGCAAAATGGAGCTCTTCCGCCAGGCTTTTGGTGGAGGCCAGGGCATGGGAGATCCAGCCCCTCTCAGAAGATGGTCCCTCAGAAGATCCGGCCCCTGTCCTCCTGAGAGGGTCCCCCTGAGGCATGGGGTTTGGTATCGGTGGTCTGGAACCTGGGAAACGGGAGAGAGTTGTTGCTGTCAGGGGGTGGCTTTAGCTGGGGTTTTATGGGCTTTTATGGTGGGGAGTTGTTTTGTCGACTGCCAGGAGCCATTTGGGGGTGGCAGCATAGAAATTGCAAAACCAACCAGCCCTGTTCTCCAGGGAAATTGATTCCTGAAGTCTGGAGGTGAATTGTGAAGCTCAGAGATCCCCAGGGCCCACCTGGAGGCTGGCATCCCTACACCAGTCCTACAACTTCCCCAGCTCCCAAACAAGTTCCAGGATTTTGGGATTATTTCCTTTGGCAGCATCAGTCCCGGAAGGCCCCGCATAAGCAGCAGCTGCGGCCGAGCAGCCCGGTCTGTGGCAGATCTCTTGACAGGGCGTGGGGCTGCCGGGGGCTTTGGGCACCTGCTGCCCATCCGAGCAGGTGGTTCTGGGCAGGAGGGTCCAGGAGCTGGACTCAGGCAGCTTTGCGTTTCGGCAGCCGACTGTGATGCACGGGGCCTCTGGGGGTGGGGTGTGGCTCAAGAGGGCAGCCGGCGCTCTGCTCTCTGGCATATTCTCTGCCGCGTCTGAGCGAGGGACGTCTGGGAACAGGTGCTGGGAAAGACCCTTCTCCGCCTGGGGCCGGGAGGCCTGCTCCCACTTGCTGGAGCTAGGCGCCAGTAGCCAAGGCAGGGCAGCTGTGCAAGCCAGCTGAAGGCAGGCCGCCTCTAGTGCTGCAAGGCACAGCCGGGGGACAGAACCTCGCCCCTCCCGCTCTATTTATAGCCCCCTCTCCTCACCCGGCAGCCAGCTTGAGCGCCTGTTTGAGGTGGAGCTGGAATAGCCTTTGCCGTGTCGGGCACCGGGCCACGACCCATCTGCACAGAGCGGCCAACCTCCAGGCGAGGCCTGGAGTTCTTCAGGAATTGGAACTCATCTCCAGGCTGCAGAGATCAGTCCCTCTGCAAGACCCCCCCCATGGAAACCCCCTTTCCTGTGCTCTTTTTGGCCCCAGCTGAGATGCTGTGAGTCTGCAGGCAGGTGGGGTTGCCTGCAGAGCAGGAGGCAGCTCAGGGGACGCAGAGGAGGAGAACCAGGTGCTGCGGATTCAAAAGACAGGACCTGTCCCACCAGCCTAAAAACCTTCAGGAGGGAGCCAGAGTCTTGCCGTGATTGGCATGCTGAGCAGGTGGCACCCCCAGCGCAGCACCGGCCTGACTCCTCTCCTCCCTTCACTTTTGGAGAGGCCGCGTAGCTGGTCAAGCTGCAGAATAGCTTGAGTCAGGAGAGGGATTCACAAACCTTCCAATGTCCACTATTTGTTGCTTAAAAATTGCCCACCCCATTGCTGCAAAAGTAATGTGGTAGGGCTGTGTGTGTGTGAGACACTTCCCTTTGTGTTAATGTTTTTGCTTTCCAGTTGCAGCTTTGATGAGGCCTCAGCAGAGCTGGGTGACTTTTTAAGTGATTCACTCTTGCCCTTGATTCTGCCCCCCCCCCCTTCATAGGCCCTGTCCCCAGTTTGATCCCAGTTCATTTGGGAGCCTGAGAGACCAGTGGAAAGCAGTGCTGAGGGGACCCAGGCCGGCAGGTCGAGGGTCCCTGGGTCTGGTGCCCACCTGTGTCCAGCGGAGGGGCACCAGGAAGGGGCGCTGGAGAAGCGAGTGGGCGCCCCCCCCCCTTACCCTGGAGCTGCGCGCTCGGCAGGGATGGAAACGCAAGCCGTGCCGGTACGGGGAAAGGGCCCCGATTCGCCCTCGACCGGCCACTCTAGGCGGCAGGATCTGGCGCTGGAGGGCGTTTGGTTTGGCCCCCGGGGCGCATCAGGTCCAGCTGGTGCCCCCCCCCCCCCGCTACCCGAATGTCATTTTCAAGGGTCCGCTCGGGGGCATGGCCACGGGCGAGGGGGGAGAGGGGAGGAGGGGGTCTCTTGCCCGGCCGCCGAGGGGGGGGCCGCTTCAATGGCCCTTTGCAGGGCTCTGGGTCTCTCCTGTGCTAGGACGGCTGGCCCTTCCAGGCGGGGCCGGGAGCCCTGCGGGAGGGATGGCAACGGGGATGCAACTAGGCCCCTCCCGCCGGGGCCGGCCTCAGGATCCCCGCCCCTGCTCCGGCCAGCCCTGCTGGTGGGGCTGGTGCGTCCGGCCGGAGGCGGTGCCGGGCGGGGCTCGCTCGGTGGCTCCTCTCGCTGCCGCTGCTGCTGTTGCCGCTGCCGGCCGAGCGGAGCGCGGAGGGCGCCATGCTGCGCTGCCTGGTCCAGCGGGGCTGCTGCCTGCCCGGCGGGGAGAAGAGCGACAAGCCCAGCGACCCGGTGGCCAGCCTGACCTTCCGAGGTGAGCCCGGGAGGGGAGGGGAGGGGAGGGGAGGGGGCGGGGAGGCGCTGCATTCTGGAGGGCTCAGCGGCTGGGGCTGCCAACCTCCCGGGGAAAACCTCCCAGAATAACACGTGTTCTCCAGGCCTCCCTGATCGGCGTTTGTGGAGAGAATGGCAAAACCTTTGGCAGACTGGAGCCTCCCCTCCTCTCCCCCATAAGTCACCAGGAATTTCCCTACCTGGAGTTGGCAACTCTAGGCCCAGTAGGGCTTCAGGCTCCTCTTGGGCGCCCACCTGCCTTCAGGAAGCTGCCTGCTTTGGCCATGGCCCCATCACTGTGACCCTCAGGGCAAGTCTGCTCCCTGGGGGAATGGGTCTCTGGTCCCCCTGAATCCCAGGAACTCATCCAGAGATGGCTGGCTGGGTGAGGGTGGGAGGGTGGGGGAGACAGAAGTGGATCCGCATTGTGGAAGAGATTTGTGGTGGCTGTGGTGTTGGGACGGGTGTGGGTCAGTGGCAGATCCTGCACTTGGCCTGCAGAAGGTCCCAGGTGAAGTCCTCGGCATCTCCAGCTGGAAGGACCAGGCAGGGGGTGATGGGAAAGACCTTTGGCTGCCTGAGAGAGACTTTGGCGAGCGGCTGCCGGTCTGAGCTGACAATCCTGCTTTAATGGGCCAAGGGTCAGATTCAGTATCAGGCAGCTCCATGAGGACCAACCAAGTTCTAGTCAAGGCAGAAGCTTTCGTGTTGGTGCAGGCTTTTGCATACCCGCACACAACATTTTCTTCCTAGAATAAAACTTTATGGAGGCAGCAGGACAAACTTTGAGTCCAGAGACACCTCGAAGACTGGCAAAGTCACACCCCTTGGGGGGCACGCACATGAAACCTGGTTGGCTTGGTTGGCTTTCAGGGTGCCCCTGGACTCTAAGTAGTTCTGCTGCTGCAGACTGACCCACTGACCCCCAGGAGTTGGGGCTCCTGTGGATGTCAGTGGGGGGGGGGCAGAAGCCCAATGCCCAAAATCACAATCAATATGACAGAACTCCTGGGATTCTGACATCCTGGCCCTTCCCACTCGAGAGGCCGGGGGCTGGCTCCACCTGGGCAGTGCATGCCCTGCTCTGCCTCCCTGAACTTTGCATGCTCCCCCCCCCCATCCGTCCATCTGAGAGGCACCCCATAAGCTGGGCTCTGTCTCCTGGCACAGCACCTGGTCTGCGGAGATGCATTTATTCTTGCATTTGCTTGTTTATCTCTTGCATTTCTCCACAGCCGCGTTTCAAAGCAGCTTGGAACGTTGTTTCCATTTCCGTCTTCTCCTGACACCCCTCCCTGTGAGGTAGGCCAGGCTGTGAGAATGTGGTGGACCCAGGTCCTCCAGCAAGCCTCTGGGGTGGAAGTGAGGACTCGGGCCCCAGGTCGGCCAAGGTTCTAGTTCCGCATTTATTTATTATCCGGTTTTTATGCTGCCCTTCCTCAGCTGTTCAGGGCAGCTCACAAACAATAAAACAAGATGAAAAATTCAGCATTAAAATCCACGATACATTATCAAACCCCCCCTTCCCCCAGTTTCTGTGTCCATCTGTCACCCTCCCCCCATCTGGAGAGCCCCCTAGGCAGGGCCTGCTCCCCCGCCCCCCTAGTCGTACGTGGCCCACCCTTGAGACTGTGGGGGCTGTTTCCCCTGACATCTGGGCTGCCCGTGCTTTTCACAGAGTGCCGTTCCAGGGCAGTGGGTTGGGGCAAGAGGCAGGGTGGAAATGGGATGTGGAGCTCCAGGCTGCCAGCCGCAGCTTGCTCTTATGTGTGCCCTGCTCCCCCCCCCACGTCTCCAGGGAGGGGCGTCTGTCCCTCTGGAACATAAACCGGCCAGCGCTGGAGTGTCCAGGGGTACGTCTGTGGTGCAGCAGCCTCATTTGGAGCCCCGTGGGCAGTTCTGTTTGTCCCTGTATCTCAGGAGGGACATTGCAGAGCTGCTGAAAGCCAAGATGATTCAGGGCTTGGAGCCCCTCCCCCAGAGGAATGGCTGGGGGGGGGGCGTTTGGAGAAATGGGTGCAAAGATAGAAGTTTGTCAAATTATGTATGGGGCAGAGAAAGCAGAGCGAGGGGGCTTTTTTGATGCTTTCTCCTTCTCCCAAAATACCTTCATGCAGGGGTCCTCAATGAAGTTGGTGCACAACACTCAAGATAGGAAAAATGAAATAACTGTGCTGCAAAATGTTATTTCAGAGGAATTAGGGATGCCAGCAAGCACAGATTGGATGAGAAGGACATTTAACAGGCTCGTGGAGGGGGTCTGACCGTGGAACCTCCACATGTGGAGGCAGTCAACCTCTCAGTTCCAGAGCCGAAGGGTCCTGGATTCTGTGCCCTGTTTTTGGCCCTCCAGGGCCACTGTGGAAACACTGTGAAGTCAGCCGTCGGTCTGATGCAGCCAGCCTCTTTGTTTGCTTCTCTTCTTCTTCCTTTAGCCGTTTCACTGCAAGGCAGACAGAACTGCTGCCTACAAGCTCTTGGGAAGACCCTCATGGTGTGCAAAAAACTGCATTTCCCCCTTGCCTTAATTAGGGATTGGCATGGGATGTGTGGACTTGTTCAGGGAGTAACTGTGGGAAAAGGTTGATCAGATTTCTGAGAATTCCCCACCAAAACGAGAACATGGACACACACAACGGAACTGGCGAGCAGCGGACCCTGAAAGGATGCCTTTTCACACACTCCGAATTTGGAGCCTCCACTGGGGAATGAGACCCTGGACGGACTTTCTTTGATCTGATCAAGTGCGTAGATAAAGACAGGGAGCTGTGTTGTGTTGGTCCGTCCGCAGCGGGAGAGAAGAGCCAGAGTCCAGCAGCACCTCCAAGACTACCGGACTTTGGGGCAGGAGAGGAGCTCTCGGGAGTCACGGTTCACTTTTTTAGATAGACGCCCTCCTTTTGTGTGTGTGTGTGTGTGTGTGTGTGTGGGTTTGGTGCAACGGGTGCTGCTGAGTGACCATATATAGCCGGTTTTCCCTGGCGCTGGGCTGGGAGAGCAAGAGGCAGCCGCACAGTTTGCCAGACAGACTTTTCCCGCCGTTGGGGCGCTGCGGGTGTTCGGATGCTGGCCCTGATGCTGCCTTTGCTTTCCCTTTTCCACGTCCTGATAGGCCCTTGGGGGGGGGGGGGTGCTTAGGGATGTCCTGGAATTAGAGCTCGCCTCCAGACCCTGGAGAAAACAGATGCTTGGGGGTGGGGTGGGGGCTATAGGGCATTGCACCCCACTGTAGTCTCTGCACTGCCCAACCTCTACCCCCAAATCCCCAGGCGTTTCCCAACCGTGATCTGCCCCCCCCCCCCCCCACGGGAGTCCTAGGCACGAGGAATGCAGCTCAGCTGCTTGTGGATGCTGGAAGCCAGTCGGGGTCTGCTCAGCCAGGCCAGGCCTTCGGAGGGGACCTTTTCGGCCGTGGTTGATAGCTGGACTGTTCCAGATATGCCCTGCTTGCCCCAGGCTTAGTTGGGGTCTCTCTCTCTCTGCCTCGCGTGCTTGCCCTGTGACCTTGGAATTGGTTGCCAACGTCCAGGTGGGGCCTGGACATTTCCTGGCCTTATACTGGTTCTCCAGCTGACAGAGGGCAGGGGCCCAGGAGAAAATGGCTGCTTTAGGGGGTGGGCTACTTTGTTCTAAAATTCTGTCAGCTATAGATGACAAGCTGATGGGTTGGTGGTCATTTTCCTCCTTCTTGAAATGGGGACAAGATTTGCCCACCTGCAATCTTCTGGCACCTCACCTGTTCTCCAAGAAGGGTCAAAAATAATGGACAGAGGCTCAGAAATTACATCTGCAAATTCTTTTAGTGCTCTTGGGTGCAATTCTTCAGGCCCAGAGGATTTGGTTTCCTTTAAAGAAACTCGGCGTCTATGGACTAGCCCTCCAGTGATCCTGGGCCTCAACTCCCCTCCCTCATCAGGTGAAGCGATTCTGCCAGTTGAGGGCGATTCCCCTCGCAAGAGAAGTAGGAATTGAGCAGTGCAGCCCTCTCACCGGTTACAGGTTCGCTCCCTGGTCCCTGCAGTGGTCCTGTCATAATGGCATGAAGGTCTCACTCCAGGAATTTCCAGACCAGAGTTGGCAGCCTTCTCACCTGGCTGCGTAGGATGGGCCGGATTCCCTCTTCTTCCGTGGCAGGAATTGGGCTGCAGATGACTAACCGTGAACCCTGAGAACAGCCCAAAAGGCCCTGTGAAATACTGAGCCAGGGAGGGGCCTGCCTTGTGTCACTCCCAGGACTCCCTGACCCTCCTGTGATTTTTTCCCCAGGGGTGAAGAAGAGAACCAAGGTGATTAAGAACAGCATCAACCCTGTGTGGAACGAGGTGAGCTGCCAGCTGGCCTGCTGCTCCCTGAGCATCGGACGGGTCTCGTCGGAGGAGTCGAAAAAGACAAACCGTGTGGGGGGAAAAAGACCGAATGGAAATCAGCCAAAGCAATGTGTAATCTTTCTGTTTGTTTGTGTTGAATTAAGCCACAATCACTGAGCAAACATGTACCGAAAAAGATAAAATGACTTCTGCGTAGTGATTGTGGCTTAATTAAACGTGAACAAACAGAAAGATTGCACATTGCTTTGGCTGATTTCCATTCGGCCTTTTTTTGCCTACACGGTTTGTCTTTTTTGACTGCTTATCACCGTGGACTCCCCATTGTTTGACTGGGTTTTACTTGAAAGGTCACAAACTCAACAGCGACACACAGAGAGAGTACAGCAAACCAAATACAAAAACCTCCTATGTAAGCAAGGCCAAATTTTTCCGAAAATGCTGACAGTATCACTACAAATTTACATCAAAAAGCCAACAATTCATATTTAAGGTGCAAAACGGTGCAAAGTGGCTTTTCTTTTCTGGCACAGGGTCCCCAGCAGGGCACCAGCCCCCCCTCACAGTCTGTAGCTTCTCTGGCTTTCACAAAGTTGCAGTTGTTGCATGACAGACTTGCAGAAACGTGGCAATGTCCTTAAACTTGCAGGACAGGACAAGAATTCCAGATATTTCTGGTTTCACAACGGCCTCCTCATCTGTTCAGAAGATTGCCCGGTTGTCCTGATAGCTTGGTAGACATGATGAATTCTTCTGTGACCAGCAGGTCTTCCTTCCCAGGAACCATCACTCTAGTGAGGGGTAGTCAAACTGCGGTCCTCCAGATGTCCATGGACTACAATTCCCAGGAGCCCCCTGCCAGCATTCGCTGGCAGGGGGCTCCTGGGAATTGTAGTCCACGGACATCTGTAGGGCCGCAGTTTGACTACCCCTACTCTAGTCGCTGTAGTGTATTTGTCTGTTAAATATGAACTCTTGGCTTTGCTTGGTACATTTGTTGTGATACTGTCAGCATTTCTGGAAAAAACATTGGCCTTGCTTATGTACTGGGTTTCTGTATTTGGGTCTTACTTGAGCCAGCGTTTACAAAGGGTGGCCCTTCTAACAGCTCCAGGCCCTGCAAGGTGTGAGTACTAATTTGTCTCTGAGAATATGCAGAATGCCTTTATCCCCCCCATGGCAGCTGGGCGGCAGGGGGTGGGGTGGGGGAATGGGGTAGAGCGATGCTGAGCAGCTGGCCTGGGGCTGGATGTAGACGGTGGGGCGGGGGGGGGGGCTGGGGGTGGCCAGCGGCGCTGCCAACCCCCAGGCTAGGGCTGGCAATCTCCCAGAATTGCAGCTGATCTCCAGCTGACAGGGCTTGGTTCCCCTGGAGAAAGCAGCTGCTTTGGAGGGTCGATCATATTGCAGCGTATGAGGTTCCCCCTTCCAAACCCCTGTCTGCCCAGGCTCTGCCTCCAGGAGTTTCCAGGTCTGGAGTTGGCAACCCTAGTGCCTCAGAGCCCCAAAGATGCAGCTGTGGGAGAGATCAGCTGCTCACTCCTGGCCTTTGGGGAGAGTCGAGGAATGAGGGTTGGGGGAATCCTGATCACTGGGGGTGGGGCGGGGGCGGGGCTGATGCTGCTGGGTCCCATCCCTGCATTGGGAAACTCCTGAGGATTGGGGGGGGGTGACACCAGGGGAGGACAGCGACCTCAGTGGAGTCCACCCTCCAAAGCAGCCATTCTCTCCAGGGGCACTGATTGCTGTCGTAAATCCAGGAGAACTCCAGGTCCTGGGTGGAGATTGGTAACCGTAGAGGCATCTCTTAAAGAGACAGGGAGGTGCTCCTGGAAGCTGGAGTCCAGGGCTCATCCACAGCGCCTGAGGTTTACCCTGTTTGACAGCTGTGCCTTCAGCAGCTGCTTGTCCTGCTGGTGTCTGACCCCCCTCCTCCCCTCCCCTCCCTCTCTTTCCCTGCAGGGCTTTGAGTGGGACCTGAAAGGCATCCCCCTGGACCGGAATGCTGAGCTACACGTGGTGGTCAAGGACCATGAGACCATGGGAAGGAACAGGTAGGCAGCCGTGCCTGTGACTCGCCCTGGCGCTCCGCTCTGCTTGCGTCTGGCCTGGCGGGAGGCAGAATCTTGAACGCGAAGAGCAAACTCACCCCGGGAAGGGCTTTGGCTGAATGAGGCCTTTGGTCCCTCCAAGTCGGGGGTCTCTGCTCCCAGGGGCAGCCGCTCTCCGCAAGGCCGAGGCCTTCCCCATCAGCTGAGCTACGGACCCTCCCCGACACTACAGAGACCCATGAAGTTCTCTCCTACTGGAACAGTCTGCTCAGGCCAGCTGCAGCTCTGCAGGGTCTCAGCCTGAGGTCTTTGAGAGCCAGCCGGACATCGTGGTTAAGAGCAGCGGCCTCTGATCTGGAGAACAGAGTTTGAATCCCCACTCCTCTTCCTTGGGCTAGTCACAGTTCTCTTAGGGCTGTTCTTGCAGAGCAGTTCTCTCAGAGCTCTCTCAGCACTGTTAGCTCACAGGGTGTCTACTGTGGGGAGAGGAAGGGAAAGGGGCTTGTAAGCCGTTTTTGGACTCCTTTGGGTAGAGAAAAAATGGGCATAAAAACCCGCCTCCTTTTATGCCAATCAATACCTGGCAGCTCTCCAAGGCCTCATGCAAAGGTCTCTCCCACCCCTCCTGCCTAGACCTTTCCCCTGGAGCTTGAAGGGGGACCTTCTGCATGCTAAGCACAGGTTCTTCACTGAGGGCTGCCCTTCCCCTGCAGGCCCCTTTCACTGGTTGGTTCCCGCAGCCCCAAACACGACCTTTGCTAGTGTGCCTGGCCCATGCCAACCGCAGGCCTCCTGCTCCTGGCCGCTCTGTGTGTGTGTGTGTGTGTGCGTGCGTGTGTGTGTGTGTCTCAGGAATTCCCCACAAGAGAGCTGGGAAATGCCTGTCATTTCTGGTGCTCTGCAGAGTTCGTGGGGTGGGCAGTGGAGGCGGTGGCTGAAAGGGATCTTTATCTTGTTGAGAGACGTGGACACAATTCTAGGAAAAGGAGAGAAAGCAGACCTGATAGTGGGTGGCACCGAGCGGCTGCTGCCTTCAGCGCAGGATCGGAGCCCCTTGGCTCCTCAAGGCTTTGCCAGGGCTGCTGGTCAGATTTCCTGGCTGGAGAAGGGCACAAACAGGAAAATTCCAGGTCTTCAAGCAGCGGCTGGACAGATCCTTCTCCTGGATGCTGGAGGCTGATCCTGCCCTGAGCAGGACGTGGGACTAGATGGCCTGGATGGCCCCTTCCCACTCTAGGATTCTAGGAGTCTAGTTCAGCAGTGGAAGGGGCTGCCTAAGGAGGTGGGGAGCTCCCCCTCACTGGTGGTCTTCAAGCAGCGGCTGGACAGACCCTTCTCCTGGGTTACTTGAGGCTGATCCTGCACTGAGCAGGGGGTGGACTAGATGCCCTCAGTGGCGCCTTCCCACTCTAGGATTCTAGGAGTCTAGTTTAGCAGTGGAAGGGGCTGCCTGAGGAGGTGGGGAGCTCCCCCTCACTGGCCACCTTCAAGCAGCGGCTGGACAGATCCTTCTCCTGGATGCTGGAGGCTGATCCTGCACTGAGCAGGGGGTGGGACTAGATGGCCTGCATGGCCCCTTCCCACTCTAGGATTCTAGGAGTCTAGTTCATCAGGGGAATGGGCTGCCTCAGGAGGTGGGGAGCTCCCCCTCACTGGTGGTCTTCAAGCAGCGTCTGGACAAATCCTTTTCCTGGGTGCTGGAGGCTGATCCTACACTGAGCAGGGGTGGGACTAGATGGTCTCTGTGGACCCTTCCCAGGATTCTAGGAGCCTGGAGCCTGGCAACCCTTTGAATAGGTCCTGGGCCCGCCAGGCGAGGGGAGTGCTGCATGAGAATAGCCGTCTCTAAGGAGGATATCCAGGAATAGCCGGGATGATTCAGCAGGAGGGAATCCAGAACCGTTGGCTCTGGGGGCCGAGTTAGGAGGGGGGGGGCAACCTGGCTGGGGGAAGCCTGCTTGACAAGAACCACGGAGGAGCTTGAGAACTGAGCAAGCAAAGTTTCACGGCCCTTTTGTTGGGCTTTGGGGCTGGTTTCGGTCTTTTGGCTCATAAATCAGGAAGGTAAAGGGGGCTGGCCACAGGTTAACTCTTAACTTTTCTTCCTCTTGGCCTCTCTGCCCTGTGGCTGGCCCTCCAGCACACACATGCTCTGCAGACACACGGAGAGTCAGATGCAAGAGGGAAAATCCCTCAGCAGACCTGCACAGGTCGCCATCCTCCAGGTGGGGCCAGGAGATGTTCTGCAATTACAATTACTCCCCGGGCTCTAGAGATCTGTCACCTGGAGGAAACGGCTGCTTGGAGGGCGGACTCTGTGCTGGTCTACTCTGCGGAGGTCCTTCCCCAAATGCTGTCCTCTCCAGGCTCCACCCCCAGTCCCCAGGAGTCTCCAACCCAGAGTTGGCAACCATAGAGGGCTCTGTCAGCTAGAGCAGCGGTAGTCAACCTGTGGTCCTCCAGATGTTCATGGACTACAATTCCCATGAGCCCCTGCCAGCAAATGGTCATAGAATCATAGAGTTGGAAGGGGCCATACAGGCCATCTAGTCCAACCCCCTGCTCTACGCAGGATCAGCCCAAAGCATCCTAAAGCATCCAAGATGGTGGCAGGGGCTCATGGGAATTGTAGTCCATAAACATCTGGAGGACCACAGGTTGACTACCCCTGAGTTAGAGGGCTCCCAACATGGGCCTCAAATGCGTTCTTAATTTTCCAGTTTTTTTTCTGGGCAGGATATGCAAGTGTGTATTAAAATCAGGAAAGCGGAAGGTAGCGTCTTGGGCGTGGGGCCTGGATGGAGGGCACAGGCCATCTTTTCTGGCAATGGTGAATTGGCTGCCTGGTCCAGCTCTCCTGTTCTTTGCAGGGTGGTCTCATCGAGGGGCACCATTACGGTCTGTAAGCAGTTCTGTGGGCTCGGGGAAGATGCCTTGGTTGCCCCTGGGGGGCCATTTCCCACCGGTCGGCTGAGTTGCCATGAAGTCATGGAACGTCCCCAGGTGTCCTGATGCCCGGCTGGCCAGAGGGAGGGCACGTAGCAACCCGGAGTGGGACTGAAAGGCCGGCTTAGAAGAGGGAGCCATCCCATAGTGTGTTCTGTCAGGAAAGCTTTCTGGGCTTGGCCAAGCGGGCCCTGGACAGTCTTCAGCTTCTCAACCCCCCCCCCCCCCCCCGTTCTTGTCCTGTCTGTGCTCTCTGGCCTGGGCCGCTTTGACAGCCGTGCCGGAGACGCTGGGCCAGGACACTTAATGAAGCTGGGGGCAGGGGGCAGGGGGGAGGGGGGAGGGGGGCTGGTTCAGGAACGAAAGGAGCAGGATGGGAACTTGGCCCGGGCGGAATGACTGTTCCTCCTCCACATACAATGCTGGGAAGCGGAGACGGGAAGTGATCCACGAAGGACCCTCCAGAAGCAGCCCCGTGGAGGAGGGGATCCGGCTGCGGGGTGCGAAGAGACGCTCCCAGGGCCCAGAAGGTGCCCGGAAGGAGGCTATTTTTGCCCTTCCTATTTTAAAATTGGATTAAGTCCCTGGACTGTTTCTCGGTCCTCAGTTGGAGCCACTCCGGTTCCCTGTCAAGTCTGCTTCTCCCCAGGGAACTAGATTAGGAACCACATTTCCCTTCTTTTCCTATCAGCCTTTGGCATAATATCCTAAGGGGGGTAAACAGGTTTTGGTTACAGGCGTTGACTTCCAGACCGGCAGCTGCATCAGTCTAAGGCAGCACAAACACCCTGGCAGGCGCGGTTGGGTGTACAGGGTTGCCCTTAGGGTTGCCAGCCTCCAGGTGCAGTTAGGGATTACATCTCCAGGCTGCAGAGATCACTTTCCCTGGATTAATTGCAGCTTGGGGGGAGCGGGGGCTGGAACATCACATCTCTGCTGGGCCCCCCTCCCCACACCTCAAACTGTGTTCCCTCCAGCCTCTTTGGACAAATCTCCAGGGATTTCCCAGGTGGGAGTTGGCAACCCTATGTGATGCTCTCCAAAATGTTTACAGAGGAAAATAGCTAGAGTTTCTCAATGACAAAAGATATATGCAATTGTCTTAATACTTAATCCATGAAGCCTGTTTGGAGTGTTATCCTGGAGTGGGTGGTAGAGGTGGGGGAGATTGGAAAGAAAAAGATGTGCTTCTGAGCATGCGCAGAAAGCATTTCCTTTGCTTTGGGACGAAGGTGCTGGTCTGTGCCACCCTCATGTGGGGTAGAGAAAAGACTTCCAAGGCAGAAACCTTTTCTTCCAGGGAGGGCCGTGCTTCAGACCTTGCCCCAGATGATTCAAACTGAACTGCTGGTCTGGAGAAGTCTGAGAGACCTTCTGGCCCAGGCTGAGGGTTGCCAGCTCTGGTCTGGGAAATACCTGGGGATTTTGGAGTGAGGCTGCGGAGAGGAGATTTGGGCATGTGGGTGGTGGTGGTGGGGGGGAACTTTTCCACTCATGACCTGGGATCCAGCAGGCATTTCTGCAGACAGAAGGAGCCAAACATGACCTTCCTGCCTCCTCCTCCTCCTCCGGTTGCAGCCCAAAATGCCGAGCTGAGGAGGCCAGAGACCCCTGGAACAGTGGGGGGGGGGGGGAGGGATCAGTGAGAACAGCTTCCTTGCTTTCTGAGAGATCCTCCCAAAACGAACATTTGCAGAGTTCTTCAATGTCCCTTTGGAAAGTCCGGCCCTGGCCTCCGTCTTGTGCCTGTGCCGGCCCCACGCCTCCTGGCTCTTTCTCCAGGTTCCTGGGTGAGGCCCACGTGCCCCTTCGAGAGGTCCTGGCTTCCCCACACCTGGCGGCCAGCTTCAATGCCCCTCTGCTGGACGCCAAGCAGCAGAGCACCGGGGTAAGTGTCTTGCGGGGGTGGGGCTGGCTCAGAAACGGGGCCGGGGCCAGCGGTTGTGTGTATGTGGGGGGGGGGGCTGGCCCGAGGATGCCTGTGATCTCGCCCCTAACCGCTGGGCTTCCACGCTCACTTTGAGGCCAGGCCCTGGCAGGGGAAGAGAGGCTGGGCGTGCTTTGGGGTCGTGGCTGTGCTTGTAGATTAAGGCGGGTTGGCCTGAAGCAGCAGAACACGGTTGGAGTCCACTCCGGGGGCCCCTTGAAGACCAGCAGAGTAGGAGGACTCTGGGGGTCCACTGCTGTGTGAACGCACCCCCTGCGCCGTCCCCAGGCTCGACCCCCCCCCCGAAACCTCCAGGAATTTTAATAGTCTTTCGTTTTATATTTGTTAAATGTATTGTTTTCATAGAATTAGATATTGTTTAAGCCACCCCGAGATGGTATTATTGAGAGGGGCGATATATAAATCTCCAAATAAATAAATAAAGGGCAGAGCTGGCAGCAGGGTGAGGGACCCTGGGGATGAGTCTTCCTGGAAAACGGCGGCTGCACAGATGAGTCCCGGCTTCCGCTTCCGCTCTGGACCGAGAGTGGCTGAGGCCCCCTTCTTCCTCTCCGGTCGCTGCAGGGCACGGAAGGAGCCCCTCTGGGGATCGGGCTTGCATTGATGGCCGGGCGAAGGGGAAGTCATTGTGGACCTGACTCAGAGGGGAGGATGTTTTTCTGCAGGGACGGGAGAATTTCGCACTTAGGCTGTTCCGCTGGGTGGGGAGTTCCTTCCGGCCGCCTTTGTTCCATTGCTCCGCTCTCCCCTCCCCGTGCAGGAGCTCTGAACCCAGGAGTCCCAGAAGTGGAAACCGGTGGCGGCAGACAGCAGCCCGCTCTGCCCTCATGCCTTGCCAACTCTGGCCTGGGGAATTCCAGGGGATTGGGGGGCAGGGCCCATGGAGAGGGCAAATTGGAGAGGGATCTCACCTACAGACTGTGGCAGACCTCAGAAACTGCAGCCTCTGTAGAAATCTAAAAAAGCAGAATTGAAGCACAGCCGAAGCCTGAGCGTGGCACAGTCACACAGGAGGGTCCTGCTTACAGCCGGCTGCACATTCAGGGGTCTGCGTGTGAGTCTGAAGCAGCAGAACGAAGATTGAGTCCAGGGGTGCCTTGAAAGCCAGCAGAGTTTTATTCCAGGTAGACGTTTCTGGGTGCACCTGAAACTCGGGTCTTGAATTAAACTTGCTTGGCCTTCAAGGTGCCCCTGGACTCAGTCTCTGTTCTGCAGTGAGCTGGACCCTGCATGGCGGTGTCCAGTCCCGGTGAGTTTACAGGGAGTGGAAAAGGGGTTCTTCTTGTCCGTGCCGTCCAGACGAATGAGCAGGCAGCTGTGGAGAGGCTCCTGCAACCAGCGAGGCTCCTCTGTGGCGAATCAGGCAGGTTGTCAAGGCCCGGGAGCGGCCCTGATCCTGAGCTCCTTGAACTAGAGAGGCTGCAGGCACCTGGTTGGGCACATGGAAGCAACCTTGATCTGTTTGTCCCCATCCCGGACTTTGGGACGGGAGGTCGAGCACTCCCACCTAGTGTTGGATTCGTAAATTGCAGGTCCTTAACCCCCAGCAAGCCAGGCAGGGAGCCTTTGTGGAATTCCTGAGTTTCTACTAGAGGTGAACTTTTCTAGCTCTATGGGACTCTGAAGGCATCTCTCAGCAAAGACTCCTCTTCTGCCAGCAGATTAAAGTTTTAAAAGTTTCTTTGGGTCTCAGTGTGGGGGTGCTCAGTGGTGCGTAAAATGCCACCAAGTGACAGCTGACTTCTGGCAACACCAGTGAGGGGCTTTCGAGACAAGCCAGACCTATCCGAGCTCAGAGCATGCTGTGGATCATACTGCAAAGGCTGAACTCGGCATGGGCAGGCGGGTGGGTGACCCCTTGCCCAATACAAGGAGGGTTGGCTTCAGGCTGACCCTGCCCTGAGCAGGGGGTGGGACTGGATGGCCTCTGTGGCCCCTTCCCACTCTTCCCATTCTGTTGCCCCCTTGTAAAATAAAACTGCACCAAAGTACAATGAAGTTGCCTTGTGCAAGCTGCCTGGCGGTGGACTGAGCGGTGGGGGAGCCAGGGGGCTCTCTTCAGATGCTCCCCCCCCCCGCCCTTCCTGACAGCTCCTTGCCTCCTTCTCAGGCCTCTCTCATCCTGCAAGTCTCCTACTCCCCCCCTCCCGGGGCCGCTCCTTCCTTCCTTCCGCCTGCCCCCCTGGAGCCCAGCCCGACCCCTGTGGACGTGGACAGTGTCCCAGGTGAGTGGCGTCTCCCCCTGGCTCTTTCCAGGGGCTTCCCCCAGAGCAGCCCCCTCGCCCCAGAAGAGCCACTATAACACCCTGCATTGGACTGGAGGCCACCCCGAAGGCTGCCCAAACGTTTGGGGAATATCAGGGTGGGGGAGGTTGTGTGGAGCTGGGGGGGGGCCTCTTCTGCACCCTCCGAGGCAGGCTGTGGGGCCAATGAGGCCTCCCATGCTCAGTCTCTCTGGTACAAAGACGTGTTTCCTTTGCTGGTGTTCCAGACGCAGCCGGGGAGGAAGAGGGGGAGGAGCCCCTGGGGACCGGGGAGGAGGCAGAGCCTTCGTCGGGGCCAGCAGCACCTGATCAGCCCTCCCTCCCCAAGAAGCCTTCAGCACACCCGGTTCAGGGGACCAAGAGGAGACAAAGCACTTCCAGAAAGCTGCTGTCCAACAAACCGCAGGACTTCCAGGTGACCAGCCCTCCAGGCCGGCCCCAATCGCTCCCTTGCTGTCTGGACCCGTGAAAGCCACCGTCTTCTGGTTTGACCGCCTGGCCTCTGGGGCAGGGATTTCAAAAGAGGGGGGCTCTCCCCAAGCTCCTTGTATGGCCAGATTCTGAGCCTAACTCCCTCCACCCCTCTTCTGGCCAGTTAAAATGCATTTCGGGGTTGCTGGATTAATGTTTGGTGGTGGAGAGTGGGTTCTTACGAGACAGTCCGAGGTGGCTGGCCCTTTGCATGCCTCATGACAGGGACAACCCTCCTGGTCAGTCCTTGGGTGAGAGGTCACCCAGGTCACCCAGGCCAGCCAGGTCAGGGTAGATTAACTTATAGACCCCCGAGTCTGTTTGCTTTATTTCTCCTGTGCAGGCTAAGAGAGGGGAGGGGAAGGGACCCTGACGTTGAGGTCCCACTGCTGAGACCCTGCCCGGCTTGTCCTGTTTCTCCTCTGGCTTTTGAGAGCACATTTCTGCACATGCTCCTATCATTGTCTGGGGTCACGAGAGCCAGAAACGTGACTGGCCAGGCAGGGATGTGGGGCATTTTCATGCTGCAACTGTGAGGGGTCTTTGGGGCCAAAGTGATAGGAGACTGCTGGGTTGGCTGCGGAGGGTCTTCCAGGGTGTGTGGCCAAAGTGACCGCAGCCACACCGCCTGGCAAGCCCACAACCACCTCTTGACTGTGGCCACGAAAGCCTCGTCCAGGATGTGCCGTGCTTTAGCATGTGCTGTGAAGGGCCATCTCTGCATCGCCTCTGCAGGCATTTCCCTGTTTCTTTGGGAGTGGGTCTCTGTACCTGTCCTGCAGGGCATGCGCAGGTGTCCCACCTGGAACATGACAGGGAGGTGTGCTCCCAGGAAGCCTGGTGCCTGTTGGTTCCCTTTCCCCCGGTGTCTGCAGGGGCTTGGGGCTGTCTCACGCTCTCAGCCTTGGCTCTTGCTGAGGGGGCGTGGCTTTCTCCTCTGGTGGAGCCTGGCGTACTCGGACCTGGCATCTGGGCAACAGCTGGCCTTCCTCTTCCGTGCTCTTCTAGATCAGGGTGCGAATCATTGAAGGACGGCAGCTCCCTGGAGTCAACATCAAGCCTGTGGTGAAGGTCACGGCTGCTGGGCAGACCAAGAGAACCAGGATCCGGAAAGGGAACGGTCCCCTTTTTGAGGAGGTGAGGAAGAGTCGGAAGCGCAGAAAGAGAGTTGCATTTAGTGCTGCGGCTGCCCGGGGGGGATGCAGCACTGCATTCTGCAGCACGAGGAAGGCCCTTGCAGGTCCAGACTTCCACACAGAGCTGCCAGCTGGAGGTTTGCGGGTGGAGCCAGAGAAGGGCGGGTTTGGAGAGGGAGGGAGGGGAGTGTGTGCATTCCTGGGACATCTGGAGATCAGTAGTGGCAGCAAGAATCCACTTGATTTTCTGACCCGCTCCTCCCATGACGTCAAAGGGGGGGGTGTGATTCAGTAGAGGGCATCTTCTTGTGGAGTGGCCCCCACAGATCCAAAGAACAACCCCTGTGGATGTTCCTTTAGCCCAGTGGCTCTGAACCTGGGGATCAGGACCCCTTTTGGGGTTGAACAGCCCTTTCACAGGGGTTGCAGCAGGGCAAGCAGCTTTGCCTGGGGGGGGAGGCATCCATACAACAGCCTTGCAGGGTAGATTGAGATATTTGTCTGTCTGGAGCAGTGGAAAAGGGCGAGATTGGCCTGGTGGAACAAGAGGCAGAACTGAACTGAGAAACCCTGGGGAAAAAACCCACTTTATAGACAATCCTGAACCATGGATTTTCACGCCATGGGTCAGTTTTGGTTTAATTTCTGTGAAAGAACCCTTGCAGAATTTATGATTGGGGGTCACCCCTACATGCGGAACTGTATTGAAGGGTCGTGGCACGAGGAAGGTTGAGATCCACTGATTTAGGGGTCTGCGCAGGCCGGCTTCCCTGTGGTGCATTGTGGGTAAGGGCGTCTACCCGTCTCCTGTGATTTTCGTGCTGTCCCGGAGGCCACCCAGCATCTTCTTCTCTTCCCCAGACCTTTTTCTTCAACGTCTTTGAGTCTCCCCTGGACTTGTTTGACGAACCCATTTTCATCACGGTAAGTTTGGGAGAGGGCGTGTACGTGCCCCGCCGTCCTCGAGGGAGGGCGCCTGGCTGATGGGGCTCACATGAGACTCAGGGTGGAGTTCTGGCTAGACGGCCGGACTGGAATCTGGGAGACCCTGGTTCGAATCCCGACTCTGCCGTAGAGCGACTTTAGGCCACTCCCACCCTCTCAGCCTGGCCTACCCTGCAGGTGTGCTGGGAGGATTAAAGGGAGAAGAGGAGGATGCCGTAAGCCGCTTGGGGCGAAGAGGGGGGGGGTGCAGATGAGTGAAGTCATTTGTTTTCAGACTTTTTGCCTGCTGCTCAATGTGGGCTGGCCTGGGGGGAGCGGGAGGGTGCTTCCGTTTCCCACCTGGACTGGTCCGTCTTGCTTGTCGTCTGTCGGTGGCTGGAAACCATCCGACTCCTTTGAGACCGACCTGCCAAGTCACTGAATGTTCACCTTCTGAAATGCTGCTACATTCAGCCGCAAAACATAAGCCGACATTAAAGCACAAAGATTTGAAACATGTTGCCAAAATTCAAAACCTAACTTTTTCTGATTGGATAAATATGTGAACCAAGCTAATATGAAATGTACTAAATTCTGACAAAAACAGAGAAGTTAGTAAATTTCGTATTAGTTTTGTTCACATATCCAATCAGAAAAGGTTGGGTTTTGAATTTTGGCAACATGAGATAAACTGTATTTTTTTAAATTAAAATATCTATATTCCTACCTTTGCCCTGAGCATCTCGACTGAAGGAGGGTAATATTTACTGCTGACATCCAGAGGGGAGAAATTTTGGTGGCCAAAACAGTTTGAGCTCACATAGTCGATTTCTGCCATAGCTGGAATGCAACGGCCCTCAACCCGGCCCAGGGAGAGAGGCCAGGCACAGGCTGCCCCGCTCAGAAGCCTGGAAATCCACGTTCCCCCAAAGACCCCACCTAAAAGAAAGAGAAATTGCAAGAGCTGCTATTGCTGCACTAAATTCTGGTTTTCTGTTTCAGGTGTTTGATTCCCGTTCTCTTCGGACTGACTCCGTCATTGGGGAATTTCGGGTAATGGTGCCCTTTATTTCATTGCAGAAAGGGATCCGCATGTTTGGCTTTCTTTCGCACAGTCAGGGCCCTGTTTAGCTGGTTTGCCACCTGCAAGTGGGTCTCTGCTGGCAAAAGCAGGGCAAGCTTGTTCTGAGCACTGAGATAAGCTTCTCGATCCACCCGGGAGAACAGCCCCAGGAGGCGAAAATGGACGCCAAAGATCCTGGTGGCCCAGCAGCCCTTGGAACGAGTGGGGGTTTGCTGTGCAAATTTACTCAGAAGTCTTAATAGAGCCCATGTGGCATCGTGGTCACTAGTGGTCAGGTTTGGACTCCCCACGCTTCTTCCCCATGCAGCCAGCTGGGGGACCTGGGCCAGTCCCAGTTCTCTCAGAGCTCTCTCAGTCTCACGTACCTCACAGGGTGTCTGCTGTGGGGGGAGGCGGGGAAGGCGATCGGAAGCTGCTTTGGGGCTCCCTGTAGATTTCTGAAACTCCACGAGAAACTTCCTAAGTGCTCCTTGGTTTGAATTTACAGATGGACGTTGGGACAATTTATGCTGAACCCAGTGAGTGTCTTGGAAACAACACGCGTCCCACAGCCCAGGGAAATCCTGGGATGCTGCATTTTGCTGCTTCTGTCGAAAGCAGAAACTCCCAAATGTTTTAAATGGAGACTTTTCAAATGGGGTGGGAGAGAGATGCTGACTTGGAGGAGGTCTGTGTGTGTGTGTGTGTGTGGGGGGGGAGAAGGCCATTCAAAAAGACGTTGATGAATTCGTAGCTCTTGAAGAACAGTCTGGTTGCTGGGGGTTGGGGGTGGGCAGGGGCAGCATCTAGAGTCAAAGGCAGACTGCAGTACCCTTAAGAGCAGAAGTAGGGTTTCCAACCTCCAGGTCAGGCCTGGAGATCGCCTAGTGTTCCAGCTGACCTCCAGCCTACCAAGATCAGCTCCCCTGGAGAAAGTGACTGAACTCTACGGCATGAGACCCCAGGGACACTCCCCCAATCCCCAGGTGTTTCCCCCTGAGTTGGCAACCCTAAGCAGAAGGGAGGGTCTGGGCAGCTGCCCACTGAGAGGAAAGGGGCCCCTTGTTTAAGGGTGGTCCACCTCCAAGTGGAGGCCTCAGAGAGTGGATGACCACAGAGAGTGGCCTCCGGACCACAGAGATCAGTCCCCCTGGAGAGAACGGCCGCTTGGGACTCCGGGGCCCAGGACCCCACAGAGATCTCTCCCTTCCCCAAACCCTGCCCTCTCTGGGGTTCTCCCACCCTGGGGTTGACGGCCCTCGTAAATGGTGTGGGCCCCCATCTGCCCGGTTGCCCTGCCGCTTTGGCTGTTGCAGCCCCCAGGCTCCGTCGGGGATGGTCGACGGGGCCCCCACTGGCCCTCTGGGCTGGCCGGTGTCCGTGTGGTTTTCGTCCTGCATCTCCGGGACGATTCTTCCAGGGCACTGCTTCCCCCGAAAGTGGCTGCTGCTCTCAGACCCGGAGGATTTCTCGGCCGGCGCAAGAGGCTACTTGAAGGCCAGCCTGCACGTCCTGGGGCCTGGCGATGAAGCACCCGTGAGTAGGGGGCTGCCACGATTTGGGGGAGGGGGAGTGGTGGGCTAGAGGAAACCTGGGTCACCTCCAGCCTCTCTGCTCTTTGCTCTCTTGGTCGGGGCAGGGGGTGGAAAGAAGCCATGTGGCCTCCAGGGAAGGGGTGGGGGTGGGAGGGGGGGCTTGTGGGGAGAGGTCCCTTCTCGTGCCCCTGCTCAGTTGCTTCCAAGGCCCCTCTCTGCTCTCAGCAGCCCTTTCCTGCTTCTTCCTCTTTGGCCTTCTCTCGGGTGACGTTTCGTCTGCTTGGCAGATGGAGAGAAAGGAAGGGGCTGACGAGAAGGACGACATCGAGGGCAACCTCCTCCGGCCGGCCGGGGTGTGTCTCCGAGGGGCCCACTTCTCCCTCCGGGTCTACAGAGCCGAAGACCTGCCCCAGAGTGAGTGGGTCCGAGTGGGGATGCCTGAGGCTGACCCTGCACTGACCAGGGGGTGGGACTAGATGGCCTTCATGGCCCCTTCCCGCTCTAGGGTTCTGTTCTATGCTTCTAAAAAGAGGGTGTGTTGGGTTTTTTAAAGAGTAGCTTTGACTGTTATATTCAGATGAGGAGGAGATTGAGAGAATCTGGTTGCTTTTCAATCTATCTTTGTTATTATTATTACATCAACAGTCCTTTCTTTTCTGTCTATTTCTTCCTTTTCTAAAATAAACCACCTCCTAGCCCCCCCAGTTCAGTTTCCCGCTGGGTCCCTTTCCTGTTAGCATAACCGAAGTGTTGAGGGTGACCCTCTTATGGATTTGAAGGATGGGCGGGTGGTCCATCTGTAGCCCCTCCGCTGCAGAAAGCCTTTTCCTGACCCCCCTCCGGTTTCTCTTCCTTTCCAGTGGACGATGCCATCTTGGATGGTGTCAGGCAAATCTTTGGGTTTGACAGCAACAAGAAGAATTTGGTGGATCCTTTTGTGGAAGTTACCTTTGCTGGCAAAACGGTAAGTCCAGTAGTTGATTCTCTTCATAAATAAATTCCCTTTTAAAACTCTGTCAACAGGGTTCTGGGTTTGCAGAGTTTAAATCTGCAAAGAGGGGGAACGCGCCAGACTGGTTAAAAGAATAAAATAGTTTAAATAAGAAGTAACAACTTTGTGTAGAAAGAAGAGAGACACCTAGCCAACCTCTTCTGTGTCTTCATTCTGCTCAGCTGCTGTTCTGGAGGCAAGCAGGGAGGATGTGTGCTCAAAAGAGCACAAAGTCTCCCATTCAGCCAGTCAGGACACAAAAGGAGATCCTTTGGAAAATATCAGGAAGTTCCTGATCTAACTATGCTCAATCCACACCAACTCTGATGCCCCCTGCAGGACATTCTCTATATTCTGTTCACTCATGCATACTGCAGGTCTTGGATATGCCCACAGAAAACACCTTAGCTCCAGCTTTTCTGGTCGTGGTAGCTTGTATTTCTTGAAGGAAATATATTTTCCAGAATTACCGCCTAAATTCCCTGGTTGCCTTGGCAGCTGAAGCTTTTCTCATTAAGGCAACGCCAAGAGCCACGGACTGCTGAGCCTCCCTCCAGATTTAGCTTCTGTGCTAATCCTTGGTCCTGAGGGTTGATTGACAGCGATGAAGTGGATGTCTTGACCCTGGCTCTTCCCTTCTTTCCTCAGCTCTGCAGCAAGGTCCTGGAGAAGACCGCCAACCCTCAGTGGAATCAAAGCATCACCCTACCTGCCCTGGTGAGCAAAGGGGGTTGGCTTCTTCTGGAGGCTCCTTGGTTGGTTCTCTCCTCTGGGTGGGACGAGCCTCATCTTGGCTGGCAGAAAGTCCCAGGTTCAATCCCCGGCATCTCCAGTTAGAAGGACCAGGCAGCAGGGGATGTGACAGACCTGCACTTAGGACCCTGGAGAGCAGCTGCCAGTCTGAGTAGACAAGACCGGCCTTGAGGGACCTGGGCTCTGATGCAGCATAGGGCAGTCTCATGCGTCCCCTGACCTTTTCTCCTCTCCCCCTCTCCCTAGTTTCCTTCCATGTGTGAGAAGATGAGGATCCGGGTTATGGACTGGTGAGTTCGAAACGAAGTCGCCAATATGAGGAGCTGAAAGCAAAGCAGGGCTTAATTTTATGAGAGGCAAATGGGAAGGAGAACCTGTTCTGGTCTGGGCTGTCCTAGAGGGACAAGCTGAAGGTGCTGGGAATATCTGGCTGGATGCATAAAGGGATGCCAGGCACAGAAGGGAGCACCTGCAGGAGTCAGGACCTGGCACCCGTCCTGGAGGCCCCTTCCCACTCCGAGATTAAATACATCAATAAGCCAGCAGGCAAGTGGAGAGGTGGGGACCCCTCCTCTCTTTAGTGCGGCAACTGCCTCTCTCCTTGCTTATCTTTCTCCTTGACTCCAAGATGGAAATGGCTCCTTGTGCCAAACCAGCTCCTCCCTCCCAAAGTCAAAGGAGCTCCACCCTCACTCACCACCCCAAAAGCCCTGGGTGCAACTTCCCAGCTGAGAACGCGTCTTGGGGCATGACGTTACCTGGGGATCTGGCCCTTCTGGGAGGGTTTCTGAAGCCCTGGTGTTTGTGCAAGCAAAGGGTACCGGTCGGCTACGCAGCCAAACACAGTTTGAGCCCAGGGACACCTTGAAGACCAGCCAAGCTCAATCTGGACATAAATGTTTGTGCGCATGCACACTTCTTCCTACTGAGATCTAGAAGGATCTGAAGAAGCGCATGCCCAGGAAAGCTTCTACCCAGAATTGAACTCGGCTGGTCTTCCAGGTGTCCCTGGACTCCCAATCCAGTGGCTGAAAACATTTCAAGAAAAATGCTTGTTTCCCTTTCAGGGATCGTGTCACTCACAATGACGTGGTTGGCACCAGCTACCTGTGCATGTCTCGGATCTCGGCCCCGGGAGGGGAGCTGGAAGGTATTCTGTCACAAGTCTGGATCCTCAGAAATGGGGGGGGGGGGGGCGGGATGAGGCCTGTGGGGCTTTGTTTGAAAAATCTTGAGCAGGAAGTTTTGCCAGTAACTGGCTGGCATCTTCAGAGGCAGGACATGGCAAGATGGGAATTGCTCTTTGCCAAAGAGGTAGGACATGGCAAGATGGACCGTCTCCATGCCAGCCCTTTGGAGGGGGGGAGATTCTCACCTTGCCATGTTCTGCCTCTGACGACGCCAGCCACTGTTGAACTGTCAGGGATTAAAACAGCCCGGAAACCCCACAACAGCCAATGGCCTCTGGCTGTGAAAGACGCTTTCCTCTGACTCTTTCTCCGTCTCTTTCTGCCTCAGACGAGCCCCCCGCCCTCGCAAAGTTCCCCAAAGCAGGCGCCCGTATGTTCCTCGGCATGCCGCCCCCTCTGCCGCTCTTCCCTGCACGGCCCCTGGAGAAGTTCTGCCCCTCTTCCCCGCATTGTTGTTTGGGGCCTGCTAAGATTGTCGACTGGGGTTGGGGGCCGGAAACTGCCTTGTCCAAAGGGCCGCCTCGGAGACGCGGCTTCACTCAGCCTCCTCCTGCGCAGGCCGTGCATGTCTGTTCCGGGGGGGGGGGGGGGTGGAGGGAATTTGAGACTGGGGCATGGGCTTCACTGGTGAACCGGATCTTGGCCTCGCAGGGAGCCTTCTTTGAGTCTTTGCTTGCATGTGAGGGTGGCAGGTGGAGAGGGGAGGAAGGGGGAAAGGGGGGAGGGGGTGTCCTCTATAGATTTGCTGCTTCGGCGGCTCAGTCTGCTTAATTAATTCATTTATTTGCACCATTTGTGTCCTGCCTTTCTGCCCTTGCAAGACAGCTAACCCTTGACAAAATGCATGATAAAATAGCATTATGAACATATATCCCTGACATGTGCACTTGTATTCTGATATGTCATTACATTTCCCCCCTAACATATATCATGACCTTTATTAAAATATAAGAGTTAAAACTAGAATTAAAATATCTGTGTAAAGTGCTGTCAAGTCACAACCAACTTCCAAGGCAAGGGAGAAGCAGAGCCATGGCCTTCCTCTGCAGAGCCTTTCTTGGTGGTCTCCCATCCAAGGACTGACTTAATGGTGACCTCAGCAAGGGGCTTCCAAGGCAAGGGAGAAGCAGAGGGCACTCATGGCCAGTCATGAGTAGAAACGGACCTTTCAAGGAGGCAGAGCTTTTATACTACTCAGGACAAGGCTGCAACCAATCAGTTCTGGTCTCTCTCCTGTGCACCTGACCTGGAAGCTTTTATAGGCAACTGGGAGTGTCACATGACTCATCCTGGCCTATTGGTGCAAAGCACTTTCCTAGCTGAAAATCCCTCCTTTGGCCACTGCAGGGCAGTGGTGACCAGGCGGAATCCCCAAGCTCAGAGCAGGAGAACAGAGTCCTTCTTGGACGCCCTCCTCAACATTATCCTTGGTGGAGTTGGTCAGCCAGGATTCTCCAGCTATTCCATGGCTGCTCAGCTGTCTTGACAAAGAGTCTCTGTGAACTGAATATTTGTAATTTGTCATAGAGTCATAGAACCATGGAAGGGGCCATACAGGCCATCTAGTCCAACCCCCTGCTTAACACAGGATCAGCCCTCAGCATCCTAAAGCATCCAAGAAAAGTGTGTATCCAACCTTTGCTTGAAGACTGCCAGTGAGGGGGAGCTCACCACCTCCTTAGGCAGCCTATTCCACTGCTGAACTACTCTGACTGTGAAAAACTTTTTCCTGATATCTAGCCTATATCGTTGTACTTGTAGTTTAAACCCATTGCTGCGTGTCCTCTCCTCTGTCCCCTAATGTTGTTTCAATTCAGGAATGAGTGCCTGTCGGTTGACCTTTCCTGGTGTGGATCGTTTTTGATTTTTAAAACGTGCTTGTTGCTTTTTGTGTGCTCGAAATTGCCTGCAACTATCAACAGTCTAAAGTATTTGAATCTGTTAATGAAGGGGAAATTTGAGAAATTTTCAATATCTATGAAGATTTTTGTTTCCACTTTAAAGCCTGAAGTCCCTCTAGTGACTCATTTGGGGCCAGTTTGGCTGTGTGTATGTGTGTGTGTGTGTGTGTGTGTGTGTCCTGAGACATCTAGATGGACTTTGGGGCTGAGGGAGAGCTGCCGGGAGAGCCTTCTTGGGGGCTAAGAGAGCCTTGCATGGATTCCCTGCATGAGTGTTGACAAACTACCTCCATAGCCTCAAGCTAACACTCTCTCTCTCTTCCTCTCTCCCTGGTGTCCCCTCAGTTGATGACGCGTTGGGTTTCTTGCCAACCTTTGGTCCGTGTTTCATCAACCTGTACGGAAGCCCACGAGAGTTCACGGGATTTCCGGACCCCTATGAAGAGCTCAACATGGGCAAGGTGAAGTGACGGCCTTTGAAGTTCTGTTCGTGCCCCAGGGGGGCCCCAGGGGGCTGACCACCACTGTCCTCTGGCCCAGCCTGGCCTCAGTGTTGTTGTCTTCCCTCACCTTGACAGGGATGGTCTGTGGTCAGGAGGGAAACTCCTGAAGGGCTGCAAAGTTTCAAGGAGAATGCCCAGATTGGGGTGTCATTTATCAACTGCTGGGCAGGTCCTTCAGAGGCAAAATAGAACCTGCACCCGCAGGGATACTCTAATCTTTGATTACCAGATTTGTATTATTTTGCTGCACAATTCAAAGTGGTTCTCCCTGCAACTCTTCCAGTTGCTCTGCCCTGGCTTGGTTTCCCCTGTAGAGAAATATAGATGCACGGGGGAACCAATATGGCAATACAATATCCAAAATGGACTTATATGGAGTCTTCTGTCTTCAGTAATTCTTTATTCTTGATAATTTCACACAAGTCCCAATGTGTTTCTCCTTATAGCTTTTTCAAGGGATGATGGTGTTCATATTTTAGGACCGACTTTATAAAAGACGCATCTGCAGTGCCACAAGCTACATTTAGCTATTGTTAGGATGGCTTTACACTCTGTCAAGAGATTATTTTATAAAGTCGGTCCTAAAATATGAACACCGTTGTCCCTTGAAAAACCTATAAGGCGAAACACATTGGGACTTGTGTGAAATTATCAAGAATAAAGAATTACTGAAGATAGGAGTCCATTTTGGGTATTTTATTGCCATATTGGTTCCCCAGTGTGTCTATATTTCTCTATATTGTTTCTTCACTGGGACCCGCCCCTCCCAGTTCATTGTTTTTCGTTCCCCCCATGACAAGTACGGACCTTCCTCTCATGAGGTCGGGGACTCACACAAGAGTCATGTGTTCATGGGATGTTCGGCTTTTGTTCGAACGGGGTTTGTTGGAAGCGGGTGTTGTGGGGAGACACTGCTCTGCCCTGCCCACCCCAAAACATCTCTTCTCACGCTGCCGTCTGCTCTCGTTGTCCCAAAGGGAGAGGGTATCGCCTATCGGGGGAGGCTGCTGGTGGAACTGGAGACCAAGTTGGCAGATCACGTGGAGCAGAAGGTGGAGGAGATCCCTGCGGATGACATTCTGCGGGTGGAGGTAACGGGCCCTCCCGGCAGCCTTGGCTTTCCACACACCGTTCTCCTCCTCCCATACGTGCAGGTTAATGATGGGCCTGCCGCGGGTGGTTGCCTGAGGGATGGGGGCCCCTTTTCTCGATCTGCCTCCGGCCGGGCCTGGCAGGCCTTTCAGAATAATTGCAGGATGCCCTC
The DNA here is from genome assembly GCF_049243985.1 of Paroedura picta. Lineage (NCBI taxonomy): Eukaryota > Metazoa > Chordata > Lepidosauria > Squamata > Gekkonidae > Paroedura > Paroedura picta. The sequence goes on from NC_135378.1 coordinate 87,170,539, forward strand.
AGCCACAGGGCACAGGGAGGCCCTGATCTTTCAAGCAGTGCAGTTTCGAAGGAGAGGGGAAGAGTCCCTGGGAGGCAATTCCTGCACCCTCTCTCTCTCTCCCCCCACGTGTGGCAGAAGTACCTGCGGAGGAGGAAGTTCTGCCTCTTTGCTGCCTTCTATTCGGCCACCATGCTGCAGGATGTGGATGACGCCATCCAATTTGAGGTCAGCATCGGCAACTACGGGAACAAGTTCGACAGCACCTGCCTGCCCTTGGCCTCCACCACCCAGTTCAGCAGGGCTGTGTTTGACGGTAAGGGGGGGGGGCGGGCAGGAAGGCCGGGAGGGCGACGAGGGGGTCCTGAGATTTGGCTGGGCTTCCCCGACTTCCAGCTCGGCCGAGGTCCCTGCCTGAGGCCTGCCCGGCTTCTTCTCCCCTCCCTTTCTTTGGAAAAGGACTCCACAGTGCAAGACTTTATACCAACTGTTCAAATTGGATATAAGAACATCTTTTTCAGAATGATATCTTTGTAAAGCGGAAGACAAAAATGAAACAGCCAGCTTGGAGTATTGATCAAGAGCAGCAGGCTCTAATCCTGGGAGCAGGGTCTGGTTCCCTCCTCTTCCTTCTCCATGCAGCCTGCTGGGTGACCTTGGGCCAGCTGCAGTTCTCTCAGAGCTATAATCTCAGAGCAGTTCTCTTAGAGCTCTCCTTCCTCACAGGGTGTCCATTGAGGGGAGAGGAAGGGAAGGTGATAGTTAGTCACTTTGAGACTCCTTCAGGTAGGGGAAAGCGGGGTTCTTCTGCATTCCCAGTCCAGTGCTCTTTTGAAGAATCCTAAAGGTGGCCCCATCGTGACTCCCCCTCAGAGCAGGGGTCTCAGCAGCAGCCCTCAGGCACGGTAGCGAGGGAAGGAAGAGCCCACCCTCCTCAGGAGAGACCTGGGCCTGCACACACCTGATGCTGCGGCTTTGGCCTTGGCCTTTTGGCACCCTCTCCGGCCCAGGGCTCAGCATGTTGGGGTGCAGGGGCATCCTTTGTAAGCTCCCAGGCCAGGACTCGGGGGATGGGTTTTGGTCGTGGGGCGGCTGGCTGAAGCCCTCCGGTGTCTCCCTGGCAGGCTGCCAGTACTACTACCTGCCGTGGGGCAACGTGAAGCCCGTGGTCGTGCTCTCCTCCTACTGGGAAGACATCAGCCACCGGACGGACGTGCAGAACCTGCTGGCTGGGGCTGCGGATCGCCTGGTGAGTGGAGCTCTTCGGACGTGTTGTGGGAGGGGGAGGCGGGAATCGCCACTTGGGCTGATCCGCGTGTCCCGCTGGCCCCAAGCGGTCTGCAACGCAATCCTGCCCAGGCTGAGCTCGACCCCATTGGCCCTTGGCAAGCGGGTTCCTCCATTTGGGGGAAAAGCCGGCCCTGGCTGGCGGCCCCCCGAAGCAGCCCTCTCCTGCCCTGCCTGCATGTCCTGCTTGGGCCCCCTTGTGGTCCTGGAGGAGAGCACAGTCCTGCTGGGCCGGCGGGTGGGAAGAATTTCTGGAGGGGTCCGGGGCAGGAGACCCGCAGGGGTGGCGTTCCATGCCCTCCCTCTGCGTAGCAGCCCTGCCCTTCCTGGGCGCCTCCCATCCGGCCTGACCCTGGCTAGCTTCAGGGATCTGGTGAGGCTGGGCTCTCCTGGGCCGTCCAGGACACGGCAAAAGGCACACAGAGGTCTTTGCCATTGCCTGGCCTCCATGCAGCAAGTTTCCCCGGGTCTGGTAAGCCCCTGGCTTCTGAGAGCCCGAAAAAGGAGAGGAGGAGAAGAGTTGGTTTTAGATCCCGCTTTCCCCTTTCTGAAGGAGTCTCCAAGTGGCTGACAGCCACCTTCCCTTCCTCTCCCCATCACAAACGCCCTGTGAAGTAGGTGGGGCTGAGAGAGCTTGGGAAGAACTGTTCTATGAGAACAGCTCTAAAAGAACTGTGAGGAGGCCAAGGTCACCCTGCTGGCTGCATGTGGAGGAGGAAGAGTGGGGAATCGGTCATGGCTCGCCAGATTAGAGGCCGCCACTCATGAGGCCCAGTTGGGTGCAAACTGAGGGATCTCCACCCCCCCCCCCTGCATCCTGAAGAGGTTCAGGCATCACCTTGATTCTATAGAGCGCAGAAACCGGCTGGTAGGTGACCGGGTCGGAGCCCATTTGTGTCTTCGGTTTATTCCGGAAGACAACAGGAAACCTGCCCTGGCTTTGAGCCGAGCGGGGGGAAGGAGTGGTTGCTTTCAGAGTGATTTTTCAGGAACGGCCCACCTGGACTCAGCTCCCCTGCATCGTAGGTCTACTGCACCGAGGGCCCCAGGGGGTGGCTGGGGTGGGGCTAGCAGGAGCGCCCCTCACGGTGTCCGGCCGGCCGCCCTTGAGAGAGAGCAGAGCTCTTTCTGCCCTTGACCCGCGAGTGGCCGTCCGAGGACCCCTTGGCCTGGCGCTCGAGACCGCAAGGGCGGCCGGAATGAGGGAGGTCCCGGGAGTGAAGCCGCGTGTGGTTTTTGTGCTCTGCGCAGGAAGCGAACCTGGACCTGGTCCACCGTGCCCTGCAAGCCAAGTGCTCAGCCCTTGACTTGGACACCCTGGTCGCCCGCTTGATTGATGAGATCATCGTGGACTGCAGGTACGGGCCTCGGAGGCCGCCCGCCCGCCCGCCCGCCTCTCTGCGGCTTTCATTGCGAGGTTTGTTTGGCTTGGACGGGGCCCCCGGCGCTGCAGAATGTCGCCCATTGGCGAGAGCTCCCGTGAAGGTGGCCGAGCCAAGGCACGGAGTTGAAAAGGTGATATTCGAGGCAGGCCATAAATTTCCCCTCGGCCTACCTGAATGGGCCTCATTGTCCTTGGGCCGGGCCGTTCCGACAGGCCGTCTGCCGAGGCCGGCTCCTCGCTTGGGGGGTGGGACGGCCTCCGGCTGGCGGTCCCCAGCCTCGCTGTCATCAATCGGTTACATAGCGTCTAAAGTTCAAAGCGCCTGAGAAATCTCCGTCTTGATCTTCCCCGTAGCCGCCCTGTGAAGTCCCTCCAGGATTGTTTCCCCCTCTGCCGGTTGCAGCCATGGGGCTGAGGAGGGGTGGGGAAAGCGATAGCCCCCCCCCAGCTCCTGAAGGTGGCCTCAGGGGGAAACCAGGAGCCCAAGCGTGGCAGAAGCCCTGTGGGTGGGCTTACTTGCAAGTAAAATGGAGGGGCTTGCTTACCCCCCCCCACCCCCCCCCCCGAACCAAAGGAGTGGGAGATTGCAGTGTAAGACTCAGGCGGCCACCAGGTGGGTCTGAAGCTGCAGAACCACAGAGTTTGGGTCCGGGGCCCCTTGAAGAGCAGCCAGTTTACTTCTGGGTCTGAGCTTCTGTGTGCAGCCACACTTGGTCCGGTGCCAGTGGGGCAGCCTAGATGGGCAACTTCTGCTCTTGAGAGGGAGAGGTGTTGAGAGGGAGCCTTTGGACCCTTTCAAACTGTTCCAGGAAGAGTGGCTTCACCGTGCCCTCGCTCGGGCCCCGGACACCCACCATGTGGGCAACGGGAGGTGGGTGCCGGCTCCCAAGGGCCTTGGGGCCCCTAAGGTCTGAAACCCGAGGGTGCGTGCAGGCAGAAGTGGCCCGGTCCATTGTCAGGAGCTGCTCCATCTTCTGTCCTTTTCCTTCCATGGCAGCATGGCTGGTCCTGATCCGTACCGAGAGCCAGCTAGGCATAGTGGTTAGGAGGGGTGGCCTCTAATCGGGAGAACCAGGTTCGATTCCCTGCCCCTCCTCCTCATGCAGCCAGATGGGTGGCCTTTAGCCAGCTCAGTTTTCTCAGAGCTCTCTCAGCCCCCTCCTACCTCACAGGGTGTCTTTTGTGGGGAGAGGAAAGGAAAAGTATTTGTCAGCTGCTCTGAGACTCCTTCAGGTGGTAAAAAACTGGCTTCCAAAAGGCAGCGCCTCCTCTTCTGCTGGGCCGGTACAGCTGCTTCCCCCCTTAGAAGAAGAGTTGGTTCTTATGTGCCGCTTTTCCCTACCCGAAGGAGGCTCAAGGGGGCTTCCAGTCGCCTTCCCTTTCCTCTCCCCACAACAGACACCCTGTGGGGTGGGTGAGGCTGAGAGAGATCTGATATCACTTCTCGGTCAGAACAGTTTTCTCAGTGCCGTGGCGAGCCCAAAGTCATCAGCTGGCTGCATGTGGGGGAGCGCAGAATTGAACCCGGCATGCCAGATTATAAATTCACACTCCTAACCGCTACACCAAACTGTCTCTCTTAAAAAAACCTACAGGGGAGCTCCAGTCCCAGTTCTCCCAGCGTCTTGCCTAATGTTGTTCCCGGCAGAACATTTTCCAGATGCAGTCTAGTACGGTTGCCAAACTGGCCAAGGAATTTCTGGACTTTTGGGGGTGGTGCCTTGTGGGGGGGGATCTGGGGAGTGATTTCACCCCGAATCTATGCCATACCGTGCAGCCTGCCTTCTGTTGCTGCCATTCTGGGGAACTGATCTGTCTGGCGAGCAGATATAATTCCAGGAGAACTCCAGGCCCCACCTGGAGGTTGGCAAGGCCAGCTGGGGGACACTGGTGAGTTGTGTGGATTCCCAGCTTGCCCATTAAGCCCATTCAGCGGTGCCATTAGCAGCTGGTTCCGACTCGCACCAAGAAAGCGGGGCGCCCAGGGGGATCTCTGGAAGGCCTCCCCTCTTGGAAGTGGGGTCGGGGTGCTGGCTTGGCCTTGGGAAGTTCCAGGAGATCTGGGGCAGAGCCTCAGGAAGGCAGAAGGAGAAGTAAGAGGGGAGGGAGCTCAGGGGGTGCATAATCCCAGAGCTCAGGGGGCGCATAATCTCAGGGGGCGCATAATCCCATAACCCCCCCCTTCCTTTAAGAAATAAGCTTCTGGGGGGCCTCCTGTGGGATCGCTTGCTAATTTCCATTTGACCCGTGGACAATTTCTCTAGCGTTTCCACCTGGAGGTTGGGCACCATAAAGGGGGAGGGTGCGGGGGCACCCCCTGGCTGTGTTGCCCCAAGCAGGCTCCCGCTTGGCCCTCAGTGGGCTGTGTGGATGCCCATTGTGGGGGCTAACACATGTGGGGGTGGGAGGGAGCTTTGGGGAGTCTCTGCCCCCCAGTCTTTATGGGGCCCCTGCTGGACTCTGGCTCTTTCCTGCCGCTCCACCCAGACTCAAGCGGCCGCTCGCCTTCTGCCCGTCGCTGCCCCTGCGTGGGATTGGTCTTGCTGGCACAGCAGAGATGCGCCTTCCGTACAGTTGCCACCTCCAGGATGGGAACTCCTGGAGATTTGGGGGTGGGGGCTGGGGAGGAGAGGGAAAGGGCCCCAGTGGGATGGCATGCCGTACAGCCCCCCTCCCCAGCTGCTGCTCTTCTGTGGTGTGGAGGCCACTGGATATTCTGGGAGAGCTCCAGACCCCACCTGGAGGTTGGCAGCCCCAACTCCTCCCTCTGTCACTTGCCCAAGGTGAGGGAATGAAGCCGCCAGCCTTCACTTGCCAAACCACACCGGCCGCCGTGCGGGAAACGGGGATGTTCTTTCCACCTTGTTTATTTCTTTTCGGAGCTCCCCGAAGGAACCGCTTCGGCCTCCCGCCTCCCTCCCTCCCCCCCCCCCAGCCTCTCCTTTACGGTGAGCTCGCCTAGAGCAGAGACTCCTTCCCGGGGCCATAAGCATGGCTCGGCTTCTGTGTGTGCCAGACGTGACCTGGGGCGAGTCCCAGGACTGGCGTTTCCCAGAGGTGAGGCTCCCTCCAAGAAAAACCCAATTAAACGGTGGGGAAATGTCAATGCAGGACTCTTCCAAAGCGGTGGTTTGTGCAGGCCAGGAACGGAGCAGCCCTGGCGGCAGAGGGGGAGGAGGAGGGGGAGGAGGAGGAGCTGCCTGGCCGTGGAAGCAGAAGCCGGACTTAGCTGTCCTGCAGGTTCCCAGCAGACGGCCAGGGGGATGCTGCTCAGATAGACTTCACTTGGAGCTGGAGCTGCAGCCAAGCATCCTCACAGGCTGGGCCTGGCAGGGCTGAGTCGGAGAGCCGCTCATGGCTAAAAGCCCTTGACTGTGTGACGTGACTACAAAGGAAAGGACATTTGGGAGAGGCCAGGGCAACCCCAAGCCGGCCTGCACAGCCGTAGCTTCCATTTGCACCAATGGGGCTTACTCTGTCAGGCTGCATCCTGCAGAGCTTCCCTTTTGCCCCAGGAGAGCCTTTCAAGAATGGGAGACGAATGCTCCCCCCCCCCTTTCCCCACCACACTGAGCACCACTCCTGGCCTGCATGGCTTGCTTCTCCACCTCCTTCCCAGACCACACCTGGAAGGGCCTCTGATCTGCAGGCTGCAAAGAGCAAAGCCCCCCCTAGATGAAAGGGAGGCTCGGAAGGGACCTGAGGAGGCCAGCTCTGGGCTGAGAAGTACCTGGAGACTTCGGGGGAGGGGGAGCTGAGAATGGGCAGGATCTGCCATGGGGCCTCAGGGAGGTATACCCCCAGGGAGCCCATCTTCCGAAGCAGCCATTTTCTCCAGGGGAATTGACCTCCGTCACCTGGAGATGAGCGATAATTCCAGGCCCCCCCCCCAGGTCCCATGTACCTCCCTAAATGGGCTACAACCTTCTAATCTGCTGAGGTTCCTCCCCTGCCCAAATCTACCTTCCACAAATTCCCTATCACATCTCCATGAATTTTCCAACCTAGAGCTGCCCAGCAGTGGAAGGGGCTGCCTAGGGAGGTGGGCAGCTTCCCCTCACTGGGGGTCTTCAAGCAGCGGCTGGACAGATCCTTCTCCTGGATGCTTGAGGCTGACCCTGCCCTGAGCAGGGGGTGGGACTAGATGGCCTCTATGGCCCCTTCCCACTCTAGGATTCCATGATTTTGCAGACTGCTGGGGAAGGCCATTGTTCCGGTACCTTTCAACCCCAGCAGTCTCTATTGTATTTATGGGTGCAAGAGGGCGAAGGTCAGGGTGCCTCCACTCCCCTAATGAAGGTCATCTGTGGCGGGTCAAGGAGCCTGGGAGGCGTTGGGGGCAGGCAGCCCACTGGTTTGCTCCGTCCTTCTCTCTCTGGGCGGGACAAGCAAGGGCTGCGGGTGCAATCCATAGCTGCAGTTTCCTCCCTCAGCCAGCCGCTGGTGGACGTTGCCCAGAAGCCCTCCGGCACCCACTTGGACCACTACCTGCACCACTTCCGCACCACCCACCTGAGGCAGATCACCCAGGCAGCCTTGAGGCTGAAGCACGGAGATTCTGACCTGCAGGTGGTGCTGGATCAGGCGGAAGACTGGCTCTCCAGGCTGAAATCCATGGCAGAGGAGGTAGGTGGGCGACCTGTCTTGGAGGGACGGAGAATTTCCCCCAATGCTTTTGGTTTTCATCGGCTTTACGGGGTGAATCCCAAAGGTCTGGCTGGCAGCGAGCAGGAGGAGGGGCCATTTCTGTTGCAGCCACAACCCACCCCCCACCCCCCGCTCTCATCCCTCAGGTCTCTGGGATTTTCCCATCCCAAAAGAGGGCAACTCCGTTGAGAGCTGCTGGGGCATGGAGGTTGAAGACAGGTGGTCTCTGATCACTCAGCCCCTCCTGCCTCCAGGGGGTCTGTTGTGGGGAGAGGAAAGGGAAGGCGACTGGAAGCCCCTTGGAGACTCCCTTGGGCAGTGAAAGGCGGGGTATAAAAAAAAAACCTTTCTTGGAGAACTGGTTTGATTCCTCACTCCTCTTCCACGGGCACCCAGCTGGGTGACTTTGGGCCAGTCACAGTTCTCTTAGAATTATTCTGGCAAAGCAGTTCTCCTAGAAGTCTCTCAGCCTGACTTTACAGGGTATCTGTTGTGGGGTGAAGAAGCGAAAGGTGTTTCTAAACTGCTTGGGACTTCTTCAGGCTTTCCTTGAGGCTGAGAGAGCCCTGAGATTCCTGCTTGGTCAGAGCAGTTTTCTCAGTGCTGTGTTGAGCCCAGCGTCACCCAGCTGGCTGCATGTGGAGGAGGAGCAGGAATCAAACCCATCTCGCCAGGCTAGAAGCCCGCCCTCCCAGCCCCTCCTCCAGGCTGGCTCCTGGGAGTGTGGCCAGCTACAGTAGGGTGGCCCAATCCAGGTTGGGAACCCCCTGGGGATTTGGGGATGGAGCCCAGGGAGGTCCCCTTAGTGGGGTCTGATGCCACAGAGCCCCCTTTTCCATAGCAGCCATCTTCTCCAGGGAACAGAACTTCGTGGTCTGGAAATGAGCTGCAATTTCCAGGGGATCTCCAGGCCCCAAACTGGGGACATGTGGAGGGGGACTGGGGGGGCCGTGGTGGAGCTGTCTGTCCGGCTCACTGAGAGGCCTGTGCTGCCCCCGGGGGGCTGGCCATTTGGGGAGACTGGAGCAGCAGCAGGCTCTGCCCGGGGGCAGCCCAGCCCGCAGCTCCGGGAGAGAACATTTGGTCCTCGAGAGGCGTCCCTGGCACTCCAGGGCACTCTCTGCTGCCAAGGCTGGGGGGGGGGGGGTTGGCGGCCCTTTCTCCTTGGCAGGGAGCCCTCTGCTGCCTCTGGCAGGGGCCAGACTGCTCTCCACCAGCTGTGTGCTGCCATAGACCCCAGAGGGAGGGGAAGGAACCCTGCAAACGGAAAGGCAGCCCGCAAGGCTGTTGTCTGGGGGATTCGAGAGGCCTCTTCCCTCCCCTGCACTCCCCGGCTGCTGGCTGCGGGGCCTGTGGGTCCCGGGCTCTAAAGGATGCAAACACACCCGGTGCTCAGAGCTCAAGCTCTCTGTTTGGCCCAGCGACACATAAATAACTTCCTCAAAGGAAAGGCGGCGAATCGTGAAGCGAGAACCAAGTACGAGATGAGGAGGCAGGGAGAGGGTCCCGTGGCACCACACTCCAGGGGCTAAACATGTTGGGATGCCGTAGAACAGCTGGATTCAACCTCTGAATCCCAACCTCTGAATCCCAGGGCTCAGAGGCCAAATCAGGAGAAGGCCTCGACCTCCGTGCCCTGTTTTTGGTCCTCCAGAGCCATTGGCTGACGCTGTGGGAGACGGACAAGCCTATCTGGTCCTGCAGGGCTCTGCTGACATTCTGAAGCCCTTTTGGCTCCATGCTAGACTTTAAAGCAAGGGTAGTCAAACTGCGGCCCTCCAGATGTCCATGGGCTACAATTCCCAGGAGCCCCTGCCAGCATTCGCTGGCAGGGGCTTCTGGGAATTGTAGTCATGGACATCTGGAGGGCCGCAGTTTGACTACCCCTGCTTTAAAGCCTCCACCTTTCCCTTCAAGGCAAGCATGCCGCCTTTTGGATCCACCCCATTCTTCTTATTAGCACAAAAACTAAATATTCGTTTCCCTTGCTGGCTACGTTTAAACTAACAAGCTATTAACGGGTGTCCGGCAACTAGTAGCTCCTTGCCATGCCAAGAGATCAGTGCTAATTGAATTGTCCGTCTTCTAACGATCAAAGAAGGGCCCTCCTCTTCTTAGTTGAAACCAGGGCTGGCCAAAGAGAAGACCATGGCGAGACACCGTTTGGCCACCCTTGGTTAAAACAAACAAGACGTGTCCCCCTCTTAGCCCTAGCCAGTCCAGACCCCGTTAGCAGCATCGATGTAGAGTTAGATTTTCCTCTCCCCAAGGTGCATCACCTTATGCTTACTTGCACAAAATATAATTGACCACGTTGATGCTCGCTCACCCAATTTGGGGAGATATTCCAGGTTTTTTTTTTGCAATCACCCCTGGTTTTCACCATCCTGAACAAGTTTCTTCCTCGAGCAACCCGTGTTCCCCAAAGGCCCAGCGGCTTTCCTGGCTGGCTTTGTGCGCCGGATACATTTGAAGAAGTGCTAATTGTCTTGAATTTTTTTTTTAGTAATCTCCTCTTAATGTTCTTTTCTTGTTTGTCGGCTTGACTGCCCCCTGCCTTTGCTCCTTTCAATTCCCTCATTCGGATAAACCTTCCACGTT